>NC_058521.1:135203243-137603243 GCF_904849725.1 Hordeum vulgare subsp. vulgare
AAAAGACCAAAACTTTTCGCTCACGAGATGATTTTTCATTTTTATTCAGAAAGAGCTTTTGAGTTGATTCTTTTTGCTGCTGGTTGATACGCCTTTTGCCCAGGCAGTCGTAGTTTTTCAGAATTTGTGAGGTACCATAAGATTGCTACAGACTGGTCTGTTTTTGACAGATTCTGTTTTTGTTGAGTTGGTTGCTTGTTTTGATGGAACTATGGATAGTATCGGGGGGTACTAGCCATGGAAAAGTGAGAATACAATAGCCCAACACCAATATAGATAGAATTCAAGTTTGCTACAGTACCAAAATAGGTGGTAGTTTGTTTTCTTGTGCTAATGTTATCACGAGTTTCTGTTTAAGTTTTGTGTTGTGAAGTTTCCAAGTTTTGGGTGATGTTCTCATGGACAAAGAGATAAGGAGTGGAAAGAGGTCAAGCTTGGGGATGCCCCAGGAAGGCATCCCCTCTTTCGTCTTCAATCCATCGGTAACATTACTTGGATCTATATTTTTATTCACCACATGATATGTGTTTTGCTTGGAGCGTCTTGTATCTTAGGAGTCATTTCTTTTTGTTGTGTCACAATCATCCTTGCTGCACACCTTTAGAGAGACATGCACTCATCGTGATTTTGCTAGAATGCTCATAGTGCTTCACATATATCTTTTGAGCTAGATATTTTGCTCTATGAGGTTCACTTAGATCTTTTAGAGCACGGCGGTGCGTGACTTAGTAGTTGGCTTATGCTATGAAAGTAATCCCAAAGGTGATAGGCACCCAAAGAGGATACAAAAACCTCCATCTTCAAGTGCATTGAGTAGAATGAGAAGATTTGAGTCCTCTCAATTAGTTTTGAGACGTGGATTTGGGAATATTAAGAGTTATGTTAGTAGGGTGTTGTGAATCTAGAAATACTTGTGTTGAAGTTAGTGATTCCTGTAGCATGCACGTATGGTGAACCGCTATGTTAGGAAGTTGGAGCATGATTGATCTATTGATTGTCATCCTTTGTTTTGAGATCGGGATCGCGCGATGGTTAACACCTACCAACCCTTCCCCTAGGAGTATGCGTTTAGCACTTTGTTTCGATTACTAATAAAAACTTTCGCAACAAGTATGTGAGTTCTTTATGACTAATGTGAGTCCATGGTATAGATGCACTTTCACCTTCCACCATTGCTAGCCTCTCTAGTGCCGTGCAATTCTCGCCGGTACACAAACCCACCATATGCCTTCCTCAAAACAGCCACCATACCTACCTACTATGGCATTTTCATAGCCATTCCGAGATATATTGCCATGCAACTCCCACCGTTCCGTCTCATGACTTGTGCCGTCACTCTCATATTGCCAATGCATGATCGTAAGATAGCTAGCGAGATGTTTCAACGTCATACGCCAAGCTAGATCGTTGCACATCCCGGTACACTGCCGGAGGCATTTCCTATAGAGTCATCATCGTTCTAAGCTTTGAGATGTGAGTAAATAAAAGTGTGATGATCATCATTATTGGAGTATTGTTCTATGTGACAAAATAAAATAAGTGTCCAAAGAGCCCAAATAAAAAAAGAGAAAAGAGAAAAAAGAGAGGCCCAAGAGCCCAAATAAAAAAAATAAAAAAAACAGAAAAGAGAGAAGGGACAATGCTACTATCTTTTTCCACACTTGTGCTTCATAATAGCACCATGTTCTTCATGATTGGGAGCTTCTTGCTTTGTCACTACCATATGCTAGTGGGAATCTTCATTATATAACTTGGCTTGCATATTCCATTGATGGGCTTCCTCAAAATTTCCCTCCGTCTTCGTGAGCAAGCAAGTTGGATGCACACCCACTAGTTCTCCTTTTGAGCTTTCACATACTTATAGCTCTAGTGCATCCTTTGTATGGAAATCCCTACTCATTCACATTGATATCTATCAATGGGCATCTCCATAGCACTTTGATACGCCGAGTCAATGTGACCATCTCCTCCTTTTTGTCTCACAACCACCACCACACTCTATTCCACCTATAGTGCTATATCCGTGGCTCACGCTCATGTATTGCGTGATAGCTATAAAAGGTTTGAGAAAGTAAGAGTGCAAAAATAACTACTTTGCCAATACCGGGGTTGTGCATGATTTACATCAGTTGTGTGAGGATTGTGGAGCATAGCCAGACTATATGATTTTGTAGGGATAACTTTCCTTGGCCTTGTTATTTTGAAAGTTCATGATTACCTTGCTAGTTTGCTTGAAGTATTATTGTTTTCGTGTCAATAGCAAACTATTGTTTTGAATCTTACGGATCTGAACATTCATGTCACATGAAAGAAGTTGGAAAGGACAACTATGCTAGTTAGCATTGCACATCAAAAATTCAGTCTTTATCACTTCCCTACTCGAGGACGAGAAGGTGTCGTCTCCAACGTATTTATAATTTTTGATGGTTTCATGCTATTATCTTGTCAAACTTTGGATGTTTTGCATGCCTTTTATATATTTTTTGGGACTAACTTATTAACTCAGTGCCAAGTGCCAGTTCCTGTTTTTCCATGTTTTTGACCCCTTTCAGAGGAGGATTTTCAACGGAGTCCAAACGGAACGAAATTGCCAAAAAGATTTTTTCCGAAACAGAAAAAGATCAGGAAGCCTCAGAATCAGGGCAGGGGGCCTACAGGGACCCCACAAGCCCCCTAGCCGTGGCTAGGTGGCCCACCCTCCCTGGCTTGTGGGCTCCCTGGGCCACCTCTGCCCTAGGACTTTCGCCTATAAATTCCCTAAAATCCTAGAAAAAATCAGGAGATCATCGAAAGTACTTTTCCACCGCCGCAAGCTTCTGTGTCTGCAAGATCCCATCTGGGGCACGTTTTGGTGCCCTGCTGAAGGGGGGATTCGGATACGGAGAGCTTCTTCATCAACACCATGACCTCTGCGATGATGCGTGAGTAGGTCACCATAGACCTACGGGTCTATAGCTAGTAGCTAGATGGCTTCTTCTCTCTCTGGGATCTTGAATACAAAGTTCTCCATGATCTTCATGGAGATCTATCCGATGTAATCTTATTTTGCGGTGTGTTTGTCGAGATCCGATGAATTGTGGATTTATGATCAGATTATCTATGAATCTTATTTGAGTTTCTTCTTATCTCTCTTATGCATGATTTCATATCCTTGTAATTCTCTTCGAGTTGTGGGTTTTGTTTGGCCAACTAGATCTATCATTCTTGCAATGGGAGAAGTGCTTTGTTTTTGGGTTCATACCGTGCGGTGACCTCACCCAGTGACAGAAGGGGTAGAGAGGCACGCATCGCGTTGTTGCCATCAAGGGTAAAAAGATGGGGTTTTCATCATTGGTTTGAGATTATCCCTCTATATCATGTCATCTTGCTTAAGGCGTTACTTTGTTTGTCATGAACTCAATACACTAGATGCATGCTGGATAGCGGTTGATGTGTGGAGTAATAGTATTAGATGCAGAAAGTATCGGTCTACTTGTCTCGGACGTGATGCCTATATGTATGATCATTGCCTTAGATACCGTCATGACTTTGCGCGGTTCTATCAATGGCTCGATAGTAATTTGTTCACCCTCTGTGATATTTGCTATTTTGAGAGAAGCCTCTAGTGAACACTATGGCCCCCGGGTCTACTCCACACCATATTTTCAGCCTTACACTTTTACTTTGTTGCCAATTCCGCCTTCAGATATCACTTTGCAATCAATCTTGAAGGGATTCACAACCCCTTTATAGCGTTGGGTGCAAGCTCTTTGTGTTTGTGCAGGTACTCTGGACTTGACGAGATTCTCCTACTGGATTGATACCTTGGTTCTCAAACTGAGGGAAATACTTACTGCTCCTGTGCTGCACCTACCTTTCCTCTTCAAGGGAAAAAACAATGCAAGCTCAAGAGACGACAGAAGGATTTCTGGCACCATTGGTGGGAAAGGACTTTTGTCGACGTAGCACTTCCCGATGTCATTGGAATCGATCTTGTGCTTGTTGGTGAACTCCGTGATCATCATGTGGTTGGCGTTGAGTCCACGTTCCACCATCCCTCGGCAATTGAAGACTTGCTGACCCATTGCTTCGAGCCTCGCCTCCACGCTTCCGGTTTTCTTGGGCCCCTCAACATCACGGATGTGCAGCACCCCCTCATTCATCTCGATAGATTGAGGGTGTTGTAGCACTCCCGCGAGGTAGGGATTGATGACCTTCTCGAAGAACTTGCCCTTCGGAATTTTTGGGGACGCCATAGTGATCTAGATCTGTCTGCACAGTAGCTCGAAACAAAACACAGGATATTTGCGTGATACGAGGGTCAAACCTTCTGGGAGAATATATAATGAATTTTTCCCGACCAAAAGGAGTAATCCGCAAGAAAACAGAGTCCGAGAGGTACACGAGGTGTCCACAAGCCACCCAGGCCCGGCCAGGGGGGTAGGCCGTGCCTGGCAGGCTTGTCGCCTCCTCGTGCGCTTTCCGGACTACTTTAAATTTTTCTATTTTTCTAAAAATTCCGAAACGGAGAAAAATTGCTACTGGAAAAGTTTTGGAGTCGGTTTACTTACCGAATCACATGCCTCTTCGTTTTTGGAGTCTAAAACAGGGTGATAAATATCCCTTATGTACTCCTCCGGAGTTATGGTATTAATTATATCGCTCTCAATATTTATGGGAGTGCCTGAGATATAATGCTTGATTCTTTGCCCATTTACCACTCTCGGAAAATTACCTTCCGTGTTTTTGATCTTGATGGCACCGGAACGATATACTTCCTCAACAATGTAAGTACCTTCCCATTTAGAGAGAAGCTTGCCTGCAAAAGATCTTAAACGAGAATTGTATAGCAAGACATAATCACCTACATTGAACTCACGTTTTTGTATCCTTTTATCATGCCACCTCTTAACTTTTTATTTGAACAACTTGGCATTTTCATATGCATGAGCTCTCCATTCATCACGTGAGCTAATATCAAATAACCTCTTCTCACCAACAAGTTTGAAATCAAAGTTGAGATCTTTGATTGCCCAATAAGCCTTATGCTCTAGCTCAAGAGGTAAATGACATGCTTTACCGTAAACCATTTTGTACGGAGACATGCCCATGGGATTCTTATAAGCAGTTCTATAAGCCTGATAAGTCCATTTTGCATCATGTTTTCATGTTGATATTTATCGCTTCTTTAGCTGTTATTTCACATCATGGTACTATTCTTATGACTTTCCTCACTTATTTTGCAAGGTTTACATGAAGAGGGAGAATACGGGCAACTCAAATTCTGGCCTGAAAGTGGAGCAAAGTTGAGATACCTATCCTGTGCAACTCCAAACGCCGTGAAAATCAACGGAGATTTTTTTCCCAATTTATAAAAAATACTAGGCCGAAGAAGTGTCGGAGGGGCACCAGGGGGTGCCCACAAGCCTGCACGGCGCGACCACCCCCCAGGCCGTGCCATGGGGGCTTGTGGGCAGCCCACTAGCCCACTTGCTCCCCTCTTTTGCTATGTGGAGGGTTTCGTCCAGGAAAAAATTAGAAGGGAGCTTTTCCGTGGTTTCGCCGCCGCCACGAGGCGGATCTTGAGCAGAACCAATCTAGAGTTCCGGCAGGACGATCCTGCCGGGGAAACTTCCCTCCCGGAGGGGGAAATCTTCGCCATCGTCATCACCAACACTCCTCTCATCGGAGGGGACTCTTCACTATCAACATCTTCATCAGCACCATCTCATCTCCAAACCCTAGTTCATCTCTTGTAACCAATCTCCGTCTCGCGACTCCGATTAGTACTTGTAAGTTTGCTAGTAGTGTTGATTACTCTTTGTAGTTGATGCTAGTTGGATTACTTGGTGGAAGAGTTTATGTTCAGATCCTTGATGCTACTCATTACACCGCTAATCATGATTGCGATCATGCTTTGTGAGTAGTTACTTTTGTTCCTGAGGACATGGGATAAGTCATGCTAATAATAGTCATGTGAAGTTGGTATTCGTTCGGTATTTTGATATGTTGTATGTTGTTTTTCCTCTAGTGGTGTTATGTGAACGTCGACTACATAAAACTTCACCATTATTTGGGCCTATAGGAATTCATTGGGAAGTAGTAAGTAGATGATGGGTTGCTAGAGTGACAGAAGCTTAAACCCTAGTTTATGCGTTACTTCGTAAGCGGCTGATTTGGATCCACTAGTTTAATGCTATGGTTAGACTTTGTCTTAATTCTTCTTTCTTAGTTGAGGATGCTTGTGAGAGGGGTTAATCATAAGTGGGATGCTTGTCCAAGTAAGGGCAGTACCCAAGCGCCGGTCCACCCACATATCAAACTATCAAAGTAACGAACACGAATCATATGAACATGATGGAAACTAGCATGACAGAAATTCCCGTGTGTCCTCGGGAGCGTTTTTCCTCCTATAAGACTTTGTCCAGGCTTTTCCCTTGCTACAAAAGGGATTGGGCCACTTTGCTGCACCGTTGCTACTTTTGTTACTTGTTGCTTGCTACGAATCATCTCAACACACAATCACTTGTTACCGACAATTTCAGTGCCTGCAGATTTTACCTTGGTGAAAACCACTTGCCAGATCCTTCTGCTCCTCGTTGGGTTCGACACTCTTACTTATCGAAAGGACTACGATTGATCCCCTATACTTGTGGGTCATCAAAGCCCACAGTGCATCATCAAGCTTCTTAGACCAATTCTTTCTAGACCTATTAACAGTCTTTTGTAGAATTAGTTTAATCTCTCTATTACTTAGCTCTACTTGACCACTGGACTGGGGATGATAGGGAGATGTAATTCTATGGTTGACATCATACTTAGCAAGCATTTTACGTAAAGCACCATGAATGAAATGTGAACCACCATCAGTCATTAGATATCTAGGGACTCCAAATCTAGGGAAAATAACTTCTTTAAGCATCCTAATAGAGGTGTTGTGATAAGCACTACTAGTTGGGATAGCTTCTACCCACTTAGTAACGTAATCAACAACAACTAGGATATGAGTATACCCGTTGGACTTTGGAAAAGGTCCCATGTAATCAAAACCCCAAATATCAAATGGTTCAATGACAAGTGAATAATTCGTAGGCATTTCCTGACGTTTACTGATATTACCTATTCTTTGACATTCATCACAAGACAAACCAAACTTATGGGCATCCTTGAAGAGAGTAGGCCAATAGAAACAAGATTGCAATACCTTGTGTGCAGTTCTATCTCCCACATGGTGTCCTCCATAAGACTCGGAGTGACACTTTTGTAGGATCTGTCCCTGTTCATGCTCAGGTACACAATGTCTAATAACACCATCTACTCCTTCCTTATAAAGGTGAGGATCATCCCAAAAGTAATGTCTCAAATCAAAGAAGAATTTCTTCTTTTGCTGGTATGTGAAACTAGGTGGTATATATTTGGCAACAATATAGTTTGCATAATCAGCATACCATGGTGTACTACGTGAAGCATTGATGACATTCAATTGCTCATCAGGAAAGCTATCATCAATAGGTTGTGGGTCATCAAGAACATTCTCCAACCTAGACAAGTTATCTGCTACGGGGTTCTCAGCACCGTTCCTACCAACAACATGCAAATCAAATTCTTGTAGCAAGAGAACCCATCTGATAAGTCTAGGTTTAGCATCTTTCTTTTCCATGAGGTACTTAATAGCAGCATGATCTGTGTGAATAGTAACCTTGGAATCAACAATGTAAGATCTTAACTTTTCACATGCAAACACGACTACTAAAAATTCCTTTTCAGTAGTAGCATAGTTTCTTTGGGAATTGTCTAGAGTTCTACTAGCATAATGAATAACATTAAATTTCTTATCAACTCTTTGTCCTAGAACAACACCAATAGCATAATCGCTAGTATCACACATAATTTCAAAAGGTAAGTTCCAATCAGGTGGTTGAACAATAGGTGCAGTTATCAAGGCCTTCTTAAGTATTTCAAAGGCTTCCTCACAATCATCGTCAAAAACAAAAGGAATATCCTTTTGCAAGAGATTGGTAAGAGGCCTAGAAATCTTAGAAAAGTCCTTAATGAACCTTCTATAGAAACCAACATGACCAAGGAAACTTCTTATACTTTTAGTGTCTGTAGGGCATGGCATTTTCTCGATCGCATCAACCTTAGCCTTATCGACTTCAATACCTCTTTCAGAAATTTTATGTCCTAAGACGATGCCTTCATTAACCATAAAGTGCCACTTCTCCCAATTCAAGACAAGGTTGGTATCTTTACATCTCTGCAAAACTCGATCAAGGTTGCTGAGGCAATCATCAAAAGAAGACCCGTAAACGGAGAAGTCATCCATGAAAACCTCAACAATCTTTTCACAAAAGTCAGAGAATATAGCCATCATACATCATGATGGCTGTATGATGGCTATATTCTCCGAGGTAAGCCAAAAGGCATACGTCTATAAGCAAAGGTACCGAAAGGGCAGGTAAAAGTGGTTTTCTCTTGATCAGATTGTGCAACAGGTATTTGGGAGAAACCGGAATAACCATCTAGAAAGCAGAAGTGTGTGTGTTTAGACAATCTTTCTAGCATTTGGTCAATAAAAGGCAAGGGGTAATGATCTTTCCTGGTGGCTTTATTCAATTTCTAAATTCAATCACCATCCTATAGCCAGTAATAATCCTCTGTGGGATCAATTCATCTTTATCATTAGGGACAACGGTAATACCTCCCTTCTTAGGGACGCAATGCACCGGACTTACCCAATCACTATGAGCAACAGGATAGATAATACCTGCTTCCAGGAGCTTTAGTATTTCTTTTCTTACTACCTCTTTCATCTTAGGATTTAGCCTTCGTTGATGATCGGCAACTGGTTTGGAATCAGGATCGGTTTTAATTTTGTGCTGGCATAGAGTGGGACTAATGCCTTTAAGATCATCAAGAGTATATCGAATAGCAGTACGGTGCTTCCACAGAGTTTTCAATAAAACTTCTTTTCTTCATGCTCTGAGAGGCTATCACTAATAATAACAGGATATATCTCTTTTTCATCGAGATAAGCATACTTAAGAGTATCAGGTAACTGTTTAAGCTCAAACACAGGATCACCCTTTGGTGGGGGTGGGTCTCCAAGCAGTTCAACAGGCAAATCATTCTTAAGGATAGGATGTTGTTCAAAGATAACTCTATCTATCTCATTCCTTTCATCGATATGCATATCATTTCCATGCTCAAGCAAGTATTGCTCTAAAGGATCAGTAGGAGGCACAACAATAGAAGCTAGAGCAATAGTTTCATCCTTAGTAGACAACTCTTTTTCATGAGGTTGTCTACCAAACTTGGAGAAAATGAACTCATGTGACACACCTTCAAAGCCAACAGTGACAGTTTGCTTCTCACAGTCAAATGAGCATTGACAGTATTGAGAAAAGGTCTGCCAAATATGATGGGAAAAAAGCTATCTTGTGTGGTAGCAAGAACAAGAAAATCAGCAGGATACTCAGTTTTACCACACAAGACTTCAACATCTCTAACAATTACCAAAGGGCAGGTAGTATCTCTATTGGCAAGCTGAATAGTGACATCAATAGGTTCCATCTCGACAGGTGCAATCTCGTCTTTAATTTCATCATATAAATATTGAGCTATTGCACTAACACTAGCACCCACGTCATATAAACCATGATAACAATGATCTCCTATCTTAGCAGAAACAGCAGGCGTGCCAACAACATGCCTATGTTTGTCTCTAGCATGAGGTTTAGCAATTCTAGCAGCATCTTCACAGAAGTGATATCATGCCCATCAACATTGTCGGACAGGAGGTCTTTGATAATAGCAATGCTAGGTTCAACTCTAATTTTCTCAGGGGGTGTAGGTGTTCTAATGTAGCCCCTACGTATCACAGTTGAAGCTTTAGAATGATCCTTTATTCTAACAGGGAAAGGTGGTTTCTCAATGTAAGCACTAGGAACAATAGGATCATTATAAGCAATGACTTACTCTTCAACTGGATTGGGTTTAACTACATTGACTTCTAAGGGAGGATTATATTTAAACCACTTCTCTTTAGGGAGATTAATATGAGCAGCAAATGATTCACATAATGAATCTACTATCTCAGAGTCAAGTCCATGTTCAGCGCTAAAATCACAAAAAGTATTTATTTCAACAAAGGATTTAACGCAATCGAACTTAAGATTCATACCTGACTCCTTACCTTCATCAAACTCCCAATCTTCAGAGTTGCGTTTAATTCTTTCCAATAAATTCCATTTGAAGTCAATATCTCTCTTCATAAAAGAACCCGTACAAGAAGTGTCAAGCATGGTGCGATTATCATGAGAAAGCCGAGCATAAATGTTCTGAATAATAATTTCTCTCGAGAGCTCATTGTTGGGGCATGAATATAACATTGACTTAAGCCTCCCCCACGCTTGAGCGATACTTTCTCTATCACGACGCCAAAAATTATAGATATAATTCCGATCACGATGTAGCAAATGCATAGGATAAAACTTTTGATGAAATTCCAATTTCAGTCGGTTGTAGTTCCATGATCCAGTATCATCACATAGCCTATACCATGTCAATGCTTTATCCCGCAAAGATAAAGGAAAGACCTTCTTTTTGACCTCATCCTCGGGCAAACCTGCAAGCTTAAATAAACCACAAACTTCATCTACATAGATTAGATGCAAGTCGGGATGTGATGTTCCATCTCGTGTAGAAGGATTAGCCAACAGTTTCTGTAGCATACCCGAAGGAATTTCATAACAAATATTTTCAGTAGGTGCAGCAGGTTGAGGAGCAACTCCTTGTGCTTCCGTTCGAGGTGAAGATACCCCAAACAAGCTCCTCAAAGGATTAGTTTCCATAGTGACAACTGACAATAAATTTCAGCACACTATATAAATGTTTCCTTACCAAATTGCACTTACAAAAGGAGCTTCACTCCCCGGCAACGGTGCCAGAAAAGAGTCTTGATAACCCACAAGTATAGGGGATCGCAGCAGTTTTTGAAGGTAGAGTATTCAACCCAAATTTGTTGATTCGACACAAGGGGAAGCCAAAGAATATTCTCGAGTATTAGCAGTTGAGTTGTCAATTCAACCACACCTGAAAGACTTAGTATCTGCAGCAAAGTTTTAATAGCAAAGTAGCGTGATAGCAGTAGCAGCAAAGTAACTTAGCAAGGACCAGTAGGAAAAATTCGTAGGCATTGGATCAGTGATGGATAATTATGTCGGATGACATTCATCATGTAACAGTTATAACATGGGGTGATTTGTAACTAGCTCCAGTTCGTCAATGTAATGTAGGCATGAATTCCGTATATAGTCATACGTGCTTATGGAAAAGAACTTGCATGACATCTATTGTCCATCCCTCCCGTGGCAGCGGGGTCCTAATGGAAACTAAGGGATATTAATGTCTCCTTTTAATAGAGAACCGGAAAAAAGCATTAGCACTTAGCGAATACATGAACTCCTCATACTATGGTCATCTCCGGGAGTGGTTCCGGTTATTGTCACTCCGGTGTTGCCGGGTCATAACACATAGTAGGTGACTACAACTTGCAAGATAGGATGAAGAACACACACATATTGATGAAAACATAATAGGTTCAGATCTGAAATCATGGCACTCGGGCCATAGTGACAAGCATTAAGCATAGCAAAGTAGTAGCAACATCAATCTCAGAACATAGTGGATACTAGGGATCAAACCCCATCAAAACTAACTCGATTACATGATAGATATCATCCAACTCATCACCGTCCAGCAATCCTACGATGAGATTACTCACGGACGGTGAAGAGCATCATGGAATTGGCGATGAAGGATGGTTGGTGATGATGACGGCGTCGATTCCCCTCTCCGGAGCCCAGAATGGACTCCAGATCTGCCTTCCAGAGGAAGAACAGGTGGTGGCGGCGGCTCCGTATCGTAAAACGCGATGAACTCTTCTCTCTTTGATTTTTTCTGGAATGAAACCCTCCTTATAGCAAAAGATGGGAGTCAGAGGGGCAACAGGGGGCCCACAAGCCACCTAGGCGCGGCCAGGGGGTAGGTCGCGCCTGGTAAGCTTGTGGCCTCCTGATGGCTCCCCTCTGGTACTTCTTCCATCCAGTATGTTTTATAAAATACAAAATAATTCCTCGTTGATTTTCACGGCTTTTGGAGTTGCACAGAATAGGTATCTCAAACTTGCTCCTTTTTCAGACCAGAATTCCAGTTGCCGGCATTCTCCCTCTTCATGCAAACCTTATAAAATAAGAGAGAAAAGGCATAAGTATTGTACTGTGAAGTGTAATAACAGCCCATAAAGCGATAAATAACAACATAAAAGCATGATGCAAAATGGACATATCAGGGTCTACTTCACATCATATATTCAGATCTACAAAAAGACCAAAAATACTTTGTTGCACTTTTCATCTTCACATCTCACCTTGCAAATAATCGTGAAGGGATTGACAACCCCTTTATCGCGTTGGGTGCAAGTTTGTTTATTTTTGCGCAGGTTCATTGGTGCCTCATCTTGATACTCCTACTGGATTGATACCTTGGTTCTCAAACTAAGGGAAATACTTATCGCTACTTTGCTGCATCACGCTTTCCTCTTCAAGGGAAAAACCAACGCAAGCTCAAGAAACAACAGTGTGGAACCCTCATTTGAGGTATTAGGCACTCCTGCAAAGTTTTAGCATCATTGGACAAACTTTGCTATGTAGAGTTGCTCTAACTTCAATCTGGACACAAGGGGTTTTAGGGTTATTTGGGGTCCTTAATCACCTTGTATCAAAGTGAAACTTTATGTGGACACCAAATATGGCTTAGGGATACCACTGGAATTTTCTAGGATTTTATTGAGAATATTTCCTTTGGAAATATTTCAAAAGGTCAAATTAAGACAGAAATGGTTTTCAAGGTTTTAATCAAATAATTGTAATATAAATACGGTTTAAAATCTCATGTATGCAAAATATATGTCCTTCTGATCATCTCCAAATTTAATCAGATTTTTCTAAGGCAGAAAAGTATTTTTCCCTGTAGGAATACCATTTCTGGCCTCGAAAATGGATATGCAATTTAATGAGGGAAATCATTCAAAAAATAATTATTTTGTGGTTTTGGAGCACAAAAATAAAGTTAAAATAAGATTTCCAACTTTGGGTAGAACCACTCCTTGCCATCAAGGGCATGTAGTGCAACTCAAAGTAGGGTTTTACCTTGATCAGAAATAAGAAGAAGGTTTTGAAAATAATTCAATTTTGTGAAATGGGGTTTTATAATCACATGAGCAAACACACAAACATACAATGAAAACCATGACACTCACAACATTAGTTTTGAAAAGTTTTAACAAGCTCAGATTTTTGCATTACACAGAAGTAGTAGTAAAAACAGGGTGTGACAAACTTTTATTCAAGTAATCCTTTACGCTTTCCAAAAACTCTACATTGTTCCCAATCTGCAATATGTCATCCACATATAATATTAGAAACGCTATAGAGCTCCCACTCACTTTTTTGTAAATACAAGCTTCTCCGAAAACTTGTATAAACCCAAACGCCTAGGTCACCTCATCAAAGCGATGATTCTAACTTTGAGATGCTTGCACCAGTCCATAAATGGATCACTGGATTTGCACACTTTGTCATCATTCTCTGGATCGACAAAACCTTCGGGTTGCATCATATACAACTCTTCCTTAAGAAACCTGTTAAGGAACGCCGTTTTGACATCCATGTGCCACATTTCATAATCGAAAAATGCAGCTATTGCTAACATGATTCACACGGACTTAAGCATCACTACGAGTGAGAATGTCTCATCGTAGTCAACTCCTTGAACTTGTGAAAAACCCTTTGCCACAAGTCGAGCTTTATAGACGGTCACATTACCGTCCGCGTCCGTCTTATTCTTAAAGATCCATTTGTTCTGAATAGCCTTGCGACCTTGAGGTAATACTTCCAAAGTCCACACTTTGTTTTCATACATAGATCCTATCTCGGATTTCATGGCTTCTAACCATGTGTTGGAATCTGGGCCCACCATTGCTTCTCCAGAATTCACAGGCTCATTGTTGTCCAACAACATGATTGACAAGACATGATTCCCGTAACACTCTGGACAAGTACGTTCTCTTGTCGACCTGCGAGGTCCGATAGTAATTTGATCTGAAGCTTCATGGTCATCATCATTAGCTTCCTCTTCAACTGGTGTT
Source organism: Hordeum vulgare subsp. vulgare (assembly GCF_904849725.1). Classification (NCBI taxonomy): domain Eukaryota; kingdom Viridiplantae; phylum Streptophyta; class Magnoliopsida; order Poales; family Poaceae; genus Hordeum; species Hordeum vulgare. Next base: position 135,217,432 of record NC_058521.1, read on the forward strand.
GCCTCAATAGAAATTTCTTTCTGCCTTGCGCCACCATCTTGTTGAACCAAAGGTTCTGCAACCTCATCAAGTTCTATCTTCTTCCCACTCAATTCTTCCGAGAGAAATTCTTTCTCAAGAAAAGCTCCGTTCTTAGCGACAAACACTTTGCCCTTGAATTTGAGATATAAGGTATACCCAACTATCTCTTTTGGGTAACCTATGAAAACACAATTTTCCGCTTTGGGTTCCATATTTTTAGGCTGAAGCTTTTTGACATAAGCATCACATCCCCAAACTTTAAGGACGGACAATTTTGGCTTCTTGCCATACCATAGCTCATATGGCGTCATCTCAATGGATTTTGATGGTGCCCTATTTAAAGTTAATGCACCTGTCTCCAATGCATATCCCCAAAATGATAATGGCAAATCGGTAAGAGACATCATAGAATGCACCATATCTAATAAAGTATGATTACGACGTTTGGACACACCATTACGCTGTGGTGTTCCAGACGGTGTCAACTGTGAAACAATTCCACATTGTCTTAAGTGAGCACCAAATTTGTAACTCAGATATTCACCTCCTCGATGAGATCGTAGGAACTTGATCTTCTTGCTATGATGATTTTCAACTTCACTCTGAAATTGTTTGAAGTTTTCAAACGTTTTAGACTTGTGCTTCATCAAGTAGATATAGCCATACCTACTTAAATCATCAGTGAAGGTGCGAAAATAACGATATCCACCATGTGCCTCTATGCTCATTGGTCCGCACACATCAGTATGTATGATCTCCAACAAGTCACTTGCACGCTCCATTGTTCCAGAGAACAGAGTCTTAGTCATATTGCCCATGAGACATGGTTCGCATGTGTCAAGTGATTCAAAATCAAGTGACTCCAAAAGTCCATCGGCATGGAGTTTCTTCATGCGCTTAAAACCAATATGACCTAAGCGACAGTGCCACAATAAAGTAGCGCTATCATTGTTAACTCTACATCTTTTGGTTTCGATGTTATGGATATGTGTGTCATCACAATCGAGAATCAATATGAACAAACCCCTCACATTGGGTGCATGACCATAGAAGATATTAATCATATAAATAGAACAACCATTATTCTCTGACTTAAATGAGTAACCTTCTCGCAATAAACAAGATCTAGATATAATGTTCATGCTCAACGCACGCACTAAATAACAATTATTTAAGTTCATCACTAATCCCGATGGTAATTGATGTGAGACGTGCCGACGGCGATCACATCAACCTTGGAACCATTTCCCACGCGCATCATCACTTCATCCTTCACCAGCCTTCGTTTATTCTGTAGTTCCTGTTTCGAGTTGCAAATGTGAGAAACAGAACCGGTATCAAATACCAGGAACTACTACGAGAGTTGGTGAGGTACACATCAATAACATGTATATCATATATTCCTTGTTTGGAGTTGGACGCCTTCTTATCGGCCAGATACTTGGGCAGTTGCGCTTCTAGTGACCACTCCACTTGCAATAATAGCACTCAGTTTCCGGCTTAGGTCCAGCCTTGGATTTCTTCGTCGGAGGGGTAACAACTTTGCCCCTGTTCTTGGACTTACTCTTCTTGCCTTTGCCGTTTTTCTTGAAACTAGTGATCTTATTGACCATCAACACTTGATGTTCTTTCTGGATTTCTGACTGAGTGACTTTCAGCATCGCAAATAACTCGTCACGTGACTTATTCATCCCTTGCATGTTATAGTTCAACACGAAGCTCTTATAGCTAGGTGGGAGTGACTGAAGAATTCTGTCAGTGATAGCTTCTTTTGGGTGTTCAGTCTCCAGCTCAGCTAGACGGTCAGAGTACCCAGACATTCTGAGCACGTGTTCACTGACAGAAAATTCTCCTCCATTTTGCAAGCATATAACTTATCGGAGGTCTCATACCTCTTGATGCGGGCATTATTCTCAAAGATAATCTTCAGCTCCTGGAACATCTCATATGCTCCATGACATTCAAAACGTCTTTGAAGTCCCGGTTCTAAGCCATACAAAACTGCACATTGAACTAGTGAGTAATCATCCTTACGCGCTTGCCAAGCGTTCAAAACATCTTGGGTTGTCGTAGCGGGTGGTGCATCACCTAGCGCAGCATCAAGTACATATTGCTTTTGGCCAGCTTGGAGGATAAGCCTCAGATTTCGAGCCCAGTCAACAAAGTTGCTTCCATCATCTTTCAGCATAGCTTTCTCTAGGAACGTATTAAAATTTAGGGTTGCTACTGCACGAGCCATTGATCTACAACAAAAAATGTTGCAAATATTACTTAGACTATGTTCAAGACAATTGAGTTTAGCTAATCATATTACTCATAAACTCCCACTCATATAGACGTCCTTCTAGTCATTCGAGTGTCGCATGATCCAAATTCCTAACTCAAGTCCGATCATCACGTGAGTTGAGTATAATTTCAGTGGTGAGCATATCTATGTTGATCATATCAACTATATGATTCATGCTCGACCTTTCGATCTCTTGTGTTCCGAGGCCATGTTTCTACATCCTAGGCTCATCAAGTTTAACCCGAGTGTTCCGCGTGTGCAACTGTTTTGCACCCATTATATGTGAACATTGAGTCTGTCACACCTGATCATCATGTGGTGTCTCGAAACAACGAACTGTTGCAATGGTGCACAGTCGGGGAGAACACAATTTTATCTTGAAATTTTAGTGAGGGATCACCTTATAATGCTACTGTCGTTCTAAGAAAAATAAGGTGCATAAAAGTATTAACATCACATGCAAATCATAAGTGACATGATATGGCCATGAACTTGTGCTTCTTGATCTCCATCACCAAAGCATTCACATGATCCCTGTCGTCACCGACGCCGCACCATGATATCCATCATCGTGCCGCCATCAAGGTTGTCGCGCTATCTATGCTATTACTACTAAATCTACCACCTAGCGATATAGTAAAAGCATTCGCAAGCACAAATGTTAGTTTAAAGACAACCCTATGGCTCCTGTCGGTTGCCGTAGCATCGACGTGCAAGTCGATATTTAACTACTACAACATGATCATCTCATACATCCAATATATCATATCATGTCTTTAGCCATATCACATCACATGCATACCCTGCAAAAACAAGTTAGACGTCCTCTAATTTGTTGTTGCATGTTTTACGTGGCTGCTATGGGCATCTAGTATGATCGCATCTTACTTACGCAAAGCCACAACGGTGATTTGAAAATTGCTATTTAGCCTTCTCCAAGGACCGCCTCGGTCAAATCCAATTCAACTAAAGTTGAAGAAATAGACACCCGCCAGTCATCTCTATGCAACAAGTTACATGTCAGTCGACGAAATTGGTCTCTCGTAAGCGTACGAGTGAAGTTGGTTTGGGCCGCTTCAATCCAACAACACTGCCAAATCAAGAAAAGACTAAGGATGGCAGAAAATTGAACATGAGCGCCCACAAACTCTTTTGTGTTCTACTTGCGATATCATCTATGCATGAACCTAGCTCATGATGCCACTTTAGGGGAACGTTGCATGGGAAACAAAAAATTTCCTACGCACATGAAGACCTATCATGGTGATGATCATCTATGAGAGGGAGATCGGATCCACATACCCTTGTAGATCGCTATGCAAGGAGCTTTAAGAAACGCGGTTGATGTAGTGGAACGTCTTCGCGATCCAAATCATTGCCGTCCCAAGATCCGTCCCGATCTAGCACCGAACGGATGGCACCTCCGTGTTCAGCACACGTACAGCTCGATGACGATCTTCGCCTTCTTGATCCAGCAAGAGAGACGAAAAGGTAGCTGAATTCTCTGGCAGCACGACAGCTCGATGATGGTGGAGCTACTCCGCCAGGGCTTCGTCGTGTTGTACCGATCTAGCTACGAGGTGTCACGAAGTAGTGGAGGGAGAGAGGGATGCATAAAGGCTTGAGGTGCAAAAACCCTCTCAAACCTCCACTATATATAGGAGGAACCAAGGGGAGGGTGCCTTGCCTCCTCCTCCAAGCATCAGGCTTCGGTCGAAGCAAGGAGGTAGGAGTCCTCCTCCAATTAGGTTTGGTGGAGGACTCCTTACTATCTTGTACACCTCTTTCCTTCTTATTTTTTCCTCTTTATTTTTGCCTTGGCCGAAATAGGCTTATTGGGCTAGCCTCACCATCCCACAAAGGGATGGTGCGCCACCCATGTGCTTATTAGGTCCTCTCCCGGTTGGGTGGGCCCTCCCGGTAAAACCCCGGAACCCATTCGTCACTCCTGGTACTTTACTAGTAATGCCCAAAATCTTTCCGGAAGCCAAATGCAACAATCCTATATATCAATCTTAGTTTTTGGACCATTCCGGAGACACTTGTGACGTCTAGTATATCATCTGGGACTCTGAACAACATTCGGTTACCAACATCAATAATTCCACTATATCGAAAATGTCACCGAACCTTAAGTGTGCAGACCCTGTGGGTTCGAGAACCATGTAGACATGACCGAGACACTCTCTGGCCAATATCCAATAGTGGGACCTGGGCGACCATATTGGATCCTACATATTCTACGAAGATCTTATCGGTTGAACCTCTATGTCAAGGATTCACACAATCCCGTATATCTTTCCCTTTGTCATTTGGTATGTTACTTGCCCGAGATACGATCATCGGTATCGCCATACCTATTTCAATATCGTTACCGCCAATTCTCTTTACTCGTTCCGTAATACAATATCACGTGGCTAACTCTTTAGTCACATTCCTTGCAAGGCTTGTTTGTGATGTTGTATTACAGAGTGGGCCCCGAGATAACTCAACGTCACACGGAGTGACAAATCCCAGTCTTGATCCATGCTAACTCAACGAACACCTCCGGAGATGCCTGTAGAGTACCTTTATAGTCATCCAGTAACGTTGCGACGTTTGATACACACAAGGCATTCCTCCTGTGTCAGTGAGTTACATGATCTCATGGTCGTAGGAATGTATACTTGACATGTAGAAAACAATATGTAGCGACCCGACTCAAGACGAGTGAAGCCTCTGTGTTTCTGTGCCATCCCTGGATCAGTATGCTGGCACACACAATACATCAATGTATATATCAAAGTGCAATCACATGTAAATAGCGTAAAACTGATATATACCTTAATTATTTCAGCGGAAGCAGTCAAGGGAGTGGAGTCCCAATAAACACCAACGACAAGTTGAGTGTAGACCGTAACCCTGAATCGTACTCTTACTCGTCGAAGAAAAATATCTGCAACATAAGACGTTGCAGCCGTGTAGGTCAGCATATTGAATATGCCGGCAAGTCACATAGGAGAGGGGGTAAAATAATAATCAACTATCTCTACATGCATATGGCAGGTGGGGCTATAAGTTTTTAGGGAAAAGCAAGTTTTCTCCTACATCAAGAGGGGCTAAAAGCAAAATGTTACTACAAAGGTTGGTTGTTAACGAGATGGTTCCGCCAACCAGTTCTCGTACCCGAGTTGTCAATAATTACACTCATCAAATATATATAATGGTGTTGAGAAATCCAGATAACTTTAGTTCCTTTGGCTCAAGTTGTCCATGACCGTGGACACGGCTAATCGATTAGGTTTGAGTACTCTGCAGAGTTTTGCACACGTTCCCCACAAGATTTGATCGCCTCCGTGTATGTCCTCGCACTTCAGGGCGTTTGAAGACCGGATGATCAAAATATGGTCTTTCAACGGGTCCCTCTGAATCCCTGTCGGTGCCCATCCATTCCTACCGTTCGTCTACATCTACTAGCACCGCTTGTCCAGAGTCGCCGCGTTGTCCAACCAAGCCAGAGCCCATAATGACTTGTGGCTGTGCAGGTAAGCCTTGAGTCTTGAAGTCTCCGTCCGTCTCTTCGAGCTTGGGTGAAGCTTTCCGCAGGATGACATGGCCTCTCCAGCATCCCGGGCATCCACTGGGTTCTCCAGGGAGCCGATCAACCGTCCTTCACCCAGAGTTGCATTGCGTCCGAGGTCTTGAAAATCTTGTCTTAGTCCGGTCTTGATTATTATATCAACCTCGCATCACTCGTGGTATACACTCAACCGATAACCCATCTACTCAAGCATAGCATTAAGAAATTGTCGTCCCGGGGCCAAGTATCGGGGTTGTTGTGTTCCTACCACATGATACTACAACTTAAGCTAAAGTGTCCAAGTACCTAGGCAGCATGCAATTGGGCATAGGATGGTAGAACTACAATGCATAAAACATCGGTGATAGTATGATCAAAGTGACTTGCCTGTGATGTTGACGAAGAAGAATTTCTCGAGAAAATAACTTGATAGACTACTTGTCACTCTCCGATGAAATCTATATAGCAAACATATCATTCACATAAGCACTCATACTAGCAATCAAAATAAAAGAGAGAGCGAATAGGAATTTCGAAAGAAACTTCAAACAAGACTAGAGAGTCCTCTACTACGTCAAACAGTAAATAGTTTTGTCTAACAGAAAATAATCACAAGGAACTAAGATATAAGTTTAACTAACATAAAATAAAGTGTTTTTCACAAAACCTTTTGAAATTATTCCCAAACGGAATTTGAAACAATGCGGAAACCAATTGCAAGTTACTAAGGAACTAGAATTGATTTCATGAAAACAAATAAATATAAAATAAAAACTTGTTGCAAAACTACTGTTATATAACATAAACAAAACATAATAATCTTTCTGAAATAATAAAGAAAATATTTTAAAACAAAAGTACAAAATGAATTAGCCGAAATCCTAAAAGCGGTGAAACAGAAATTGTTTCACATGAAATAATGAGTTAAGGTACTCAAACAAATCTGAAATTTTTACCACTTGTATATAAGGTCACTAGTGATCAGTACCAAAAGGAATCAAATTAAAAGCTATATTTAGAATCCTGGAATAAGCAAAACAAGGTTTAAACTAAATCTGATCTAACTTATATTTGAAAATTTCAAACAGAGACAAATTATATGTTTTTACAAACTACAGGAAATTTGTGAGCTACTGGAAAAAGAATCAATGTCATTGGACTTCGGGATCAAAAGTTGTGCCCAAAACAAGATTGAAAATTTCTGTGTTTGTAATATAGACAGAAAAACTGCAGCTAAGTAGTACTAACAGAGGGGTACATGTGGCAGGTTGCTATTGGCTGCGAAGGGCATTTGTTGCAGCGTTTTGAGCAAATGGCCTAAGCTAAGCAAAAGCTACTGGCTAAAACATAAGTGGAAATAAAACCGTGGGTTTTCTAAACTAAACCGAAGAGTTACCTAAGAATCTAATCTAAGCCATACACCTGAGATCTAACGGCTATGAAAAGAAAAAAAAGAAGAACAGAGGGGGGGAGATGTCTACCGTGCTGGGACAGTAGCTCCGGCGAGGGAGGGGCTGGCCGGCGAGGGAGGGAGCTCCGGGGGCGGTGGAGAGGAATCGGGGCGGCGGCGTGGCAGTCCTCCTCCTCGGGGGAGGCGCTCGGGGGAGAGAGGGGCTCGGGGGGGCGCAGTTCCGGCGGGGTAGACGAAGGCAGGAGCTTCGGCAGCTCCGGCGAGGTGCTGCAGAGGGCTTGGGCGGCGGCTCGTCGGGGTAGGCGGCGGCGGGGGTGCCTCAGGTGGCGCTGGGCGGCTCGGGTGGCGCTCCTGGGAGGCCGAAAGTGGGTAGGAGCTGCTGCCGGCGAGCTCGCGGTGGCAGGGGCTTCGGGCAGCGGTTCTTCGAGGAAGGGGTGGGAACGGGGGCGGCCGGGGCGGGGCACTTATATAGGCCAGGGAGAGGGAGAGCTCAGGAAGGGGGAGGGAGGAAACGGGGAAGAAATCCCGGCGGTCTCGGTCTCGGTCTCTGGCAGAAAAGGAAGGCAAGGAAGGAGAAGGCCGAGGGGGCTTGGGTTCGGCCAATGGGTCCCGCAGGTAAGTGAGGGGGGAAGGGGCGGTTGGGGCGGTTGAGACGTCGGGGAGGCAGCGGCGAGGTCCTCCTCCGGGGGGAGGCGGCGGTGGAGCGAAGGGGAGAGGGGCGGCGATGGGGTGGCGGGGAGCCTCGGGTGGTCGGGGAAATGAGGTGAGGCGGCGGCGGGGGTGCCTCAGGTGGCACGGGGTGGCTCGGGTGGCGCTCCTGCGGGGTGGCCGAAGGTGGGCAGCGGGGCTGCTGCCGGCGAGGTGTTGCAGAGGCTAGGGCGGCGGTGGTTCGGCGGGGTAAGGGGTGGGAACGGGGGTGCGGCGAGGCGGGCTCTTATATAGGCCATGGGAGGAGGGGTAGAAAGGAAGGGAGGGGTGGCAGTGGGGGAAGAATTCCTGAGTTTCTCGGGCTCGATCTCGGTAGAAGAAGGAAGGAGAGGAGAGGGCTGACCGCCGGGGGGAAGGCTCGGTTGGGGGGGCCACTGGCCAGAGAGAGAAGGGGCGGGGAGAGGGGGTCGGTTGGCCGGTTTCTAGGGATTTAGATCCCAGGGAAAGAGGGATCTCGTCCCAAGCTCTATAAGGCGCCCAGGGCGGCTGCTAAAGAAAAAAAATAATCTTTCCTAATTCTAACTTTTTTCCGAGACAGAAAATCAAAAGCTAAATAAAAGGAAATAAATCAAGATATTAATATAGGGTATTATATACCAATAAATTCAGAAAAAAAATCTCTACCCGAATAACATTTTTTTAAAGCAAAAATAAAAACTTGAAAAAAATGTTTTTTCAGAAATTCCCTAATTTGCTTTATTTCTTTTTGCAATTATTTTTGCAAGCAATCCTTAGATTTTCTTGGCTCCAACATTTAAAAAAATTTGCCCGCACTTTGGAGTGTCATTTTCCTCCGCTCTCTCTCTTGCGTGCAAGAGGGTATTTTCTCTGGGCTTTTCTCGTGCGAGGATAAATGGAAATGCAAAAGAATTCAATGCAATTATCTCCGTTCAAATTCTTTATAATTGAAGAAGTCATGTCATCTTCTCTCTTGGCTTTTAAAAGCTTGAATTTGAATTTCACCGGAGATGGGGAAAGTCATTTTATTCCCTCTCTTTCAAAAGTTTCGAAAGGTTTCAAATTTCACACAAGTTTCAGTCACTCAGCAAACAAACAAACAATCAATCTAGTAATTATATTAACATTCCAAAATTTATAATTTTGGGATGTTACAAACTACCACACTTAAAATGAATCTCGTCCACGAGATTCGAAGAGGCTAGAAAGAAAGGTTAGGGTTTGGGGGTCTTCTAACAATTTCAATCTCCGGCAAGGTGGGATGCTACCACACTTAAAATGAGAGATACTGGTCCCTCAAAATGCTTTAACGATCCTCTGGGGTTTTGGCAACTGACATCGCACAGTCTTCATATTAATTCCTTTGGTGATGCTCTCCCGTTGATATAAGCTTCTTCCGTCACTGGGTCTTCTTAACTGGCAGTCTCGTGGTCAATTCTAAATAACATATCGATGGTTCTCATGGTGGTCTACCATTAGTGGTTATCCTGCAGAGAGAGGGGTCTTGGTTTCATACTCACCGTAAAATTTCCTACGGGTGACAACAAATGCCATGTACATGGGCTTTTCTTATACCATTCTAAGGCTTAAACAAAAGCTTCAAAGAACGTCGTCTCTCTATTGCGTGACAACAAATTATTTTTGCAAGCAATCCTTAGATTTTCTTGGCTCCAACATTTAAAAAAAATTGCCCGCACTTTGGAGTGTCATTTTTCTCCGGGCTTTTCTCGTGCGAGGAAAAATGGAAATGCAAAAGAATTCAATGCAATTATCTCTGTTCAAATTCTTTATAATTGAAGAAGTCATGTCATCTTCTCTCTTGGCTTTTAAAAGCTTGAATTTGAATTTCACCGGAGATGGGGAAAGTCATTTTATTCCCTCTCTTTCAAAAGTTTCAAAAGGTTTCAAATTTCACACAAGTTTCAGTCACTCAGCAAACAAACAAACAATCAATCTAGTAATTATATTAACATTCCAAAATTTATAATTTTGGGATGTTACACAATAGCAAAAAAATAAAACGATCATATGCTATGTTTATAGTTTGGGTCTTGTCCATCATGTCATTCTCCTAATGATGTGATCCCGTCATCAAGTGAGAACACTTGTCTATGCCTAGGAAACCTTAACCATCCTTGACCAATAGGCTAATCAACTAGAGGCTCACTAGGGACATTGTTTTGTCTATATATCCACACATGCATTTGTGTTTCCATTCAATACAATTATAGCATGGATAATAAACGATTATCTTGAAATGGGAAATATAATAATAACTATTTTATTATTGCCTCTAGGGCATATTTCCAACAGGGAATTCCCCTCCGGGAAGGGGAAATCATAGCCATCGTCATCACCAACGCTTCCTCCTTCGTAGGAGGACCAATCTTCATTAACATCTTCACCAACCCCATCTCATCTCCAACCCTAGTTCATCACATGTATTCAATCTTTGTCTCAAAACCTCAGATTGGTACAAGTGTGTTACTAGTTGTGTTGATTACATTTGTAGTTGATGCTTGTTGGATTACTTGGTGGAAGATATTATGTTCAGATCCTTAATTATTATTAATACACCTCTGGTTTTAACATGTTGATGATGTGTGATTAGTAATTATTGTTCCTGAGGACATGGGATAAGTCTTGTTATAAGTAATCATGCAAAGTTGGTATTCGTTTGATATTTTGATTATATGGATGTTGTTACTTCTCTTAGTGGTATCATGTGAACGTAGACTACATGACACTTCACCAAGTTATGGGCCTAAGGGAGGCCATTGTGGAACAAGTAGATGATAGGTTGCGAGAGTGACAGAAGCTTAAACTCCAGTTTATGTGTTGCTTCATAAGGGGATGATTTGGATCCACATGTTTCATGCTATGGTTAGATTTATCTTAATTCTTCTTTCGTAGTTGCGGATACTTGCAAGAGGGGGTAATCGTAAGTAGGTTGTTAGTTCAAATAAGAACGTCACCTTAGCACTGGTCCACCCACATATCAAATCATCAAAGTAGAGAACGCGAATCAACTTAATATGATAAACATGACTAGACAGAAATTCCCATGTGCCCTCTAGAGAGCTTGCTTTATATAAGAGAAATTTTAGGCATGTCCTTTTCTATAAAAAGGATTGGGCTACCTTGCTGTATCTTGCTACTATTGTTACTTTTCACTTGTTACGAATTATCTTGCTACAAAACTATCTATCATTCTTTGTTACAATACTTGTAGAGAATTCCTTGCTGAAAACTGCTTATCATTTCCTTCTTCTCCTTGTTGGGTTTTACACTATTACTTATTGAAAGGACTATGATTGATCTCTTATACTTGTGGGTCCTCAAGACTCGTCTGTGGTGTCATTGTCGGGGAGTGAAGCACCTTTGGTAAGAGGATATTGGTAAGCAAACACTTTTGGTACGTGCTGAAATCTATTGTTGCTTATCTCTATGAACGGTCACCCTTTGAGTGGCTTGTTAGGGGCATCTTCGCCTTGAACGGGAGTTGAGGAAATTGTTCCTCAACCTTTTTAACCTACTAAAAATATTTATTATGGTATTCCTTCGGGTATGATAGAGGAATTGCTCACAAATCCTTATAACGGTTCAACTCATCCTGATTACCATTTGATATATGTCGATCAGATTTGTGGATTGTTTAATCTTTCATGTCTACCTGTGGACAAGGTTAAGAAGAAGTTTTTCCACTTATCTTTGGCGGTAAGAGGACTAATGTGGTACAGGCTATTGGATGATATTGGATCATCGGATTGGAATCACTTGAAGCTGGAATTTCATCAGAAGTTTTATCCTATGCATCTAATTCATCATGTTCGGAATTCTATTTATAATTGTTGGCCTCGTGAAGGAGAAAGCATTTCTCAATCTTGGGGAGGCTTAAATCTATGATGCACACTTTCCTCAACCGTGAGCTCTGAAATAAGTTGATTATGCCTAATTCTTATGCTCGTCTTTCTCATGATGATCAAACATTACTTGATGCTTGTGATGTCGGTTCCTATATGAAGGATACTATTGAATTCAGATGGGATCTTCTCGAAGGGATTCGACGCAAGGCTGAAGATTGGGAACTCGATGAAGGTAAAGAGTCAGGTATAAATCTTAATTTTTATTATGTTAAATCTTTTGTCGAAACTTCTCCTTTTCATGAATTTAGCAAAAATTATAGCCTTGACTCTGAGATAGTAGCTTCTTCCTATGAATCTTTTGCTAGTTATGTTGACCTTCCTAAGGATAAGTGGTTCAAATATCTTCCTCCCATTGAACAATTATCCAAGGAACCCGTTAGAATGAAGAAGGAAGAAATAATTGTTAACCATGTTGGTCATATTGTTCCTACTGCTTACATTGAGAAACCTCCTTTCCGTGTTAGGATTAGTGAACATGCTAAGGCTACAACAGTGGTTAATAAGAGTTATGTTAGAACACCTACACCTTCTGAACAAATAAATGCTGAGCCTAATGTATCTATAGTTAAAGATCTCCTAGTTGATAATATTGATGGGTAGGTTATTTACCTCTATGATGAAGCTACTAGAATTGCGAAACCTGTTAGAAACAAATGAGATGAACTAGATAAAATTAAACCAGTGATAGGCACACTTGTCATATTAGTTAAAATTGGAGATCATTGCTATCATGGCATGTGTGATATCGGTGCTAGTATTAGTAATATACCTTTTACATTATATCAAGAAATTAAGCATGATATAGCACCCTCTAAAATTGAAGATATTGATGTCACTATTAAGCTTGCAAACCATGATACTATTTATCCACTTGGGATTGTTAGAGGTGTTGAAGTCTTGTGCGAAAAAGTCAAGTACCCCACTGATTTCTTACTACTTGGTTCAGGACAAGATAACTTCTGCCCCATCATATTTGGTAGACCATTCTTGAATACAGTTAATGCTAAAAGTAATTCTGCTACTAAGAATGTCAAAGTAAGCTTTGGTGATGTTTCTCATGAGTTTAACTTCTCTAAGTTTAAAAAATAGCCACACGAAAAAGAATTGCCTAGTAAGGATGAAATAATTGGCCTTGCTTCTATTGTTGTACCTCCTATCGATCACCTAGAACAATATTTGCTAGACCATGAGAATGATATGCATTTGAATGAAAGGAATGAAATACATAAGATACTCTTTGATCAAGAACCTATCCTTAAGCACAAATTACGAGTTGAAATTTTAGGTGATCCTCCTCCACACAAGGGAGATCCCGTATTTGAGCTTAAGTCTTTACCTGGTACTTTGAAATATGCTTATCTTGATGACAAGAAGATATATATTGTTATTATTAGTGCTAGCCTTTCAGAACATGAAGAAAATAGATTACTCAAAAGTCTAAAGAAGCACGGGGCTGCTATTGGATATACTCTTGATGATCTTAAAGGCATAAGCCCCACTCTATGCTAGCACAAGATTAATATGGAACCTGGTGCTAAACCAATGATTGATCATCAACGTCGTCTCAACCCTAAGATGAAAGAGGTGGTAAGAACTGAAATACTAAAGCTTCTGGAAGCGGGTATAATCTATCCTATTGCTGATAGTAGATGGGTAAGTCATGTTCATTGTGTTCATAAGAAACGTGGAATAACTGTTGTTCCTAATGATAAAAATGAACTTATTCCACAAAGGATAGTAACTGGTTATAGGATGGTAATTGATTTTAGGAAATTGAATAAGGCTACAAGAAAAGATCATTACCCCTTTCCTTTTATTGATCAAATGTTAGAAAGATTATCTAAGCTCACACATTTTCACTTTCTCGATGGTTACTCTGGATTCTCTCAAATACTTGTGTCAAAAGAGGACCAAGAGAAAACTACCTTTACTTGCCCCTTTGGAACTTATGCTTATAGGCATATGCCTTTTGGTCTATGCAATACACATGCAACCATTCAAAGATGTATGACTGCTATATTCTCTGAATTTTGTGAAAAGATTGTTGAGGTTTTCATGGATGATTTTCTCCTTTACGGGACTTCCTTTGATGATTGCTTGATCTATCTTTATCGAGTTTTTTATACATGTGAAGAAATTAATCTCATGTTGAATTGGGAGAAGTGCCAATTTATGGTCAATAAAGGTATATTGCTTGGGCATAAAATTTCTGAACACGGTATTGAGGTGGATAAGGCCAAAGTTGATGCAATGGAGAAAATGCCTTGCCCAGAAGATATCAAAGGTATAAGAAGTTTCCTTGGTCATGCTAGTTTCTATAAGTGTTTCATCAAAGATTTTTAAGATTTCCAGGCCACTAACTAATCTTATCCAAAAAGATGTTCCTTACGTTTTTGATCATGATTGTGAATAAATCTTTGAAATATTTAAGAAATATTTAATTTCATCACCTATTGTCCAACCACCTGATTGGAACCTATCCTTTGAAATTATGTGCGATGCTAGTGACTATGATGTCGATGTTGTTATTGGGCAAAGAGTAGACAAGAAATTGGAAGTTATTCATTATACTATTAAGACCCTAGACACCGCTCAAAGGAATTATGCTACTACTCAAAAGAAATTTTTAGCAGTTGTGTTTGCATGTGATAAGTATATTGTTGATTCTAAAGTAACTATTCACACTAATCATACGGCTATTAAATACCTTTTTTAAAAGAAAGATGCTAAGCTTAGACTTATTAGCTGGGTACTTTTACTTCAAGAGTTTATTGCATAGCGTTGATAAAAAGGGATCCGACAACCCTATAGCAGATAACTTGCCTAGGATGGAAAATGTTCTTGATGACCCACTACCTATTGATGATAATTTTCTTGACGAGCAAATTCCTATTCTAAACACTTCATGTAGTGCTTCTTCGTGTGAGGATTATGCCAATTCCATTATTGCTAAATATATTCCGCCTAGCCTCACCTATTAACAAAATAAAAATTCTTCTTTGATCTACGACATTAATTTTGGGATGACCCACATCTTTATAAAGAGGGAGTAGATGGTGTTATTAGACGTTGTATACCTGAGCATGAGAAGGAACAAACTCTAAGGAAGTGCCATTCCGAGGCCTACGAAGGACACCATGCCGGTGATAAAACTGCGCACAAGGTATTACAATCTGGTTTCTATTGGCCTACTCTTTTTAAGGATGCACGTACGTATGTCCTTTCTTGTGATGAATTCCAACAAATTGGTAATATTGGCAAACATTGGGAAATGCCTATGAAATATTCACTTTCTATTGAACCATTTGATGTCTAGGGATTTGACTTTATGGGACATTTTCCTTCTTCGAGTGGACATACTCATATTATAGTTGTTGTTGATTATGTTACTAAGTGGGTAGAAGCTATTCCAACTAGTAGTGTTGATCATAACACTTCTATTAAAATGCTTAAAGACATTATCTTTTCGAGGTTTGGTGTCCCTAGATACTTAACGAATAATGGTGGTTCACATTTTATTCATGGTGCTTTCTGTAAATTGCTAGCTAAATATGATTTCTACCATGGAATTGCATAACCTTATCATCCTAAATCTAGTGGCAAGTTGAATTGGGCAACCGAGAAATAAAATTACTCTTGCATAATACTGTCAATAGGTCCAGAAAGAATTTGTGTAAGAAACTTGGTGATGCTTTGTGGGCTTATAGGACTGCTTATAAGAATCCCAGGGGGATGTCCCCATATAAAACAGTTTATGGAAAAGCTTGTCATTTACCTCTTGAGTTAGAACATAAGGCATATTGGGCAATTAAATAATTTTATTATTATTTTAAACTTTCCGGTGAGAAGAGGTTATTTCATATTAGCTCAGTGGATGAATGGAGGACACAAGCTTATGAAAATGCTAAGTTATTTAAAAAAAGGTTAAAAGATGGCATGACAAGAGCATTCAAAACGAGAATTCAATGTAGGAGACTTAGTGCTTTTGTACAATTCTCGTTATAGATTTTTTGCAAGGAAACTCCTCTCCAAATGGGAAGGACCTCATGTTGTTGAGGAGGTTTATTGCTCCGGTGCTATAAAATTAATAACTTCGAAGGTAAAAACCTGAGAGTGGTGAATGGGTAAAGAATCAAGCATTATATTTCTGGTATGCCCACTAATGAGGAAACTAATGTCATCCAAATCATAATACCGGAGGAGCACATAAAGGAAATCTTCTGGAACACTACAGAACCCTGAAAAAGGGGTAGGTACGTGGTATTGTAAGTAAACCGACTCCAAAAATTCCAAAAAATACTTTTTACTAGTATTGGTATTTTAGAAAAAATAAAAAAATAAAACGGAGTCCACAGGACCCACGAGGGAGGCACAAGCTAACAGGGCACCCCCTGGCCGCGCCCTGATGTCTTGTGGGCCCTCGTGCACCTACCAGACTCTGAATTCTTCGCGAGCACGTATTCTTACCTAGAAATAATCTTTATATATACTCCCATGTGTTTTGACCACAGCATCGCGAGATTTTCCTCTGTTCTAGATTCAAGTTGTTTTGTGATAGGTTTAGATCGCCATGACTTCACCAAGCCCTTCCAAGGACAAGTTCTTCAAGAAGGTCATCAACCCGTACCTATCGAAGGTGATGAAGCACCCTCAAACCATTGAGATGCATGAGGTGGTGCTTCACATGAGGGACGTTCAAGGTCCTAAGAAGGAGGGAAGCGAGAAGGTCAGGCTTGCATCGGTGGAATAGGAGATCTTCAAGTGACAAGGGATGGTTGAGCGTGGTATGAGTGCTAACCACTCTATGATCACATATTTCATCTCAGAAAACAAGCTGGACACAAAGAACGTGGGGGAGATTCTCTCTAAGCTTCAAGATCCGATCGATCACCTCCATCATAAAATCTATGAACTCCGAGACCAAAACCGTGAGTATGAATCTAGGTTTCAAAGGATGAGCTTTGTTGCTGGTTTTAGGACTCCCGGGATAAAAAATTCCTTCTATGACGGGGAGTCTACGTCCTAGAATACTGAGGACACCCCTGGTACACCACCACCATCACCTAAGGAGAACGCTTGAGTACATGGGTATGGGCACCACCCTTGGCTTGCCCCAAGCTTGTGGAGGTGCCCCAGTATCGTATCACCATCACATCCATCAATACTATCTATCTTAGTTCGATCCTTGGTTGTTTCGTGATTTAGAGAAATAAATTTCAGATTTTCTTTGCATAGAATTTTTGCTTTGAGTTCCATTTATCCTTGTAATTGAATATGCGAGATATATAATAAAGATAAGTTGAGTTTTTGTGGTTTACCTATGGGCACCCATCATCATAGCATGGCAATACAAAGAAATATAAAGATCATATGCTCATCTCATGAGAAATAATGACTTCACACAAAAAGGGTATAAGTGATAGAAGTTGTTGATAGTAAACAAACATAGTATTACTGATTGTTGCAATCTAAGAATAATTCTGATAGAGGAGAGGAGACTCACGTATAAATACATTTTCTTGGACATCTTTTATGATTGTGAGCCTTCATAAAATATTATATAATGATCAGGTGTTGATGTTGGACATGGAATATAATGTGATGATAATGGTAGTTTATATTCACACACAACTTATATAGTCTTGGATCCTTCAACATGGAATGCTTGCTTTAGATCCTTTGTGTAACATCCCAAATTTTCTTAATTTGGAATGTTTTACAATTGTAGCTAAGCATCTATGCATGTTTATTGAAATAAATTTGTCATTTGAAATTCTTTCGATTTTGTTTTGGAATTCTATTTTTTTCTCCACTCAAGAAATGCCGGGAATAAATTCTTGCCAAGCAAGAAAGAGAGGAGGAACATGACCCTCCAAAGCCAGGGGCATTTTTGAAATATTTTGAGCCAAGAAAACCAAAATTTTATTGAGAAAATAATTGCAAAAAATAAATAAAGCTTTTAGGGATTTTCTGAAAAAACATTTTTAAGCTTTATTTTGGCCTTAGAAAAATGTTAAACGTGTAGAGATTTTTTTCTAAAAATTTTGGTATATAATACCCCTATTTTTGGATTTTATTTTATTGCCTTTTTATTTGTTTTACTTTATGTTTTAGAAAAAAAAATAGGAAAGGATTTTTTTTGGAAACGCATCGGCGTCATTTAGTGGATCTGGGCCGACCTCCCCATAGCCGGGATCCGATTCGATTCCGGATCGGCCACCGACCGCGCCGCCTCACCCTCTCCTCTCACTGCCACCTGGGGCCCACTGGCCGACCGACTCACCTCGCTAGTCACCTTCCTTCCCCACCCCGATTCCCTTCCCTCGCCAAAGCCGGCTGATCCTCTCTCCGGATCTCCCTCCTCCTACCCTCCCGAGGTCACCTCTCCCCCTATAAAAAGCCCCCTACCCCTCCGCACCCCGTTCCCCTCCCCAAACCTGAAGCCCCTCGCCCCACGTCGCCCGCCACCTCGCCGGAGTTCGGCAAGCCGGCCGAAGCTCCCGAGCTTCCCCCTGCATCGCCCCGACCTCCCCAAGTCGCGCCGACGCTGCCACTCTTCGCCGGAGGACGGCCTCCACCGCCTGGGCCCCTCTGAAGCCGTCCCCGACCACTGGAACCTCGCCGCCGACCACCACCAAGCCGCCACTGCCTCGGATCTCGTTGGATACCCCTGCCACGATGAGCCTCTCTCCCCCTTTAACTTTCATCCGTTGGATCTTAGACCACTGGTGTAGATTAGAAGAAGGGATACCCCTTCGGTTCTTTTAAAAGAACCGGTTTTTTTTTTATTTAGTAAGTTAGCCGAAGCCGTTTGTTTATTTTGCGTCCGTTCGCCCGTTAGTCACCGTAGCACACACTCCCTAACCAATCAGGAGCTGCCACGTACCCCTCCTGTTCGTTAGGTTTGTTTTTCTTTTTTCTGTTTTAGTTTTAAAAACAAAGACAACTTCAATTTTGTTTTCTTTATAAATTTTATTCTAGGACTCCAATGGAGTTGATCTTTTTGCAGTAGATCAAAATTTTCTTCTAGTTTCCGAAAACATATTATTTGCCTATGTTTGTAATTTCAAAATTTGAATTAGAACAGATTTAGTTTAAATCTTGTTTTGCTTATTCTGGGAGTTTAAAAATAGCTTTTGATTTAATTCTTTTTGCTACTATTTCCTAGTGATCATATCTCTCAGTAGTTTAAGTTTCAATTTTTGTTAAATATTTTTACTTGGGGTTTTTACCAAAACAGATTCTGTTTTGCTTATGTAAAGTGAATTGCATCACTTTGTGCTATAGTGATTATGTGTTAGTGATTTTATTTTGTTTGTTAGTGATTGTAGTGCTTATTGTGTGTACTTTGTTTGTATCAGTAGATCACCTGGAGTGTGAAGCATGCTACCTAGAAGCGTTTGAACACGATAACTATCAGCAAGGCAAGTCATTTGATCATGTTATTACCTATGTTTTTATGCATTGTAGTTCTACCTTTCTTCACCCAATTGCATGAAAAATAGGAACTTGGAAATTGTGGTTCTTGATGTATTATCATGTGGTAGGCACCCAACAACCTTGTTACTTGGCCTAGGATGACGCGTTCTATTTTTCTATGCTTAAGTAGACGGGGTTTTGGTTGAGCGTCTATCACGAGTGATGCGAGAAAAATTTAATAATCAAGACTGGTTAAGTCAAGACTTTTCAAGACCTCGTGATGCAATGCAACTCTGGGTGAAGGACGGTTTAGATGGGCTCCCTCGAGAAACCAGTGGAAGACCCGGGATGCATGGGGAAGCGCCATGACATCTTGCGGAAAGCTTCACCCAGGCTCGAAGAGATGGATGGAGGCTTCAAGAGCCAAAGCTTACCTGCACAACCACAAGTCATTATGGGCTCTGGCTTGGTTGGACAACGCGGCGACTCTGGACAGGCGGTGCTACGAGATGTAGAAGAACGGTATGATTGGATGGGCACCGACAGGGGATCAGAGGGACCCGTTGAAAGACCATGTTTTGATCATCCGGTCTTCAAACACCCCGAAGTGCGAGGACATACACAGAGGCGATCAAATCTTGTGGGGAACGTGTGCAAAACTCTGCAGAGTACCCAAACCTAATCGATTAGCCGTGTCCAGGGTCATGGACAACTTGACCGAAGGAATTGAAATTATCCAGAACTCTCAACACAATTTAATAATGATGTGGGTATTATTGACAACTCGGGTACGAGAATTGGTTGGCGGAACCATCTCGTTAACAACCAACAATGTAGTAATATTTTGCTTTTAACCCTCTCTTGATGTTGGAGAAAACTTGCTTTTCGCTAAAAACTTATAGCCCCACCAGCCATATATGCATATAGAATAGATGGTTATTATTTCACTCCCTCTCTTTGGTGACTTGCCGACATATTCAATATGCTAACCTACACGGCTGCAATGTGTCATGTTGCAGAGTACATTTCCGACCAGGAGTGAGCCTACGATCTACGCTCAGTGATATGCCGTGGAGTCAGATGGACTCATCTACTTTTGAAGCTTCACTAGTCTTCGTTAGTTATCTCATGAGTTGGCCTTCAGCCACTTTATTGTAATTCATTATTGTAATAAAGTACTCGATATGAGATTCCGATTAATAAAGTTGTGTGATTGAACTCTCGATATATACATTGATGTACTGTGTGTGTACCAGCATGATCTTGGGATGGTACGAAAAAACCAGAGGCTTGGCCATTTCAGGTCGGGTCACTACAGATATGGTATCAGAGCACATGCTGACCGTAGGACGTAACCTCTAGGATTGGAAAAGCCTTAGGAAGAAAACTATTTTATTACATATTTAAATCTTCTGTATTTTCTCTTCTCTTCATTTGTGACTTCTTTCCGATCTTCCAATATTTTCTAGATGGCCACCTTCATCCCTGTTATAATCTCGGAGTTTTGCCAGCCCGACGCCTCAATGCCCTTCGGAAAGGAGCTGGTGCAGATCACCAAGGACTTGAGGATTGCTCTGTCAACCATCACCGGGAAGCCTATATCGTCTTACCCGGAAGATTCACGCTACAGGATTGAGGTGCACATCCCCGGAAGAACATTCGAGCCGCGCACTGAGGCTATGGACTTCAAGTTCATCGCACCCAGCTGGATTCTCGGAAGGGACATGGCGGTCCATTGTGCACTGGGACATATCAAGGATGTGTACAGAGGTTGCCCTATTTCACCAGACTTATTCACGGTATCCCGGAGAGGAGAAGATGGAGAAGTCATCTCAATCAAGACCAAAGATGCTCTCCTGTCCTATGCCCAGACCTTGGAGACGCACATCGGGACTCTGGCGCATTGTGTGGTCAAGGACACCAGGAAGATCAAGCAACTGTCGCTCCGCGAACTCGAACTTGAAGAAGCAGCCCGAGAAGCCCACTATGAGCACGAATTGGAGGTGAATGACTTCTTGGAGAGGATCGCGAAGCTGAAGGCTCGTGTCGCATATCTGGAGGAAGAATTGGACATGGGCAAAAATCTTCATCCTGAAGGAGATGTAGCCCCCTTGATCAGCAATGAGGAGGACTACGAGGAAAGCTCTACCGACGGACCCACCACCATGCTTTTCTCAGGAGTACACTTAGACTAGTCCACCAATTTATCTTATCGTTAAACGCTTAGGCCGATGTTTAGGTTATCGAAACTTGTATCCCCGTGTGTGAACCTTTTGAGGTGATTAATGAATAAATGTGTGGTGTGAAAATTGTTTGATGCATTTCATATGGGTAGTGTATTTCTCCTTAGACCCTTGTTCTATGCTAATCCCATCCCTCTACAAACACCAGATGCCTCCGAGACGTGACCCTGCTTCCAACTTCCCGCTGGAGCTCACACAGTTGATTCAACAACAGAATGCCCTGATGCAGCTGATCATTCAGAATCAGAACAATAACAACAACCATCATCCACCCCAGGCCGACAATCTCACCAGTTTTCTGAGGTTGAACCCTCCGACTTTCTCCAGCAACATTGAGCCCATTGTGGCAGATGATTGGCTCCGCAAGATGGAGCGGGAACTAATCACTGCTGGATGTACTGAAGCTAAGAAGGTGCGCTTTGCCGCGCATCAACTTGAAGGTCCCGCAACTGCATGGTGGGAGAACTACACCACCACATATCGCATTGCTGGACTCACTTGGGAGCAGTTCAAGCAAGCCTTCCGCACCGCTCATGTCTCAGCTGGGGCCATGAGTCTAAAGAAGCGTGATTTTCACAACTTACGCCAGGGAACTCGCTCTGTGGCTCAGTATGTTGATGAATTCAGCATGCTCGCCCGTTATGCACCTGGAGATGTGGCCCATGATGCGGCCAAGCAGGAAAAATTCTTGGAGGGACTCAATGATGAGTTGAGCATTCAGCTGACTGTAGCCAACTTCAACAACTACCAGGAGCTGGTAGATAAGGCCCTCATCTTGGAGGGGAAACATCAGCAGATGGAGAACCGCAAACGGAAGTATGGACATGAGAAGTTCAATTCTGGAGTTCAGCAGAAGCCTCGCTACACCCCCTATTCAGGGAATACCGGGACTGGAGCCGGTAAGTTTGGAGGACACGTCCACCACCATCATCCAGTGCACAACCATGGAGGCCACAACCATGGAGGAAATGGGAACAACCGCAATGGCGGAAACTTCAAGAATGGTAATGGCGGTACCGGCACTCAGCATCATTCCGCTCTAGCTCAGAAGGATCTGAACCATATCACCTGCTTCAAGTGCCAGAAGACGCGACACTATGCCACTGAATGTCCCCAGAACAAGCAGGGAAATGGAAACGGCAACGGCAACTCAGCAGCAAGGAAGCCAAATCCTTTTCCCCGAGCCCAGGTGAACCACATTGATGTTGAAGAGGTCTATGATCACCCTGATATAGTGGTTGGTAAGTTTTTGCTAAATTCACGTCCAGTATTGGTACTTTTTGATTCCGGTGGAACGCATTCTTTCATATCAAGGGTAGTTGTGGAAAAGTATAGTTTACCAACTAGAACCCTCAGCCAGCCTATTAAGGTCAGTTCCCCAGGAGGCATGATGACAGCCAGGATAGGATGCCACGCTTTGAGTATCAATATTGGGAACCATAAGTTTCCCACCGACCTCATCGTATTAGAGTCTTTGGGATTGGATGTAATCCTAGGCATGGATTGGTTGACCAAGTATGAAGGAAACATTGATTGTGCCCTTAAGTCTATTTTGCTCACCACCGCCGAGCAAAAGCGGATAAAGTACGTATCCCAACGCCCATCATGGAGTAAACGGGTGAACTCTCTCACGGGAGTTGTACAGGAGGAAGTGCCAGTTGTACAAGACTTCCCAGATGTATTTCAGGAGGAATTACCAGGCATGCCACCAGATAGGGAAATTGAGTTTCTGATTGAACTGTTACCAGGAACAGCCCCAATATCCAAGAGACCCTATCAGATGCCCGCAAATGATCTAGAGGAAATCAAGAAGCAGATCAAGGAGTTATTGGACAAAGGGTATATCCGCCCAAGTTCTTCACCTTGGGGAGCCCCAGTTCTCTTGGTTGAAAAGAAGGATAAATCCTTGAGAATGGTAGTCGATTATCATGCATGGAACGAGGCGACCATCAAGAACAAGTATCCCTTGCCGATGATCAATGACTTGTTTGACCAGTTAGTTGGAGCCTGAGTGTTCTCCAAGATCGATCTTCGATCCGGGTATCATCAGCTGAAAATTCATGAACAAGATATACCCAAGACAGCCTTCACCACCCGGTATGGTCTGTATGAGTACACAGTCATGTCATTTGGACTGACTAATGCTCCGACATATTTTATGAGTATGATGAACAAGGTGTTTATGGAATACCTAGACAAGTTCGTCGTTGTGTTCATTGATGACATACTGATATTCTGCAAGAATGAGGAAGAACACAAGGAACACTTGCGTCTGGTTTTGGAGAAACTTCGAGAGCATCAGCTATATGTGAAGTTCAGCAAATATGAATTTTGGTTGAACGAAGTCGGATTCCTCGGACACGTCATTTCAGGGGAAGGAATAGCAGTGGATCCTGCCAAGGTTGCAGCAGTTACCGAATGGGTAGCACCCACTTCAGTTAAGGAGAACCGCAGTTTCCTCAGACTTGCTGGATATTATTGGAGGTTTATCGAGAATTTCTGGAAGATCGCCAAGCCCATGACAGAGTTGTTGAAGAAGGAATCCAAGTATGTTTGGACCGAGGAATGTGAAGCCAGTTTCCAAGAGTTGAAGAAACGTCTGGTTATAGCCCCAGTGCTGATATTGCCGAACATTCGGAAGGATTTCCAAGTTTATTGTGACGCTTCTCGTCAAGGACTTGGAGGAGTGCTCATGCAAGAAGGAACAGTTGTAGCATATGCATCCAGACAGCTCAGAACCCATGAGTTGAATTATGCCACACATGACTTGGAACTAGCAACCGTAGTGCACGCTCTCAAGACCTGGAGACATTTCCTGATTGGAAATAGTTGTGATATTTACACTGATCACAAGAGCCTGAAATATATCTTCACGCAGAAGGAGTTGAACCTCAAACAGAGGAGATGGCTAGAGTTGATCAAGGACTATGACATGAGATTGCATTATCACCCAGGGAAGGCAAATGTTGTAGCAGATGCTTTGAGCCGTAAGAGTTATGTGAACACACTCATAGCGGGAGGATTACCCCAGGAGTTAGTCGATGATCTCACATAGCTCAAATTGGAGATAGTTCCAAGAGGATTTGTAGCCACGCTGGAAATTCAGTCCACCTTGACCGGAAAAATCCAAGAAGCCCAGAAATCAGACAAGGCGATAGCTGAGATAATGGAGAGAATGAATGACGGGAAGGCTAAAGGTTTTCGTGAGGATGAACACGAAACTATATGGTTTGAGGACCGTATCTATGTGCCCAATGATCCTGAACTCAGGAAGTTGATACTTCAGGAGGCCCATGATTCCCTGTACTCGATACACCCAGGCAACACCAAGATGTATCTGGACTTAAAGGAAAGTTTCTGGTGGACAGGAATGAAGAAGGATATTGCTGAATTTGTAGCAATATGCGATGTTTGTGAGCAAGTAAAGGCTGAGCATCAGAAGCCAGCAGGATTACTTCAACCATTGCCGATACCCGAGTGGAAATGGGAGAAGCTTGGTATGGACTTCATCACAGGATTACCCAGGACCCGTTCAGGTTATGATTCTACCTGGGTAGTGGTCGATCGTTTGACCAAGGTAGCTCACTTCATCCCCCTGAAGACTACTTACACGAGTGTTATGCTGGCCAAGATATATATGACCAGGATCGTATGTTTGCATGGAGTTCCGAGGAGCATCGTGTCAGATAGAGGAACTCAGTTCACGTCAAAGTTTTGGCATCAACTACACGAAACTTTGGGAACGAGATTGGAGTTCAGTACAATTTTCACCCACAGACCGATGGACAAACCGAGAGAGTCAATCAGATTCTGGAGGACATGTTGAGATGTTACGCACTAGACTATGGGTCTAGCTGGGACGACAATTTGCCTTACGCCGAGTTCTCATACAACAACAGCTATCACACCAGTATGAAGATGGCCTCTTTCGAAGCTCTATACGGAAGGAGGTGCAGAACACCATTGATGTGGGATGGTGTTGGAGACCGACAACTTTTTGGTCCCGACCTTACCCAAGATTTTGAAGAGAATGTCAAGCTAATTCGTGACCGACTCAAGAGAGCTAAGTCCAGACAGAAGAGTTATGCTGACAGCAAACGCAAGGAAGTAACATACGAAGTAGGAGACCGAGCATACCTTCGGGTGTCTCCACTTCGAGGAATCAAGAGATTCAGTGTAAAAGGAAAGTTAGCACCCCGATTCATTGGCCCTACAAAATTCTTGCACACAGGAGAAATTGCATACAAACTGGAATTGCCGGAAGGATTGACCGGAGTTCATGATGTCTTGCATGTTTCCCAGTTGAAGAAATGCCATGCTGAGATGGATGATGTTCCGTTCAGAGATACAGTGCCCCTAGAGGCCATACAGCTTGACAGTGATCTCACATATGAGGAGAAACCCGTCAGGATTCTCGAGACGGCCAACAGAGTTACCCGCAGCAAGATCATCCAGTTTTGCAAGGTCCTGTGGAGTAATCACACCGAGGAAGAAGCCACCTGGGAACGAGAAGAAGATCTTTGCCGAGACCACCCACACATATTTGCTAGCCAACCCAAATCTCGAGCGCGAGATTCATCTTAAGGTGGGTAGGTTTGTAACATCCCAAATTTTCCTAATTTGGTATGCTTTACAATTGTAGCTAAGCATCTATGCATGTTGATTGAAATAAATTTGTCATTTGAAATTCTTTCGATTTTGTTTTGCAATTCTATTTTTTTCTCCACTCAAGAAATCCCGGGAATAAATTCTTGCCAAGCAAGAAAGAGAGGAGGAACATGACCCTCCAAAGCCAGGGGCATTTTTGAAATATTTTGAGCCAAGAAAACCAAATTTTTATTGAGAAAATAATTGCAAAAAAAGAAATAAAGCTTTTAGGGATTTTCTGAAGAAAAAAACATTTTTTAAAGTTTTATTTTGGCCTTAGAAAAATGTTAAACGTGTAGAGATTTTTTTTTTTGAAAATTTTGGTATATAATACCCCTATTTTTGGATTTTGGCCTTAGAAAAATGTTAAACGTGTAGAGATTTTATTTGTTTTACTTTGTGTTTTAGAAAAAAATAGGAAAGGAATTTTTTTTTTGGAAACGCATCGGCGTCATTTAGTGGATCTGGGCCGACCTCCCCATAGCCGGGATCTGATTCGATTCCGGATCGGCCACCGACCGCGCCGCCTCGCTCTCTCCTCTCGCTGCCACCTGGGCCCCACTGGCCGATCTTCTCGCCTCGCCGGTCACCTTCCTTCCCCACCCCGATTCCTTTCCCTCGCCGGAGCCGGCCGATCCTCTCTCCGGATCTCCCTCCTCCTACCCTCCCGAGGTCACCTCTCCCCCTATAAAAAGCCCCCTACCCCTCCGCACCCCGTTCCCCTCCCCAAACCCGAAGCCCCTCGCCCCACGTCGCCCCGCCACCTCGCTGGAGTTCGGTAAGCCGGCCGAAGCTCCGGAGCTTCCCCCTGCATCGCCCCGACCTCCCCAAGCTGCGCCGACACCGCCACTCTTCGCCGGAGGACCGCCCCCACCGCCTGGGTCCCTCCGCGGCCGCCCTCGACCACTGGAACCTCGCCGCCGACCACCACCAAGCCACCACCGCCTCGGATCTCGTTGGAGACCCCTGCCACGGTAAACCTCTCTCCCCCTTTGCCTTTCATCGATTGGATCTTAGACCACTGGTGTAAATTAGAAGAAGGGATACCCCTTCGGTTCTTTTAAAAGAACCGGCATTTTTTTATTTAGTAAGTTAGCCGAAGAAGTTTTTTTATTATGCATCTGTTCGCCCGTTAGTCACCGTAGCACACACTCCCTCACAAATCAGTGCTGCCACGTACCCCCCTGTTGGTTAGGTTAGTTTTTCTTTTTCTGTTTTAGTTTTAAAAACAGAGAAAGTTTCAATTGTGTTTTCTTTATAACTTTTATTCTAGGACTCCAATGGAGTTGATTCTTTTTGCAGTAGCTCACAAATTTCTTGTAGTTTCCGAAAACATATTATTTGCCTATGTTTGTAATTTCAAAATTTGAATTAGAACAGTTTTAGTTTAAATCTTGTTTTGCTTATTGTGGGAGTTTAAAAATGGCTTTTAATTTAATTCTCTTTGCTACTTTTTCCTAGTGATCATATCTTTCAGTACTTGAAGTTTCATGTTTCTTTAAATATTTTTACTTGGGGTTTTTACCAAAATAGATTCTGTTTTGGTTATCTAAAGTGAATTGCATCACTTTGTGCTATAGTGATTATGTGTTTGTGATTTTATTTTGTTTGTTAGTGATTGTAGTGCTTATTGTGTGTATTTTGTTTGTATCGGTAGAATACCTGGAGTGCGAAGCTTGCTATCTAGAAGCGTTTGAGCACGACAACTATCAGCAAGGCAAGTCATTTGATCATGTTATTACCTATGTTTTTATGCATAGTTCTACCTTTCTTCACCCAATTGCATGCAAAGTAGGAACTTGGAAATTATGGTTCTTGATGTAGTATCATGTGGTAGGCACCCAACAACCTTGTTACTTGGCCCGGGATGACGCATTCTATTTTGCTATGCTTAAGTAGACGTGGTTTTGGTTGAGAGTCTATCACGAGTGATGCGAGAAAATTTTAATAACCAAGACCGGTTAAGTCAAGACTTTTCAAGACCTCGTGATGCAATGCAACTCTGGGTGAAGGAAGGTTTAGATGGGCTCCCTCGAGAAACCAGTGGACGACCCGGGATGCATGGGGAAGCGCCATGACATATTGCGGAAAGCTTCACCCAAGCTCGAAGAGATGGACGGAGGCTTCAAGATCCAAGGCTTACCTGCACAGCCACAAGTCATTATGGGCTCTGGCTTGGTTGGACAACGCGGCGACTCTGGAAAGGTGGTGCTACAAGATGTATAAGAACATTAGGATTGGATGGGCACCGACAAGGGATCAGAGGGACCCGTTGAAAGACCATGTTTTGATCTTCCGGTCTTCAAACACCTTGAAGTGCGAGGACATACACGGAGGCGATCAAATCTTGTGGGGAACGTGTGCAAAAGTCTGCAGAGTACCCAAACCTAATCGATTAGCCATGTCCACGGTCATGGATAACTTGAGCCGAAGGAATTGAAATTATCCAGAACTCTCAACACAATTTAATAATGATGTGGGTATTATTGACAACTCGGGTATGAGAATTGGTTGGCGGAACCATCTCGTTAACAACCAACAACGTAGTAATATTTTGCTTTTAACCCTCTCTGTATGTCGGAGAAAACTTGCTTTTCGCTAAAAACTTATAGCCCCACCTGCCATATATGCATATAGAATAGATAATTATTGTTTCACCCCCTCTCTTTGGTGACTTGCCGACATATTCGATATGTTGACCTACACGGCTGGAACGTGTCATGTTGCAGAGTGCTTTTCCGACCAGGAGTGAGACTACGATCTACGGTCGGTGATATGCCCTGGAGTCAGATGGACTCGTCTACTTTTGAAGCTTCCGCTAGTCTTCATTAGTTATCTCATGAGTTGGACTTTAGCCACTTTATTGTAATTCATTAATGTAATAAAGTACTCGATATGAGATTTCGATTAATAAAGCTGTGTGAT
The DNA here is from genome assembly GCF_904849725.1 of Hordeum vulgare subsp. vulgare. Classification (NCBI taxonomy): domain Eukaryota; kingdom Viridiplantae; phylum Streptophyta; class Magnoliopsida; order Poales; family Poaceae; genus Hordeum; species Hordeum vulgare. The sequence goes on from NC_058521.1 coordinate 135,246,536, forward strand.
TGAACTCTCGATATATACATTGATGTACTGTATGTGTACCAGCATGAGCTTGGGATGGTACGGAAACACCAGAGGCTTGGCCGTTTCAGGTCGGGTCGCTAAACTTTGCTAGCCCAAAAATTCCGCACTAAGTAGAGGTACTACTTGTGCATCCATAACCTTGAAACCCAATTTCTTCCCATGACAGTTGATAGTCTCCATCGTATCTACTTTTCCAAACTCTTTTGCCCTTGTTTTGGACTCTAATTTGCATGATTTGAATGGAACTAACCTGGACTGACGCTGTTTTTAGTAGAATTGCCTTGGTGTTATTTTTGGGCAGAAATCAAAGTTCTCCAAACGTCCTGAAAATTTACGGGGAGCAGTTTCGGAAAACATCAAAAATATCTTCACCAAGTTCCACCTCACGGGGTGGGCCAGTGGGCCACAAGCCCTTGCTCCGCCACCCCCATGTGGCGTGCTGCAGGCTTGTGGGGCCCACACGGCTCTGCCGCCCCCAATCTCAGGTCTATAAGATCCCTTTCGTCCCAGAAAAAATAAAAAGAGAAGTTTTCGTCGCGTTTTCGATACAAGGCGCCGCCACCACCTGTTCTTCATCTGGAGGGAAGATCTGGAGTCCCTCTTGGGCTTCGGAGAGGGGAAATCGTCGCCGTCATCATCATCAACCTTCTTGCCCATCCAATTCCATGAAGCTCTTCGTCGTTCGTGTGTAATCTATTCGTAGGCTCGCTGGGCGGTGATGAGTAGGATGAGATCTATCATGTAATCGAGTTAGTTTTGATGAGGATTGATCCCTAGTATCCACTATGTTCTGAGATTGATGTTGCTACTACTTTGCCATGCTTAATGCTTGTCATTAGGGCCCGAGTGCCATGATTTCAGATCTGAAATTATTATGTTGTCACCAATATATATGTATTTTAGATCCGATCTTGCAAGTTGTAGTTACCTACTATGTGTTATGATCCGGCAACCCCGGAGTGACAATAACCGGAACCACTCCCGGTGATGACCATAGTTTGAGGAGTTCATGTGTTCACCAAGTGCTAAGCCTTGGCCCGGTTCTTTATTAAAAGGAGAACCTTAATATCCCGTAGTTACCTTTTGGACCCAGCTGACACGGGAGGGATGGAAAATAGATGTCACGCAAGTTCTTTTCCCTAAGCACTTATGATGACACACGGAATGCATGCCTACATCACATTGACGAACGGGAGCTATCCACATATCTCTCCGTGTTATAGCTGTTGCATGATGAATATCATCCAAACAAATCACCGACCCATTGCCTACGAGTTTGTCCTACTACTGTTGTTATTTGCCTTGCTCTGTTGCTGCTGCTACTACTGTTGCTTCTGCTGTTACTTGTCTTGCTATGCTGCTGCTGCTACTACTGTTGCTACTGCTGTTACTTGTCTTGCTCTGCTGCTACTGTTGCTATTACTATCGCTTGCTACTGTTGCTACTTGCTACTGTTGTCACTACTGTTGTTCCTTGCCGCTGCTATTGCTCGTTACACTACCGTTACTCGCTACTTTGCTGTTACTACTGTGCTTGCAGATACTAATCTTTAAGGTGTGGTTGAATCTGACAAATTCAGCTGCTAATACTTGAGAGTATTCTCTCACCTCCCGTCGTGCAAACCAACAAATTGGGTCGAATACTCTACCCTCGAAAACTGCTGCGAACCCACGCGCTGGTGGGCCATCAACAACATTCTTCTAGTTTTATTGCCGGGGAGTGCTAGCAGCATTCTTCTAGTGCCGTTGAAGGAGAAGGTTTGTTGTCATCAACATTCGTCTAGCTAACGCCAGAGATTGCAAATCAGCATTTTTCTGGCGCCGTTGCCGGGGAGGTATTGCTATATTCTCTGAGTCACTTGGGATTTATATCTGCTGATCACTATGAAGAATCTGAAGGATCCGAAGACCAAAGTCTTGCACTCAACTACGAGGGGAGGTAAGGAATTGCCATCTAGCTCTGCACTTGATTCACCTTCAGTTATGAGTAAGTTTGCGACATCACCTCCTGCTAGAAATCTTGATATGTCGCCTGTGCTTGATGATGCTTGTGATACTACTGCTAGAGATGCTATGCTTGATACTATGCTTGATGATGCTATGCTTGATACTGCTAGAGATGCTATGCTTGATACTGCTAGATATGCTATGCTTGAATCTGCTTTGCCTGATGATGCTAGAGATGCTATTTTGCCTGATGATGCTATGCTTGATACTGCTAGAGATACTCCTTTGCCTGATGTTCCACTAGGAGTGTTCCTTGATGCTCATATTGCTAGAGTTACTGCCAATGCTCGTGATGCTTCTGAAACTACCGATACTATTGAGATAGAACCTGCTTTTGCTCCTGCTAGATCTAGCTCTCCTAGATATGAATTACCTGATATACCTGAGGGTTACGTTATGGAGGGAGATATAGCTGAGGATTTTCTTGCATGTAAGGATGCCTATGATGCTGAGAAATTACTTCTCAAGTGGAAGGAAAAATCTCGGGAAGCTAGGATGAAAAATGACCCGAAGTTTGCCACTTCGCCTATCTTTGTCACCGATAAGGATTATGAATTCTCTGTCGACCCTAAGATAATCTCTCTAGTCGAATCTGATCCTTTTCACGGTTATGAGTCCGAGACGGTCATAGCCCATCTTGCCAAACTATCCGAAATAGCCAACCTTTTCACTAATGAGGAGAAGATCCGCCACTACTATATCCTTAAGTTGTTTCCTTTCTCTCTAAAGGATGACGCTAAAGCCTGGTTCACCTCTCTTGCTCCTGGATGTGTGCGTAGTCCCCAGGAGATGGTCTATTACTTCTATGAGAAATATTTCCCTGCCCATAAGAAGCAAGCTACCTTGCAGGAAATATACATCTTTGCTCAACTCCAAGAAGAGAGTCTTCCACAAGCTTGGGGGAGGCTCATCCAGAGAATGCTTTGCCTGATCACCCTCTTAAGAAGAACGAGATACTTGATATCCTCTATAACGGACTTACCGATGCCTCTAGAGACCACCTAGATAGTTGTGCCGGTTGTGTTTTTAGGGAACGAACTATAGAACAAGCTGAGATCCTACTGAATAACCTCTTGATCAACGATAATGCTTGGACTATTCCCGAACCACCTCCTAAGCCAACTCCTAAGAAAATAGGTATTCTATTCCTCAGTCCCGAAGATATGCAAGAAGCCAAGAAATCTATGCAAGAGAAAGGCATTAGATCTGAAGATGTCAAAAATCTACCACCTATCAAGAGATCCATAGTCTCGATAACCCGATACAGGTGGTGGAAGTGAATTCTGTGCGTAGGTTTGACGAGAGTGATATTCCTTTTGATAAACCTGCTAGCCTATGCTTTGATGAATTTGACAACTTTGTTGCCAAACAACAGAGTTTCAATGATTATGTTAGCAGACATTTGGAACAAAGTGCTCGTATGCTTAGACATTTAAGTGCTTGTGTAGACAGAAATGTCAATGCTCTGAAGTTTCTGAGTAAACATGCCTCTATGATTACTACTCAGGTAGAACAAGTACTTAAAGCTCAGAATGACTTGCTCAATGAATTAAATGACAACTCTGTCAGAGTCATTACTAGAGGAGGCAAAATGACTCAGGAACCTTTGTATCCTGAAGGTCATCCTAAGAGAATTGATCAAGATCCTCAAGGAATCAATGCTGATACACCTAGTCATCCTAAGGAGAAGAAGAAGGATGATAGAAACCTGCACGCCAGTTCACCAAATACTATCACACCTGAAGAACCTAATGGTATCTCTGAGTCTGATGCAGAAACACAATCTGGTGATGAACATGAACCTGGTGACAATGTGGACACTGATGTTCATAATAATGCTCAACCTAGCAATGATGAGGATGTGGAGATTGAACCTACGGTTAATCCTGATAATCCACAACCTAAGAGATACAATTAGAATGACTTCACTGCTAGGAAGCATGGTAAAGAGAGGGAGCCATGGGTTCAGAGACCTATGCCCTTTCCTCCTAAGCCATCCAAGAAAAAGGATGATGAGCATTTTGAGCGCTTCGTTGAGATGATAAGACCCGTCTTTCTGCAGATGCGGTTAACTGATATGCTCAAGATGTCTCCGTATGCCAAGTACATGAAAGATATCGTGACTAATAAACGGAAGATACCAGATCTTGAGATCTCCACCATGCTTGCCAACTACACTTTCAAAGGTGGAACTCCTAAGAAACTTGGTGATCCCGGAGTGCCCACTATACCTTGCTCCATTAAAGGAAACTACGTAAGAACTGCCTTATGTGTCCTTGGAGCCGGTGTTAGTGTTATGCCGCTCTCTCTTTATCGTGGACTTGAGTTGGATAAGTTGACACCCACTGAAATTTCTCTGCAAATGGCCGACAAATCAACTGCTTTCCCTATCGGCATTTGCGAGGATGTGCCTGTTGTGGTTGCTAACACCACTATCTTAAGAGACTTTTTTATCTTGGATATCCCCGAGGACAATGCCATGGCTATCATCCTCGGAAGACCCTTTTTAAACACTGCAGGGGCTGTTACAGATTGCAACAAAGGCAATGTCACTTTCCATGTCAACGGTAATGAGCACACATTGCACTTTCCGAAGAAACGATATCCAGTACATTGCATCAATGCTATCGAAAAGACTTCACCGATTCTTATCGTGTCAAGATGAAGTATGATTTGCTTGTTGGGGAGATACATATCCCCATTGAGGTGACTTAGTGGCTATTCGAAAATCCTCTGTTCTCACTTGCGATTCGAGAAGGTTTTGTCATAAGGACTTGATCAATCCCATTAACGGATTTGTTTCGATGACCATGAAACGGATGCATCAGAGAGTCACATACCTCTGTTTTGAGTTTTCCTTTTCTGTTGCTTAGAAGAAAAATGATATAATTAGTTTAGTTTTTCCTGTTTTTTGTTTTAGCGTCCCGTAGAAAAATACCTCGCAAATAAAAGTTCTCCGATGGTCCTGAAAATTTAGTATGATTTTTTCTAGAATTTTTGAAAATTTGTGGGCCTAAGAGCTGGCCTGGGGGCCTAACAAGTGGGCCACAAGCCCTTGCTCCGCCACCACCACCCCTGGTGGCGTGGTGCAAGCTTGTGGGGCCCATAGGCACCCCCTCCACTCATTCCAGCTCCCAGCCTCTTCTTCCACCTCCAGAAAAAATTGTTTCATAGCTCAAACCCGTGTTCTTGCTCGTTTGGCTGTGATTTTTGATCTCCTTGCTCAAAGCACCATTCTCCGAACTGTTTTGGGGAAATTACTCCTTGGTAATTGACTCCTCCATTGGTCAAATTAGTTTTTGCTCTAGTGCTTTATCCTTCGCGTATTCTTGCTACCTTGGTGACCCTATTCTTGAGCTATAAATATTGATTTTAGCTGGTCCCAAGTAGTTTTAGCGCATGATACGGTCTCTAGGCACTAGTAGGAGTAGTTGCTACAAGTTGGGTAAATCCTTATTCACTTTCCTTTCGAAGTCTCTAAAAATTTCAGAATTTTTCAAAGCTAGAAAAAGGAAAAGATGAGGAGGTTCTTGAGAGTCTCTTCAAGCCGTAACCCCAAGGAGGATGAGAAGAATCACCCCAAGTACGTAGTCCTTCGAGTCACAGAAGTTCGAGCGTACGAGTGGCCAAGTGATGAATTTTTGCGCGCCGCCGGACTTTATGAAGACTTCTATTACTTGGTGGAGAACGCAGGTCTTACTGCGTTCTTTGAAGATAAGTGCCCACAATACCTCCTCCTCACCTATATTTTCGTTCAAAGCTTCAACTTTTATCTGAGGAAGAATCCTCCCATGGTTGAGTTCATGATTTACGATGTCCCCCAGTGCATGACGCTGCAGTACTTTTGCAATTTATGCAAATTACCTTATGTTGGGGATATCCGTGACCCTCGTCCACTGGACTTGGAGGATTTCATTGGTTCTATTGCTGTTGGAGAGGAGAGGGGAGTGTGTGGCGCTAGAATTGCTAGCATACATTTTCCTATGCTTCGGTACTTCTCACTATTTGTGGGAAAATGTTTGATTGGCCATGGGGAGGCTGGATCACTTAGTTCTCCAGACCTTGCGGTTTTGCGCGAAAGCCTTTATAATTGTAAGACTTATAGCTTGGGCGCTACAGTAGCTCAACGGTTGAACCTGAACCGTTCTATAGGTGTTGTCTATGGAGGTATCTATGCTACCTGTCTTGCCAGACACTTTGAGATACCGATTAGACTGGGAGAGGAAGGAGAGATGCTTCTCCCTGAGAGATATCTGGATTATGACAGCATGGTTCGCCATGATTTTCTGGATAGAGATGCTAGTACACGGATGATTTATAACCTGGTATTTAGTCAGGGTACTCGAGAGACTATTACTTTGCCTGCTCCTTCTTTGTTTGATCTTCATGCATGCAGGTACATTATTATGCCCCCGGACATCTACGCATATTGGGGCTTGGCCCAACCACAGGCGCCCGTGCCCGAGCCGCCAGTCGAGTACCAGACGCCAGTTTATCAGTGGGAGCCAGAGGAGCTCGCACAGCAATGGCATCCACAGTCTGCTCCGGAGTGTCCTGGAGCTGGTTATTTCCCACCTTGGGAGTAGACCAAGCTAGGCCAAAGGCCTAAGCTTGGGGAAGTGTCGGGACCCCGATCCTAAGTCATAGGAATCCAGCCTGTAACACATTGCATCTCTTTGCGGTCTCACGCACGGTTAACTCCACGGCTGCAACCTTACCTTAGCCGGGACCGTTTGCGTCTTTTGACTCACATATGCAATAGTGTCGCTAGCATTCCAATGTCAACGAACCCGGATCGACAAGTCTAGTCAAAAACCAAAGTGGCAGTACCGCACAAGGACAGGCATACATGACCCAACAAAGCAGGTGTCGGTCACCAGCGAGTGTAGACGAGTCGTAGCAAGCTACAAGGACTCCATTACATCGCGTGACATTTCCCCAAAGGGGACAGACACAACAGCTAAGAAGGACACATGCCGGTCAACCAATGTGTCCGGAGCAGTAGCGAACTACCAAGGCTCGTTGGATCACAAAGGGGCATTTCCTTGTAAGGAGTGCTACCAAAGTTCACGACTAGGTAATCGAACCCCATACATATCAAGTAGGACACACGTACGCATGACATACCGATATGTATAGATACATCGATGGCATCACAACATAACCATAAACATACAAGCTTTATTTAAGAGGCTCGGAAGAGCCGCACACATAATATTACACATTAAGGGTCTCACGAAACATAATAGCAGTCCTTCAGTTACAAGCCAGCGGAAGAGTTTAAAACTGTCTGAGTATAGACAGGTGCAACTAGAAGGCACATGGCCTGACTATACTACAGATCCAACATAGGGCCAGATCGTAGCTAGGACACCAGCTACTCGTCGTCGTCGATGTCTACGAAGAACCCTCCATTAGGGTCATTAGCAACCTCTGCAACATTTATTAAGCAAACATGAGTACGAAGATACTCAGCAAGACTTTCGGATAACTATCTACTCATGCAAAGTATCAATAAGGTATTGTGGGGTTTCATGCGGAAAGCGAGCATTTGACTCGTGGCTAGACAACTTGCATTTTTAAATAATTTTGACAACTTGATTTCTCGCACACGAGTCCACTAACACCACAACAATACACCATCGTGGAATCATTCCGTCTCCATACGGAAATGCCGTCCACGACACTCACGCTTATCTTGACAATTTTATGAGTAGCCATTTAAGTTATCTATGAACAACATATGTCTCCAAGTAGTCCATATCCGCGGACGCGGCTATTCGAATAGATCATAACCCTGCAGGGGTGTACTTCGTCACACACGCTCTCGCCACTTATCACCATGTGCACGTCATGCACCTCGGAAACCTTCAAGCGGAAGCCCAGTGAGGGAGTCGGCCACGACCGTTAACCACACTAGTACCTAGTCCAGGTTTATCACCTATCTGAGAGTAACCCGTACGGAAGTCCAGCCGAGGTTTCCGTCACGGCCTCAAACGATGTGCGCAGGGTTCCCAAGCCCACCATACGGGTGCCACTTGGTACACCGTGCCACTTCCTACCGCATCACGGCCCACCTCTCATGTCAGCACCATGCACGGCCTCCAGCATTACTATAAACACCAGAAACTACTTGCAACTCCTGGACCGAGTACTAAGCGATTAATAGGCCGAGCAGGGTTATATTCCAGGGCCCAGCATGTGGTAGTATCTAGTCTTGGATTACATACACGGAACTCAGTTCCTAAGGACGGTTCCAATGAAACAACCCGCCATGTACTCCTACACAGCCTTTCACCGGTACCTTTACCAAATCAGATTCAACACACAACCTTTGCTTACCGAACGCATTCTCACAATTCTGTTCATCTCCCAGATGACAGACCATACACAACTCTAAGCATAGCATGCATAGCAGGATAAGGCACATCATGGCTCAAGCAACTACCAGGTATGCTAGGTTGCAAGGTTCGGCTATTTACTGTGACAAGGATAGGTCATGCAAAGGAAGTGGGTCCAACTAACGTGGCAAAAGCAGTTGAAGCATTTGATCCTAATGCAATAAACAAGTGCAGGCGCAAGAACATGGGATTTATCGGGATGATCAAAATGGTTGCTTGCCTTGTTGCTCAGAGGAGTGACAATATCCGTCAAACGGATATTCGGTGGAATCCGGGGGAGCGGAGCCTACCGAAAGGAATGACAACAATCAATAACAAACATATGCAATCAAGATGATGCATGAGCATGGCATGAGAATGCAAGGTGACAAACTAATATAGTTAGCATAATTTAGGTTTGAAGTTGATTTGAATCATATTCAAATATCACTTCAAACGAGGTATTCTCGGATACCGATTTAATTGATTCGACCTGATGCTCAGATCAACTTGATGTTAACATGCATGGGATGTCATGTTAAGTTGCTGGTTTGTTATTAGAACAATGTTTGATCATGTCAAACAAAAAGAAATTTAAATACTTTCCATATTCCATTTATAAAGTATTTATAAGAATTGAATTATTCATTAATCTACATGTTTGGGTTCTGTAACCTTTTCAAACATGATTGAAAATAGCATATTCAGATTCCTTGAATTTTTCTGATACTTTTTCATATATAAGTTATTTTCATTGGAGTTACAGATTAATTTCTATGAATTTTTGAAGTTTTAAACATTTCTGGAATTATTTCTATACTGGAAAATACTTTTACTGCATCAGCATGACATCAGCAGGTCCAACTGGCCGTTGAAAGTCAAACCTGACCAGTGGGACCCACTGGTCAGTGTCTCTGGTCAGTTTTAGATTAAGTTTATAATTAGCTGATTAATCTTACTGGTTCCACATGTCAGTGACTTATTAACTTATCTAATTTATTTTTATTATTTCTAAACTGTCCAGAGGCTGGCCCCACACGTCAGTGGCTCAGGCCAGCTGAGATCCACCGGCGGCGAGGTCGTCCTCGCCGGCGGGGAGCCTCCGGCGGCCACCAGAACGTCGGGGGGGCTCGGAAATGGCGCACAGAGGGCCAAACGCTGCGCGGAGAGCACAAAAAGAACGACACTTCTCCCGCGGTTCCATTTCTGCACTTAGCCGGGGCTGATCTGGCCGGAGATGTCGCCGGCGACGAGCTTGACAGCGGCCAAGGTCCGGGCGTCATCGAGGTCATCGATACAGAGGGAGTTGCGCACGGGACTTAGCTCCTACGGCATCTACGCGACGGCCTGAAGCTGCTAGTGCCCTCAGAAGGACGAGCTGATCACCGGAGGGTTACCGGCGACGAGCTGCAGCGGCGGATCTTGTCGGGCTTCGGTGGAACTAGGCCTAGAGGAGGGGATCGACGGGGAGAGCTTAGGGGAAATGACCGCATGCTCACGGGGAGTGCAGTGGTGGCGCTAGTTTGCTCGGGGACGGCCTGGAGAGGGAGAACGTCGGCGGCGATCTTCCATGACCCGAGGAAGAAGACGACAGCTGCTCATCGTTTCACTGCATCTCGGCGTCGGGCTCGGGGCTAGGAAGCTTCAGGGAGGTGCGACAGACCTACTGCGTGGCTGAGGAGGGAGAAGGGTCGGCTAGATCGACGGCGAGCTCGAGCTCTGCTCGGGCTCCAATGGCGGTAGAAGGAGGGAGGAGAGATCCGAGAGAAGGGGGGAACTGGCGCTGGGAATGGATAGCCACGGGCTCAGGGAGCTTATCCCCGAGCTTCCCAGCGTGAAGCGGCGGCCAGGCAGGCGCACAGGTGCGTGGCCGCGCCGGAGTACGCGGCGGCCACCTCCTCCTCCTCCTGGCGAGGTGGGAGACGAGCGGAGGAGATGGACTGGGCCGGCTAGGCGACAGGTAGGGGTTTTTCCATTTTTTTCTTATTTGTTTCTGTTTTGGCCATTTCAATAACTTGCTAATTATTTCAGCTCCCAACTAGTACGTAAAAGATTATTTTGAACACACCAAAATAATTGTTGGAATATTTCCAACCATTCCCAAAGTTTTCAATATTTTTGAAAGTGTAAAGTTTCTGATTTCAAATTTAAAACTTGAAACCAGTAGCTTTTTGCATTTATTTAAAATGCTTAAAGTGTCAAGAAAATGGTTTTCTTCATTGCTCATTTACTTTCATGATTTATCAGAAAGTTTGAACTTTTCTTGAGGCCATTTTGGGTTCATTGATTTTGACTAGTTTGAATTTTCCCTCACTTTAAGAAGTGGCTAGGGTTTTAGCATTTTCCTTCGTCATTTGCTTTGTTCTTGTTGAGAAATTCCTAGATGCAATGCAAAGAAAAACATGAGCACAAGCTAACTTGCTTAAGGGTTCAGGGATGTGACAGGAAGTACGTGTTCTCACCGACTTTACATTCATGCTTATGCTTTCACTATGTTAGCCCGTGTTTACACTTTGCCACTGTATTATCAATGTTAGTTTCTTTTCGTTTTCTTGTTTTCTTGTTTTGCGTCCTTTTGAGAAAACACAAAAAGATTTTTCTTTCTTCTTTTGCTTGTTGGGAGCTTTCCCGTGTAAATAGTTTTCTTTTTCTTTGTGTCAAGGTAGAAGATATTGGTTACAATGCTTAGTGGTTCTTGCATTCTTACCTGTTTAGCTTTCAAAGAGCCATATTACTTTGTCTTCTCCTTTGTGTTTGCCTGCAGATTCAGCTTAGTCCAATGCGCCTATTATTGTTCACATCGTTCGATCGTGCAAATGAAAGGCAACAATGATGATATATGATGAAGTGACTGAGACTGAAAAGCTGGTATGAACTCTATCTATTTTGTTTTTGTAAATATGACTAGCTTGTCGACCCAGATTTAGCTTTGTTGTGAGAGAACCATGTTTGCAATGACAACTTAGAGATCATAGTTTATGATGCCATCCTTATTTAGCTGAGAGCTTATAATGGTTTGTCTTGAATGCCAACATAGATTTTGAGATGACTATGATGTAGTATGATAGGATGGTATTCTCCTTTGAATGTTTCAAGTGGCTTGACTTGGCGCATGTTCATGCATGTAGTTGAAACAAAATCAACATAGCCTCTATATGTTCGTGTTCATGGCGATTTATATCCTGTTCATGCTTGCATTCAATGTTAGTCAAACTCATTGCATCTTGATGACTGTTGTCGCTCCCTAGTTGGTCGCTTCCCAGTCTTTTGCTAGCCTTCACTTGTACTAAGCGGGAATACTGCTTGTGCATCCACTTCCATAAACCCAAAAGTTTTCCCATGAGTGTCCACCATATCTACCTATTTGCGGTATCTACCTGCCGTTCCAAGTAAATTTGCATGTGCCATTCTCTAAACCTTCAAGAAATAATTTGTTTTGCATGCCCGAACCGCTCATGTGGTGACAGAGGGCTATTGGTATCTTCCATGCTAGGAGTGTTATCCTCGACATGTGTTTATTCACAGTCATTCACGAGGAAGGGGACGGTATTTGGAATGCCCAGTTCCACGCTTAAATCAAAAACATAACTGTAAAACAAGACTCCCCTCGGATTGATGTTAGTATGGACGGTACTCGAGGATTCGGCTAGCTGTGGAGTGTGATTGATTGGTGGTGGGGGAGTTAAAACTTTACTTTTATGTTTGGGAACTGCCTATAGCATGAGTAGCATGGAATATATTGAGAACTCTTGGTCATTGCATTGACAATTAAAGCATGCCACCCAAAATTATTATCTATGTTTTCAAAGCTTGAGCTGTGGCACCTCTGCAAATCAATGCTTCCCTCTGCAAAGGGCCTATCTATTTACTTTCCTGTCGAGTCATCCTCCTCTTATATAAGCACCAATTAGAGAGCACCTCTGTCATTTTTATGCTTTCCTTTTGATTGATATTGAGTATGACTATGACTGGATCTTCGTTGCTATGAATTACAATGTTTAGTCAGCCCTTGATCTTTGAAAGTGCTCTGCATTTATGTTTTGCGGTCTCAGAAAGAGCTAGCGAGATACCACCTCTTCATATTGCTTCATGCTTGTTTTGATTGAAGCGTTGGTATTTGAAACTCGTTATTATTTGCTCGTTAGCTGATTATGCCATTGATATTAGTTTACCGTGAGACCTTTGTGTCATTTGCTTATGTGGTTAACTTATGATCTTGCTGAAATTCTGGTTATGAGTTAGACATAGTTGCAACAACAAGATCAAACAGAGTTTGTCAAAGTTTTTCTTTCTCTCTCAGTTTGTCAACTGAGTTGCTTGAGGACAAGCAAGGTTTTAAGCTTGGGGGAGTTGATACGTCTCCATCGTATCTACTTTTCCAAACTCTTTTGCCCCTGTTTTGGACTCTAATTCGCATGATTTGAATGGAACTAACCTAGACTAACGATGTTTTCAGCAGAATTGCCTTGGTGTTATTTTTGTGCAGAAATCAAAGTTCTCCAAACGTCGTGAAAATTTACGGGGAGCAGTTTTGGAAAATATCAAAAATATCTGCGCCAAGTTCCACCTCAGGGGGTGGGCCAGTGGGCCACAAGACCTTGCTCTGCCACCACCCCCCTGGTGGCGTGGTGCAGGCTTGTTGGACCCACACGGCTCTGCCGCCCCCAATCTCAGGTCTATAAGATCCCTTTCATCCCAGAAAAAATAAAAAGAGAAGTTGTCGTCGTGTTTTCGATACGGAGGCGCCGCCACCACCTGTTCTTCATCTGAAGGGCAGATCTGTAGTCCGTCTTGGGCTCCAGAGAGGGGAAATCGTCGCCATCGTCATCATCAACCTTCTCCCCTCTCCAATTCCAGGAAGCTCTTCGTCATTCAAGAGTAATCTATTCGTAGGCTCGCTGGGCGGTGATGAGTAGGATGAGATCTATAATGTAATCGAGTTAGTTTTGATGGGGATTGATCCCTAGTATCCACTATGTTCTGAGATTGATGCTGCTACTACTTTGCCATGCTTAGTGCTTGTCACTAGGGCCCGAGTGCCATGATTTCAGATCTGAAATTATTATGTTGTCACCAGTATATGTGTATTTTAGATCCGATCTTGCAAGTTGTAGTTACCTACTATGTGTTATGATTCGGCAACCCCGGAGTGACAATAACCGGAACCACTCCCGATGATGACCATAGTTTGAGGAGTTCATGTGTTCACCAAGTGCTAATGCGTTGGTCCGGTTCTTTATTAAAAGGATAACCTTAATATCCCGTAGTTTCCTTTTGGACCCCACTGCCACGCGAGGGATGGACAATAGATATCACGCAAGTTCTTTTCCCTAAGCATGTATGAAGACACACGGAATGCATGCCTACATCACATTGACGAACGGGAGCTAGCCACATATCTCTCCATGTTATAGCTGTTGCATGATGAATATCATCCAAACAAATCACCGACCCATTGCATACGAGTTTGTCCTACTGCTGCTGTTACTTGTCTTGCTCTGCTGCTGCTGCTACTATTGTTGCTACTGCTGTTACTTGTCTTGCTCTACTGTTGCTGCTACTGCTGTTACTTGTCTTCCTCTGCTGCTACTGTTGCTATTACTCTCGCTTGCTACTATTGCTACTTGCTACTGCTGTCACTACTGTTGTTCCTTGCCGCTGCTATTGCTCGTTACACTGCCGTTACTCGGTACTTTGGTGTTACTACTGTGCTTGCAGATACTAATCTTTCAGGTGTGGTTGAATCTGACAAATTCAGCTGCTAATACTTGAGAGTATTCTCTCACCTCCTGTCGTGCAAACCAACAAATTGGGTCGAATACTCTACCATCGAAAACTACTGCGAACCCACGCGCTGGTGGGCCATCAACAACATTCTTCTAGTTTCATTGTCGGGGAGTGCTAGCAGCATTCTTCTGGTGCCGTTGCAGGAGAAGGTTTGTTGTCATCGACATTCGTCTAGCTAACGCCAGAGATTGCAAATCAACAGTCCACAATATCTACCTATGGCTTGAGTAAGACCCTTCAAGTAAGTTGTCATCGATGCATCAAGCAATAAAACTTGCTCCTAAATATGTATGATCTTTTATTTCAAGGAAAAATAAGTTTGTACGATCTTGTGATGCCAAAGAAATAAAAGCGATAGAGTGCATAATAAAGTTCGCTATGATAAGGGGCAATATAAAGTGACATTCCTTTGCATTAAGAGTTCACACAACCAACAAATTAAAAGTGCATGACAACCTATCTTCCCTCTGCCAAGCCCCTATCTTCCTATGTATCCTATGGAAACATGAGCTCCGAAAATATGCCTTGAGCGTGATCAATAATGAAATATTAAATGATAGTTGAGTATGTGAACTTGTCAAAGAAATCTGTTACATAGACTGTCCTCTGAATTATGATGAATTATGATTGCCCCGATAACTGAGTGGTTTGTTGACTATCAGTAAAGTTTATGCTTCATACTCCAATAGTTGTTAATGGATTGTCACTTGTTTATGAGAAGTTATATGATAAAATACTTGCTTCTATGATAATATTGATGATGCTTCAATGCTCGTGTTCTGTTTTTATTGGCACCTCTCTCTCAAATCATGTGGTCACTATTTTCAAGCTTGGCTTCCGCTTGAGGACAAGCGAGATCTAACTTGGGGGAGTTGATATGCTCATTTTGCATCATGAATTACTATTGATATTTGTGTTGATCCTGCCCATTATCCCTTATTATCATAGAATTTTTATGCCCTTTCGCTCTGAATATGCAGGGTACATCACTCAGAGGAAAATATCTAGAATCAGGAATTCTTGACCGGGAAAATGAGAAAAAGGCAAAAAAATCAACTTGCTCCAAATGACCTAAAACTTTTCTGAGAATTTTTCTAGAATATTTGAGAATTTTTGGGCCAAAAATGTACCAGAGAGGGGCTACCAGTTGGGAACAAGCCAATAAGGCCCCTTGGCCGCGCCTTGATGGCTTGTGCGGTCCTAGATGGCCCTGTGGCGACCATCTTTGTGAAGCCGTCGATTTGACCGTAGTTAATCATACAAGCAAGTGCGTACGACCAAGCGCAAGGACTCACAAGAAGATATCACAACACAGATCTAAACACAAATAAAAACATACAAACTTCAATATTGCAGGGGCCTCGAGGGCTAGAATACACAAGCTTGATAAACACACGAGTCAGCGGAAGCAACAAATATCTGAGTACAGACATAAAACAAGGATAATGCCTTAGAGAAGGCTAGCACAAAAGATACATCGATCGAACGAGGCGAGGCCTCCTGCCTGGGAACCTCCTGAACTACTCCTGGTCATCAGCGGCCTCCACGTAGTAGAAGGCACCATCGGGGTAGCAGTCGTTGGCGGCGGTATACACCATCTCCTGGGCTCCATCATCTTGTCCCAGCAATCGTATCAAGGGGAAAAGGGGAAGAAAAGCAACGGTGAGTACTCATCCAAAGTACTCGCAAGACTGACATCAGAACTATACTGAGTATGCATCAGTATAAAAGGAATGGGGTTATATGTGGACTGACTGCATCAATGCGTGAATAGAGAGAATGGACTAGTCCTATCAAAGACTAGCATCTTCAGGGTCTTGCAACAATATATGACAGTAGATCAAGTAACACAATTAATAGTAACATTGTTGCAGCAGTTTTAATTAAGGTCACGCCACGAGATTCTTCCGTGACTCCCTGCGAGGAAGCAATCCCGGAGCAACCATTCCAGTTAAGTAACATTTAAGTTGTATAAGATCGGGGTACAACTCCAAGTCGACCTATAATCATGGACACGGCAATTTGCATAGTTAATTTTCATCCCTGCAGGGGTGCACCACAATACCCAATACGCTTGATGAACTTTAGCCGGACAAACTTTCCTGGGTCATGCCCGGCCTCGGAACATCAACACGTCGCAGCCCTACCTAGGCTCAATAGAGAGGCCAGCTCGTCGGTCTAAATTCTAACCGTGCAGGGGTCATGGGCCCATCACCCTTTGCGCTCGTGCATGATTCAAGGGCGGCCGATGTCAGTCCTGGCACCTCTTATACAAGAACGATGCTTATCCGGGACACTCTGGCACGCGCCGCTCCATTGCTGTCGTCTGAAGAGCTTCGGCTGATACCACGACGTCGAGTACCTATAACTTCTCCCACATGAAGGTTAGTGCGAAAAGGTCTCCCGACCAACTCAGATCAAATACCCAAATCTATTAGCATTTTACTTAATCTCGAGGACGTGTAGCAAGGGCCAGGATGCCCGGCCACACCTCGTCACATTCACGTGAGAATCCACCCGCAACACACCCTTCATGTTTCCAGTAGCAATGTCAAGTAATTGTGCGGCTGTAACATCAGAGGGATCCGAGGTATCACCCTCCATGGATTTCGAACGACGTAATCATCAAGGTGGCCAGGGAGGAATCTCCCTCGATGGACCATGCTTGATGGATTGTATGACAGAGTCGTTACCGGAGGTGGTGAAGGAGGAATCACCCTCCGAGAACCACCGCTGGTTAACTACACTACAGAGCTAACATCAGGAGTACGTATCGAGGTGTCACCCTAAGTACTCAATAGTAGCTCTGCAGCATCATACAACTAATTGGGGTGTGAGTGCTGTGACGGGTCTTGGCTCGTCGACCAGTAGACCGAGACTTGATGAAAAAGCAGGGGCAACTGGACTAATGGTCAAAGGGGATAACCTCTCCACCAATAAGTGCGATAGAGTAAAGTAGGAGTTCATCAAAATCAGGCTATGCATCAGAATAGGAGCTATCTAGAACAGTAGCAAAATATAATGCATGCATGAGGGAGAAAGAATAGGTGATATAGGAATGATCAAGGGGGTTTGCTTGACTTGTTGCTCTGTGGCAAAGGGCTGATCGTCAGGTGGTAGTCGTACCCGGCAGTTGCATCTGTCTCAGGCTCTATCGGAGAGAAGAGGGGGAAGAAACAATGAATATAAAAGCACAGATGCAACATGATGTATGACATGGCAATATGCAAGGCGAGGCATGAGCTAACACGGTATCACCTGTCATGGAACGATTGGTAAAGTATCTGACGATATTTCCCGGGTCTTTAGCTACTATGGGACACGCAAAACAGATGGAAAATTTTCATGTTCGCTCTGATAGGGAGGCGTGACAAACAAACGAATAGCATATCCTCGTTCGTCTCGTTTTTGTGATCAACTTTCATGTACAAATTTTTTTCATCCGGATTACGGATTATTTTATATTAATTTTTAAAGTTTTATTAATTACTTCAGAATTAAAAATATTAAATTAAATTCAATAAACAGTTATGACATTAGCATGATGCCATGCTAACATCAGGAATCAATAGTCTTAGTTGACTCGTCAATTTGACCAATGGGTCCCACATGTCATACTCACATTTTAAATCCAGATTAATTAATTAATTGACAGATTGTATTAGCAGGTGGGAACCACGTGTCATTCTCTAATTACGATAATTAATTTACATAATTAAATCAACAGGTTTAATTAATTGTTAATGGGGTTGGACCCACATGTCATTCTCACATTAACTTAACAGAGTGTTAAATGTATCTAATTACACTTAATCAATTTAATTAGCTATTTAATTAACTAATGGATTAATATTAATATTTTTGTTTAGGGGGCTTGGGCCCCATCTGTCATAGGGTCAAGGGGTTAGTGGGGGGAGTTTAGCCCCAGTAACCAAAAGGACAGGGAGGTGGCTAGGGGGCATCAAGCCGAACTGGCCATGACGAGGGGGCAACGCCGGCGGCCAGGGCCAGGCGACGACGGTGCATCCAGGGGGCGCATCAGTGGGGCGTAGGGTGAGCGGCGTAGCGGGTGACCTATGCAGGGCGGTGGGCCGAGCCGCAACAGCGGGAGGGCGCAACTAGGGTGCACCCGGGGGTGACAGAAGTGTGCGAACGGAGGCCGGAGGGCTGCCGGTGGCGGCAACGATGAGCGGGGCTGGCGACGCGATGGCTGCGGAACCATGAGACAGGCGGATGGCGGCGGGACGAGGGACGAGGGACGACCGGCAAGTGGCAGTAGGAGGTGCGGGGGGACGGATGACACGACATGGGAAGGGGCGCGGGGCGACGTGACACCGACCACCATGTGGGCGCAGTGGCCAGAGTGCGGAGAGGAGAGGCGCGCTAGCCGACCGAGGGAGAGAGAGGATAGGCGGGGGTCATTCACGGCCGGTGCAAGGGATCGGGTCGACGAGGCTCGGTGGAGTCCGGTTAGGGTGAGGTGGGGAGGCGACCGGCGAGGAACAAGAGGCCGGCGGCGGTCGCCGGAGGTGACGGGTGGTGGCCGGCGGCTCGCCGGCGGGGCGGTGCGGGATGGCATTGGCCCCGATCCCGATTGGATCGGGAGGGAGAGGGCCAACCACCGGTTGTGGGGGGTCTTAGGGGAGAGAGGGAAGAGTTAGTAGGGGTTGGGTAGTTTTAGGGTTATGGGGGTTTATATAACCCCCCACCCCCCAGGTTAGGTGGGCTAGTTTGGGTCGGTTGGCTGAGCTGGGGCCGGCCCAATGGGGCCTTTTGTATTTTTTCTTTTTATTTTTTCCTTTATTTTATGTCATTTGTTTTATTTAATTTTCTTTAGAATATCTCTTGTGAAAAATGGTGGATCTGAACCATTATTTATCTTGCAAATTTTGCACTGTCACAAAATTTTTTGGGAGTCTTTAGAATTTATTTGGAATTGATTTAAATCAAAAGGCATTTAATAATAACATTTAGCCTCAGTTTTAATTGTTTTGAGGAACTAAAATACTTCTTAAATTGTTGGTTTCAATTTTATAAATACTTAGGGATTATTTGTAACCTAAGCATGATTTTTAACTTGAAGCTTGCAAAACTTTTATATCCACTTTTGAAATGAATTTGAATTGCAATGGAATTTGAATCAGAGTTAGATTCCAACTGTGATCATAACTAGATTAGCAAAAGCATTAGCTTAATCTTGGCCATCACTGTAGCTTAATTACAATGATTACTGTAGCATAATCCAGGGATGTCACAATCTTCTCCTATATGGTGTTTTTTACCCTAGAAAAATCATATGATATCTTTCAGGATAAAGCGCCGCCATCTCGAGGTGGAAACCTGGGCAAAGGCCCTTTTTCTCATCGGCACGGAGATTCCGCCACGGTAATTCCCCTTCAAGAGGGGGAAATCGAAGCCATCGTCATCACCAATGCTTCCTCCTTCATGGGAAGACCAATCTTCATCAACATCTTCAACAACACCATCTCATCTCCAACCCTAGTTCATCACATGTATATAATCTTTGTCTCAAAACCTCAGATTTGTGCGTGTGGGTTACTAGTTGTGTTGATTACATCTTGTATTTGATGCTTGTTGGATTACTTGGTGGAAGATATTATGTTCAGATCCTTAATTATTAGTATTACACCACTGATCTTGAACATGTTGATGATGTGTGATTAGTAATTATTAATCCCGAGGACATGAGAGAAGTCATGTTATAAGTAATCATGCAAAGTTGGTATTCGTTCGATATTTGGATGGTATGGATGTTGTTACTTCTCTTAGTGGTGTCATGTGAACATCGACTACATGACACTTCACCAATTTATTGGCCTAAGGGAAGTCATTGTGGAGTAACAAGTAGATCATGGGTTGCGAGAGTGACAAAAGCTTAAACCACAGTTTATGCGTTGCTTCATAAGAGGCTGATTTGGATCCACATGTTTCATGTTATGGTTAGATTTATCTTAATTCTTCTCTCATAGTTGCGGATGCTTGCGAGAGGGGGTAGTCATAAGTAGGTTGTTAGTTAAAGTAAGAACAACACCTTAGCACCAGTGCACCCACATATCAAATCATCAAAGTAGCGAATGTGAATCAACTTAATATGATTAACATGACTAGACAGAAATTCCCATGTGTCCTTGGGAGCGCTTGATTTATATAAGAGAACTTTCACACATGTACTTTGCTATGAGCTACCTTGCTGCACGTTTGCTACTATTGTTACTTGTCACTTATTACGAATTATCTTTCTACAAAACTATCTATAATTGTTACTTACAGCACTTGTAGAGAATTCCTTGCTGAAAATTTCTTACCATTTCCTTGTGCTCCTTGTTGGGTTCGACACTCTTACTTATTGAAAGGACTATGATTGATCCCCTATACTTGTGGTTCATCAGTCCTCGGGAGCACTTTGCTTTATATAAGAATACTTTCAAGCATGTCCTTTCCTACAAAAAGGATTGGGCTATCATGTTGCACACTTGCTACTTTTGTTACTTGACACTTGTTATGAATTACCTTGCTACAAAACTATCTATCATTGATACTTACATGATTTGCACATAATACCTTGCTCAAAATTGCTTATCATTTCCTTCTGTTCCTTGTTGGGTTCGACACTCTTACGTATCGAAAGGACTACAACCGATTCCCTATACTTGTGGGTCATCAAGACTCTTTTCTTGCATTGTTGTCGGGGAGTGAAGCGCCTTTGGTATCTCGAATTTGGTAAGGAAACATTTTTGGTACATGCTGAAATTTACTATCGCTTGTTACTATGAATAGTAATCCTTTGAAGGGCCTCTCTGGGGTATCTTCACCACGACCAGAAGTGGAAAAAAAATTCCCCTCGACCTACTGAGTCTACTAAAATTGTTTATTATGAGATCCTTCGGGTATGTTAGAGAAACTGCTAGTTAATCCTTATGCAGGAGAGGAAACAACTCATCCTAATTTGCACTTGATATATGTAGATGAGATTTGTGGACTATTTAAGCTTGTGGGTTTATCTAAGGACAAAGTCAAGAAGAAAGTTTTCCCTTTATCTTTGGAGGGAAAAGCATTGATTTCATACAGACTATTGGATGATATTGGGTCATGGGATTGGAATCGCTTGAAGCTGGAATTTCATCAGTAGTTTTATCCTATGCATCTAGTTCATCCTGATTGAAATTATATATATAATTTTTGACCTCGTGAAGGAGAAAGCATCTCTCAAGCTTGGGGAAGCTTAAATCTATGATGCACACTTGCCCCAACCATGATCTCTCAGAATAAATGATTATACAAAACTTTTATGCTCGGCGTTCTTATGATGATCAATTAATACTCTATTCTTCCTCCACTGGTTCCTACGTGAAGAGAACTATTGAATTCAAATGTGATCTTCTGGAAATAATTAAACACAACTCTCAAGATTGGGAACTCCGCAAAGATAAAATGTCAAGTATAAAGCTTCAGTTTGATTGTGTAAAATCTATTATGGAATATGAAACTTTTCATATGTTTAGCAATAAATATGGGCTTGACTCTGAGATAGTAGCTTCTTTCTGTGAATTGTTTGCTACTAATGTTGATCTCCCTAATTAGAAGTGTTTTAAATTTCATCCACCTAATAATTAATTGTTAGAGGAACCCATTAAAGTTAAGGAAGAGACAAATGTTTTCCATGTTGATCCAGTTGTACCCACTACTTACATTGAAAACCCACCTTTTCGTGTTAGGAGTAGGACACATCCTAAAGCAACAACCATGGTTAATATTAGGACACCTAAACCTTCTTAACAAATAAATGTAGTACCTAATATTGCCATGGTAAAAGATCTCCTAGTTGATAACATTAATGGTTATGTCATTTATTTCTACGATGAAGTGATACGTCTCCAACCTATTGCTACCTCTTGAGCTTGAGTTGGTTTTTCCCTTGAAGAGGAAAGGGTGATGCAGCACAGTAGTAGTAAGTATTTCCTTCAGTTTGAGAACCAATGTATCAATCCAGTCGGAGTATCAAGCCAAGTCTCCAAAGTACATGTGCAAAAAACAGCAAACTTGCACCCAACGCTACAAATTAAGGGGTTGTCAATCCCTTTACGGTTAACTGCAAGCTGAGATCTGAAGGCGGAAAGTGCAACAAAGTAAAAGTGTAGGGCTGAAAATATGATGTATAGTAGACCTGGGGGCCATAGTGTTCACTAGAAGCTTCTCTCAAGATAGCAAATATTACGGTGGGTGAACGAATTACTGTCGAGCAATTGATAGAACCGCGCAAAGTCATGACGATATCTAAGGCAATGATCATACATATAGGCATCACGTCCGAGACAAGTATACCGATACTTTCTGCAACTACTACTATTACTCCACACATCGACCGCTATCCAACATGCATCTAGTGTATTGAGTTCATGACAAATAGAGAACGCCTTAAGCAAGATGACATGATGTAGAGGGATAAATTCATGCAATAGATATAAACCCCATCTTTTTACCCTTGATGCCAACAACATGATGTGTGCCTCGCTACCCCTTCTGTCACTCCTTGAGGTCACCACACGGTATGAACCCAAAACCAAGCACTTCTCCCATTGCAAGAACTGTAGATCAAGTTGGCAAAATTAAACCCATAACTCGAAGAGAATTACAAGGATATGAAATCATGCATATAAGAGATCAGAAGAAACTCAAATAAGATTCATAGATAATCTGATTATAAATCCACAATTCATCGGATCTCGACGTACACACCACAAAAGAGGATTACATCGGATAGATCTCCATGAAGATCATGGAGAACTTTGTATTGAAGATCCAAGAGAGAGAAGAAGCCATCTAGCTACTAGCTATGGACCCAAAGGTCTATGGTGAACTACTCACGCATCATCGGAGAGGCAATGGTGTTGATGAAGAAGCCCTTGATACGTCTCCAACGTATCTATAATTTTTTGATGGTTTCATGCTATTATCTTGTCAAACTTGGGATGCTTTGCATGCCTTTTATATATTTTTTGGGACTAACTTATTGACTCAGTGCCAAGTGATAGTTCCTGTTTTTTCCATGTTTTTGACCCCTTTCAGAGGAGATTTTGAAACGGAGTCCAAACGGAATAAAATCCCCGAAAAGAATTTTTCCGTGACGGGAGAAGATCAGGAAGCTTGAGATCCAAGGTAGGGGATCCCCAGGGGCCCCACAAGCCCTCACCCCGCGGCTAGGGCGGAGGCCGCGACCCATAGGCTTGTGGGCCCCATGGACGCCCTTTGCCCTAGGTTTTGCGCCTATATATACCCAAAAATTCCACAAAAAATCAGGAGATCATCGAAAGTACTTTTCCGCCGCCGCAAGCTTCTGTCTCCGCAAGATCCCATCTGGGGCACGTTCTGGTGCCCTACCGGAGGGGGGATTCGGATACGGAGGGCTTCTTCATCAACACCATGACCTCTCCCATGATGCGTTTGTAGTTCACCATAGACCTACGGGTCGATAGCTAGTAACTAGATGGCTTCTTCTCTCTCTTGGATCTTCAATACAAAGTTCTCCATGATCTTGATGGAGATCTATCCGACGTAATCTTCTTTTGCGGTGTGTTTGTCGAGATCCGATGAATTGTGGATTTATGATCAGATTATCTATGAATCTTATTTGAGTTTCTTCTGATCTCTCTTATGCATGATTTCATATCCTTGTAATTTTCTTCGAGTTGTGGGTTTTGTTTGGCCAACTAGATCTATGATTCTTGCAATGGGAGAAGTGCTTGGTTTTGGGTTCATACCGTGCGGTGACCTCACACAGTGATAGAAGGCGTAGCGAGGCATGCATCGTGTTGTTGCCATCAAGGGTAAAAAGATGGGGTTTTCATCATTGGTTTGAGATTATCCCTCTACATCATGTCATCTTGCTTAAGGCGCTACTCTATTCATCATGAACTCAATACACTATATGCATGCTGGATAGCGGTCGATGTGTGGAGTAATAGTAGTAGATGCAGAAAGTATCGGTCTACTTATCTCGGACGTGATGCCTATATGTATGATCATTGCCTTAGATATCGTCATGACTTTGCGCGGTTTTGTAAATTGCTCGATGGTAATTTGTTTACCCACCGTGATATTCGCTATTTTGAGAGAAGCCTCTAGTGAACACTATGGCCCCCGGGTCTACTCCACACCATATTTTCAGCCTTACAATTTTACTTCGTTGCACTTTCCGCCTTCAGATCTCACTTTGTAAACAATCTTGAAGGGATTGACAACCCCTTTGAAGCGTTGGGTGCAAGCTTGTTTGTGTTTGCGCAGGTACTCTGGACTTGACGAGGCCCTCCTTCTGGATCGATTCCTTGGTTCTCAAACTGAGGGAAATACTTACTGCTCCTGTGCTGCATCACCCTTTCCTCTTCAAGGGAAAAACTGACGCAAGCTCAAGAGGCAGCAGAAGAATTTCTGGCGCCGTTGTCGGGGAGGATCAAGTCAAGAACTCATCCAAGTAAGTGTCGCAAACTCATCTCT
Organism: Hordeum vulgare subsp. vulgare; assembly: GCF_904849725.1. NCBI lineage: Eukaryota > Viridiplantae > Streptophyta > Magnoliopsida > Poales > Poaceae > Hordeum > Hordeum vulgare. The sequence goes on from NC_058521.1 coordinate 135,271,242, forward strand.
TGCATTTACCTTGTTTTCCTCTCGTTTTCCTCTTCCCCACTTCTGAAAAACAAAAATTTACTATAATATTTGCCTTTTTCATTTGCCTTTTTCGTTCGCCCTTTTCTCTCGCTTGCTTTCTGTTTGCTTGTGTGCTATGTGCCTTCAATATGCTTGCATCTTCGCTTGCTAAAAATCTAGTGATATGGATCCTCACCCACTTGCTAATCTCTTTAAGAGCTCCAATTATGTGGATCCAATTGCTAGTGAGTTGAGTGCACACTACAAGAAATATGTCAACTAACAACCTTTTGTCAGTGACGCTGGAAGGAATGGTCATAAATCTAGGACCATTTGACATCATTTGGTCGTAAGCTGTCTGGAGGGGTCCTAGGCCCAAAAACCAACGACCATTTTCATCAGAAAGGTCATCACCTGCTTACTGGAAAAGGTCATAAAGCGGACAGCACCTGGCACTGCCTTATTTCTAGGTGATAATGACCAATATGAATGGTCGTTACTAAATAGTTCGAATGCACTAGGCTGGTTACGCAGCCACCTCAGCATCCTCGCTTACTTGTCACCGAGGTAGGACCCATTTGACAGGCAGGTGAGGGGCCGGCGACCGAACGGGGACATGCACGAGCCTTGCTTAATTCCCGAAAAAAACATGCGCGAGCCTCGCTTGATTCCCATGGGACTCGAACCCATGATCGAGCGCTTCCGCTAAGTGTTTGCTACCGCTGGGCTAGAGGGGGACTGTTGCTCAGGTATCGGTATTTGGGGGTATATTCTATTAAATCACGGGTCTCTCGTATCATTGACAAGTGGGACCAACAGGGACGGCCAACACTTGGCCAATTTCCGACCGGGGCCAACACTTAGCCAATTTTCGACAAGGGACGAGCAAATCTAGATCTCAGGGGCGACGGCGACCGACGGGGACGGGGCGGCGGCGATCGACGGGGATGGGGGCGGCGGCGATCTACGGGGATGGGGGCGGCGACCGACGGGGGCGGTGACCAGCGGTGGTGGTGCTGACGCCACGACCACCTCACCCATCGGCAGTTGTTACTGTTGTTGTTGCTATCTACATCAGAGAGCTGAATTGAGATGTTGCCTGTTCTAACCAGTCGATCCACTCTTTATGATCAGTGAAGGAAAATAGAAGCAGCCATAACATCCTGCCATAACATCAAAAGTATAACATTCCAACACAGTTCACAACAACCTGCCATTTGTGCAAAAGTAAAATAGTTCACAACGACATCGATAAACCGCGTAGGATCATGGAGGGTGACTAAATGGGACCTAGAGCCTTCAGGAGGGCTGCATGCTCTGCCCTGGTCTTGATGTCTTCAACACTCCTTGATAAACCGCGTGCATGCGACATAAGGTGTTCATAAATCACATCCCTGGGCTTTGGCTTTGTGGTGCAGTATGGGCATCTGAACATTCCCCTCTTGAAGTGCGCCGCCTTCCCCTTCTCCCTAATCTTCTGGGCTTCCTTCTCAATGAAGGACTCTTTGTTGTCGTCCTCCACGTCATCTCCAAAGTTATACTGCACACACAAATTAATTGCAGGAACACATTATGCATTCATATAGGAATTATGGAGCCATAACACACACTTCTGATTCAGAATGATGCAATGAACAAACATCAGATAATTCTCATTTACCAAATTTTAATGAACCAACAAAGAAAAAGTCATGTACAGTAATCTAATTAAACAAACAACATTAAAACACTCTCTACATCAATTTCATTAAAAATCCCACCAACACGCATTCATATAGTGCTTACGTTGAACTAAAATAGTTGGGATTACCTCATACGGGTCGTCGTCGTCGTAGTCAGAGTCATACGGGCTCTTGGACCCAGTCTTGGCGAGCTTCCTCTTCATGCCTGTAGGTTCCTTTTCCTACAATATAAGTAATTCGATTAGTACAAACTATGTAACACAGTATTGAAAAGGTCAAGCATTCAACAATGTGCTTCTAATTACATTCATAGTGCTGCTGCATCAGCCACCCTATTCTCTGCACTGGGTTTGTCCTTTGTGCATTTCACTTATACTCCCTCCGTCCCAAAATAAGTGTCTCAAGCTTAGTACAAATTTATACTAGAGCTAGTACAAAGTTGAGACACTTATTTTGGGATGGAGGGAGCACAATCTTTCGATCCTTCATACAAAGATTTAAATGTCCTTTCAAAAAATCAAACTGTGGTTTGAAACTTGGATATCCAGCATAGACATGAAAGAAAAACCCGTCAGACCTAGTTTGCCCCCGTCTTTATTTGATAAACCATTTAATGTAGTTATTGAAGTGCGGAAAGACATCATTGGGTGCGATACTGTAAATTATATCTTCACATGAAGTGCCTTGGGTGTGTGAAATCTGCCATTGCTGTCAAAAGAAAATAACAAAGATACCTGGTAAAAAAACAAGAGAGTGTGTATAATTTGTTTCTTAAAGCATGCCAGGAGAATATTGTGTTGGTCCAGAACACTCTGATTGCAATCAGTTACGGGAGTTATCTGTACTCTCTAACTATGTGTTATGTATACACTTCTTTTGTCAGCACATGTGCTGGATGTCACAATGAAATTGGCAATGGACGTTTTCTTAGTTGCATGGGAGCTGTTTGGCATCCAGAGTGCTTTTGCTGCCATGCTTGTAATCAGCCAATATATGACTATGAGGTAGCTCTTTATTGTTTTGTGTACTAATTAAGCAGTTGCATCGGTATTGACTTTACCAACAAAAATATGCAGTTCTCCATGTGAGGAAACCATCCATACCATAAAACTTGTTACAAGGAGCGTTTTCATCCAAAATGTGATGTCTGCAAGCAATTTGTAAGTATCACTTCATTATCTTTTCTTATCTGTTTGCACAAGACGATTCTCTCTGTTCTGCATTTTATATAGCAGTACATTGCACTATTGGGCTGCTCAGCCCCTGCCGTGCCCCGTTGAGGGGATAACCACAACAAATCTATCAACATATCCGGCACATAATAAAATCTAAGCACATGCATCAATCAAGATCCCAATTAAAAACCTAACTCTTATTAAATCCTTACTAATAATCCCAATAAAATGCAAGAGAGGGGGCAGACCTAGGCGAAATTTAGGAATGGGTGTTCGTATATATCAAGCACATGACTTAGGTGAAACCTTTACTAATAAGAGAAAGATTCCGTTGATTCAAGCCAACAAAATGCAAAAGTTCGCCAACACATTCAAAAGCAGAGTGTGTTATGCTCTCTGAATATATGCTAAATCTCCTGCTTATCAACGATAACTATGAAAGCAGGGGAACGGGAAGCATTACCACATCCACATGCACAAATCAAGATTGAAATTAAAGAAATCCTAGTCTCAATAAATCTATATAGCATTCAAGGACGAATCAACTATAAAAAACCCAAAAAACCCTATCTAAAAAACCCACTCATCGTCGGCAGCACCGCTCGAGGTCGTGTCCTCCTACTACGGCACCTCCTTCTCAAGATCCGCAGCGGCGGCAGCGGTTGCGGTCGTGTCCTCCTGCTTCGGCACACGCACCTCCTTCTCAAGTTCCGCAGTGGCGACAACGGTTGCGGTCGTGTCCTCCTGCTGCTTCGGCACCTAAAGATCCGCAATGGCGATGGCGCGACGAGCGCCCTCCATTGGGTGTGGGAGACGAGGCGACGAGGGAGACGGTGCGATGGGAGAGAGCGAGAAGACGAAGTGGGAGACGAGGCGACGAGGGAGACGAGGGAGACGAAGTGGCAATTCCCTCTTTATACGATGTGATAGTTCCTGCAACGTCTCGTCCGCCACGTGCCGTCCGGGACATCTTACAAAAAAACAAATGGCATAGAAACCTTCAAAAAAAACAAATGGCTCGCTCGAACCTGGTCAGCACGAACCGGTTCGGTCGGTCTTTGTGTCTCGCTCGAACCTAGTCGACCGAGCCAGTCTACTCTCCTCGCGCTCTGCCCCCCTCGTCGTCGAAGCTCGTCGGCCGCCACCACCTCCGCCGCACCATGGTGTACCAGGATGAGAGGAGCAACGACCTATCGAGCCTGGACATCAGCTCTTCCTCGGATGGCATGATGTACCAGGTAATTTGTAGAGCTAGGGTTAGGTTAAGGGTTTCGGTTTCTTCACATTAGGGATTTATCTCTGTTTCTTGGTTCTTCTTTAGATCCCTGCTAGCATCGACGATGAAGACTACATCGGCATCGAGAATTCTGCCCTGGATGTTTGCTTGGAGCATGGGCTGCCGCCTGAGCGTCGAGTAGCATTCGAAGGATTTGAGACAGGGAGAATATTTTTAGTGTGTGCTCAATCGGTTAGTTCTATCTTCTTTAGTGTTAGACATGCATGAAGTTGCTTCTGTTTTTTCTATCTGGCTCAAAAGATTCAGACTGTCAGTGTTTACTACATCACTGTCATTGTTTGTTTAGCTCAAATATTCAGACTGTCATTGTTTATTATAGCACTGTCATTGCTAGTTTAGCTAAAAGATTGTGGCTTGTTACAACACTGTCATTGCTTGTTTATTACAACACTGTCATTGCATGTTTATTACAGAATTTTGGCTTGTTATTTTCTGGTTATTTTGTATTGCTGAAGTACTGGTTATTTTGTATTGCAGCCAACTCAAAACTGTGGTTTTGTTGGTTGGCTAGACCAAGAGTGGCCTCCCACAATGCAAAATGCATTGTTAAAACTGTGGGAAATGTTGGAAGACAGCAAGAGTGCTAGGAGGGATGATAATTTGGAGAATTCACTAAAAATTCACCAGCTCACAGAGGAGAAAAGAAATCTTGATGCAAACTATGAAAAACTAGTAGAAGATGTGAATCAACTGCTCAACCTTGCAGAAGCTCAAGGCAGGGTCATTAGGACCCAGAAGGCAAATCATTTGAAGGAGAAGGACAAACTTAATGATGAAATTTTGGTGCTCAACCTTCACATTGATGGTCTGAAGAAAGGAATTGAGAATCTGATTAAACGCAGGGATGAGCTAAAGATCCAGATTGCTGATCATTTGAAGGCATTGGAGAAGAACCAAGAGAAGTTGAAGATGATCAGGGACATTTTGGATGGATGAGCTGATCAGATGAAGATGAAGTCCACTATGCTATGGTTGATGTGTTGTTGTGTTGCTGTGTTGCTGTGTTGCTCTTTTCTACCAATGTTGTAATGCAAGATGATCAAAATCTCTATATTATGTATGATTAAGTGACTCCACTATGCTATGTTTATAACTGTACTATGCTATTGTTGGTGTGTTGCTCTTTTGGAGCAATGTTGTAATGCAAGATGAGAAGAATCTCTTAATTATGTATGATTAAGTGACTTTATCTTTGTTCAACCCAAGTAAGTTGATAGATTGGTTGATCTTACTTGTTGTATCTTATTTGTTCATAGATTGGTTTAAGTGACTTCTTATTTGTTGCAAATGTCTTTCAAGCCACACAAATGAGCTATCATGTGTGAAGATTCATGGCTTTCAAGCCACATGATCAATCTTATGGCCATATTCATGGCATAGTTTGTTGAAATGGTCTCATATTTTGCATAATGGTGCATGTTGGAATGACAAACAATGTTGATTAAGTAAGTTTTCATCTTCCTTGTATGAAAAATTCATTTTTCATTTTTCAAGTGCCCGAAATGAGTTTTTTTGTGAAGGACCTACCATATATTTGTTTCAAAATTGGTCCAAATCATTTTTCTAACATACTAAGCCATATTTAATGTACAATTGACAAAATGGTTGGGTGTCAAAAGCTTTTATCCATCTCTCGTGAAAAACACAAATCTATGTCGAATCAGCTGGAAGCGGGTCAAATTTGAACTGTGGCTGCCTTATAGTTTGCTCTTTATTTTTTCCAAAAATCATTTCTAGGTACACAAGTATCTATTTAATCATAGAAACACCAAAAGGTTTCCAGGATTCAACCACTAGATAGGAACGGTCATGCCCGCCGTTTCGACCGCATTTTGAATCGACCATGAAAAATTCCAAAAAAACAAAAAAATGGGAAACCTTTGCGTTATGTCATCATATGTGATAAAGTTACCCTCTAAAATAATAAACTTGTAATACGACAATTATTTTTAAAAAGTGTTCACACTAATGAGCTATCTTGTGTAAAGATTCATGGCTTTCAAGCCACATGATCAATCTCATGGCCATATTCATGGCATAGTTTGTTGAAATGGTCTCATATTTTGCATAATGGTGCATGTTGGAATGACAAACAATGTTTATTAAGGAAGTTATCATCTTCCTTGTATGAAAAATTCATTTTTCATTTTTCAAGTGCCCGAAATGAGTTTTTTTGTGAAGGTCCAACCATATATTTGTTTCAAAATTGGTCCAAATCATTTTTCTAACAAATGGTTGGGTGTCAAAAGGTTTTATCCATCTCTCGTGAAAAATACAAATCTACGTCAAATCAGCTCGAAGCGGGTCAAATTTGAACTCCGGCTGCCTTATAGTTTGCTCTTTATTTCTTCCAAAAATCATTTCTAGGTACACAAGTATTTATTTAATCATAGAAACACCAAAAGATTTCCAAGATTTAACCACTAGGTAGCAACGGTCATGCCCGCCGTTTCGACCACATTTTGAAACGGCCATGAAAAATTCAAAAAAAAATCAAAACAATGGGAAACCTTTGCATTATGTCATCACACTACAAGAAAAATTACATGTAGAGACGTCATATTCCATAGCTAGAGACGTGTTATTTCATCTCTAGGCAACCATAGAGTCCACTTAATAAAGCGTCTTTGGAGCGTCTTCCTATGGACCGTCTCAAAACATGTAGACACGCTAGCTAAGCGTGTGTACATGACATGGGACGCTATATTTGGACGTCCAAAAGCGTCCCTAGTTATGAGATGCTATATTGAGACGTCCAAAAGCGTCCCTTGATATGAAATGCTATATTAGGACGTCAAAAGCGTACTTAGGTATGAGGCGCTATATTAGGATGTTTAAAAGCGTATCTAGATATATACAGTCGTTTTGTCGTTTTGTTAGATGTGCTTATTACGTCTCTAATCATAGAGCCGGTTCATTCATCATGGGCCCTAATGAGATCATAGAGCCGGTTCATTCATCATGGGCCCTAACCTCATTCTTATACACGCTATATAGAGACAATATATTTGTCTCTAAATATACACAAGCTTCTTTGTAACTACGTAATATTTAAGTTTAAAAATTATTTGATTTATTTTGAATTTGTATTTCATCATTTCAAATCAGGTTACTTTATCACAACACATGCTTGTGCAGAATGATCAACAAATATTGTTATGTAAAGGCATCCACTCATATCATAAGTCACATTCATAGGCAAGAAATACTGTATAAAGGGATTCTCCCATATCACCAATTGTATTCACAAGCATCTCATTTGCACAATTTCGGTTAGTAGGAACAAACACCTTTAGTTCAGAACTTTATGAAATTAGATATTCATATGAAAACTGCAAATAATTAAGAAAAGATCGCACAACGAGAACCAAGTTTTTATGAAGATCAAAATCCTTTATATAATACATAATATTTGTCCATTTAAAGACTAATTCTTATGTAGTTGCTCGCCGTTCTTGCAATGCACTCCTTTTCTAATCTTGGGATACCCTGTAAAAGAAAGATAACAGAGAAGATATTAGTATATAAGCTTTAAGAGTAGTGTGAGAAGAAATTTACTTTGATGAAATTGTAAGAGATGTAACAGTGTTCGGTGGCTTGTTTTGAGGCTGTATAGGAGTGGTTGGGATTGGTTTTTTACCTAAAAACACAAATATTCTTCATAAATAATAAACCTTAAGTATTTACATTGGAGCATAATCAATGATTGTATGGAAGTGTACTTACGTGTGATAGAGGCCATGCAATAACATGACCAATAGCATCCCTTACTATTTGGAACTTGTCATAAGGTCTAGCCAGTGTCTCATCTCCAATCTTGAAACAGTAGAAACAGAAACTGCTACATATTGCTCTCCAAGCATGTTTCCTCCAATCACATATGTTTTATCTATACTCACTAAAGTTTCTTCTATTAGGAAACAAACTTATCTCTATTGAAGGCCCAAAGGCTATGTTTGATAATGAAGCAAAAAAAATATGCATACGCGCACCTTAGCAACCATGTGTGGTAAAGATAAACCACTCCGGAGGCTTTTTTGGTCATAGACCATCAATCTCTGGAGGGCCTTCTAAACTTTCTTCATCTGGTCATACACTTTCAGCAGCCTACTCTGGGATGTTTAGGCTTCGAAGCTGTCGAGGTATCCTCGACATAGTATCCTTTCCAAACAATGTGAAGGTCATATGTTAAGGTCATGATAGAAACATATTAGTACAAATTGATGATACAAAGAATTTACTTCTAGCAAATGGTAAGATTAGATAGAAACATGTTGGTACATATTTTTAAAGAGAATCTACTTATACCAAATGGTACAGATTGGATTCCAGCCATGAATAAGGTGATCTTCCGGCAAAAAATGGCCTATACAAGCCGGAGGCGGACGTTTGGTTTCGGGCGCTATATTTTCCGAAATCTGGACCATGCCCACACACATTGGGATATGTAGCTAAAGTAGTGATATTGATATACGAGTCAGACGGGTTGTAGGTAATACAAGAATACGTGTGGACACAGGCGCATATGAATGGCAGTACTGAATCAAACAGGATACAAAACAGTGAAACGACACGTTTTGCAGAACGGAACGTTCAATGCAAAACTTCAGAGGGATGGCTTCTTTAAGTCAAAGGGCTGCGTGTGTCAGTACAATGCCCCCCTTCAGTTTGGACAGGGGTTCAATTACACAGTGAGTAACCTGGTCCACTGCACCATTTACTGATATACTCCAGCCATGAATTCCCAAAGTGGTTATTCCTTCCTGTGTTTGACACGTGTCCTCGGTTTTTTTACTGGTTTGCTCTGGTGCCCCTCTATCCACTAGACTCTTTTGGTTCTTACAAAGGTTGTCGTTGTAGGTTTATTTTGTATTGGAAACTAGTGCAGCAGATTCTGCTCATGTCGACATGGTGGCATTGTAGATGGGGATAGCAAGATCTATTCTCTGTATCTATAACCTACATGCACACCTCCAGTTCCAACAGACCTTGCTATCTAGAACCTTGCCAAGGATTAGATGGGCTCTTCTGGGTTGTTGTGTGCTATTTCTCATGACGCAGAGAAGACAAGCCCTGGTGTATAAAATGCCAAAACAGGTAGATCAGCCCAGCTATATAAAATGCCAAAATAGATTCAATTCTTCCCTTCTAATTCTTGAACACTAATCCTACAGTATACACAAGCTATCAGATTTATCTTGCATAGTAGCATCAAGCTGGCTAACAAACTCACAATTAAGGTTAGGTTTTCTCTTTCTTATCCTTTTAATTATCCATTTGATTAGACTCAACTCTATCATTAACATATCCCCTCTTAATATTGTTCTTCTCACTAAATGCAATGAAGCATAACTTATACTAATTAATATCATAGCGGTGCTTTGATTTAGAACGCTGATGTTTAACTTCTAATGCCAAGACGGATGACACGCAGCTAATGCCAATTTTAGCTTTAATGTACCTTCATTGCGTTGAGGTCTGATGCACTTCTCCTACTTAAATATCTACAAGTGGTTGATTATACTGCAATAACCTTTACCAAAATAGGATAGTGAATCATTTTCTTTGCTGTCAATCCCAAGTGGAGTCAACATGACACTTAGATGGTTCAATTTCAGTACACCTTCAATATTATGACTCTTTTCCCATGGATTCTAGCATTTGTCACTGCAACAACATTTTGGATCGTCTCTAGATTACAATGTTAACCTAGACATAGTGTCTCATCATGCACCCTTGAAATATCATCCAGAAAATTTTAGGTGACTATACAACATCATGTTACTTTTTTACTAACTCTTGCTCATCTGATAAACCTGGAGCTTCAGTTTCACCACTTGAGGTTAGTATCCAACACGTATTTTATATCCTAGAAAGTGAAAATTACTAGCCTGGTGTGATCATTTGGCTAGTCAATGTAATATTATTGACTTTTGCCATTTAAATTTCATTGGACCAAACGGTTGCTAACACATTTTCAAGAAACTCTGTCAGAATTGAATTCTATGTAAGCAAACAATTCACCAAACACTTAGAGTGCATTGCCTACAGGAAATAATTAAAGAGCCAAAGGAGAAGAGGATCGAGACATGGGATGCATAAATAAAGGAGGCCACTTTGGTCGATTTAATGATAAAATCGTAGGGGCTATGGAATTCAAGGGCTCACCTGCTTGACGTGGTGGACGCTGAAGATGCCGGCCGGAGGCTAGAGCTCTTGCAGGGCGGTGTACCGACGGAACACAGGACGCAACCTCGAGTGAAGGATGAGATCATCGTGGATGCGGCTTCGTGATGGTGAGGCCGAGGTCAGGACGAGCACATCTTCGTGATGGTGAGGACAACGAACGCCGACGAGGCTCCAACGAGCGACCCTGTTGATGGAGGATAGCAGGAGTCGACGTAGGGCAACACTTGAGGGCGAGGTTGGTACTGCGCTATGTGCGGGAGTTGGCGGCACGCAGGGTGCGGGAGTGGGCAACGCGCAGGGTTGATGATGCCGGCCAGATCGAAAAATGGAGGTTGGATAAATGGGAGGTGGGGAAGATGGCCTGGAGGAAAATTAGCCGCCGATATATACGGAGATAGAAATTAGGGATGCGTAAAGTATTGCGCGGTAAGAAATATGATTTGTAGCGCCAACTTTTGATAAGTGGAAATATTCCGGTTTTTTTAGGGGGCGAAAATTTGTTAACTCGAACAGTTTTGGAGCACTAAGTCATCACATATATGGATGTATTAAAAAAATACATATATGGATAATTAATTTTTTAAGGTTTATTTTTTATTGGAAAAATCCTTATGTTTTGTTCTTTTTTCAAAAAAGATCAAACATTATTGGGTGATATATGTATCCAAGTAATATCAACATAGTTTAATGAAAAATAGAAAGGGAGTGGTAGATCGAAATTGAATTTTCCCCTCTGCCGTATGCTGGCCGTGTCAACCACGGACGCCGCCACGACGCACCCTCCCTTAGCCTAGCCCTTCCCCGCAATGAGGGCGGGGACACGCAACAACTCCTCGAAGCCGGATTTAACCAGCTGGTTGTTGATGTGTTGTCGGATCTCCACATTGGTCGTGAACTTACCGATGGTAAGGGCCTCCTCGGGGTCGGGATCAATGCAGACCCACTCCAGTGTGGCGTTCGGCCTGACGAACATTGCCCAGCATAGCCGAATGTGATGCGCGACAGGGAGGGTGGCTCCTCCTTCAACGTTCGGTTTGGTCTTCGCAATTTTGCGTGAGGGGAGGGGGCTCCTCCTCGACACGATGGCAAAGCGGCAAGGGAGACGTAGGACCGTGGTTGCGGGGCGACCGCTCGAGGAGGAGCTCCAGGTTTGCCAGGAGAGCCAGATCCACTCGCCTATGAAGAAAATAAAACTGCGTAGCTCGTACTTGCACATCATGACACATAGGAGAGGAGCGATGATGATAGAGAGCATAGATAAGAGGAGGAAGGCAACATGCTGTTGAGAGGACACGAGGTGTTTGCAGGACGACGCTCGCACCATGCTTAAATAGCCAGGACAGACGGGCCGACACGCCTTTAATGTAGTACAATGACCGGAGCAGGCTTCTTAGTCGTCGTATTCACTCAAGCGTCGCGGCTCTCCCGTTCAATTAGGTCGCTCTGCAATGGCTGCGTCTAGTTGCGTCCACCAACCTTCAGACTTGGTCAACTCTCATTGTCTTCTCTGTGCGGGTCACGTCCTCCCAACAAATATGTTGGTTATCGTGCTCCACTAGGTCGTGCACGTGAGGTCGCCCGCCATCACGCCCCTTCTACGTCTCAATGCACGTCTCCTTTAGGTTTTTTGGGCCATGCTTAATTTTATTTCCTGGTTTTCCTTATTTTTTCCTTTCTAACTTTTTAAATGGTTTTTATTTTTACTATTTTATATTTCACTTTTCCTTCTATTTTTCCTGATTTTTTTCAAAATTTATGACTTTTTAAAATTACTGAACTTTTTGAATTCGTGAATATTCTTATGAAACCACGAACTATTTTCAGATTCACAATAAATTAAAGTTAGTTTGGACTTCTGACTTTTGAGTTTTACAAATACATTATATTTAATTTTATTATTTTTATGTTTTGTGTAGTATACATTTAAGTGTTCCAAGATCTAGGTCATGTTTTCATCACAAAATAATAATAATCTAATTAACAAAAAGTGCAAGGAAAAACTGGTTTAATTCAATCTCCACAAGGACTAAGCAACAAAGCGTTGAATGTGTAAGATTCTCTATCCATCCCATTGCTATGTGACACAACATTACATATACTTCCTTCATCCTAAAATAAATGATGCAGATTTAGTACTATATTAGTATAAATTTTATGCTAGATCAACAACGCTCATTTTTTGGAACGAGGAAGTACATTATATCATTCTACTTTTCTACTATAGTTTATAGTCGACCCCATTTTTTAGTTTAGCACAGGGCCTCCAATTTTGCCGACACTTTCTTGGCACACCTTTCAAAACTTTGATGATTTTCCCATGACAAGGTGGATCCAACATGAAATGTCTAAAATGTCCATGCAATCAAGATGACCTAACCCCAGCCCCGACTGAGTCCCATCTCACCTCTCCCAGCCCCGACCAAATCATGACGATGACCTGCATGGGCAGAAGCCCCCGACCTCAACGTGATGTGGAAACTCCCCACCGTCGTGGCGATCTCCTTCGCGGGGTGCCAGTGCTGCTAGACTATCTTGGCGGCCTGACCTGTTGTGGGAGCTCACGGACGGCGCAATGAGTTCCAACGTTGGCGCTCGTGGTGACCATTGTTGGTAAGGAGGCGCTGATCGGCTACCTCTGTGTGACGTGGAAGCTCTACACATCATGGGAAAAGGGAGCACAACATGGCAACTAGGGCGTCCGATAGGCGAGTTGGCGTGGTTGGGGACGAAGGAAGAAATGCAGGGAACGAACAAAAGCTAGTTATTTTGAATCGATTCAGTTCAACTAATTTAGGTGGCTTTGATTCAAGGGGTATTTTAATAATCAGTTCAGTTGCATTATATGAAAAATAGTGTAAATGGGTTAAAAGGGGGAAATCATCAAAGTTTGGGCAAAAGTGTGGGAAAAACGTAGTGTCAATGAAAACAGGGGCAAATCATCTAAGTGCAAAGAAAGTCATGACAAATCATCCAATTTTCGATAGAAGAATATATGGAGAGGAGATGGTTATGGTGACAATCAAATAAGAAATCACATTTATTCAAAGTTTAGCGCAACTAATTTTAATAGCTATCTGAGTTTTAGAAAATATAATTACTTAACATTTTCTTAAGTCTAAAATAAGAAAATTCACACATCAAAACATCTCACGAATGTTCTCTAGAGACACACATACGTCTCATAATTCGTATATAATAATAAAGTCGCACATACGTCTCATAATTCGGCTCTAAGAATAGAGTCGCACATTAAAACGTCTCACAAATCGTCTCTAAGAGTAGATTTGCACATTAAAACGTCTCACAAATTATCTGTAAGTTAATTAAAATAGAAAAAATATTTTCTTGAAGATTGCTTATAAGAAAAAGCTTGTGGTGCTATGTAAACGTCTTAAAAAGCGTCTTTAGGTCGGTAGAGTTTGTGGGCGTAGAGACGAATAAAAAAGCGACTATACATGGTATTTTTGTTGTAGTGTCATATGTGATAAAGTTACCATGTAAAATAATAAACTTGTAATACGAGAATTATTTTTAAAAAGTGTTCACACAAATGAGCTATCATGTGTGAAGATTCATGGCTTTCAAGCCACATGATCAATCTCATGGCCATATTCATGGCATAGTATGTTTAAATGGTCTCATATTTTGCATAATGGTGCATGTTGGAATGACAAACAATGTTGATTAAGGAAGTTTTCATCTTCCTTGTATGAAAAATTCATTTTTCATTTTTCAAGTGCCCAAAATGAGTTTTTTTGTGAAGGATCTACCATATATTTGTTTCAAAATTGGTCCAAATCATTTTTCTAACATACTAAGAAATATTTAATGTACAATTGACAAAATGTTTGGGTGTCAAAAGCTTTTATCCATCTCTCGTGAAAAAGACAAATCTATGTCGAATCAGTTGGAAGCGGGTCAAATTTGAACTACGGCTACCTTATAGTTTGCTCTTTATTTTTTCCAAAAATCATTTCTAGGTACACAAGTATCTATATAATTATAGAAACACCAAAAGGTTTCCAAGATTCAACCACTAGGTAGGAACGGTCATGCCCGCCGTTTCGACCGCATTTTGAAACGGCCATGAAAAATTTAAAAAAAATCAAAAAATGGGAAACCTTCGTGTCGCATCATCACATGTGACCTGCCAAGTAGAAAAGATATATAAATTTGAGTAACGATGTCTTCTTGAACTATTCGGTATGATTTTAACCATTATTTCTACAATGTTTATAAGAAAGAAAAAGAAAAAGTCTGCCTCCAAACCCCAAAAAACTAGTGAAAATTTTCCCTCCCACGCCACCAAATTTTCCCTCCCACCCCACCAAAAATTCCCTCACACCCCACCAAAAATTCCCTCCCACCCCACCAAAAATTCCCTCCACTCCCTCTCCCACTACCACGCGGGACCCACCACTCCCTCTCCCACTCCCCTTCCATTACACTCCCCAATACCCACGCGAGATCCATTCCACTCCCCACTCCGCCGCCCCTCCCCTGCTCCGCGCCGCCCCTCCGCCCCTCTCCCCTCTCCCCGACGACGACTACATCGACGACGTCGACGACTACATCTACATCGACGACTACTACATCGACGGCTACATCTACATCGACGATGATGCCTACATCTACATCGACGTCGATGGCTTCGACTACATCAACGACGACATCGGGTACATCTACATAATCAACAGTCGAGGATGATAGGTACCTCTCCCCTCGACCCATCTCCCGTTGATTGATCCCCTCATGTGTTCTTCTAGTAGATCTTCTAGGGTTTGATAGATCCCCCTCATGTGTTCTTCTAGGGTTCATGGGGCTGGATCAATTGGGATGGTTCGGTACATTCATGGGGTTAGGGTTAGACTCATGGGGTTAGGGTTGTAGTTGTCATGGGGCTGGATCATGGGGTCCTGCATTTGAGATGGGTAACAACTGGGGGTACATCCCCCACCTGGTCAATCTAGGGTTAGGATTCAGTCAATCTAGGAGCTCCTGGAGGTTCTTGTTCATGTTCATGGGATTTATTCCTAGTGGTTCGTTCTATCCCCCTCTGGTAGTCTGCTTCATGGGGTTAGGGTTCATGTTCTTGTTGCTTGACTAATATGGCTTGCTTGCTTGCTAGCATACATGGTTAATTAGAGTTTCCATCAGCAATACTTGCTTGTATCAGTAGCACTTGGAGAAGAAGCTACTAGGGTTGGTATCAACAGTACTTGCTTGCTTGCTCCTCTTCAATTTTCTTCCTTGCTTGCTTGTTTCTATCAGTAGCACTATGCTTGTTTCTATGAGTAGCACTTCTTTTGCTTGCTTGCGTTTTAAGTAGCACTGATGCACTTTGCTTGCTTGCTTGCTTGTATTAGTAGCACTTATGCACTTTGCTTGCTTGCTTGCACACTGCTTGCTTCTTTATTCACCAAATGTTGGGCAACCAGTTGCTATGAATGCATATGTTTTCCTCCATTAGGGATACAGTTGAGTAATTACTTTGCTTATAGATGATTGCAGGTACATGGACAAAATTGCAAGTTAAAACATAAAATTAATTGTTGTAAATAGTTAATGCATTGCTTCACATATATAGTTTTCTTCAACTATCAGTTTAGTACATTACTACCTCCTGTTTCACATGTTTTAATACTGATGCATTGCTACACTTGTATGTGCATGGTAGTCCAAGTGCTTCAATTTAGTTGCTTGCTTCAACTGTCAGTTTAGTACTGATGCATTAACTGTATGTGCATTGCTAAACGTGTATGTGCATGCTGGTCCAAGTGTTTTACATGTATCAGTACTGATGCATTAACTATATCACTATATTGTTGATCCAACAAGTTTGCTTCACATGTATTACATGTATGTGCATGCTCGTCTAAATGATTTACTTTATTGATATAAGTGCATCATTTTACTTTATCCCTGTTGTATCTGATTGTTGTTTATTCTATTTTGCAAGCACCACCTCAAGATCATCCATGTCAAGGATGACAAGGTCAAACCCGAGGCCAACCAGTGGTATGCAAGTTGCTCCTTGTGGTTATACTATCAGATTTATAAAATGTGTCTTAATATGCTAAGTGAAATGTAATATGCTAAGTAAAATATCTTGGAGGCTGGTGATGTAAAATACTGTCAGATTTTATTATGCAAATGTATTGCTGTAATCTGAATTAGCTAGCTTAGGTGTGCGTGTGTGCTGTTACTCTTCCTTAGCTGAATAAGTAGGATTAAATGATAATAAAATATCATAAGATATGTTTGGCTGTCTGTCCATGCATTCCAACAATTAACCTAATAATTATGTTTACTTTTCCTTGCAAAGATGAGCATCCTCTCACCGAGTACGAGAAGGTTAGGGCTAGAAATATGATGAGGAACAATCGGATATTCCAGTCCCTTGGCATTGATGCAATAGCGTCAATGATTAGGAAAACAAATGATGTACAAGAAGGTACAACTAATGGGGTTCATGAAGGTAGTGGAGTTATCAGTGATGACCCAGAGTACAATCCTAAGGAGGATGAAGTTGCAGTGCACAAGACTGTTAAGGTGCAAACTCTGTCTTGCTTGGAGGGTTCGGGTTCTTGTATGCTCTGTGTTTCCTAGTGCTCACATATTTATCTTGTGATCTAATTTTTTTGTGCTATTTATACAAGGCACTGAAGGAATCTAGAACGAAGAGGCCTGGTGTTAAGAAGATAGCGAGCAAGAATAGGAAGAGCTCAGAAACATCTGCTGTAATGCCTCCAGGAAGGGTGATGGCCCCACCTCCAGGACAAACAAAGATGATCCTGGAACCTGATGAACTTGATAGAGTCACAAGGTAGAAAGCAACTATGGCGGCTGCGACGGACCATCAGGAAAGTCCGCTGGGCATGGACTTTGAGATCTTGGTGGAAATGCGTGTTGAGTTTTTGTGAAGCTGTGCACCTCTGAAGTTGTCAATTATTTAAGTGATTGGTCATTCTGGTGATGAAACAATGTCTTGCTCTATTTGAACCTGTGAACCTGATGAAGTATTTTGTGAAGTTGTCAATTATTTAAGTTTTGTTTGGACCATTTTGTTTGGGCACTAAAGCTAGTTTGGACAACAAAAAGGCCGAGGCCCAAACAAGAAATAGACTAAGAAGGCTTGGGGCCTAAAAAAAGAGTAGGCCAAGGCCCAAATTAGAATTTGTCTAAAAAGGCTTGGGCCTAAAAAAAGAGTAGGCCAAGGCCCAAACAAGAACTGGACTAAAAAGAGTAGGCGAAGGCCCAAAAGAAAAGTGGACTAATGAAAAACCTGCTCAGTAAAAGATTCTATCCCACAAAATAAAAGGCCAAATTATTGGGCCCGGCCCATGTAGACGACCGGAATGGACCGGGCTGAATCTTATTTACGACATTTTCATTTGGTTATAATTCTGCCACGTCAGCCTGCGACGGTGGCTCTGACGTGGTACGGGCAGATTGCTAGTGACCAAATCATTTGGTCGTTAAGCCTACGACCTTCTGTTTGGTCATAAAATCCTACGACCAATCCAGAAAAAAGGTCGTTATAGTTCATTAAAGACCCTCAGCTTTAGACCTTTTGTTTTTGGTCATAAAAAGGTCACAAATGGAAATCGATGACCATTCAGTGACCAATATTGAAGGTCGTTAGTTGACATATTTCTTGTAGTGGCACTTGACTTTCTCTATGGAGTTTGGCTTGAGATGCGTGAATCTGAAAATCGTGATGAAGAAATTTATAAAATGATTTACGAGGGCTCCTTGAATGAAAAGCTTGATTGCAATGATTTCATTATAAATTCTATTAATGACAATCAAGCTAAAAATATGCAAAACACTAAGCTTGGGGATGCTAGTTTTGCTATGTCCACTACTTGTTGCAATGATATTTGCAATACTATTGAAAGTGGGTTTGGAGAAGTCATGACTTTAGTTGATGATAATCCCACTATTTTTGAAAAGTGTCAACTTTGCATGCATGTGGATCATGAAAAGAATATCCTTTGTGATAGCTATTTTGTCAAATTTGATTATGATACCACATGTAATTGCTATGAGAGAGGAAAATATTGTGGTAGAAACTTTCATGTTACCAAATTACCTCTCGTTATGTGGAGATTGCTATTGTCTCTTTCTTCTTCCTTGCATATGGCAACTATTGGTTGTCTTTCCAATTTGTTCTCCTATAAAATGCCTATGCATAGGAAGTATGTTAGACTTAGATGTCATTTTCACATGCTTTATGATGCTCTTGTTGTGCTTCAATTCTTGTCTTTTGTGTGAGCATTATTGATTTATCAATGCCTAGCTAAGGGCGTTAAACAATAGCGCTTGTTGGGAGGCAACCCAATGAATTTATCTTTTTCTTTCTGTTTTGTTGCGTCCACACCATCATAATTCTGTAATGATTGTGTTTTTTTGTTTCTTTTTGTGTTTGAGCCAAGCAAAACCTTTATGACTAGTCTTCGTGATGGTTGTTTAATTCTGCTGGAAAAAGACAGAAACTTTTCGCTCACGAGATGATTTTTCATTTTTATTCACAAATATATTTTGAGTTGATTCTTTTTTCTGATGGTTGATATGCCTTTTTCCCAGGCAGTCGTAATTTTTCAGAATTTTTGAGGTACCAGAAGTATACAAAGTGTACAGATTGCTACAGACTGGTCTATTTTTGGCAGATTCTGTTTTTGTTGAGTTGGTTGCTTGTTTTGATAAAACTATGGTTAGTATCGGGAGGTACTAGCCATGGAAAATTGAGAATACAGTAGCCCAACACCAATATAGATAGAATTGAAGTTTGCTACACTACCAAAAGAACTGGTAGTTTGTTTTCTTGTGCTAATGTTATCACGGGTTTGTGTTTAAGTTTTGTGTTGTGAAGTTTTCAAGTTTTGGGTGATGTTTTCATGGACAAAGAGTTAAGGACTGGAAAGAAATCAAGCTTGGGGATGCCCAAGGCATCCCAAGCCAAATTCAAGGACACCAAAAACCTATGCTTGGGGATGCCCCGGGAAGGCACCCCCTCTTTCGTCTTCAATCCATCGGTAACATTACTTGGAGCTATATTTTTATTCACCACATGATATATGTTTTGCTTGGACCATCTTGTATCGTAGGAGTCTTTTCTTTTTTGTTGTGTCACAATCATCCTTGCTGCACACCTTTTTGAGAGAGAGAGACATGCACTCATCGAGATTTTGCTAGAATGCTCGTAGTGCTTCACTTATATATTTTGAGCTAGATACTTTTGCTCTATGTGCTTCACTTATATCTTTTAGAGCACGGTGGTGCGTGACTTGGTAGTTGGCTTATGCTATGAAAGTAGTCCCAAAGTTGATAGGTACCCAAAGAGGATGCAAAAAACCTCCATCTTCATGTGCATTGAGTAGAAAGAGAAGTCTTGATTCCTCTCAATTAGTTTTGAGACGTGGATTTGGTAATATTAAGAGATATGTTAGTACGGTTTTGTGAATCTAGAAATACTTGTGTTGAAGTTAGTGATTCCCGTAGCATGCACGTATGGTGAACCGCTATGTCAGGAAGTCAGAGCATAATTGATCTATTGATTGTCATCCTTTGTGTTGAGGTCGGGATCGCGTGATGGTTAACACCTACCAATCCTTCCCCTAGGAGTATGCGTTTAGCACTTTGTTTCGATTACTAATAAAAACTTCCGCAACAAGTATGTGAGTTATTCATGACTAATGTGAGTCCATGGTATAGATGCACTTTCACCAACCACCATTGCTAGCCTCTCTAGGGCCACGCGATTCTCGCCGGTACACAAACCCACCATATGCCTTCCTTAAAACAGCCACCATACCTACCTACTATGGCATTTTCATAGCCATTCCGAGATATATTGCCATGCAACTCCCACCGTTCCGTCTCATGACTTGTGTCGTCACTCTCATATTGCCATTGCATGATCGTAAGATAGCTAGCAAGATGTTTCAACGTCATACGCCAAGCTAGATCGTTGCACATCCCGGTACACTGCCAGAGGCATTTCCTATAGAGTCATCATCATTTTGAGATTTGAAGATGTGAGTAAATAAAAGTGTGATGATCATCATTATTAGAGCATTGTCCCATGTGAGGAAATAAAAAAAAAGAGGTCAAAGAGCCCAAATAAAAAAAGGGAAACAAGAGGCCTAAGAGCCCAAATGAAAAAAAAGAAAGAAAAGAGAGAAAAAGAGAGAAGGGACTATACTACTATCTTTTTCCACACTTGTGCTTCATAATAGCACCATGTTCTTCATGATTGAGATCTTCTTGCTTTATCACTACCATATGCTACTGGGAATCTTCATTATATAACTTGGCTTGTATATTCCAATGATGGGTTTCCATAAATTGCCCTAGGTCTTCGTGAGCAAGCGAGTTGGATGCACACCCACTAGTTCTCCTTTTGAGCTTTCACATACTTATAGCTCTAGTGCATCTCTTGTATGGCAATCCCTACTCATCCACATTGATATCTATCAATGGGCATCTCCATAGCCCTTTGATACGCTGAGTCAATGTGACCATCTCCTCCTTTTTGTCTCACAACCACCACCAGATTCTATTCCACCTATAGTAGTATATCCATGGCTCACGCTCTTGTATTGCGTGATAGTTATAAAAAGTTTGAGAAAGTAAGAGTGCGAAAACAATTACTTGGCCAATACCGAGGTTGTGCATGATTTACATTAGTTGTGTGAGGATGATGGAGCATAGCCAGACTATATGATTTTGTAGGGATAACTTTCCTTGGCCTTGTTATTTTGAAAGTTCATGATTACCTTGCTAGTTTGCATGAAGTACTATTGTTTTGAATCTTACGGATCTGAACATTCATGTCACGTGAAAGAAGTTGCAAAGGACAACTATGCTAGGTAGCATTCCACATCAAAAATTCATTCTTTATCACTTCCCTACTCGAGGACGAGCAGGAGTTAAGCTTGGGCATGCTTGATACCTCTCCAATGTATCTATAATTTTTTGATGGTTTCGTGCTATTATCTTGTCAAACTTTGGATGTTTTGTATGTCTTTTATATATTTTTCGGGACTAACTTATTGACTCAGTGCCAAGTGCCAGTTCCTATTTTTTCCATGTTTTTGACCCCTTCCAGAGGAGATTTTGAAACGGAGTCCAAACGGAATAAAATCCCCGAAAAGAATTTTTCCGTAACAGAAGAAGATCGAGAGGCTTGAGA
This sequence comes from Hordeum vulgare subsp. vulgare, assembly GCF_904849725.1. Lineage (NCBI taxonomy): Eukaryota > Viridiplantae > Streptophyta > Magnoliopsida > Poales > Poaceae > Hordeum > Hordeum vulgare. The sequence goes on from NC_058521.1 coordinate 135,292,782, forward strand.
GCCAAGGCAGGGGAGCCCCAGGGGCCCCACAAGCCCCCACCCCGCGGCCAGGGGGAGGCCGCGGCCCACAGGCTTGTGGGCCCCCTCGACGCCCTTTGCCCTAGGTTTTGCGCCTATATATCCCCAAAAATTCCACAAAATTCAGGAGATCATCGAAAGTACTTTTCCGCCGCCGCAAGCTTCTGTCTCCGCAAGATCCCATCTGGGGCACGTTCTGTTGCCCTGCCCGAGGGGGGATTCGGATACGGAGGGCTTCTTCATCAACACCATGACCTCTCCGATGATGTGTGAGTAGTTCACCATAGACCTACGGGTCCCTAGCTAGTAACTAGATTGCTTCTTCTCTCTCTTGGATCTTCACTACAAAGTTTTCCATGATCTTCATGGAGATCTATCCGATGTAATATTCTTTTGCAGTGTGTTTGTCGAGATCCAATGAATTTTGGATTTATGATCAGATTATCTATGAATCTTATTTGAGTTTCTTCTGATTTCTCTTATGCATGATTTCGTATCCTTGTAATTCTCTTCGAGTTGTGGGTTTTGTTTGCCCAACTAGATCTATGATTATTGCAATGGGAGAAGTGCTTGGTTTTGGGTTCATACCATGCGGTGACCTCACCCAGTGAAAGAAGGGGTAGCGAGGCACGCATCGTGTTGTTGCCATCAAGGGTAAAAAGATGGGGTTTTCATCATTGGTTTGAGATTATCCCTCTACATCATGTCATCTTGCTTAAGGCGTTACTCTGTTCGTCATGAACTCAATACACTAGATGCATGCTGGATAGCGGACGATGTGTGGAGTAATAGTAGTAGATGCAGAAAGTATCGGTCTACTTGTCTCGGACGTGATGCCTATATGTATGATCATTGCCTTAGATATCGTCATGACTTTGTGCAGTTCTATCAATTGCTCGACAATAATTTGTTCACCCACCGTGATATTTGCTACTTTGAGAGAAGCCTCTAGTGAACACTATGGCCCCCGGGTCTACTCCACACCATATTTTTAGCCTTGCACTTTTTACTTCGTTGCACTTTCCGCCTTCAGATCTCACTTTGCAAACAATCTTGAAGGGATTGACAACCCCTTTGAAGCATTGGGTGCAAGCTTGTTTGTGTTTGCGCAGGTACTCTGGACTTGAGGAGGCCCTCCTTCTAGATCGATACCTTGGTTCTAAAACTGAGGGAAATACTTACTGCTCCTGTGCTGCATCACCCTTTCCTCTTCAAGGTAAAAATCGACGCAAGCTCAAGAGGCAGCAGCCCTCCGTATCCAAATCCCCCCTCCGGCAGGGCACCAGAACGTGCCCCATATGGAATCTTGCGGAGACAGAAGCTTGCGGCGGCGGAAAATTATTTTCGTGGCTCTCTCCCGTGGTTTCAGATTTTTCGGGGATTTATAGGCGGAAGAAGTAGGGAGGAGGAGCCCCAGGGGGACCACAAGCCTGCTTGGTGCCCCCCGGGTCATGGCTAGGGGGCTTGTGGCCTCCCCTGGTGCCCTCTACCTTGGTTCTCAAGCTCCCTGCGTATCTTCTGTTCAGAAAAAATCTTTTCGGAGGTTTTATTCCGTTTGGACGCTGTTTAATATTCTCCCATGAAAAAGGTCAAAAACACGAAAAAACAGGAACTGGCACGTGGCACTGAGTTAATAAGTTAGTCCCAAAAAAAGATATAAAAGGCATACAAAACATCCAAAGTTTGACAAGATAATAGCATGGAACCATCAAAAAATATAGATACGTTGGAGACGTATCAAGCATCCCCAAGCTTAACTCCTGCTCGTCCTCGAGTAGGGAAGTGATAAATACTGAATTTTTGATGTGGAATGCTACCTAGCATATTTGTCCTTTATAACTTCTTTCATGTGACATGAATGTTCAGATCTGTAAGATTCAAAACAATAGTTTGCTATTGACATGAAAACAATAATACTTCAAGCAGACTAGCAAGGTAATCATGAACTTTCGAAATAACAAGGCCAAAGAAAGTTATCCCTACAAAATCATATAGTCTGGCTATGCTCCATCATCCCCACACAACAAATTTAAATCATGCACAACCCCGGTATTGGCCAAGTAATTGTTTTTGCACTCTTACTTTCTCAAACCTTTTTCAACTCTCACGCAATACATGAGCGTGAGCCATGGATATAGCACAATAGGTGGAATAGAGTGTGGTGGAGGTTGTGAGGCAAAAAGGAGGAGATGGTCACATTGACTCGGCGTATCAAAGGGCTATGGAGATGCCCATCAATAGATATCAATGTGGATGAGTAGGGATTACCATGCAATAGATGCACTAAGAGCTATAAGTGTGTGAAAGCTCAAAAGGAGAACTAGTGGGTGTGCATCCAACTTGCTTGCTCACGAAGACCTAGGGCAATTTTGAGGAAGCCCATCACTGGAATATACAAGCCAAGTTACATAATGAAGAATCCCACTAGTATATGGTGGTGACAAAACAGGAGACTCTCAATCATGAAGAACATGGTGCTATTATGAAGCACAAGTGTGAAAAAAAGATAGTAGCATTGTCCCTTCTCTCTTTTTCTCTCATTTTTCTCTCTTTTTTTTGTTTGGGCTCTTTGGCCTCTTTCCATATTTTTTTGTGGGCAACTTTGGCCTCTTTTTTATTATTTCCTCACATGGGACAATGCTCTAATAATGATAATCATTACACTTTTATTTACTCACAGCTCAATGCCTAGAACAATGATGACTCTATAGGAAATGCCTCAAGCAGTGTATTGGGATGTGCAACGATCTAGCTTGGCGTATGATGTTGAAACATCTTGCTAGCTATCTTACGATCATGCAATGGCAATATCTAAGTGACGGCACAAGTCATGAGACGGAACGGTGGGAGTTGCATGGCAATATATCTCAGAATAGCTATGAAAAGGCCATGATAGGTAGGTATGGTGGCTGTTTTGAGGAAGGTCTATGGTGGTTTTGTGTATCGGCGAAAGTTGCGCGGCACTAGAGAGGCTAGCAATGGTGGATGGTGAAAGTGCATCTATACCATGGACTCACATTAGTCATGAAGAACTCACATACTTATTGTGAAAGTTTTTATTAGTGATCAAAACAAAGTGCTAAACGCAAACTCCTAGGGGAAGGGTTGGTAGGTGTTAACCATCGCGCGATCCCGACCGCAACACAAAGGATGACAATCAATAAATCAATTATGCTCCGACTTCCTAACATAGCGGTTCACCATACGTGCATGTTACGGGAATCACTAACTTCAACACAAGTATTTATAGATTCACAACACCCTACTAACATGACTCTTAATATTACCAAATCCATATCTCAAAACTAATTGAGAGGAATCAAACTTCTCTTTCTAATCAATGCACAAGAATATGTAGTTTTATTGTATCCTCTTTGGATGCCTATCATCCTTAGGACTACTTTCATAGCACAAGCCAACTACCAAGTTACTCAAAGAGAGCACTCTCAAAATGATATAACTGAAGATCGAGAGTTCTTATTTCTCCAAAATATGACACCACCGTGCTCTAAAATATCTAAGTGAAGCACTTAGAGCAAAGTTATCTAGCTCAAAAGATATAAGTGAAGCACATGTGAGCTATATTGCCTAACTCAAAAGATATAAGCGAAGCTCAATGAGTATTCTAGCAAATTTACGAGGAGTGCATGTATCTCTCAAAAGGTGTGCAGAAAGGATGATTGTGACATAACAAAAAGAAAACGACTCCTATAATACACGACGCTCCAAGCAAAACACATATCAGTTGGTGAATAAAAGTATAGCTCCATGTAATGTTACCGATGGATTGAAGACGAAAGAGGGGATGCCTTCCCGGGTCATCCCCAAGCTTAGGCTTTTTGGTGTCCTTGAATTTGGCTTGGGATGCCTTGGGCATCCCCAAGCTTGATCTCTTTCCACTCTTTATCTCATCGTCCATGAGAACATCACCCAAAACTTGAAAACTTCACAACACAAAACTTTAACAGAAACTCGTGATATCATTAGCACAAGAAAACAAACTACCACCTCTTTAGGTACTGTAGAAAACTTGATTTCTATTTATATTGGTGTTAGATTACTGTATTCTCACTTTTCCATGTCTAGTACCCCCTGTACTATCCATAGTTTCATCAAAATAAGCAATCAACATAACAAAAACAGAATTTGTCAAAAACAGACCATTCTGTAGCAATCTGTATACATCGTATACTTATGGAATCTCAAAAATTCTGAAAAATTACGACAATTTGGGACATTAGCATATCAACCAGCAGCAAAAAGAATCAACTAAAAATCTCTTTCTGGTTAAAAATGAAAAATAATTTCGTGAGCGAAAAGTTTCTATCTTTTTCCAGCATGATCAAACAACCATCACCGAAAGTAGTCATAAAGGTTTTACTTGGCTCAAACACAAAAAGAAACACAAAAAACACAATCATAACAGAATTATTGTGGTGTGGATGCAACAAAGCAAAAATCAAGAATAAATTCATTGGGTTGCCTCCCAACAAGCGCTATTGTTTAACGCCCTTAGCTAGGCATAAGGCGATAGATTCACGTATCGTCGTATTTGGTACTCAAACCATAAGTAGCCATCATCATGGATTCATAAGGAAATCTTATTTTCTTTCTAGGAAAATGTTCCATGCCCTTCTTTAATGGAAATTGAAATCTAATATTCCCTTCCTTCAAATCGATGACAACACCAATAGTCCTTAGGAAAGGTCTACCAAGAATGATAGGGCATGTTGGATTGCAATCAATATCAAGAACAATGAAATCTATGGGTACATAGTTCCTATTTGCAATAATAATAACATCATTGATCCTTCCCATAGGTTTCTCAATAGTAGAATCCACAAGATGCAAATTAAGAGAGCACTCATCAATCTCATTGAAGCCTAGAACATCACATAGAGACTTTGGAATCGCGGAAACACTAGCAACCAAATCACACAAAGCATTGCATTCATAGTTTTGGATCTTGATTTTGATAGTAGGTTCCCACTCATCATGAAGTTTTCTAGGAATAGAAACTTCAAATTCAACTTTCTCTTCAAGAGATTTCATCATAGCATCGACGATATGATCGGTAAAGGCCTTGTTTTGGCTATAAACTTGTGGAGAGTTTAGCATGGATTGCATCAAGGAAATACATTCAATCAAAGATCAACTATCATAATTGAAGTCCTTGAAATCAAAAGTACTAGTTTCATTACTACTCAAAGTTTTGATATCCTCTACTCCACTTTTAATGCTTTTAGCATCAAGATAGTTGGACTCCGAATCGTTGGGGCGTTTTTCAACCACAGTGGATTCATATCCAGCCCCATCATCATTAGGTTTGACACTAGAAAACAAGGATTCAATGGGAGTCACACCAAGCACTTTAAGATCTTCATGATTCTCATCACGAGAACACGCCTTTTTAAGCCATTCATGTCTAGCACGAATTTGGGCGGTTCTTTATTTACTCTCATTCATGGAAACACGCATAGCTTTCAAAGTTTCATCCATATTGATCTTGGGAGGAGCACATCTCACTTTCAAAGCATCAATATCAAGAGACATTCTATCGCCAAATCATCAATTTTGAGTAGTTTTTCTTTTATGGATGCATTGAAAATCTTTATTACTCTCTAGATCAGAGGGTAATTTATTGTAATTTCCATGAGCATTGTTGTAGGAATTGCCAAAGTTATTCGAGGGATTACTAGGAAAAGGCCTAGGAATATAGTTTCCTCTAAAAGCATTGTTGTTGCCAAAATTATTCCTACCAACAAAATTAACATCCAAGCTCTCATTGCTACTATCAGTCAAGGAAGACAAGGGCATATCATTTGGATCTAAAGAAGCACCTTTACTAACAAAAAATTTCATTAACTCATCCATCTTAGCACTCAACGAGTTAATTTCTTCTATAGTGTGCACTTTTTACTAGTAGGTGACCTTTCACTGTGCCACTAAGAATAATTTGTCGTGATATTGTCTAGGAGTTTTGTAGCTTCTCCTAATTTGATTTCCATGAAAGTTCCACCGGAGGCGGAATCCCAGATATTTCTAGAAGCAAAATTCAAACCAGCATAGAAGATTTGTATAATCATCCAAAGCCTCAAGCCATGAGCGGGACAATTTCTAATCATCAATTTCATTCTCTCCCAAGATTGTGCAACATGTTCATGATCTAGTTGCTTAAAATTCATGATACCATTACGGAGAGAGATAATCTTAGCTGGAGGAAAATACTTGGATATATAAGCATCTTTGCACTTGTTCCAAGAATCAATACTATTTTTGGGCAAAGATGAAAACCAAGTTTTTGCTCGATCTCGCAATGAGAACGGAAATAGATTCAATTTAAACACATCATTATCCACATCTTTCTTCTTTTGCATATCGCAAAGCTCAATGAAGGTATTAAGATGGGATGCGGCATCTTCACTAGGAAGGATGGATAATTTCTCTTTCATAACAAGATTCAGCAAAGCAGCATTGATTTCATATGATTCCGCACTAGTGGCAGGAGCAATCGGAGTACTAATAAAATCATTATTATTAGTACTCGAGAAGTCACAAAGTTTGGTGTTTTCACTCATGGTGACTTTAGCAAGCACACAAGCACACAAGCGAACAGAAAGCAAGCGAAAGAAAAGGGCAAACGAAAAAGGAAAATATTTTTGTAAATTTTTGTTTTTCAGAAGTGGGGGAGAGGAAAACGAGAGGCAAAAAATTAAATGCAAGATATGAGTTTGCGACGGTTACTTGGATAAGCTTGACTTGATGCTCCCCGGCAACGGCGCCAGAAATTCTTGTTGCTACCTCTTGAGCTTGCATTGGTTTTTCCCTTGAAGAGGAAAGGGTGATGCAGCACAGTAGCAGTAAGTATTTCCCTCAGTTTGAGAACCAAGGTATCAATCCAGTAGGAGTATCAAGCCAAGTCTCCAAAGTACCTGCGCAAAAACAGCAAACTTGCACCCAACGCTACAAAGGGGTTTTCAATCCCTTCACGGTTAATTGCAAGGTGAGATCTCAAGGCGGACAGTGCAACAAAGTAAAAGTGTAGGGCTAAAAATATGATGTAAAGTAGACCCGGGGGGCATAGTGTTCACTAGAGGCTTCTCTCAAGATAGCAAATATTACAGTGGGTGAACGAATTACTGTCGAGCAATTGATATAACCGCGCAAAGTCATGACGATATCTAAGGCAATGATCATACATATAGGCATCACGTTCGAGACAAGTAGACCGATACTTTCTGCATCTACTACTATTACTCCACACATGGACCACTATCCAGCATGCATCTAGTGTATTGAGTTCATGACAAACAGAGTAACGCCTTAAGCAAGTTGACATGATGTAGAGGGATAAATTCATGCAATAGATATAAACCCCATCTTTTTACCCTTGATGGCAACAACACGATGTGTGCCTCGCTACCCCTTCTGTCACTGTGTGAGGTCACCACACGGTATGAACCCAAAACCAAGCACTTCTCCCATTGCAAGAACTGTAGATCAAGTTGGCCAAACGAAACCAACAACTCGAAGATAATTACAAGGATATGAAATCATGCATATAAGAGATCAGAAGAAACTCAAATAAGATTCATAGATAATCTGATCATAAATCCACAATACATCGGATCTCGACAAACACACCGCAAAAGAGGATTACATTGGATAGATCTCCATGAAGATCATGGAGAACTTTGTATTGAAGATCCAAGAATGAGAAGAAGTCATCTAGATACTAGCTATGGACCCGAAGGTCTATGGTGAACTACTCACGCATCATCGGAGAGGCAATGGTGTTGATGAAGAAGCCCTCCGTGTCTGAATCCCCCCTCCGGCAGGGCACCAGAATGTGCCCCAAATGGGATCTTGCGGAGACAGAAGCTTGCGGCGGCGGAAAATTATTTTCGTGTCTCTCTCCCATGGTTTCAGATTTTTCGGGTATTTATAGGCGGAAGAAGTAGGGAAGAGGAGCCCCAGGGGGCCCACAAGACTTCTAGGCGCGGGACCCCCCCCCAGGCCGTGGCTAGGGGGCTTGTGGCCTCCCTTGGTGCCCTCTGCCTTGGTTCTCAAGCTCCCTGCGTATCTTGTGTTCCGGAAAAAATCTTTTCAGAAGTTTTATTCCGTTTGGACATCGTTTAATATTCTCCTCTGAAAAAGGTCAAAAACACGAAAAAAAACAGGACCTGGCACTTGGCACTGAGTTAATAAGTTAGTCCCAAAGAAGATATAAAAGGCATACAAAACATACAAAGTTTGACAAGGTAATAGCATGGAACCATAAAAAATTATAGATACGTTGGAGACGTATCACGTATCTATAATGTTTTATTGTTCCATGCTATAATATTATCATTCTAGGATACTTTTGGGGTATTTATTTACCAATTAATATTATTATTGAGCACTAACCTATTAACCAAGTGCCGAGTGTCAGTTGTTGTTTTCTGAATATTTTTGGCTTTTCTAGTTTATAGTACCAAACGAAGTCCAATTGCCTCAAAACTTTTTTATGATCTTTTATGGACCAAGAGAAGACTTGGAAGGTTCAAAAGGATATCGTAGGCGACACGAGGGAGCCACCTCATAACACGGTGCTCCCATGGGGGTGGCCGCACCTTGATGTGTGGTGGCCCCCTAGGCCTCCTACCATCCCTCTATTGGGGAACGTAGTAATTTCAAAAAAAAATCCTACGTCATGCAAGGTTCTATCTATGGAGAAACCAACAATGAGCAAAGGGGTAGAGCATCTTCATACCTTTGAAGATCGCTAAGCGGAAGCGTTGCTAGAACGCCGTTGATGGAGTCGTACTCACAGCGATTCAGATCGCGGTGGATTCTGATCTATGCCCCAAACAACGGCTTGATCCAACAAGGAGGGAGGAGAGGTTGAGGGATAGCTCTGGCAACATGACGACGTGGTGACGGTGGAGCTACGTGGCACTCCGACAGGGCTTCGCCAAGCACAACGGAGGATGAGGAGTTGGAGGTGTAGGGTGCTACTGCAACAAAAGACCTTCCAACGGCGCCAGAAATACGTGCTGACGGTAGACGTCTTGATTCTCCTCAGCAACGGCACCAGGAATCCTTCTGCTATGGCTACACCTTTAGGGACTTCCTAGGCAAATATGCAAAGGATTTCCCCGCGGCCTTGGAGCCTTGTGTTGTTGTTCCCTCGAAGCGGAAGGGGTGATGTACCGCAACGGTGGTAAGTATTTCCTGTTGGGCAACGTCGCATGGGAAACAAAAATTTTCCTACGCGCACGAAGACCTATCATGGTGATGTCCATCTACGAGAGGGGATGAGTGATCTACGTACCCTTGTAGATCGTACAGCAGAAGCGTTAGTGAACGCGGTTGATGTAGTGGAACATCTCACGTCCCTCGATCTGCCCCGCGAACAATCCCGCGATCAGTCCCACGATCTAGTACCGAACGGACGGCACCTCCGCGTTCAGCACACGTACAACTCGACGATGATCTCAGCCTTCTTGATCCAGGAAGAGAGACGGAGAGGTAGAAGAGTTCTCCGGTAGCGTGACGGCGTTCCGGAGGTTGGTGATGACCTTGTCTCAGCAGGGCTCCGCCTGAGCTCCGCAGAAACGCGATCTAGAGGAAAAACCGTGGAGGTATGTGGTCGGGCTGCCGTGGAAAAGTCATCTCAAAACAGCCCCAATACCTCTGTATATATATGTGGGAGGGAGGGGACCTTGCCTTGGGGCTCAAGGAGCCCCAAGGGGGTCGGCCGAGTCCAAGGGGGGAAGGCTCCCACTCCCAAACCGAGTTGGACTTGGTTTGGTGGGTGGGAGTCCTTCCCTTCCTTCCCACCTCCCTTTTTTTTCTTTCTCTTTGATTTTCCTTTGTATGGCGCATAGGGCCCTTTTGGGCTGTCCCACCAGCCCACTAAGGGCTGGTGCGCCACCCTTATGGCCTATGGGTTTCCCCGGCGTGGGTTGCCCCCCCCCCCCCGGTGAACTCCTGGAACCCATTCGTCATTCCCGGTACATTCCCGGTAACTCTGAAAACCTTCCGATAATCAAATGAGGTCATCCTATATATCAATATTCATTTCCGGACCATTCCGGAAACCCTCGTGACATCCATGATATCATCTGGGACTCCAAACAACATTCGGTAACCAACCATATAACTCAAATACGCACAAAACAACGTCGAACCTTAAGTGTGCAGACCCTGCGGGTTCGAGAACTGTGTAGACATGACCCGAGAGACTCCTCGGTCAATATCCAATAGCGGGACCTGGATGCCCATATTGGATCCTACATATTCTACGAAGATCTTATCGTTTGAACCTCAGTGCCAAGGATTCATATAATCCCGTATGTCATTCCCTTTGTCCTTCGGCATGTTACTTGCCCGAGATTCGATCGTCAGTATCCGTATACCTATTTCAATCTCGTTTACTCGTTCCGTAATACAAGATCCCGCAACTTACACTAAGTTACATTGCTTGCAAGGCTTGTGTGTGATGTTGTATTACTGAGTGGGCCCCGAGATACCTCTCTGTCACACGGAGTGACAAATCTCAGTCTTGATCCATACTAACTCAACTAACACCTTCGGAGATACCTGTAGAGCATCTTTATAGTCACCCAGTTACGTTGCGACGTTTGATACACACAAAGCATTCCTCCGGTGTCAGTGAGTTATATGATCTCATGGTCATAGGAATAAAAAATGGACACGCAGAAAACAGTAGCAACAAAATGACACGATCAACATGCTACGTCTATTAATTTGGGTCTAGTCCATCACGTGATTCTCCTAATGACGTGATCCAGTTATCAAGCAATAACACCTTGTTCATAATCAGAAGACACTTACCATCTTTGATCAACTGGCTAGCCAACTAGAGGCTTGCTAGGGATGGTGTTTTGTCTATGTATCCACACATGTAAATGAGTCTTCATTCAATACAATTATAGCATGGATAATAAACGATTATCTTGATACAGGAATTATAATAATAACTATATTTATCACTGCCTCTAGGGCATAATTCCAACAGTCTCCCACTTGCACTTGAGTCAATAATCTAGCCCTCACATCATCATGTGAATTACATTGTAATAAATCTAACACCCATACAGTTCTGGTGTTGATCATGTTTTGGCCGTGGAAGAGGTTTAGTCAGCGGGTCTGCTACATTCAGATCCGTGTGCACTTTGCATATATTCACGTCCTCTCCCTCGACGTAGTCGCGGATGAGGTTGAAGCGTCGTTTGATGTGTCTGGTCTTCTTGTGAAACCGTGGTTCCTTTGTTAAGGCAATGGCACCCGTGTTGTCACAGAACAAGGTTATTGGATTCAGTGCGCTTGGCACCACTCCAAGTTCCGTCATGAATTGCTTCATCCAGACACCCTCCTTAGCCGCCTCCGAGGCAGCCATGTACTCCGCTTCACATGTAGAATCTGCTACGACGCTTTGCTTGGAACTGCACCAGCTTACCGCACCCCCATTAAGAATAAATACGTATCCGGTTTGCGACTTAGAGTCGTCCGGATCTGTGTCAAAGCTTGCATCGACGTAACCTTTTACGGCGAGCTCTTCGTCACCTCCATACACGAGAAACATCTCCTTAGTCCTTTTCAGGTACTTCAGGATATTCTTGACCGCTGTTCAGTGATCCACTCCTGGATTACTCTGGAACCTACCTACCATACTTATGGCCAGGCTAACATCCGGTCTAGTGCACAGCATTGCATACATGATAGAACCTATGGCTGAAGCATAGGGGACGGAGCGCATATGCTCTCTATCTTCATCAGTTGCTGGGCACTGAGTCTTACTCAATCTCGTACCTTGTAAAATTGGCAAGAACCCTTTCTTGGATTGTTCCATTTTGGACCTCTTCAAAACTTTATCAAGGTATGTGCTTTGTGAAAGTCCTATCAGGCGTTTTGATCTATCCCTATAGATCTTAATGCCTAGAATGTAAGCAGTTTCTCCTAGGTCCTTCATAGAGAAACTCTTATTCAAGTAATCCTTTATGCTCTCTAAAAACTCCACGTTGTTTCCAATCAGCAATATGTCATCCACATATAATATTAGAAACGCCACAGAGCTCCCACTCACTTTCTTGTAAATGCAAGATTCTCCAACCACTTGTATAAACCCAAATGCTTTGATCACCTCATCAAAGCGTTTGTTCCAACTCCGAGATGCTTGCACTAGTCCATAAATGGATCGCTGGAGCTTGCACACCTTGTTAGCATTCTTAGGATCGACAAAACCTTCGGGTTGTATCATATACAACTCTTCCTTAAGGAAACCGTTAAGGAACGCCGTTTTGACATCCATCTGCCAGATCTCATAATCGAAAAATGCAGCTATTGCTAACATGATTCTGACGGACTTAAGCATCGCTACGGGTGAGAATGTCTCATCGTAGTCAACTCCTTGAACTTGTGAAAAACCCTTTGCCACAAGTCGAGCTTTATAAACGGTCACATTGCCGTCAGCGTCCGTCTTCCTCTTAAAGATCCATTTGTTCTGAATAGCCTTGCGGCCCTCAGGCAGTACTTCCAAAGTCCATACTTTGTTCTCATACATGGATCCTATCTCGGACTTCATGGCTTCTAGCCATTTGTTGGAATCTGGGCCCACCATTGCTTCTTCATAATTTGCAGGTTCATTGTTGTCCAACAACATGATTGATAAGACGGGATTACCGTACCACTCTGGAGCAGCAAGTGGTCTCGTCGACCTGCGTGGTTCGACAGAAACTTGAACTGGAGTTTCATGATCATCATCATTAACTTCCTCCTCAGCCGGCGTTGCAACGACAGAGGTTTCCCCTTGCCCTGCGCCACCATCCAGAGGGATGAGAGGTTCGACAACCTCGTCAAGTTCTATCTTCCTCCCACTCAATTCAATCGAGAGAAATTCCTTCTCGAGAAAAGCTCCGTTTTTAGCAACAAACACTTTGCCCTCGGATTTGAGATAGAAGGTGTACCCAACTGTCTCTTTTGGGTAACCTATGAAGATGCACTTTTCCGCTTTGGGTTCCAGCTTTTCAGGCTGAAGCTTTTTGACATAAGCATCACATCCCCAAACTTTAAGAAACAACAACTTTAGCCTTTTGCCATACCACAGTTCGTATGGTGTCGTCTCAACGGATTTTGATGGTGCCCTATTTAAAGTGAATGCAGCTGTTTCTAATGCATAACCCCAAAACGATAACGGCAAATCAGTAAGAGACATCATAGATCGCACCATCTCTAATAGAGTACGATTACGACGTTCAGACACACCATTACACTGTGGTGTTCCAGGCGATGTTAACTGTGAAACAATTCCACATTGTCTTATGTGAGTACCAAACTCGAAACTCAGATATTCACCCCCACGATCAGACCGTAGGAACTTGATCTTCTTGTTACGATGATTTTCCACTTCACTCTGAAATTGCTTGAACTTTTCAAATGTTTCAGACTTGTGCTTCATCAAGTAAACATAACTATATCTACTCAAATCGTTAGTGAACGTGAGAAAATAACGATATCCGCCGCGTGCCTCCACGCTCATCGGACCACACACATCGGTATGTATGATTTCCAACAAGTCACTTGCACGCTCCATTGTTCCGGAGAACGGAGTCTTAGTCATCTTGCCCATGAGGCATGGTTCGCACGTGTCAAGTGAATCAAAGTCAAGTGACTCCAAAAGTCCATCAGCATGGAGTTTCTTCATGCGCTTTACACCAATATGACCTAAGCGGCAATGCCACAAAAATATGGCGATATCATTGTTAACTCTAACTCTTTTGGTCTCAATGTTATGTATATGTGTATCGCTATCAAGATTCAATATGAACAATCCTCTCACATTAGGTGCATGACCATAAAAGATGTTACTCATAGAAATAGAACAACCATTATTCTCTGACTTAAAAGAGTAACCGTCTCGCAATAAACAAGATCCAGATATAATGTTCATGCTCAACACAGGCACTAAATAACAATGATTTAAGTTCATCACTAATCCTGATGGTAACTGAAGTGACACTGTGCGGACGGCGATTGCATCAACCTTGGAACCATTTCCTACGCGCATCGTCACTTCATCTTTCGCCAGCCTTCGTCTATTCCGCAGTTCCTGTTTCGAGTTGCAAATATGAGCAACAGAACCGGTATCGAATACCCAGGCACTACTACGAGAGCCGGTTAAGTACACATCAATAACATGTATATCAAATATACCTGATTTTTCTTTGGCCGCCTTCTTATCTGCCAGATACTTGGGGCAATTGCGCTTCCAGTGACCCATACCCTTGCAATAGTAACACTCCGTTTCAGGCTTAGGTCCAGCTTTGGGTTTCTTCGTCAGATTGGCAACAGGCTTGCCGCTCTTCTTCAAATTGCCCTTCTTGCCTTTGCCGTTTCTCTTGAAACTAGTGGTCTTATTCACCATCAACACTTGATGCTCTTTACGGAGTTCAGACTCTGCGACTTTCAGCATCGCAAACAACTCGCCGGGAGACTTGTTCATCCCTTGCATGTTGTAGTTCAACACAAAGCCTTTATAGCTTGGCGGCAGTGATTGAAGGATTCTGTCAGTGATAGCTTCTTGCGGGAGTTCAATCCCCAGCTCAGCTAGACGGTTTGAGTACCCAGACATTTTGAGCACATGTTCACTGACAGACGAGTTTTCCTCCATCTTGCAAGCATAGAATTTATCGGAGGTCTCATATCTCTCGATCCGGGTGTTCTTCTGAAAGATAAACTTCAACTCCTGGAACATCTCAAATGCTCCATGACACTCAAAGCGACGTTGAAGTCCCGGTTCTAAGCCATACAGGACTGCACATTGAACTATTGAGTAGTCCTCCTTACGTGCTAACCAAGCGTTCTTAACATCCTGATTAGCCGTAGCGGGTGGTTCATCTCCTAGGGCAGCATTAAGGACATAATCCTTCTTCCCATCTTGTAATATTAGCTTAAGATTACGAGCCCAGTCTACAAAGTTGCTTCCATCATCTTTCAACTTAGCTTTCTCTAGGAACGTATTAAAATTCAGGATGACTGTCGCGTGAGCCATGATCTACAACACAAATATATTCAAAGTGGACTTTAGACTATGTTCAAGATAATTAGAGTTTAACTTAATCAAATTATTTGCTAAACTCCCACTCAAAAAGTACATCTCTCTAGTCATTTGAGTGGTTCATGATCCACTTACACTAGCTCAAGTCCGATCATCACGTGAGTTGAGTATAGTTTCAGTGGTAAGCATCCCTATGCTAATCATATCATCTATATGATTCATGATCGACCTTTCGGTCCCATGTGTTCCGAGGCCATGTCTGCACATGCTAGGCTCGTCAAGCTTAACCCGAGTGTTCCGCGTGCGCAACTGTTTTGCCCCCGTTGTATGTGAACGTTGAGTCTATCACACCCGATCATCACGTGGTGTCTCGAAACGACGAACTGTAGCAACGGTGCACAGTCGGGGAGAACGCAATTTCGTCTTGAAATTTTAGTGAGAGATCACCTCATAATGCTACCGTCGTTCTAAGCAAAATAAGGTGCATAAAAGGATTAACATCACATGCAATTCATAAGTGACATGATATGGCCATCATCACGTGCTTCTTGATCTCCATCACCAAAGCACCGGCACAATCTTCTTGTCACCGGCGCTACGCCATGATCTCCATCAACGTGTTGCCATCGGGGTTGTCGTGCTACTCATGCTATTACTACTAAAGCTACATCCTAGCAAAATAGTAAACGCATCTGCAAGCACAAACGTTAGTATAAAGACAACGCTATGGCTCCTGCCGGTTGCCGTACCATCGACGTGCAAGTCGATATTTTCTATTACAACATGATCATCTCATACATCCAATATATCACATCACATCGTCGGCCATATCACATCACAAGCATACCCTGCAAAAACAAGTTAGACGTCCTCTAATTTTGTTGTTGCATGTTTTACGTGGTGACCATGGGTATCTTGTAGGATCGCATCTTACTTACGCAAACACCACAATGGAGATATATGAGTTGCTATTTAACCTCATCCAAGGACCTCCTCGGTCAAATCCGATTCAACTAAAGTTGGAGAAACCGACACTTGCGAGTCATCTTTGAGCAACGGGGTTACTCGTAACGATGAAACCAGTCTCTTGTAAGCGTACGAGTAATGTCGGTCCAAGCCGCTTCAATCCAACAATACCGCGGATCAAGAAAAGATTAAGGAGGGAAGCAAAACGCACATCACCGCCCACAAAAACTTTTGTGTTCTACTGGAGAAGACATCAACGCATGAACCTAGCTCTGATACCACTGTTGGGGAACGTCGCATGGGAAACAAAAAATTTCCTACGCGCACGAAGACCTATCATGGTGATGTCCATCTACGAGAGGGGGTGAGTGATCTACGTACCCTTGTAGATCGTACAGCAGAAGCATTAGTGAACGCGGTTGATGTAGTGGAACGTCCTCACGTCCCTCGATCCGCCCCGCGAACAATCCCGCGATCAGTCCCACGATCTAGTACCGAACGGACGGCACCTCCGCGTTCAGCACACGTACAACTCGACGATGATCTCGGCCTTCTTGATCCAGCAAAAGAGACGGAGAGGTAGAAGAGTTTTACGGCAGCGTGACGGCGCTCCGGAGATTGGTGATGACCTTGTCTCAGCAGGGCTTCACCCGAGCTCCGAAGAAACGCGATCTAGAGGAAAAACCGTGGAGGTATGTGGTCGGGCTGCCGTGGAAAAGTCGTCTCAAATCAGCCCCAATACCTCCGTATATATAGGTGGGAGGGAGCGGACCTTGCCTTGGGGCTCGAGGAGCCCCAAGGGGGTCGGCCGAGTCCAAGGGGGGAAGGCTCCCCCCCAAACCGAGTTGGACTTGGTTTGGTGGGTGGGAGTCCTTCCCTTCCTTCCCACCTCCCTTTTTTTCTTTCTCTTTGATTTTCCTTTGTATGGCGCATAGGGACCTTTTGGGCTGTCCCACCAGCCCACTAAGGGCTGGTACGCCACCCTTATGGCCTATGGGGCTTCCCCGGGGTGGGTTGCCCCCCCCCCCCCCCCCCCGGTGAACTGCCAGAACCCATTCGTCATTCCCGGTACATTCCCGGTAACTCCGAAAACCTTCCAGTAATCAAATGAGGTCATCCTATATATCAATCTTCGTTTCCGGACCATTCCGAAAACCCTCGTGACGTCCGTGATCTCATCCGGGACTCCGAACAACATTCGGTAACCAACCATATAACTCAAATACGCATAAAACAACGTCGAACCTTAAGTGTGCAGACCCTGCGGGTTCGAGAACTATGTAGACATGACCCGAGAGACTCCTCGGTCAATATCCAATAGCGGGACCTGGATGCCCTTATTGGATCCTACATATTCTACGAAGATCTTATCGTTTGAACCTCGGTGCCAAGGATTCATATAATCCTGTATGTCATTCCCTTTGTCCTTCGGTATGTTACTTGCCCGAGATTCGATCGTCAGTATCCGTATACCTATTTCAATCTCGTTTACCGGCAAGTCTCTTTACTCGTTCCGTAATACAAGATCCCGCAACTTACACTAAGTTACATTGCTTGCAAGGCTTGTGTGTGATGTTGTATTACCGAGTGGGCCCCGAGATACCTCTCCGTCACAAGGAGTGACAAATCCCAGTCTTGATCCATACTAACTCAACTAACACCTTCGGAGATACCTGTAGAGCATCTTTATAGTCACCCAGTTACGTTGCAACGTTTGATACACACAAAGCATTCCTCCGGTGTCAGTGAGTTATATGATCTCATGGTTGTAGGAACAAATACTTGACACGCAGAAAACAGTAGCAACAAAATGACACGATCAACATGCTACGTCTATTAATTTGGGTCTAGTCCATCACATGATTCTCCTAATGACGTGATCCAGTTATCAAGCAACAACACCTTGTTCATAATCAGAAGACACTGACCATCTTTGATCAACTGGCTAGCCAACTAGAGGCTTGCTAGGGATGGTGTTTTGTCTATGTATCCACACATGTAAATGAGTCTTCATTCAATACAATTATAGCATGGATAATAAACGATTATCTTGATACAGGAATTATAATAATAACTATATTTATCATTGCCTCTAGGGCATAATTCCAACATTTCCCTCAGTTTTGAGAACCAAGGTATGATCCAGTGAAGGAGTATCACAAGTGCGTGCCCAAACACAAAAAGCTTGCTCCCAATGCTATGAAGGGGTTGTCAATCCCTTATAGATTGTTCGCCAAGTGAGAACTGAAAATAACAAAGTAACAAAGCAAAGTAAAAGCGAAAGTGGAAACGATAGGTGTGAATAGACCCGAGGCCGTAGTGTTTACTAGTGGCTTCTCTCATGAAAGCAAGTAGACAGTGGGTGAACAAATTACTGTCGAGCCATTGATAGAACCGCGCAAAGTCGTGACGTCATCTATGGCAATGATTATATCTATAGGCATCACGTCCAAAACAAGTAGACCGATACTTTCTGCATCTACTACTATTACTCCACACGTCGACCGCTATCCAGCATGCATCTAGTGTATTAAGTCCAAAAGAACAGAGTAACGCCTTAAGCAAGATGACATGATGTAGATGGACAATCTCATATCTACGACAAAGCCCACCTTGTTACCCTTGATTGCAACTACACGATGTGTGACTTGCTGCCCCTACTGTCACTGGGAAAGGTCACCACACGGTAAGAGCCCAAAACCAAGCACTTCTCCCATTGCAAGAACCATAGATCTAGTTGGCCAGACAAAACCCAAGACTCGAAGAGACTTACAAGGATATCAAATCATGCATATAAGAAATCAGCAAAGGCTCAAATATATATCATAGATAATCTGATCACAAATCCACAATTAATGTAATCTCGACAAACACACCGCCAAAGAGGATTACATCGGACAGATCTCCATGAAGATTATGGAGAACTTTGTATTGAAGATCCAAGAGAGAGAAGAAGCCATCTAGATACTAACTACGGACCCATAGGTCTGAAGTGAACTACTCACGAGTCATTGGAGGGGCGATGATGTTGATGTAGAAGCCCTCCAACTCCAAAGTCCCCTCCGGCAGGGCACCGAGAAGGGTCTCTAGATGAGATCTCGCGGAAACGGAAGCTTGCGGCGGCGGAAAAGTGTTTTCCAGGATTCCCTGATTTTTTCCTGTATTTTAGGGAATATATAGGCGAAGGAGCTAGGTCAGGGGGGCGCCAGGGAGGCCACAAGCCTGCTGGCCGCCGCCCCCTGGTGGCGAATAGGGGGCTTGTGGGCCACCTGTAGCCCTCCTGGCTTGGCCCTCAAGCCCCGTGATCTACTTCCGATCGGGAAAAAAATTAATTCAGGGATTTTATTCCGTTTGGACTCTGTTCCAAAATCAGATCTGAAAAGAGCCAAAAACATAGAAAAAACAGGAACTGGCACTTGGAACTGAATTAATAAGTTAGTCCCAAAAAAGATATAAAAGGTACATAAAACATCCAAACATAACAAGATAACAGCATGAAACCATCAAAAATTATAGATACGTTTGAGACGTATCAAGCATCCCCAAGCTTAACTCCTGCTCGTCCTCGAGTAGGGAAGTGATAAAGAATGAATTTTTGATGCTTTCATGCTACCTAGCATAGATGTCCTTTGTAACTCCTCTTATGTGACGTGAATGTTCAGATCCATTAGATTCAAAACAATAGTTTGCTATTGACGTGGAAACAATAATAATTCAAGCAAACTAGCAAGGTAATCATGAACTTTCAAAATAACAAGGCCAAAAGAAAGTTATCCCTACAAAAGCATATAGTCTGGCTATGCTCTATCATCATTGCACAACGAATTTAAATCATGCACAACCCTGGTATTGGCCAAGTAATTGTTTTCACACCTTTACTTTCTCAAACCTTTTCAACTCTCACGCAATACATGAGCGTAAGCCATGGTTTTAGCACTCTAAGTGGTGTGGAGTGTGGTGGAGGTTGCAAGACAAAAAAGGAGAAGATGGTCACATTAACTAGGCATATCAATGAGCTGTGGAGATGCTCATCAATAGATATTAATGTGAATGAGTAGGGATTGCCATACAAATGATGCACTAGAGCTAAGAGTATGTGAAAGCTCTTACAGAAAACTAGTGGGTGTGCATCCAACTTGCTTGCTCACGAAGTCCTAAGGCAATTTTGAGGAAGCCTATCATTGGAATATACAAGCCAAGTTATATAATGAAAATTTCCCACTAGCTATATGGTGGTGACAAAACGAGAGACTCTCAATCATGAAGATCATGGTGCTTAATATGCACAAGTGTGGAAAGGTGGTAGCATTGTCCCTTCTCTCTTTTTCTCTCATTTTTTTGGTGGGCTCTTTGGCCTCTTCTTTTTTCTTTTCTTTTGGTGGGCATCTTTGGCCTCTTTTATTTCCTCACATGGGACAATGCTCCATCAATGATGACCATCACACTTACAACTCAAAACTTAGAGCAACGATGACTCTATATGGAATGCCTTCGGTAGTGTACCGTGACAATGATCTAGCATGGCATAGAAATTAATGCAAACATCATGCTAGCTATCTTACAATCATGCAATGGCAATGTAGACGTGGTGGCACATGTCATGGTGGTAGTTGCATGGCAATATATCTCGGAATGACTTTGAAAAAGCCATAGTAGGTAGGTATGGTGCCTGTTTTGAGGGAGGCTAATGGTGGGTTTTGTGCACCGGCGAAAGTTGCACGACACTAAGAAGATAGTGATGGTGGAAGGTGAAAGTTCATCTAAACCATGGACTCAACATTAGTCATAAAGAACTCATATACTTGTTGCAAAAGTTTTATTAGTAGTTGAAACAAAGCATTCAACACATACTCCTAGGGGAAGGGTTGGTAGGTATAAACCATCGCGCGATCCCCACCGCCACACAAAGGATGACAATCAATAGACTAATCATGCTCACACTTCATCACATAGCGGTTCACCATACGTGCATGCTATGGGAATCACTAACTTCAACACAAGTATTTCTAGATCCATAACACCTTACTAGCATAACTTCAATATTACCAAAACCACAACTCAAAACTAATTGAGATGAATCAAACTTCTCTAACTATTCAATGCACATGAAGGTGGAAGTTTTCGTATCCCTTTGGATAACTACCCCTTTTGAGACTACTTTCAAAGCATAGATCAACTACCAAGCCACGCACCACTGTGCTCTAAAAGATATAAGTGAAGCACATAGAGCAAAAGTATCTAGCTCAAAAGATATAAGTGAAGCACATGTGATCTGAATTGTCTACCAAAGGATATAAGTGAAGCTCGACAAAATCATGGTGAGTGCATGTC
Source organism: Hordeum vulgare subsp. vulgare (assembly GCF_904849725.1). Taxonomy (NCBI): domain Eukaryota; kingdom Viridiplantae; phylum Streptophyta; class Magnoliopsida; order Poales; family Poaceae; genus Hordeum; species Hordeum vulgare. The sequence continues at coordinate 135,314,161 of NC_058521.1, forward strand.
TCTCTCTCTAGGTGTGCAGCAAGGATGATTTTGACACAAAAAAAGACTCCTACGATACAAGACGCTCCAAGCAAAAACACATAACATGTGGTGAATAAAAATATAGCCCCAAGTAACGTTATCGATGGATTGAAGACGAGAGAGGGGATGCCTTCCCGGGGCATCCCCAAGCTTAGGATTTTACGACATCCTTGAATCTCTTGGGGTGCCTTGGGCATCCCCAAGCTTGAGATCTTGCCACTCTTTATCTCTTTGTCCATAAGAACTTCACCCAAAACTAGAAAACTTCAAAACACGAAACTTAAACAGAAACTCGTGATAACATTAGTATAAGAAAGAAAACCACCACTTCCTTAGGTACTGTAGCAAACTTAAATTCTACTTATGCTGATGTTGGGTTACTGTATTTTCAATCTTCCATGGCTAATACCCCCCCCCCCCCCGATACTATCCATAGTTTCATCAAAATAAGCAACCAACACAACAAATACATAATCTGTTAACAGCAGACCAGTTTGTAGCAATCTTTATACTTCGTATACTTATGGTACTTCAAAAATTATGAAATATTACGACAGTCTGAAGAATTTGCGTAGTAATCAGCAGAAAAATGAATCAACTCAAAATCTCTTATAGAAAAAAACAAAACAAAAATTCGTGAGCAGAAAGTTTCTGTCTTTTCCAGCATGACCTAACGATCATCCCCAAGACTAATCATAACGGTTTTGCTTGGCACAAATGCAAAAAGAAACACAAAAAACACAACATAACAGAATTATGAAAGTGTGGAAAAGAAAAAAACAGAAAGAAAAAGGATAGATTCGTTGGGTTGCCTCCCAACAAGCACTATTGTTTAACGCCCTTAGCTAGGCAAAAGGTGATGGAATCATGTATAGTCGTCTTTGGTGCTCAAATCATAAGTAGCCCTCATCATAGATTTATAAGGCAATCTTATTTTCTTTCTAGGAAAGTGCTCCATGCCCTTCTTTAAAGGAAATTGAAATCTAATATTCCCTTCCTTCATATCGATGATAGCACCAATAGTCCTTAGGAAAGGTCTACCATGAATAATGGGACATGAAGGATTGCAATCTATGTCAAGTACAATGAAATCCTCGGGTACATAGTTCTTATTTGCAACAATAAGAACATCATCGATCCTTCTCATGGGTTTCTTGACAGTAGAATCCGCAAGATGCAAATTAAGAGAACACTCTTCAATCTCATGAAAACCAAGAATATCACATAAAGACTTTGGAATCGCGGAAACACTAGCACCCAAATCACACAAAGCATTGCACTCATAGTTTTTTATCTTGATTTTGATAGTAGGTTCCCACTCATCATGAAGTTTTCTAGGTATAGAGACTTCTAGTTCGAGCTTCTCTTCAAGATATTTCATCATAGCATCTATGATATGCGCGGTAAAGGCTTTGATTTGGCTATAAGCATGTGGAGAGTTTGCAATGGATTGCATCAAAGAAATGCATTCAAACAAGGAGAAATTATCATAATTGAATTCCTTGAAATCCACAGTGGGAGTTTCATTACTACCCAAAATTTTGATTTCTTCTACTCCACTCTCCACACCTTTATCATCAAGATAGGTGGACTCCGAATCATTGGGGCGTTTTTCAACCAAAGTGGATTCATATCCAGCCCCTTCATCAATAGGTTTGACACGCAAAAACAAAGATTCAAGAGGAGACACACCAAGAACTTTAAGATCTTTGTGGTTTGCATCACAAATTTCAGGTTTAGCTGCCATCTTATTGACTAAGGTAGCCTACTTCTCAGAAATTTGGCCCACCAATTTTTCAAGGTGAGCAAGCTGAGAATTAAGTGCAAGGAAATCATTGGCCATATCATCAACCGCTTTATTCAAACAGACCAAAAAGGAATTTTGCTATTTTAATTCCCTACGGAAGTAACTATTTTGGTCAAACTGAGAAGACATGAAACCTTTGACATTAGTTTCAATCTCCTCCAATTTTCTGAAATAGTTTGGTTTGGCCATGAGGAAAGGTCTCTCACGAACAAACCTAAGAGCGGGCGGGTGAAAGGGAAAGTCAAAAAGCAAAAGAAAACAACAAAGGAGAAAGGAAAAAGAAAATGGCAAATGTGTAGTGGGTGAGAGGAAAACGAGAGGCAACTCGCAAAAAAAGGTAAATGCAAGAGATGAGTTTGTGAGACCTACTTGGATAGATCTCTCCTTCCCCGGCAACGGTGCCAGAAATACTTCTGCTACTGCAACAAAAGACCTTCCAACGGCGCCAGAAATACGTGCTGACGGGAGACGTCTTGATTCTCCTCAGCAACGGCACCAGGAATCCTTCTGCTACGGCTACGGCTTTAGGGACTTCCTAGGCAAATATGCAAAGGATTTCCCCACGACCTTGGAGCCTTGCGTTGGTGTTCCCTCGAAGCGGAAAGGGTGATATAGCATAGCGGTGGTAAGTATTTCCCTCAGTTTTGAGAACCAAGGTATCGGTCCAGTGAAGGAGTATCACAAGTGCCTACACAAACACAAAAAGCTTGCTCCCAACTCTATGAAGGGGTTGTCAATCCCTTATAGATTGTTAGCCAAGTGAGAACTGAAAGCAACAAAGTAACAAAGCAAAGTAAAAGCGAAAGTGGAAACGATAGGTGTGAATAGACCCGGGGGCCATAGTGTTTACTCGTGGCTTCTCTCATGAAAGCAAGTAGACGGGGGGTGAAAAAAATACTATCGAGCAATTGATAGAACTGCGCAAAGTCGTGATGTCATTTATGGCAATGATTATATCTATATGCATCACGTCCAAAACAAGTAGACCAATACTTTCTGCATCTACTACTATTACTCCACACGTCGACCGCTAACCAGCATGCATCTAGTGTATTAAATCCAAAAGAACAGAGTAACGCCTTAAGCAACATGACATCATGTAGATGGACTATCTCATATCTACGACAAAGCCCACCTTGTTACCCTTGATGGCAACTACACGATGTGTACCTTGCTGCCCCTACTGTCACTGGGAAAGGTCACCACACAGTAAGAACCCAAAACCAAGCACTTCTCCCATTGCAAGAATCATAGATCTAGTTGGCCAGACAAAACCCAAGACTCGAAGAGACTTACAAGGATATCAAATCATGCATATAAGAAATCAGCAAAGACTCAAATATATATCATAGATAATCTGATCACAAATCCACAATTAATGTAATCTCGACAAACACACCGCCAAAGAGGATTACATCAGAAAGATATCCATGAAGATCATGGAGAACTTTGTATTGAAGATCCAAGAGAGAGAAGAAGCCATCTAGCTACTAACTACGGACCCGTAGGTCTGGAGTGAACTACTCACGATTCATTGGAGGGGCGACAATGTTGATGTAGAAGCCCTCCCACTCCAAAGTCCCCTCCGGCAGGGCACCGGGAAGGGTCTCGAGATGAGATCTCGCGGAAACGAAAGCTTGCGGCAGCGGAAAAGTGTTTTCGAGGATTCCCTGATTTTTTCCTGCATTTTACGGAATATATAGGCGAAGGAGCTAGGTCAGGGGGGCGCCAGGGAGGCCACAAGCCTGTTGGCCGCCGCCCCCCTGGTGGCGGATAAGGGGCTTGTGGCCCCCCTGTAGCCCTCCTAGCTTGGCCCTCAAGCCCCCTGATCTTCTTCCGTTCGGGAAAAAATTAATTCAGGGATTTTATTCCGTTTGGACTCCGGTCCAAAATCAGATCTGAAAAGAGCCAAAAACACAGAAAAAACAGGAACTGGCACTTGGCACTGAATTAATAAGTTAGTCCCAAAAAAGATAGAAAAGGTACAGAAAACATCCAAAGATGACAAGATAACAGCATGAAACCATCAAAAATTATAGATACGTTTGAGACGTATCATAGGGCTGTGCCGAGAGAGAGGCAATTGTTGTCTCAAATCTGCCCAAAACCCTCACTATATATAGGAGGAGAGGGAGGAGGGTGACCACCCTTAGCGTTTCCCACCCTAAGAGTACGGCTGCCCTAGATGGCTTTGGGGCGGCGGCCAAGGTGGTGGAGTCTCCCTAGGGTGGGCCTTGAGGCCCAAGGTGGCCTCTCCCATGCCTAGGGTTTGCCCCCTCCACCCCTGGCTGCACCTCGGGCTACTTGTGGTGGGTCACCAGCCCACATATGGGCTGGTTCCCACCCAGTCTTGGCCCATGTAGCAGCTTGGGGCTGGTGGCCCTTGCCGGTGGACCCCCAGAACCGTTCCGGTTGTCCCGGTACATTACCGGTGTCGGTTCCGGTTGTCCTGGTACATTACCGGTGCCTCTCGAAACACTTCCGGTGACCAAATCCTCACTTCCTATATATTAATGTTTACCTCCGGACCATTCCGAAACTCCTCCTAGCGTTCGGGATCTCATCCGGGACTCCAGACAACCTTCAGTAACCACGTACACTATTTCCCTATAACTCTAGCGTCATCAAACCTTAAGTGTGTAGACCCTACGGGTTCGGGAATCATGCAGACATGACTAACACACCTCTCTGGTCAATAACCAATAGCGGGGTCTGGATATCCATGTTGGTTCCCACATGTTCCTCGATGATCTCATCGGATGAACCACGATGTTAGGGATTCAATCAATCCAGTATGCAATTCCCTTTGTCTACCAGTATGATACTTGCCCAAGATTCCATCGTCAGTTCAATCTCTTTGCCAGCTGTTGCGGCAACAAAAGTCCTTCCATGGTGCTTAGGAATTCTTCTTGTTACTTCTCTGGTTTGCGTCGGTTTTTCCCTTGAAGAGGAAAGGGTGATGCAGCACAGGAGCAGTAAGTATTTCCCTCAGTTTGAGAACCAAGGTATCGATCCAGAAGGAGGGCCTCATCAAGTCCAAAGTACCTGCGCAAACACAAACAAGCTTGCACCCAACGCTTCAAAGCGGTTGTCAATCCTTTCAAGATTGTTTGCAAAGTGAGATCTGACGGAGGAAAGTGCAACGAAGTAAAAAGTGTAAGGCTGAAAATATGGTGTGGAGTAGACCCTGGGGCCATAGTGTTCACTAGAGGCTTCTCTCATAATAGTAAATATCACGGTGGGTGAACAAATTACTGTCGAGCAATTTATAGAACCGTGCAAAGAAATGACGATATCTAAGGCAATGATCATACATATAGGCATCACGTCCGAGACAAGTAGACCGATACTTTGTGCATCTACTACTATTACTCCACACATCGACCGCTATCCAGCATGCATCTAGTGTATTGAGTTCATGACGAATAGAGTAACGCCTTAAGCAAGATGACATGATGTAGAGGGATAATCTCAAACCAATGATGAAAACCCCATCTTTTTACCCTTGATGGCAACAACATGATGTGTGCCTCGCTACCCCTTCTGTCATTGGGTGAGGTCACCGCACGGTATGAACCCAAAACCAAGCACTTCTCCGATTGCAAGAATCATAGATCTGGTTGGCCAGACAAAACCCACAACTCGAAGAGAATTACAAGGATATGAAATCATGCATAAGAGAGATCAGAAGAAACTCAGATAAGATTCATAGATAATCTGATCATAAATCCACACTTCATCGGATCTCGACAAACACACCGCAAAATAAGATTACATCGGATAGATCTCCATGAAGATCATGGAGAACTTTGTGTTGAAGATCCAAGAGAGAGAAGAAGCCATCTAGTTACTAGCCATGGACCCGTAGGTCTATGGTGAACTACTCACGCATCATCGAAGAGGTCATGGTGTTGATGAAGAAGCCCTCCGTGCCCGAATCTCCCCTCCGGCCGGGCACCAGAACGTGCCCCAGATGGGTTCTTGCAGAGACAGAAGCTTGCGGCGGCAGAAAAGTACTTTCGATGATCTCCTCATTTTTTTGGGATTTTTAGGGAATTTATAGGCGCAACCCCTAGGTCAGGGGACGCTCAGGGGGGCCACAAGCCTGGATGGCGCAGCCTCCCCCCCAGGCCGCGGGGTGGGGGCTTGTGGGGCCCCTGGGGCTCCCCTGCCTTGGCTCCCAAGCTCCCCGATCTTCCATTCCAGAAAAAATCTTTTCGTAGATTTTCTGCCGTTTGGACTCCGTTTCAAAATCTCCTTTGAAAGGGGTCAAAAACATGGAAAAAACAGGAACTGGCACTTGGCACTGAGTTAATAAGTTAGTTTCGAAAAAAATATAAAAGGCATTCAAAACATCCAAAGTTTGACAAGATAATAGCATGAAACCATCAAAAATTATAGATACGTTGGAGACTTATCAAGCATCCCCAAGCTTAACTCATGCTCATCCTCTTGTAGGGAAGTGATAAAGAATGAATTTTTGATGTGGAATGCTACGTAGCATAGTTGTCCTTTGCAACTTCTTTCACGTGACATGAATGTTGAGATCTGTAAGATTCAAAACAATAGTTTGCTATTGACATGAAAACAGTAATACTTCAAGCAAACTAGCAAAGTAATCATGAACTTTCAAAATAACAAGGCCAAAGAAAGTTATCCCTACGAAATCATATAGTTTGGCTATGCTCCATCATCCTCACACAACTAATGTAAATCATGCACAACCCCGGTATTGGCCAAGTAATTGTTTTCGCACTCTTACTTTCTCGAACTTTTTATAACTATCACGCAATACATGAGTGCGAGCTATGGATATAGCACTATAGGTGGAATAGAGTGTGGTGGTGGTGGTGAGACAAAAAAGAGGAGATGGTCACATTGACTCGGCGTATCAATAGGCTATGGAGATGCCCATTAATAGATATCAATGTGAATGAGTAGGGAATCCCATACAAAAGGATGCACTAGAGCTATAAGTATGTGAAAGCTCAAAAGGAGAACTAGTAGGTGTGCATCCAACTTTCTTGCTCATGAAGACCTAGGGCAATTTTGAGGAAGCCCATCATTGGAATATACAAGCCAAGTTATATAATGAATATTCCCACTAGCATATGGTAGTGACAAAGCAAGAAGCTCTCAATCATGAAGAACATGGTGCTACCATGAAGCACAAGTGTGGAAAAAGATAGTAGCGTTGTCCCTTCTCTCTTTTTCTCTCTTTTCTTTTTTTTCATTTGGGCTCTTAGGCCTCTCTTTTTTCTCTTTTCTTTGCTCTTCTCTTTTTTTGGGTTCTTTGGCCTCTTTTTTTTATTCCTCACATGGGACAATGCTCTAATAATGATGATCATCACACTTTTATTTACTCACAGCTCAAAGATCACAATGATGATGACTCCATAGGAAATGCCTCCGGCAGTGTACCGGGATGTGCAACGATATAGCATGGCATATGACGTTGAAAACATCTCGCTAGCTATCATACGATCATGCAATGGCAATATGATAGTGACGGCACAAGTCATGAAACGAAACAGTGGGAGTTGCATGGCAATATATCTCGGAATGGCTATGAAAATGCCATAGTAGGTAGATATGGTGGCTGTTTTGAGGAAGGAATTTGGTGGGTTTGTGCACCGGCGAGAATTGCACGGCACTAGAGAGGCTAGCAATGGTGGAAGGTGAAAGTGCATCTATACCATGGGCTCACATTAGTCATGAAGAACTCCCATACTTGTTGCGAAAGTTTTTATTAGAAATCGAAACAAAGTGCTAAACGCATACTCCCAGGAGAAGGGTTGGTAGGTGTAAACCATCGCGCGATTCCGACCTCAACACAAAGGATGACAATCAATAGATCAATTATGCTCCGACTTCCTAACATAGCGGTTCACCATACGTGCATGCTACGGGAATCACTAACTTCAACACAAGTATTTCTAGATTCACAACACCCTACTAACATAACTCTCAATATTACCGAATCCATGTCTCAAAACTATTCAAGAGAAATCAAAACTTCTCTTTCTACTCAATACACATGAAGATGGAGGTTTTTGCATCCTCTTTGGGTATCTATCTCTTTTGGGACTACGTTCATAGCATAAGCCAACTACCAAAGCATACAGCGCCGTGCTCTAAAAGATATAAGTGAAGCACACAGAGCTAAAGTATCTAGCTCAAAAGATATAAGTGAAGCACTATGAGCATTCTAGCAAAATCACGATGAGTGCGTGTCTCCCTCTCTCTCAAAAAGGTGTGCAGCAAGGATGATTGTGACACAACAAAAGGAAAAGACTCCTATGATACAAGACGCTCCAAGCAAAAATACATATCATGTGGTGAATAAAAATATAGCTCCAAGTAATGTTACCGATGGATTGAAGACGAAAGAGGGGATGCCTTCCTGGGGCATCCCCAAGCTTAGGCTTTTTGGTGTCCTTGAATTTGGCTTGGGATACCTTGGGAATCCCCAAGCTTGAGCTCTTTCCACTCCTTATCTCATCTTCCATGAGAACATCACCCAAAACTTGAAACTTGACAACACAAAACTTGAACAGAAACTCGTGATAACATTAGTACAAGAAAACAAACTACCACTTATTTTGGTATTGTAGAAAACTTGAATTCTATCTATATTGATGATGGGCTACTGTATTCTCACTTTTCCATGGCTAGTACCCCCTGATACTAACCATAGTCTCATCAAAACAAGCAACGAACTCAACAAAAACAGAATCTGTCAAAAACAAACCACTCTGTAGCAATCTGTATACTTCGTATACTTCCGGTACCTCAAAAAATCTGAAAACTTATGACGGCATGGGCAAAAAGCATATCAATCAGCAGAAAAAATAATCAACTCAAAATCTCTTTCTGAATAAAAATGAAAAATCATCTCGTGAGCGCAAAGTTTCTCTCTTTTTCCAGCAGGATCAAACAACCATTACCAAGACTAGTCATAAAGGTTTTGCTTGGCTCAAACACAAAAATAACCACAAAAAAACAAAATCACAACAGAATTGTGAAAGTGTGGACGCAACAAAACAGAAAGAAAAAGATAAATTCATTGGGTTGCCTCCCAACAAACGCTATTGTTTAACGCCCTTAGCTAGGCATAAAAGCGATAGAATCATGTATCGTCATCTTTGGTGCTCAAACCATAAGTGGCCCTCATCATGGATTCATAAGTCAATCTTATTTTCTTTCTAGGAAAGTGTTCCATGCCCTTCCTTAAAGGAAATTGAAATCTAATATTCCCTTCCTTCATATCGATGATAGCACCGGTAGTCCTTCGAAAAGGTCTACCAAGAATAATGGGGCATGTAGGATTGCAATCAATGTCAAGCACAATGAAATCCACGGGTACATAGTTCCTATTTACAATAATAAGAACATCATTGATCCTTCCCATGGGTTTCTTGACAGTAGAATCAGCAAGATGCAAATTAAGAGAACACTCTTCAATCTCATTAAAACCCAGAACATCACATAAAGACTTTGGAATCGCAGAAATACTAGCACCCAAATCACACAAAGCATTGCACTCATAGTTTTAGATTTTGATTTTGATGGTAGGTTCCCACTCATCGTGAAGCTTTCTAGGGATAGAGACTTCCAATTCAAGTTTCTCTTCAAGAGATTTTATCATAGCTTCGATGATATGATCGGTAAAGGCCTTGTTTTGGCTATAAGCGTGTGGAGAGTTCAACATGGATTGCATCAAAGAAATGCATTCAATCAAGGAGCAACTTTCATAAGTGAATTCCTTGAAATCCGCGGTCGTAATTTCATTACTACTCAAAGTTTTAACATCTTCTACTCCACTTTCAACGCTTTTAGCATCAATATAGATGGACTCTGAATCATTGGGGCACTTTTCAACCAAAGTGGATTCATATCCTGTAGCAACCCGACTCAAAACGAGTCAAGCCTCTGTGTATCTATGCCATCCCTGGATCAGTATGCTGGCACACACGGTACATCAATGTATATATCAAAGTGAAATCACATGTAAATAACGTAAAATGGATATATACCTCAAAAACTCAGCGGAAACAGTCAAGGGAGTGGAGTCCCAATAAACACCAACGGCAGGTTGAGTGCAGACCGTAACCCTGAATCGTACTCTTACTCGTCGGAGAAAATATCTGCAACATAAGACGTTGCAGCCGTGTAGGTCAGCATATTGAATATGCCGGCAAGTCACAAAAGAGAGGTGTAAAAATATAATCTGTACTATATGCATTTATGGCAGGTGGGGCTGTAAGTTTTAGCGGAAAGCAAAGTTTTCTCCTACAACAAGAGAGCGGCTAAAAGCAAAATATTACTATGTTGTTGGTAGTTAAGGAGATGGTTCCGCCAACCAGTTCTCATACCCAAGTTATCTTTATTACCCACATCAAATATATATATATAATGGTTTTGAGAATTCCTGATAATTTTAGTTCCTTTGGCTCAAGTTGTCCATGACCGTGGACACGGCTAATCGATTAGGTTTGAGTACTCTACAGAGTTTTCCACACGTTCCCCACAAGATTTGATCGCCTCCGTGTATGTCCTCGCACTTCAGGGTGTTTGAAGACTGGATGATCAAAACATGGTCTTTCAATGGGTTCCTCTGATCCTCTGTCGGTGCCCATCCAATCCTACCGCTCTTCTACATCTGCTAGAACCGCTTGTCCAGAGTCGCCACGTTGTCCAACCAAGCCAGAGCCCATAATGACTTGTGGCTGTGCAGGTAAGCCTTGGGTCTTGAAAATATCCGTCCGTCTCTTTGAGTCTGGGTGAAGCTTTCCGCAAGATTTCATGGCGCTTCCCCATGCATCACGGGTCGTCCACTGGTTTCTCCAGGGAGCCCATCTAAACCGTCCTTCACCCAGAGGTATATTTCGTTCTCAGGTCTTGCAAGTCCTGGAGTTCTTTAGGTCTTGATTATTAAGTTCTCACAACACTCATGGTAAACACTCAACCAAAACCCCGTCTACTAGGAGCATAGCATAATAACGTCCCGGCCAAAGTAACAAGGGTGGGTGCCTACCACATGATACTACATCAAGATCCAAAATTTCCAAGTACCTACTTTGCATGCAATTGGGTGAAGAAAGGTAGAACTACCATGCATATAAAACATAGGTAATAATATGATCAACGTGACTTGCCTGGTATTACTTGATGAAGATGGTTGCCCTCATAATCCTGATAATTCTACTCGCCACACTCCGAGCAATCTATTGTAAACGAATATCATTCAATAAACATTCATGCCAAAAGGAAGAACCAAAATAACAAAAGAACAAAACATGACTTGGTGCAAAATAACAACATACCAAGATTTAATAAGAAATGATAGGGCCTTATGGTGTTGTAAAAGGAAAGGTGAAAGGGGTCAACTCAAAAGAGTCAAAGGATGATCAACTATCGCTATAAACTCGACTTGCATACACTATGGGAGATGATCAAAAATATTGGGAGAACAACATGAATGTTGTTTGACAAATAGTATATGACATAAGAATTTATTTGTAGAAAGAATTTTTTGAAATGGAGCACTACAACACAAGTTATAGCAATTGAAGTATGTATTGAATTTGCATTCAGAAGGTCAAAAGAAGTTGAACTGTATTACGATAGTTATGTACAAAAATATATGACATGAGTGTTTAGGGGTAAAAGGAATCAATTGAAAAGGTGGTATGATTTGCAAGATAAGATCAAATTAATGTTCGAATACAAATTTAAATCGCTCAAATTTGTAAGGTTCAAAGGTCGAAACTAATGATGCTATTGGATATAGGAGATCAATATGAGCGTGTAGAAAAAAGAATTACTATATTTGAAATAGCGGATCAAAAGATAAAAATACTTCAATATAACATTGAGACGGCTTAGAATGATGTGAACACTTTTGGGCACTAATAGATAAATCTGATTTGGTCAAAATTACAAGTTGAAAAGTTAAAACTAATGATACAAACGGAAAGATTTATTTGATACGAATCCGAGGCAATTGGATTCATCTAAAACGGAGCTACGGATAAAAAGATATGATCAAAAGAAGTTTGAATATGAGTGTGAACAAATTTCGAAATTTGAAAATTTCAAAAAGCTGATATGATAGGTTCACCGGATTGGTGGGATCAAGACGGAACTCTAGGCGTTGGTTTCATCTAATTCGGATAAACGAGTAAAAAGTTATGGCTATTTGAAAAATCAGGGTCAAGCTGTTTTACGAAAGAAAAATGCTATGTCTAAAAGAATTCTAGGACTAATGTGTAAATATAGAGACTAATTGATAAATCTAATTACTCTACCGTATACTAGTGTAGGAATACTAGTCTAGAAATAATAAACTATGGGAGTATAAAAGAAAAAATGCGAAGAGAAATACCTTTAGAATGCAGAGTAAGAATTAATTCCAGTGACGAGACGACTTCAAGAAATTCCGCCGTAGAGAAGAGAATATTTTTATTTAATAAACCTAGTCAAACCAAAAGATTGATTTAACCCAAAATAGATGATTTTTTTGGATGCTCCTATGGGTCTATAGTTATATGTGGAAAGAAGATCTAAAGGTCAATAGCTAGGCAATGTGGGACTAAACATATACGTAAGATCGACAAACTAGAAAAAGAGAGAAGAAGTGCCGCATGGGCTGAAAGAATTCGGCCGGCCGCATGGGCCGTTCCGGCCAGCCGTGGCCTTTGTTTGTTTTTTATGAACAAATTTTTTTTGAAATAAAAAAAGTGAAGAAAAACGTATAAACGAAATAGAGAGAACATTTTATATAGGCATATTATATATCAAAATTTTCAGAATAAAATTTCCTACAACATGAACATATTTTCAAGGCCAAATAAAATACGTTATAAAAAAATTCCAATAACTTTAAAATGAAAAGGATTTGGAATTTCAAATAAATTGCGAATACTTATAATTTGAATCAAGACATTGTCTCTGGTTTTTGAGTGTCATTTTCCTCCTCTCATTTGTTCTTTTAATCAAAAGGTTTTGAAAATATTCAAACTCCAAATTTAAAAGGGATTCAAAATAAAATTTTTTGGGAAAGTTATTTTATTCCCTCTCATTTTTTTAAGTTTAAAATTCCACTCAATTTCAAACAATCAATCACATATCATTCAAACAAGAAAAAGTCCTAATTATTTATTTTTTATAACATTCTAAAATTTATAATTTTGGGATGTTACAAACTACCACACTTAAATTGAATCTCGTCCTCGAGATTCGAAGAGGCTAGAAAGAAAATTTAGGGTTGGGGGTCTTCTAACAAATCGAGTCTCCTACAAGGTGGGGTGCTACCACACTTAAAATGAGAGTTACCGCTCGCTCAATTTTTTTTAAGAATCTTGTGCGGTCTTGGCATATGGCTCGTCACATTCTTCATCGTAACTCCTTTGGTGATGATCTTCCATTATACTCATAATGTTTTCCATCAAAGTCGAGTGCTCTTCTGTTGATCTAAGCTCCTTCGGTCACTGAGTCTTTTTAACTGACAGTCTCGTGATCATTCTAAATAACCTATCGATGATTCTCATGGTGGTCTACCATTTGTGGTTATCCTGCACAAAGAGGGGTCTTGGTTTCATCCTCACCGTAAAATTTCCTACGCGTGACAACAAGTGCCATGTACATGGGTCTTCATCATACCATTCTAAGGCTTAAACAAAAGCTTCAAAGAACGTCGTCCCTCACTATGGGTAAGTCTCTCAGATTTACCGCTCCGAATAGCAAGAAAATGATAAGAGTAAGTCGTCATGGTGATCAATCCATTCCGCACCCAAATCATTTCTCTGTATAAGGTTTAGGAATGTCGCATTCTAACACTTGGGCATCCTCACAAGCGTTGCAGAATTTCTCTTGTCCCCGAACGAAGTTCGGATAATCCATTGATTCTACAAGCTGAACAAAACATCTATCGTAACTTCACAACTCTCAGGTTTTTGTATGCTCCTAAGAAAGAAGTTTGCTGGTGCATCATAGCTTATTCCTTCATGCTCTTGGGGCAACCTTCATGAAATCTTGAGATGTATCCTTGGTACCGGTTGTATTCCTTGAACTCATTTTCCCTTCCATTGGTCTGTGTACCAACAAAAGTGTTTGTTCCTCATATTAAATCTCTCCTCAAATTTCCAATTCCAAGGTACACTATTCTTATGTTGTCACCCCCATAGTTTGATATGATCCTTCATTTCCTTCGACTGTATTCAGTGGGTTTGGCTTCTTGGTATGCATGGTACATTCCTACTCCTTGGGTCCTGTGGGTTTACCGATTACTACCACACTTAAAATGAAATATACTCATGTCTGCACAGACCATATTTTCTCATATCCTCGAAATGGTCAGAGATATTTGTTTATAGAGAAATAACTCATACAATTTCGACAAAGGAAACCATGACACATAAATTCCATTGATCCATGAAGTTATTACAATCTTAGAGACTTCCGTTACAAAATTTAATTCCATAATCCCATGAAAACAAGAGTGCTTCATGTCGCACTTATTGCCATTGTCAAAACTTAACTACTCCATTTTAGCTTTCTTCCCCTGTGGAAAATTACTAGCATAATGTCCTGCTTCTTTGCAATGAAAACAAATGAGTTCCGACAAGTCTCGGGGCTTCTTGGTGTTTGCTATTACTCCTTGGTTTTCCTGCTTCCTTCTTGGGCACATATCGTTGTAGTGGCCCAATTCCTTACACTTGAAACATCTGATATGACTCAGGTCTTTATGTGTCGGGATTTGAGTCTTTCTAGTGTACTTCTCTTCTTTCCGGAATGCTTCATTCTGGTTAGTACTTCCATTTCATGTGGATCAAACTCTACTTTTTCCGTCGTGAAGTTTTCCAGATATTTATGGCTTTCCTTCGTGCAATCCTTTGAGAAATGTCCTTCTTCTCCACATGAGTAATAGGCATTGGAGAAAAATCTAGTTAGGCCTTGTCCATCAGGGTCTTCCAGATCTTCCTTCATCACATGTTCTTCTAAAATCTTGTTCTTGAGTGTTTCCTTCATTACTTCTTTCTACTGCTTGACAACTTGTTGCACCTTGGGGTAAATGTGACACTGAGCTGGGTAGTGGGGGGTTACTTCACACAAGAAGCAAGTCACCTAACTAGTTGGGCATTCTTCTGATGAGTGATTTTCTTCACAATGAGGGCATCCATCCTTGTGTTCTTCCTGGGTGTGTCCTATTTCTCCACAGATCTTGCATGCACAAGGCTTCTTCATCAGGCTTTCATAGCACTTTTGAATAAGACGGGATCTTAACAGAGTCTGCTTGAATTCGTCCCAAGTTTCTTCTCACAAAATCCTTGTATGGCATGATGCATTTTCCACCAAATAGAAGCACCTTGGGTAAAGTACTGAAGAGCGTGTGCCACTTCATATTTCCTTGAAATCAAATTGCTCCCAAAGTAGTTCTCCATGTTCTGAATCCATATATCAGCCTTCAACTCGGTCATTGGTCCAGAGATTACAAGTCCAGCTTCATACGCCATCTATTGGGTCCAACATTTTTGGGATGAGATGGGTAAGAGAGAGAGGGTAGAGGGAGATACACAGGTTTTATTTGTGGCTGTCGGAAAACGCACACCAATGACAGCTCACAAATCATCGTATCTAACGTGGGTATATAACAGGGATTTGGACTTCTAATGGTCATATAAATATTCGAACGCTTCAGGGTCTTCAAATTCTTCGAGTCTTGCGAGTCTTCAATTGGTGTAGCTTCAATTCTTGAAATGCATGGTGAAATTCTCTTTACTTTGAAGTGGGACTCCGTTGATCCTTCATGTGTTCAAAGAAGAAAAGGTATTGTCTAACTATTTGAGGCGAGAGAGAACATTCGATCAAATCAGAAGGGATGAGAAGTAAATAATGTTCTTGGAAATAAAATTTTAGAGAGATCCTTTCCTAAGGGATTTCCAGTTTCTAGGGTCACGTCCTAGAGTCAACATGTGCTCTGATACCATATGTGTGGCGACCCGACTCAAAACGAGTCAAGCCTCTGTGTATCTGTGCCATCCCTGGAGCAGTATGCTGGCACACACAGTACATCAATGTATATATCAAAGTGAAATCACATGTAAATAACGTAAAATGGATATATACCTCAAAACCTCAGTGGAAACAGTCAAGGGAGTGGAATCTCAATAAACACCAAAGGCAAGTTGAGTGCAGACCGTAACCCTGAATCGTACTCTTACTCGTCGAAGAAAATATCTGCAACATAAGACGTTGCAGCCGTGTAGGTTAGCATATTGAATATGCCGGCAAGTCACAAAAGAGAGGGGTAAAAATATAATCTATACTATATGCATTTATGACAGGTGGGGCTGTAAGTTTTAGCGGATAGCAAAGTTTGCTCCTACAACAAGAGAGGGGCTAAAAGCAAAATATTACTATGTTGTTGGTAGTTAAGGAGATGGTTCCGCCAACCAGTTCTCATACCCAAGTTCTCATTATTACCCACATCAAATATATATATATAATGGTGTTGAGAATTCCTGATAATTTTAGTTCCTTTGGCTCAAGTTGTCCATGACCGTGGACACGGCTAATCGATTAGGTGTGAGTACTCTGCAGAGTTTTGCACACGTTCCCCACAAGATTTCATCGCCTCCGTGTATGTCCTCGCACTTCAGGGTGTTTGAAGACCGGATGATCAAACCATGGTCTTTCAACGGGTTCCTCCGATCCTCTGTCAGTGCCCATCCAATCCTATCATTCTTCCACATCTGCTAGCACCGCATGTCCAGAGTCGCCACGTTGTCCAACCAAGCCAGAGCCCATAATGGCTTGTGGCTGTGCAGGTAAGCCTTGGGTCTTGAAAATATCCGTCCGTCTCTTTGAGTCTGGGTGAAGCTTTCCGCAAGATGTCATGGCGCTTCCCCATGCATCCCGGGTCGTCCACTGATTTCTCCAGGGAGCCCATCTAAATTGTCCTTCACCCAGAGGTATATTTCGTTCTCAGATCTTGCAAGTCTTGGAGTTCTTCAGGTCTTGATTATTAAGTTCTCACAACACTCATGGTAAACACTCAACCAAAACCCTGTCTACTAGGAGCATAGCATAATAACATCCCGGCCAAAGTAACAAGGAGTGGGTGCCTACCACATGATACTACATCAAGATCAAAAATTTCCAAGTACCTACTTTGCATGCAATTGGGTGAAGAAAGGTAGAATTACCATGCAAATAAAACATAGGTAATAATATGATCAACGTGACTTGTCTGGTATTACTTGATGAAGATGGTTTCTCTCATAATCCTGATAATTCTACTCGCCACACTCCGAGCAATCTATCGTAAATGAATAGCATTCAATAAACATTCATGACAAAAGGAAGAACCAAAAGAACAAAAGAGCAAAACATGTCTTGGTGCAAAATAACAACATACCAAGATTTAATAAGAAAAGATAGGGCTTTATGGTGTTGTAAAAGGAAACGTGAAAGGGGTCAACTCAAAAGAGTCAAAGTATGATCAACTATCGCTATAAGCTCGACTTGCATACACTATGGGATATGATCAAAAATATTGGGAGAACAACATGAATGTTGTTTGACAAATAGTATATGACATAAGAATTTATTTGTAGAAAGAATTTCTTGAAATGAAGCACTACAACACAAGTTATAGCGAATTGAAGTATGTATTGAATTTGCATTCAGAAGGTCAAAAGAAGTTGAAATGTATTACGATAGTTATGTACAAAAATATATGACATGAGTGTTTAGGGGTAAAAGGAATCAATTGAAAAGGTGGTACGATTTGCAAGATAAGATCAAATGAATGTTCGAATACAAATTTGAATCGCTCAAATTTCTAAGGTTGAAAGGTCGAAACTAATGATTCTATTGGATATAGGAGATCAATATGAGCGTGTAGAAAAAAGAATTACTATATTTGAAATAGTGGATCAAAAGATACAAATACTTCAATATAACATTGAATCGGCTTAGAATGATGTGAACACTTTTGGGCACTAATAGATAAATTTGATTTGGTCAAAATTACAAGTTGAAAAGTTAAAACTAATGATATAAACGGAAAGATTTATTTGATACGAATCCGACGCAATTGGATTCATCTAAAACGGAGTGACGGATAAAAAGATATGATCAAAAGAAGTTTGAATATGAGTGTGAACAAATTTCGAAATTTGAAATTTCAAAAAGCTGATATGATAGGTTCACCGCATAGGTGGGATCAAGACGAAACTCTAGGCGTTGGTTTCATCTAATTCGGATAAACGAGTAAAAAGTTATGGCTATTTGAAAATTCAGGGCCAAGCTGTTTTACGGAAGAAAAATGCTATGTCTAAAAGAATTCTAGGACTAATGTGTAAATACAGAGACTAATTGATAAATCTAATTACTCTACCGTATACTAGTGTAGGAATACTAGTCTAGAAATAATAAACTACGGGAGTATAAAAGAAAAAATACGAAGAGAAATACCTTTAGAATGCAGAGTAAGAATTAATTCCAATGACGAGATGACTTCGATAAATCCCGCCGAAGGGAAGAGAATATTTTTATTTAATAAATCTAGTCAAACCAAAAGATTGATTTAACCAGAAATAGATAATTTTTTTGGATGCTCCTATGGGTCTATATTTATAGGTGGAAAGAAGGTCTAAAGGTCACTAGCTAGGCAATGTGGGACTAAACATATACGTAAGATAGGCAAACTAAAAAAAGAGAGAAGAAGTGTCGCATGGGCTTAAAGAATTCGGCCGGCCGCATGGGCCGTTCCGGTCAGCCGTGGCATTTGTTTCTTTAATAAAAAAAAGTGAAGAAAAACGTATAAACAAAATAGAGAGAACATTTTATATAGGCATATTATATATCAAAATTTTCAGAATAAAATTTCCTACAACATGAACATATTTTCAAGACCAAATAAAATACTTTATAAAAAATTTATTTTTTTGCAATAACTTTAAAATGAAAAGGATTTTGAATTTCAAATAAATTGCGAATACTTAAAATTTGAATCAAGACATTGTCTCTAGTTTTTGGAGTGTCATTTTCCTCCTGTCATTTGATTTTTTTAATCAAAGGGTTTTGAAAATATTCAAACTCAAAATTGAAAAGGGATTCAAAATAATTTTTTTTGGGAAAGTCATTTTATTCCCTCTCATTTATTTTTTAATTTTTTTTTAAAATTCCACTGAATTTCAAACAATCAATCACATATCATTCAAACAAAAAAAATCAAAATTATTTGTTTGTTATAACGTTCCAAAATTTATAATTTTGGGATGTTACATATCCAGCCCCATAATCATTAGGTTTGACACAAGAAAAAAAGGATTCAATGGGAGTCACACCAAGCACTTTAAGATCTTCGTGATTCTCATCACGAGAACACGCCTTTTTAAGCCATTCATGTCTAGCACGAATTTTGGCGGTTCTTTCTTGGCTCTCAATCATGGAAACACGCATAGCTTTCAAAGTTTCATCCATGTTGATTTTGGAAGGAGCACATCTAACTTTCAAAGCATCAACATCACAAGAAATTCTATCAACGCTCTTAGCCAAATCGTCAATTTTGAGTAGTTTTTCCTCTATGGACGCATTGAAAATCTTTTGTGAGTTGATGAACTCTTTGATATTACTCTCTAGATCAGAGGGTAATCTATTTTAATTTCCATGAGTATTGTTGTAGGAGTCGCCAAAGTTGTTAGAGGAGTTACCAGGAAAAGGCCTAGGAACATAGTTTCCTCTAAAAGCATTGTTGTTGCCAAAGTTATTCCTACCAACAAAATTAACGTCCAAGCTAGCGTTGCTACTCTCAATCAAAGAAGACAAAGGCATATCATTAGGATCCAAAGGATCACTTCTAATAGCAACCAAATTCATTAACTCGTCCATCTTAGCACTCAAATAGTTAATTTCCTCTATAGCGTGTACCTTCTTACTAGTAGGTGACCTTTCAGTGTGCCACTGAGAGTAGTTCGTCATGATGTTGTCTAAGATCTTTCTGGCTTCTCCTAACGTGATTTCCAGGAATGTTCCACCTGAGGCGGAGTCCAAGATATTTCTAGAAGCGAAATTCAAGCCAGCGTAAAAGATTTGAATAATCATCCAAAGGCTCAAGCCATGAGCGGGACAATTTCTAATCAATAATTTCATTCTCTCCCAAGCTTGTGCAACATGTTCATGATCAAGTTGCTTGAAATTCATGATATCATTGCGGAGAGAGATGATCTTAGCCGACGGAAAATACTTGGATATATAAGCATCTTTGCACTTATCCCAAGAATCGATACTATTTTTGGGCAAAGAAGAAAACCAAGTTTTTGCGCGATCTCGCAACGAGAAAGGAAAAAGCTTCTATTTAATCACGTCATTATCCACATCTTTCTTCGTTTGCATGTCGCAAAGCTTAATGAAGGTATTGAGATGGGATGCGGCATCTTCACTCGGAAGGCCAGAGAATTGCTCTTTCATAGCAAGATTCAGCAAAGCGACATTGATTTCGTATGACTCCGCAATAGTGGTGGGAGCAATCGGAGTACTAATAAAATCATTATTATTAGTATTCGAGAAGTCACAAAGTTTGGTGTTTTCGTTCATGGTGACTTCATCAAGCAAGCAAGCACACAAGCAAACAAAGAACAGGCGAGACAAAGGCCGAACGAAAAGGCAAACGAAAAAGGCAAACGAAAAAGGCAAATTGGTGAAGTGGGGGAGAGGAAAACGAGAGGCAACTGGCAAACAAAGTAAATGCAAGAGATGAGTTTGCGACACCTACTTGGATGAGTTCTTGACTTGATCTTCCTCCCCGGCAAAGGCGCCAGAAGTTCTTCTGCTGTGGCAACAAAAGTCCTTCCCTGGCGCTTAGGAATTCTTCTTGTTACTTCTCTGGTTTGCGTCGGTTTTTTCCTCGAAGAGGAAAGGGTGTTGCAGCACAGGAGCAGTAAGTATTTCCCTCAGTTTGAGAACCAAGGTATCGATCAAGAAGGAGTGCCTCGTCAAGTTCAAAGTACCTGCGCAAACACAAACAAGCTTGCACCCAACGCTTCAAAGGGGTTGTCAATCCCTTCAAGATTGTTTGCAAAGTGAGATCTCACGGAGGAAAGTGCAACGAACTAAAAAGTGTAAGGCTGAAAATATGGTGTGGAGTAGACCCTGGGGGCCATAGTGTTCACTGGAGGCTTCTCTCATAATAGTAAATATCACGGTGGGTGAACAAATTACTGTCGAGCAATTGATAGAACCACGCAAAGTCATGACGATATCTAAGGAAATGATCATACATATAGGCATCACGTCCGAGACAAATAGACCGATACTTTCTGCATCTACTACTATTACTCCACACATCGACCGCTATCCAGCATGCATCTAGTGTATTGAGTTCATGACGAACAGAGTAACGCCTTAAGCAAGATGACATGATGTAGAGGGATAATCACAAACCAATGATGAAAACCCCATTTTTTTTACCCTTGATGGCAACAACATGATGTGTGCCTCGCTACCCCTTCTGTCACTGGGTGAGGTCACCGCACGGTATGAACCCAAAACCAAGCACTTCTCCCATTGCAAGAATCATAGACCTAGTTGGCCAGACAAAACCCACAACTCGAAGAGAATTACAAGGATATGAAATCATGCATAAGAGAGATCAGAAGAAACTCAAATAAGGTTCATAGATAATCTGATCATAAATCCACAATTCATCGGATCTCGACAAACACACCGCAAAAGAAGATTACATCAGATAGATCTCCATGAAGATCATGGAGAACTTTGTATTGAAGATCCAAGAGAGAGAAGAAGTCATCTAGTTACTAGCTATGGACCCGTAGGTCTATGGTGAACTACTCACGCATCATCGGAGAGGTCATGGTGTTGCTGAAGAAGCCCTCCGTGCCCGAATCTCCCCTCCGGTAGGGCACCAGAACGTGCCCCAGATGGGATCTTGCGGAGACAGAATCTTGCGGCGGCGGAAAAGTACTTTCGATGATCTCCTGATTTTTTTGGAATTTTTAGGAAATTTATAGGCGCAACCCCTAGGTCAGGGGACGCTTAGGGGGCCCACAAGTCTAGATGGCATGGCGTCCCCCTGGCCGCGGGTGGGGCTTGTGGGGCCCCTAGGGCTCCCCTGCCTTGGCTCCCAAGCTCACCGATCTTCTTCCGTTCCAGAAAAAATCTTTTTGGGGATTTTCTTCCGTTTGGACTCCGTTTCAAAATCTCCTGTGAAAGGGGTCAAAAACATGGAAAAAAACAGGAACTGGCACATGGCACTGAGTTAATAAGTTAGTTACAAAAAAATATAAAAGGCATTCAAAACATCCAAAGTTTGACAAGATAATAGCATGAAACCATCAAAAATTATAGATACGTTGGAGACGTATCACCAGCAAGTCTCTTTACTCGTTCCGTAACACATCATCCCGTGGCTAACTCCTTAGTCAAACGGAGCTCAATATGATGATGGATTACCGAGTGGGCCTAGAGATACCTCTCCGTCACAAGGAGTGACAAATCCCAGTCTCAATTCGTTCAACCCAACACACACTTTCGGAGATACCTATAGTGCACCTTTATAATCACCCAATTACCTTGTGATGTTTGATACACCCAAAGCACTCCTATGGTATCCCGGAGTTGCACAATCTTATGGTCTAAGGAAATGATACTTGACATTAGAAAAGCTTTAGTAGACGAACAACACGATCTAGTGTTAGGCTTAGGATTGGATCTTGTCCATCACATCATTCCCCAATGATGTGATCCCGTTATCAATGACATCCAATGTCCATGATCGGGAAACCTTGATCATCTATTGATCAACCAGCTAGCCAACTAGAGGCTCACTAGGGACACATTGTGATCTATATATTCACACATGTATTACGGTTTCCGGTTAATAAAATTATAGCATGAATAATAGAAAATTATCATGAACTAGGAAATATAATAATAACCACTTTATTATTGCCTCTAGGGCATATTTCCAACACCCTCTTCATTCTACAAATCCTCAGATGTCCCAAAAGCCGTAGGGAGACACTAGAAACTCTTTTTTTGCCACCGCAAGTGTGTGTTCCGCCATGTGCCCATCTAGAGCCCTTTTCCGGTGTACTACCAAAGGGGGGACCGATCAAGGAGGACCTCTACATCAACGTGGCTGCTCTCTCGTGGTGATTTGTGAGTAGTTTACCACAAACCTATGGGTCCGCAGTTAGTACCTAGATGGCTATATATATATATATATATATATATATATATATATATATATATATATATATATATATATATATATATCTTGATCTTCAATACAATCAACATCGCATCTTTGCTTTGATCTATTCGATGTAATCCTTTTGTGCAAACTACCAATGCTCGTTGGGTCACAAAGGGGCATTTCCTTGTAAGGAGTGCTACTAAAGATCACGACTAGGTAATCGAACCCCATACATATCAAGCATGACACACGTACGCATGGCATACCAATATGTATAGATACATCGATGGCATCACAACATAACCATAAACATACAAGCTTTATTTAAGAGGCTCGGAAGAGCCACACACATAATATTACACATTAAGGTCTCTCGACCCATAATAGCAGTCATACAATACAAGCCAGCGGAAGAGTTATAAACTATCTGGGAACAGGCAGTGCAACTAGAAGGCACATGGCCTGACTATACTACAGAGCCGACGTAGGGCCGGATCGTAGCTGGGACACCAGCTACTCGTCGTCGTCGATGTCTACGAAGAACCCTCCATTAGGGTCATTAGCAACCTCTACAACATTTATTAAGCAAACATGAGTACGAAGGTACTCAGCAAGACTTTAGGAGAACTAACTACTCATGCAAGGTATCAAAAGGTATTGTGGGGTTTCATGCGGAAAGCCAGCATTTGACTCGTGGCTAGACAACTTGCATTTTTAAATAATTTTGACAACTTGATTTCTCGCACACGAGTCCACTAAGACCACAACAATACACTATCGTGGAATCATTCCGTCTCCGTACGAAAATGCCGTCCACGACACTCACGCTTATCTTGGCAATTTTATGAGTAGCCATTGAAGTTATCTATGAACAACATATGTCTCCAAGTAGTCCATATCCGTGGACGTGGCTATTCGAATAGATCATAACCCTGCAGGGGTGTACTTCGTTACACACGCTCTCGCCACTTATCGCTATGTGCACGTCATGCACCTCGGCAACCTTCAAGTGGAAGCCCAGCGAGGGAGTCGGCCACGACCGTTAACCACACTAGTACCTAGTCCAGGTTTATCGCCTATCTGAGAGTAACCCGTACGGAAGTCCGGCCGAGGTTTCCGACACGGCCTCAAACGATGTGCGCAGGGTTCCCAAGCCCACCATCCGGGTGCCACTTGGTACACCGTGCCACTGCCTACCGCATCACGGCCCACCTCTCAGGTCAGCACCATGCACGGCCTCCAGCATTACTATAAACGCCAGAAACTACTTGCAACTCCTGGACCGGGTACTACGCGATTAATAGGCCGAGCGGGGTCATATTTCAGGGCCCAGCATGTGGTAGTATCTAGTCTTGGAATACATACACGGAACTCAGTTCCTAAGGACGGTTCCAATGAAACAACCCGCCATGTACTCCTACACAGCCTTTCACCGGTACCTTTACCAAATCAAGTTCAACACACAACCTTTGCTCACCGAACACATTCCACATTTCTGTTCATCTCCCAGATGACAGACCATACACAACTCTAAGCATAGCATGCATAGCAGGATAAGGCACATCATAGTTCAAGCAACTACCAGGTATGCTAGGTTGCAAGGTTCGGCTATTTACTGTGACAAGGTTAAGTCATGCAAAGGAAGTGGGTTCAACTATCGTGGCAAAAGTACTTGAAGCATTTGATCTTAAATGCAATAAATAGGTGCAGGAGCGAGAACATGGGATTTATCGGGATGATCAAAAGGGTTGCTTGCCTTGTTGCTCAGAGGAGGAACGATATCCGTCAGACGGATATTCAGTGGAATCCGGGGGTGCGGAGCCTACCGAAATGAATGGCAACATTCAGTAACAATCATATGCACTCAAAATGATGCATGAGCATGGCATGAGAATGCAAGGTGATAAGTTATTATTTTCAACATGTATTAGGTTTAGAGTTGATTTGAATCACATTCGAATAGCAATTCAAACGGGGTATTCTCGGATACCGTTTTAATTGATTCGACCTGATGCTCAGATCAACTTGATGTTAGCATGCATGAAATGTCATGTTATGGTACTGATTTGTAAGTAGGACAGTGTGTGATCATTGCAATCATAATGAAATTTGAAATTTTTTCCAAATTCCATTTAAAAAGTAATTATGAGAATTGAATTATTCCTTATTCCACATTTTAGGGTTCTGTAACTTTTTGAAACATAGTTGAAAATAGCATAATCAGAATCCTTGAATTTTTCTGATAATTTTTCATATATAAATTATTTTCATTGGAGTTACAGATTAATTTCTATGATTTTTACAAGTTTTAGCAATTTCCTGGAATTAGTTTTATACTCGAAATTCTAATTATTGCATCAGACTGACGTCAGCAGGTCAGCCGACCTGTTCAGGTCAAACCTGACAGGGGGGGCCCACTGGTCAGCCTCTCTGGGACTAATCCCGCGCTGACCAGCCCTAACTGAGGTTTGACTTGGCCTTGGGCCCACTTGTCAGCGAGTGAGTAGGTCACTAAGCTGCTGGGTTAGCTTGCCACGTCGACCCCACCGGAGGGTGGTCGCCGGCGACCAGGCCCGCGGCGGAGGGCTCGCCGGAGGCGACCTAGACGGCGCTGCACAGCACCAAAACGCACGCGGTTTGCAGCTACAGCATGCTCGCGAAGTGGCCGATCTGGCAGGACCATCTGGGGAGGCTAGGGTCGCCGGAAGAGGCGTCGGCGACGAGCCGGAGCGGCGGCCGAAGCTCGGCCTTCTATGAGGGGCGGTTCTAGGGCACGGGGAGGGCAGCTGGAGGGCTCGACACGCTCCTGGAGGCTCCAGGAGCTCGAATCCTAGCTCGGGCGCGTGGATCGGTCATCACAGCGACGGCAGCGACATGGCCGGCGGCGAGAAGCTCTCGGCCTTGGTGGGGAACTAGGATACGATGCACGGGAGAGCGTGGGGTTAGAGGGAAAACGACGACGAGCTCACGGCGGTTCCAATGGCGCTGAAGAGGGGCTCGGGGATGCGCCGGAGGAAGCGAATCGACGGGAGAAGTCCGGCGGCCGGAGGTGGAAGACGATGGCGATGCGGGCGTTGCAGGGCTCGAGGAAGCTTCGGCTTCTGCAGAGATGACCAGGGCGACGAGACGGAGCTAATGGCGTGCTCTGGGAGGGAATCCTATGGCCAGGGGCACGGGCAGCTCGAGCTCGAGCTCGGCTCTAATGGCGGCAGCAAGGAGGAGGAGGAGATCCGGGAGGAGGAAGAGAACCGAGGCGGGGAATGGATAGGGGAGGCTCTGGGGAGCTTATCCCCGTTGTCGCCAGCGCGAGGCGGCGGCCAGGCACGCACGCAGGTGCGTGGCCGCGTCGGAGGGGGCGGCGGCCACCTCCTGCTGCCTACTGGCGCGAGGGAGGGGACGAGCCAGGGATGGGCCGGGCCAGGCTTAGGCGACAGGTAAGGTTTTCCATTTTTTTCTGTTTTTGTTTTTCTATTTTGCTAATTATTGTTTTGCTAATTAATTCAGCTCCAAAACAAAAAGTAAAAACTATTTTAGACCTCCTGAAATATTTGTTATAATATCCCCAACCATTTCCAAGCTTTTCAACATTTTTGGAAATTTATAGTTTCTGATTTCAAATTTCAAATTTGAAACCAGTAGCCTTTTTCATTTATTCAAAAAGCTTAAGGTGTCAAGAAAATAGTTTTCTCCAATTCTCATTTACTTTCATGATTTATCAGAAAGTTTGAACATTTCTTGAGGCCATTTTGGGTTCATTGATTTTGAACTAGTTTGAGATTTCCTTTAATTGAAATGGTGGCTAGGGTTTTGAGTTTTTCCTTTGCCACTATGTTGCTTTTGTTGAAACTTCTTAGATGCAAATGCAAAGAAGACTTGAGCACAATGCTATCTTGCTTAACGGTTAGGGATGTGACAACTCACCCCCACTCAAAAGAATCTCGTCCCGAGATTTAGAAGTCGTCGGGAATAACGCCGGATATTCAAGTCGGAGACGATCCTCTCTTTCCCAAGTTGCCTCCTTTTCAGAATGATTTGACCATTGAACTTTAAGAAACTTGAGTTTTCGACGTCGAGTGGTACGCTCACCTTGATCAAGAATACGCACGGGGTATTCTTGGTAAGAAAGGTTATCTTGGAGATCAAGCGTTTCGTGGTCCACTTCACGGATAGGATCCGAAAAGCAACGCCTGAGTTGCGAGACGTGGAAAACATCATGAACCTTGGAAAGATGCGGAGGAAGTTCCAACTGGTAGGCAACTTCTCCTCGTTTGGCAAGAATGCGAAAAGGACCAATGTAACGAGGAGCCAATTTGCCCTTGATACCGAAACGATGGGTACCCTTCAAAGGTGTACCCCGAAGGTAAGCCTTCTCGTCAACTTCAAAGGTTACAGCCTTATGATGACGATCATATTGGCTCTTTTGACGAGACTAGGCTGTTTTCAACTTTTCACGAATAATGCGAACCTGCTCTTCTGCATCCTGGATCATATCCGGGCCAAAGAGTTGCCTCTCTCCGGTTTCTGACCAATTAAGAGGGGTTCCACATCTTCGTCCATAGAGAACTTCAAAAGGGGCTTTGCCCAAGCTTGATTGATAACTATTGTTATAAGCGAATTCGGCGAATGGGAGGCACTTCTCCCAATTCATACCGAACGAAATAACACAAGCTCGGAGCATATCTTCTAGGATTTGATTCACTCTTTCTACTTGACCACTTGATTGAGGATGGAAAGCAGTGCTAAAAGATAAGTGAGTCCCCATGGCATTCTGAAAACTTTCCCAGAAGCGAGAAGTAAAGATACTTCCACGGTCCGAGTTAATTTCCAGGGGAACACCATGAAGAGACACTATTCGAGAGATATATAACTTTGCTAGCTGGCTAGCTGTTATACTCTCACGAACAGGAAGAAAATGAGCCACTTTGGAAAGACGGTCAATGACCACAAAGATAGCATTATTTCCTTTCTTGGTCTTGGGAAATCCGGTAATAAAATCCATGCTAACTTTACCCCATTTCCATTCAGGAATAGCTAGAGGTTGAAGGGTGCCAGCAGGCCTTTGATGTTCTGCCTTAACTCGACGACAAACGTCGCAGTTAGCAACGAACTCAGCAATTTCTCTCTTCATCCTAGTCCACGAGAACCTCTGGCGTAGGTCCTGATACATCTTAGTACTACCGGGATGAATGGTGAGAGGAGAATCATGAGCCTCCTTAAGAATTAACTGGCTTAGATGTGGGTTCTTAGGAACCACTAAACGATTCTGGAAGAACACAACACCTTGATCATTCATGGAAAATTCTTTAGCGTTTCCGCTAAAAATATTCTCCTTGATCCGTGATATACCCTTGTCACGCTTTTGGCCAGCTATAATTTGATCCTTAAGAGTGGGCTTCGCCACCAGGGTAGAAAGGAATCCTTGAGGAACAATATGAAGATTCAACTTCCGAAAGTCCTCATGGAGATGTGGTTGACCTTGTTGTAGCATCAAATTGTTACAATAAGATTTACGACTTAGTGCATCGGCCATAACATTGGCCTTCCCCGGGGTGTAAGTTATTCCTAAGTCGTAATCCGAGATCAACTCAACCCACCGTCTTTGCCTGAGATTCAAATCCGGCTGGGTGAAGATATACTTCAGACTTTGGTGATCAGTGAATATTTCGCAACGATTACCCAAAAGGTAATGTCGCCAGGTTTTTAGTGCATGGACCACAGCTGCAAGCTCAAGGTCATGGGTGGGATAATTATCCTCATGTGGACACAACTGTCGAGATGCGTATGCGATCACATGACGATCTTGCATGAGAATGCAACCTAATCCTTGTCGCGAGGAGTCGCAATAGATAACAAAGTCCTTAGAAAAATCTGGTGGTAGCAACACAGGTGCGGAAGTCAGGCGTCTTTTCAGTTCCTGAAAACTATGCTCACACTGTGGTGTCCACTCAAACTTTTTATCCTTCTTGAGGAGTTCAGTTAGAGGCTTTGCAACCTTGGAGAAATTCTCGACGAAGCGGCGACAATAGCTCGCTAGACCAAGAAAACTCCTAACTTGCTTAACCGATTCAGGTTGAGTCCAATCAAGGACAGCTTGAACTCTCTCGAGATTGACAGCAATGCCCTTACCAGAGATTACGTGGCCTAGATAGGTCACTTCTGGTAACCAGAATTCACATTTTGAAAATTTGGCATAAAGGCGATGCTCTCGAAGTTTCATCAATACCAGCCTTAAATGCTTGGCATGTTCTTGTTCATTCTTCGAGTAGATGAGAATATCATCGAGGTATACCATGACGAATTTATCCAAATACTCCATGAAGATTGAGTTCATCAGCCGAGAGAAAGTGGCTGGGGCATTGGTTAAACCGAAGGACATAACGGTGTACTCATATTGGCCATAACGAGTAACAAAAGCCGTTTTTGGAATGTCCCCGTTCTTAATCTTGATTTGATGGTATCCCAACCTCAAATCCATTTTGGAGAAGACTGAGGATCCAGCGAGCTGATCATACAGATCGTTGATCCTGGGGAGCGGATACTTGTTCTTAATGGTGACCAAACTAACTGGTCGGTAATCTACAACCATCCGGTCCGTTCCATCTTTCTTATTGACGAAGAGGACGGGACAAGCCCAAGGAGAAGAGCTAGGACGAATAAAACCTTTGTTCAAGGCCTCATCTAATTGCTTCTTAAGTTCGGCTAGCTCTAGGGGTGCCATCTTATAAGGTCTTCTGGCTATTGGGACAGTTCCCGGAACAAGATCTATCACAAACTCTACATCTCTGTCAGGTGGAATTCCTGGCAGTTCCTCTAGAAAAACATCCGGGAAGTCACGGACTACCGGAATGTCTTCAAGTTCCGGAAGAGGGTTTGCATTTAAGGAATAGAACTGGCATTTGGCAACTCGAGTAGAGACATTTACTATCTCACCCGAGGGATGGGTAAGTTGGACATTTCAAGAATGGGTATCAATCTTGGCATAGTGAGCTGACATCCAGTCCATGCCCAAGATGATATTAATATCCGAAGATTTCAATGCTATCAATGAGGCTAGAAAAATTAGCCTGTCTACTAGAATTTCATTGTCATAGGTTATCCTAGTGGTTTGCCATTTACTACCAGGGGTTTGGACAACCAATGGGATTGGCATATCACAAAATGACATGTTATGCAACTGTGCATAACTTTCTGAAATGAAGGAATGAGAAGACCCAGTGTCAAAGAGAACGGACGCTAGGTGATGATTAACAAGAAGCGTACCCAGCGTGACGTCGGGATCCTCTGCAGCTTCTTCTGCTGACACATAGTTCACACGACCACGTGCAGGAGTTGGCTTCACATAATAAGCTTTGCCCGACTTGGCCTGCCCGACGGACTTTCCGGGTTGCTTGGCACCCACATTCTGAGGACACTCACGGGAATAATGCCCTGGTTCTCCACACTTGTAGCATATCACCTGGTTGGCACGTGGTGCAGCATTGCTAGCTGGACCACCATAAGATTCTGCTGGAGGGTTGGCCTGATTCGTCTGAGGCGCCACGTAGGATGGCCTCGGAGTGTATCTTGGCGGCAGAGAACTGTTTGGAACCCACAGCCTGCGTTTTGGAAACGCGGAACCAGAAGATGAGCCAAAGTCACGAGAGTGCTTCCTTGTGGCTTCGAAGTCAGTATGACCAGTCTCGGCACTGATCGCTTTGTTGACCAGGGCTTGAAAGCTTGCACACTCATGGAGGCGCAGATCACGACGGAGCTCAGGGCTCAGACCCTTACGGAATCTTGCTTGCTTCTTGGCGTCAGTAGACACCTCCTCTGTTGCATAGCGGGCGAGGTTACCGAACTCGCGGCTATAGGCATCCGCAGACAACTTGCCCTGAGTGAAGGCACAGAACTCCTCTCTCTTTCTGTCCATCAGGCCCTCTGGATTGTGGTACAGACGAAAAGCTGCACTGAAGTCTGCCCACATGGCCACTGGTTCAGCGGGACGCATAGCTTCAAAATTCTCCCACCACAGATTGGCGGGTCCCTCCAGGAAATACACCGCAAAGGTCACCTTGTCGGCCTCAGACACATTCGCCGAGCGAATCTTGCGTGAGATGTTGCACAGCCAGTCATCAGCGTCGAGGGGATCGACGGAATGATGAAACTTTGGAGGATTCCGCTTCACAAAGTCATTGAGGGACACTGCAGCGTTCCTAGGCTGTCGAGCCGTATTCTGCTCAATACGCTCTAGTAGTCGGTTGGTCTCCCTTTTGTTTCTTTCTGCCTCAAGCATCACTTCTACCAGAGAAGGTGGGTGAGGCAGGTCTTCCTGCGACGCTTGACTACCCTCACCTTGCTCATGAGCAGGGGCACGGTTCAACCTGGTGAACACCATCCTCACAAACAAACTCATAGCATAGACCAATATCATATCAATACTAGCTATGGATTAAGAATGTACTGAACACACAGAATGCGGAAATGAATATTCGAACAACATGGTAACAAGCAACTGCTATATATACACCATGGTTCATACCCACCCTTACATAGTTCAGTACAAACTTACTCGAAGAGCAAACTACTGAAATGGTGGAACTACTCATCAGAGGCTTACAAGCTTCCTATACATTATTTATCTAGGCCTCCGGAATTCATTTCACATTACTACCATACTTCACAAGTCACGCAGGACTGTGAACGTACGGCTACTACCATACTAACCTTCCGCTCAAAGCTCAGGCATCTGCATAGAACATCTCATAGAGATTACCTCCATGACCTGGAAGCTCAACCTGCGGATCAGGAAACACTCTAGCCTGAGATCCCTGGGATCCATAAGGACATGGATGTGGCCTTGGTCCCCTGACTGGTGGTAAGAGGGGTCCCCGAAGAGGCGTGACTCCTCCTATAGCTGGCCAGTCAACGTGGGTCGGAAGATGGGTTCTAACAGGGTTCAGCATCTCCATCTCTCCATACCCTGTCTGGACTACCGGTGCCAGCTGCGTCAAAGCTGTCCACGGACGGCATGGGTAGCATAAAGCTCCATGCGGAGAGCACGAGCATCCCTGTCTCTGTTCTCTAGCATCTCAACAGTGGACTGCAGAAGTGGATCCTCCATAGAAGAATCAAAATAGACTCCACTGAGGTATCCCTCTTCACCAGACTGAGAGGCCGGAACATAGCAGAACTCTGAATTCTGCAGCAGTGCATGTCTTGCTCTCATAATAGTCAGCATTGAATAGGCAGCATCCTGAACTGCCATGTCAACGGTGACCCCCAACCCATAGGACCAATGGATTGGCTTCTCAGCTCTAGGGTAGTCTGGAAATACCCTAACAGTGCAGATGTACTGGCTCTGGTTGAAGTCTCGGTCCTGTTCCTCCACTGTGTACTCAGGGTACCAGCGGTAACCGCACACCGACATCACCCTGACCAGCATGGCCGTATGACCCGGTACATCAATGCACCTGGTCAGACGTACCACCTGACGAGAAGGACGGACAGGCATCTGTGAATAAAGAGTAATGCAAAAGCATTAGAGCTCTGAATGCAAAATTGGGCAGCATAACGGCTGTAATTGCTCAAAACAAATTTTGAGACGACCCAAAAATGGAATAGCGTAACCACTCAACTATCAAGTTCAACTCTCTGATCATCAAACTTACTTCCTGCTTCCTAGGAATAAAAGAAACCCAATTTCTCTCGACCCGTAGTCCTATAATCTACCGATCAAAAACACGAGCCTAGGAGAAGATGAGTAACCTAGTCCTTAATTCCCGTAGAAAAGACGATGATGACCAGAATAGAATATCTTGAGAAGAGAACAAGAGTGTTACGTTCCCTTCCACAAACAATTCCCTTATATATAACTAAGAAATTCTAGACTCAACTTCGACCAGTTTGGCTTAGTAATCCTACAGTCAGTCAGGCTCTGATAACAACGTTGTCGGGACCCCGATCCTAAGCCATAGGAATCCAGCCTGTAACACATCGCATCCCTTTGTGGTCTCACGCACGGTTAACTCCACGGCTGCAGCCTTACCTTAGCCGGGACCATTTGCGTCTTTTGACTCACGTATGCGATAGTGTCGCTAGCAATCCAATGTCAAAGAACCCGGATCGACATGTCTAGTCATAAACCAAAATGGCAGTACCGCACAAGGACAGGCATACATGACCCAACAAAGCAGGTGTCGGTCATCAGCGAATGTAGACGAGTCGTAGCAAGCTACAAGGACTCTATTACATCGCCTGACATTTCCCCAAAGGGGACAGACACAGCAGCTAAGAAGGACACATGCCGGTCAACCAATGCGTCCGGAGCAGTAGCGAACTACCAAGGCTCGTTGGATCACAAAGGGGCATTTCCTTGTAAGGAGTGCTACTAAAGATCACGACTAGGTAATCGAACCCCATACATATCAAGCATGACACACGTACGCATGGCATACCAATATGTATAGATACATCGATGGCATCACAACATAACCATAAACATACAAGCTTTATTTAAGAGGCTCGGAAGAGCCACACACATAATATTACACATTAAGGTCTCTCGACCCATAATAGCAGTCATACAATACAAGCCAGCGGAAGAGTTATAAACTGTCAGGGAACAGGCAGTGCAACTAGAAGGCACATGGCCTGACTATACTACAGAGCCGACGTAGGGCCAGATCGTAGCTGGGACACCAGCTACTCGTCGTCGTCGATGTCTACGAAGAACCCTCCATTAGGGTCATTAGCAACCTCTACAACATTTATTAAGCAAACATGAGTACGAAGGTACTCAGCAAGACTTTAGGAGAACTAACTACTCATGCAAGGTATCAAAAGGTATTGTGGGGTTTCATGCGGAAACCAGCATTTGACTCGTGGCTAGACAACTTGCATTTTTAAATAATTTTGACAACTTGATTTCTCGCACACGAGTCCACTAACACCACAACAATACACTATCGTGGAATCATTCCGTCTCCGTACGGAAATGCCATCCACGACACTCATGCTTATCTTAGCAATTTTATGAGTAGCCATTGAAGTTATCTATGAACAACATATGTCTCCAAGTAGTCCATATCCGCGGACGCGGCTATTCGAATAGATCATAACCCTGCAGGGGTGTACTTCGTCACACACGCTCTCGCCACTTATCGCTATATGCACGTCATGCACCTCGGCAACCTTCAAGCGGAAGCCCAGCGAGGGAGTCGGCCACGACCGTTAACCACACTAGTACCTAGTCCAGGTTTATCGCCTATCTGAGAGTAACCCGTACGGAAGTCCGGCCAAGGTTTCCGCCACGGCCTCAAACGATGTGCGCACGGTTCCCAAGCCCACCATCCGGGTGCCACTTAGTACACCGTGCCACTGCCTACCGCATCACGGCCCACCTCTCAGGTCAGCACCATGCACGGCCTCCAGCATTACTATAAACATCAGAAACTACTTCCAACTCCTGGACCGGGTACTACGCGATTAATAGGCCGAGCGGCGTCATATTTCAGGGCCCAGCATGTGGTAGTATCTAGTCTTGGAATACATACACGGAACTCAGTTCCTAAGGACGGTTCCAATGAAACAACCTGCCATGTACTCCTACACAGCCTTTCACCGGTACCTTTACCAAATCAAGTTCAACACACAACCTTTGCTCACCGAACACATTCCACATTTCTGTTCATCTCCCAGATGACAGACCATACACAACTCTAAGCATAGCATGCATAGCAGGATAAGGCACATCATAGTTCAAGCAACTACCAGGTATGCTAGGTTGCAAGGTTCGGCTATTTACTGTGACAAGGTTAAGTCATGCAAAGGAAGTGGGTTCAACTATCGTGGCAAAAGCAGTTGAAGCATTTGATCTTAAATGCAATAAATAGGTGCAGGAGCAAGAACATGGGATTTATCGGGATGATCAAAAGGGTTGCTTGCCTTGTTGCTCAGAGGAGGAACGATATCCGTCAGACGGATATTCGGTGGAATCCGGGGTGCGGAGCCTACCGAAATGAATTGCAACATTCAATAACAATCATATGCACTCAAAATGATGCATGAGCATGGCATGAGAATGCAAGGTGATAAGTTATTATTTTCAACATGTATTAGGTTTAGAGTTGATTTGAATCACATTCGAATAGCAATTCAAACGGGGTATTCTCGGATACCGTTTTAATTGATTCGACCTGATGCTCAGATCAACTTGATGTTAGCATGCATGAAATGTCATGTTATGGTACTGATTTGTAAGTAGGACAGTGTGTGATCATTGCAATCATAATGAAATTTGAACATTTTTCCAAATTCCATTTAAAAAGTAATTATGAGAATTGGATTATTCCTTATTCCACATTTTAGGGTTCTATAAATTTTTCAAACATAGTTGAAAATAGCATAATCAGAATCCTTGAATTTTTCTGATACTTTTTCATATATAAATTATTTTCATTGGAGTTACAGATTAATTTCTATGATTTTTACAAGTTTTAGCAATTTCCTGGAATTAGTTTTATACTGGAAATTCTAATTATTGCATCAGACTGACGTCAGCAGGTCAGCCGACCTGTTCAGGTCAAACCTGACAGGGGGGCCCCACTGGTCAGCCTCTCTGGGACTAATCCCGCGCTGACCAGCCCTAACTGAGGTTTGACTTGGCCTTGGGCCCACTTGTCAGCGAGTGATTAGGTCACTAAACTGCTAGGTTAGCTTGCCACGTCGACCCCACCGGAGGGTGGTCGCCGGCGACCAGACCCGCGGCGGAGGGCTCGCCGGAGGCGACCTAGACAGCGCTGCACAGCACCAAAATGCACGCGGTTTGCAGCTACAGCATGCTCGCGAAGTGGCCGATCTGGCAGGACCATCTGGGGAGGCTAGGGTCCCCGGAAGAGGCGTTGGCGACGAGCCGGAGCGGCGGCCAAAGCTCGGCCTTCTATGAGGGGCGGTTCTAGGGCACGGGGAGGGCAGCTGGAGGGCTCGACACGCTCCTGGAGGCTCCAGGAGCTCGAATCCTAGCTCGGGCGCGTGGATCTGTCATCACAGCGACGGCAGCGACATGGCCGGCGGCGAGTAGCTCTCAGCCTTGGTGGGGAACTAGGATACGATGCACGGGAGAGCGTGGGGCGAGAGGGAAAACGACGACGAGCTCACGGCAGTTCCGATGGCGCTGAAGAGGGGCTCGGGGATGCGCCGGAGGAAGCGAATTGACGGGAGAGGTCCGGCGGCCGGAGGTGGAAGATGACGGCGTTGCGGGCGTTGCGGGCGTTGCAGGGCTCGAGGAAGCTTCGGCTTCTGCAGAGATGACCAGGGCGACGAGGCGGAGCTAATGGCGTGCTCTGGGAGGGAATCCAATGGCCAGGGGCACGGGCAGCTCGAGCTCGAGCTCGGCTCTAATGGCGGCAGCAAGGAGGAGGAGGAGATCCGGGAGGAGGAAGAGAACCGAGGCGGGGAATGGATAGGGGAGGCTCTGGGGAGCTTATCCCCGTCGTCGCCAGCGCGAGGCGGCGGCCAGGCAGGCACGCAGGTGCGTGGCCGCGCCGGAGGGGGCGGCGGCCACCTCCTGCTGCCTACTGGCGCGAGGGAGGGGACGAGCTAGGGATGGGCCGGGCCAGGCTTAGGCGACAGGTAAGGTTTTTCCATTTTTTTCTATTTTTGTTTTTCTATTTTGCTAATTATTGTTTTGCTAATTAATTCAGCTCCAAAACAAAAAGTAAAAACTATTTTAGACCTCCTGAAATATTTGTTATAATATCCCCAACCATTTCCAAGCTTTTCAACATTTTTGGAAATTTATAGTTTCTGATTTCAAATTTAAAATTTGAAACCAGTAGCCTTTTTCATTTATTCAAAAAGCTTAAGGTGTCAAGAAAATATTTTTCTCCAATGCTCATTTACTTTCATGATTTATCAGAAAGTTTGAACATTTCTTGAGGCCATTTTGGGTTCATTGATTTTGAACTAGTTTGAGATTTCCTTTAATTGAAATGGTGGCTAGGGTTTTGAGTTTTTCCTTTGCCACTTTGTTGCTTTTGTTGAAACTTCTTAGATGCAAATGCAAAGAAGACATGATCACGATGCTATCTTGCTTAAGGGTTAGGGATGTGACATATTTCTTGAGTGAGAGGGGTGCGTTATAGTGGGTTCAATCTGGTGGAGTTCTATATCCCAGTGAGAGAACGGGACAAGGACACATATTTGTATTGTTGCCACTAAGGATAAAATGATGGGGTTAATTCATATTGATTGAGTTCTGTTTGTCTACATCATGTCATTGTTCTCCAAGCGTTACTCTGTTTTACCTAATACTCTCGATGCATGCTAGATAGCGGTCGATGGGTTGAGTAATAGTAATAGGTGCGGTCAAGAGTCCGCCTATTTTATTATGTATGTGATGCCTATATATACATGATCGTTGCCGTGACTAACACATAACTATGTGTTTTCTATCAATTTCCCAATGGTAATTTGTTTACCCACCATATGCCTACTACATGAGAGATGCCATTAGGGAAAAGTATGCCCCCCGGGTCTATTCACTTATAAGTTTACAAACGCTACAATTACCTCACTGCCTTTATTTACTTTGCAATTATCAACTTTCATCTACACACTTTACTTGCTTGCAAATAACGAGTCCAAGGGGATTGACAACCCTCTTGCCCGTGTTGGTTGAATGTGTTTGCTTCTTTGTGTGCAATCATTGAAGATGGGGTTGGTTTTTACTCCTATTACTTCGGTAAACCTTGGTTATCTACTGAGGGAAATACTTACCTATATTGTGATGCATCACCCGTTCCTCTTCACGGAAAACCAACACAGATCACAAGTATGAGGAAGGATTTCTGGCGCCATTGACGAGGAGTATCACCAACCTGCTATCAAATTCTGCTACATGTGGTGCCTTCATGGAGTTGACCTTAGGAGAGGCTACCAAAATTCTGGACAACATCATGATAAACTACTCTCAATGGCATACGGAAAGAACTCCAACTGGTAAGATGGTAAACTCTGTCGAGGAAATCACTACTTTGAGTGAAAAGTTGAAGCTCTTATGAATTTGGTTGCTAGTGAAAATGCTCATGTTGATCCTAATGACATTCATTGTCTACTTTCGTTGAGAAAAAATATGATGCCATTGATTTGAATTTTCACTCATGAAACAATTTAATAACAATGCCTATAGGGGTAATTTCAACGCTAGGTCATATCCCGGTAACTCCTCTAATAGCTATTGAAATTCTTATGGAAATCCTTCTACCAATAATAATAAGTTATCCTCTGATCTTGAGAAGACCATTAAAAATTCATTAGTTCTCCAAAAGTTTTCAATGCTATGGTAGAGGAAAAGTTGCCTAAAATGGATGATTTGGCTATGAACATGGGTAGGACTGCTCTTGATGTACAAACTCTTAAAATAAAACTATGCCACCAAAGCATGATTTTAATGAGACTATTAAATCTATCCAAATATCTATCAATGAAACTAAGGAGAGGACCGCTAAGTTGAATGCTAAGTGGGAATTCCTAGAAAAAGCTCTCCCATCCGGTTTTACGAGAATCATGATGAAGATCTTAAAGTGCTTGGTACTTCTCCTATTGAATCTTTGTTTACTAATCTGAAAATGAATGATAAAGGGACTAGAGATGAGTCAACTCTATATAGAGTGCATCCCAATTGCTTGGAGGGTGATGACTATAGTGATAAACCTGAAAAAGTGGGCTTGGAGAGGTTAAAACTTTAACTAGTGATGTGTCCACTATATTGGATCACAAGGATTTTAATTATGATGATTTTTGTTTAGTATAATGTATTTCCTTGCTGCAATCCATCATTATCTCACCCAATGCTTATGAACAAAATAAAGCTTTTACCCAACATATAGTAGAAGTGATGGTCAAAGCCTAGGATGAAAAAATTGAGTTACAAGTCTCTATTCCTAAAAGGTTGCATGATGAGTGGGAACCTACTATTAAAATTAAAATCAAATAATGGCAATGCAATGCCTTGTGTTACCTAGGTTCTAGTGTTTCAACCTTACCTAAATTCATACGTGATGTACTTGGTCTTAGTAATATCCATGAGTGTTCCCTTAATTTACATCTTGTGGACTCTACTATCAAGAAACCTATGGGAAGAATAAATGATGTTCTCGTAATTTCTAATCGAAATTATGTGCTTGTAGATTTTATAGTTCTTGATATTGTATGCAACTCATCTTGTACAATAATACTTGGGAGGCCTTTTCTACGAACTATAGGTGAATTAATTGATATGAAAGAGGGTAACATATGGTTCCAATTCCCATTAAGGAAGGGGATGGAACACTTCCTTAGAAAGAGAATCAAACCACATTATTAATATATCATGAGGGCTACTTATGGGTGGAGTGTAAAAGATGACAACACTTGAATCATATGCATTATGCCTAGCTAGGGGCGTAAAACAATAGCATTAGTTGGGAGGCAACCCAATAGTTATCTTAATTTTGTTTTGTTTTGACTTTATGTTTGTGTGATAACATTATTGTTTCCTCTGTAATTACTTTTTTATGTTTAAATTAGTGTTTGTGCCAAGTAAAGCCTTTGGGATGATTTGAATGATAGTACAATTGATGCGGTGCAAAAACAGAAACTTTAGCGTCGAGTGCATCATTTCTCTGATTTTACTGGAACGTCTTTTTGATATAAATTTTTATAAAGTATTTTTATACAAATTCCTCAGGTCTTCCTAAGTTTTCAGAATTTTTGGAGTTACATAAGTAGGTTACTTAATTATATCATTACGGATTGTTATCTTTTAGACAGATTCTGTTTTTGCTTGCATAGTTTGCTTGTTTTGATGATACCATGGATTATATCATGGGGTATAAGTCATGAAGAAGTTAGAATATAGTAACTTATGCAATAAAAAATATTAATCAATTTATAACATTACCTAAACTATTTGATATGTTTATTATACTAACGGATCTCACAAAGTTTCTATTGAGTTTTGTGTGGTGAAGTTTTCAAGTTTTGGGTGTTATCACAATGGATGGAGGAATAAGTAGCGGAAAGAGCCTAAGATTTTGGATTCCCAAGGCAACCCAAGGTAATATTCTAGGAATACTCAAGCATATAAGCTTGGGGATGCCCTGGAAGACATACCCTCTTTCGTCTCAATCCATCGATATGCCACTTGGAGCTATATTTTTATTCATCACATGATATGAGTTTTGCTTGGAGCGTCGTTTGCTTTAGTTTGCTTTTGTTTTAGTTTTCCACA
Organism: Hordeum vulgare subsp. vulgare; assembly: GCF_904849725.1. Classification (NCBI taxonomy): domain Eukaryota; kingdom Viridiplantae; phylum Streptophyta; class Magnoliopsida; order Poales; family Poaceae; genus Hordeum; species Hordeum vulgare. Next base: position 135,354,463 of record NC_058521.1, read on the forward strand.
ATCATTGTGTTCTGAATACACCCACTTGAGAATACTCTATGTGCTTCACTTATATCTGTTGTGCTTAGAAGTTGCTCTAGTGCTTCACTTATATCTTTTAGAGCACGGTGGCGTATAGATTTTAAGGAAATAATTCCACTCTAGTTATTCACTTATATTTGTTTGAGAGTTAATAAACAACAACGGTAATTTGCATGGGTTATAAGACTAGTCCAAAAACAATAGGTATTCAATGAGTGCATAATCAAAACCACATGTAGCACATAAAAGACAAATCATGGTTAATTATATTAATGTGGTAATGTGAAAAAACATGAGTGCATGATCATTGGTTAATATAAGTATCATGAGAGAGCAGTGGCGAAGCCAGGAACAATTTTAAGGTGTGGCGGAATGTATGAATGAAAAAACCATGTACAACTCAACTATGGAAGTGTTCAGTAAAATACTAGATATATATTAATTGGTATTCAACAAATACAACCAAAATCAAAACATAAGTATTGTTTGTCTAAATACCTCATTTGATGAAGATTACATGGATGATTGATTGCCAATGTATCATCTATTTACCTAGATGGGCATAAAGATGACCTAAAAACATAAAACCATAGATAAATCATGAATTGGTAACTAGTAGGATATAATGAGATAAACCACATTATTGTGAACATAGTTAGAAAGAATACATACCCATAATGAAGATTTATGTTCCTTAAATAGAACATGGCAATGGCATTCTTCTACCTTCATGTTGAAATTCCTTCTTAATTTCAGCAAGATCAATTCCTTTAAATATCTCTCTCGATGTAGCACATCATTAAGTCATCAAGCCAACAATTGGACATCTTGCTGCGCAAATCGGTCTTGATGATCTTCATTGCTCAGAAGGCCCTTTTAGCCGATGTCGTTGCCACCGGTAGAAGCAACCCCAACTCAATAAGGTGATAAACAATAGGGAATATAACATTTCTTTCAAGTTCAAACATTTTTTGGCTAGGGTTGAAAGATTATGGCAAACTCTAAAATCATCATGTCTTCTCATATGGTTGATGAACAGCTCGAGTTCAATTTTTATACGCTTACGATCATCATTGGAGAATTCTGCATCATAGATGTTTGTAAGCTTAGCAACTTTGTCCAAATCAAACTTGGAAAATGAGTCTCTTGGGTCAAGACAAGCTAATCCACAAAGCAGTTCTGAAGCCATGTCATTAAAGCGATGATCAAGCTCTATGGTGATAGAATCTATCGCTGCAAAGAAGGTATAAACACGAAAAAAATGGTCTTGAGTAACATTATTTCTCCCTCCTTTTCTTGATCGACCGAATCTCGGTACAACTTCATCCATATTTGGTATTGGAATATCATTAACATTACAAAAGATCTTGACATCTTCAAAATGTGGTTCCGAACCATGGTTCCTCAAGTTGGCCAAGGAAGACTTCACATCTGTAACCAAAGACATAGCTTGAACAATATTTTGACCCTTCCGTTGGAGGAGTTGTGACAACTGATTTGTAATGCGAAAGATTTGCAATATCAACTTCATGATGAACACAAAGCTAAAAGACTCCATTATCTGCACCAAACCTCCCGCCCTTGATGGATTATGCTCATCCTCATACACAATAGTTAGCACTTCTATGACTGCATCCCACATTGATTCAATGCGGGCTAGTGTTTCATAATGAGAGCCCCATCTTGTATCTCATGGTCGAGCCAATGATGTTTCTTGGTTTTTTCCTCTTACTGAGAAAATTTCTCCACTCTCTAACTTAGCCAACAAATTTATGCGTTGTTGATCAAGCAATATATGCTTCCTCTCGCAAGACGAACCAGCGGCGTTCACAATCAGTGTCACATATTCAAAGAAACCCTCAATGGAAGAACAACATCTCGTGACAGAAACAACTACAAGCTGCAATCGATGGGCAAAACAATGCATCTAGAAAGTATATGGGTTTTCATCTCGGACAGGTTTCTGAACACTCTTAAATTATCCCCTTATATTAGATGCTCCATCATACCCTTGCCCTCGTAAATTTGCAATAACTATCCCATTCTTACCAAGAACCTCAACTAGTGCTTTCTATAGTGCTTCTGTTGTGGTCTCCTTGACATGCTTTATACCCAAAAATCTTTCAATAACTTCTCCATCGTTCATATAGATGTAAGGCATAGAAGAAATAATACAATTAGTTAATTAAAAAATGGTGATTATAAGGCAAAATATGAAACACATAATCAAGTAACCAGTGGCTTACCTCACAACCAAGGCCATCTGCTCTTTAACTGATATGTCACGATAGTCATCAACAAGAACAGAAAAAAGGTTATCCCCCATCTCTTGTTGTATTCCTCTTCGAACCACATCTCCACAACTTTTGCCAAGTTGTTTTTGAATTGTTGAAGAAGTCATTTGTGCATTTCCTAGACATAGCTCATTAAACACAATTCTCACTTCCTCCTTCCTTGCTTTGTACCAATCATGCATCTCTAGAAACTTACCCTTATTTTAAGAAAGGACAGATTCATTGTGACCATGAAATGGTTCACCTTGCAATGCAAGAAAACTTACAATCATCAAAGATGTTTCCAAACGGGTCTCATACTTGATTAATGATTCTTTGTTATAGATGGTAACCTTACGCTCGAGACTTGAACTTTGATTTTTGAAATCTTCATATGTTGTCCTTGCTTGATTGTGGACACTCCCAGGGCCACCAACATGAAAAGTAAATGCTTTGTATGCATTCTTCCAAGTAATGTAGCCCTCTTTCGTGAAGGTAGTATGACCAAATTTTTCATCTACCAGATCTTGTCTAAAAAGAAAACAGTAAAAGAAATAGGTTGCATTATTTTTTATGTTGTATTCTAACCAAGGATTTTTTTTTCATACCACGCTTCACGAAAGGCCCTCTCAAAATGATCACGCTCATAAGTATGACCAACCGGTCGAGTTGGACCCTTTGCCACATACGCCAATCTAATTTCATCTCTAATGTTGGGATGAAAATTATTGATTGGAACTCAAAGCCTAGGATCAAGCTCGATGTGGTCAAGATGTAATTCTTCAATGAACGTGCCTTATCTCTCTTCTCTAGCTATTGGTTCATCCTCAACATAATTTTCCCCTTCATTCTCTTCCTCTTGAAGAGATGTTGAAACTTCAGTCCGCGCATTTTCTTGAGGTGCAGGCTCTTCTTCTCGTTGTTCAGTGGCTACTTCCGAAGTTGGAGCTTGGCTCGAGGAGCTAGTGTCACTGGCTTTGGCAAAAATACTTTTAAGTCTATAAGAGAAAACAAGAGTTGTGTATGTTATCAAGCAAGTAAAATTAGTACATGACACGGTTAAAATGATGCGATGAAGTGAAAAAAGTAAACAAAATTATACCTTTCATTACATACTTAACCCTCTTCTTCGGCGGCGGGGGCATCTACAACTGCAAATCCGGTGAACTCGTCGAATTGTGGCCACCACCTCGCTGATCGCAGACTCGCGGAGTCCCTTCGTCGCCTTGCCGGTCGCCAGCTTCGCGCCCTCCGGTTGCTGATTGCCGGCTGCCCGGCTGCTCGCTGTCGTGCCTTCGTGCAGGTGTGCAGCCATGCCCTATGCGCGCGGCGTGTCCTAGCTAGCCTTCCTGTCTCGCGAGAGTGCTGAAGGCCGATCGAACGTGCGATATAGACTGTATTAGCCTCCAGGCGATCAAATGTTTGTATTAGCCTCCCTGCAGTTTTGTGTCGTGCGTGTGAGCTTCAACGGTTTAGTCGTCCCATGGGCATGGCCCAATAGGAGGCACGCTCCACACAGCCTGCAACTAGTACGTGTGACTACCTGAAACTCTGAAAGCTGAATTACATTACGTTATTACCAGCTAGGCTAATACAGACATAGAGTAAACTTCTAGTAGTATATATGGGTATTTGTACAGCTGGTTAGGTATGGCGATGGCCAAACCATGCCATATAGCTAGCTTCGCCACTGTGAGAGAGGTTCTTAACATGATGTCCATACAAATATTTTGATGGCATGGTGATGATGTGTGAGCATACTTATTCCTCAGTGAAATCCTAGTGTTGTTTAAGTCGGGGCCGCGCGATCGTTAACTCCTGCCAACCTCCTCCCTGGCGACATGTGAGTAGTGCTCTGCTTTGAAAGAGTTAATAAAATCTTGCAATAGGTATGTGATTTCTTCATGAATAATGTGAATCCATGACTATACATACTCTCACATCCACATATTTGCTAGCCTCTTGGTACCGTGCATTGCCCATTCTCACCTCGAGGATCGGTGTAACCTTCGCCGGTGCATCCAAAACTCGTGAAATGATATGCTTTGTTCCCCATAAACCTCATTATATCTTCCTAAAAATAGCCACCATACCTATCTATCATGGCATTTCCATAGCCATTCCGAGATATATTGCCATGCAACTTCCACTAACAAGTCATATCACTTGTACTTCCATTGTCATATTGCTTTGCATGATCGTATAAGCTGACATAGTATTTGTGGCAAAGCCATCATTCATCATTTTTATACATGTTACGACTCATCATTAGATACCCTAGGACACTGCAAGAGGCATTCATATAGAGTCATACTATAGTTTTCATGTTGAGTTGTAAGTAGATAAAAGTGTGATGATCATCATTATTAGGACACTCTCTCATTTGAGGAAAGGATGATGGAGACAATGATTCCCCCACAAGTAGGGATGATACTCTGGACGACAAATTAAAAAAATAGAATAAGAAAAAAAAGTAGAGAAATAAATGAGAGAAAAGAGAGAAGGGACAACGATACTACCTCTTTTTCCACACTTGTGCCTCAAAGTGGCACCATATTCTTCATACAAAGAGTCTCATGTTTTGCCACTTCCATATGTTATTGGTAATTTTTCATTATAGAGCTTGGCTTGTATATTCCGATGACGGGCTTTCTCAAATCGCCGAGGTCTTCATGAGCAAGCAAGTTGGATGCACACCCACTTAGCTTTAGTTTAGATTTCATACACTTATAGCTCTAGTGCATCCGTTGCATGGCAATCCCTACTCCCCGAATTGATATCTATTGATGGGCATCTCCATAGCCCATTGACATGCCTAGTTTATGTGAGACTTTCTTCTCCAATTTCACCCCTTTGAAACCAACCACCATATTCTATTCCACCTTTATGCTATATCCATGGTTCACGCTCATATATTGAGTGAGTAATAAAAAGCTGAAGTGGGTTAAAGAGTACAATCCAATTGCTTGACTTGACATCGTGGTGCTTAACATTTCTATTTATGTGGTGAAGACGGAGTCATGCTATACATATATGATAAAATGAATAGGGGATGAACATTCTTTAAGGATTACATATTTTTAAAGTTGATAATTGTGTTGCTTATGTTTATGAATATTACTATGTTAATGTTTATTAATTCATCGTTTCTCAATGATCAAACCTGAAATAGATTACATGTTGGGTAGCATGCCACATCAAAAATTATGTTTTTATCATTTACCTATTCGAGAACGAGCAGGAATTAAGCTTGGGGATGTTGATACGTCTCCAACGTATGTATGTTTTTTATTGTTCCATGATATAGTATTATCATTCTATGATACTTTTTTGGAATTTATTTACTAGCTAATATTATTTTTGAGCACTAAACTGATAACCCAGTGCCTAGTGCCAGTAGTTGTTTTCTATATGTTTTTGGCTTTTCAGGTTTGCAGTACCAAACGAAGTCCAATTGCCCCTAAACTGGTGGAGTTCTATATCCTAGTGATAGAACGCGACGAGGACATGTCTTTGTATTGTTGCCACTAAGGATACAACATTGGGATAATTCATATTGATTGATTTCTATTTGTCTACATCATGTCAATGTTCTCCAAGCATTACTCTGTCTTACTTAATAATCTATATGCATGTTGGATAGCAGCCGATGTGTGGACTAATAGTAATAGTTGCAGGCAGGAGTCGGCATATTTGCTGATGGACATAGTTTTCTATCAATTGCCCAGCGGCAATTTGTTTACCCTCATGTGCCTACTACATGAGAGATGCCATTAGGGAAAACTACGGCCCCTGGGTCTATTCACTTATAAGTTTACAAACACTACAATTACCTTGCTGCCTTTATTTACTTTGCATTTATCAAATTTCATCTAGACATTTTACTTGCTTGCAAATAACGAGTACAAGGGGATTGACAACCCTCTTGACCGCATTGGGTGCAAGTGTTTGCTTCTTTATGTGTAGTAGCTGAAGACGGGGCTGGTTGTTACTCCTATTGCTTCGATAAACCTTGGTTCTCTACTAAGGGAAATACTTACCTATATCGTGTTTCATCACCTGTTCCTCTCCATGGAAAAACCAACGCAGATCACAAGTATCATGAAGCTGCTAGAATTGCAAAAACTGTTAAAAACAAGTAGGATGAGTTAGATAAAAAATTACCAGTTGTTGGCATGCATTTGTTTCTGTTTATATTGGAGAACATTGCTATCATGGATTATGTGACATGGGTGCTAGTGTTAGTGTTATACCTTTTACCTTATATCAAGAAATTAGGATTGACATAACACCCTCTCAGATTGAAGACATTGATGTCACTATTAAAATTGCAAACAAAGATACTATTTCACCACTTGGGATTGTTAGAGATGTTGAAGTCTTGTGTGGAAAAATTAAGTACCTCGGTGATTTCTTAGTACTTGGTTCACAACAAGATATTTTTTGTCCCATTATATTTAGTAGACCTTTCTTGTATACCGTTAATGCTGAAATTAATTATATCACTAGGAAGGTTAAAGTAAGCCTTGGTGATGAGTCTCATAAATTTAGTTTCTCTAAGTTGAGAAAGGATTATCTATAGATAATTGGTCTTGCTTCTATTACTTTATTAGTTAGAAAAATATCGGCTAGACCATGAGAATGATATGCATACGAATGAAAGGAATGAAATAGATGAAATATTCTTTAGACAAACACCTATTCTTAAGCACAACTTGTTTGTTGACATTCTAGGGGATCCTCCACCATCTAAGGGAGATCCTGTGTTTCACCTAAAGAAAATATATGATACTTTGAAATATGCTTATCTTGATGAAAAGAAAATTTATCATGTTATTATCAGTGCTAACATTTTAGAGCATGAACAAAAGAGATTACTCAGAACTCTAAGAAAGCACCGAGCTGCTATTATATACTCTTGATGATCTTATGGGCATTAGTCCCACTCTATGTCAACACAAAATTAATACAGAATTGGATGCTAAACTTGTCATTGATCACCAAGGCTGCTTGAATCCTAAAATAAAATATGTGGTAAGAACTCAAATACAAATGCTTCTGGAGGTAGGTATAATTTATACTAATGCTGATAGTAGATGGGTAAGTATTGTTCATTGTGTTCGTAAGAAAGGAGGTATAACCGTTGTTCCTAACGATAAAAATGAACTTATTCCACAAAGAATTTCAATTGCTTATAGGATGGTGAAAGCACAATTGCTCCCTAAGGTGTTGGAAATATGCCCTAGAGGCAATGATAAAATAGTTATTATTATATTTCCTGTTTCAAGATAATCGTTTATTATCCATGCTATAACTGTATTGAATGAAAGCATAGATACATGTGCGGATATATAGACAAAAGAATGTCCCTAGCAAGCCTCTAGTTGGCTAGCCAATTGATCAATGATGGTTAAGGTTTTCTGACCATACGCAAGTGTTGTCACTTGATAACTGGATCACATCATTAGGAGAATCATGTGATGGACTAGACCCAAACTATGAACGTAGCATGTGATCGTGTCATTTTATTGCTATTATTTTCTACGTGTCAAGTATTCATTCCTATGACCATGAGATCATGTAACTCACTGACACCGGAGGAATACCTTGTCAAATGTCACAACGTAACTAGGTGACTATGAAGGTGCTCTACGGGTATCTCTGAAGGTGTTCGTTGAGTTAGAATGGATCAAGACTGTGATTTGTCACTCCGTGTGACGGAGAGGTATCTCGGGGCCCACTCGGTAATACAACATCACATACAAGCCTTGCAAGCAATGTGACTCAAGTGTAAGTCACGGGATCTTGTATTATGGAACGAGTAAAAAGACTTGCCGGTAACGTGATTGAAATAGGTATACAGATACCGACGATCGAATCTCAGGCAAGTAACATACCGAAGGACAAAGGGAATGACATACGGGATTATATGAATCCTTGGCACAGAGGTTCAACCAATCAGATCTTCGTAGAATATGTAGGATCTAATATGGACATCCAGGTCCCGCTATTGGATATTGACCGAGGAGTGTCTCAGGTCATGCCTACATAGTTCTCGAACCCGCAGGTTCTGCACACTTCAGGTTCGACGATGTTTTACTATAGTTGAGTTATATGTGTGGTTACCGAAGGTTGATCGTAGTCCCGGATGAGACCACGGACATCATGAGGGTTTCCAGAATGGTCCAGAAATGAAGATTGATATATAGGATGGTTTCATTTGGTCACCGGAAAGTTTCGGGCATTACCGATAGTGTACCGGGAGTGATGAATGGGTTCTGGGTATTCACCGGGAGGGGCCCACCCCCCCGGGGGTGAGCCCAGTGACCCTAGGGTGGCTCACCAACCCTTAGTGGGCTGGTGAGGCCAGCCAAAGAGGGCTATGGCGTCACAAGGGAAAAATATCAAAGGAAAAAAAAGAGGGAGGTGGGAAGGAAGGAGTGGACTCCTTCCCCCAAACCAAATTGGGGTGGGAGTCCACCTCCTCCCTTCGGCCGATGCCCTCGGGGCTCCCTTGAGCCCCAAGGCTAGCCCCTCCCCTCCTCCTACATATATTGGTGGTTTAGGGCTTTTTGAGACACAACTTTGCCACGTGCAACTCAAACCTATACCACGTAGTTCTTCCTCTAGATCGGATTTCAGCGGAGCTCGGGCAGAGCCCTGTAGGAGTAGATCATCACCACCACCGGAGCATCACCACGCTGCCGGAGAACTCATCTACTTCTCCATCTCTCTTGCTGGATCAAGAAGGCCGAGATCGTCATCGAGTTGTACGTGTGCTGAACGCGGAGGTGCCGTCCGTTCGGCGCTAGATCGGAATGGATCGTGGGACAGATCGTGGGACGACGGTGATTTGAATCACAAAGCTGTACCACTACATGAACCGCGTTTCTTAACGCTTCCTGCTTAGCAATCTACAAGGGTATATGGATCTAATCTCCTCTCGTAGATGGACACCACCATGATAGGTCTTCGTGTGCGTAGGAAAATTTTTGTTTCCCATGCAACGTTCCCCAACGATGGTATCAGAGCTAGGTTCATGTGTAGATGTTATCTCGAGTAGAACACAAAAGGTTTTGTGGGCGTTGATGTTCGATTTGCTGCCCTCCTTAGTCTTTTCTCGATTCGGCGGTATTGTTCGATTGAAGCGGCCCGGACCGACATTACTTGTACGCTTACGAGAGACTGGTTTCATCAACTGACATGCAACTCGTTGCATAAAGATGACCGGCGGGTGTCGGTTTCTTCAACTTTAGTTGAATTGGTTTTGACTGAGGCGGTCCTTGGAGAGAGGTTAAACAGCAATTTGCACATCTCCGTTGTGGTTTTTGCGTAAGTAAGATGCGATCATACTAGATACCCATAGCAACCACGTAAAACATGCAACAACAAATTAGAGGACGTCTAACTTGTTTTTGCAGGGTATGCTTGTGATGTGATATGGCCAAAGACATGATGTGATATATTGGATGTATGAGATGATCATGTTGTAATAGTTAATATCGACATGCACGTCGATGTTACGACAACCGGCAAGAGCCATAGGGTTGTCTTTAAACTAACGTTTGTGTTTGCAGATGTGTTTACTATATTGCTAGGTTGTAGCTTTAGTAGTAATAGCATAGATAGCACGACAACCATGATGGCGACACGATGATGGAGATCATGGTGTGGCGCCGGTGACAAGAAGATCATGGCGGTGCTTTGGTGATGGAGATCAAGAAGCACAAGATCATGGCCATATCATGTCACTTATGAATTGCATGTGATGTTAATCCTTTTATGCACCTTATTTTGCTTAGAACGACGGTAGCATTATAAGGTGATCCCTCACTAAAATTTCAAGATGAAATTGTGTTCTCCCTGACTGTGCACCTTTGCGACAGTTCATCATTTCGAGACACCACGTGATGATCGGGTGTGATAGACTCAACGTTCACATACAACGGGTGCAAAATAGTTGCACACGCGAAACACTCGAGTTAAACTTGACGAGCCTAGCATGTGCAGACATGGCCTCGGAACACAAGAGACCGAAAGGTCGAGCATGAATCGTATAGTTGATATGATTAGCATAGAGATGCTTAGCACTGAAACTATACTCAACTCACGTGATGATCGGACTTGAGTTAGTGGATTTGGATCATGTACCACTCAAATGACTAGAGGGATGTACTTTTTGAGTTGGAGTTTATTAAGTAATTTGATTAGTTAAACTCTAATTATCTTGAACATAGTCTAAGCCCACTTTGCAATATTTTATGTTGTAGATCAATGGCTCACGCAGTAGCAACCCTGAATTTCAATACGTTCCTAGAGAAACCTAAGTTGAAAGATGATGGAAGCAACTTTGTAGACTGGGCAAGTAATCTTAGGCTCATCCTACAAGCTGGGAAAAAGAATTATGTCCTTGATGTTGCGCTAGGAGATGAACCACCCGCTACGTCTGACCAAGATGTTTTGAACGCTTGGCAGTCGCGTAAGGAGGACTACTGGGTAGTTCAATGTGCAGTCTTGTATGGCTTGGAACCGATACTTCAACGTACCTTTGAGCATCATGGAGCTTATGAGATGTTCCAGGAGTTGAAGTTTATCTTTCAGAAGAATGTACGAATCGAGAGGTATGAGACCTCCGATAAATTCTATGCTTGCAAGATGGAGGAGAATTTGTGTCTTAGTGAACATGTGCTCAAAATGTCTGGGTACTCAAACCGTCTAGCTGAGCTGGGGATTGAACTCCCGCAAGAGGCTATCACTGATAGAATTCTTCAATCACTGCCACCTAGCTACAAGAGCTTTGTGTTGAACTATAACATGAAAGGGATGAACAAGTCACCCGACGAGTTATTTGCGATGCTGAAAGTCGCACAGTCAGAACTCCGGAAAGAGCATCAAGTGTTGATGGTCAATAAGACCACTGGTTTCAAGATAAATGGCAAAGGCAAGAAGGGTAACTCCAAGAAGAGGGCAAACCTGTTGCCGATCCGACGAAGAAACCCAAGGCTGGACCTAAGCCGGAAACAGAGTGTTATTATTGCAAAGAGATGGGTCACTGGAAGCGCAACTGCCCCAAGTATTTGGCTGATAAGAAGGCGGCCAAAGAAAAATCAGGTATATGTGATATACCTGTTATTGATGTGTACTTAACCAACTCTCGTAGTAGTGCCTGGGTATTTGATACCGGTTTTTTGCTCATATTTGCAACTTGAAGCAGGAACTACGGAATAAACGATGGCTGGCGAAGGATGAAGTGACGATGCGCATGGGAAATGGTTCCAAGGTTGATGCAATCACCGTCGGCACAGTCTCACTTCAGTTACCATCAGGATTAGTTATGAACTTAAATAATTCTTATTTAGTGCATGCGTTAAGGATGAACATTATATCTGGATCTTGTTTATTGCGAGACCGTTACTCATTTAAGTCAGAGAATAATTGTTGTTCTATTTCTATGAGTAATATCTTTTATGGTCATGCACCCAATGTGAGAGCATTGTTCATACTGAATCTTGATTGTGATGATACACATATACATAACATTGAGACCAAAAGATGTAGAGTTAACAATGATAGCGCCACGTTTTTGTGGCACTGCCGCTTAAGTCATATTGGAGTAAAGCGCATGAAGAAACTCCATTCCGATGGGCTTTTCGAGTCACTTGATTTTGAATCACTTGGCACGTGCGAACCATACCTCATGGGCAAGATGACTAAGACTCCATTCTCCGGAACAATGGAGTGTGCAAGTGACTTGTTGGAGATCATACATACCAATGTGTGCGATTCGATGAGTGTGGAGGCGCGTGGCGGATATCGTTATTTTCTCACCTTCACTGACGATTTGAGTAGGTATGGATATGTCTACTTAATGAAGCACAAGTGTGAAACGTTTGAGAAGTTCAAGAAATTTCAGAGTGAAGTTGGAAATCATCGTAACAAGAAGATCAAGTTCCTACGTCCTGATCGTGGGGGTGAATAGCTGAGTTTCGAGTTTGGTGCTCACTTGAGACAATGTGGAATTGTTTCACAGTTAACACCGCCTGGAACACCACGGCGTAATGGTGTGTCTGAACGTCATAATCGAACTTTGTTAGAAATGGTGCGATCTATGATGTCTCTTACCGATATGTCGTTATTGTTTTGGGGTTATGCATTAGAGACAGCTGCATTCATTTTAAATAGGACACCATCAAAATCCGTTGAGACGACACCATACGAGCTGTGGTATGGCAAGAGGCCAAAGTTGTCGTTTCTTAAAGTTTGGGGATGTGATGCTTATGTCAAAAAGCTTGAGCCTGAAAAGCTGGAACCCAAAGCAGGAAAGTGTGTCTTCATAGGTTACCCAAACGAGACAGTTGGGTACACCTTCTATCTCAAATCCGAGGGCAAAGTGTTTGTTGCTAAGAACGGAGCTTTTCTTGAGAGGGAGTTTCTCTCGAAAGAATTGAGTGGGAGGGAGATAGAACTTGATGAGGTTGTCGAACCTCTACTCCCTCTAGATGGTGGCGTAGGGCAGGGGGAAACATCTGTTGAAGCGACGCCGGTTGAGGAGGAAGTTAATGATGATGATCATGAAACTTCGAATCAAGTTCCTATCGGACCTTGCAGGTCGACAAGATTATGTACTAATCCTGAGTGGTACGGTAATCATGTCTTATAAATCATGTTGTTAGACAACAATGAACCTGCGAATTATGAAGAAGCAATGGTGGGTCCGGATTCCAACTAATGGCTGGAGGCCATGAAGTCCGAGATAGGATCTATGTATGAAAACAAAGTGTGGACTTTGGAAGTATTACCTGAAGGCCGCAAGGCTATTCAGAACAAATGGATCTTTAAGAAGAAGATGGACGAGGACGGTAATGTGACCGTTTATAAAGCTCGACTTGTGGTAAAGGGTTTTTCACAAGTTCAAGGAGTTGACTACGATGAGACGTTCTCACCGGAAGCGATGCTTAAGTCCGTCTAAATTATGTTAGTAATAGCTGCATTTTTTGATTATGAAATCTGGCAGATGGATGTCAAAACGGCGTTCCTTAACGGCTTTCTTAAGGAAGGGTTGTATATGATGCAACCCGAAGGTTTTGACGATCCAGAGAATGCTAACAAAGTATGCAAGCTCCAGCAATCCATTTATGGACTGGTGCAAGCATCTCGGAGTTGGAATAAGCACTTTGATGAGGTGATCAAAGTATTTGGGTTTATACAAGTTGTTAGAGATTCTTGTATTTACAAGAAAGTGATTGGGAGCTCTGTAGCGTTTCTAATATTATATGTGGATGACATATTGCTGATTGGAAACAACGTGGAGTTTTTTGAGAGCGTAAAGGATTACTTGAATAAAAGTTTCTCAATGAAGGACCTAGGAGAAGCTGCTTACATTCTAGGCATTAAGATCTATAGGGATAGATCGAGGTGCCTAATAGGACTTTCACAAAGCACATACCTTGATAAAGTTTTGAATAATTTCAAAACGGAACAGTCCAAGAAGGGGTTCTTGCTTGTATTACAAGGTATAAAATTGAGTAAGACTTAGTGCCCAGCAACTGCGGAAGATAGAGAAAATATGAGTACCGTCCCTTATGCTTCAGCCGTAGGTTCTATCATGTATGCATGTTGTGTACTAGACCGGACGTCGGCCTGGCCATAAGTATGGCAGGCAGGTTTCAAAGTAATCCAGGAGTGGATCATTGGACGGCGGTCAAGAATATTCTGAAGTACCTGAAAAGGACTAAGGAAATGTTTCTCGTTTATGGAGGTGACGAAGAGCTCATCGTAAAGGGTTACGTCGACGCAAGCTTTGACACTGATCCGGATGACTCTACGTCTCAAACCGGATACGTATTTATTCTTAATGGGGGTGAGGTAAGCTGGTGCAGTTCCAAGCAAAGCGTCGTAGCAGATTCTACATGTGAAGCGGAGTACATGGCTGCCCCAGAGGCAGCTAAGGAGGGTGTCTGGATGAAGCGGTTCATGATGGATCTTGTAGTTGTGTCGAGCGCACTAAATCCAATAACTCTGTTGTGTGACAACACTGGTGCCATTGCTTTAGCAAAGGAACCAAGGTTTCACAAGAAGACCAGACACATCAAACGACGCTTCAACCTAATCCGCGACTACGTCGATGGAGATGACATAAATATTTGCAAAGTGCACACGGATCTGAATGTAGCAGATCGCTGACTAAACCTCTTCCATGAGCGAAGCATGATCAACACCAGAACTGTATTGGTGTTAGATTCATAACAATGTAAATTGCATAGCGATGTGAGGACTAGATTATTGACTCTAGTGCAAGTGGGAGACTGTTGGAAATATGCCCTAGAGGCAATGATAAAATAGTTATTATTATATTTCCTGTTTCAAGATAGTCGTTTATTATCAATGCTATAATTGTATTGAATGAAAGCATAGATACATGTGTGGATATATAGACAAAACAATGTCCCTAGCAAGCCTCTAGTTGGCTAGCCAGTTGATCAAGGATGGTTAAGGTTTTTCTGACCATACGCAAGTGTTGTCACTTAATAACTGGATCACATCATTAGGAGAATCATGTGATGGACTAGACCCAAACTATGAACGTAGCATGTGATCATGTCATTTTATTGCTATTGTTTTCTACGTGTCAAGTATTCATTCCTATGACCATGAGATCATGTAACTCACTTACACCGGAGGAATACCTTGTGTGTATCAAACGTCACAACGTAACTAGGTGACTATAAAGGTGCTCTACAGGTATCTCCGAAGGTGTCCGTTGAGTTAGCATGGATCAAGACTGGGATTTGTCACTCCGTGTGATGGAGAGGTGTCTCGGGGCCCACTCGGTAATACAACATCACATACAAGCCTTGCAAGCAATATGGCTCAAGTGTAAGTCACGGGATCTTGTATTACGGAACGAGTAAAGAGACTTGTCGGTAACAAGATTGAAATAGGTATACGGATACCGACGATCGAATCTCGGGCAAGTAACATACCGAAGGACAAAGGGAATGACATACGTGGTTATATGAATCCTTGGCACAGAGGTTCAACCGATAAGATCTTCGTAGAATATGTAGGATCCAATACGGACATCCAGGTCCCGCTATTAGATATTGACCGAGGAGTGTCTCGGGTGATGTCTACATAGTTCTCGAACCCGCAGGGTCTGCACACTTAAGGTTTGATGATGTTTTAGTATTGTGGTGGTTTTGTCACGGGAGATGTCCTCGTGCAAGGACTTAGGTGTGAGGCCATCGCAACCATGTGGCGGCTTGAGAGGGGTTGGTCGGAATCGAGAGACGCGAGTTTACCCAGGTTCGGCCCCTCCGATGGAGGTAAAAGCCTACGTCCTGCTTGTGTTTCATTGATGAAGAAGATGATCTCGATTTTAAGGGTGCAGACTCGGCACCTCTAATCTCGGGGGTGTATAATATGTCTATCTCATGATTTGTTTTTTCTAGACCTAAGTTGTGTATCTTGTCCCTCTTGGGGTGCCTTACCCCTCCTTATATAGGTGGAAGGGGTAAGTTTACATGTAGAGTCCTACTAGGAGTAGGAATAGGACTAGTCTCTCTTGAATCCTAATCTGGGTCTTGTTTCCTTTGTGAGGGAGTCTCTCCTCTTCTTGGGCATTCTCTTTTGAGCCGTCCCACTTGGCCTCTCTATGAGCCGCCTTATGCCAGGGTGCACGTTGGGCCTTGTGCCTTTGCCATTTGTGTGAGTTGCCTGCCGGGTCATGTATGACCCGCCCGCCAGGTCACTGTTGAGTCGTCGGTGAGTCGCCAAGTCCTTGACAGGTCATACTTCAAGTCGGGTTACACGGTGGGGTATATCCCCAACATTAGCCCCCAGATTAGGTTGAATTTATTCAAGGTAAGCTCCTGAAATCAGAATAAATATGTCAAGGGACCAGCTTGCTCCACTGGCTGGCTTGATTTATTGAAGTGGCTCTTTGAAAAATCCAGGTTTCTTCGAGCCGCCTTCAATCATATCGTAGGTACATATCCTTTGCAATAAAATATATATATGCCATTGAGTCGGCCTCCAATGCTTTGGCTTGATGGGGAATAAGAAATCCTTAAAATTTTGAACCGGCTTCCCTTGCTTTGGCGGGTTATGGTTGATAATGGCGAGTCAAACAAACTGAACTCCAATTGAATAAATTCGTGTGATGATGAACCGGTCTTTCAATGCTTCAACTAGATAAAAATATGTTGAACCGGTCTCGAAATTGACATCTTGAAAGTGCTCCTCAATTTTTTTTGATATATCCATATTACCTGTAGCCCCCAAGCTCCAAGTTTAGCAGCTCATGATGACTTGGAGATTTGCAATAATATCTTTGACCATGTAGCCCCCAAGTGCCGGGATGTCTTGCCCGCAGCAGCCTGGGACTTGTAATCATCTTATACTTATAAAGCTTCAGCTGGTGTAGCCCCCAAGGGCTAGCTCATCAGTGTGTGATGGGCTGGGTCTTCAATTTGGATCTCATGATCTGTGAAACAACTTAGTGTTGTAGCCCCCAAGTGTCGGGTTGTCTTGCCTGCGGCAACCTGGGACTTTAGAAATTTTGATCTGAATAGTGTAGCCCCCAAGTGACAGGTCGATTTCTTGCGGCGACCCGGGACTTCCATGTTCTTCTCCTTTGAAAATAAAACATCATATGATGTAGCCCCCAAGGGCCGGGTCATTATGCAATATTGAGCAGGGACTTTGTAGATCTGACTATGTAAACTTGAACGGCAATGTGTAGCCCCCAAGGGCCGGGTCATTATAAAAATGATGATCCGGTTCTTCCTTGAATCCATACTTGAATAAAGAGCGACCTGTAGCCCCCTAGGGCCGGCTTATCTCCTTGAAATAGCCGGGTCTATTGATGATGTGATGATTTGAAAGAGCAGTTTGCACTAGCCCCCAAGTGTCATGGTGCATGCTTGTAGCGACATGGCACTTGCATACTTTGATGTAATCTTGATTTGAATAATGTAGCCCCCAAGTGTCGGGTTGTGTGCTGGAGCGACTCGGGGCTATTCCTTCCATTGTAGAATAAAATCATATCCACTTTGTGAGCTGATGGTGCCTTTGTGATAAAAGAAATCCTTGATCGTGGTTGCAATGTAACCCGGCAAATATATCCTTGAGAAATCCATATGTTTTGAGAAATGTATAAGTGTTGTAGTTTACTATAGAGCACAAGTTTGAATAAATCCAAGGGCCGGTCCATTAGATGACTCAGCATTATATGTGATAGGGCGGCTCTTCGACAATAGTCAATTATTCCGAGCTGGCTTGGAAACCCCAATCATTTAACACTAGTTATGATAAACCATGATGAAAATCCAGCCAAATTGTCTATTCAAATATTTATTTGCACCTGCAAGAATTTATGCTTTGACCCGGTTTGAAGACCGGCATGATATGTATGTATGATGCATGATGCAATGCCAGATGATGCATGTATATGACAAAATAGTACTGGTTTATGAGACTTGAATCTTACTTCAATGAAACTAGCTTGATAGCCACCGATTTATCCTCGCTCTCTGTAAGCCGGCACTCACGACCAATCAATGTTTTAACCTGGAAGTCACGGCCAAATGGATGACTTATCGAGAGTACACAGGGTTTGGAGTAGCATCATGCAGATAGACAGGTTTAACCAAGTTTCAAAGAAGGTGGCTTAATAGCCCATGGAATATCCTCGCTTTCTGTAAGACGGCACTCATGACCAAACGATGTTTTAACCTGGATAGTTCAGGGTCCAACTGGCTTGACATATCGAGAGTACACGGGATTTGGAGTAGCATCATGCAGACAGACAGGTTTGACCAAGAAGGCGGCTTAATGGCAAATGGAGTATCCTCACTTTCTGTAAGCCGGCACTCACGACCAATCGATGTTTTAACCCGGATAAGTTCAGGGTTCATATGGATTGATTTATCATGAAATGGAGTACATGGGATTTGGAATAGCATCATGCAGACAGGCAGGTTTAACCATGAATTCTTGCCATTAAGCCGGGCACCCATGTTTGAACTCGCATCGTGGCGACTCGTCCTCTTGAGCGATTTTAATATGCATGCCAATGAAGAAGGGCACCCATGTTTGAACGGCGCATCATGGCGACTCGTCCTCTTGAGGGACTTTAAAAATGCCTGCCAATGAAGCAGGGCACCCATGTTTGAACGGCGCATCGTGGCGACTCATTGTCTTGGGCGACTTTAAAATGTCAGCCAATGAGGCAATAGCCCTCAGGGCCGGGTTATCTTGCATGCTCCCTCTCCGAGATATAAAACCACTTTTTGCAATGAAGAATTCCCCTGCATAAAAATATTGCAGCCCAAAGTCATCGTTCTTGGACAAATAACATGTACTAAAAAGTAGATAAGATGAATAGCACTTGATGTGTTTTTCACGGATGCGTGTCAGAAAATCTTCTGACATATTTGATATAAACCACGCAGCGGAGGCGGCGGCTCGGGTGCGTTTGTTGGGCGGCTCGCACTAGCGTATACTGCACCGGCGGGTTGATGTTGTCCAAACCGGGAAGGCGATGCCTTGGAAGCTGTCTTAGTCACGCGGACGTGAAAGTTGGACGCGTCATTGTAAGTCATCTTGATCGCGTGGACGTGAGAGTTGGCCGCGTCATTGTAAGTCGTCTTGATCGTGCAGACGTGAGAGTTGGCCGCATCATTGTAAGCCGGCTTGACCGTGCGGACGTGAGAGTTGGCTGCATCATTGTAAGCCGGCGCAGTGCGACACGAAGAAATGCCGATCCAGACTGATGTTGGTATGCCTCCATCTCCATGACATAATGCCATTTTTGTGAAATAAAATTGCCCTGCATAGAAATATCACAGACCAAAGTAACTGCTTCTTACAGAAAATAATATGTGTTAAATAAATTTAGACGGATATCACCTGATGCATTCAATCAGCAGATAATCTTCGTAGCTATTGGGTCCACAAAGTGATTTGATTCTCCGTGTTAACCTTCCATGAAATAACTTTGGGTTGACTGTTGTTTTGACTACGTACGGAGCTCTGTGCGCGCGAAACGGAGCCCATGGCAATTTGAGGTGTGATGGCTGAGACTTGGCGTGCTCGGACCAAAGCGGAGGTGGGTGAGCAGGGGCGTGGACGAAGCCACGGTGGCTAGGCGAGGCCATGGCGGAGGCGGGAGCGGAGTCTGCTGTGGCGAAGCAGGCGAAGTGACCACGATGGTGTGACGCAAAGTGGTCGATGGCTCACGCGCCATGAGCAGGTGAGGTGTGGCATCGTGGGGTTAGCGATAGGGTGGCTTGCAGCCGAAGCGTGCGCTGGCCAGCGAGGCAAAACCGGCTTGAACACGCGGCGAGGCCGGCTCGAAAGCACGGCGAGAAAGCGGCCGAGCGGGCGGGAGCGCTGGGTGGCCTGGTCCGAGTTTGCTGCAAACGCCAATGGCCGAGGGCATGCACAAGCCCAGGCAAGGCAGCCACAGCGAGGCTCAGATGGCTACGGCACGGCAGCTCATCGAGGCCAAGTCGGCCACGGCGCGACGTCAACGCGCATGTGTAGCTGTTGGTTGGTTTCCTTTTCTTCTCTGGATCAGACGCCAACAGCAGTAGGTGATGCAGCGTGCATTACCCTGGTGTAGCAGCTATTATACCAGCTGGACGCACGGGAGCTGGCGCTAGCGATGCGCGTGGAGGCGAGGTGGGGAAAGGTGACTTGGCGAAACCGGCCCGAATACGGGCCGCGGGCGGAGCGAGGCCAGGGCGGCAGAGGCGAACCGGCTCGAGGTGTGTCTCGCGTGGCTGGGTGAAGCTACAGCGGCGGCATGCCATGGTGGCGGCGAGGTGATGGCGCTCAGTGGCGACAGCAGCTCGTAACCGGAGCAACGAGGAGGCGCGGCGGAGACTCATGGCGGTTCGGACGGGAAGCGCAACAGATGTAGCTGGCTCAGCGACTCGGTGTCTAGTTGAACAGACGGTGGTTTCAGCGCCAGGGACGAGGCGACGGTGGCTTTAGCGGAAGGCGAACAGAGGCGAACCGGCTCAGGGCTCGGCCGTGGCGACGACGCGAGCCACGATGAGCCGGTTCAACGGAAGGCCGCACCCGTGGAGGCCGAGTCAGGGTCACCTCCACATCCGTGTTGCTGCAGAGTAACAATACCAGGCTTTAATTATGTAGCAGATTTCCCCTGTTGCAATGATTTATCTATCTTCTCGCGATCCATTGTCTTCACGTGGTGACGTTTTGATATATCAATTCCTTCCTTTTATCAACACCCCGATTTGACCCAGAAAACGAGCAGAACCTCGTAAACAGTTGCTCGATCTGTCGTTTGGTTTTTCTTAGGACGCATGTGTTGTAGATCCCTTGTGTTCTTGCTTGTCGAGGGAGGAATAATCAGCCAATCCGATTGCTCGATGATACCTTAGATCGATTCTCTGTCAGTCTCGCATGAAACGGCGGTTGATTCGACGGAACCTTAAAAACTCCTCTTCGTCTAATCTTGTATTTGCCGCTTCAACTGCTTGTCATGGTGACAATGTAAATCCTTTCGCGCTTCTTCTTCATCTCGCACACAGCAAGGTTCTCGATTCCTGAAGAGTTCCCTTCAAAAACACAATACCACCGTGCGACTAGCCCCACGGTGGGCGCCAACTGTCGTGGTTTTGTCACGGCAGATGTCTTAGTGCAAGGACTTAGGTGTGAGGACATCGCAACCATGTGGTGACTTGAGAGGGGTTGGTCGGAATCGAGAAACGTGAGTTTACGCAGGTTCGGCCCCTCCAATGGAGGTAAAAGCCTACGTCCTGCTTGTGTTTCATTGATGAAGAAGATGATCTCGATTACAAGGGTGCAGGCTCGGCACCTCTAATCTCGTGGGTGTCTAATCTGTCTATCTCGTGATTTGTTTTGTCTAGACCTAAGTTGTGTATCTTGTCCCTCTTGGGGCGCCTTACCCCTCCTTATATAGGTGGAAGGGGTAAGTTTTACATGTAGAGTCCTACTAGGAAGAGGAATAGGACTAGTCTCTCTTGAATCCTAATCCGGGTCTTGTTTCCTTTGTGAGGGAGTCTCTCCTCTTCTTGGGCCTTCTCTTGTGAGCCGGCCCACTTGGCCTCTCTATGAGCCGCCGTATGCCAGTGTGCACGCCGGGCCTTGTGCCTTTGTCATTTGTGTGAGTCACCTGCCGGGTCATGTATGACCCGCCCGCCAGGTCACTGCTGAGTCGTCGGTGAGTCGCCAAGTCCTTGGCGGGTCATACTTCAAGCCGGGTCACACCGTGAGGTATATCACCAACAAGTATAGTTGAGTTATATGTGTGGTTACCGAAGGTTGTTCGGAGTCCTGGATGAGATCACGGGCGTCACGAGGGTTTCCGGAATGGTACGGAAACGAAGACTGATGTATGGGATGGTTTCATTTGGTCACCAGAAAGTTTCGGGCATTACCGAAAGTCTGCCAGGAGTGACGAATGGGTTCGTGGTATTCACCGGGAGGGGCCGACCCACCCGGGAGTGAGCTCGTGTCCCTAGGGTGGCGCACCAGCCCTTAGTGGGCTGGTGAGGCCAGCCCAAGAGGGCTATGGCGCCACAAGGGAAAAATACCAAAGGAAAGAAAAAAAGGAAAGAGGGAGGTAGGAAGGAAGGAGTGGACTCCTTCCCCCAAACCAAATTGGAGTGGGAGGCCACCTCCTCCCTTCGGCCAGCGCCCTTGGGGCTCCCTTGAGCCCCAAGGCTAGCCCCTCCCCTCCTCATATATATATTGGTGGCTTAGGGCTTTTTGAGATACAACTTTGCCACGTGCAACTCAAACCTATACCACGTAGTTCTTCCTCTAGATCGGATTTCTGTGGAGCTCGGGCGGAGCCCTGCAGGAGTAGATCATCACCACCACTAGAGCGTCGTCACTCTGCTAGAGAACTCATCTACTTCTCCGTCTCTCTTGCTGGATCGAGAAGGCCGAGATCGTCATCGAGCTGTACGTGTGCTGAACGCGGAGGTGTCGTCCGTTCGGCGCTAGATCGGAACGGATCGTGGGACGACGGTGATTTGAATCATGAAGCTGTACCACTACATCAAGCGCGTTTCTTAATGCTTCCCTCTTGGCGATCTACAAGGGTATGTGGATCTAATCTCGTCTTGTATATGGACATCACCATGATAGGTGTTCGAGTGCGTATGAAATTTTTTGTTTCCCATGCAACGTTCCCCAACAGTTTTGGTAATTGATCACAACATATGTATCATTGGACTAATGAGCTTATCCAAGTATATTTTAGAAAACTTCAAAGATGCCTTGGCTATAGGATTGTGAGGAGAAGCCCCTTGATGCATGGAAGGAAATGGTATTGGCTTAAGCTTCAAGCAAGAATACTCTACATTTACATTTGTGAGAAATCATTTTAAGTCAATAGAAAATCCAATACTATTAAAAGGGTGATGTATTATGATGAATTGGTTTCTCAAGTGCTGAGAGGTAGCCACAAAGAATACTTAGCCATTCTCCTGAAAAATATCTATGTCCAAAGCTATACCAGAAAAATTGATGCCACCAACTATTTCCACTCAGCTCTACCGATTTTCCACCAGACAGATCCCTTACCAAACCCTACCACATCGGTACCACCAACTTTCACATCGGTGCCACTGAAATTGAGTGACCAACTTTCTATTGAGAAAATTTCAAGAATCAGAATTTCTGAGTTTGAAATCGGGCTCATCGAGATTTGGAAACTAGTCTAGGTCACCGTATCAGTACCACCGAGATTCATATATCGGTCTCATTGAGCATTAAAAAGTTGCCAAATTTAGTGCAACTCGGTACCATTGAGATTCATTTCGGTGTCACCGAGTTGGGCAATAATGTTGCAACGGTTGAATTTTGGGAGATGCCATTATATACCCACATCCACCTCCTCTCATTCAAAGAGGAAGCACTCAGAACACACTTACACTTGCCAGATCCATATTTCTGAGAGAGAGCCACCTACTCATGTGTTGAGATCAAGAGATTCCGGTCCAACCATTTGAACCTTGATTTCTAGCCTCCCAGAGTTGCTTTCCACAAGATCAATCTCTCCTACCCATGCCAACTCTGTGAGAGAGTGATTGAGTGTTGAGGAGACTATCTTTTGAAGCACAATAGCAAGGAGTTCATTGTTCTACCGCACCTATTACCTTTTGAAGGGTGGTGCCTCCTAGATTGGTTAGGTGTTACTTGGGAGCCTCCTACTTCGTGTTGTGGAGTTGAACCAAGAAGTTTGTAGGGGCAAGGAGGCCTACTTCGTGAATATCTACTGTGAATGAGGCTAGTCCTGTGTGGAGGGAAGCCATGGTGGAATAGACAAGCTCGCTTCTTCGTGGACTCCTTGTGGGTGAAGCCCTCTGTGGACTCTCAGAGTCGTTATCCTCCGTGGTTGGCGTCTCCACTAACATGGACATGCGACAGCACCACCTATCAGAACCATGCCAAAAAATCGTTGTGTTGTGTTTGATATTCTTACCTTACCCTCTACATTAGATTTGTGTGTCTTTACTTTCCGCGGTAATACTCTTAGTTGTGCATGTGTAGGGTGAACTTGACTAGTCATAGTTGCTAAAACTGGCCCACAACTAAAATTGGGAAAAGGCTAAGTTTTTATCTTTTCAAGTAGTCTAATCACCCCCCCCCCCTCTACACATACTTTCGATCCTACAAGTGGTATCAGTGCTTTGGTCTCCATTGCATTGGTTTCACAACCTAGAAGAGTATGGCGTCTAGTGAGGGAAATTATCATTGTAGAGGTCCATATTTCTATGGTACAAACTTCACTAGTTGGAAGCATAAGATGAAAATACATATTCTTGGTCATAATCCTGCCGTTTGGGTTGTTGTTCATGTTTGTGTGCAAGGTGATTTCTTTGGAGAAGGAAGAGAACCGGATCATAATACGAGAACAAATGAGATGAAGATGTTGCAGTACAATGCTCAAGCGCGTGATATCCTATTCAACTCCTTTTGTCCCGAAGAATTCAACAAAATCAGTCGGCTTGAGAATGCAAAGGAGATTTGGGATACTTTGATTAATATGCAAGAACGTACTGATTCTGTCAGGGAATCTAAGTTGGATGTGCTTCAAAGTTAGCTTGACAAGTTCAAGATGAAGGATGGTGAAGGAGTCACTGAGATGTACTATAGGGTAGCTCTCATCAGAAATGAGATTGCCGACTTCGGAAGCAAAGAAATGACCGACAAATTCATCATCAAGAAGATACTTAGAGCCTTGGATGGAAGATACAACACTGTGTGCACATTAATCAAAATGATGCCAGACTACAAAGATCTCAACCAATTGAAGTCATTGGAAGGATTGTTTCTCATGAAATGTCACTCAAGGAAAAAGACGAGTTGCACAACAAGTCAAGCGGTGCTTACGAAGCTTCAAGTGATACTCCTGTTACTTCAAATGACAACCTTGTTACCAATGAAGAGATCAGCCTCATGGTCAGAAAATTCAACAAGTTCTACAAGAGTATAGGCAAAGAGAGAAGCTCAAGCTCAAGATATGATGAGAAGCGTTCCTCTAGTTGTGACCGAAATCGGTACAACTATGTAAAGCCCGGAGACTAATCAAATGAGTGCTCAAATCCCCACGAAGGAAGGGAAGAGTCATCTAGAAGATGAAGCTCAAGATATGAGTCACCTCACAAAGAGAGAAGGAGTAGAGAATATCATTATGAATGAAGACAACCATGGAGAGGAAAGGAATCAAAGAATAAGAACAGTTACACCAAGAGCATCTCAAGAAGAAGACACCAAGCTCACATTGGTGAGAGTCTGACAACCAATCTGAGAGAAGCTATAACTCCAGCTCCAACTACAGTCAAGATGAAGGTGTTGCTGGTCTTGCACTCGTTTCCTCCAATTCTTATGGCTTATTTGATTCACCAAATGAAGGGATTGGAAACTACTTCATGGCAAAAGGCCCCAAGGTATCACACCCCGAGTACTTTGACATTGATAGTGATGAGGATGACTTGTTAGGAGAAGAAGACTTGCTCTTTGATAAAGCTAGTGATAACATTGAAAATGTACTTGAAAATAATTATGCTAGTCAAGAGAAATTGAATGATGATGATAAGAAAGAGATTGAACGACTAACTAAGATTTAAACACTCTTAAGTTAGCTCATGAAACCACTCTATAAGATCATAGAGAGCTTGCAAGAACTCATGAGAAACTACGCTTCGAGAAGCTAAATTTAGAGCAAGAGCATGAGTTTCTAAAAGAAATCAATGATGCTCTTCGAAAGAAGAGTTACTCTTATCTAGCCAAACGATTACTCTTGTCTACTTTTCTTCCACACGTTAAACCTAAGAACACTAGTAACAAAGGCAAGAAAGTTTCTTCATCTAGTAATAACAATGCAAAAGCTAGATCAAATGATGGTATTGCTAGTAGCTCCTTTGACTCCACTAAGGATTCTCTTAGCTTAGTTAAACTTGAGCAAGAAGACGATTTATTGAAAGGAATTATAGGGAGAGGTGTCTTAAAGACTCATGCCGGAAGAAAGAAATTCGAGGAAATTGTGCACAAGCAAGGAGGACATCAGAAGAAGCAAGGTGTTGCCCACTTCAATGTCAATGGAGGTGTTTGGGAAGAAGGTCCATATCCCATTCCCAAGTTTGTTCCTCAAGAGGAGAAGCATGACCCTACTCCTCCCAAGGGAACAAGCTTTCAAGATGACTGTCGTTGTTAAAACCCGCAAATCTCAGGTAGGGGGTCCTGAACTATGGACCTTAGATCGATGGGTTGCAGGAGGAACGGGGAGATAATGTTTATCCAGGTTCGGTCCCTCTTGAGGAGGTAAAACATTGTGTCCTACTTGATTATATTGATGAGGATGATGATTACAGAGTCTACCTCGAGATCGTGTATACTAAACCCTAGGTGGATTAATACCCCTACATGGACGAGGACCCCCGGTTTATATAGTCATCGGGAGGGCCTAGGGTTACATGCAACCGACCTAGTCTACTTTACTTGGTCTCCATGCCAGTCTTCGGGGTTCTCCTTCTTGACTATGAGACAATCGCGCAACCCAGCCCATGATAGGCACAACCCATCAGGCCGACCTCTTTGTAGTAAGCTGACTATGTGAGGACCCCTTAATCCTGGACTCCCTAAGTAGCCTTCGAACTAGCTTTTAATGCTGATGTGCAGGGTCTTTAGATGATTAGCCCAAAGTGTCCAGCTTGCAAGGCGAGTTCCTTCGTCTCCTCCGAGTAAGAAATGACGGTCTTGGTCTTCGGATGGCTCCCGATTACCGAAGGGTCATGGGGCCCACGTCTTTTAATTCTGCACAATCTAACAATATTTCTCGATTCTCGCATGCTTTTGTAGAGGAAAACACCTCTCACATTCCTTGACAGAACCGTTCCTTATAGCAAGCACGGGTAGCGCCCTTTATAAAGAGATCAAAATCCATCTTGAGGACCATCGCACCTTAGCCTCGCCAAGAAACCCTAGAGCTCTTAACACCTGTGGAATCATGGATGGTCCTTCTTCGCGCCGCCTCGATCCCCTTCCACGGGACTGGGCCAGTTGCTTTGTCTCTCTCCTCCGCCTATGTGAACTTGAAATGCAGGGATATCTCCCCCAATTAGATCTCGCACCCACTCACACTGGTCTGACCTCCATTCATGGGAAGGCCTTTGCGGAAAACTTCCCTTCCCTGCATGGGGGAGAGCGAGTTTGCCAAGTTCCTTTCCTGCTGCGAGGGGTGGGATTCCCCATTCACCCCTTCTTAAGGGGTTTATTGGAATTTTATGGGCTGCAGCTCCACAATCTTACTCCCGGTTCCATCCTCCATACCCCAGGCTTCGTAACGTTATGCGAGGTGTTCTTGGGTTGCAAACCCCACTTTCATCTATGGAGAAAGTATTTCTACGTCATTCCCCGCACTAGAGGAACAACAATCCTAGAAGTGGGTGGAGCCGAAGTGTGGTGCATAGCCTCCACAGGATACCCGTTTGGGACACCGAAGAAGGAACTCGAAGAGTGGCCCTGAAAGTGGTTTTATATTGAGGATGTTCGCCCATTCGATCCAGTTTGTAGGGGCCTTCCTGAATACTCGGCGGATCCTTTAAAGAAGCGATTCAGCTAGAGGCTGAAGAGTCTTTCTCAAGAGGAGAGTTCTGAAGTGAAACGTCTATCTAACAAGGTCAAGATGCTCGCTCACTGCGGACTAACCATCATTGATGTAATGGCCGCAGTGATTACCTGGTGCGTCCAGCCGCTCCAACAACGTACGCATCCCTTGTGGTGTTACAGTGGGACAAGAGATTCCACTCGATCCAGAAGGCAAGGACCAAATGACCAGAAAGCCTTAGAGGCTATCCTAGCCGATCTCTTCAAAGGGGAACAAGAAGATTTTACTCGCCTCATCACCAAGGACGGCTATTCGGCATACGACCCCGTCGAATATTTAAGTGTGCTAATGTTCAAAGTTTCTACCCCTTTACTGTTTGATTTATAATTTCTACCCCTTCCTTGCAGCCCAGCCCGAGGACTATGCGTGTGATGACGATCCTCGGTTTCATGAAGACCGTGAGCTTTCTATCATTTTCGAGGATGGGGTGTTTTACCAGTATGGAGTTGACGAACAGAGGGTATCCCTTGTAGCCAACAACCCCAGTTCCCTTCCCTCTTCGGCGAGTAAGAGAAAAACGACGGCCCAACGAGGCGCCGCACCTAGGGGTCATCGAAGCGCCCGCCGGACCACTCCCCGGACAGAACTGGTCGGGGTTCTATTAGACGATGACAAGATTCCCGAACAAAAGGTGGCTGGACAAAACTCATTTGTTGCTCCTTCAGAAAAACGGTATACAAACCTACTTATATTCCTTACGATGATATCCGTCCTTCTATACTTTCCCGACCCTCGACCGACCAGTGTGGGAGACGTGCGCAACCCTCCCCGCTCGAAGACGGTGTCGAGGTATTGGGCAGTCAACCAAATCCCAGAGCATCGGCAGACACCGGAGTACCGAACATGGGACGCTCCCAGAGTGCTTGAATAGACGATCGATAACCAACTCTGAATATGAGATTGCAATGAATCGTCGACGGCCGAAGGAGGCACTAGGTCATCATGTATTCTCCGAACAAGAGTTTAATGCTCTCAGTTCGGATGATACGTACCTTGGAGCCGCGCGATATGGCCTTAAAGAAGTGGTCGAGCAAGTGTCTGCCGACATGCAAGTAAATTATTGACATTATAATGTCCGAACAAAAGTTCGGACCCAGTATCCCCCGAGCCTTAATTTGCTCGGGACGGCTGAATTAACGGTCGATGTCAAATACTTTTTCAATCTACAGGCTTTGAAGTAGAAAAACGAGAGTTTATCCAAAGATCACCATCAGAGCCAGGCCAATTTAGAGGCGAGTAGGGCCAAGCTAGAAGATGTGAAGAAATTTACCAAAGAAGCCCATGGTAAGGGAGTTAATTTGTGATATGCTGAATTTTCTTAAAATATATATTAATAGCCAAAAAATTGCTATAGCAGGTGAATCAATACGCCAAATGCAAAAAGATCTGGATGCCTCTCGAGAAGCTCAGCGATATGCCGAATCACAGCTTGAAGCCGGTCAGCGCATACTAAAGCGATGTCGCGAAGAAAACAACAATCTCAAGGAAGAGAATAAAAACAAGCTCAGGAAGTTGAGAGTTTGAAAACTCAATTGGCACAGACTCGAGAACAGAACCATAAATTGAAAGGCGGCATGTTCTATGAGTAAATCTCTGACCTAGAACTGATTCCATTTTTATTGTGTTGATCATGAAAATTTGTTCCTCCTTTGGGTTAGGTCTTCTGACTGGGCGTCCTGAAGAGGAGGCAACTTCCTTTGGGGGGACCTAATGAAGGAACTGTCCATTGTGCATGAGCATGCGTGGAAGGCTATGCGGAGTATGGTCTGAGCTTTATGGCCGAACCAAGACCCTCCACAAGGGATGGCCGACCTTGCCGAGCGATTTATAGGAGCCCGTAGTTGCTTCCAATTGTGGAAGACCTTGGCCTGCCGAGAAGGATCTCGGGAGGCATGGTCTATGGTGAAGACCTGATTTACTCGCCTAGATCCCGAGCACATGGCCCGAGTTGGACTAGTGGTACCAGATGGGAAGGAGATTCGTCTAAATCTAGTGTACGATCAAGTGATGCCCGCTGCACGGTTTTCACAGGAGGACTGCATGTTAGATGCGATAATAGATCAACTAGATCAATCATCAAGTGTGTAATCACATGTAATGATATTTGTGTGTTAAGACACTTACCTTCATATTTTGAAGATTATGTCTTTAACCGGCCATCAACTTCGACCTCCCCTGTTATAAACTGGGCAGTGTTTCATACTTTGTATCCTACAAAGGTAGGAATTAAATTTCCGATAACTAGGCAATCAGGCCATGTGGTACTAACAGACAAAAGTTATATGGGTGGATTATGCTATATTACAACAAGGCGTAAGAAACATCTTCGAGAAAAAATAGTTCCTTAATGGATTCCTTTTTCCGAGTTGCTAGATGTTTTGTAGTCGGTATGGTTGTTTATCCGCTCAACACGGCCAACAGTTTTTTGATGCGAAATTGCCGAGTAGGTGGGCATCGTCCTAGCCGATCAAGTTGTATCTCAAGAAGCGCTAGCTTTTGGCTTTACCCGTCTAAGGTTCGTGTCCGGGCGAACCGGTCATAACAATCGCAGCGGTGCCTCCTTTACCCTCTAGCCGAATACATCGGGAATGCAGAGAGCAAGCACATGAGTGAGGCAACTGCTACCTCTTGAGCTTGCGTTGGTTTTTCCCTTGAAGAGGAAAGGGTGATGCAGCATAGTAGCAGTAAGTATTTCCCTCAGTTTGAGAACCAAGGTATCAATCCAGTAGGAGTATCACGACAAGTCTCCAAAGTACCTGCGCAAAAACAACAAACTTGCACCCAACGCTATAAAGGGGTTGTCAATCCCTTCACAATTGATTGCAAGGTGAGATCTGAAGGCGGAAAGTGCAACAAAGTAAAAGTGTAGATCTGAAAATATGATGTGAAGTAGACCCGGGGGGCATATTGTTCACTAGAGGCTTCTCTCATGATATCAAGTATTACGGTGGGTGAATGAATTACTGTCGAGCAATTGATAGAACCGCACAAAGTCATGACGATATCTAAGGCAATGATCATACATATAGGCATCACGTCCGAGACAAGTAGACCGATACTGTTTGCATCTACTACTATTACTCCACACATTGACCGCTATCCAGCATGCATCTAGTGTATTAAGTTCATGACAAACGGAGTAACGCCTTAAGAAAAATGACATGATGTAGAGGGATAAATTCATGCAATAGATATAAACCCCATATTTTTACCCATGATGGAACAACATGATGTGTGCCTCGCTACCCCTTCTGTCACTAGGTGAGGTCATCGCACGGTATGAACCCAAAACCAAGCACTTCTCCCATTGCAAGAATTATAGATCAAGTTGGCCAAACGAAACCCACAACTCAAAGAGAATTACAAGGATACGAAATAATGCATATAAGAGATCACAGAAGACTCAAGTAATATTCATAGATAATCTGATCATAAATCCACAATTCATCGGATCTCGACAAACACAACGCAAAAAAGATTACATCGAATAGATCTCCATGAAGATCATGGAGAACTTTGTATTGAAGATCCAAGAGAGAGAAGAAGCCATCTAGTTACTAGCTATGGGCCCGAAGGTCTGTGGTGAACTACTCACGCATCATCGGAGAGGCAATGGTGTTGATGGAGAAGCCCTCTGTGTCTGAATCCCCCCTCCGGCACGGCACCAGAACGTGCCCCAGATGGGATCTTGCGGAGACAGAAGCTTGCGGCGGCGGAAAAGTATTTTCGTGGCTCTCTCCCGTGGTTTCAGATTTTTAGGGAATTTATAGGCGGAAGAAGTAGGGAAAAGGATCCACGGGGGGCCCACAAGCCTGGTAGGCGCCCCCCCAGGCCACAGCTAGGGGGCTTGTGGCCTCCCCCGGGATCCTTGCCTTGGTTCTCAAGTTCCATGCGTATCTTCTGTTACGGAAAAAATCATTCCGAAGATTTTATTCCGTTTGGACTCCGTTTAATATTCTCCTCTGAAAAAGGTCAAAAACACAGAAAAAACAGGAACTGACACTTGGCACTGAGTTAATAAGTTAATCCCAAAAAAGATATATAATGCATACAAAACATCCAAAGTTGACAAGATAATAGCATGGAACCATAAAAAATTATAGATACGTTGGAGACGTATCAAGCATCCGCAAGCTTAACCCCTGCTCGTCCTCGAGTAGGTAAGTGATAAAGACTGAATTTTTAATGTGGAATGCTACCTAACATATTTTTCCTTTGTAACTTCTTTCATGTGACATGAATGTTCAGATCCGTAGGATTCAAAACAATAGTTTGCTATTGACATGAAAACAATAATACTTCGAGCAAACTAGCATGGTGATCATGAACTTTTGAAATAACAAGGCCAAAGAAAGTTATCCCTACAAAATCATATAGTCTGGCTATGCTCCATCATCCCCACACAACGAATTTAAATTATGCACAACCCCGGTATTGGCCAAGCAATTATTTTTGCACTCTTACTTTCTCAAACCTTTTCAACTCTCACGCAATACATGAGCGTGAGCCATGGATATAGCACTATAGGTGGAATAGAGTGTGGTGGAGTGTTGCCTCTGAGCTTGAGTTGGTTTTTCCCTTGAAGAGGAAAGGGTGATGCAGCACAGTAGCAGTAAGTATTTCCCTCAGTTTTGAGAACCAAGGTATCAATCCAGTAGGAGAATCAAGCCAAGTGTCCACAGTACCTGCGCAAACACAAACGAACTTGCACCCAACGCTATAAATGGGTTGTCAATCCCTTCAAGATTGATTGCAAAGTGAGATCTGAAGGCGGAAAGTGCAACGAAGTAAAAGTGTAAGGCTGAAAATATGAAGTGAAGTAGACCCGAGGGCCATAGTGTTCACTAGAGGCTTCTCTCAAAATAGAAAATATTACGGTGGGTGAACGAATTACTGTCGAGCAATTGATAGAACAGCGCAAAGTCATGACGATATCTAAGGAAATGATCATACATATAGGCATCGCGTGCGAGACAAGTAGACCGATACTTTCTGCATCTACTACAATTACTCCACACATCAACCGCTGTCCAGCATGCATCTAGTGTATTGAGTTCATGACGAACAGAGTAACGCCTTAAGCAAGATGACATGATGTAGAGGGATAAACTCAAACCAATGATGTAAACCCCATCTTTTTACCCTTGATGGCAACAACACGATGCGTGCCTCGCTATCCCTTCTGTCACTGGGTGAGGTCACCGCATGGTATGAATCCAAAACCAAGCACTTCTCCCATTGCAAGAATCATAGATCAAGTTGGCCAAACAAAACCCACAACTCGAAGAAAATTACAAGGATATGAAATCATGCATATAAGAGATCAGAAGAAACTCAAATAAGATTCATAGATAATCTGATCATAAATCCACAATTCATCGGATCTCGACAAACACATCGCAAAAGAAGATTACATATGATAGATCTCCATGAAGATCATGGCGAACTTTGTATTGAAGATCCAAGAGAGAGAAGAAGCCATCTAGCTACTAGCTATGGACCCAAAGGTCTATGGTGAACTACTCACGCATCATCGGAGATGTCATGGTTCTGATGAAGAAGCCCTCCATATCCGAATCCCCCCTCCGGTAGGGCACCAGAACATGCCCCAGATGGGATCTTGCGGAGACAGAAGCTTGCGGCGGTGGAAAAGTATTTTCATGGATCTCTCTAATTATTTTGGATTTTTCGGGAATTTATAGGCGGAAGAGGTAGGGCCGATGAGCCACAGGGGGCCCACAAGCCTGCTAGGCGCGGGTCCCCCTGGACGCGCATAGGGAGCTTGTGGCCTCCCCTGGTGGACTCTGCCTTGGTTCTCACGTCCCCTGCATATCTTCTGTCCTGGAAAAAAACTTTTCGGAAGTTTTATTCCGTTTGGACACCGTTTAAAAATCTCCTCTGAAAGGGGTCAAAAACACGGAAAAAACACGAACTGGCACTTGGCACTGAGTTAATAAGTTAGTCCCAAAAAAGATATAAAAGGCATACAAAACATCCAAAGTTTGACAAGATAATAGCATGGAACCATAAAAAATTATAGATACGTTGGAGACGTATCAAGCATCCCCAAGCTTAACTCCTGCTCGTCCTCGAGTAGGGAAGTGATAAAGACTGAATTTTTGATGTGGAATGCTACCAAGCATAGTTGTCCTTTGCAACTTCTTTCATGTGACATGAATGTTCAGATCCGTAAGATTCAAAACAATAGTTTTCTATTGACATGAAAACAATAATACTTCAAGCAAACTAGCAAGGTAATCAAGAACTTTCGAAATAACAAGGCCAAACAAAGTTATCCCTACAAAATCATATAGTCTGGCTATGCTCCATCATCCTCACACAACTAATTTAAATCATGCACAACCCCGGTATTGGCCAAGTAATTGTTTTCGCACTCTTACTTTCTCAAACCCTTTTCAACTCTCACGCAATACATGAGTGTGAGCCATGGATATAGCACTATGGTGGAATAGAGTGTGGTGGAGGTTGTGAGACAAAAAGGAGGAGATGGTCACATTGACTCGGCGTATCAAAGGACTATGGAGATGCCCATTAATAGATATCAATGAGAATGAGTAGGGATTGCCATACAAAGGATGCACTAGAGCTATAAGTATGTGAAAGCTCAAAAGGAGAACTATTGGGTGTCCATCCAACTTGCTTGCTCACGAAGACCTAGGGCAATTTTGAGGAAGCCCATCATTAGAATATACAAGCCAAGTTATATAATAAAGATTCCGACTATAATTGTCCCTTCTCTCTTTTTCTCTTTTTTTTGTTTGGGCTCTTTGGCCTCTTTCCATATTTTTTTTGTGCGCAACTTTGGCCTGTTTTTTATTTATTCCTAACATGGGACAATGCTCTAATAATGATGATCATCACACTTTTCTTTACTCATAGCTCAAAGCTTAGAACGATGATGACTCTATAGGAAATGCCTCCGGCAGTGTACCGGGATGTGCAACGATTTAGCTTGGCCTATGACGTTGAAAAATCTCGCTAGCTATCTTACGATCGTGCAATGGCAATATGAGAGTGACGGCACAATTCATGAGACGGAACGGTGGGAGTTGCATGGCAATATATCTCGGAATGGCTGTCAAAATGCCATAGTAGGTAGGTATGGTGGCTGTTTTGAGGAAGGCATATGGTGGGTTTGTGCACCGGCGGAAATTGCGCGGTACTAGAGAGGCTAGCAATGGTGGAAGGTGAAAGTGCATCTATACCATGGACTCACATTAGTCACGAAGAACTCACATACTTGTTGCGAAAGTTTTTATTAGTAATCAAAACAAAGTGCTAAACGCATACTCCTAGGGGAAGGGTTGGTAGGTGTTAACCATCGCACGATCCCGACCGCAACACAAAGGATGACAATCAATAGATCAATTATGCTCCGACTTCCTAACATAGCGTTTCACCATACGTGCATGTTACGGGAATCACTAACTTCAACACAAGTATTTCTAGATTCACAACACCCTACTAACATAACTCTTAATATTACCAAATCCACGTCTCAAAACTAATTGAAAGGAATCAAACTTCTCTTTCTACTCAATGCACATGAAGATGGAAGTTTTATTGTATCCTCTTCGGGTACCTATCACCTTTGGTACTACTTTCATAGCACAAGCCAACTACTAAGTTATGCACCGCCGTGCTCTAAAAGATCTAAGTGAAGCACATAGATTAAAATTTGTCTAGCTCAAAAGATATAAGTGAAGCACAAAGAGTATTCTAGCAAATTCACGATGAGTGCATGTCTCTCTCAAAAGGTGTGCAGCAAGGATGATTGTGACACAACAAAAAGAAAAGACTCCTACGATACAAGACGCTCCAAGCAACACACATATCATGTGGTGAATAAAAATATAGCTCCAAGTAATGTTACCGATGGATTGAAGACGAAAGAGGGGATGCCTTCCCGGAGCATCCCCAAGCTTAGGCTTTTTGGTGTCCTTGAATTTGGCTTGGGATGCCTTGGGAATCCCCAAGCTTGAGCTCTTTCCACTCTTTATCCCTTTGTCCATGAGAACATCACCCAAAACTTGAAAACTTCACAACACAAAACTTAAACACAAACTCGTGATATCATTAGCACAAGAAAACAAACTACCACCTCTTTAGGTATTGTAGAAATCTTAATTTCTATTTGTATTGGTGTTAGATTACTGTATTCTAACTTTTCCATGGCTAGTACCCCCCCCCCCCCCCCCCGATACTATCCATAGTTTCATCAAAATAAGCAATCAACACAACAAAAAACAGAATATGTCAAAAACAGACCAGTCTCTAGCAATCTGTATACTTCGTATACTTTTAGTATCTCCAAACTTCTGAAAAATTACGAACATTTGGGAAATTGGCATATAAACCAGCAGCAAAAAGAATCAACTCAAAATCTCTTTCTGGATAAAAATGAAAAATAATTTCGTGAGCGAAAAGTTTTTTGTCTTTTTCAGCAAGATCAAACAACCATCACCAAAACTAGTCATAAAGGTTTTACTTGGCTCAAACCCAAAAGGAAACACATAAAACACAATCATAACAGAATTATGATGGTGTGGACACAACAAAATAGAAAGCAGAAGCAAAGATAAATTCATTGGGTTGCCTCCCATCAAGCGCTATTGTTTAACGCCCTTAGCTAGGCATTGATAATAAAATGATGCTCACATAAAAGATAGCTATCGGACACAAAGAGAGCATCATGAAACATGTGACAAACATATCTAAGTCTAACATATTTCCTATGCATAGGTATTTTGTAGGAAAACAGATTGTCAAAACAACCAATAGTTACCATATGCAAGGAAGAAGAAAGAGACAATAGCAATCTCAACATAATGAGAGGTGATTTGGTAACATGAAAGTTTCTACCACAATATTTTCCTCTCTCATAGAAATTACATGTGGGATCATAATCAAATTAAACAATATAGCTATCACATAGGATATGATTTTCATGATCCACATGCATGAAAAGTTGACGCTCTTCAAAAATAGTGGGATTATCATCACCTAAAGTCATGACTTCTCCGAACCCACTTCCAATATTATTGCAAACATCATAATCATCATGAGGGTTAAACAAATTTTCAAGATCATAAGAAAAATTATCACCCCAATCACGATAATTGCAACAAGTAGTGGACATAGCAAAACTAGCATCCCCAAGCTTAGGGTTTTGCATATTTTTAGCATGATTGACACTAATAGGATTTATAGTGAAACCATTGCAATCATGCTTTTCATTCAAGGAGTCCTCGTGAATCACTTCATAAATTTCTTCATCACGATTTTCAGATTCACGCATCTCAAGCAAAACTCCATAGAGAAAGTCAAGTGCACTCAACTCACTAGCAATTGGATCAACATAATTGGATCTCTTAAAGAGATTAGCAAGTGGATGAGGATCCATATCAATAGATTTTCAGCAAGCGAAGATGCAAGCATATTGAAGTCACATAACACACAAGAAAAGGAAAGGCAAACGAAAAAGGCAAATATTTTTTGCAATTTTTTATTTTTTAGAAGTAGGGGAGAGGAAAACGAGAGGCGAAAGGCAAAAAAAAAGGAAATGCAAGAGATGA
This sequence comes from Hordeum vulgare subsp. vulgare, assembly GCF_904849725.1. NCBI lineage: Eukaryota > Viridiplantae > Streptophyta > Magnoliopsida > Poales > Poaceae > Hordeum > Hordeum vulgare. The sequence continues at coordinate 135,391,527 of NC_058521.1, forward strand.
TTTTGCGACAGTTACTTGGATAAGCTTCACTTAGAATAATCCCCGATGCCAGAAATTGACACGTTGAAGGGAGACTATTCTTGACTTGATACTCCCCGGCAACGGCGCTAGAAATCCTTCTGCTGCCTCTGAACTTGCGTTGGTTTTTCCCTTGAAGAGGAAAGGGTGATGCAGCACAGTAGCAGTAAGTATTTCCCACAGTATTGAGAACCAAGGTATCAATCCAGTAGGAGAATCAAGCCAAGTGTCCAGAGTACCTGCGCAAACACAAACGAGCTTGCACCCAACGCTATAAAGGGGTGTTCAATCCCTTCAAGATTGCTTACAAAGTGAGATCTGAAGGTGGAAAGTGCAACGAAGTAAAAGTGTAAGGCTGAAAATATGAAGTGAAGTAGACCCGAGGGCCATAGTGTTCACTAGAGGCTTCTCTCAAAATAGCAAATATTATGGTGGGTGAACGAATTACTGTCGAGCAATTGATAGAACCGCGCAAAGTCATGACGATATCTAAGGCAATGATCATACATATAGGCATCACGTCCGAGACAAGTAGACCGATACTTTCTACATCTACTACTATTACTCCACACATCGACCGCTATCCAACATGCATCTAGTGTATTGAGTTCATGACGAACAGAGTAACGCCTTAAGCAAGATGACATGATGTAGAGGGATAAACTCAAACCAATGATGTAAACCCCATCTTTTTACCCTTGATGGCAACAACACGATGCGTGCCTCGCTACCCCTTCTGTCACTAGGAGAGGTCACCGCACGGTATGAACCCAAAACCAAGCACTTCTCCCATTGCAAGAATCATAGATCGAGTTGGCCAAACAAAAGCCACAACTCGAAGAGAATTACAAGGATATGAAATCATGCATAAAAGAGATCAGAAGAAACTCAAATAAGATTCATAGATAATCTGATCATAAATGCACAATTCATCGGATCTCGACAAACACACCACAAAAGAAGATTACATCAGATAGATCTCCATGAAGATCATGGAGAACTTTGTATTGAAGATCCAAGAGAGAGAAGCAGCCATCTAGCTACTAGCTATGGACCCGAAGGTCTATGGTGAACTACTCACGCATCATCGGAGAGGTCATGGTGTGGATGAAGAAGCCCTCCGTATCCGAATCCCCCCTCCGGCAGGGCACTAGAATGTGCCCCAGATGGGATCTTGCGGAGACAAAAGCTTGCGGTGGAGGAAAAGTATTTATGTGGATCTCTCCCGTAGTTTTGGATTTTTCAGGAATCTATAGGCGGAAGAGGTAGGGAAGACGAGCCACAGGGGGGCCCACAAGCCTGCTAGGCGCCCCCCCTGGCCGCGCCTAGGGGGCTTGTGGCCTCCCCTGGTGGCCTCTGCCTTGGTTCTTACTTCCCCTGCGTATCTTCTGTCTTGGAAAAAAATATTTTCAGAAGTTTTATTCCGTTTGGACACCGTTTAAAGATGTCCTCTGAAAGGGGTCAAAAACACGAAAAAAAACAGGAATTGGCACTTGGCACTGAGTTAATAAGTTAGTCCCAAAAAAGATATAAAAGGCATACAAAACATCCAAAGTTTCACAAGATAATAGCATGGAACCATCAAAAATTATAGATACGTTGGAGACGTATCATGGAGGTTGTGAGGCAAAAAGGAGGAGATGGTCACATTGACTCGGCTTATCAATGGGCTATGGAGATGCCCATCAATAGATATCAATGTGAATGAGTAGGGATTACCATGCAACGGGTGCACTTTGAGCTATGAGTGTGTGAAAGGTCAAAAGGAGAACTAGTGGGTGTGCATCGTACTTGCTTGCTCATGAAGACCTAGGGCAATTTTGAGGAAGCCCATCATTTGAATATACAAGCCAAGTTATATAATGAAGATTCCCACTATTATATGGAAGTGTCAAAACAAGAGACTCTCAATCATGAAGAACATGGTGCTATTGTGAAGCGCAAGTGTGGAAAAAGATAGTAGCATTGTCCCTTCTCTCTTTTTCTCTCTTCTTTTTTTGGGCTCTTTGGCCTCTTTTCATTTTTTTGGGTGGGCATCTTTGGCCTCTTTTTTTTATTTCCTCACATGGGACAATGCTCTAATAGTGATGATCATCACACTTCTATTTACTCACAACTCAATACTTAGAGCAATGATGACTCTATAGGAAATGCCTCCGGCAGTGTACCGGGATGTGCAACAATCTAGCTTAGCGTATGACGTTGAAACATCTCGCTAGCTATCTTACGATCATGCAATGGCAATATGTAAGTGACGTCACATGTCATGAGACGGAACGATGGTAGTTGGATGGCAATATATCTCGGAATGGCTATGAAAATGCCATAATAGGTAGGTATGGTGGCTGTTCTGAGGAAGGTATATGGTGGGTTTGTGCACCGGCGAAAGTTGCGCGACACTAGAGAAGCTAGCAATGGTGGAAGGTGAAAGTGCATCTATACCATGGACTCACATTAGTCATGAAGAACTCATATACTTATTGCAAAAGTTTTATTAGTAATCAAAACAAAGTGCTAAACGCATACTCCTAGGGGAAGGGTTGGTAGGTGTTAACCATCGCGTGATCCCGACCGCCACACAAAGGATGACAATCAATAAATCAATTATGCTCCGACTTCGTAACATAGTGGTTCACCATACGTGCATGCTATGGGAATCACTAACTTCAACACAACTATTTCTAGATTCACAACACCCTACTAACATAACTCTAATATTACCAAATCCATGTCTCAAAACTAATTGAGAGGAATCAAACTTCTCTTTACTAATCCATGCACAAGAATATGGAAGTTTTATGGTATCCTCTTTGGATGCCTATCATCTTTAGGACTACTTTCATAGCACAAGCCAATTACCAAATTACTCACAGAGAGCACTCTCAAAAAGATATAAGTGAAGATCGAGAGTTCTTATTTCTCCAAAATATGACACCACTGTGCTCTAAAAAGATCTAAGTGAAGCACTAGAGCAAATTTATCTAGCTCAAAAGATATAAGTAAAGCACATGCGAGCTAAATTGCCTAACTCAAAAGATATAAGCGAAGCTCAAAGAGTATTCTAGCAAATTCATGATGAGTGCATGTATCTTTCAAAAAGGTGTGCAGCAAGGATGATTGTGACACAACAAAAAGAAAAGACTCCTATGATACACGACGCTCCAACCAAAACACATATCATGTGGTGAATAAAAATATAGCCCCAAGTAACGTTACCGATGGATTGAAGACGAAAGAGGGGATGCCTTCCCGGGACATCCCCAAGCTTAGGCTTTTTGGTGTCCTTGAATTTGGCTTGGGATGCCTTGGGCATCACCAATCTTAAGCTCTTTCCACTCTTTATCCCATTGTCCATGAGAACATCACCCAAAACTTGAAAACTTCACAACAAAAAACTTAAACAGAAACTCATGATATCATTAGCATAAGAAAACAAACCTCCACCTCTTTAGGAACTGTAGGAAACTTGATTTATATTTAAATTGATGTTATATTACTGTACTCTCACTTTTCCATGGCTAGTACACCCCGATACTATCCATAGTTTCATAAAAATAAGCAATCAACACAACAAAAACAGAATCTGTCGAAAACAGACCAGTCTGTAGCAATCTGTATATTTCGTATACTTATGGTATCGAAAAAATTCTGAAACATTATGAAAATTAGGTAAATTGGCATATCAACCAGCAGCAAAAAGAATCAACTCAAACGCTCTTTCTGGATAGGAATTGAAAATAATTTTGTGAGCGCAAAGTTTCTGTCTTTTTCAGCAAGATCAAACAATCATCACCAAAACTAGTCATAAAGGTTTGACTTGGCACAAACACAAAAAAAGAAACACAAAAAACACAATCATAACAGAATTATGATGGTGTGGACACAACAAAACAGAAAGCAAAAGGCAAAGATAAGTTCATTGGGTTGCCTCCCAATAAGCGCTATTGTTTAACGCCTTTAGCTAGGCATAAGGCGATAGAATCAAGTACCGTCGTCTTTGGTGCTCAAACCATAAGTAGCCCTCATCATGGATTCATAAGGAAATCTTATTTTCTTTCTAGGAAAATTTTCCATGCCCTTCTTTAATGGAAATTGAAATCTAATATTCCCTTCCTTCATATCGATGATACCACCAATAGTCCTAAGGAAAGGTCTATCAAGAATGATGGGACATGTCGGATTGCAATCAATATCAAGCACAATGAAATCTACGGGTACATAGTTCTTATTAGGAATAATAAGAACATCATTGATCCTTCCCATAGGTTTCTTAACAGTAGAATCTGCAAGATGCAAATTAAGAGAGCACTCATCAATCTCATTGAAGCCTAGAACATCACATAAAGACTGTGGAATAGCGGAAACACTAGCACCCAAATCACACAAAGCATTGCATTCGTAGTTTTTGATCTTGATTTTGATAGTAGGTTCCCACTCATCATGAAGTTTTCTAGGAATAGAAACTTCCAAATCAAGTTTCTCTTCAAGAGATTTCATCATAGCATCGACGATATGATCGGTAAAAGCCTTGTTTGATTACAAAAGGCAAATATTTTTGTAATTTGTTATTTTTCAGAAGTGGGGGAGAGGAAAACGAGAGGCAAAAGGCAAAAAAAAGGAAATGCAAGAGATGATTCTGCGACAGTTACTTGGATAAGCTTCACTTAGAATAATCCCCGATGCCAGAAATTGACATGTTGAAGGGAGACTATTCTTGACTTGCTACTCCCCGACAACGGCGCTAAAAATCTTTCTGTCGCCTCTTGAGCTTTCGTTAGTTTTTCCCTTAAAGAGGAAAGGGCGATGCAGCACAGGAGCAGTAAGTGTTTCCCTCAGTTTGAGAACCAAGGTATCAATCTAGTAGGAGAATCAAGCCAAGTGTCCAGAGTACCTGCGCAAACACAAACGAGCTTGCACCCAACGCTATAAAGGGGTTGTCAATCCCTTCAAGATTGATTGCAAAGTGAGATGTAAGGCTGAAAATATGGTGTGAAGTAGACCCGGGGGCCATAGTGTTCAGTATAGGCTTCTCTCAAAATAACAAATATTACGGTGGGTGAACGAATTACTGTCGAGCAATTGATAGAACCGAGCAAAGTCATGACGATATCTAAGGCAATGATCATACATATAGGCATCACGTTCGAGACAAGTAGACCGATACTTTCTGCATCTACTACTATTACTCCACACATCGACCGCTATCCAGCATGCATCTAGTGTATTGAGTTCATGACGAACAGAGTAACGTCTTAAGCAAGATGACAGGATGTAGAGGGATAAACTCAAACCAATGATGAAAACCCCATATTTTTACCCTTGATGGCAACAACACGATGTGTGCCTCGCTACCCCTTCTGTCACTGGGTGAGGTCACCGCACGGTATGAACCCAAAACAAAGCACTTCTCCCATTGCAAGAATCATAGATCAAGTCTGCCAAATAAAACCCACAACTCCAAGAGAATTACAAGGATATGAAATCATGCATAAAAGAGATCAGGAGAAACTCAAATAAGATTTATAGATTATCTGATCATAAATCCACAATTCATCGGGTCTCGACAAACACACCGCAAAAGAAGATTACATCGGATAGATCTCCATGAAGATCATGGAGAACTTTGTATTGAAGATCCAAGAGAGAGAAGAAGCCATCTAGCTACTATCTATGGACCCGAAGGTCTATGGTGAACTACTCACGCATCATCGGAGAGGTCATGGTGTGGATGAAGAAGCCCTCCGTATCCGAATCCCCCTCCGGCAGGGCACCAGAACGTGCCCCAGATGGGATCTTGCGGAGACAGAAGCTTGCGGCGGCGGAAAAGTATTTTTGTGGATCTTCTCGGCAGTTTTGGAATTTTTCTGAATTTATAGGCGGAAGAGGTAGGGCAGACGAGCCACCGGGGGGCCACAAGCCTACTAGGTACGCCCCCTGGTCGCGCCTAGGGGGCTTGTGGGGTCCCCTGCTGGCCCCTGCCTTGGTTCTCAAGTCTGGTGTGTATCTTCTGTTCCGGAAAAAATATTTTGGAAGTTGTGTTCCGTTTGGACACCGTTTAAAATCCTCCTCTGAAAAGGGTCAAAAACACGGAAAAAACAGGAACTGACAGTTGGCACTTAGTTGATAAGTTAGTCCCAAAAAAGATACAAAAGGCATACAAAACATCCAAAGTTTGACAAGATAATAGCATGGAACCATAAAAAATTATAGATACGTTGGAGACGTATCAGTGCTCTTCTTATATAGCTTGCCCTCATGGACCTGATAAGTCTTTGATCGGCAGATGATACGTCGCGCCTCGGTTTTGTCATGAGGCAGCTCCTTGCGTAATAGGTAAGCAAGGAAGGGTTCGGTCCATGGCAGAATTATGTCCATGAACTCATGGGCCAAGGGCATTTCTTCAATTGAAGACCCTCCCATGACTTGATTGTCATGCTCGGTCGCTAGGGGTACCACCTGCTCTTCATCTTCATCCCCTTTGCGGACCATCTCGTCTTTCCATACTACGAATGGCTTGAACAGCCGCTCTACAAACATGTTGCTAGGGACAGGGTCACGCTTTGCGCCTAAGCGGGCGAGAACGCCCGCTGCTTGGTTGTTGTCTCTTGAGACATGTTAGAACTCTAATCCTTCAAATCATGATAATATTTTGAGGATGGCGTTCCTATAAGCCGCCATTTTTGGATTCTTTGCGTCAAATTCGCTGTTGATTTGTGAAATGGCGAGATTAGAGTCTCCTTATACCTCGAGATGTTGAATGCCCATTGAGGCTGCCATCCGAAGAACGTGTATCAGGGCTTCGTATTTGGTTGCGTTGTTTGAATTGGCGTACATGATCTGTAGCATGTACCAAAGATTATCCTTGGTCGGTTATGTGAGAATCACTCCAGCCCCCAGTCCGATGAGAGTTTTGGACCCATTGAAATACATGGTCCAATGAGCATAAGTGTTATACTCTCTCGGGAGTTCAGCCTCAGTCCATTCAGCCACGAAGTTGGCTAGAACCTGAGATTTGATGGACCGTCGTGCTTTGTAGGTGATCTCAAAAGGCGTGAGCTCGATGGCCCATGTTTCTATTTGGCCAGTGGCATCCTTATTGTTGATAATATCGTTCAGCGGAACTTCTGAAGTTATGGTGATCACACACTCCTGGAAATAGTGCCAAAGCTTTTGTGATGCCATGAACACTATATAGGCGATCTTTTGGTAATGTGGGTAGCTAGTTTTGCATGGGGTGAGAACTTCAGATACGTAGTAAACCGGCCTTTGAGTCCATAGTTGTTGGCCCTCAGCTTCTCGTTCTATGATGAGTACCGCATTGACGACTTGATTGGTGGCCGAGATGTATAGCAACATCGGCTCCCCTGTGAAGGGTGCTGCTAGTATGGGGTTGCTGGCTAATATCGCCTTGATGTCCTCCAGAACCGTTGTGGCCTCATCGGTCCACTTGAAGTCTTTGGTTTTCCTCAGCAACCGATAAAGTGGAAGGGCCTTCTCGCCTAGACGGGATATAAATCGGCTAAGAGCCGCCACGCAGCCAGCCAGCTTTTGGGCATGATGTAGCTCTATTGGTATCGCGAGGTGTGACAATGCTCACATTTTGTCCGGATTGGCTTGGATTCCTCTTTGCGATGTGATAAATCCGAGGAGTTTGCCGCCGGGGACTCCGAAGACACATTTACTCGGATTAAGCTGAATATCGTATGTCCGTAAGTTGGCAAAGGTCTCCCTGAGGTCGTCCACCAGCTGGTTGACGTGTCTGGTCTTGATGACCACATCGTCTACATATGCATCTACTGTTTTTCCGATTTTTTTCCCCAAGACAGTCTAAATCATGCGCTCGTAAGTGGCGTCTGTGTTTTTAGCCCGAACGGCATTGTGTTAAAACAGAATGGCCCATAGGGTGTTATAAATGTGGTTGTTGCGTGATCGGATTCTTTCATTTTGATCTAATGGTATTCGGAGTAGGCATCGAGGAAGCATAGGGAATCATGGCCGACTGTGGCGTAATCTGATCTTTTCGGGGCAATGGAAAGGGATCCTTGGGGCAGGCTTTGTTTAGGTCTTTAGAATCGACACATAGCTGCCAGGATTTATCCTTCTTTGGTACCATGACCAGGTTTACCAACCAGTCGGGGTGTTCAATGTCCCTGATGAAACCGGCTTCCAGTAGCTTGGCGAGCTCTTCGCCCATAGCTTGGCGTTTGGGTTCGAAAAATTGGTGCAGGGCCTATTTGACAGGTTTGAAACCGGCGATTATGTTCAGACTATGCTCTGCCAACCCCCAAGGGATTCCTAGCATGTTTGGTGGGTGCAAGGCAAATATGTCCCAATTTTTGCATAGAAAAGTGTGTAGTGCTTTGACAATTTTGCGCTCCAGTTGTGCCCCGATTGACACTGTTTTATTGGAATTCGTTGGGTGTACCTGGAATTTGATGATTTCGTCGACCGGTTTCAAGGATGTGGACTTGGGCCACTTGTCGAGGATCACGTCGTTTTTGTCTACCGCGGCATGTAGTGTCGCTCTTTTGCGACAAAGGTCTCTCCCAACATTTCCACGGCAAGGGATGTCATTTTGTTTTTGGATCGGAGGGCTCTTTTGGGGCAACTGTTTACAGTGATCACTCCGTTTGGCCTTGGCATTTTGAATTCCATGCACTAGTAATGCTGTATGGCGTGGAATCATGTGAAGGCTTCGCGTCCCTGATGACCCACAAGTATAGGGGATCAATCGTAGTCCTTTCGATAAGTAAGAGTGTCGAACCCAACGAGGAGCAGAAGGCTCTGATAAACGGATTTTAGCAAGGTAATAACTGCAAGCACTGAAAGTAGCGGTAACAGGTGATTGTGTAACGAGGTGAAACGTAGCAAGCAAAGAGTAACAAGTAACAAGTAGCAGCAACGGTGCAGCAAGTGGCCCAATCCCTTTTGTAGCAAGGGACAAGCCTGAACAAAGTCTTATAGGAGGAAAAACGCTCCCGAGGACACACGGGAATTTCTGTAATGCTTGTTTCATCATGTTCATATGATTCACGTTCGTTACTTTGATAGTTTAATATGTGGGTGGACCGGCGCTTGGGTACTGCCCTTACTTGGACAAGCATCCCACTTATGATTAACCTCTCTCGCAAGCATCCGCAACAACAAAAGAAAAATTAAGACAAAGTCTAGCCATAGCATTAAACTAGTGGATCCAAATCAGCCCCTCACGAAGCAACGCATAGACTGGGGTTCAAGCTTCTGTCACTCCAGTAACCCATCATCTACTTACTACTTCCCAATGCCTTCCTCTAGGCCCAAATATGGTGAAGTGTTATGTAGTCGACGTTCACATAACACCACTAGAGGAAAAGACAACATACAGCATATCAAAATACCAAACGAATATCAAATTCACATGACTATTATCAGCATGACTTATCCCATGTCCTCAGGAACAAAAGTAACTACTCACAAAACATAATCATAATCATGATAAGAGATGTAATGAATAGCATCAAGGATTTGAACATAAACTCTTCCACCAAGTAATCCAACTAGCATCAACTACAAAGAGTAATCAACACTACTAGCAACCTTACAAGTACCAATCGGAGTTGCGAGACGAAGATTGGTTACAAGAGATGAACTAGGGATTGGAGAGGAGATGGTGCTGATGAAGATGTTGATGAAGTTGCGTCCCCTCCGATGAGAAGAGTGTTGGTGATGACGATGGCGACGATTTCCCCCTCCGGGAGGGAAGTTTCCCCGGCAGGATCGTCTTGCCGGAGCTCTAGATTGGATCTGCTCAAGTTCCGCCTCGTGGCAGCGGCGAAACCACGAAAAAGCTCCCGACTGATTTTTTTTCTGGACCAGCACGCTTCATATAGAAAAAGAGGGGGCTCGTGGGCCGTCAGGGAGCCCACAAGCCCCCACTCCGCCACCAGGGGGTGGCGGTGTCAGGGCTTGTGGCGCCCTAGCAGCCCCCCTCCGGTAGTTCTTTCGCCTAGTATTTTTTATATAATCCAGAAAAAATCCACGTAAATTTTTAGGGCATTTGGAGATGTGCAGAATAGTGGATAGGATTTGCTCCTTTTCCAGTCCAGAATTCCAGGTGCCTGAATTCTCCCTCTTCAAATAAACCTTGCAAAATAAGAGAGAAAAGGCATAAATATGGTACCACAAGTAATATAACAGCCCAAAAAGCAATAAATATCAACATGAAAGCATGATGCAAAATGGACGTATCAACTCCCCCAAGCTTAGACCTCGCTTGTCCTCAAGCGAAAACTAAGTTCCATAAACATGTCCACATGTTGAGGAACGAAGGTGTCGATAAAACATAATACGGACATGAGGGCATCATGATCACACATAGAACATCAATAAATCATAAAGATTCTTATGGGAAAGTAACAATTCCTTCACAAAGCAAAGCATGAAGCAAAAACCTTACCGAGAAGTAACCAACAATAGTCCATAGTAATTGAAGCAATTGCAATTTATCACAACATCAGAAAGAGTCAAATAAGAGCTTCTAAGGCAAACCCACATACTCAATCATCTCTTTCGTTCTCCACAATTGTTACAACTCACGTGGTACTCATGGTGTCAAAGTTTCAGCTGGACACAGAGGAAGATAGGGGCTTATAGTTTTGCCTCCCAATGGTTTACCTCAAGGGTAAAGTCAACAACAATAAAGCATGAGTACTCAACTCCAAGTTGATATATGAATATAGATCTTTCCCAAGCATGTGACGGTAGCCAAGACAAAGGCAAAAAGGGAATTGGTGAAGATCACCATGACTCTTACAAGGGTAAAAAGTAAAGGTACAAGATAGGCCCTTCACAGAGGGAAGTAGAGGTTGTCATGCGCTTTTGAGGTTTGAATGCGTGTCCTCTTAGTGCGGAGGAATGTCACTTTATATTGCCTCCTGTGATAAAGAACTTTATTATGCAGTCTATCGCTTTTATGTCTTCCTCATCACAGGTTCGTATAAAGCTTATTTTCCACACACTAATAGATCAGACATATTAGGGAGCAATTTTTATTGCTTGCACCAATGACAACTTACTTGAAGGATCTTATTCAATCCATAGGTAGGTATGGTGGACTCTCATGGAAAAACTGGTTGGAGGTTTATGGATGCACAAGTAGTACCTCTACTTGGTGCGGGAGTTTTGGCTAATATGAGGTGGAAGCAACCGTCACATGCTAAGGGATCTCTAATCATATAACATTGTTTGGAACCAAGCAAACACAATTCATTATGTTGTCTTCCTTGTCCAACATCTACTCCTAAGCATGTAATAGTTTGGTGAGTGCTCACAATTGTAAAAAGTGTCTAAGATGATATATTTATATGTGAACCTCTCTTTCCTTATTACTTCTTATTAATTGCAACAATGACTAAAGTCTATGTTGATTTATTGTCAACAAGTTTCAATCATCATACGTGTCATAGGTGAAGTTATCACTTTCTATAAGATCGTCTCATGATCTTTCATGTTATCGTTCTTTTCATACTTTTGATCATGGCACAAAGAAAGCCCTTGACTAAGATACTCTTTGTTATATAGCTCGTAAGCTCGAATACATCGGGGGAGAGACAAAAGAAAAAGACTCAAACTAAAAACTAAATACTTATTCCTCTAAAAGAAGAAATAAAAACTGAAAAGGAAAGAACTAAAACAAAGGTAAAAGCAAAAGATATAAAGGTGATACGATACCAGGGCAACTCCACCAAGCTTGGTAGAAGCCAAGGGGATTGCCCATACCAATGCTTAGTTGTCTTCCTTTGGTGGTGATGGTGGTGTTGTTGGAGCCTTCTGATCCTGCGTCTTCCAAGGCATAGGTGCTCCATCATGGCAGGATGAGCGAGTCGCCGGAATCCTCAAATCTGCAGCCAACCTTATTGATTTAAATCTGTACTCATACTCACAATTTTGGTTTTGCAGGTCATAGATCTGGCCCTGAAGTTGATCAACCCTATTATAGAGCCTGGAGAGGTGTTTCCCAATATCAATGGCATCCATCTTGTGATTGCTAGTGAACTCTGTGATCCTCGTCTGGTTGGCGTTGAGTCCACGCTCCACCATCCCTTGGCACTTGAAGACTTGTTGCTCCATTGCTTCGAGCCTCGTCTCCACGCTTCCGGTCTTCTTAGGCCCCTCAACATCAAGGATGTGCAACATCCCCTCGCTCATCTTGATAGATTGAGGGTGTTTCAGCACTTCCGTGAGGTAGGGATTGATGACCTTCTCGAAGATCTTGTCCTTCGGAGCGTTTGGGGAAGTCATGATGATCTAGATCTGCGGCACAAACAAGCACGAAACAAAAACAGAGGAAAATTGCGCGATACGGAGATCAAAACCTTCTGGCGACTATATATTGATTTTTTCTGGGCCAGAAGGAGTCCTCCGCAAGAAAACGGAGTCAGGGAGGAACATGAGGTTCCCACAAGCTTGCCCTCCGCCACCAGGGGTAGGGGGCGGTGGCAGGGCTTGTGGCCGCCTCGTTCGCTCTCCGTACTGCTTTTTATTTTCCTAATTTTCCAAAAATTCCAAAACTGAAGAAATTTCCTATTGGAAAAGTATCGGAGTCCAATTTATTACCGAAACAGATACATCTTCGTTTTCAAGGTCTGAAACAGGTTGATAAACATCCCTTATGTACTCCTCTGGAGTTATGACATTGATGATATTGGTCTCAACATTTATGGGAGTACCAGAGATGTAATGCTTGATTCTTTGCCCATTTAGCACTCTAGGAAAATTTCCTTCCGTGTTATTGATTTTGATGGCACCGGAATGATATACTTCCTCGACAACATAGGGACCTTCCCATTTAGAGAGAAGCTTGCCTGCAAAGAATCTCAAACGAGAATTGTATAGCAAGACATAATCACCTACATTGCACTCTCGTTTCTGTATTCGTTTGTCGTGCCATCTCTTAACCTTTTCCTTGAACAGCCTGGCATTCTCGTATGCCTGGGCTCTCCATTCATCTAACGAGCTGATATCAAACAACCGCTTCTTAGTTTGAAATCAAAGTTGAGCTCTTTGATTGCCCAATAAGCTTTGTGTTCCAGCTCAAGAGGTAAATGACATGCCTTACCGTAAACCATTTTATACGGTGACATGCCCATGGGATTCTTATAAGCATTCCTATAAGCCCATAGTGCATCGTCAAGTTTGCTAGACCAGCTCTTTCGAGATCTATTGACGGTCTTTTGTAGGATCAACTTGATCTCCCTATTACTCAACTCAACTTGACCACTAGACTGAGGATGATAAGGAGATGCAACTCTATGGTTGACATCATACTTAGCTAGCATCTTGCGGAAAACACCATGAATGAAGTGTGAACCGCCATGAGTCATCAAGTATCTAGGGACTCCAAATCTTGGGAATATGACTTCTTTAAGCATCTTAATAGAGGTGTGGTGATCAGCATTTTTAGTGGGGATAGCTTCTACCCACTTAGTAACGTAATCCACAGCAACTAAGATGTGAGTACACCCATTGGAACTCGGGAAGGGTCCCATATAATCAAAGCCCCAGACATCAAATGGTTCAATGACAAGTGAATAGTTCATAGGCATCTCTTGACGCTTACTGAAGTTCCCTATTCTTTGGCATTCGTCACAAGACAAGACAAACTTACGAGCATCCTTGAAGATAGTGGGCCAATAGAAACCTGATTGCAATACCTTATGGGCAGTTCTATCTCCAGCATGGTGTCCTCCGTAGGCTTCGGAATGACACTTCTGCAGGATCTGTCCCTGTTCATGTTCAGGCACACAGCGTCTAATAACACCATCTACTCCTTCCTTATAAAGGTGAGGATCATCCCAAAAGTAGTGTCTCAAATCAAAGAAGAATTTCTTCTTTTGCTGATAGGTGAAACTGGGTGGTATGTATTTGGCTACGATATAGTTTGCATAATCGGCATACCACGGTGCACTAAGTGAAGTGCGGATGACATTTAATTGCTCATCAGGAAAGCTATCATCAATAGGTAGTGGGTCATCAAGGACATTCTCTAGCCTAGACAAGTTATCTGCTACAGGGTTATCAGCACCCTTTCGGTCAACGACGTGCAAATCAAATTCCTGTAGCAGGAGAACCCATCTGATCAGCCTAGGCTTAGCGTCCTTCTTCTCCATGAGGTACTTAATAGCAGCATGATCAGAGTGAATAGTGACTTTGGAGTCAAGTATGTAAGATCTGAACTTTTCACATGCAAACACGACTGCTAAAAAATCCTTCTCCATAGTGGCATAGTTTCTTTGGGCACTATCTAGAGTTTTACTAGCGTAGTGAATGACATTCAACTTCTTGTCAACTCTTTGTCCTAGAACAGCACCGACAACATAATCACTAGCGTCACACATGATTTCAAAGGGCAAGTTCCAGTCAGGTGGTTGAACAATAGGTGCGGTTATCAAAGCCTTCTTAAGTATTTCAAAGGCTTCCTCACAATCCTCATCAAAAACAAAAGGAACATCCTTCTGCAAGAGGTTGGTAAGAGGCCTAGCAATCTTAGAGAAGTCTTTAATGAACCTTCTATAGAAACCAGCATGACCTAGGAAACTTCGTATAACTTTGATATCTGTGGGGCAAGGCATTTTCTCAATTGCATGAACCTTAGCCTTATCAACTTCAATGCCTCTTTCAGAGATTTTGTGTCCTAAGACGATACCTTCATTAACCATAAAGTGGCACTTCTCCCAATTCAAGACGAGGTTGGTTTCTTCGCATCTCTGTAAGACTCGATCAAGGTTGCTGAGGCAATCATCAAAGGAAGACTCGTAAACGGAGAAGTCATCCATGAAAACCTTGAGAATCTTTTCATAAAAGTCAGAGAATATAGCCATCATACATCTTTGAAAGGTGACAGGTGCGTTACATAAGCCAAAAGGCATACGTCTATAGTCAAAGGTACTGAAAGGGCAGGTGAAAGTGGTTTTCTCTTGATCAGATTGTGCAACAGGTATCTGTGAGAAACCTGAATAACCGTCTAGAAAGCAGAAGTGTGTGTGTTTTGATAGCCTTTCTAGCATTTGGTCGATGAACGGCAAAGGATAATGATCTTTCCTGGTTGCCTTGTTCAATTTCCAGAAGTCTACCACCATTCTATAGCCGGTAACAATCCTTTGTGGGATTAGTTCATCCTTATCATTAGGAACGACGGTGATACCTCCCTTCTTAGGTACGCAATGTACTGGACTTACCCAATCACTATGAGCAACAGGATAAATGATTCCTGCTTCCAGAAGCTTTAATATTTCTTTTCTAACGACCTCTTTCATCTTAGGATTTAATCTCCTTTGATGATCAGCAACTGGTTTAAAGTCAGGATCGGTTTTAATCTTGTGCTGACATAGAGTAGGAATAATACCCTTAAGATCATCAAGAGTATATCCAATAGCAGCGCGGTGCTTCCTCGGAGTTTTTAGTAACTTCTTCTCTTCGCGCTCTGAGAGGAGAGCACTAATAATGACAGGATATATCTCCTTCTCATCAAGATAGGCATACTTAAGAGTATCACGCAACTGTTTAAGCTCGAACACAGAATCACCCTTTGGTGGGGGAGGATCCCCAAGCAGTTCAACAGGGAGATTATTCTTGAGAATAGGATATTGTTATAAGACAATTTTATCTATCTCATCTCTCTCCTCCATATGCATATCATTTTCATGCTCAAGCAGATATTGCTCTAAAGGATCCGTAGGAGATACGGCAATAGAGGCAAGAGCAATGATTTCATCTCTACCAGACGACTCTCTTTCATGGGTTTGTCTTCCAAACTTGGAGAATTTAAATTCATGAGACACACCCTCGAAACTTACTGTGACAGTCTGCTTAATGCAATCAGTGTGAGCATTGACAATGTTGAGAAAGGGTCTACCAAATATGACGGGACAAAAGCTATCTTGTGACGTACCAAGGACGAGGAAATCAATAGGATACTTCGTCTTACCACACAAGACTTCTACGTCTCTCACAATTCCCAGAGGGAAGATAGTGTCTCTATTAGCTAGCCTAATAGTGACATCAATGGGTTCTAACTCAGCAGGTGCAATCTCATCTTTGATTTCATCATATAGAGAACGGGGTATTGCACTAACACTAGCTCCCATATCACATAAACCATGGTAACAGTGATCTCCTATCTTAACAGAAACAGCGGGCAAGCCAACTACAGGTCCGTGTTTGTCTTTCGTGTGAGGTTTAGCAATTCTAGCGGAGTCCTCATAGAATTTGATAACATGCCCATCTATGTCTTCGGCTAAGAGATCTTTGATAATAGCAACACTAGGTTCAACTCTGATCTCCTCAGGGGGGTGCAAGTGATCTAATGTAACCCCTACGTATCACAGTTGGAGCTTTAGAATAATCCTTTATCCTAGCAGGGTATGGTGGTTTCTCAGTGTAAGCACAAGGAACAACATGATCACTAAAAGCAATGACTTTCTCCTCAACTAGATTGGTTTTGGCTATGTTGCTTTCTACAGGAGGATGATATTTAAACCACTTCTCTTTGGGAAGATCAACATGAGCAGCAAAATATTCACATAGAGAAGCTACTATATCAGAGTCAAGTCCATACTTAGCGCTAAAATCTCTAGAAGTGTTTGTCTCAACAAAAGATTTAACGCAATCAAACTGGAAATTCATACCTGACTCCTTACCTTCCTCCAGCTCCCAATCTTCAGAGTTGCATTTGATTCTCTCCAATAAATTCCACTTGTGATCAATATCCTTCTTCATAAAAGAACCGGCACAAGAAGTGTCAAGCATGGTACGATCTTCTTGAGAAAGCCGAGCATAAAAGTTTTGAGTGATGATTTCTCTCGAGAGCTCATGATTGGGGAATGAATATAGCATTGATTTAAGCCTCCCCCAAGCTTGAGCTATGCTTTCTCTGTCACGAGGCCAAAAGTTATAAATAAAGTTTCGATCACGATGTACTAAATGCATAGGATAGAACTTTTGATGAAATTCCAATTTCAACCGATTGTAGCCACATGATCCAGTATCATCACATAGCATATACCATGTCAACGCCTTATCCTTCAAAGATAAAGGAAATACTTTCTTCTTTACCTCATCCTCGGGCAAACCTGCAAGCTTAAATAAACCACAAACTTCATCTACATAGATTAGATGCAAGTCTGGATGTGAAGATCCATCTCCTGTGAAAGGATTAGCCAGTAGTTTCTCAAGCATACCCGAAGGAATTTCATAAAAGATATTTTCAGTAGGTACCTCAGGTTGAGGAGCAACTCCTCATTATTCCGTTCGTGGTGAAGATACCCCGAACAAACTCCTCAAAGGAACAATTTCCATAGTGACAAGTGACAATAAATTTCAGCACAGTATATAAATGTTTCCTTACCAATTTCCACTTACCAAAGGCGTTTCACTCCCCGGCAACGGCTCCAGAAAAGAGTCTTGATGACCCACAAGTATAGGGGATCAATCGTAGTCCTTTCGATAAGTAAGAGTGTCGAACCCAACGAGGAGCAGAAGGCTCTGATAAACGGATTTTAGCAAGGTAATAATTGCAAGCACTGAAAGTAGCGGTAACAGGTGATTGTGTAGCGAGGTGAAATGTAGCAAGCAAAGAGTAACAAGTAACAAGTAGTAGCAACGGTGCAGCAAGTGGCTCAATCCCTTTTGTAGCAAGGGACAAGCCTGAACAAAGTCTTATAGGAGGAAAAATGCTCCCGAGGACACACGGGAATTTCTGTCATGCTAGTTTCATCATGTTCATATGATTCGCGTTCGTTACTTTGATAATTTGATATGTAGGTGGACCGACGCTTGGGTACTGCCTTTACTTGGACAAGCATCCCACTTATGATTAACCTCTCTCGCAAGCATCCGCAACTACAAAAGAAGAATTAAGACAAAGTCTAACCATAGCATTAAACTAGTGGATCCAAATCAGCCCCTCACGAAAAAACGCATAGACTGGGGTTTAAGCTTCTGTCACTCCAGCAACCCATCATCTACTTACTACTTCCCAATGCATTCCTCTAGGCCCAAATATGGTGAAGTGTTATGTAGTCGACGTTCACATAACACCACTAGAGGGAAAGACAACATACAGCATATCAAAATACCGAACGAATATCAAATTCACATGACTATTATCAGCATGACTTATTCCATGTCCTCAGGAACAAAATTAGCTACTCACAAAACATAATCATAATCATGATCAGAGGTGTAATGAATAGCATCAAGGATCTGAACATAAACTCTTCCATCAAGTAATCCAACTAGCATCAACTACAAAGAGTAATCAACACTACTAGCAACCTTACAAGTACCAATTGGAGTTGCGAGACGAAGATTGGTTACAAGAGATGAACTAGGGATTGGAGAGGAGATGGTGCTGATGAAGATGTTGATGAAGATGCGTCCCCTCTGATGAGAGGAGTGTTGGTGATGACGATGGCGACGATTTCCCCCTCCGGGAGGGAGGTTTCCTGGTGCTAGTAGTGTTGATATAGCAAAAGAGGGGGGCTAGTGGGCCGTCGGGGAGCCCACAAGCCCCCACTCCGCCACCAGGGGGATGGCGGTGTCAGGGCTTGTGGCGCCCTGATTGCAATCTCTGGCGATGGCTAGACGAATGCTGATAACAACAAACCTTCCCCTGCAACGACACCAGACGAATGCTGCTAGCACTCCCCGGCAACGGAACTAGAAGAATGTTGTTGATGGCCCACCAGCGCGTGGGTTCGCAACAGTTTTCGAGGGTAGAGTATTCGACCCAAATTTGTTGGTTTACCAGACAGGAGGTGAGAGAATACTCTTGAGTATTAGCAGCTGAATTTGTCAGATTCAACCACACCTGAAAGATTAGTATCTGCAACCACAGTAGTAACAGCAAAGTAGTATGATAACAACGGTGTCAGAAACGATCTGTTGACGGCAGACTATTCCTATAGATTGTATCAATAGCGCCAAGTTTCCCGTCGACGGAAATTGTCAGTTCCCATCAACGTCCAGCGAACCAAAATTGTAGCAGGTAGCAGCAGTGTAACGAGCAATAGCAGCGGCAAGGAAAAGCATTAGTGACAGCAGTAGCAAGTAGCAATTGTAGCAAGCGACAGTAGTAGCAACAGTAGCAGCAGAGCAAGACAAGTAACAGCAGCAGAGCAAGACAAGTAACAGCAGCAGAGCAAGACAAGTAACAGCAGTAGCAACAGTAGTAACAGCAGCAAAGCAAGACAAGTAACAGCAGCAGTAGGACAAACTCGTAGGCAATGGGTCGGTGATTTGTTTGGATGATATTCATCATGCAACAGTTATAACACGGAGAGATATGTGGCTAGCTCCCGTTCGTCAATGTGGTGTAGGCATGCATTCCGTGTGTCGTCATACGTGCTTAGGGAAAAGAACTTGCATGACATACATTGTCCATCCCTCCCGTGGCAGCGGGGTCCAAAAGGAAACTACGGGATATTAAGGTTCTCCTTTTAATAAAGAACCGGACCAACGCATTAGCACTTGGTGAACACATGAACTCCTCAAACTATGGTCATCACCGGGAGTGGTTTCGGTTATTGTCACTCCGGGGTTGCCGGATCATAACACATAGTAGGTAACTACAACTTGTAAGATCGGATCTAAAACACACATATATTGGTGACAACATAATAATTTCAGATCTGAATCATGGCACTCGGGCCCTAGTGACAAGCATTAAGCATGGCAAAGTAGTAGCAATATCAATCTCAGAACATAGTGGATACTAGGGATCAATCCCCACCAAAACTAACTCGATTACATGATAGATCTCGTCCTACTCATCATCGCCCAGCGAGCCTACGAATAGATTACTCACGAACGACGAAGAGCTTCATGGAATTGGAGAGGGAAGAAGGTTGATGATGACGATGGCGACAATTTCCCCTCTCCGGAGCCCAAGACGGACTCCAGATCTGCCCTCCAGATGAAGAACAGGTGGTGGCGGCGCCTCCGTATCGCAAACGCGATGAAAACTTCTCTTTTTATTTTTTTTTGGACGAAAGGGATCTTATAGACCTGAGATTGGGGGCGGCAGAGCCGTGTGGGCCCCACAACCTGCCCACCGCCACCAGGGGGTGGTGGCGGAGCGAGGGCTTGTGGCCCACTGGCCCACCCCCTGAGGTGGAACTTGGCGCAGATATTTTTCTTATTTTCCAAAATTGCTCCCCGTAAATTTTCAGGACGTTTGGAGAACTTTGATTTCTTCACAAAAATAACACAAAGGCAATTCTGCTGAAAACAGCGTCAGTCCAGGTTAGTTCCATTCAAATCATGCAAATTAGAGTCCAAAACAAGGGCAAAAGAGTTTGGAAAAGTAGATACGATGGAGACGTATCAACTCCCCCAAGCTTAAAACCTTGCTTGTCCTCAAGCAACTCAGTTGACAAACTTAGAGAGAAAGAAAAACTTTGACAAACTCTGTTTGATCTTGTTGTTGCAACTATGTCTAACTCATAACCAGAATTTTAGCAAGATCACAAGTTAACCACATAAGCAAATGACACAAAGGTCTCACGGTAAACTAATATCAATGGCATAATCAGCTAACGAGCAAATAATAATGAGTTTCAAATACCAACACTTCAATCAAAACAAGCATGAAGCAATATGAATAGGTGGTATCTTGCTAGCTCTTTCTGAGACCACAAAACATAAATGCAGAGCAATTTCTAAGATCAAGGGCTGACTAAACATTGTAATTCATAGCAACGAAGATCCAGTCATAGTCATACTCAATATCAATCAAAATCAAAGCATAAAAATGAAAGAGGTGCTCTCTAATTGGTGCTTATATAAGAGGAGGATGACTCAATAGGAAAATAAATAGACATGCCCTTCGCAGAGGGAAGCATTGATTTGCAGAGGTGCCAGAGCTCAAGCTTTGAAAAGAGAGATAATAATTTTGGGTGGCATGCTTTCATTGTCAACGCAATGACCAAGAGTTCTCAATATCTTCCATGCTACTCATGCTATAGGCGGTTCCCAAACAGAAAAGTAAAGTTTTAACTCCCCCACCACCAATCAATCACACTCCACGGCTAGCAGAATCCTCGGGTACCGTCCATACTAACATCAATCCGGGGGAGTCTTGTTTTACAGTTATGTTTTCGATTTAAGCGTGGAACTGGGCATTCCAAATACCGGCCCCTTTCTCGTGAATGACTATGAATAAACACATGTCGAGGATAACACTCCTAGCATGGAAGATACCAACAGCCCTCTATCACAACATTAGCGGTTCGGGCATGCAAAACAGATTATTTCTTGAAGGTTTAGAGAATGGCACATGCAAATTTACTTGGAACGGCAGGTAGATACCGCAAAATAGGTAGGTATGGTGGACTCTCATGGAAAAACTTTTGGGTTTATGGAAGTGGATGCACAAGCAGTATTTCGCTTAGTACAAGTGAAGGCTAGCAAAAGACTAGGAAGCGACCACCTAGAGAGCAACAACAGTCATCAAGATGCAATGAGTTTGACTAACATTGAATGCAAGCATGAACAGGATATAAATCACCATGAATACGAACATCATAGAGGCTATGTTGATTTTGTTTCAACTACATGCATGAACATGCGCCAAGTCAAGCCACTTGAAACATTCAAAGGAGAATACCATCCTATCATACTACATCATAGTCATCTCAAAATCTATGTTGACATTCAAGACAAACCATTATAAGCTCTTAGCTAAATAAGCATGGCATCGGAAACTATGATCTCTAAGTTGTCATTGCAAACATGGTTCTCTCACAACAATGCTAAATCTGGGTCGACAAGCTAGTCATATTTACAAAAACAAAATAGATAGAGTTCATACCAGCTTTTCAGTCTCAGTCTCTTCATCATATATCATCATTGTTGCCTTTCATTTGCACGATCGAACGATGTGAACAATAATAAGTGCATTGGACTAAGCTGAATCTGCAGGGAAACAAAAAGGAGAAGACAAAGTAATATGGCTCTTTGAAAGCTAATTGGGTAAGCATGTAAGAACCAATAAACATGGTAACCAATATCTTCTACCTTGACACAAAGAAAAAGAAAACTATTTACACGGGAAAGCTCCCAACAAGAAAAAGAAGAAAGAAAAATCTTTTTGGGTTTTCTCAAAAGGACACAAAACAAGAAACCAAGAAAATGAAAAGAAACTAGCATGGATAATACAGTGGCAAAGTGTAAACACTGGCTAACAAAGTGAAAGCATAAGCATGAATGTAAAGTCGGTGAGAACACGTACTCCCCCAAGCTTAGGCTTTTGGCCTAGCTTGGTCTACTCCCATGGATTATCCTGGCGAAACCCGAAGTCATAATGGGTATTATCTGGGAGTGTTCCAGCCACTGCCTGAATAGCTGCCTCACGAAGTCGAGCAGCTGTTGCCTCCCTCTCATACTCCTCTGCCTCTCCTATGATTATGTAGTATCTTCGTTTAACCTGAAAGTCAAAGAAAGCAGGAGCAGGAAGGCTAATATGGAAAACACGCTGCCGGTTAAATATCAAGTGGTATAGGAGGGATCCATGATCTCTCTCAAGGAACTGGTAGCGTGTTAGAGCGACACGATCAAGGTAGGCTGTACGGAGAGGAGGGTCTTCTGGACGGATGGATACTCCAAGAAAAATTGCTAAGCGTGTAGCATAAACTCCACCAAAGAAATCCCCCTCACTGGCATTTTTATTCAGCCTCCTTGCTATTATAGCTCCCATATTAAAGCTCATGTCACCTGTTACTGCGCTCTTAAGGATACTAAGGTCGGAAGCGCATAGGTGACAATGTGCACCCTTGCCATTAATGCACCTACCTATGAAGAGGGCAAGGTAGTGCAAGGCAGAGAAATGGATGCTTCCTATGGTGGCTTGCGTGATATCTCTGGTTTCCCCAACAGTTATACTTGAGACGAAGTCTCTGACCGAAGACTTAGGAGGATCATTAACACTACCACAACCGGGTATCTTGCAAATCCTATTGAAATCCTCCAGATTCACGGTATAGGATTTATCGTACAGATCAAACAGTATGGATGAGTCACGGCCAGCTAAAAATTCAAATCTACGCATGAAAGAGGCAGTGAGCATAGCATATTGTTCACATTTATTTGAGAGAAATTCTTCTAACCCGGCATTGCGGACAAGTGCATCAAACTCATCCTTGAAACCTGCTTCGATCATGAACTCATCGGAAGGCCATTCACATGGTTGTACCGGTGCGTCCCTTAGTTGAAAAGGTTCGGGCTCCCGAAAGGAGAGACGAGGACCCTTCTTACTTGAGGAACCACCATGAAACTTCCTCCTGAACATAATTTCCTTTTGCTGAAATTTTTGAAGTTCAAGAGAAAAGTGAATAAAGACCCACCACACCTTGTAGCAACTACTCCTACTAGTGCCTAGAGACCGTATCATGCGCTAAAACTACTTGGGACCAGCTAAAATCAACATTTCTAGCTCAAGAACAGGGTCACCAAGGTAGCAAGAATACGCGAAGGATAAAGCACTAGAGCAAAAACTAATTGGACCAATGGAGGAGTCACTTACCAAGGAGTGATTTCCCCAAAATGGTTCGGAGAATGGTGCTTTGAGCAAGGAGATCGAAAATCACAGCCAAATGAGCAAGAAGGGTTTGAGCTGCGAAACAATTTTTTCTGGAGGTGGAAGAAGAGGCTGAGAGCTGGAATGAGTGGAGGGGGTGCCTATGGGCCTCACAAGCTTGCACCCCGCCACCAGGGGGTAGGTGGCGGTGGCCGGGCTTGTGGCCCACTGGTCAGGCCCCCAAGCCAGCTCTCAGGCCCAGAAATTTTCAAAGTTCTAGAAAAAATCATGCTAAATTTTCAGGACCATTGGAGAACTTTTATTTTCGAGGTATTTTTCTCCGAGACTCGAAAACGGAAAACAGGAAAAACTAAACTAATTCTATCATTTTTCTTCTAAGCAACAGAAAATGAAAGCTCAAAACAGAGGTATGTGACTCTTTGATTCATCCGTTTCATGGTCATCGAAAGAAATCCGTCAATGGGATTGATCAAGTCCTTATTACAAAACCTTCTCGAATTGCAAGAGAGAACGGAGAATTTTCGAATAGCCACTAAGTCACCTCAATGGGGATACGTATCTCCCCAACAAGCAAATCATACTTCATCTTGACACAAGGAATAGGGCATTCAAAGCTCCCAATGAGAATCGATGAAGTCTTTTCGATAGCATTGATGCAATGTACTGGATACCGTTTCTTCGGAAAGTGCACTGTATGCTCATTACTGTTGACATGGAAAGTGACATTGCCTTTGTTGCAATCTATAACAGCCCCTGCCGTGTTTAAAAAGGGTCTTCCGAGGATGACAGCCATGGCATCGTCCTCAGGAATATCCAAGATAACAAAGTCTGTTAAGATAGTGGTGTTATCAACCACAACAGGCACATCCTCGCAAATGCCTATAGGGAAAGCAGTTGATTTGTCGGCCATTTGCAGAGAAATTTCAGTGGGTGTCAACTTATCCAATTCAAGTCTACGATAAAGAGAGAGCGGCATAACACTAACACCGGCTCCAAGGTCACATAAGGCAGTTCTTACGTAGTTTCCTTTAATAGAGCAAGGTATAGTGGGCACTCGGGGGTCACCAAGTTTCTTAGGAGTTCCACCTTTGAAAGTGTAGTTGGCAATCATGGTGGATATCTCAAGATCTGGTATCTTCCGTTTATTAGTCACGATATCTTTCATGTACTTGGCATACAGAGACATCTTGAGCATATCGGTTAACCGCATCTGCAGAAAGACGGGTCTTATCACCTCAACGAAGTGCTCAAAATCCTCATCATCCTTTTTCTTGGATGGCTTAGGAGGAAAGGGCATAGGTCTCTGAACCCATGGCTCCCTCTCTTTACCATGCTTCCTAGCAGTGAAGTCTTTCTTATCGTACTTCTTAGGTCATGGATTATCAGGATTAACCATAGGTTCAATCTCCACATCCTCATCATTGCTAGGTTGAGCATTATTATGAACATCACTGTCCATATTGTCACCAGGTTCATGTTCATCACCTGATTGTGTTTCTGCATCAGACGCAGAAATACCATTAGGTTCTTCAGGTGTGACAGTATTTGGTGAACTAGCGTGCAGGCTTCTATCATCCTTCTTCTTCTCCTTAGGATGACTGGGTGTATCAGCATTGATTCCTTGAGAATCTTGATCAATTCTCTTAGGATGACCTTCGGGATACAAAGGTTCCTGAGTCATTTTGCCTCCTGTAGTAATAACTCTGATAGAGTTGTCATTTAATTCATTGAGCAGGTCATTCTGAGCTTTAAGTACTTGTTCTACCTGAGTAGTAATCATAGAGGCATGTTTACTCAGAAGCTTCAGATCATTGACATTTCTGTCTGCACAAGCACTTAAATGGCTAAGCATACGAGTACTTTGTTCCAAATGTCTTCTAACATAATCATTGAAACTCTGTTGTTTGGCAACAAAGTTGTCAAATTCATC
This sequence comes from Hordeum vulgare subsp. vulgare, assembly GCF_904849725.1. NCBI lineage: Eukaryota > Viridiplantae > Streptophyta > Magnoliopsida > Poales > Poaceae > Hordeum > Hordeum vulgare. Next base: position 135,417,047 of record NC_058521.1, read on the forward strand.
AAAGCATAGGCTAGCAAGTTTATCAAAAGGAATATCACTCTCATCAAACCTACGTAGAGAATTTACTTCCACTACCTGTATCGGGTTATCGAGACCATGGATCTCTTCGATAGGTGGTAGATTTTTGACATCTTCAGATCTAATGCCTTTCTCTTTGCATAGATTTATTGGCTTCTTGCATATCTTCGGGACTGAGGAATAGAATACCTCTTTTCTTCGGAGTTGGCTTAGGAGGTGGTTCAGGAATAGTCCAAGCATTATCGTTGATCAAGAGGTTATTCAGTAGGGTCTCAGCTTGTTCTACAGTTCGTTCCCTAAAAACACAACCGGCACAACTATCTAGGTGGTCTCTAGAGGCATCGGTAAGTCCGTTATAGAGGATATCAAGTATCTCATTCTTCTTTAGAGGGTGATCAGGCAAAGCATTTTGTAGCTGGACGAGCCTCCCTCAAGCTTGTGGAAGACTCTCTTCTTGGAGTTGAGCAAAGTTGTATATTTCCTGCAAGGCAACTTGCTTCTTATGGGCAGGGAAATATTTCTCACAGAAGTAATAGACCATCTCCTGGGGACTGCGCACACATCCAGGAGCAAGAGAGGTGAACCAGACTTTAGCATCATCCTTTAGAGAGAAAGGAAACAGCTTAAGGATATAGTAGTGGCGGATCTTCTCCTCATTAGTGAAGAGATTGGCTATTTCGGATAGTTTGGCAAGATGGGATATGACCGTCTCAGACTCATAACCGTGAAAAGGATCAGATTTGACTAGAGAGATTATCTCAGGGTTGATAGAGAATTCATAATCCTTATCGGTGACAAAGATAGGCGAAGTGGCAAACTTCGGGTCATTTTTCATCCTAGCTTCCCGAGATTTTTCCTTCCACTTGAGAAGTAATTTCTTAGCGTCATAGGCATCCTTACACGCAAGAAAATCCTCAGCTATCTCTCCCTCCATAACGTAACCCTCAGGTATATCAGGCAATTCATATCTAGGAGAGCTAGATCTAGCAGGAGCAAAAGCAGGTTCTATCTCAATAGTATCGGCAGTTTCAGAAGCATCACGAGCATTGGCAGTAACTCTAGCAATATGAGCATCAAGGAACACTCCTAGTGGAACATCAGGCAAAGGAGTATCTCTAGCAGTATCAAGCATAGCATCATCAGGCAAAATAGCATCTCTAGCATCATCAGGCAAAGCAGTATCAGGCATAGCATCTCTACCAGTATCAGGCATAGTATCAAGCATAGCATCTCTAGCAGTAGTATCACAAGCATCATCAAGCACACGCGACATATCAAGATTTCTAGCAGGAGGTGATGTCGCAAACTTACTCATAACTGAAGGTGAACCAAGTGCAGAGCTAGATGGCAATTCCTTACCTCCCCTCGTAGTTGAGGGCAAGACTTTGGTCTTCGCATCCTTCGGATTCTTCATAGTGATCGGCAGATATAAATCCCAAGTAACTTAGAGAATATAGCAATACCTCCCCTGCAACAGCACCAGAAAAATGTTGATTGCAATCTTTGGCGATGGCTAGACGAATGCTGATGACAACAAACCTTCCCCTGCAAGGGCACCAGGAGAATGCTCCTAGCACTCCCCGGCAACGGAACTAGAAGAATGTTGTTGATGGCCCACAAGTGTGTGGGTTCGCAGTAGTTTTCGAGGGTAGAGTATTCGACCCAAATTTGTTGGTTTACCAGACAGGAGGTGAGAGAATACTCTCGGGTATTAGCAGCTGAATTTGTCAAATTCAACCACACCTGAAAGATTAGTATCTACAACCACAGTAGTAACAGCAAAGTAGTATGATAACAACGGTGTCAGAAACGATCTGTTGACGGCAGACTATTCCTAACGATTGTATCAATGGTGCCAAGTTGCCCGTCGATGGAAATTGTCAGTTCCCGTCAACGTCCAGCGAACCAAAATTGTAGCAGGTAGCAGCAGTGTAACGAGCAATAGCAGCGGCAAGGAAAAGCAGTAGTGACAGCAGTAGCAAGTAGCAATAGTAGCAAGCGACAATAGTAGCAACAGTAGCAGCAGAGCAAGACAAGTAACAGCAGCAGAGCAAGACAAGTAACAGCAGTAGCAACAGTAGTAACAGCAACAGAGCAAGACAAGTAACATCGGCAGTAGGACAAACTCGTAGGCAATGGGTCGGTGATTTGTTTGGATGATATTCATCATGCAACAGTTATAACACAGAGAGATATGTGGCTAGCTCCCGTTCGTCAATGTGGTGTAGGCATGCATTCCGTGTGTCGTCATACGTGCTTAGGGAAAAGAACTTGCATGACATATATTGTCCATCCCTCCCGCGGCAACGGGGTCCAAAAGGAAACTGCGGGATATTAAGGTTCTCCTTTTAATAAAGAACCGGACCAACGCATTAGCACTTGGTGAACACATGAACTCCTCAAACTATGGTCATCACCGGGAGTGGTTCCGATTATTGTCACTCCGGGGTTGCCGGATCATAACACATAGTAGGTAACTACAACTTGCAAGATCGGATCTAAAACACACATATATTGGTGACAACATAATAATTTCAGATCTGAAATCATGGCACTCGGGCCCTAGTGACAAGCATTAAGCATGGCAAAGTAGTAGCAACATCAATCTCAGAACATAGTGGATACTAGGGATCAATCCCCATCAAAACTAACTCGATTACATGATAGATCTCATCATACTCATCACCGCCCAGCGAGCCTACGAATAGATTACTCACGAACAATGAAGAGCTTCATGGAATTGGAGAGGGAAGAAGGTTGATGATGACGATGGCGACGATTTCCCCTCTCCGGAGCTCAAGACGGACTCCAGATCTGCCCTCCAGATGAAGAACAGGTGGTGGCGGTGCCTCCATATCACAAACGTGACGAAAACTTCTGTTTTTATTTTTTCTGGGACGAAAGGGATCTTATAGACCTGAGATTGGGGGCGGCAGAGCCGTGTGGGCCCCACAAGCCTGCCCACCGCCACCAGGGGTGGTGGCGGAGCCAGGGCTTGTGGCCCACTGGCCCACCCCCTAAGGTGGAACTTGGCGCAGATATTTTTCTTATTTTCTAAAACTGCTCCCCATAAATTTTTAGGACGTTTGGAGAACTTTGATTTCTGCACAAAAATAACCCCAAGGCAATTCTGCTGAAAACAGCGTCAGTCGAGGTTAGTTCCATTCAAATCATGCAAATTAGAGTCCAAAACAAGGGCAAAAGAGTTTGGAAAAGTAGATACGATGGAGATGTATCACGCCCTGGCAGCCCCCTCCGGTAGTTCTTTCGCCCAGTATATTTTATATAATCCAGAAAAAATCCACGTAACTTTTCACGGCATTTGGAGATGTGCAGAATAGTGGACTAGGATTTGCTCCTTTTCTAGTCGAGAATTCCAGGTGCCTGAATTCTCCCTCTTCAAATAAACCTTGCAAAATAAGAGAGAAAAGGCATAAATATGGTACCACAAGTAATATAACAGTCCAAAAAGCAATAAATATCAACATGAAAGCATGATGCAAAATGGACGTATCAGTCCCAAAAGTGTGTGGTAACCGTTGTGGAACGGGATGGTATGAAAGAGTAGCTCTTCGGATCGGTAATTATCAGGTGTACCAAATACTATGTCGAGTGCTACTCGTCCTATGCAACGGGCCTCTCTCCCGAGGACAATAGCCCGGAAGGTGGTTGTGCTCGGCTCGATTCTAGATCGGTCAAATTGCATTTTTTCAAGCATGTCCTCGTAGATGAGGTTTAGGCTGCTACCCCCATCCATCAGTAGCTTGTTGAGTCTGAAGCTGCCAACTATGGGGTTTAGGACTAGGGCGGCAGGTACCCAGCCTGTAGTGGCCATCGGCTCGTTGCCCTGGTCGAACATGATAGGTGTGTTCGACCATGGGTTTGTCGCTGCTACATGATGGATTCGATGGAGCTCCGAAAGGCTCTCTTTCTATGATTTTTTGAGGTGAACATCTCATAGATCGTTAAGATCTCTTTGGTTATATCTGGCGGTGCCATTGGCCAGCACTCCGAGGGTGTTGCGTTGAGGATAGTTTCCCCGCTCTTTGCGACCTGCCTCAGGACCCAACATGCTCTAAGGCTATGGGTGGAGCTTTATTCAAGCGGGGTGGAATATATGGGGCATGGATTGTCCGGTAGTACGTTAAGGACCGATTTAACCCGCGTCCGAGCTCTTTTCGCCGAGTTTTCAGTTGTGACCGACCCTGTAACCAAGAGTGTGCATCTTGTCCACACTGGTCTGGCGAGGCTAGGTTCATTGCACATTTGCTGAATTTGCAAAGTACTTTCCCTGGTGCAGTATTTAAGCACTGTGCTCGACAACTCGGTGAGGGATTGAATCCGGCGACGAGAGTGGGTGTTGAGGATATCCTCATCGTGGCAATGCTGCTGGAAAGCATGAATGAGCTCCTTCCCATTGCGGCCTTCGGTACTGTTGCACAGGAGGAATTTGGCCCAAAAGTGGTGTACTGATTCCTCTGGCTTCTGCGTGACTTCGTACGTGGTAGAAGGGTCGTACTCTTCCGTCTTATGCTTGATATGGTCGGTGGGTGGGAAAAGATTTTGGATTCCCGTGATTTGCGGGCAGGAGACCTTGATGGTTGCGTTCCTGAGTAGGGAGCATGCTGGGCCTACTACTGGCCCCGATGCATTGTCAGGCGAGATAGATTTTCTGGACTGTTGGGTGAGTCCAAAAATCGCTAATCGAGACGTAGACCGTCCTCAGCTCGGGTGATTGGTGCGAGGAGCCCGTGCCCGGGGACTCGACGATCTTTGTTAGGTGCGTAATTGGTGGGATGTAGATTTCCTTCTCGTCGGGTCTAAGCCCTATCTGGTCGTAGACCATAACCTAGTCGGTCGTCATCCCCCTGACTTGTATCTCATCGAGTAGCTTGCGTAGCATCGGGATTCCAGTGGGGCTCGCACCGCTTAATTGTTCCGGTTCAACCCATGTTGTCGATCCCCTGGAGGGGCTTGAGGTTGCCCCCAGAGTGTTCTCGGTTGGCCCGTGCTCCGGCGTGTTCATCGTGTCGAGCTGTGAGGCTTGGGTTGGGACGAAGGTCGTCCCGGTGGTTAGGTCCGCGTCTTCCGATACCAAAGAGTCGGGGGCCACGAGTTCCTTGATAGGATCTAAGAATTTTGTTAATACAAGATCTCCCTGGGGGTCAGTGGTGAACTCTAGGTTCCCGAACCTGACTTCCTAACCAGGGGCAAAGTTCTCGACCACGCCAAGTTGGCCGGCCGGATTGGCATGCAGAACCACGCTTCCGAAGGCGAAGATCTGTCTGGGGACGAAGACATCCCTGCTAACGATCTCTTCGCTGATGACGAGGCGCACCATCGGTCCTTCCGGCGATCCAATCAGTGGAACTCTCAATGAAAGCACCAATGTCGGTATTAAAATCGGCAGATCTCGGGTAGGGGGTCCCGAACTATGGACCTTAGATTGATGGGTTGCAGGAGAGAGGGGAGACAATTTTTACCCAGGTTTGTGCCCTCTAGAGGAGGTAAAACTACGTCCTGCTTGATTATATTGATGTGGATGATGATTACCGAGTCTACCTCGAGATCGTGTATACTAAACCCTAGGTGGAATGATGCCCCTACATGAACGAGGACCCCAGTTTGTATAGTCACTGGGAGGGCTGATACGTCTCGGTCGTATCTACTTTTCCAAACTCTTTTGCCCTTGTTTTGGACTCTAATTTGCATGATTTGAATGGAACTAACCCGGACTAACGCTGTTTTCAGCAGAATTGCCATGGTGTTTTTTTGCGCAGAAATAAAAGTTCTCGGATTGACCTGGAAATTTACGAGGATTTTTTGTGAAATATATAAAAAATACTGGCGCAAGAATCAACCGAAGAAGTGGAGCGTGGAGCCCACAATCCCACCACGCCCCCCCCCCTGGCCGCGCCTGGCAGGCTTGTGGGGCCCATATTGCTCCACCGCCTCCAATTCCACCTCCATTTAGTCCCTTACGTCCGAAAAAAAATCAAGAAGAAGAGTTCATCGCATTTTACGATGCGGAGGTGCCGCCACCTCCTGTTCTTCCTCTGGAGGGCAGACCTGGAGTCCGTTCTGGGCTCCGGAGAGGGGAGATCGTCGCCATCGTCATCACCAACCTTCCTTCATTGCCAATTCCATGATGCTCTTCACCGTTCGTGAGTAATCTCATCGTAGGCTTGCTGGACGGTGATGATTTGGATGAGATCTATCATGCAATCGAGTTAGTTTTGATGGGGATTGATCCCTAGTATCCACTATGTTCTGAGATTGATGTTGCTACTACTTTGCCATGCTTAATGCTTGTCACTAGGGCCCGAGTACCATGATTTCAGATCTGAACCTATTATGTTGTCGCCAATATATGTGTGTTCTTGATCCTATCTTGCAAGTTGTAGTCACCTACTATGTGTTATGACCCAGGAACCCCGGAGTGACAATAGCCGGAACCACTCCCGGAGATGACCATAGTATGAGGAGTTCATGTATTCACTAAGTGCTAATGTGTTGTTCTGGTTCTCTATTAAAAGGAGAATCTTAATATCCTGTAGTTTCCATTAGGACCCCGCTGCCACGGGAGGGATGGACAATAGATGTCATGCAAGTTCTTTTCCCTAAGCACGTATGACTATATGCGGAATGCATGCCTACATTACATTGACCAACTGGAGATAGTTACATATCTCTCCGTGTTATAACTGTTGTATGATGAATATCATCCGGCATAATCATCCATCACCGATCCAATGCCTACGAGTTTTTCCTACTGGTCCTTGCTACGTTACTTTGTTGTTGCTACTGTTACTACTACTGCTGTCACTGCTGCTATTATTACTCTGTCGCTACTGCTGTCACTGATGCTACTGGTTACCGTTGCTACTGTTGCTATCACACTACCTTGCTACTGATATTTTGCTGCAGATACTAAATCTTTCAGGTGTGGTTGAATTGACAACTCAACTGCTAATACTTGAGAATATTCTTTGGCTTCCCCTTGTGTCGAATCAATAAATTTGGGTTGAATACTCTACCCTCGAAAACTGTTGTGATTCCCTATACTTGCGGGTTATCAAGGGCCTAGGGTTACATGCAACCGACCTAGTCTTCTTTACTTGGTCACCACGCCATTCTTCGGGGTTCTCCTTCTTGTATATGAGACAATCGCCCAGCCCAGCCCATGATAGGCATAGCCCATCAGGCCGACCTCTTCGTAGTAAGTCGACTGCGTGAGGTCACGGACTCCCTCAATGACCTTCCACCACAAGATCACAAGGTCAAGGAAAAGCTTCAAGAGGAGATTGACTTATTTGAGGAAGAACCCCAAACCAAGGTCGAGTGGGTTCCCGTGACAGTCCGAGACCGACGTTCGAGAAGATTCCCATTTTATTCCGTTCTCATCGTGTGGTTCGTTTCTTTGTCGCACTCATCATCGCATCATCCGCATTGCATCAACACTCTGTTGCCGCCAATTTTGAAAACCTGCATCCGTTATTTGTTGCCGGTTCTCTCCGTGTTAGTCGTTGACCGTGTTGAGCCCGACCACACACGCACGCGCCCGCGGCATCGTTAAAATATTTGTTTTTAAAAGTGTGTATAAACTATTCTCGAATTGGGTCGAAACTTGGCACGCGGTCTTGTTTTTATGTAGTTAGGCCGCCTGCCAAATTTTGTCGCAATCGGAGTCCGTCTGGTACCCGAACGATCGACCGTAGAGGCGCCGTTGTCGGTTATTCGTCGGACGGGTTTGTCAGTTTAAAAACTCGTTGCCGGGTTGCCCGTTTTCCCTATCGTCTCCGGCTAGACACTCTACACAGCCCCACCTAGCCATTCCGGCGTCTTTGGCCGTTCGATCGCGATCATGTCGTCGAAAACCGAACCAGATTCGGATAACCCTAGCCCCTGTCTATAAATAAACAACCTCCCTCCCCCCCTCCTGCCTCGTTTTCCGCACCATCCCCAAACCCTAGCCGTCACTGTCTCCCTCCTCAATCACCTACCACCTCGAGTGGGCCCGCCAGGCCCATCTGGAGCCCGCCTCGGGCCCGAATCAGGCCTTGCCAGATCTGCAGCCCCGCTCCAGCGCCTCGGCAGCTCCCGGCCGCCATGTTGCGTCGCCGGCGGCCAAACGAGCCCCGCCGCCGGCCAGAGTCGCAGCCCCAGCTGCCGCCGCCCGCGAGTGCCCGTTCCCGCTAGAAGCCGCCGCCGGCCACAGGTTGCCATGCCTCTGCCCCGATCTGGGCGAGCCGGCCCCGATCTACAACTCGCAGCGCCTCCTTAGGCCGCCACCGGCTAGATCTGGCCAGATCCAGTCCGGGAATCCCGTCCCCATTGTCCCGCCGTCCCTAGGCCTCCAGAGGCCTCCCATGGAAGCGCCGCCGCTGGTGCTCGCTCGCCCTGTTGACCGCTCGAGCAGGCGAGGCGTGGGCCGCCTCCAACCGTTGAGGGCTGCCCCAGCACCTCGGCCCAGCTCCCTCGCTTCGCCACGAGCCGGCCCAGCGACCAACTCCACCACCCGGCTCGTTAGTGCCCGAAGGCCCACCTCGTCGCCCCTTCGCCCGGCCTGCTTGCCCCAGCCCATCTTCTTCAGCCCAAGCCGGCCTGGCTCCTCTCCCCGCATGGGCCGAGCCCACGAGGTGAGCAGCCCTCCCTAGTCTTCTATTAAACGCCCGTGGCGCAGGATAGTTATGTTGTGCTCACTGTTGTTTAGGCCCAATAGTAGCAATTCGGCTCGCAGTAGTTTTTTTCCGTCGTGGTGATTTATTTAATTACCAGGATTTCACTAAATGCATAGTTTTTAAAACCTTCATAGTTTCTAAACCGTGCATCAGATTGGAGTGATTTAAATATGTAACTTGACTAGAATTTCGCGTAGATTAATATTTTCCAACTCTCATGCATGATAAAAACTTTTAAGCTTTCTGTTTGTATCGCTTTGTGTGTCGTGTCGTGCTAATACTGTTTTACCCATAACTTTTGAACCGTAGCTCCGTTGGAGATGTGCCATATATGTAAATGGAGCAAAACGACGAGTAGAATCATGTGAACTACTTTATTTTTTTGTTTAACAAACATAAAATGTGATTAGGACAGATCTGGACAGATTTAGAATTTAACACATGTGGTCATTTCGAAGATGTTATATGTCGTATTCGGCCCCATTTAAAATGCCTGGATAGGTAGACTATTTGTGCTTCACCCCTTGCCATGTTTAACCACATTTACTATTGTTGTGTTCCTAAATGGGAGTGAACTAAACAATTAAACGTGGAGTTTCATCGATATTCTACATGTTGCATATCGAGCTTCACTTAATGTGTAGTGTTTGCGTGATGTGAAATGCCATGCCATGCCTTGCATAATTGAATTGATCATGCATCATATTAGGTTGTGCATATTGTCGTGCATGTGTTGTGGTGAATATCGTGTGTTGATACTTGTTTCCGGTTTGCCTCGCCTCGATAAAGTTCCGCAAGCGTGTCGGAATGTGAGGATCCGTTCGACTACGTCAGTTCATCTGCTTCACGGCATCATTCTTATTCCAAGCAGGATCTCAGGCAAGATGACCATTTACCTAGATACCATTACTATCATTGCCATGCTAGCTGTCTCGTTTCTTTCGTTATGTCTCGTTACCTACCACCTGTTAAATGTCAGCCTCTCAACATTGCCATGAAAACCTTCAACCTATTCACAACCTAGCAAACCACTTATTGGCTATGTTACCGCTTGCTTAAACATGTGTTAGCGCTGCTAGTTGCAGTTGCAATTGCTTACATGTGATAACATGGGTTCTTTGTTATATCACCATATTTATGCTATTTAATTTAATGCACCTATATACTTGGTAAAAGGTGGAAGGCTCGGCCTTTCTAGCCCGGTGTTTTGTTCCACCTTTGCCCCCTTAGTTTCGGCTACCCGTGTTATATTCCATAATTGAGTGCTCCTAACATGCTTGGGGTTGTTATGGGGACCCCCTAGATTCTTGTTTTGGGATAAAACTTGTCTGGCAAGGCCCAACATTGGTATTATATTTGCCCACCATAATAATTATGTTAATACTGAAAAACATAGGGCTTCATGAACCCGAGGAGTTATTCAACATAATATAGGGGGGCAGTGCTGATGGTGTTGGTCCCAAACGGGCAGACTGCGTGGCCACCGCAAGGAAACTCGAGGTTTGGTTTTACTCGTAGGCTTTTCCATCCGTCGTGTCCTGAGAACGAGATACGCGACTCCTATTGGGATCGTCGACACGCCAGACGGCCTTGTTGGATTTGTTTTACCTTTCTCGAGTGTCTTGTGCGAGGGATTCTGAGGATGCTTTGGGGTATCTCGAGGTTGAGTTTTTCCAATAGGAACCCGAGGAGATCACGGGTTTCCCTGATCGAGGTCATTCCGTCGCAGCGTGTGGTAGTTTGTGATGGACTAGTTGGAGCACCCCTCCAGGGTTAAATCTTTCGGAAAGCCGTGCCCGCGGTTATATGGCAACGTGGAAACTTTGTTTAACATCCGGTTCTAGATAACTTGAAGTAAGCTTAATTAAAATATGCCAACTGAGTGTGTAACTGTGACTGTCTCTTTCGTGAGATCCTCCTCCGATCGAGGACACGGTGGGGTTATGTTTGACGTAAGTAGGTGTTCAGGATCATTCATTTGATCATCAGTAGTTCATGTCTGCTATGCGTAGATCATCCCCCTGTTTATTCTTGTACTCGTAAGTTAGCCACCTTACATAAATGCTTAGTCGCTTGCTGCAGCCTCACCACTTAATCATACCTCACCCATTAAGCTTTGCTAGTCTTGATACCTTTGGAAATGAGATTGTTGACTCCTCTGTGGCTCACAGATTACTACAACACCAGTTGCAGGTACAGGTAAAGCGATACCTATGATGTGAGCGCGATGATTGTTCATTTGGAGTTTCTTCTTCTTCTCCATCGATCTAGGATGGGTTCCAGGCCGGCAGCCTGGGATAGCAAGGATGGGCGTCATTCTTCTATCGTTTGTTTTCGTCTGTAGTCGGACCCTGCTCTTCTATCTGATGATTGTATGAATTGTACTGATGTGACTCTGATGTAGCTTGTGGCGAGTGTAAGCCAATTCCATATACTCATCTTTTCAGTACATGTACTTGTAACGATATCCATTCTTGCGAAATGATGAGATGCGCTTCTATCCCTGTCGAGCCCCCCGTGCCAAAATAAGGATAGGGTCGCATCTTGGGCGTTGAAGTTCCCAAGTACACTTCTAGCACTACCTCATCTATGCTACCACAACTCCAAGGATCCCCATAAAGTTGATGTGGATCCCCAAGAGGAATAACTAGAAATTTCTTGAGGGGTGACTCCGCTAATGAAATTCAATCGTATTCATTTTGGCAAGAACTATATGCAATCAACTCCAACTGTATGCATTAGTTCAAGGAGTCACACATTCCCTCAAAGGTAATTAAGGCACAATGTAATTAATGCATCTCTGGACATAACCTCCCATGTATTTCATTCTATGTCCATAGATATCCTTGCATATGTTCCTTGTGCTTGGCGACTAACCCATGTAGGTGAGAGGAGTAAGAAACAACAAGGATTGCTCCTAACTCAAGATGATCTTCATCAACAATGAGCATCCACCACTACTACACCTACTTGAAGTCTTCTACGAAAAAACCCAAGGTTAGTTTATCCCTCTTAGGGAGGATGTCACATATAGGGGGAGGTTTACTCTAAGACTTGAGTATAAGCGTCTCCTAAACAATGTGAGAACATTAATGCTTTATGTAAAAGTGGTAAGCCCACTTGTGCTTAATCAATGTGACTTATGATCAAGTATTCTTACTTGTCTCGTATAGCAATATGCTCATATATAGATGACTTCGGCATCGCCAAAGTGCTTGATAGATGCTAGAATGTTTGTGCATGTTCACCATGTTTTGTTTGACATCTTATTGTGTGAGCATGTTGGTATGCATGTTTTGCTCATTCGAGGATATCCAGTTGTTGTTATTTAGCTTTCTATTTCTTTTGGCCAATTGGATAAACAAGAATGTCTAAGTACCTTTCTCTAGCTATCTATGTTTTCTCGTCTCAAATTCTATTCATGCTTCATCACAAAATTTGATCAAGCACTTTAGGGACACTCTGTGTGAGGAGCACTCGGAGATCTGTCTCGACAAGGGTTGAATTCCAAAACCTCCCAAAGTGCACCTCGGTGTGACCAAGCTAAAAATCTCAGTCCCACCGAAGCCTAGGTTTGATCAGGTTTTCCTATCTCGGTTCCACCGAGTTGTTGTCTTTGGACTCACCGAGTTCCTTTGTCAGCTGATAGTTAAGGAACTCGGTGGCACCGAACACTCCATCTCGGTGTCACCGAAAGCTAAGGGGTATAAATATCCTGCGGACCCGATGATTGAAACAACTCTTCAAGCATTGCCTCTCGCACCTCCTCGATGTCATGCCCTAGTCCCCTGGACATCGCCTTGATTCTCCCGTGCGCCCTCGCCACCGGAGTCTTCGCCGTCGACGGGAATCTCCACCGCCGTCGTCACCATAGCAGATTCACCACCAAGTTAGGGTATGAATCCTGCCCCTCTTTGCGCTCCCAATGCTGATTTCTTGTGCAAATAGATCTTGACAATTTATGTCCACTTCTGCACTAATTCTATCCAGAAGAAAGTTCTCGTAGTATAGAGAACAATTGAAATTTTAGGGTTAGTAGTCCGCAAAATTGAATCTCGGTGTCATCGATTCATAAAAGTCAGTCGTACTGATTTGGTTTTATGGTTATTGAGAACATTCTCAGTGGAATCGAGTTCTCCTTTTTAGTGAAACCGAAAATGGTGCCAAGTTTCTATTAATGAGAACGTGAGTCTCGATGGCTTTGAAATTTTTGACTTGGTGGAACCGAAATCCGCTTTTGCTGAACATTAAACCTAATTTTTCAGAGTTCAAACTTTACAAAACTTCTGATTTTTGTGATGTTGATCCCTTCGAGCTCTTCTATATCTCTTCACAAGGTCTTCTTGTCTCCTTGTCTACTTGGCTTATTTGTAAGGATGTTAGGATCGGAGGATAGTCAGAACAACTTCAGTGAGCCCACTGCTGACATGGACTCAGGCACTAGTCCTGAGAGGACACCTTTTGACCCAGGAACACCTAGCTCCCATGGCTTTCCCAAGGCAGCTACCAGGTCCAGAAGGAAGATCAATTCTCATGAATAAGATGTTGACTTTATCCCAAAGGAATTCGTTCCCTAGAAGCAGAAGGACAAGACCACAGTCAAGAAGAATGTGAGGAAGGAATATGCTAGACCTGCTGACATTAAAGCTTAAGAATCTAGGCTTGTAAAGAAGTCAGGTCAAAAGAGAGTGAGGAAGAGAATTGTCCATGTTGTTTGCAAGAAAACCTCAATGTATGAAGATCTAGCAGAAGTTTCTCATGATGAGGAGGGAGAAATTCGAGGTGAGGTCCCTCCTCCTAAGAAGAAAAATCTAATGGTTGATGCTATGCCTAAGAAGGCTGCCCCCAAGCCTTCACCACCTAAGGATAAGAAGTATGTAGCTCCCAAGAGGACAACAAAGGACATTCCTACATCAGAGAAGAACAAAGGCTCTGCATCCAGAGAATTTGCTACAGAGGAAGAAGAGGATGCCCCAGTACTAATGAAGCTGAGAGCTCATGTGCCATCTCACGATGCTTCTCATCCATCTATTGAGGACATGAAAAAGATAAGAGATCAAGGACTGGGGAACTGGAGATCGGTTTGATCCATATTTTGTGAGAAGGAGAACTCCTCTTGATCCCCGTTTTCACACCAAGGAGCAACAATATTTCTATGAGATTGTTTTTCTTGATAAGAGTCCAGCAGTCAGCGAAATGAGATATATCGATTGGGAATATATCAAGTCCAATGAACATTATTTTCCCCATGTGAGAGAAAACTTCAGGATGGTTGATGTTGAAGATTTTGTTGGTAGAGAGAAGACTACTTGTAATGATGATATGATCATGCAACTCTATTCCACCGCACATTTCTATTCTGATGGAAGGATTGATTGGATGACTGAAGGTCACCGGTATGAGTCTACAATTGATGAGTGGGCCACTATCATTGGTGCTCCAAAGGCACAAGAAGGAGATTTGGATGTGTATTCAGAACCCAAGATGAATCACAACTCCAGGGACAACATGTACAAGCCAGTGCCCCATAAGTATGTGCACACGCACAAGTTTGGCTCTTTCTATTTCTTGCAAGCAGGGATACCTACTACAAACACCATTACGAGATACACCCTGATGCCCAAATCAGGAGATGATAAGATGATTAGAGGCTATTCCATCAATATGTTGCATCATTTAGACACCCAAACCCGGTTTGTAGTGATGGATTTGATAGTTGAGACTATCAAGAGGACTGATGCGGATCAAAAGAGATCTTGTGGATATGCTCCATATGTTCAGATGCTCATTAGTGAAAAAATTGGCAAACATGCATATATGTTGGATCGTCCCCACCTGACACTTCAGCTAGAGTTTTAAGACAATGAAATTGTGATGGACTCGAGCCATCCCACCTCACCTATAGCTCGAGAGGTGGCAGGGGAATCAGAGGCAGAGGCTGCTAGGAATGCTCCAGCTCCAACCCCATAGCTCAGAACCAGAGACGAGCACATGTCATTCTTGGTCAGCACCATCCAAGGGATGGAGAAGAAAATTTATAAGATCTTGTTGTACTAAAAGAGCCTCGAGAGGATCGTGGAGACAAAATACCATGACCTGGATGTTAAGGTAACGGAGTTACCTACCACTGTTGAGCAGCTCCGGCATGAAGATGAATCAGTGCACATATCCCGCTCCAGTAGTGATGATGAAGAGTCACCTCTTCCTACTACTACTCAGTTCATGGCCCAGACTAGATCAGCAGCTATGCCAGTTCCGGAAGCAAGACCATCTTCATCACCTTAAGCTTCAGCACCTTCAGCTCCTGCTCCTACACCTCTTATGTCTAAACCTCCACCTCCAGGGACATCTGCAGAAGCCTTCATCGATGCTCTTCTATCCACTCCATCAGCTACCACATGGGATCGAGACCAGAGAGACGATTAGTTCTAGACCTTTGAACTTTTTGGTAACTTGTTGCCAAAGGGAGAGAAGTGTATAGATCAAATAGGCTTCGAGAGGGAGAGCTTTGCATTTTATTTGATCTCATTTGTTTTTTTCAAAACTTTTGGTCTTTTGGATGACTTTATCCGTTTAGGAGGATTGTTTGATCATATACTTTGTTTGTTTGCTACTATTGATATCATCTTTGAGCTATCTACGTGATGATCATTCACTTGCTTGTTTGGTGTTACGTGCATTACTATTCATTCATATCATTCATGCGCACCACCAAGTTGTATGTGAGATGGAAGAATGACACATGATCCTTTGCCTATTTACATTCAAATGCAAATTTGAAATAACGCACAAATTTATGAGGAGCTCTTGCTTTTCACATACTTCTCAAAGCATAGATGCTAATCTTGATTATATCTTTTGTTGAAGCTTTGATCTATATGTTGTCATCAATTACCAAGAAGGGGGAGATTGAAAGCATAATTGCTCCCTAAGGTGGTTTTGATAATTGATCACAACATATGCATCATTGGACTAATGAGCTTATCCAAGTATATTTCAGAAAAGTTCAAAGATGCCTTGTCTATAGGATTACGAGGAGAAGCCCCTTGATGCAAGGAAAGGAATAGGATTGGCTCAAGCTTCAAGCAAGAAGACTCTACATTTTACATTTGTGAGAAATCACTTTGATTCCATAGGAAAGGCAATACTATTAAAAGGGGGTGAGGTATTATGATGAATTGGTTTCTCAAGTGCTTAGAGGTAGCCACCAAAAACACTCAGCAATTTTTCCACAAAATATCTCTGTCCAAACCTATACCAGCAAAATCGGTGCCACCAACTATTTCCACTCGCCCCTACCTATTTTCCACCACACAGATCCTTTTCCAAATCGTACCATCTCGGTACCACCAAATTTCACATCGATGCCACCGAGATTCAGTGACCAACTTTCTGTTGAGAACATTTCAAGAATCGGAGTTTCTAAGTTTGAAATCGGTCTCACCGAGAGCTGGAAACTAGATTAGGTCATCATGTCGGTACCACCGAGATTCATATATCGGTCTCACCAAGAATCCAAAATTTGCCACATTTAGTGCAACTCGATACCACCGAGATTCATTTTGGTGTCACCGAGTTGGGCAATAATGTTGTAACAGTTGGATTTTGGGGGATGCTTATATATACCCCATCCACCTCCTTTCATTCGAAGAGGAAGCACTCAAAACACACTTACACTTGCCACATCCAAATTTCTCAGAGAGAGCCACCTACTCATGTGTTGAGATCAAGAGATTCCAATCCAACCATTTGAAACTTGATTTCTAACATCACCAAGTTTCTTTCCACAAGATCAATCTCTCCTACCCATGCCAAATCTATGAGAGAGTGATTGAGTGTTGAGGATACTATCTTTTGAATCACAAGAGCAAGGAGTTCAGTGTTCTACGCATATATTACCTTTTGAAGGGTGGTTCCTACTAGATTGGTTAGGTGTCGCTTGGGAGCCTCCTATTTTGTGTTGTGGAGTTGAACCAAGAAGTTTGTAAGGGCAAGGAGATCACCTACTTCATGAAGATCTACCGTGAGTGAGGCTAATCCTATTTGGGCGGAATCCACGGTGGAATAGACAAGGCCACTTCTTCGTGGAGCCCTCCGTGGACTCTCACAGACGTTACCTTTGTGGGACGAAGTCTCCAATAACATGGACGTACGATAGCGCCACCTATCGGAACCATGCCAAAAAATTGTCGTATCAACCTTTGCGTTTGATCTTCTTACCTTACCCTCTACGTTACATTTGCGTGTATTTACTTTCCGCTGCAATACTCTTAGTTGTGCATGTGTAGGGTGAACTTGACTAGTCATAGTTGCTAAAACTGGACCACAACTAAAATTGGGAAAAGGCTAACTTTTTATCTTGTCAGTAGTCTAATCACCCCCCTCTATACACACTTTTGATCCTATAGATGGCAATTGATTTTGAGAAATTAAACAAAGCTACTAGAAAATATCATTACCCCTTGCCTTTTACTATCAAATGCTAGCAAGATTATCTAAGCACGCACACTTTTCTTTCCTTGTTGGATATTCTGGTTTTTCTCAAATACGTGTGTCAAAAGAAGACAAGGAGGGAACTAATTTTACATGCCCATTTGGAACGTATGTATAGACGTATGCCTTTTGGTCTATGCAATGCACATGCTGCCTTTCAAAGATGTACGGCTGCTATATTATGTGACTTTTTTCAAAAGATTGTTGAGGTGTTCATGGATGATTTTTTTCGTTTATGGAACTTCTTTTGATGATTGTTTAAGCAACCTTGATCGAGTTTTGCATAGATGTTAGGAAACCAATCTTGTCTTGAATTGGGAGAAGTGTCACTTTATGGTGAATGAAGGAATAGTACTTGGGCATAAAATTTCTAAACGAGGTATTGAGGTAGACAAAGCTAAAGTTGATGCAATAGAGAAGTTGCCATGTCCTAATGATGTTAAAGGTATAAGAAGTTTTCTTGGTCATGTTGGTTCCTATATGCATTTCATGAAAGATTTCTCAAAGATTTCTAGGATATTAACTAATCTTCGTCAAAAGGATATTCCATTTTTTTATTATGATTGTGTACAAGCATTTGAACTACTTAATAAAGCCTTAATCACTACACCTATTATTCAACCACCTAATTGGAATTTACCGTTTGAAATTATGTGGGATGCTAGTGATTATGTTGTTGGTGTTGTTCTAAGGCAAAGAGTACACAAGAAATTGAATGGTATCCATTATGCTAGTAAGACTCTAGACAACACCCAGACAAATTATGCTACTACTCAAAAGGAATTTTTAGTAGTTGTGTTTGCATGTTATAAGTTTAGACCTTATATTGTTGATTCCAAAGTTACAATTCACACTGATCATGCTTCTATTAAATACCTCATGGAAAAGAAAGATGTTAAGCCTAGACTGATTAGGTGGGTACTTTCACTTCAAGAGTTTGATTTGCATATTGTTCATAGAAAGGGAGCTGAAAACCCGATAGGAGATAATTTGTCTAGAATGGAAAATGTTCTTGATGACCCACTGCATATTGATGATAATTTTCCTCATGAGCAACTAGCTATTATATATGATTCCCATAGGACTCTTTGGTATGTACATTATGCTAATTACAGTGTTGCTAAATATATACCACCTAGTTTCACCTACCAACAAAAGAAAAAGTTCTTCTTTGATTTAAGACATTAGTTTTTGGATGGCCCACATCTTTATAAAGAAGGAGTACATGGTGTTATTAGATGTTCTGTACCTGACATTGAACAAGAACTAATCTTACGGAAGTGTCATTCCTAGGCATATGGGAGGCACCACGTTGCTGATAGAACTACACACGATACTAGAGTATGTTTTTTATCGGCCTACTCTTTTCAAGGACGCACGTAACTTTATCCTCTTGGGTGATGAATGTCAAAGAATTGGTAAAATTGGTAGATGTCGGGAAATGCCTATGAATTATTCACTTACTATTGAACCATTTGATGTTTGGGACTTTGATTATATTGGGCCTTTTCCTTCCTCTAATGGGTACACTCATATTTTAGTTGTTGTTGATTATGTTACTAAGTGGGTAGAAGCTATTACAATTAGTAGTGATGATCACAACACTTGTATTATAATGCTTAAAGATGTTATTTTCCCAAGGTTTAGAGGCCCTAGATATTTAATGACTGATGGTGGTTCACATTTTATTCATAGTGTTTTTTGTAAACGTCTAGCTAAATATGATGTTAACTATAGGACTACATCATCCTATCAACTTATTCTAGCAATCAAGTTTGAGTAACCAAGAAATAAAATTGATCTTGCAAAAGACTGTTGATAGATCTTCAAAGAATTGGTCTAAGAAACTTTATGATGCTTTATGGGCTTATAGAATTTCTTACAAAAATCCTATGGGAATATCTCCGTATAAAATTGTCTATGGAAAAGCATGCCACTTACCTCTTGAGTTAGAACAAAATTGGGTAATAAAAGAACTTAACTATGATTTCAAGCTTCCCGATGAAAAGAGGTTATTTGGTATTAGCCCTTTAGATGAATGGAGGACACAATCTTATGAAAATGCCAAGTTGTTTAAAGAAAATTTAAAATATGGCACAACAAGAGAATCCAAAAATAGGAATTCAATGTAGGAGAGCTAGTTCTATTGTACAATTCTCGTTTCACAATCGTTGCAGGTAAGCATCTCTGCGAATGGGAAGGACCCTATATCGTATAAGAGGTTTATCGCTCCGGTGCTATCAAGATCAATAATGTCGAAGGCATAAATACGAGAGTGGTTAATGGGCAAAGAATCAAACATTATATCTCGGGTAGGTCCATTAATGTTGAACCAAATATTATTCAAGTGATGACACCGGAAGAACACATAAGAGAGACCTTGCGGAACACTCAAAAAATATAAAAAAGGGTAGGTATGTGTTATGGTAAGTAAACCGACTCCAAAAACTCCATAAAAATATGTTCTGTTGGTTTTGGTATTTTAGAAAATTTACAAAAATAAAAACCAGCAAGGGGACCCACGAGGGAGTCCCAAGCCAACCCGACACGACCACCCCCTAGGCGCGCCCTAATGGCTTGGGAGCACCTCACGTGCCTCCGGGACTCCGTTTTCTTCCTGTACACGTATTATAACCTAGAAAAAAAATCATTATATATACTTTCGTCTGTTTCGATCACCGCATCACAAGATTCTCCTATGTTCTTGTTTTGGGATGTTTTTCTAACAGATCTAGATTGTCATGACGTCGTCAAGCTCCTACAAGGACAAGTTCTACGAGAAGTTCATCAACCCCTACCTTCCGAAGGTGATGAAACATCCTCAGGCCATTGAGATGTGTGAGGGGTGCTTCACATTCGGGACATTCAAGGACCAAAGAAGGGGGAAGCGAGAAGGCCAGGCTTGCAGAAGTGGAACAGCAGATCTTCAAGTGATAAGGGATGGTGGAGCATGGACTCGGCGCCAATCACTCCATGATCATGGATTTTATTTGTGAACATAAGATGGACATCAAGGAGATTGCGGAGATGATCTTCAAGCTCCATGAAAGGCTCCAAGATCTCCATGCCCAAACCTTTGACCTACAAAACCAAAACTGTGAGTATGAATCTCATTTCAAGAGGATGAGTATAGCTACAAGTTTCAGTATCCCAGAGACAAGCTCTTCCTTTTTTAACGGGGAACTTATGCCATGGAAGACGGGGGATAAACCCACCACATCATAACCACCATCACCCAAGGACACTTAGTTTGTGGGTATGGGCACAACCCTTAGCTTGTTCCAAGCTTGGTGGAGGTGCTCCCGTACCGTATCACCATCACTTTTACCATTATCATATATCTTAGCTCAATCCTTAGTTATTTTGTTATTTAGATGAATAAAAATTTAGTATTCCTTTGCTTAGAGTATAAAAATGTTTCCTTACCAATTTCCACTTACCAAAGGCGCTTCACTCCCCGGCAACGGCTCCAGAAAAGAGTCTTGATGACCCACAAGTATAGGGGATCAATCATAGTCCTTTCGATAAGTAAGAGTGTCGAACCCAACGAGGAGCAGAAGGCTCCGATAAACGGTTTTCAGCAAGGTAATAACTGCAAGCACTGAAAGTAGCGGTAACAAGTGATGGTGTAGCGAGGTGAAACGTAGCAAGCAAAAGGTAACAAGTAACAAGTAGTAGCAACGGTGCAGCAAGTGGCCCGATCCCTTTTGTAGCAAGGGACAAGCCTGAACAAAGTCTTATAGGAGGAAAAACGCTCCCGAGGACACACGGGAATTTCTGTCATGCTAGTTTCATCATGTTCATATGATTCGCGTTCGTTACTTTGATAGTTTGATATGTGGGTGGACTGGCGCTTGGGTACTTCCATTACTTGGACAAGCATCCCACTTATGATTAACCTCTCTCGCAAGCATCCGCAACTACAAAAGAATAATTAAGACAACGTCTAACCATAGCATTAAACTAGTGGATCCAAATCAGCCCCTTACGAAGCAACGCATAGACTGGGGTTTAAGCTTCTGTCACTCCAGCAACCCATCATCTACTTACTACTCCCCAATGCCTTCCTCTAGGCCCAAGTATGGTGAAGTGTTATGTAGTCGATGTTCACATAACACCACTAGAGGAAAAACAACATACTGCATATCAAAATACCGAACGAATATCAAATTCACATGACTATTATCCGCATGACTTATCCCATGTCCTCAGGAACAAAAGTAACTACTCACAAAGCATAATCATAATCATGATCAGAGGTGTAATGAATAGCATCAAGGATCTGAACATAAACTCTTCCACCAAGTAATCCAACTAGCATCAACTAGAAAGAGTAATCAACACTACTAGTAACCTTACAAGTACCAATCAGAGTCGTGAGACGGAGATTGGTTACAAGAGATGGACTAGGGATTGGAGAGGACATGGTGCTGGTGAAGATGTTGATGAAGATGCCTCCCCTCCGACGAGAGGAGTGTTGGTGATGACGATGGCGACGATTTCCCCCTTCGGGAGGGAAGTTTCCCCGGCAGGATCGTCCTGCCGGAGCTCTAGATTGGATCTGCTCAAGTTCCGCCCCGTGGTGGCGGCGAAACCACGAAAAAGCTCCCGAATGATTTTTCTGGACCAAAACCCTTCATATAGCAAAATAGGGGGGCTAGTCCTCCGTGGACGGAAGCCGTGGTGGGATAGACTAGGCCGCTTCTTTGTGGACCCTCCGTGGGTGGAGCCCTCCGTGGACTCTCGCAGACATTACCCTCCGTGAGTTGAAGTCTCCACTAATATGGACGTACGATAGCGCCACCTATCGGAATCATGCCAAGAATTGTTGTTTCAACCCCTTGTGTTTGATCTCCTAAACTCTACTCCTTTACATGTGCAAAGTCTTTACTTTTCCGCTGCCATATATGTTGACTAGCATCTGTAGGGTGCTCTAGACTTGTTAGAACTGCTAGATTTCTGCCCTCATGTAAATTAGGTTAGGCTAGAAATTTTATCTTGACATGTAGTCTATTAACCCCCCCCCCCTCTAGACACATCTTCTATCGATCCTTCAATTGGTATGAGAGCAAGGTCTCCAAGGCCTTGGTTTAACAGCCATTGGAGGAAGATGAATGTGACTAGTTCCCAGATTTTTTGTTGTAGAGTGCCTATTCTTGATGGGGAGTACTTTAGACAATGGAAAGATGAAATGCTTGTTATATTCTATGAGTTCCATTTGCACAAGTATATTGAATATCCCTATGTGCCTCTCATTGACCCCATACATCCTTCTCATGATGATGAAGTTAACATACTTGGTAACCTTAACACTGTCAATCTTATCATTAGAGGTTTACCAAGAAATGTGCTTAATCATTTGCAAAAATTTGAGTGTGCTCATACTTTGTGGAAAGACTTAGAGGAGTGATGTCCAAATTATTCCTTGAAAAATCTTGATATCATTGTTCACAAATACATTGCTTTCCATAAAATGAAGCCAACCGATCTGTACTTCGATAAATGCTTATTTGAGCTTCGTGACCTCATGCGTGCCAAAGGAAATGTCATTACCATCAACAACATCATTCTTGAAGCCATTCGAATGCATAAACTTGAATGTTGTAATAGTCAAATTTCTGAAACATTTGTCTCTTACGAGGAAACTTCATTCGATGATGACTATGTGGAACATGGCTACTACAATGATGATGAGTACTTCGACACCGAGTATGAGAAGACCATGAAGAATCTCAGTCTTATGGCTAACCTTAAAGACTACATGGCTGGTGGTAAGGAGTGGGTTCTCGACAGTGGATGCACTGTTCACATGACTGGAGATAAAGACATGTTTCATGAAATCACACCGAATCATGACCTCGAAGGTATGTAACTTTTGGAGACAATTCCAAAGGTAAGGTATTTGGTCTCGGTAAGGTGGTCGTATCTCATGATAGTTCTATTCAAAATGTAATGCTAGTAGAATCTCTTGGCTACAATCTACTTTCCGTATCTAGACTAGCAGATTTCGGTTTTGATGTACTATTTACGAAAGTTGAATGCCGAGTATTTCGTAGCGACAATCATAAGATCGTCTTTACTGGTTTACGTAGAGGTGAACTATACATTGTTGATTTCTCTTAGATATCCAAAACCCGTACATGCCTTGTTGCAAAATCTTCTAAAGGTTAGTTATGGCATAGAAAGCTTGGACATGTTGGTATGCGTAATCTTGACAAACTTATCAAAGGTGATCATATTCTTGGTGTTAAAGATGTTGTCTTTGACAAAGATAGACTTTGTAGTGCCTTGATGACCCACAAGTATAGGGGATCAATCGTAGTACTTTCGATAAGTAAGAGTGTCGAACCCAACGAGGAGCAGAAGGCTCTGATAAACGGTTTTCAGCAAGGTAATAACTGCAAGCACTGAAAGTAGTGGTAACAAGTGATGGTGTAGCGAGGTGAAACGTAGCAAGCAAAAGGTAACAAGTAACAAGTAGTAGCAACGGTGCAGCAAGTGGCCCGATCCCTTTTGTAGCAAGGGACAAGCCTGAAGAAAGTCTTATAGGAGGAAAAACGCTCCCGAGGGCACACGGGAATTTCTGTCATGCTAGTTTCATCATGTTCCTATGATTCGCGTTCGTTACTTTGATAGTTTGATATGTGGGTGGACCGGCGCTTGGGTACTGTCGTGGTATAAGTCTGACAGTAGATGTGTAGGGTACGAAAGGATGGGTAGAGCCTTAGCTAAGGCGAGGTTGTATGAGTTCAGGCCCCTCTGCGGTGGAGGTAAAAGCCCTACGTCTCAGTGCTCTTGGGAGATTTAGTGTTGAGTGGAATATAGGATTACAGTAAATGCCAACCCCTGCACCAGTGGGGAAGGGTGGCTTATATAGAGTGCGCTGCCCTTCACAACGGTCCGGTGGACAGGGGTGGAGTAGTGGCGAATAAATGCATTCGTTATAGGTAACGTATGTCTTAAATGCTAATAATGGTGTATGAAAACGTACGACCGTTGTCCTCCCGGGAGGTTATGATGTACAGAGTGGAATTCAGTCGGTACGATAAATACGCTCTGAATGCTCGTCACCGACTGGATGACGGGGGGGTCCTTAGTTCAGTCGGAACTGTCTAAGGGCCTTGCCCTTTGTGAAGGGTAGTCCTTGGGTAGGACCTATAGGGCAGGCCTATGACCCTACCCTGGGACTATAACCCCATCATTGTTGGAGCGACGAAGTGGTACCTGGAGTACGGATCCGACTGGTATGGATGTGACTTTGGCGTTGTTATCCTCGGTCCATTTTATCCTTTCGACCAGTGATCCGAGTGAATATACCAGTGAAACGAACCGTCAGGGACCGAGTGCTTCCGTGGAATCTTTCGATGTGACCGGTCAAACTGACAGCGGCGGATTGTGTGGGATCTTCAAATTTCGGTTGCCGTGCGCTCAGCGGGGATGTCGACATCATCATCGAGTAGTTTCTTCCGCCTCGATTACCGCGCCTTTATCTTCTCCACTAATATCGCAGCAGCCGGTCGGGGGATAAGATTTCGGGGCCACCTGTTAGTGACCCAGTCGGAACCTTATTTAAGCCTCTCCGGCGGGGGTTTCTTGTTGCGCTGCCCTTGTTACTCGCACTCGCCCCTCTTCTCCCGTAGCTCACTGTGCGTTCCAAGCCTCCTCCTTCCTCTCCTCCTCTGCGGATCTACTGCCTTCACCATGACGAAGGGGCAGACGAGCAAGCTTGAGTCGCAGAAGAAGAAGAAGAAGGCCGCGGCTCCTGCTCAGCGGCGACAGCGAGCACTACCGGCGGGTTGGATCCAGGGGGATTTCCTCCCCTCCACGGTGACGACGAACGACCTGCTGGAGTTGGTGGAGCAAGGCATGATTGCCAACAAGTCATGGAGGTTGCCAGCTGAGGGCGAGACGGAGACGACGCCGCAGGAGGGAGAGCGTGTCTTGCTGCTCAGCCACGTGTATAGGGGCTTCTCCCTGCCTCCCCACCCTTTTTTTAGAGGTATTATGAATCACTTCGGGGCACAGCTCCATCATTTTCCTCCCAACGCGATAGCTCATCTCGCCGCATTCGTCACTATGTGCGAGTGCTTTATTGGATGTCCCCCCCATTGGGGGCTCTTTAAGTATATATTCTCCGCTAGGTCTCAGACTGTCAAAAAGCTTAGCCAGTCGGATGATAAAACCCATCTCCTCCAGCTCTGCGGGGGCTTAGGCTTCCAAAAGAAAACGAAGAGTAGCTACCCCCCCTCTCCAGTTGTCCGAGTCAGTTAGGAACTGGCAGTCGACCTGGTTCTACTGCCAGGACATAGCTTGTTCGAATGCTGCGACTGGGTTGCCTCCCTTTAGCCTAGATCGTCCGGCTCCTCCCAGAAAACTTGCGCTCTCCAAGTTGGAAAAGATTCAGATCCAGCCTCTGGTCGATGCGCTGATAACTGTCGTCCGCAAGGGAGTCACTGGCATGGACTTGTTGGAGACCTTTCTGGGTCGGCGCATCCAGCCGCTGCAAGCCCGACACCACGCCATGTGGCACTATGTGGGGCCTGAGGATTCCACTCGGACTCACCCAGAGTGCGTGACCGGGGAGACGGTGATAGCGTGGGTCTGCGGCATCACGGGCGCATGCGACAACCCCCAAGGAGTCCGGCGGGTGAGGCCCTTCCGCGTCGACAACCCTCATCCGAATGAGGTGAGCGCATCTTGTCGAGTGCTTTCAATCTTCTTAGATTTATCGCTTTTCTTGTGTCGCCGCTTGGTGTCTGACGTTGTCGACTGTATTTTGTGCAGGAGTGGACCAACTGGTATTCTCCCGTCTCGAACAGGAATCCTGCTGAGGAAGAGGAGGGCAGCCAGGAGGGCAGCGTGGATAGCGCCGAGTACGTCTCCGACAGTGGGGAGACGGAGGAGGAGTCTGAAGAGGAGGAGGGGGAGGCTGGGGAGCAGAGCTCGCCACCTCCACCATCAGAGCCTCGAACTAAGCGTCATCACGAACCCACGGCTCCGCCGGCTCCTCCAGCAGCTCCGAGTGCTCCGCCTGCTTCTCCCGTGGCTCCGAGTGCTCCGCCAGCTCCTCCCGTGGCTCCGAGTGCTCGGAGCATGAAGAGGACCAGGGACGCTGCTGGCGAGCCTACGGACCAACCGTCCAAGGTGGCCAAACCGAGTGGGCCCAAGCCTCGGACAGCTTTGCCTCGGATGAGGCTCGCTGTTCCAGTTGCCTCAACGTAAGTGTCTTGTTCTCCCATCTTCATTCGATATTTGACTGAAGTCATGCTTATCGGACGAGTGGATTTTACTCGACAGAGCTGCCACCTCTACCACCTCTCTGCCGCGCAAGGACGATGATCCCATGGATGTGGATAACGTTGCCACATCTCAGCAAGGTACGTTGTGACGACTCCGGGAGTTTGCATTATTGTTTCGCGAGTGCTGTCTTGAATCTTGCCCTTTTTCTGCAACCTCATGTTGTTCAGTCGAGCTTCCTTCGGAGGTGATTCATCTGGAGGAGGACGACCACACGGGATCAGGGCCAACTTTGGCGCCTGTCCTTGAGGTTGTTCCATCTGCTGCTGCTCCCACCGTGGACGCGCCGCCGACCGAGCCGATGTCGTCGACTGAGGCGGTGTCCCTCACGGCGGAACCGACTGGAGCGGGACTTGGGATGCCCAAGGAGTCTTCTGTTGTGCCAGGCCCGTCGATAGCCCAGTACGATGCCCGACACCTCCCGGAAGACCAAGTGGGAGCCGCCAAGGAGGCCATGGTGCAGGTGGAGTTGATGGTGGGTGATGCCAAGGGAGTTTACAACTCCATCGCGTCTTTGTACAAGAGAAGCTTGGAGCTCCGAGACGATATCTGAGTAAGTGCGCTAGTAAGTTTTTACTTCCCTCTTGTAACCCATTGGGTGTCCAAGTGATATACTCGGATACAGTAGGATTATTTTGCAGTGGGTTCACTCATAGTGAACCCAGTGGGTGTAGTCCCCAAGACTGCTGTTGAGTGCTTGCACCAGCAGTTGTCTTTATATGTATTTCCCGTTATCTGAGCAGATCCGAGCTGGTCTGCCCGAATATTACCAGTGGGGGCACTCGGAGTCTATCCACTAGATGTAGTCCCCGAGAGTAGTGTTACTCAGGTCGGGTTATAGCATTCTCGTAGATTTGCCTGTTCGTCATGTAGCTCAATAGGGCCAGCCTATTCGAGCTTCATGCTAGTGGGGTCACTCTTAGTGAACCCACTGGGTGTAGTCCCCGAGACCGCTGTCGAGTGCTTGCATCGGTAGGGGTCTGAAGAACTTTGTTTGTTTTCCTTGTTGAATTTGTCTGAGCTTTCCTTTGGGCTGATTTGGCAGAAGACTTGCGAAATGGGATCCGCGTACAATACTCTGAAGGCGGAAAAGGTTCAGCTTGCTGCGGAATTGGAGGCGGTTGTGAATGACTTGTCTGGTGTGAAGGGGGCACTTGTTGACTGAGAGAAGTCTTTGGAGGAGTCCCGGGAGACCAACAAGGCATTGGTGGCCGAAATTGAGAAAATGGGCAAGCAAAGAAGTGAACTGATTGGTCAAATGAAGGTGATGAACCGTCGATGCATTTCGCAGGAGAAGTATGTGAACGACTGGGCGAGGAAGATGATTGCACTTCTTGGTGGTAAGCTTCTTGCCGAGTGCTTCTTGACTTTGTAATTCATTCTGCGCTTACTTTCTGCTCTTCTTTACTTTGCAGATTTTTGTCTGGACGTTGAGGCTGAAGCAGCTGACATTGAACGGTCGGTTGTTCCTAACGTTCCACTCGGCGACGAAGCGAATCGGGACATGCTCCGAGCACATATTCGCCTTGGCAGAGTGGGGCCTTTCATCGGCCGTCTGAGAGAAGTCATCGGCCGGATCGACAAGGAGCTGTGGCCCGAAGACGATTCCCGACGGGAAATAGAAGGGTTGATGACTCGGCTAGAAGACGTCCCGAACAGAGTGCAGGCATGGAAGAAGTCTGCCGCGCGTTGTGGTGCGGACGTGGCGCTATCGCTGGTCCGAGTGCACTGCAAGGAAGCTCGCGAAGAAAAGCTGAAGGCGTTGCAGGTCGCCAACACCAAGAAGCTTCGATTCGAAGATTTCATGGAGACCATCCTCGAGACAGCCACTCGTATCGCGGACAGGATCGATCTTGAGACCTTGTGGAGCCTGCCAGTCCTGGTGCCAGTCCTGATGACGCTTGAAAAACTTTACCTCGGTATGCCGAGTGGTATCTGTATCAAACTTGGGCCACTGCTGTTGGCCGTCACATTCGTGGTTCGGTGTGGGTAAGCTTGATCCACACCGAGCCGACTATCGTAGATCCAACGTTGAATTTGAATCGAATATTTTAATGTTCTTTTGCCAAGTTTATTTTCTGACACGATTTGAGCTCGTGGTTTTTGTTTGGCGTTTCTTGGTGAAGCCAATGGCAAACATGCGGAGCATGTAATTGTCAGTTGTCTTCACATCCACATGAGCCTCAATGAGGGTCTTCTAAGCCTTGGAGTGGATCTCGAGGATACACTCGAAGGAAGCTTTTTACTTAGGCGATTCTGGATCGCAGCTAAGTCCCCGAGTGCGGCATCTCGTGCGCACTCGGAGCGAGTTGATACTCATGTAGTTGTCAGTTGTCTTGACATCCACATGAGCCTCAATGAGGGTCTGCTAAGCCTCCGAGTGGATCTCGAGGATACACTCGAAGGAAGCTTTTTACTTAGGCGATTCTGGATCGCAGCTAAGTCCTGGAGTGCGGCATCTCGTGCGCACTCAGAGCGAGTTGATACTCATGTAGTTGTCAGTTGTCTTGACATCCACATGAGCCTCAATGAGGGTTTGCTAAGCCTCCGAGTGGATCTCGAGGATACACTCGAAGGAAGCTTTTTACTTAGGCGATTCTGGATCGCAACTAAGTCCCCGAGTGCGTCATCTGGTGCGCACTCGGAGCGAGTTGATACTCATGTAGTTGTCAGTTGTCTTGACATCCACATGAGCCTCAATCAGGGTCTGCTAAGCCTCCGAGTGGATCTCGACGATACACCCGAAGGAAGATTTTGACTTAGGCGATTCTGGATCGCAGCTAAGTCCCCGAGTGCGGCATCTCGTGCACACTCGTAGCGAATTGATACTCATGTAGTTGTCAGTTGTCTTGACATCCACATGAGCCTCAATGAGGGTCTGCTAAGCCTCCGAGTGGATCTCAAGGATACACTCGAAGGAAGCTTTTTACTTAGGTGATTCTGGATCCCAGCTAAGTCCCCGAGTGCGGCTGTTAGCGCACACTCGGAGAGAATTTTTGACTTAGGCAATTCTGGATCGCAGCTAAGTCCCCGAGTGCGGCTGTTAGCGCACACTCGGAGAGAATTTTTTGACTTAGGCGATTCTGGATCGCAGCTAAGTCCCCGAGTGCGGCTGTTAGTGAAAGTGCGTTATATCGACTAGAGGGGGGTGAATAGGAGATTTTTAGAATTTCATCACTGAGGAAATTCCTTTTGACTGCTGGATTGCTCTAGACCTTGACGCCTAACCATCTGGAGGATGCACAGTCCTCAAAGGTAAAAGGTTTCAGTCCCACACAGGAACAACTTCTTCAGTGATGCTCAATCACTAGGTTTGGTTTGTGGTTTAGGTGTATGGGGTATTTCCTCACTGATGAATTACTCTCGAAAGCTCTGAGGAATTTGGGTTGCTCTTATGACATGTGTCAGTTTCTAATGGAGCAGCCAACCAGCTAGTGGTTGTGGGGGTGGCTATTTATAGCCTGGGAGCATCCCGACATGATTTGACACTAATGCCCTTAAATATATGATCGTTGGAGTGGATAAGACCAGCGACTTGGCGTGGTTATCGAAACGGTCGGGACCCTCAACTGCGAGAGTCCTCATGTCACTCATATTCCTCACTTGAGGCTTTTGGTAGGATTAGGCTTGGGTTGAGCATCATGAGGAAATCCATTCCATAGTGTTACTTTGACCCCCTTTAATAGTACGGTGTTCCTATTCATCAAATGCGAAGAAAGTAAAACAGAAAACGTAAATCTTCACGCTTCAATTTCTTCAGAATGGTTTTCTTCAGGAACCACCGGTCTTCTTAATATGAGTATCTTCATGAGGAATATCAATTTCATCGCAGATTCCTCGCGATTCATTTTTCAGCTTCAGACCAATTTCTTCAACTGAAGATATACATTTTTAGGGGCCGATATTCTTCAAATATCTCAAACTCCTCAATTGACTTATAGATCCTGTGTACACTCACAAACACATTAGATACTTAACCTATAAGTCTTCAAACCACCAAAATAACTAAGGGGCACTAGATGCACTTACAATCTCCCCCTTTTTGGTGGTTGATGACAATTAGGTTAAGTCTTCATCAGGGAATAAAAATATGAAGTGTAAATACTTATTTGAGGAATTTGAAAGCAAGATTCAGAGAGACTCCCCTTGAAGATGTGCATATCTTGAGGATTTTGCTTTTACAGCAAATGCACATTGATGATTTATATCATGGAGATCTCCCCCTGAGTCTTGTAAATCATGCATGCATATAACATATCATATGTAGGAAATGAAGATGCATGATGGCAAATGGTATCTGACGAATTTCAGCATGCGTGCATTAAAACTTGAGGAATAAGCATGCGAAGAAAAAACGTTCAAAAGCGTCAGAGTACCATCGGGCTTAAGTTACAACTCATTACATAAAAACTTCAGAAGAGCCAAGAGTTTGTAACGTAATATAGTTTATAAGCCCCAAAAATATCCCGCTTGAAGACTAACTCTCGAGTTTCTCCCCCTTTGTCATCAAGTGACAAAAAGGGACAAACTGAGGACTAACGCCCGTGAAGACTTCATTTCTTGGCGGTTGATGAAGAGCCGTGACGCTTCTTGGGGGTAGTCTTCTTCCTGGGGCCGATTGCTGTGTCGAGTTGTTCCTCATCGGATTCAGCGGTGTGAAATGAAGAAAAGGAGCTGTCTTCAAGGTCTGGCACTGGAATGGGCCTGAACTTCCTCTTGGGAGGCCACGACCAGTCAAAGTCCTGCTCAAAGTTCATTTCTTCAAGCTCAGTTTGGGTCTTCATATGTGCAAGCGTAGCCCAGGTGCGATCGAAAACCTCATGCAGATAGTGATGATTAAGCTTCACAGAGTTCTGAGTTTCAGTGAGGGTTTTCACAATGGCACCAAACTGGCATTTGACCCATTTGTGGTTGCGATCCACCTTCTGGTGAAGACTGAGGAGGAGCTCTCTGGTATTCAGCACGCGAGGAGGAACTGGGCTTGCTGGACGAGTCTCAGTATCGTCCCATGAAGAATATGCTTCTGGCTCTCTGAACTGGCCATCAAGGGGCCTGCTGCCTTCTTCAATCACAGATTTTCCTTTTCCTTCAATGGGCTCAAAAGTCTTCTTGTTGACGCGGATAGGAGGCATATACCCAACATGGTTTTGACAATCAGCATGAAAGTTGATGCTTGTCCTTGTCCAAATCTTGTGATCATAGGGGCACATGGCATTGTCATCCCAAGTCCTCAAGAAGAAATCATGAATATTGATAGGAATACCGTGAGTGATGTTGAAGAGGATATTCTTCATGAGGCCTACCACATCTTCTTCATCGTCATGCCCTTTGATTGGCGCGAGCACACTGCAGAGGATTCTGTAGACAGACCGGGGTGTGTACTTGAGCTCATGTACGAGGAACGTGGTTCTTGAGGGTTTTCCTGCAGCCAAAGGCTTCATGAGGACTTCCATCATTCCATTTGGCAGCTCACGCTCACCATAAAGCTTCACTGCCCCATCTGAGGGGATTGGTACGGACAGTTCTCTGAGGAGTTCAGAAGCCGGAGCTTTGTAGTGAGTATTTTGGGACATCCAGTCGAACACCCAAGTGTTGATGTCATCAGCGTTGCCAGAGATGTGCAGAGTTGCATAGAACTGAAGAATAAGCTCACTATTCCAGTCTGATATGTCTGAGCACATAGGGAGCAAACCTGCATCGTGGAGTACACTGAGGACTGGTTCCAGGCAGGGTATTGCTTCAAGCTCAACATGAGGAATGTGCCTGTGCTGGAATATCTTGTTGCAGCCACAGAGCACTCAGGAATATTAGTTCATCTGAGTCCTTGTCCAAAACTTCAGATGCCTCATTTGAGGCTTGTCATAAGGATTCTCTCCGATGAAATACATGCGTTCTTCAAAGAAATCTTCTTTCTGAAACTTTGGACGCTTGGAGAATGGCTGGCGCTGAACTGGCTTAAGATTCTGCTGAGGAATGGGAGGAGAGACAACCATGGCAGTCTCTGGGTTGAGCACAATGAATTCTTTGTCTTGGGCGGGTACATATTCTTTAGCTTTTTCCTCAAGTTGAGGAATTTCATCAGCTGGTACTTCTTGCTGGGGAGATGATGCTTGTTCTGGCTGAGCTTCAGGCTGAGGAATTTCTGCGTCTTTCTCAGCTTGAGGAGTTGGGTCAGCCTATTCCTCATCTTGAGGAGTCTGCTCAGAATGTACATTTTCCTTAGCTTGTTTTTCTTCAGCTAGCTTTGTGGCAGAAGGAGTCTCATTAACTGCTGCAGCTGATGCTTGAGTGGTCTCTGTCTGAGGAATGAGGGGTTGAGGACTGTCATCAATCTGGATTTCCTCATCAGTGTGTTCCTCAGAGGCGACATCCTTCATTTCCTCATCTTCCCTTGAAGCTGGGTCATCAATGACGACCATTTCATATGAAGGTGCGACATTTAGAGGCACCGGGTCCAGAGGGGTAGTTTCTTCAGTTTCTTTGTGGCGCTTTGCTTCTGTCTCTTCCACTGCTGAGGAGGATTTTCTCTTCTTTGCTTCCTTTTCAGCAGCCCTTGCTTTCTTCACGTCTGATGCAGACGGAATTATCTTCTTCACCTTTGAAACTTTTGGTGAAGGTGTTCTTTCTGCAGATTCTTCAGCTGGTAGTGAGGAACCAGCTGGAACAGAGTCATCAGCCTGCTTTGATGAAGCAGCTGGATCAGGAGCAGTCTCATCAGTGGTAGCAATTTCATCAGTTGCAGTTTCCGTGATGATTTCTTCAATGGCCGGTTCATCAGCATGGCGCTCCTGGTGTTCTTCCTCAGCTTGAGGAGTTTCCTCCTCATCAGGACATGCATCTGCTGGCTTCTCAACCAGGGGCTGAGGAGTTGGTGCTGGTGGTGCTTTTCTCTTGTTGTAGTCGTCAACAGCACTAATGGCTAGCTTGATAAAATTGCGCTTGATGCTTTTGCAATCTGACAGCTTGTCATACTTGTCAGTCAATACTTGCAGCTCTTCCTGGGTTGACACCAGTGCATCAGGAGTTAGCTTGAGGAGATTCTGCCTGAGGAATTTCTCCTTTTTGGCCTTTGCAACCTTTGCCTGCCTGGCCTGCTGTTCCTTCCACTTGGCTTCATTTATGAAGGTGGCCACCATGTGGCTGATGCCAGGAGGAAGTTTCAAATCATCAATGGGTGTGTTTGGGTCCTCATACCATATATTGATGTAGTCGAGGAGGACCTTGGGGTCCATGGCCAGAGGAATAGCACTGCCTGATGCTTGTGCTCCCCTTTCTTGCTTGTTTCTGATGATGGCTTGCAGGGTTTCATCATCATAATCATCACTTCCCTCTGATGCAGATGGGACTGTGATGATTTTGCTGGGGCTGGGCAGAGGTGCACGTTCAGTAGTTGCCAAAGTCTTCACAAGTGGTGTTGAAGACTTTGTCTCCGAGCTAGTTGCAGCTGGGAGTGAGGAGCTGGAGCTGGCGGTCGTAGGTTTCACGACATGCTTCGGTACTGGTTTTTCTTGAGGCTTTGTAGTTGGAGCTGAGGATTTTGATACTGAGGAGATTGGTGCTGAGGGCTTTGGCGCTGATGGTTTTGGTGTTGAAGGTTTTGGTAATGAGGGTTTTGGTGCTGAGGGTTTTGTGACAGAAGTCTGAGCAGACTTCTCTTAGGCTTTGGAGCCTTTGGCTTTGATGGCACAGACTGCGTGTGAGGAATTTCTGAGCCTGAGGTTTCTGCCGCTGAGGAATTAGCAACACCGGAGGCAGCAGCTGAGGATTCATTAAATTTCCTAACTGCAGCTTCTGCTTGCTTCTTGAGCTTGGCCAGATGCTTTTCTTTCTCATCTGGGTAGTCATCAATTGTCATAAGACTTGAGGGATGTGCTACTTGATGATCCTCAAGTGGGGCCCTTCTGCCAGGAGGCTTCAAAGCGAATTTCTTCGCATATTTTGGGGTCACAAACCTGTACTCCTTCCATTCCTTCGCCCATCTGCGTTCAATCTTCTGCATCCTTATCTTTCTCTTGGCCATTGTCTCATGTTCTTCATCAGGCGTACAATAGTCCAAGTATATGTCCTCAGGGATATCAACAGCTGTGTTCTGCTCCATTTTCTTTCCTCCCTTCTGTTTTCTCTCTTCCTCCATTTTCTTCAGTTGAGGACTTTGCTGATGATTTTGAACTCTTGAGGATTCTGATGAGCCTTGAAGAGTTTCTTCCAGAAACGCTGCAAATGAGTTAATGTGATGAGAACCGAGAGATTCATCAGCTGACATGTGTGTACCTATGAACAGAGTATAGTTGCGAGGAATTTGGAGAGGTCATATGCGTTCTCAGATTTGAAGAAAATGAGGAAGTTTGACAGTTTGAGGAATATAACCAGTGGTTGAGGAATTTGCCTAAGCATACTGTTCTTGGGTTCCAGAGTTGTACAGATCCGAAAATTTGCACAATTGAGGAATCTCGTGAAAATCTTAGATGCTTAGCTAGTTCATCAATGATTGCGGTGATAGGTAGTGTTTGAGGAATCATGTGCGCATCGTATCTTGAGGAAAAATAGATTTCACATAGAAGAGGTAAAATTTCAGATCTAATCTGCTGTAAAAATGGGATATATTTACCCTGGAAGGTGCGAACGAAGAACACAGAAAGTAGTGTTGGCGAGGCTCTTCGGTCGAGTGTCCAATGCACCCTAACTTGGCGGCAGAGGACGTCTACGGCGGTGGCGGACGTAGATGGTCCGACTCCGGCGTGATCCTGGTGACGAAAAGGTCGAAGCAGTGAAGCTCTTCCTTACCGGTGACAAGACTACCAGCGGTGGCGCTAGGGTTCGGTGGAGTGTGCGATGGCAGGAGAGCGATGAGGCGAAGAAGAGGATACCGAGGGGGATAAGGAAATATTTATAGCGCGAAAGTTACTGTTTGGCGCAAAAGTTTCAGACCAAATAGCCCCTGCCTCTACGTCTCCGCATGACACGTGTAGCTCCCGTACGATGCGGTGGAGATAGTGGAGATCGTGGTTATCCGATCGTGGGAAGTGGGGTTCAGTTACTGTTCCTTTAAAGAAAACAATTTTTTGAAGATTTGCAGATTTTCGTTACAAAATCATCAGCTGACAAGGATGCAGTGAGGATTTTGAACAAAGTTTCAAGTAGAACGCATATGAAGAATTGAATAGACTGGATAAGTATAGCATAGAGGGAAAGTAGGGTCCGATCACATTCACTTAGCAGAAACATCAACTTGAAGAAATAGCCATAAGTGAATGATGTTGAGGACTAGAAATCACGGTCTACCTAGTCAAATGAAAGTCATCAAGTGTTTTTGAAGATTTTGTAATAGATCATCACAATGAAGAACAGTTGTTTTGAAGTAAAATGCATTGTGAGGAAATTGATCATTTGAAGAAAATCAACTTGAGGAATTTCACATTGGGCGGTGGCGTTACCCACCATATAAGAATGTTGATTACAGAAGCCGCATACAATTGTCGTAGGGCCTTGAGAATCAATTTCTTCGTTAATTTCTTCACATTCAGAGTGACTTTCTTCATCAGTTGAAGAAAATCGTTTCATCATGTGTTGCACATCTAAGTCATGAACTTTGCATAAGTGTTAGGATGTGTGCATGTTTTTACAAAACGTTTGAATACTCTAAGATATTTAGCTCACACCGCAACTTGCAAAACCTTTTCTCATCCAAGGGCTTAGTGAAGATATCTGCCAGTTGATCGTTAGTCTTCACATGGTCGAGGAGGATATTGCCCTTGAGGACATGGTCCCTAAGAAAATGATGACGAATCTGGATGTGCTTGGTCTTCGAGTGATGTACTGGGTTGTATTCAATCCTGATAGCACTCTCATTGTCACAGTAGAGAGGCACATTCTTCATGTTGATGCCGTAGTCCTTGAGGGTTTGCTTCATCCACAGCAATTGAGCACAGCAAGAACCAGCAGCAATGTACTCAGCTTCGGCAGTGGAGGGTGATACGCAGTTCTGCTTCTTTGAGGACCAGCAAACAAGTGATCTTCCGAGGAAATTGCATGTGCCAAAAGTTGACTTGCGATCCACACGGTCACCAGCATAGTCTGAATCAGAATACCCTACCAGATGAAGATTGGAGCCCTTGGGATACCATAATCCTAGTGTTGGTGTGTGAGCTAAGTATCGAAGAATATGTTTCACGGCCTTATGGTGTGATTCCTTCGGTTTTGCTTGAAAACGTGCACACATGCAAACACTAAGCATTATATCTGGCCTAGATGCACATAGATACAATAAGGAGCCAATCATAGAACGGTATACCTGCTGATCGAAATCTTTACCATTTTCATCAGTGCTGAGGTGGCCGTTGGTAGGCATCGAAGTCTTGGCACCTTTGCATTCGTGCATGTCGAATTTCCTCAGAATATCCTTGAGGTATTTCTCATGTGATATGAAAATTCCATTGTTTTGTTGACGAATTTGAAGACCTAAGAAGAATTTAAGCTCCCCCATCATGGACATCTGATATTCTTCACTCATCATGTAGGCAAATTCATCACTGTATCTTTTGTCAGTACAGCCAAATATAATATCATCGGCATATATTTGACACACGAATAGCTCATTATCATAGGATTTAGTGAAAAGAGTTGGATCAAGTGAACCAGGTTTGAAGCCTTTCTTCATGAGGAATTCCTTCAATGTATCATACCATGCCCGAGGGGCTTGCTTGAGGCCATACAACGCCTTTTTGAGTCTGAAGACTTTGTCTGGATTCTTTGGATCCTCAAAACCTGGGGGCTGAGCAACATATACTTCTTCCTCAAGCTTACCATTGAGGAACGCACTTTTCACATCCATTTGATATAAGGTGATGTTATGATGATTAGCATAAGAAAGCAGTATTCGAATAGCTTCAAGTCTAGCAACTGGTGCAAAAGTTTCATCGAAATCTATTCCTTCAACCTGGGTGTAGCCTTGGGCTACAAGTCGTGCCTTGTTCCTCACCACTTGACCGTCCTCATCTTGCTTGTTTCGGAAAATCCACTTGGTGCCGATGATGTTGTGCTTGCGAGGATCTGGTCGTTTGACGAGCTCCCATACGTCATTCAGCTTGAATTGAAGAACTTCGTCTTGCATGGCTTGGATCCACTCCGGTTCGAGAAAAGCCTCAGCTACTTTTGAGGGTTCTGTGATGGATACAAAGGAAAAATGCCCACAAAAGTTAACTAAGTGTGAATCTTTTGAGCGAGTGAGAGGACCTGGCGCGTTGATGTCGTTGAGGATTTTGTCAAGTTCTACTTCGTTTGCAATCCTCGGATGTGCTGGTTGAGGATTTTGTCTGGGCTGAGGAAGTGGTGCTGTTGCAATTTCCTCAGGAGCATCTTCTTGGTTTTTATCAGCGATGGGGATCGTTTCTTCACCAATTTCCTCAGTGGGGACAATGTCTTCAGTAGGCTTAAGCTTTATCGCTTCCTCAGGAGACAACTTATCTGGATCAGAAGGCAATTGCTCTCTTTGCGAGCCATTAGTTTCATCGAACCGCACATCTACAGTCTCAACGACTTTGTTGTGATAGTTGTTGAAGACTCTGTAGGTGTGCGAGTCCTTTCCATAACCGAGCATAAAACCTTCATGTGCCTTAGGTGCAAATTTTGAGCTATGGTGAGGATCTCTAATCCAGCATTTTGCACCAAAGACTTTGAAATAACTTACATTGGGTTTCTTGTGAGTGAGGAGTTCATATGAGGTTTTCTTGAGGAATTTGTGAAGATATACCCTGTTGATGATATGTCATGCAGTGTTGATTGCTACAGGCCAGAAGCGACGAGGAGTCTGATATTCTTCAAGCATAGTTCTTGCCATTTCAACCAGAGTCCTGTTCTTCCTTTCGACGACACCATTCTGCTGAGGAGTATAAGGAGCAGACAATTCGTGAGTAATACCAAGTTCATCAAGATAATCATCAAGACCAGTGTTTTTGAACTCGGTTCCATTATCACTCCTGATGTGTTTGATCTTGATGCCAAAGTTCATCGAGGCCCTTGAAGAAAGTCGTTTGAAGATTTCCTGCACTTCAGTTTTATACACTATGATATGCACCCAAGTATATTTGGAATAATCATCAACTATGACGAAGCCATATAAAGATGCTGCATTGGTTAGTGTGGCATAGTGAGTAGGCCCAAATAAATCCATATGAAGCAATTCGAATGGACGTGTAGTAGTCATGATGGTTTTAGAAGGATGCTTGGATCTGGTCATTTTCCCAGATTCACAAGCACCGCAGAGATGGTCCTTGAGGAATTTGACTGATTCGATGTCGATGACATGCTTCTTCTTTGCAAGCGTGTGCAGATTCCTCATGCCTGCATGACCTAGTCTTCGGTGCCACAGCCATCCTTCTGAGGTTTTGCTAGTAAGCAAGTGGCTGGTTGAGGACCTGTAGAGAAATCAACAATGTACAAATCCCCTCTACTTACACCTTCGAAGACTTTGGATCTGTGAGATTCCATGATGACTACACATCTATATCTACCAAAGATAACAATCATATCAAGATCACAAAGCATTGAGACTGACATAAGGTTAAAACCAAGGGATTCAACAAGCATCACTTTGTCCATATGCCTATCCTTGGAAATAGCCACTTTGCCAAGTCCCAATACCTTGCTTTTACCTTTATCAGCATATGTGATTTGCTTCAGAGGTGATGGAGTTAGTGGCATATTCATCAGTAAGCTTTTATCACCAGTCATGTGATGTGTGCAGCCACTATTGAGAACCCACTCAGTATTTTTGGGTTTGTCATCCTGCAGATGAATTAGTATAGCTTACCATCTCATATGCTTCAGATTTGAAGAATATGATACTAATTTCATCAGATCAGTAATTTCATCATAACAGGAATGTAAGGACGTGTGAAATATTTCTATTTCATCAATCATTAGCTTGCGTCCTATCAAGCATTTCCTCAGGTCTCCAGCAAATTCTTCAGATGATGATTTTCATCTGGAGACCTGACCTGCAGAAGTGATTAGTTCGATTTCTTCACCACCCACATCTGAAGGGGTGGTAAAGCGTTCATCATCCTGCGAGCATCATAAGAGAAAGGTGGCATTGAGGCTAATGCACTTCTCTTAACAGTAGGGGGATTAAAGTACTCATATGAATATGCAGAGAACTGGTTTGAGGATTTATGAACATAATGATTTGAGGAGTAACGCTCATATTCATATTCCTTGTAGTTTCCCTGCATGTTAGACGCATAAGCACGGGTACGAGCATAGTTTTGACCAGTTGAGGACTTTGATCCTCTTGAAGACTTTGGTCCTCCTGAGGAATTTGATGTGGGGTTCAGATTCTTCAGTGGTGGTGTCATGAGGACATTCACCTGAAGATTTTTAAGACAGCTTTTGGGAACCCAGATTTTCCTCAGAGGAGGGCCATTCCTGCAGTTAGTTCCAACATATAGAGCAAATACTTCACCAGATTGATTTTTGAACAGTTTATAGTTGGAATCAAATGACTCATCTGAGGAATAGGATAGTTCACATGAAAAGCCAGTTAGATTAGATGGATCAAAAGGAGGCTCAGTAGCAGCAACCCATGAGGTTTTGGGATACTGCTCAGGTTTCCAATAAGATCCATCAGCATTTAGTTTCCTCTCAAAGGCAATTCCTTCTTTCCTCGGGTTCCTGTTCAAGATCTGCTTTTTGAGCACATCACAAAGGATTTGATGTCCTTTGAGGCTTTTGTACATGCCTGTCACGTACAATTCCTTCAACCCTGCATTTTCATCAGTGACATTTGTGTTTTCCTCAAGTGAGGAAATAGACACAACAGGTGCAGTTGAAGAATTTGTAGCAATGGTAGCATTTGAAGATTCTGGTGAAGAATCAGCAGTTTCGCGTTCAATGCATTTAAGACATGGAGGAATAAATTCGACTTGACTAGCGTTGATCTGTTGAGCTAGTAATGAATCATTTTCCATACGAAGATCATCATGAGACATCCTCAGCTTCTCAAGATCAAGCTTCCTTTGAAGAAATTCATAGGAAAGCTTCTCATGATCAGTGAGGAGTGTATCATAACGATCCTGAAGATTATCAAATCTAGACTGAAGACTTTTCATGTCATCGGTGAGGATTTGGGTAAGGTTTATTTCATCATTCAACAGATCATTACTTTTGTTTAGCAGTTTCTGAAGCTTTTCCAGAGCAGTTTGTTGTTTAGTGGCAATAATAGCAAGTTTACTGTAATTGGGTTTCTTATAATCATTAGGTTCACAGTCACTTGAATCAGAGGAGGAGGCATTATTTGATACCTTTGAACCTTTTGCCATGAAGCAGTAGGTTGGAGCGATGTCATCAGCATAGTCATCAGTATGGATGGTGCAATCATTTTCTTCAAGATTGAAGATTGACTTGCTCACGAAAGTGGTTGCTAGTGCAAGACTAGCATGTCCTGATTCTGAGTCTTCATCAGAACCCTCTTCTTCATCACATTCCTCTGATTCTGCCTCGAAGTCCATTTCCTTGCCAATAAGTGCCCGAGCCTTTCTGAATCTGGTCTTCTTGTGCGATGAGGGCTTTGAAGATGAGGATTTTGAAGATTTCTTCTTCTTCTTCGAGTCATCAGAACTGTCATCCTTGTATTTCTTCTTCTTTGATTCCTTTCCCCAACGGGGACAATCAGCAATGT
This sequence comes from Hordeum vulgare subsp. vulgare, assembly GCF_904849725.1. Lineage (NCBI taxonomy): Eukaryota > Viridiplantae > Streptophyta > Magnoliopsida > Poales > Poaceae > Hordeum > Hordeum vulgare. The sequence continues at coordinate 135,458,210 of NC_058521.1, forward strand.
AATGACCTGATTTCTTGCACTTGTGACAGGTTCGTTTCTTGTAGTCCTCAGATGCAGATTCTGATTTCCTCAAGTCTCTTCTTGAAGATTTACCGAATTGGCCTCGTCGTGTAAATCTCTGGAATTTCCTCACAAGCATTGCAAGCTCCTGTCCAAATTCTTCAGGATCACAAATGTTGTCATCTATGTCTTCGTCTTCAGATGAGGAAATTGCTCTTGCCTTCAGTGCACGTGGTCTGGAATAGCTTGGTCCATATAGATCTCTCTTTTCTTCTAGCTGGAATTCATGAGTATTCAGCCTTTCTAGTATATCAGCTGGATCAAGCATCTTGTAATCTGGTCTTTCTTAATCATCAGAACTAAAGTATCAAATGAAGAATCCAAAGATCTCAGCAGTTTCTTCACAACTTCGTGATCAGTGATGTCTCGAGCTCCCAGTGCTTGCAGTTCATTTGATATGTTAGTGAGGCGATCAAAGGTGTCTTGGCAGCTTCCATTGTCATGTCTCTTGAAGCGATTGAAGAGATTGCGAAGAATATCAACACGAGAGTCACGTTGGGTTGATACTCCTTCATTTACCTTGCACAGTCTCTCCCAGATCAGTGTTGCAGAGCCCAAGGCACTTACTCTTCCAAACTAGCCAGGGCTCAGATGACCACAGATGATGTTCTTCGCTTGAGAATCGAGTTGCTTGAATTTCTTCACATCAGCTGCAGTAACACTGGCAGAGATGATGGGGACTCCATTTTCCACAATATACCAGAGATCATTATCAATAGCTTGTAAATGCATTTGCATTTTGTTCTTCCAGAAGGAAAAGTTCTTTCCTTCGTAGGTAGGACATGCTGCAGTCACCTTAAACATGCCTGCAGTCGACATAACTAAAAATCCAGGTGGTTAAACCAAAATCACACAGAACAAGGGAGTACCTTGCTCTGATACCAATTGAAAGTGCGTTATATCGACTAGAGGGGGTGAATAGGAGATTTTTAGAATTTCATCACTGAGGAAGTTCCTTTTGAGGAAATTCCTCACTGATGACTAACTTACAGCGGAAACAGTTAAGGATCAGACGTGCAAACGTTCACAACAGCAGTATTACAGAGTGAAGAATGTGAAAACAGATTGCACAGTAAGCAGGCACGCAGAATACAGATGATGATTAACTATTGTGAAGAATTTGGGGTTGAGGAAATTCAGAGAAAGTCTTCAGCAAATTCTTCAAACAGTCATAGTGAAAGTCATCAACACATAATACAGAGAAAGTAAAGAGTTGAGGAATTAGAACCGGATTCTTGGTGAAGACTGTTGTTGATGACCCAGTTCCAACTGTTGTGACAGTTGTACATCTGGTTTGGAGCGGCTTGGTATTGAAACCAAAGGACACCCAGTCCCGGGACACACAGTCCCTACCGTATTCTCCTTGAGCTAAGGACACACAATCCTCGCCCAACACTCATGGTAAGTCTTCAGGGCAGACTTCCAAACCCTCACAAACTTGGTCACCCGGCGATCCACAATTGACTGCTGGATTGCTCTAGACCTTGACGCCTAACCGTCTGGAGGATGCACAGTCCTCAAAGGTAAAAGGCTTCAGTCCCACACAGGAACAACATCTTCAGTGATGCTCTATCACTAGGTTTGGTTTGTGGTTTCGGTGTATGGGGTATTTCCTCACTGATGAATTACTCTCGAAAGCTCTGAGGAATTTGGGTTGCTCTTATGACATGTGTCAGTTTCTAACGGAGCAGCCAACCAACTAGTGGTTGTGGGGGGTGGCTATTTATAGCCTGGGAGCATCCCGACATGATTTGACACTAATGCCCTTAAATAATATGACGGTTGGAGTGGATAAGACCAGTGACTTGGCGTGGTTATCGAAACGGTCGGGACCCTCAACTGTGAGAGTCCACATGTCACTCATATTCCTCACTTTAGGCTTTTGGTAGGATTAGGCTTGGGTTGAGCATCATGAGGAAATCCATTCCATAGTGTTACTTTGACCCCCTTTAACAGTACGGTGTTCATATTCATCAAATGCGAAGAAAGTAAAACAGAAAACGTAAATCTTCACGCTTCAATTTCTTCAGAATGATTTTCTTCAGGAACCACCGGTCTTGTTAATATCAGTATCTTCATGAGGAATATCAATTTCATCGCAGATTCCTCGCAATTCATTTCTTCAGCTTCAGACCAATTTCTTCAACTGAAGATATACATTTTTAGGGGTCGATATTCTTCAAATATCTCAAACTCCTCAATTGACTTATAGATCCTGTGTACACTCACAAACACATTAGATACTTAACCTATAAGTCTTCAAACCACCAAAATCACTAAGGGGCACTAGATGCACTTACAGTTAGCGCACACTCGGAGAGAATTTTTTGACTTAGGCGATTCTGGATCGCAGCTAAGTCCTCGAGTGCGGCTGTTAGCGCACACTCGGAGAGAATTTTTTGACTTAGGCGATTCTGGATCGCAGCTAAGTCCACGAGTGCGGCTGTGAGCGCACACTCGGAGATAATTTTTGACTTAGGCGATTCTGGATCGCAGCTAAGTCCCCGAGTGCGGCTGTTGGCGCACACTCGGAGAGAATTTTTGACTTAGGCGATTCTGGATCGCAGCTAAGTCCCTGAGTGCGGCTGTTAGCGCACACTCGGAGAGATTTTTTTTTTAGACCGGAGTCTGCAAACGCGGAAGAATTTTGGACCTGCAAAAAATCAGTCTGCTTTGTATTACTTCAATGATACTTTTTCTTTACATTGCCTCCGTCGGCGGTCACGTGAAGAAGCGCTTCAGGAGATCTCCGTTCCATGCTCACGGCTCGTCCGTTTCCCTGTCGAGGTTGTAGAGTCGATATGTTCTGTTGTTCAGCACCTTAGAGATGATGAAGGGTCCTTCCCAGGCGGGAGCCAACTTGTGAGGTCTCTGCTTGTCCACTCGGAGCACCAGGTCACCTGCTTGGTATGTGCGACTCCTGACGTGCCGCGCGTGAAAACGCCGCAGATCTTGTTGATAAATTGTTGAGCGAGTCAGTGTCATCTCGCGCTCTTCTTCTAGTAGATCCACTCTGTCTTGCCTGGCCTGCTCCGCTTCGGCTTCGGAGAAGAGTTCGACTCATGGAGAGTTGTGAAGCAAGTCGCTCGGAAGGACTGCCTCTGCTCCATAAACGAGGAAGAACGGGGATCGCCCTGTAGATCTATTCGGAGTTGTGCGGAGGCCCCACAACACCGAAGGCAGCTCGGTAACCCACGCGCCGGCGGCATGTCCAACTTCTCGCCGGAGTCGAGGCTTCAACCCTTGAAGAATAAGTCCGTTCACCCGCTCTGCTTGCCCATTGGTTTGAGGATGCGCCACAGATGCAAAATCCACTCGGATACCTTGGCATGTGCAAAAACCTTTGAATCTGTCTGAGTCAAAGTTTGTGCCATTGTCAGTGATTATGTTGTGCGGGACTCCGAATCTGGAGATGATGTCTCTGACAAATTTGATGGCCGTAAGGGCATCGAGCTTCTTGATGGGCTTGGCTTCAATCCACTTTGTGAACTTGTCGACTGCCACCAACAGATGAGTGAATCCCCCTTGGCTTGTTCTGAATGGACCGACTATATCTAATCCCCACACTGTGAACGGCCAAACAACAGGGATTGTTTTCAACGTAGATGTTGGCTTGAGGGACTTGTCCGAATAGAACTGACAGCCTTCGCATCGATCGACCATATCCTTTGCCATTTCATTCACCTGCAACCAGAAGAAGCCAGCTCTGAATGCTTTGGCGACGATTGCTCTTGAGGAGGCATGATGGCCGCAAGATCCCGAGTGAATTTCTTCCAGGATTAACTGTCCCTCCTCAGGGGAGATGCATCGCTGAAGGACTCCTGAAACACTTTCCTTGTACAACTGGCCATCAATGACGGTGAAGGACTTCGACCTGCGGACGATCTGCCTCGCTTGGACTTCGTCCTCTGGTAATTCTTGCCTCGGGATGTATGCAATGAACGGCACAGTCCAATTGGGGATGATAGCAAGAATCTCCATGATCAAATCAACCACAGCGGGGACGTCGACTTCAGTCGGATCTGTTGAGCTCTTCGATTGTACTGGTTCCTCTATAAAGGGGTCTTCTTTCACCGAAGGGAGATGTAGGTGCTCGAGGCAGACATCACTCGGGACTGGTCTCCGAGTGGATCCAAGTTTTGCCAACTCATCAGTTGCTTGGTTCTTCAGTCGCGGAACATGGTGAAGTTCCACACCTTCAAACTTCTTCTCAAGCTTCCTTACTGCATTGCAGTATGCAGTCATGGTGGGGTTCCTGACATCCCACTCCTTCATCACTTGATTAACCACCAAATCTGAATCGCCATAGACCATCAGGCGACGGACGCCGAGTGTGATGGCCATGCGCAATCCGTAAAGGAGAGCTTCATATTCTGCCTCATTGTTGGAGGAATCAAAATGTATCTGCAAGACATACTTAAGCTTATCACCTTTCGGCGATATGATCACTACGCCAGCGCCGGAGCCATTCAGCATCTTGGACCCGTTGAAGAACATAGTCCAATGAGCCGAGTAGATGTGAGTCGGTTGTTGTTGTTCTATCCATTCTGCTATGAAGTCAGCCAGGGCTTGAGACTTTATAGCCTTCTTGGCTTCAAACTTGATGTCGCAGTATAACATCTCCATAGCCAACTTCGCCACTCGGCCTGATGCGTCTCGATTGTGGAGGATTTCCGACAACGGTGCATCAGAAACGACAGACACCGAGTGGTCTTGGAAATAGTGAGCCACCTTCTTTGCAGTCATGTAGATCCCATAAATAAGCTTTTGATAATGGGGATACCTCTGCTTGGAAGGAGTCAGGACTTCGGAGACATAATATACTGGCCGCTGAACCTTGTACGCTTTGCCTTCTTCTTCACGTTCGACTGTAAGAACAGTGCTGACGACTTGATTTGTAGCCGCGATGTACAGAAGAAGGGGTTCTTTACTGAGCGGGGCAGTAAGAACCGGCTGGGTGGAAAGCAGGGCTTTGAGGTCGTCGAATGCAATCTGGGCTTCGTCTGTCCACTTGAAAGTATCTGATTTCTTCATGAGTCGATACAGAGGTAATGCCTTCTCGCCGAGTCGAGCAGTAAACCTGCTCAAAGCCGCTAGGCAACCTGTGAGCCTTTGAACATCATGTATTCTAACCGGCCGCTCCATTCGGACGATGGTCCCGATATTTTCGGGGTTGACATCGATTCCTCGTTCGGAAACGAAGAAACCGAGTAACTTTCCGCTGGGAACACCGAATGAACACTTGGCAGGGTTGAGCTTGATATCGTACCTACGAAGGTTGGCGAATGTTTCTGCCAAGTCAGTCAGCAGGTCGGAACCTTTGCGTGACTTGACTATGATATCGTCCCTATATGCCTCCACATTTCGACCGATCTGGTCAAGGAGGCATATCTGGATCATGCGCATAAAAGTTGCTCCTGCATTCTTCAAACCGAATGGCATAGTGATGTAGCAGAAACACCCGAATGGGGTGATGAAGGCTGTTTTTATTTCATTGGGACCATACAGACGGATCTGATGATAGCCCGAATAGGCATCAAGGAATGATAAACGCTCGCAACCCGTAGTCGAATCGACAATTTGATCAATGCGGGGGAGCGGGAAATGATCTTTCGGGCAGAGACCTTATTGAGATGCTTGAAGTCAATGCACATACGGAGAGACTTGTCCTTCTTGGGCACCATGACAACATTGGCGAGCCACTTCGAGTGGTGTACCTCGCGAATGAAGTTGGCGGCCAAAAGTTTAGCCACCTCCTCTCCGATTGCCTTCCTTTTGTGCGCGGCGGACCAACGCAGGCGTTCTCGGACGGGCCGAGCGGTAGGATCCACATGCAGTCGGTGCTCAGCCAACTCCCTGGGTACACCTGGCATGTCAGCGGGCTTCCATGCAAAAATGTCCCAGTTCTCACGGAGGAATTGGATGAGCTCGGCTTCCTATTTTGGATCAAGGGTGGTGGAGATGTTCGTCGGGGCGGCGGTGTCGTCCGTCGGGTGGATGCTGACTTTCTTCGTGTCGCCCGCCGACTGGAATGCGGACTCCAAAGCTGGCTTCTTCGAACGCATCAAGTCAGCGGGGTCGGCCGTCTTCTTGTACTCATCCAGCTCGAGGATAGCCATCTGCTGATCGGCAATCCGCGACCCCTGCTGCAGACACTCTTCGGCCCATTGCCGATTGCCTGTGATGGTGATCACACCTTTGGGACCCGGCATCTTCAGCTTCAAATACACGTAACATGGACGGGCCATGAAATGTGCATACGCCGGACGGCCCAGAATCGCATGGTATGCACTCTGGAAGTCCACCACCTCGAATGTCAGCTTTTCCTTGCGGAAGTTCTTGTCGGAGCCGAAAACGACGTCTAACGCGATCTGACCGAGTGACTTGGCCTTTCGTCCTGGGACGACTCCGTGGAACTGCATGCTGCTCTCGCTAAGTTTGGACATCGGAATGCCCATCCCCTTGAGAGTGTCAGCGTACATGATGTTCAAGCCGCTGCCGCCATCCATGAGGACTTTGCGCAATCGGACTCCTTCCACCATCGGGTCGACTACCAGAGCCTGCCTCCCCTGGGTGGGTACGTGTGCTGGATGATCCGACTGATCAAAGGTGATCGCAGTCTGAGACCATTTGAGGAACGTGGGGTTGGTCGGGGTGGCCATGTTCACCTTCCTCTTCACCAGCTTCAGTCGACTCTTGCTTTCCACGTCAGCAAAAATCATTAATGTTGCATGGACTTGGGGGAACGGATCCTCCTTGTCCTCATCATCCTGCTCGTTGTCCTTTTCACTCGGCTGCCCTTCACCGAACCCTTGGATCAGGAGGCGACATTGCCGAGTGGTGTGCTTTGGGAATATGGCGTTGCCTTCTTCATCCATCTTCGTGTGGATTGGACATGGCTGATCCAGGATGGAGTTCCTGAACTGCTTCTTCTTGGGGGTATACTGAGCTTTCCCCTTGCCCTTGAACTTGGCATTTGTAATGGCAGCTGCCTCTGCCTGCGGAGTGGACGGAGTTTTCTGCTTTTGCTTCCGATTGTTGTTCCCATCTCCGTCGGCGACTGCCTTGTGCTTGCCGCTACGTATGCGGTCTTCTTCTTCGCCATTTGCATAGCGTGTGGCTATCTCCATCATCTTGCTCATGGAGATGTCGCCTGTCCGACCGAACTTCACGTACAGATCTCTGTACCGCACACCTGCCTTGAATGCGCAGACTGCTTGATGCTCAGTGACGTTCTCCACCATGTGGTAGAGGGTCGTCCAGCGCTGGATGAAATCGCGCAGGGGCTCATTATGCTTCTGGACGCAGTGCTGGAGCTCCACGAGACCAGCAGGGCGTTTGCACGTACCCTTGAAGGTCCTGATGAACACTCGGGACAGATCTGCCCAGCTGTAGATGCTTGATGGAGCCAACTGATTCAGCCACGCTCGTGTCGAGCCCTCGAGCATCAGGGGGAGATGTTTCATGGCGACCTGGTCATCTCCGCGACCGCCACTCGGTAGTCATCCAGCCATGTTTCTGGCTTGGATTCTCTTGTGAACTTGTCGATCCCCGTTGCCAATCGGAAGTTGGGAGGGATGTCAGCTGAATGGATGGCCCGAGTGAAGCACTCGGGGCCAGAGACGATGGTTCTCCTTCCACTCGGACGGTCTCTATCGTGACCATCACGGTGGGCTCGACTCCTGTCGACCTTCCTCTGGGCGATGTGCCCTCTTGCGTCGGGCCTTGGATCATACGTGTCACTGACTGAACGCCGATCATCATGATGTCGAGGCCCGTAAGGCCCACCCCACGGAGGGGTGCGTGAACGGCGACGATCTTCGGGATTCGTGGAACGGCTGCTGTTGGGGAACGTTGCATGGGAAACAAAAAATTTCCTACGCACACGAAAACCTATCATGGTGATGTCCATCTACGAGAGGGGATTTCCGATCTACGTACCCTTGTAGATCGCACAGCAGAAGCGTTAGTGAACGCGGTTGATGTAGTGGAACGTCCTCACGTCCCTCGATCCGCCCCGCGAACCGTCCCGCGATCCGTCCCACGATCTAGTGCCGAACGGACGGCACCTCCGCGTTCAGCACACGTACAGCTCGACGATGATCTCGGCCTTCTTGATCTAGCAAGAGAAACGGAGAGGTAGATGAGTTCTCCGGCAGCGTGACGGCGCTCCGGAGGTTGGTGGTGATCTTATCTCGGCAGGGCTCCGCCCGAGCTCCGTAGAAACGCGGTCTAGAGGAAAACCCGTGGAGGTATGTGGTCGGGCTGCCGTGGCAAAAGTTGTCTCAAATCAGCCCTAAAACCCCACTATATATAGGAGGGAGAGGGGGCCTTGCCTTGAGGCTCAAGGAGCCCCAAGGGGGTCGGCCGAGCCAAGGGGGGAAGTCCTCCCCTTCCAAACCGAATCCAACTAGGTTTGGAAGGTGGAGTCCTTCTCTCCTTTCCCACCTCCTCCTTTTTTTTCTCTTTGATTTTCTTCCTATGGCACATAGGGCCTTCTTGGGTTGTCCCACCAGCCCACCGAGGGCTGGTGCGCCACCCCCAAGGCCTATGGGCTTCCCCGGGGTGGGTGCCCCCCCCCCCACCCGGTGAACACCCGGAACCCATTCGTCATTCCCGGTACATTCCCGGTAACTCCGAAAACCTTCCGGTAATCAAATGAGGTCATCCTATATATCAATCTTCGTTTCCGGACCATTCCGGAAACCCTCGTGACGTCCGTTATCTCATCTGGGACTCCGAACAATATTCGGTAACCAACCATATAACTCAAATACGCATAAAACAACGTCGAACCTTAAGTGTGGAGACCCTGCGGGTTCGAAAACTATGTAGACATGACACGAGTGACTCCTCGGTCAATATCCAATAGCGGGACCTGGATGCCCATATTGGATCCTACATATTCTACGAAGATCTTATCGTTTGAACCTCAGTGCCAAGGATTCATATAATCCCGTATGTCATTCCCTTTGTCCTTCGGTATGTTACTTGCCCGAGATTCGATCGTCAGTATCCGCATACCTATTTCAATCTCGTTTACCGGCAAGTCTCTTTACTCGTTCCGTAATACAAGATCCCGCAACTTACACTAAGTCACATTGCTTGCAAGGCTTGTGTGTGATGTTGTATTACCGAGTGGGCCCCGAGATACCTCTCCGTCACACGGAGTGACAAATCCCAGTCTTGATCCATACTAACTCAACGAACACCTTCGGAGATACCTGTAGAGCATCTTTATAGTCACCCAGTTACGTTGCGACGTTTGATACACACAAAGCACTCCTCCGGTGTCAGTGAGTTATATGATCTCATGGTCATAGGAACAAATACTTGACACGCAGAAAGCAGTAGCAACAAAATGACACGATCAACATGCTACGTCTATTAGTTTGGGTCTAGTCCATCACGTGATTCTCCTAATGACGTGATCCAGTTATCAAACAACAACACCTTGTATATAATCAGAAGACCCTCACTATCTTTGATCAACTGGCTAGCCAACTAGAGGCTTGCTAGGGACAGTGTTTTGTCTATGTATCCACACATGTATATAAGTCTTCATTCAATACAATTATAGCATGGATAATAAACGATTATCTTGATACAGGAATTATAATAATAACTATATTTATTATTGCCTCGAGGGCATAATTCCAACAGTCTCCCACTTGCACTAGAATCAATAATCTAGCCCTCACATCATCATGTGAATTACATTGTAATAAATCTAACACCCATACAGTTCTGTTGTTGATCATGCTTTGCCCGTGGAAGAGGTTTAGTCAGCGGGTCTGCAACATTCAGATCCGTGTGCACTTTGCATATATTTACGTCCTCCCCTTCGACGTAGTCGCGGATGAGGTTGAAGCATCGCTTGATGTGTCTGGACTTCTTGTGAAACCGTGGTTCCTTTGCTAAGGCAATGGCACCCGTGTTGTCACAGAACAAGGTTATTGGATTCAGTGCGCTTGGCACCACTCCAAGATCCGTCATGAACTGCTTCATCCAGACGCCCTCCTTAGCCGCCTCCGAGGCAGCCATGTACTCCGCTTCACATGTAGAATCTGCTATGACGCTTTGCTTGGAACTGCACCAGCTTACCGCACCCCCATTAAGAATAAATACGTATCCGATCTGCGACTTCGAGTCGTCCGGATCTGTGTCAAAGCTTGCATCGACGTAACCCTTTACGGCGAGCTCTTCGTCACCTCCATACACGAGAAACATCTCCTTAGTCCTTTTCAGGTACTTCAGGATATTCTTGACCGCCGTCCAGTGATCCACTCCTGGATTACTCTGGAACCTGCCTGCCATACTTATGGCCAGGCTAACGTCCGGTCTAGTGCACAGCATTGCATACATGATAGAACATATGGCTGAAACATAGGGGACGGTGCTCATATGCTCTCTATCCTTATCAGTTCTGGGCACTGAGTCTTACTCAATCTCGTACCTTGTAAAACTGGCAAGAACCCTTTCTTGGACTGTTCCATTTTGAACCTCTTCAAAACTTTATCAAGGTATGTGCTTTGTGAAAGTCCTATCAGGCGTTTTGATCTATCCTTGTAGATCTTAATGCCTAGAATGTAAGCAGCTTCTCCTAGGTCCTTCATAGAGAAACTTTTATTCAAGTGATCCTTTATACTCTCCAAAAACTCTACGTTGTTTCCAATCAGCAATATGTCATCCACATATAATATTAGAAACGCCACAGAGTTCCCACTCACTTTCTTGTAAATACAAGATTCTCCAACCACTTGTATAAACCCAAATGCTTTGATCACCACATCAAAGCATTTGTTCCAACTCCGAGATGCTTGCACCAGTCCATAAATGGATCGCTGGAGCTTGCACACCTTGTCAGCATTCTTAGGATCGACAAAACCTTCGGGTTGCATCATATACAACTCTTCCTTAAGGAAACCGTTAAGGAACGCCGTTTTCACATCCATCTGCCAAATTTCATAATCGAAAAATGCAGCTATTGCTAACATGATTCTGACGGACTTAAGCATCGCTACGGGTGAGAATGCCTCATCGTAGTCAACTCCTTGAACTTGTGAAAAACCCTTTGCCACAAGTCGAGCTTTATAAATGGTCACATTGCCGTCAGCGTTCGTCTTCTTCTTAAATATCCATTTGTTCTGAATAGCCTTGCGGCCCTCAGGTAGTACTCCCAAAGTCCACACTTTGTTTTCATACATGGATCCTATCTCGGAATTCATGGCCTCTAGCCATTTGTTGGAATCTGGGCCCACCATTGCTTCTTCATAATTTGCAGGTTCATTGCTGTCTAACAACATGATTGATAAAACGGGATTACCATACCACTCAGGAGCAGCACGTGGTCTCGTCGACCTGCGTGGTTCGACAGGAACTTGAACCGGAGTTTCATGATCATCATCATTAACTTCCTCCTCAACCGGCGTCGCAACGACAGAGGTTTCCCCTTGCCCTGCGCCACCATCTAGAGGGATGAGAGGTTCGACAACCTTAGCAAGTTCTATCTTCCTCCCACTCAATTCTCTCGAGAGAAACTCCTTCTCGAGAAAAGCTCCGTTTTTAGCAACAAACACTTTGCCCTCGGATTTGAGATAGAAGGTGTACCCAACTGTCTCTTTTGGGTAACCTATGAAGATGCACTTTTCCGCTTTGGGTTCCAGCTTTTCAGGCTGAAGCTTTTTGACATAAGCATCACCTCCCCAAACTTTAAGAAACGACAACTTTGGCATTTTGCCATACCACAGTTCGTATGGTGTCGTCTCAACGTATTTTGATGGTGCCTTATTTAAAGTGAATGCAGCTGTGTCTAATGCATAACCCCAAAACGATAACGGCAAATCAGTAAGAGACATCATAGATCGCACCATCTCTAATAAAGTACGATTACGATGTTCGGACACACCATTACGCTGTGGTGTTCCAGGCGGTGTCAACTGTGAAACAATTCCACATTGTCTTAAGTGAGCACCAAACTCGAAACTCATATATTCACCCCCACGATCAGACCGTAGGAACTTGATCTTCTTGTTACGATGATTTTCAACTTCACTCTAAAATTGCTTGAACTTTCCAAATGTTTCAGACTTGTGCTTCATTAAGTAGACATAACCATATCTACTCAAATCGTCAGTGAAGGTGAGAAAATGACGATATCCGCCGCGTGCCTCTACGCTCATCGGACCGCACACATCGGTATGTATGATTTCCAACAAGTCACTGGCACGTTCCATTGTTCCGGAGAACGGAGTTTTAGTCATCTTGCCCATGAGGCATGGTTCGCACGTGTCAAGTGAATCAAAGTCAAGTGACTCCAAAAGTCCATCGGCATGGAGTTTCTTCATGCGCTTTACACCAATATGACCTAAGCGGCAGTGCCACAAAAATATGGCGCTATCATTGTTAACTCTAACTCTTTTGGTCTCAATGTTATGTATATGTGTATTACTATCAAGATTCAATATGAACAATCCTCTCACATTGGGTGCATGACCATAAAAGATGTTACTCACAGAAATAGAACAACCATTATTCTCTGACTTAAAAGAGTAACCGTCTCGCAATAAACAAGATCCAGATATAATGGTCATGCTCAACGCAGGCACTAAATAACAATTATTCAAGTTCATAACTAATCCTGATGGTAACTGAAGTGAAACTGTGTCGACGACGATTGCATCAACCTTGGAACCATTTCCTACGCGCATCGTCACTTCATCTTTCGCCAGCCTTCGCCTATTCCGTAGTTCCTGTTTCGAGTTGCAAATATGAGCAACAGAACCGGTATCGAATACCCAGGCACTACTACGAGAGCCGGTTAAGTACACATCAATAACATGTATATCAAATATACCTGATTTTTCTTTGGCCGCCTTCTTATCAGCCAAATACTTGGGGCAGTTGCGCTTCCAGTGACCCATACCCTTGCAATAGTAGCACTATGTTTTAGGCTTAGGTCCAGCTTTGGGTTTCTTCGTCGGATTGGCAACAGGCTTGCCGCTCTTCTTTGAATTACCCTTCTTGCCTTTGCTGTTTCTCTTGAAACTAGTGGTCTTATTCACCATCAACACTTGATGTTCTTTACGGAGTTCAGACTCTGCGACTTTCAGCATCGCAAACAACTCACCGGGTGACTTGTTCATCCCTTGCATGTTGTAGTTCAACACAAAGCCCTTATAGCTTGGCGGCAGTGATTGAAGGATTATGTCAGTGATAGCCTCTTGCGGGAGTTCAATCCCCAGCTCAGCTAGACGGTTTGAGCACCCAGACATTTTGAGCACATGTTCACTGACAGACGAATTCTCCTCCATCTTGCAAGCATAGAATTTATCGGAGGTCTCATACCTCTCGATCCGGGCGTTCTTCTGAAAGATGAACTTAAACTCCTGGAACATCTCATATGCTCAATGACGCTCAAAGCAACGTTGAAGTCCCGGTTCTAAGCCATACAAGACTGCACATTGAACTACTGAGTAGTCCTCCTTACGTGTTAACCAAGCGTTCTTAACATCCTGGTCAGCCGTAGCGGGTGGTTCATCTCCTAGCGCAGCATTAAGGACATAATCCTTCTTCCCAGCTTGTAGGATTAACTTAAGATTATGAGCCCAGTCTACAAAGTTACTTCCATCATCTTTCAACTTAGCTTTCTCTAGGAACGTATTAAAATTCAGGGTGACTGTCGCGTGAGCCATGATCTACAACACAAATATATTCAAAGTGGACTTAGACTATGTTCAAGATAATTAGAGTTTAACTTAATCAAATTACTTGCTAAACTCCCACTCAAAAAGTACATCTCTCTAGTCATTTGAGTGGTTCATGATCCACTTACACTAGCTCAAGTCTGATCATCACGTGAGTTGAGTATAGTTTCAGTGGTAAGCATCCCTATGCTAATCATATCATCTATATGATTCATGATCGACCTTTTGGTCTCATGTGTTCCGAGGCCATGTCTGCACATGCTAGGCTCGTCAAGCTTAACCAGAGTGTTTCGCGTGTGCAACTGTTTTGCACCCGTTGTATGTGAACGTTGAGTCTATCACACCCGATCATCATGTGGTGTCTCGAAACGACGAACTGTAGCAACGGTGCACAGTTGGGGAGAACACAATTTCGTCTTGAAACTTTAGTGAGAGATCACCTCATAATGCTACCGTCGTTCTAAGCAAAATAAGGTGCATAAAAGGATTAACATCACATGCAATTCATAAGTGACATGATATGGCCATCATCACGTGCTCCTTGATCTCCATCACCAAAGCACCGGCACGATCTTCTTGTCACCGACACCACACCATGATCTCCATCAACGTGTCGCCATCGGGGTTGTCGTGCTACTCATGCTATTATTACTAAAGCTACATCCTAGCAAAATAGTAAACGCATCTGCAAGCACAAACGTTAGTTTAAAGACAACCCTATGGCTCCTGCCGGTTGCCGTACCATCGACGTGCAAGTCGATATTATCTATTACAACATGATCATCTCATACATCCAATATATCACATCACATCATTGTCCATATCACATCACAAGCATACCCTGCAAAAACAAGTTAGACGTCCTCTAATTTAGTTGTTGCATGTTTTACGTGGTGACCATGGGTATCTAGTAGGATCGCATCTTACTTACGCAAACACCACAATGGAGATATATGAATTGCTATTTAACCTTATACAAGGACCTCCTCGGTCAAATCCGATTCAACTAAAGTTGGAGAAACCGACACTTGCCAGTCATCTTTGAGCAACGGGGTTACTCGTAGCGATGAAACCAGTCTCTCGTAAGCGTACGAGTAATGTCGGTCCAAGCCGCTTCAATCCAACAATATCGCGGAATCAAGAAAAGACTAAGGAGGGCAGCAAAACGCACATCACCGCCCACAAAAACTTTTGTGTTCTACTCGAGAAGACATCTACGCATGAACCTAGCTCATGATGCCACTGTTGGGAACGTTGCATGGGAAACAAAAAATTTCCTACGCACACGAAAACCTATCATGGTGATGTCCATCTACGAGAGGGGATTTCCGATCAACGTACCCTTGTAGATCGCACAGCAGAAGCGTTAGTGAATGCGGTTGATGTAGTGGAACGTCCTCACGTCCCTCGATCCGCCCCGCGAACCGTCCCGCGATCCGTCCCACGATCTAGTGCCGAACGGACGGCACCTCCGCGTTCAGCACACGTACAGTTCGACTATGATCTCGGCCTTCTTGATCTAGCAAGAGAGACGAAGAGGTAGATGAGTTTCCAGCAGCGTGACGGCGCTCCGGAGGTTGGTGGTGATCTGATCTCGGCAGGGCTCCGCCCGAGCTCCGCAGAAACGCGATCTAGAGGAAAAACCGTGGAGGTATGTGGTCGGGCTGCCGTGGCAAAAGGGTTCTAAAATCAGCCCTAAAACCCCACTATATATAGGAGGGAGAGGGGGGGCCTTGCCTTGAGGCTCAAGGAGCCCCAAGGGGGTCGGCCGAGCCAAGGGGGGAAGTCCTCCCCTTCCAAACCGAATCCAACTAGGTTTGGAAGGTGGAGTCCTTCTCTCCCTTCCCACCTCCTTCTTTTTTTTCTCTTTGCTTTTCTTCCTATGGCGCATAGGGCCTTCTTGGGCTGTCCCACCACCCCACCAAGGGCTGGTGCGCCACCCCCAAGGCCTATGGGCTTCCCCGGGGTGGGTTCCCCCCCCCCCGGTGAACACCCGGAACCCATTCGTCATTCCCGGTACATTCCCGGTAACTCCGAAAACCTTCCGGTAATCAAATGAGGTCATCCTATATATCAATCTTCGTTTCCGGACCATTCCAGAAACCCTCGTGACGTCTGTTATCTCATCCGGGACTCCAAAAAACATTCGGTAACCAACCATATAACTCAAATACGCATAAAACAACGTCGAACCTTAAGTGTGCAGACCCTGCGGGTTCGACAACTATGTAGACATGACCCGAGTGACTCCTCGGTCAATATCCAATAGCGGGACCTGGATGCCCATATTGGATCCTACATATTCTACGAAGATCTTATCGTTTGAACCTCAGTGCCAAGGATTCATATAATCCCGTATGTCATTCCCTTTGTCCTTCGGTATGTTACTTGCCCGAGATTCGATCGTCAGTATCCGCATACCTATTTCAATCTCGTTTACCGACAAGTCTCTTTACTCGTTCCGTAATACAAGATCCCGCAACTTACACTAAGTCACAATGCTTGCAAGGCTTGTGTATGATGTTGTATTACCGAGTGGGCCCCGAGATACCTCTCCGTCACACGGAGTGACAAATCCCAGTCTTGATCCATACTAACTCAACGAACACCTTCGGAGATACCTGTAGAGCATCTTTATAGTCACCCAGTTACGTTGCGACGTTTGATACACACAAAGCACTCCTCCGGTGTCAGTGAGTTATATGATCTCATGGTCATAGGAACAAATACTTGACACGCAGAAAACAGTAGCAACAAAATGACACGATCAACATGCTACGTCTATTAGTTTGGGTCTAGTCCATCACGTGATTCTCCTAATGACGTGATCCAGTTATCAAACAACAACACCTTGTATATAATCAGAAGACCCTCACTATCTTTGATCAACTGGCTAGCCAACTAGAGGCTTGCTAGGGACAGTGTTTTGTCTATGTATCCACACATGTATATAAGTCTTCATTCAATACAATTATAGCATGGATAATAAACAATTATCTTGATACAGGAATTATAATAATAACTATATTTATTATTGCCTCGAGGGCATAATTCCAACAGCTGCCCCCTCCGCGTCGCTGATGAGAGTGGGGGATGTAAACCGACCGATGCGTGTTTGCGTGAACAGAACTGTTGTGGATCCTGTTGTGCGACTGGGAGACTGCCGAATTCTGCTGTTGCGCCGTGTGCAACAGGGCATGGATCTGCTCGATTCCTCTACCAGCCTCCGAGTCAGTCGGTTGGAGGGAATCGGCTATCTTGGCAGCGGCAGCCAGGTTGAGGACGGGTGTACGGAACACCTCGATGTTGCTCTGACGAGTGCGTCGACTGGCAGAACGGTGGTGTTGACGGCGAGCGCCGGACGATTCGCCGACCTCATGCTCGTTCCGACCAGTTCGGTGGGGACTTTCGTGAGAATTTGCCATGAGAACTTCGGTTGCAGGCCCGCGACCCAAGTACTCGAAAGGCAACTCAGTCCGAACTGGGTCCAAGCACTCGGACGGTGGCGCGACCACAACCGACTCAAGGACCGCCACTTGAGAGGACGCATTCTGGCGCGCATGGGCGTGTCGCACCCAACGCTGGAGCCGCGGACGGCGGGACCGCTTGTTGCGGCGCGTGACGGGGGCGAAGGTCGACACCGGGGCCGACTGCTGGAGAAGAAGGACGCCGCGGGAACCGGCACGGCAGTGCGTAGCCTCGCTACTAGGGAGCGCCTTGACATCGAGAGACGCATCCCGAAGCCATGCCGAATCGCCGACGACGAAGGAGAGTGCACCGAAGAGGATCTCCCGACCCATGCACGAATCTCCGGCGGACGACATGATGAAAAGATGAAGCTGCAAACTCGTCGGAAGTCGCTTAGACGCCTGCCCCACGGTGGGCGCCAACTGTCGTGGTATAAGTCTGACAGTAGATGTGTAGGGTACGAAAGGACGGGCAGAGCCTTAGCTACGGCAAGGTTGTATGAGTTCAGGTCCCTCTGCGGTGGAGGTAAAAGCCCTACGTGTCAGTGCTCTTGGGAGCTTTAGTGTCGAGTGGAATATAGGATTACAGTAAATGCCAACCCCTGCACCAGTGGGGAAGGGCGGCTTATATAGAGTGCGCTGCCCTTCACAACGGTCCGGTGGACAGGGGTGGATTAGTGGCGAATAAATGCATACGTTACAGGTAACGTATGTCTTAAATGCTAATAATGGTGTATGAAAACGTACGACCGTTGCCCTCCCGGGAGGTTACGATGTAGAGAGTGGAATTCAGTCGGTACGATAAATACGCTCTGAATGCTCGTCACCGACTGGATGATGGGGGGGTCATTAGTTCAGTCGGAACTGTCTAAGGGCCTTGCCCTTTGTGAAGGGTAGTCCTTGGGTAGGACCTATAGGGCAGGCCTATGACCCTACCCTGGGACTATAACCCCATCAGGTACTGCCCTTACTTGGACAAGCATCCCACTTATGATTAACCTCTCTCGCAAGCATCCGCAACTACAAAAGAAGAATTAAGACAACGTCTAACCATAGCATTAAACTAGTGGATCCAAATCAGCCCCTTACGAAGCAACACATAGACTGGGGTTTAAGCTTCTGTCACTCCAGCAACCCATCATCTACTTACTACTCCCCAATGCCTTCATCTAGGCCCAAGTATGGTGAAGTGTTATGTAGTCGACATTCACATAACACCACTAGAGGAAAAACAACATACAACATATCAAAATACCGAACGAATATCAAATTCACATGACTATTATCCGCATGACTTATCCCATGTCCTCAGGAACAAAAGTAACTACTCACAAAGCATAATCATAATCATGATCAGAGGTGTAATGAATAGCATCAAGGATCTGAACATAAACTCTTCCACCAAGTAATCCAACTAGCATCAACTACAAAGAGTAATCAACACTACTAGTAACCTTACAAGTACCAATCGGAGTCGTGAGACGGAGATTGGTTACAAGAGATGAACTAGGGATTGGAGAGGAGATGGTGCTGATGAAGATGTTGATGAACATGCCTCCCCTCCGACGAGAGGAGTGTTGGTGATGATGATGGCGACGATTTCCCCCTTCGGGAGGGAAGTTTCCCCGGCAGGATCGTCCTGCCGGAGCTCTAGATTGGATCTGCTCAAGTTCCGCCCCGTGGCGGCGGCGAAACCACGAAAAAGCTCCTCAATGATTTTTTCTGGACCAAAACCCTTCATATAGCAAAAGAGGGGGGGCAAGTGGGCCGTCAGGCAACCCACAAGCTTGCCCTCCGCCACGAGGGGGTGGCGATGGCGGGGCTTGTGGAGCCCTGGTGGCCCCCCTCTGGTACTTCTTTCGCCCAGTATTTTTTATATAAACCCAAAAATATCCATGTAACTTTTCACGGAATTTGGAGATGTGCAGAATAGTGGACTAAGATTTGCTCCTTTTCCAGTCCAGAATTCCAGCTGCCTGAATTCTCCCTCTTCAAATAAACCTTGCAAAATAAGAGAGAAAAGGCATGAATATGGTACCACAAAGTAATATAACAGCCCATAAAGCAATAAATATCAACATGAAAGCATGATGCAAAATGGACGTATCATGCCTGTCAAGCAAGAAAACAAGTTGGTGGAAGTCATCCCGAGAAGAACATCATGACCACAAGAAGACCCCTCGAGCTGCTTCACATGGATCTCTTTGGTCCCAATGCTTACAAGAGCCTCGGTGGAAATTCTTATGGTCTAGTTATTGTTGATGATTTTTCTAGATTTACGTGGGTGTTCTTTCTCAACGATAAGTCGCAGGTACAAATGATCTTCAAGAACTTCGCTAGAAAAGCTCAAAACCAGTTTGAAGTGAAGATCAAGAAGGTTCGGAGCAACAATGGAACAGAGTTCAAGAACAGTAATGTGGATACTTTTCTTGACAAAGAAGGTATCTCACATGAATTCTCGGCGACGTACACACCTCAACAAAATGGAGTTGTTGAGAGGAATAACCGGACACTCATAGAGATGGTGAGAATGATGTTTGACGAATACAAGACTCCAAGACACTTTTGGGAAGAAGCCGTGAAAAGAGCTTTCCATGCCATAAACTGACTCTACCTGCACAAGCTTCTCGGTAAAATGGCATACGAGCTACTCACTGGTAACAAACCCCAAGTTGGATACTTTCGAGTATTCAGCTCTAAGTTGTATATTCTTGATAAGCATCGTTGATCTAAATTTGCACCTAAATCTTATGAAGGTTTCCTTCTTGATTACGGATCAAACTCTCATGCCTACCGTGTCTACAATAACTTCACTCGAAAAGTTGAAGAGACGGTAGATGTGAAGTTTGATGAGACTAACGGTTTGCAAGTCGAACAATTGCCAATTGATATAGGATATAAGGAACCTTCGGAAACTATCAAATATTTGTCCATTGGCAAGATTCATCCCATGGAGGTGAAGGAAATCACTTCATCAACTCAAGTGGAAACTCCTACTTCGCATCAAGGCGAACCGCAAAATGACAACGAAGCATCCACAAGCGGAACACGACATGATGAAGAAGAGGAAGAAGTACTTTGTGATGATCCACCTCAACCTTCCTCACCACCACCTCAAGGAGAAGATGATGCCAATGACAATGCTCAAAATGATGATGAAGAAGAAGAAGCTCCTCTACCAAACAAGAATAAGTTGTTAAGAGTTAGAGCAAGAGTGGACAAAGATCATACGCCGAAACAAATCTACAACGACATAAACAACGGGAGAATCACTCGCCCTAAATCTCGATTAGCTAACTTTTGTGAGCATTATTCTTTCATATCTAGCATTGAACCCTTGAAGGTAGAAGAATCTCTCCAAGATCCAGATTGGGTGAATGCCATGCATGAAGAGCTACACAACTTCGAGAGGAACCAAGTTTGGACACTTGTTGAAAAACCAGAAGGCGAGCAGAATATCATTGGTACAAGATGGGTGTTTCAGAACAAGCAAGATGAAGACGGAGAAGTTGAACGCAAAGAAATCACGTCTCGTAGCCCAAGGATACACACAATTCGAAGGTATGGACTATGGTAAGAGTTATGCTCCTGTTGCTAGACTTGAAGCCATTCGTATTCTTCTAGCTTATGCCAATCAACATGATATAACTCTCTACCAAATGGATATTAAAAGTGCCTTTCTCAATGGAGAAATTGAAGAGGAAGTTTATGTTAAACAACCTCGTGGTTTTGTGAACCCTAAGAAACCTGATCATGTTTACAAACTTCGCAAAGCTTTATATGGCCTTAAACAAGCACCTAGAACTTGGTACAAATGCCTAACGAAGTTTCTCATTGAAAAGGGTTTTGAGATTGGCAAAGTTGATGCAGCCTTATTCACTAAAATAGTAAATGAAGAACTATTTGTTTGTCAAATATATGTGGATGATATTATCTTTGGTTCTACTAACCCACATTTTCATGAAAAGTTTGGAAAGCTAATGTCAGAGAAGTATGAGATGTCCATGATGAGTGAACTGAAGTTCTTCCTTGGATTACAAATCAAACAGTCGAGAGAAGGTACGTTCTTCTCTCAAACCAAGTACACCAAGGACTTGATCAAGAAGTTCAATATGCAAGAATGCAAAGGTATGAGAACCCCCATGCTTACTATTGGACATCTTGACCTCACTAAGGATGATGCACCCGTTGATCAAAAGGTTTATCGATCAATGATAGGATCATTGTTATATCTACGTGCCTCTCTTCCTGATATCATGCTAAGTGTTTGCATGTGTGCCCGCTATCAAGCAACACCTAAAGCATTTCATCTATTGGCGGTGAAAAGGGTAGTGAGATACCTTATACATACACCAAACTTTGGCATATGGTATCCCAAGGGGTCTTCTTTTGATCTTGTTGGCTATTCCGACTCGGATTATGCTGGAGACAAGGTTGGTAGAAAATCCACCTTGGGTACATGTCAATTTCTTGGGATATCTCTTGTCTCTTGGACATCCAAGAAACAAAACTCGGTATCCTTATCAACTGCCGAAGTTGAATACATTGCCGCTAGATCATGTTGTGCTCAATTACTATGGATGTCTCAAACTCTTAAGGATTATGGCATTCATGTTAGAAAAGTCTCATTGTTGTGTGACAATGAAAGTGCTATTAAGACTGCATATAATCCTATGCAACATTCTGGAACTAAGCACATCCAAGTGCGACATCATTTCATCCGTGACCATGTTGCCAAAGGAGATATTGATCTCACGCATGTTCATACTAACAAACAACTGGTTGATATTTTCACCAAACCACTTGATGAGAAACTGTCCTGTCATTTGAGGAGTGAGTTGAACATCATTGATGCTTCAAACTTGAGCTAGACTCACTCGGATGCATGCAATGGCATGAGCTTGACTAACTATTCCTTGATGCCATTGATATGACCATCTTATGTCTTGGAAACTATGCTCCCTTGTATTGTATCTAACCTTTTGTAGGTACTTGGATGAAATACACTCCACAAGATTGCAACCAACTCCAAACAAAAGCAATCTTTACATAGCCAAGTATCAACAACCTAATTCTTCGAAGATGAAGGAAGAAGACAACAAAATCATATCCTTGACAACACTATGATTATGAATTTCACTCATGTCATTTGGATATATTATGTTCTTCCTTGCGTGGCTAACCGTTGCAGGTGAAAAGTGAACCAAAACGACATGGATTGCTCCCAACACAAGATGATATTCATCAACCTTGAGCATCCACAACAAGTTCACCTACATGCTACGTCAACAACATCATTCGAAGGTATGTACTCATATCCTTGATAAAGCTCTACGCCAATTAATGGAGTAAAGCAACTCAAGTGATATGGAGACATTGAAATGCTTAATTGAAAAATGGTAACCCCATTTCAAGCTTAACAATGAGTATGACCTATGATCAAGCATCCTTCCTTGACTCCTCAAGTCAAATACTCTAATATAGGTGACCTGGTCACGACCCCACATCTAGATGGAGAATATCGTATGGTTAACATTTGATCTTTCACATTCTTATAAACATCCCTCTCTCATCTATATATGTGTATTTTCAAAACCAAAAAAAGTCCTACATTTTGTTTAACTGTCACAATTGGAATTATCTTTCTTTTTACACTGTACTTTTGAAACAATACTTTCGATCAACCTAGTTTCTGTTAAAGAGTTGACTATCATTGCAACTCGGTTTCACCGGATTGGGATCCAACCGATTTCTCCCAGAGGCCCAAATATTAATATCGGTTATACCGAATCATTATGCCTCGGTGACTCCGATTTTTCTGACTTTGTTGCTCTCATAAATTTCTTCCAGACTATTGTCTTAGGGGGAGACAACTTCTCTAGGGGGAGAAAAATCTCAGTGATCCCATGCAATATAAGAGGGAGAATTATCAAGGATCTCTACAATAAGGGGAGATCATTCAAGGACCTCTTATCCATACCTAAGGGGGAGAACATTCAATGAGCCCTACAAAAATATCTAAGGGGGGGGAAAAACTAAATTCAAGGAACCCTTACAAAAGAGAGAAGTATCCAGGATCCCTATCTCTCAGTGAGCCCTTACCCACTGCCTTTATTTTTGGTAATTATGCCAAAGGGGGGAAATATCATCAAATCTTCCATTCAATTAACCTACTTATAGGGGATACATATCATGAAGAAGCTTATACAAAAGAGGGAGAAACAAAATTAAGGGGAGATACTTGTATCAAACCTTACACATTAAGGGGGGAGAGATAAACATGGCTTTATTGGTTTGAACTTATTTTCCCTGCCTACTCCCAATATCTACATGCTATGATTCAGGGGAGAGGAAACTTTACATGTTTATCTTTATGGGAGAAAATTTCTAGTTTATTGAAGACATATTGAAGACATGTTGAAGACATATTTCTTCAATTTCTTGGTATCTTTGAAGTTCTTTGCATCTTTACAACAGGGTACTCTTGTGTTATCTATCATTTGTTTTCGCAAGTGTACTTCTATGTCAAGAAGCTAAAGATTCTCAAGGTAAGTATATGCATCATATCCTTGTTCATGATGACCTCTTGTTTCTTGCACATATTGTTTGCAAGAGGGAGTCTTGAACAAGCAAGTCCTTCACTCACATATGTTTGTTGCATATAGCCAAGATCCATATGACTTGTCTTGTCCTTCTACCTTGTTTGTGCCATGCATTCCAAATCAACTATCCTTTAAAGGGATTGCACACATTTAGGGGGAGCTTGTACTAGTCATATGTCTGTCAAAGCTGTCATATCCTTATGAGTATCTTTATTTGAAGCTTTGATTGTATGTTGTCATCAATTACCAAAAAGGGGGAGATTGAAAGCACATATGCTCCCTTGGTCATTTTTATAATTCATGACAACATACATTGCCTCTTGGACTAACACTTTTACGTAGATATTTTAGGTTTAGTCCATGAAGAGCTATGGCTTAAGGTTTATGTAAAGATGCCCCTGGATGCAAGAAAGGAATAATATTGGCTCAAGCTTCAGGCTAGAAGACTCTTCATTTTATATTTGTGAGAAATCACTTTTGAGTCCATAAGAAAACCAATACTAATAAAAGGGGGTGAGGTAGTACAATGAACTGCTTGCTCAAATGCTCAAAGTTAGCCACCAAAACACTTAGTCATTTTTACCACATATCCACTCTGTCAAGTTCCACATACACAAATTCGGTGTCACCAACATTGCCACATCGGACCCACCTAGTTTGAATCTAAGACAGAACCCTAGCCAGTCCCACCAATCGGTGCAACCAAAACTGCATCGATGCTATGGAGTTCAGTGTGACCAACATTCTGTGCCAATATACACAAAATCGTAATCTCCGAGTTTTAGTATCGGTGCCATCGAGTTTGGCCATCTGACTGTTAGTCACCTTTTCGGTGCCACCGAGTTCTATATATCGGTCACACCGAGATTCAAAAGTTCACACACACACACACACACACACACATATATATATATATAGAAACTCTATTCATCACCCAGGGTGCAGAATAGTTTATTCTTCACCCAAGATAATCTTACGATCAATTTTCAAAAACAATTACATTTAAAATACAAATAGTTAAATTTATATCGAATCACTATGTAAAATTTGACAAAAGAAAAACAAAAATATAGGTCACAAGACCAGAAAAAATTGAATTTAGTGTATTTTCTGCACTATTTTTGTATGCTCGTAATTTTACGTGACATAAAATATTTTTACGTTGATAATATTTTTTATGGTCTCTTTTACGTGTAAAATAAGACAACTTTTATGGAGCGTAAAATTACGGTGCATTGATATTAAAATAGAGGAGTGTGAAAAATAACTATTCCTCACCCAGGGTGACGAATAGCACGACCCTATACATACATACATACATACATACATATATATATATATATATATATATATATATATATATATATATACCCCTTCAGCCACCTCCCATTCATGGGAGAAGCACTTAGAACACACACTTCATTTCCAGATCCATTTTCTGAGAGAGAACCAACTA
The DNA here is from genome assembly GCF_904849725.1 of Hordeum vulgare subsp. vulgare. Lineage (NCBI taxonomy): Eukaryota > Viridiplantae > Streptophyta > Magnoliopsida > Poales > Poaceae > Hordeum > Hordeum vulgare. The sequence goes on from NC_058521.1 coordinate 135,483,501, forward strand.
CTCATGTGTTGAGACCAAGATAATCCAATCCAATCATTTGAATCTTGATCTATAGCCTCCCCAAACTTCTTTCCACCAAATCCACCTCTCCTACCCATGCATATTCTGTGTGACAGAGATTTGTGTTGATGAGGCTATCTTTAGAAGCACAAGAGCAAGGAGTTCATTGATCTACCACCTCTATTACCTTTTGGAGGGTGGTGCCTCCTAGATTGGTTAGGTGTCGCTTGGGAGCCTCCTACTTCGTGTTGTGGAGTTGAACCAAGATGTTTGTAAGGACAAGGAGATCCCCTACTTCGTGAAGATTTACCGTGAGTAAGGCTAGTCCTCCGTAGACGGAAACCATGGTGGGATAGACAAGGTCGCTTCTTTGTGGACCCTGCGTTGGTGGAGCCCTCCATGGACTCTCGCATCCATTACCCTCCGTGGGTTGAAGTCTCCACTAACATGGACGTACGATAGCGCCACCTATTGGAACCATGCCATAAATTGATGTGTCAACCCCATGTGTTTGATCTCCTAAACTCTACTCCTTTATATGTGCAAAGTTTTTACTTTTCCGCTGCCATATATGTTGACTAGCATGTGTAGGGTGCTCTAGACTTGTTAGAACTGCTAGATTTCTGCCCTCCTAGAAATTAGGTTAGGCTATAAATTTTAGGTTGACAAGTAGTCTATTCACCCCCCTCTAGACACATCTTCTATCGATCCCCCAGCCCTTTCGGTACCTTTGCTTATAGACGTATGCCTTTTGGTTTATGCAATGCACCTGGTACCTTTCAAAGATGTATGATGGCTATATTCTCCGAATTTTGTGAAAAGATTGTTCAGGATTTCATGGATGATTTTTCCGTTTACACAACTTCTGTTGATGATTGCTTGAGCAACCTTGATCAAGTTTTGCAGACATATGAAGAAACTAATCTTGTCTTGAATAGGGAGAAGTGTCACTTTATGGTTCACGAAGGCATTGTCTTGGGACACAAAATCTCCGAAAGAGGTATTTAAGTTGACAAAGCTAAAATTGATGCTATTGAAAAAATGACGTGTCCAACAGATATCAAAGGTATAAGAAGTTTCCTTGGTCATGCTGGTTTCTATAGGAGATTTATTAAAGACTTCTCTAAAATTTCTAAGCCTCTCACTATTATTTTGCAAAAGGATGTTCAATTCGTTTTTTATGATGATTGTGTAGAAGCATTTGAAATTCTTAAGAAAGCCTTGATCACTGCACCTGTTGTTCAACCACCTGATTGGAACCTACCCTTTGAAATTATGTGCGATGCTAGTGATTATGATGTTGGTTCTGTTCTAGGGCAAAGAGTTGATAAGAAATTAAATGACATCCATTACACTAGCAAAACTCTAGACAGTGCTCAAAGAAACTACGCTACCACTAAAAAGGAATTTTTAGCAGTTGTGTTTGCTTGCGCTAAGTTTAGACCTTACATTGTTGATTCCAAAGTAACTATTCACACTGATCACGCTGCTATTAAGTACCTAATGGAAAAGAAATATGCTAAACCTAGACTTATTAGATGGGTCCTTCTGCTACAAGAATTTGATTTGCATATTTTTGATAGAAAGGGCGCTGATAACCCCGTAGCAGATAACTTGTCTAGATTAGAGAATGTTCTTGATGACCCACTACCTATTGATGATAGCTTTCCTGATGGACAATTAGTTGTTATAAATGCTTCACGCAGTGCTCCTTGGTATGCTGATTATGCTAATTACATTGTTGCTAAATTTATACTGCCTAGTTTAACTTACCAACAAAAGAAAAAGTTCTTCTATGATTTAAGACATTAATTTTGGGATGATCCACACCTTTATAAAGAAGGAGTAGATGGGATTATTAGATGTTGTGTACCTGATCATGAACAGGGACATATCCTATACAAGTGTCACTCTAAGGCCTACGAAGGACACCACGCAGGAGATAGAACTGCACACAAGGTATTACAATCTGGTTTTTATTGGCCTACTCTCTTCAAGGATGCCCGTAAGTTTGTCTTGTTTTGTGATGAATGTCAAAGAATTGGTAATATTAGTAGACGTCAGGAAATGCCTATGAATTACTCTCTAGTTATCGAACCATTTGATGTTTGGGGTTTTGATTATATGGGACCTTTTACAAAATCCAACGAGTATACTCATATTCTAGTTCCTGTTGATTATGTTACTAAGTGGGTAGAAGTTGTTCCAACTAGTAGTGTTGATCATAACACTTCTATTAAAATGCTGAAAGAAGTTATTTTCCCTGGATTTGTAGTCCCTAGATATTTAATGACTCATGGTGGTTCACACTTTATTCATGGTGCTTTCCGTAAATTGCTTGCTAAGTATGATGTTAATCATAGAATTGCATCTCCTTACCATCCTTAGTCTAGTGGGCAAGTAGATTTGAGCAATAGAGAAATTAAGTTGATCTTGCAAAAGACCGTTAATAGATCTAGAAAGATTTGGTCTAAGAAACTTGACGATGCATTATGGGCTTATAGAAATGCTTACAAAAACCCTATGAGTATGTCTCCTTATAAAATGGTTTATGGTAAAGCATGTCACTTACCTCTAGAGATAGAACATAAAGCCTATTGGGAAATTAAAGAGCTTAACTATGATTTCAAACTTGCTGGTGAAAAGAGGTTATTTGACATTAGCTCACTTGATGAATGGAGAACCCATGCCTATGAGAATGCCAAGTTGTTTAAATAAAAGGTTAAAAGATGGCATGATAGAAGGATACAAAAGCATGAATTCAGTGTAGGTGATCATGTCTTGCTATACAACTCTCGTTTAAGATTTTTTGTAGGAAAACTTCTCTATAAATGGGAAGGGCCTTACATTATCGAGGAAGTATATCGTTCCGGTGCCATCAAGATCAACAACGCCGAAGGCACAAATCTGAAGGTGGTAAATGGGCAATGAATCAAACATTATATCTCAGGTACTCCCATAAATGTTGAAACTAATATTATCATACCATAACTCCGGAAGAGTACATTAGGGAGGCCTATCAGAACGCCCCGGACCCCGAAAAGGAATAGGTATGTGCTACGGTAAGCAAACCGACTCCAAAATGTTTTCAATGGCAATTTTTACCAGTTTTGGAATATTTAAAAAATTAGGAAAATTTAAAGCAGTACGAAGCATGCACGAGGAGGCGACAAGCCAGGGGCGCGGCCTACCCCCCTGGCCGCGCCCTGCAGGCTTGTGGCCACCCCGTGCACCCTTCGGACTCTGTTTTCTTGTGGAACACTCCTCCAGGTCAGCAAAAATCATTATACAATTTTCTGGAGGTTTTGACCTTCGTATCTCGACAATATCTCCTGTTTTTGTTTCGAGCTGTTTCTGTAACAGATTTAGACCAACATGACGTCTTCAAGTTCTCCTAAGGACAAGTTCTTTGAGAGGGTCATCAACCCCTACCTTTCGGAGGTGCTGCAACACCCTGAAACCATTGAGATGCATAAGGGAGTGCTGCACATCCATGATGTTAATGGCCCAAAGAAGACCGGAAGCATGGAAACAAGGCTCGAAGCAATGGAGCAACAAGTCTTCAAGTGCTAAGGGATGGTAGAACGAGGACTCAATGCCAATCACCTGATGATTGTGGAGTTTACCCATAAGCACAAGCTAGATGCCAAGAACCTCTGGGATCACGTCTTCAAGATTTACGAGAAAATTGAGCACCTCCAAGCCCAGATCTATGACCTGCAAAACCAAAACTGTGAGTATGAATACAGATTTAAGAAAATGAGTTTGGCTGCAGACTTGAGGATTCCGGAAACTAGTTCATATTTTCACGATGGTGAGCCCATGCCTTGGAAGACAAAGGACAAACTTTCAACCTCACCAACAACCCAAACATCACCACCTCCTAAGAACGGCGACTAAACACATGGGTATGGGCACTCCCCTTGGCTTGTGCCAAGCTTGGAGGAGGTGCCCCCGTATCGTATCACCATCACTCCTTTTATTTATTTTTCGTTTTTTTCTCGTTCGATTCTTTTAGTTATATCTTGATCTAGTAGAATAAAGTTTTAGTGTGATCTAGTTTTGAGTTTTCTTTATGTGTCCCCCTATGTAAGCAAGTCTGAGAGTTATATAATAAAGAGTAGTTCTGAGTTGAGGGCTTTGCTTCCTTGCTATGATCATGAGAAAAAGAAATAGAAAGAAGTATAGAATAAAAGAAATAGAGCATACATAATGATCTTATGGGGAGTGATGACTTCACATATAAAAAGTATGTTGATTGAAATTTGTTGTGAGTTGACAAACAAAGCTATTGGTCATTGTTGCAATTAAAAAGAAGTAATAAAGAAAGAGTGCTTCACATATAAATATATTATCTTAAACATCTTTTATGATTGTGAGCACTCATCAAAATATTATATGTTAAGAAGTTGATGTTGGACAAGGAAGACAACATAATGAATTACGTTTGCTTATTTCCGAATAGAAGTTATATTGTTGTAGATCCTTCAACACGTGTCGCTTGCTTCCACCTCATATTAGCCAGAAACTCCTACACCAAGTAGAGATACTACTTGTGCATCCAAAAATATTTAACCTAGTTTTTCCTTGAGAGTCCACCATACCTACCTATGGATTGAATAAGATCCTTCAAGTAAGTTGTCATCGGTGCAAGCAATAAAAATGCTCTTTAAATATGTGTGGTTTATTAGTGTGAGGAAAATAAACTTTATACAAACTTGTGATATAGAATAAATAAAAGCGATAGACTGCATAATAAAGTTCTTTATCAGAAGGGGCAATATAAAGTGATGTTCTTTTGCATTAAGAGATTGTGCATCCAACTATAAAAGTGCATGACAACCTCTGCTTCCCTCTGCGAAGGGCCTATGTTACCTTTATTTTTTAGTACTTACCTTTATGTAAGAGTCGTGGTGATCTTCACCATTTCCCTTTATTTCACCTTTATCTTTTGGCAAGCGTCATGTGTTGGGGAATGATGTAGACAAATATATCCACTCGGATGTGGGTGATCATGAGTTATTATTGTTGACATTACCCTTGAGGTAAATAGTTGGGAGGCAAAACTATAAGCCCCTATCTTTCTCTGTGTACGATTGAAGCTTTGACCTCATAGGTATCGCATGAGTGTTAGCAATTATGAAAGACCATAAGATGATTGAGTATGTGGATTTGCTTTACAAGCTCTTATATTGACTCTTTCCTACGTTGCAATAAATTGGAATTGCCTGAGTGACTGAAATCATAGTTTGTTAGTTCTCAATATAGTACTTGATTCATATTTTGCCTTGTGAATGAATTGTTACTCTAGTATAAGATATTTTATGTCAATATGTATTGATGTTCTAAAGATAATCATGATGCCTTCATGTCCATATTTTATTTTATCGACACCTCTATCTCTAAACATGTGGGCATATTTATTGATCTCAGCTTTCGCTTGAGGACAAACGAGGTCTAAGCTTGGGGGAGTTGATACGTCCATTTCGCATCATGATTTTATATCAATATTTATTGCATTATGGGATGTTAATACACATTTTGGTACAATACTTATGCCTTTTCTCTCTTATTTTACAATATTTACATGAAGAGGGAGAATGCGAGCAGCTCGAATTCTGGACTAGAAAAGGAGCAAATTTGAGAGACCTATTCTGCACAGCTCAAAAAGTCGTGAAAAGTTACATAGAATTGTTTTGGAATATATAAAAAATAATGGGCGAAAGAAGTAACGGAGGGGACCCACCAGGAGGCCACAAGCCAGGGCGTGGCCTACCCCCTAGCCGCGCCCTACAGGCTTGTGGGCCCCCTGGCAGGCCTCCGGTGCCCATCTTCTGCTATATGAAGAGTTTTGACCTGGAAAAGTCATATGAGAGCTTTCGGGACGCAACACCGCCATCTCGAGGAGGAACTTCGACAGAACCAATCTAGAGCTCTGGCAGAGCTATTCCGCCGGGGAAACTTCCCTCCCGGAGGGGGAAATCGAAGCCATCATCATCATCAGCGATCCTCTCATTGAGAGGGGGTAAATCTTCATCAACACCATCTCCTCTCCAAACCCGAGTTCATCTCTTGTATCCGATCTTTGTCTCAAAACCTCAGATTGGTACCTGTGGGTTGCTAGTAGTGTTTATTACTCCTTATAGTTGATGCTAGTTGGTTTATTTGGTGGAAGATTATATGTTCATATGCTTAATGATTATTAATACTCCTCTGATTATGAACATGAATATGCTTTCTGAGTAGTTACGTTTGTTCTCGGGGACATGGGATAAGTCTTGTTATAAGTAATCATGTGAATTTGGTATTCGTTCGATATTTTGATAAGTTATATGTTGTCTCTCCTCTAGTGGTGTCATGTGAACGTCGACTACATTACACTTCACGATTATTTGGGCCTAGAGGAAAGCATTGGGAAGTAATAAGTAGATGATGGGTTGCTAGAGTGACAAAAGCTTAAACCCTAGTTTATGTGTTGCTTCGTAAGGGGCTGATTTGGATCCATAGGTTTAATGCTATGGTTAGATTTATCTTAATTCTTCTTTCGTAGTTGCGGATGCTTGCGAGAGAGGTTAATCATAAGTGGGAGGTTTTTCCAAGTAAGGGAAGCACCCAAGCACCGGTCCACCCACATATCAAATTATCAAAGTAACGAACGCGAATCATATGAGCATCAGAGCATGATGAAAACTAGCTTGACATAAATTCCCATGTGTCCTCGGGAGCACTTTTCTTTATATAAGAGTTTGTCTAGGCTTGTCCTTTGCTACAAAAAGGATTGGGCCGCCTTGCTGTACCTTAGTTACAATTATTACTGGTTACTCGTTATAGATTACCTTATCACGGAACTATTTGTCACCGATAATTTCAGTGCTTGCAGAGAATACCTTACTGAAAACTGCTTGTCATTTCCTTCTGATTCTCGTTGGGTTCGACACTCTTACTTATCGAAAGGACTATGATAGATCCCCTACACTTGTGGGTCATCACTCGCTTGCTTAGTGGACGGATGGAGGCCTGAGACCCACACGTTTCACTTCCGCTGGGGTGAGATGGCTCCTACTCTGGAAGATGTCTCAATGTTGCTCGGACTACCATTGGCTGGACCTGCCATAGGACCGTTGGATTTCCCGCCAGAGTGGCAAAAATGCCTATTTGTATTAGTACATGAGAGGGACACGATTACACATTGTTCACACTCTAATACAGATGAGATACCGGACCCCATTACGTCAGATACATACCCGACCTATAATACTTCTGGCTCTAGGCAGTACGCGGTAATATTTATTATCTTTACCGAAGACAACTTGTTGTTACATACTTTGTCTTCCGCACTTATTAATCATCATGACAATTTCAGGGTGAGTTGTCATACAGTCTTCATACCGAGGTGATGAACTATGGACGACAACTGTAGACTGGACCTCTTCTCGTACCGAGGTCTCGGCTCTAGTTATGGTTCACGCGCTTGGAGCAGAAGATACGAGATGTCTATAGAGCTATCACGTGCACCCGCACTTCGGACATTGTTCAACACCACCAGCAGTAGCACCCACGTCCCACGTGCATCGACAGCACCCGCGTACACGCCTAGAACAACAACCGACGCCCCATCCACCCCCTCGTGACCAGGTTGGCAGTTCGGCGTGGCATCACCCACAACACCATGCTCCCTCGTCGGCCTTCGTGTTTCAGCCAACACCACAACATCACAGTCCCACTGCGAGTTTCATGTTTTAGCCACATCCAACTGGTATGGTCCCTCCTGCAGGATCCTATGCATATCAGGAGGCGTTAGCGTCCGGGTCCGGGTACGCGGGTGAACAAGAAGAAGCACTATCGCAGTTTTAGCCACATCCAACTGGTATGGTCCCTCCTGCAGGATCCTATGCATATCAGGAGGCGTTAGCGTCCGGGTCCGGGTACGCGGGTGAACAAGAAGAAGCACTATCGCAGCAAAACATGTGGCTGGACATGCTTTCGACTCCTCCACCATGGCCCACACAGGATACACAGAATGACCAGGGCGGGTCCGAGATTCCTCTTCGTAACATTAGGGCCCCCACAAGTTTGGCTGGAGTACGCCTTGCACACCCTCGGAGCGCCAAGGCAGACGTCGTTAGTGAGGCTTATATCTATCATTAGAGACATGGTTATCTAATTATGTATGAGACATATGTCTATTTTATGTATGAGACACATTCATGTTCTATTTCTATGTTGAGTTGGTTTAGCGGGGATAACACTTATACTACCAACAGATGCACCCAACAACTTGAGGTTACAAACAGATACTACATAATACATCTGAATTAAAAGGCACGACTAAACTAGATGAAGGCATCATCGTCATCCTCCGTCGATGTAGAGCTCTTGTCCTTCGTCGACGCAGAGCTCTTGCCCTTCGATGATGAGGCACTCTTGTTCTTGGTACTCAGCATGAAGATATCGTCTTCGTCCTCGCTATCGTACATCCATAAAAAATGGATGTTTTACTGCACCGTGTATGTGTTGGCCTTTCTTCATCCATATTTCATTCAAACTGATAAGTTCTTTCCGTATCTCCTCAAATGTTCTCGGAGGCCGCCCCTTCCTAGTTAATGCACGAGCAACCTCATTCAGTAGCATGTCACTACTGATGAGTTCGTCCCATAAAACTATTATATTGTCTATCTTGAAATTGCTAGCTAAGCGCAGAAGACATTCGGACATACCAGAGTGAAAACTAAGATAAAAGGATAATGGGACATCTTGACGAAAGTAAGCTACTGGACTAAACTGTTATCCCACCTTAGTGTGGAGGGGGTGTTTATAGGTGCGTGAGAGCGAGGCGGGAAGTAAATGGCGAGAAAGCGAGGCGGGAAAAAAATGGCGGGAAAATGCTGGGAAAGATATGGCGGGAAAGAAATGGTAGGAAAGATATGGCGGGAAAGAAATGGTAGTAAAGATATGGCCGGAAAACTTAACATGTTCAAACTAAGTTACACCTTGCTAAAATTAAGATTCAACTTGCTGAAATTAAGATACAACTTGCTGAAAGTATTCAACAATTTTAGGATACAATAACATAAATCTACCGAGTCCAACGTGGATATTTTCCTTTTCCATCACCAACTTCTTTTGCTGCCTTGGCCGCACAAGCCCTTTCTTTCTTTCTCTGTCTCTCAGCATCAGGGCCTCCTGTCGCTCTCTATAAACCTCCACCAGTCGAAGTTCCTCTTCTCGATTTTTCTTCTTCATCTCATCAATCATAGCCCTCTGCTTCACATAGTACTCTTGTCACTCTCTCTTCTCCTCTGCTTTCTCCTCCGCTTCGGCCTTCTCGTGGTGCTCTTCCGCGTCCAAACTAGCCCATGCATGACGACCTCTTTCACGAATCTCAGTCATCACCCAGTCTGGCATTTCCATGTCAATCAAACGATAGTACATGCACAGAGGAGGAGGAGACTACAAAAATATGTAAATATAAACATCAAGTAAACAATAATATCAACAACGTGTTTATTCTTGATTACTTGAGCATACCGGAGGCCTGATGTATGGAGAAATAGAAATGGGTGGATCTTCCTCATAATTGGCGCACATGAAAAACTTCATGCCCAACCAATCTGAAAAATATGTCACCTCCTTCACCTTATAGAGATCACCGCACCAACAACACACTACTTCCAGCCCCCGAGGCAAACTCGCACTCTTCATTTTCCTAGGTCTAATGCTTTGATCCAAGCAAGGCAAACTCATAATGACTAGAGTGTTTTGTTTTCAAGTGTGGCTGGACGATGGAGGAAGATAGTACAATGCCTCCTTTTATAGACTCAGATGACAAGGGCAATGGCGGGAAAAAATGGTGGGAAAGAAATTGATGGGAAACGAGGGAGGAAACAAATGGCACGAAAGCCTGGCGGGAAATGGAGGCGGGAAAGAAATGGCCGGAAAAATTATAGAGGGGCAATTTTGATATCGTGGACATCAAAGATTGTGCATTACGCGGCAAAAAAAATTCCATGCACTTGTTGGCTTTGCCAACACCAATTAGTACTAAGTGGTCACGGCTAGGCCAATCAGTACTAATTGGTCACGGCTAGGTCGATTAGTACTAATCGGCCTAGCCAAGGCCGATAAGTAGCCACTTGGAAAGCCGACAAGCCTGTCAGCCTAGCCGTAGCCGATAGGAACTAACTGGCCTTGGCTAGGCCGACAAGTTCATGTTTTTTAATTTTTTTGAAAGGACACAATATTTTTCGAATTTAATAAAAAAGGCAATATTTAAAGTTTAACACATCATGTTTTCTTTTGGAGAGAGACCTCTAGTGAATCTATGGACCCAGTCCATTTTCTTTCATAAAGTTTTCAGCCTCAGCCAACATTATTTCAATTCCTCGCTTTTACATTCTTTCTTATTTTCATCAACTCTTTCCACACTTGCATTTAATGCCTTTTGTAATTAGCAAAGCTAGTAAGACTCACAACCTCACTAGTCATGTTTGGGGGCACAAGAAAGTTTTGCTTTATGTGTGCATGTATTGTTCATTGGTTGTGCCGGTTATCTTCTGTTGGTTCTACAAACCTTGAGGTCACTTAAGGGAAATTGTTGCTTGCTACAAAGCCTTACACTTGGGCCCCCAACAACTTCCTAGTAGAGAGGGGAAATGCACGTAGGATAGAGGGTTGGATCTTAAATAGGATTAAAATCAACTACTACAACCATTTTTAAATACGAATTTAAACACAATAAATATTCCAAATGAAGCAAATAGCCCAAACAACTCCAACAAACTGTTTGAATGGTGAGAGGTGCAAGATTTATTCCCCAAGCGATTGTCTCTAGTGCTTGTGAGGTCTTCTTGTAGTTGGAGATGACCTTGATAGTCTTGGATATATTGATGCACTTTAGAAAACATGCGCTAAGAATTGATAAGATCTACGACTCAAAATCCAAGTTGATCGGCTGGCCTCTCGTTCTCTATGATTACGTTCTGCAAGATCACACAACTTGTCGTGACTCCCACTGTGTTTTCATGTCCCAATATGTACCAGGTCCATGGATAGTGGTAAAGAGAACTTGCAACACACCTAAAACACTATAAACACCTTTTATTGTGGATTCTTAAGCCATGATATAATGATCTATGATCTCTCTTCTTGCCTTCAACACTTGAATTTTCTTGACAAACCATGAGGGGTATATGTCATAGGCAAGATGGCAACTAATACGTCCATTTTGAATCATGTTTTCCTACTATTATTTATTATTTTTTGGAGTCATATTACCTTTTTATTATGCAAATATAATGTCTTTTCTCTCTTAAAATGTAAGATACACCAACATGGGGGAGATTACGGGCAGCTGGAATTCTGGCATAAAAATAGCTACAACAAAAATAGCAATTCTCGTGAGCTCCCAATGACCTGAAAATTTATGAAGATTTATTTGGTAATACTTAAAAAATACTTGAAATAAAAAGTACCACAGACGAGCCTCGATGGGACCACAAGTCCTGGGGGCACGCCACCAAGGTTTGTGGACCCCATGTTGGCCCTCCGGTGGTGTTTTTATCATATATGAAGTGTTATACCATAGAAAAATAAATAAAGAGAAGACTTTCGGAACCCGCCTCCGTCGTCTCGAGGCGAAATGTGGGGAGGAGCACTTTTTCTCTCGAGCGGATCGATATGTGGGTGAGACTTCTCTCCAAGAGGGGGAAATCGAAGCCATCATCAACACCAATGTCCCTCTCATCGTCGAAGGCTTCATCTGCATCAACATCTTCACCAACACCATCTTATCTCCAAACCCCAGTTCATCTCTTGTGCTCAATCTTTGTATGAAACCTCAGGTTGGTACCCAGGGGTGCTAGTAGTGTTTATTACATCTTGTAGTTGATGCTAGTTGGTTTACTTGGTGGAAGATTATATGTTCAGATTGTCAATCCTTATTTTATCTCCTCTGATCAACACAATTATGATTTGTGAGTAGTTCTATTAATTCTTAAGGACATGTGAGAAGTCTTGTTATAAGTAATCATGTGAAGTTTTTTTAATGTTTTGATGATGTGTTGTGCTGAACTTCCTCTAGTGGTGTCGTGTGAACGTCGACTACATGTCACTTCACCATCTTTGGGCCTAGGGGAGACATCGCGGAATTAGTTTGTAAATGATGTGTTGCGGGAGCGACAGAAACATACACCTTAGTTTATGAATTGTTTCGTAAGGGGTTGATTTGGATCCATATGTTTAATGCTATGGTTAGATTTATCTTAATACTTCTCATGTGTTTGTGGATGCTTGCATGAAGAGGTTAATCATAAGTAGGTTGTTTGTTCAAGTAAGAACAACACCTTAGCAGTGGTCCACCCACATGACAACTTATCGAAGCAATGAACGTGAGTCAATGAATCATGGTGAACGTAACTAGACAATATTCCCGTGTGTCCTCGAGAACGCTTTGCTCACTATAAGAAGTATCACCGGCTTGTCCTTACCAATATTAAGGATTGGGCCACTTGCTGCACCTTGCTACTTTTGTTACTTGTTATTTGCTACCAATTTTATACTCTCACACTATCTATCAAAACTACCTTACAACACTTGCAGAGAGTACCTAGCTGAAAACTGCTTGTCAATTCCTTCTACTCCTTGTTGGGTTTGACACTCTTAATTATCAAAAGGACTACAATTGATCACCTATACTTGTGGGTCATCAGTAGACATTATCATACTTATCAAAAGGACTTCAAATTTGCAAGATAAATTTTCTTGGGATTATTTCGGAGACCTCACAACCGGGGCCGGGCCGCGAGCCAGGGCCACGTAGGCTCCACATGTGACAGCCTGACTTGCCCTCGTGGTTGAGTGGCTATTTCTCCTAAAACTTTCAAATGTATTTTCTCGGTGTTTTTAGGGATATTATCTGCAAAATAAAACATCACGAGAATACAACTGAAAACAATTTCAGCCCTGCTAGTTTTTATTCAAATTATGCAACTTAGTGGACAAAAAACATAGCAAAAGTGTTCGGAAAAGTAGATACGTCTAAGATGTATCACTAATCACCACCCATGCTGGCTATCCCGGGCACGTGATAAGAGCCCACCATTTCTCGGTTTCAGAGGCGTCGAAGACAGGGGCGGTGCAGTTGTGAATGATCCCGGGTCGAGCTTGGTTGTCGGTGTTGAGTTCACCATAACAAAGTAAGGCGTAGCGGCGGCCAAGAAATGCATCTGTGCCCAGAGGTGGTTCGGGGAGTAGCTTGGCGGTGGGAGAGAAAGACGACAACGAGATGCGCTCTTGGGGTAGGTTACATAAGAGGCGACCTCCCAGAGAGGGCATGGACGGGTTTAGTGGACTCGAAGGTAAGCGTGGCACACGATGAATCGTGGTGACCGTTGACGGTGCAAACAAAAGTCTCCTTTATGAAAAAATTGAGCGGTTTGATGTAGTTTTGTGTATGGACGATTTGACACGGTATTTGAAAATGAAGGGGTGTTTTCTGTTCGCCCCAAGAATATGCTGGGACTTCAATGTATTTTGAGAATGGATTAGATTGCATTAGTTAGAAGAAAAAGATCACTTTTATATATGTAAATTTCCTATTGATTCAACTAGAGATGATATTGTTAGACTTAATTAAGTACCGTATCATATTCTGTATCACGTAACTGATTCAGACAGACAAAGAATCAACTATTAACTGTAAGTTAAATCGTGGAGTCCTTTAGAAGAACTTTTCATCTATCTCATACCTATAACCTTTTATATAATCTCCTATTTTATTAACATGAAGGCGTCTTGTCAAAAATAAGACAATACGTTTTTCTTTATCTCCAATACCTCTAAATTTTGTGAGATGTCCTAAAAAAGGACAAAGGTGCTCTAAGTCGTCTAGTGAAAGTCTACGTTTATGCAGATAACGAAATATTGAATTAAAAAAAATAAAAATGTTGTACATGACAAATTTGATAGAACATTAAAACATGCCTTATAAATTTAAATAGGCACTATACTTCTTAAATGTAGGAGTAGTACATCTCTGAAGAGAGCAGGAACAAGGAAGGATACGGTGGCAGAAAATCTATCCGCCTTGTGTTGAGGAGGAAATGCATACCGGAGGAGAACTGGAGAACAGAGAGGAAGAGCGCTTTGAGATTCGTGCTAGCCCTTGCAGGGTACACGTGTCGCTTGAAGATCCGACCCCTACCTCGCCCCACCACCAAAAGAAAAGTGCAGCGCAGCAGCAAGTAACGCCCGCCGGCCCGCCGCCGCACACCAACACTTCCCCTCTCCTGTGCCCTCGTGCGACGGCGATCATTCCGGCACCTTCTCCCAACACCCGACCCCCTTCCGTCGCCCCACCCAAATCGTCTCCGTTCCTCCCTCCTCCTTTGTCGGCCTCCCGCCCATCGGAGTCCGGGAAAAACCGCCGCCATGTCGTCGGCGCCAGCCGGCGATCCAGTGCTCGCCGCCTGCAAGGTATGCCCCGGCGACCTCCTGTGCCATTTCCTTCATGGTACGTGTATGCGTCTGCGCGCTTAATCTGCTGACGATGGGTTCTAAAGCCCTTCCGATGATCCCCTCTCATAGCCTATAATTTCTGCTCTCATTTGATTAGATTTGCAATCCCGCTGTTTAATCCCCTGTTTATTAGGCTAGGGACAAAAAACACTCTTGATTGGTCATATCAATAGCCAAAATGCGCCCCCTTTTTTACCACCTCACAACAGATCACCTGGTAGAACTCGTCCGTGTTTGCATTACCCTTTAAGCAGAATCAATGGGGACAGTGTAGTATGAATATCCGGTAAAGCAGAGTGATGAGAATGAATAAAGGGCAGCCCGGTGCATGTAGCTCCCGCTTGCGCAGGGTCCGACCGTCTATTGTACGCAGCCTTTCCCTACATTTCTGCAAGAGGCTGTTTCGAGGACTTGAACCCATGACCTCATGGTCACAAGGCAGCAGCTTTACCACTGCGGCAGTGATGAGAATGAATCGAATAAATAAATGCTTTGTTTGCAGGACAAGTTGAAGCACTTCCGGTTAAAAGAGCTAAAGGATGTCGTGTATAAGATTGGACTTCCAAAGCATGGAAAGAAGCAGGTTTGTTCACTGATTTTTTTTTGTATATCTATTTATGTACGCTTTTTGCACAAGGAAATTCTATGTATCGATTTACTTTATATTATGCATTGGTCATATGTTTCTAGGCTCTCTTTATTGTTCGGAAGCACAAATAGATTGGATTTTTCATGGAATATTTCTTTCTGGAACTGATTAGTTTCCATGCGCCTTGTAGTATTATGTGTTACTCCCTCCGTTCACAAGTATAAGATGTTCTAACTTTTTTCTGAATCGGATGTATATATACACGTTTTAGTGTGTTTGCTCACTCATTTCAGTCCGTATGTAGTCCATATTGAAATATCCAAAACTCTTATATTTGTGAACAGAGGGAGTAGAATGTTTATTTACTACTGAACAACTTCCTTCTGGTGTTTTGCTTTACAGGAACTAGTGGATAAAATCGTTGCAATATTATCCGATCAACAGGATCAAGGTACATTACAACTTCCTTTCTCAGTGATATTATTAGACTAGTGTTTCTGCCAGGAGGTCCTAAGGTATCACTTCCATTTTGTTCTTGTAGCCTCCAAAATTGATGGCTTACCAAACAAACTGATGGTTGGAAAAGAAACGGTAGTGAAAATAGTCGAGGACACTTTTAGGTGAGCTTACATTTCTTCATATCATTATGTTGTGTTTCTATTATCTGGATTGGGCCTTACAAGTCTTTTGTGTACTCTTGATTTTGCTTACTATTTCTAGAAAAATGCGCGAGCCTGCAAATGCTGTTTCAGCCTCTGGAAACCAGAACGAGTTGGGGTACAGTGTAATGCCTATGAAAAACACAGATGTTTCTGCTCAGCTGGATATCAAGGTCCGTTGCCCCTGCGGTAATTCCATGGCCACCGGGTCCATGATTCAGGTACAGTTCCCATGACAAGTACGATTATATGACTGCCAGGTTCTGTTATTCATCACCTCCAACTAGTTCAATAAGATCTTTAAAATTTGTTCATTAATCATGTAATTTTAAGAATTGTTTGTTGAATTATCAAAGCAGTTAGCTTTGGCATTTTGCATATACTGGAACTTTTTATTTTTAAGAATATTCGGGAACTTCAAAGCAGTGACCTGTATGTATCATGAAACTTTGAAGGAGCTAATTGCCATCGATTACTGTCTGTTTTGTAAAATAAGCTTGCTGTAACATCAGCATTTTATGAATTGTAATATTTAAGTGTTCCGTTATTGCATTTAGAGATCTGTAGACCTCTGTAATTTTTGCTCTTGACAGGTTTTACTGCTTCTATTTTCCTTCAAGTTTTCTTTGGTCCTTTTCAGTGTGATCATCCACGGTGCAATGTATGGCAACATATTGATTGTGTCATCATGCCTGAGAAGACTGCAGATACTGCTCCTCAAGAACTACCTTCCAGTTTCTATTGTGAGATGTGCCGAGTCAGCAGGGCAGACCCGTAAGTTGTTCTAACATTCAGTTTAATAGCAGACCCTTGCTGAACCATGCATGCTCACATATTTACTTGTTTAATTAGTTTTAATTTTTGGTGCTGTGCCAGTGCTATTAATCATGTGATGTTTCAGTTTATTGTATTGGATAATGTTCATGCATTCTATTAGCTGAGTTAGATTGTCTGGGTCTTCCTGTAGCATTAATTGTAATCATGTATGTAATCGTTTCTGTGCTACTTAGAACTGGTTTTCCTGTATCTCTTTTATGTCTTCTCGTCTCCCCCGCTCTGAATGACTGCCTTTTCTGCATTTTGTAGTTTATAATATTAGTTAGTTAGGTCCATTACACTTTGGTCTTAATACTAAATGGTCAATTGTCCTGACATATTTTCCTTCTGCAATTTGCAGTTTCTGGGTCACTATTAACCACCCATTACTTCCAGTGTCAATAGCTCCTTCTAACATGATGGCAGATGGGTAAGTCATGCATTATTTGTCTCCAAAGTACATTTTTGATTTTCACCTCCTCTACCTCCCTTTACCCATCAATGACCAGGAGCCACCGTGCCCTGTTGACTGGCCTTGCGGGAGAGCACGTATTTTCCTTCATCATTCTGTTTTATGTGCTGCGGAATATCTTCTAGAATCTCTTCAACTGTACCTTGTTGCAAAATGTATAAATAAGCAAAAAAATATTGTTCTTAATTACTGCTGTAACCCCTTTGGCATGTCCTTTTTGTAGAGCGCTCTGAAATGAGTCCGGTAAAGTTTAAGTGCAAACAAGTGATTCATGCCTCATCATTCAGAATATGTTTATCAGGGGGTGCGAAAGCAAGGTCTAGAAACCATTTAGTATATCCTGTTAGGGATTTTTGTTCACCATGTGTCAGACATTATCTGCTACTAATTACTTCGTGTTTTGTCTGCTGTGGTGATATTATTGCTTGAGCTATCTTACCTCAATACTTATAACCCAGGTACTCGGATCACATTAATTATGAATGAGAAGTGGGCTCTGTGTCTTTTTTTCTTGCTTTACAACCTCAGGTGGTTCTAATCGTGATTATTCCTTTGTTGTCTACAAGAAGTAAACACTACAGTGGTTGTACATCTGATGAACATCTTGGTACCATGAGATTTGAGTAACTAGATGACCACATAATTTTTTTATGCCACTTTACAAGTTATCTGAACTATGATACTTCTGCGATTTGCATAGTATTTGTTTGTGATTCATGCTTATGTTCAGGTCATATACTGTACAGTATATCGAGAAAACCTTTCCGTTATCAAGAGCTAATAGGGAAATGCTACAGAAAGCTGAATATGACATTCAGGTTAATTTTGTTTCCATCTTCATTTCCTTGAACTATTAGGTTTGTTCAGGATTTTCTTTAAATAACCATTTGTATGATCATATATTCTTAGATACTTTTCTAAAAAGATCAAATATCAAAACAAGGATATATTTGGGACTTGCGCCATCTTAGAGAATATTGGACTATGTGTATCCCTTTTTGACCTTGGTTTGCTTTGCACCATTTATGTTCTTGCAGGTTTGGTGTATCCTTCTCGATGACAAAGTTCCTTTTAGGATGCACTGGCCTTTACATTCTGACATGCAAATTAATGGTATTTCCATTGGCTTGCCATTTGTACTGAAATACTATCCGACAGGGTCTTGTAGGAATTATTTATTCAGTCAGTCAATTTGTTGTTTTTGGGACAAGTCAAATTTCAGTTTCATTTTATTTTTGTATTCAAAATTTTAATCGCCCTCGTACACTGATACCATTCGCTCATTTTATGCTGCATCCCCTTGCCTTATTGTGAGTCTTATGTGCATGCAGGGCTGTATGCATCTATGGCTTAATGCACTTATGCATGCTACTATGTTGTCAATTTAGGAATTTAATACTTTGAATTCTGCATCATTCCAGCCTTGTAGATATAGATGTGATTGAGTCTTTTCCAGCTTGGTTACGTGGAACATGCTGTGGCAGCTAAAAACTGTTCTTTCTTATTGAATTGTGGGTTCATTCATCTAGATCTGAACTATTCGTTTTGGAAATTATTTGTTTTCTCAGGTATTCCTGTTCGGGTTGTCAGCAGGCAAGCTACACAGCCATTAGGGGCCAATGGTAGAGATGATGGTCTTATGGTAAGTATCTTGTTGCAATGGAGCATGCTGTTCTTTAACTTTAACTTTATACCTTAACAATGATTTGCCAAAATGTGTTGATTAGTTACATGATACATTTTCTGCATGGATGTTTGTTGATGCTACTCATTTTTTTGCTCCCAGTTAACACAGTTTTTAAAAGAAGGTCCCAATAAGATTGTTCTATCTAGAAGTGACTCTCGTACGTTCTGTTTGGGTGTCAGAATTGCCAAGAGGAGATCTCTGGAAGAGGTAATTGCTTATGGTATACTGTGTCACATGAAAGGCAATTTCACATTTCCATTGTTGACCACAACATTCTCCAGAAATTCATATTTGACAAATGAGGGTATTTGGATCAGGAAACACTTTAGATACCCTTTTTTTTATTCGTAGGAATGTTTGGCACTCCCTTTTCCATCAATGCTGTAAATTTTGCTTTTTCTTGTTTTTTAATCTTTAGTGCTTAATGATAAGGCCTCAAGAGGATAGCTATTTTAGGTTGATGAAAGATGGCATAATACTAATAATGCACGTTATAGAAGGGTTCAAAATCTCAGTGGTTCCTGGCCAGTATTTCTGGTTTACAAGTGAACTGTGCTGTTAAAAAGTAATCTCGATACAAGCTCCAGGAAAATGCCAGAATGGTTCTTTCAGCAGTTACCGTAAGCAAGCTGCTACCTGGGAACCATCGAGTGCCTGAGATTTGGAACCCTGCTTTATTCTTTTAATTCCTCTTTTAAATTTTTGATGATGGGCAGGTCCTAAATTTGGTACCAAAGGAACAGGATGGTGAGAAATTTGATGATGCCCTTTCTCGTGTGCGTCGCTGTGTCGGTGGGGGGGCTGAGGCAGATAATGCAGACAGTGATAGTGATATTGAAGTTGTTGCTGATTCAGTCTCTGTAAATCTCCGATGTCCTGTAAGCACTCTGGCAATCAATGGGAATGTTTAGATCCATAATGATATTGCTAATCCTGCTCTTACTTTCCCTGATATGTCTGTTGCACCTGACCTCATGTACATTGAAATATTGAATATTTAGCATTTGCCATCTTACATTATTCTGTGTACCATAACACCCAAGGCTTAATGCAATCTTCCTAGAATCACCATCTTTATTTATGGCATTTTTATCCTAGATGCTTTTATACAATCCCATGTTGGCAGCATCATATTGTTTGCTTTATAGTATATTTTGCAGACCTCGTCACAAAGTTAGCTATTGCATTCTAATGTTATGTTGTGAAAAGCACGTTCATGCAAAAGCTAATTTATTTTGACAGATGACTGGTTCAACGATTAAGGTAGCTGGTAGGTTCAAACCCTGTGTCCACATGGGTTGTTTTGATTTAGAAGCTTTTGTGGAACTGAATCAACGTTCACGGAAGGTTTGATTACTTGTCTCGCATCATTTTTGCTTTTACCTTTCCCTTTCCTAAGAAAACTACGATTCCTTGTTTGCAGTGGCAATGCCCAATTTGCCTGAAGAACTATTCTCTGGAGAATCTAATTATTGATCCTTATTTCAATCGCATCACTTCGATGGTGAGTCCATATTGTTAATGAAGTACATGTTTTCATCTCTGTTGCTCCATTATGCATCTTATGCTGATTTTGTTGTGTTTTGGTGATTCAGATCAAAAGCTGTGGAGATGATATATCTGAAATCGATGTCAAGCCTGATGGTTCCTGGAGAGCCAAGGGTGGAGCTGAACCGAATGATCTTATGCAGTGGCATTTACCAGATGGCACTCTCTGTATCTCCATAGGTACAGGACCGAAACCCAACACGGGTGTTGTAAAGCCAGAGATTAGAGAAGAACCGTTGCCCGAATATAAGGGTTCTCGTCTCAAACTGGGAATTAGGAGAAACAACAATGGCAAATGGGAAATTAGCAAGAAAGGGGATGTTAATTTGAAACCAACTTCTTATAATGATCAGAGTAGAGACTTGGAAAATGGAAAATGTGTCACCCATACAAGCAACACTAATCATGAGGATGCCAAAGGTGGAGGTTATAATTCAGAACCGGGACAATCTGATCACCCTACGAGCAGTGTATATGATCTGAATTCTTCTCCTGGGGACGAACATGTCCCAATAGTTCTGAGTGACTCAGATGATGAAAATGCCACGGTGTTGTCTCCTAGTGCAGTGAATTGTGGCTCAGCAAATGACACCGGATATGAGTTTCCACCTCCTAATCCACTTGACACTTCAGGAGGCCCAGATGAAACTTCATTTTTCCTTAATGAAAGCTTTGATGATCTGGGGTTGTCATTTTGGGAGTATCCTTCGACTACCCAAGATGATCCAGGAATACAAGGAACAGATAATCTGGGTGAAGTGCAAAACTACCCTGGCACCAATCTATCATTGCACGAGCCAGTTTCTACGGCTAATTTGGATGTATTAGCACCAGCTCCAAACCAACTGGGCTATGGGCATGATGGAAGTTTAAATAATGTCAAAAATACTTCTCGGAAAAGGAAGAACCCTGTGGATGAAATAACATCTTTAGATGGTATGACAGAAGTCACCCTCTCCTAGTTAGTTCTGCAGTTTCTTGTGATTTTGCTCCATCCATTTGAAGTCTTTACCAATGAATGTGGAATCATGTTGCTTCTTTATACTTTTGTGAAGACAGTGCACAGTGGCCCATATAATCATGCATTTTCATGTTCATTGAAAGGTCTAACATTTGATTGCTCGTGTGCAGCATCAGTTCCCATGAGTGGCAATGACGATGACGACGATTTTGTTGGGGATGGATCTGGTGGCACTTCCTCACTGTCTGGGCAGGCACGGTCAGTTCGAACAAAATCAGTACTAGCTATTGAGTCAGATTCTGATTAGCGTCCATAGTTGGGTGCCCCCGTACTATTGGTTGGTCGGGCGGGGAGGTGTGAGATGTATACTGTCCGCTTGGTGGAATGCTTGCTCAGGTTTTGTTTGCGGTCCAGGAGTGACTGTCCCCCCATGTCTGTCTGTCTTTCCAAGGACGAGAATGGACGCAGTGGTATCTATATCTATCTACTTCCTCCGTCCCTAAATAATTGTAGTTAGAGAGAATAGTCTAGTTCTTTCCAACTACAATTATTTAGGTACAGAGGGAGTATGTAGGAAGCAGTTCTTTTTTCTTTTTCTACCATTCTCCTTTTATGTTTCATGGTGATCACTTTGGAGGCAGTAGAATTTAGGGAAGGGCGCAAAGCTCCTCCATGGTACCTGCCTGTAGGCAAAAGTCTGTAGCATAGCTAGCAGGAACTGAGGGTCAGCTGCTGTACATGTAGTTTCCAATCTTTTAAGAGTTCCCTTTTGTTCAGCCTATGGTAAGAAGTAATATGCCATGCTTGGATGTTTTTTATTTTCTGTATGTACGTAGGAAAATTCATGGTATTTAGCAGTGGTATTTTGCAAGGTCTGCGACTTGAAAATTGAGCCAAAATCCCCCTTTCTATTGTTTCATTTTTGTGAAGACGCAAAGCACACAATGTTGGCCAATGCCACCAGATGATGATGAATATGCTAAAGTGACATGTCATCGTCGGCGGCGAGGAAGCTGAGCGCCATGACGACGTCCGACATGATGGGCCTTACGGTGTCCTCCTCCTGCAAGCACATGGCCGCCACGGCTACTGCCTGCTTCAGCTCCCTGCCGCTCGGCCCTTGTCCCAGGAGCGGATCGACCAGCTCCTGCAACCTCCTCTGCTCGCCGAACATGGGCGCCGCCCAGGCCACGAGGTTGTGCTCCCCCTCTGGCCTGCTGTCGTCAATGGCCCGTCTGCCGGTGATGAGCTCCAGCAGCACCACGCCGAAGCTGTACACGTCCGACTTCACCGTCAGGTGCCCCATCCTCACGTACTCGGGCGCGCAGTAGCCGTACGTGCCCATCACCCTCGAGCCGTCCTTGTCCTCCTCGGCCTCGCCGCCCTTGCCGTTGCGGGTAATGGGTGTGGCTAGCTTGGCGAGGCCGAAGTCGGAGAGCTTGGCGTTGTATCCCTCGTCGAGGAGGATGTTGGAGGACTTGAGGTCGCGGTAGATGACCGGCGGGTTGGCAGTCTCATGGAGGAACTCAAGGCCCTGGGCGGCGTCGTGCGCGATCCTCATCCTGGTCCGCCACGGCAGAACCTGCTTCCCGTCGCCGTCCGCTGGGGCCTGGGTCTGGGGCTGGGGGAGGAAGAGGTGGTTTTCGAGGGATCCCAGCGGCATGAGTTGGTAGACGAGGAGTCGCTGGTTGCCGTCGGCGCAGTAGCCGAGGAGACCCACGAGGTTGGGGTGGGTGAGGAGGCTGCTCAGCACCAGCACCTCCACAAGGAACTCGTGGTCGCCCTGGAACCCCGTGCGGTCGAGCTGCTTGACGGCCACCGCCGACGACCCGATGAGGCCTCTGTAGACTCGGCCGAAGCCGCCCTCGCCGATGAGGTTGGCCTGGCTGAAGCTGTCCGTGGCGGCGCCGAGCTCACGGAAGGTGAAGGAGCGCGCCGAGACGATGCTGTGGTTGTAGTTGGCCACGTCCACGGAGTGGCGTCCGAAGCTCGCTCGCGCCGACGAGGACGCGGTGAGCGAGGTGCCCGAACGGATGAACCGTTTCCGGGCTGCCGCGGCATCGGGGCAATGCTTCTTCCTGAAAGTGGCGCTCCTCCCGGGCCGGGGCTTCCTCTCCTCGTCCATGGCGGTGCCGTCGTGCGGGAAACAACGGAGCCAGCTCAACATCTTGTACTACTTGCCGGCCGGCCGGCCGGGAGCCCGGCCGGGAGTAGGAATGGGTGATCAGGAAGCAATGGGGGCAGGGCGATTTGGCTCGGGAGACACATGCGAAATGCAGAGCCTTTAATTTCGAGGGGTGGCCGGCTGGCCGTCCATGGTGACCGCGGTTTTGAATGCATACTGCCTATTCATGGCAAACGCCCCGCTGTTCCTTGCTAAAATGATACTTCCCACACCTGTGACACTTTGTACTTCCTCCAAACATCCACGTTAATTCTCTTCTCCACGAATTTTAAAAGAACATGTTGTAATTTCAATGCCACGCATGCATCAACGTGGTATGTGTGGACGTTGAAAAGTTTGCCAACACGACCCACAACATGCGTTGTATGGATGAACCAGTTTCTGCCCACACAGAGTTATTACCTAGTCCACGTGTGCGTGAATGAACTGCTCTTCGCCCACACGACGCGCGTACGTGTCAACTGCAGTTGCGCGTACGTGGCAATCAGGTAAATACACATGACAACTATGATTAACCATACATGACAACTATGGTTGGATCATACGTGGCAACTAGATAAACACACATGGTAACTATCTCCAGGTAACTAAAGTTTCATCCCGCAGATAACTATAATTAACCAAAACAGAGAGAGTTGTCATGCTTTTACAAACTGTAGTTGCCATCCCAGATAACTAGAGTTGCCATCGTAGGGATAACTAAAGTGTCGTATCGCGGGTAACTAACGTACCTGCGCCAGGACGTGTGTGCAGATTTGCTTCGTGCCACACGCACGAATGAGGATGAGCAATACTTGTTGGGCGCATGACACTACTAGGAAAAGGCTTGCTAATGGTGCACCTATTTTTGCTATTAATGACGCACTATAGGTGCGCCACTAGCATCACGCCATTAGATTTTTTTACTAATGGCGCACCACAAGTGCGCCATTAGTATCTGGTATACTAATGGCGCACCAGGTAGTGCGCCATTAGTATTGCTCACGGTGCGCCATTAGTATGCCTCCCAGGTGCGCCATTAGTATGCCTCTCAGGTGCGCCATTAGTATTCCTCTCAGGTGCGCCATTAGTATGCCTCCCTAGTGCGCCATTAGTATGCCTCCGAGGTGCGCCATTAGTATGCCTCCGAGGTGCGCCATTAGTATGCCTCCCAGGTGTGCCATTAGTATAGCCCATGATGCTCCATTAGTATCTGGTATTCTAGCATATATATGTTTTTTTTCAAAACCACAAATTCAACAACACATAACATATATATCAAATATATAATACATAATATGTGCCCAATAGTTTTACTGATCCACAACACATAACATATATGCAAAGTTGCATAACAAATTTCATGATCCATATATCAAAACTCCATAGCATCCATACATCCAAAATTCCATAGCATCCATATATACATATAGTTCCATAGCATCCATACATACATAGCTCCATAACAAATATAGTTCCATAGCATCCATTCATTATTCACATACAATTTTTTGAGCTACAATATTATTTTGTTTGCATTAATATGTTACCATTATTATTTTAGATGACAAAAAAGACAACTATGGCTCCAAAGGTTTGCTTTATGTCTTCACGCCACATAAGTAAACGAAGTAGAAGGGGCGCACGTTTAGGAGCTCCAGCGCGCGGTCCTTTTGAACTTCCCCTCGCAAAAGAAGCATGAATCAAAAGCGTTAGAGAAAGAAAACAGATGATCCAGAATTACAAATTTTGATACATATTGACTTCTAACATAACAACACCAACAATGTTTGTTACAAAATTTAGGAGGTATCAAGATACTTAAATTGTCAACTAGTGACGACTAGACACACACACAGATATATACACATAAGCTCCAAAGAATACAACTAAGATTTTCAAGAGAACATTCACATACAAGAATAAGCACATGATGTTTGGTTTCAAATTATAAATATAAGCTGCCGATGTTGCGCTGAATCCAAAGTAATCCCAGCTACATAGGTCACACGCTCGCTCTAATGAGATGTGATACCAAATGTTTAAGCCTGGAGGAAAGAACCAATGGTATAGGCACAAACTTTCCAGTCATGGAGATGATACTACGATCATAGTGTTCACCCTTGATTGCAAACAAAATCTAACTAGTAAACGCACACAATCAGCAGCCCCTATATATAACTCCATAAAAGTATTAGAACAGATGCATCAGAACTGAATTACCTGTGAGCAACAGTAGGAATGAGCCTTCAGGCTGCGCGAGGAAGGAGACCGTCTTGGCAACCTTCTCCAAGCACTCCTGACTCTGCACCAGCAACGAATCGCCGTTCCTCTCCACAATTCAGTCAAACCTGTAAATTCTACTCGGGAGCTAAGCAAAGGAAAGGGTTAACAATCCCACTGCATTACGCCAAAAGAAACAACGTTGAGTAAAGAGATGAAAACAAACTAAAACTGCAAGACAATGAAACTACAGGAATGATTAGCTGTAGAGATACTGGAAAAGGCGGTCCAATGGTATGGAACATGGTAACAGGAGAGAAAAATAAAAAGAAGAAGATATGTATCGTACTTTCTAAGCGCATCGTTCGGTATCTACTCTATACTCTACAAGCAAAGTGCAATGCCAACGGTTTTATTAATTTGAATGGAGGGTTGTAGCAAAACCATCAGTTTAACATGTGATAGAAATGTGATACAAGTGATAAATTTGTAGCTCAAGAAACCAAGTTATGAACATCCAAGTGTCAGCAAACAGAACAAGCACCAATCCATGAAGCGATATGTTATCCAATATGGTCGACATGCCAAACCAGCACTGCTCAAAGGCCATATCACACACAGCTCAAGTGAGAGACATGAAAACTTAATTGTATCTCAACAGGAGGCATCAACGATAGCCGTAGTGAGAATATTATGTCTATCCTACTGACATGAGAATATTATGTCTTTAAGTCTCACAATAACCATATGTCTAGAGGCAAGGTTTTAAATAGCATTCGCTACACCCGCTATTGCGTTCACTATTGCCATAACGCACCTCTAACGCTATGTCTTTTGCATTGCATTTGTATATAGCGGCTTTGGTATAATGCGTCCGCTATTGCATCTCTCAGCCTGCTATTGCGGGCGATATATTAGTTTTGGATGCGGACACAGCGCTCTAACTCACTAAAATATGGTTTTCTGACCTCCAGCGGCCCCGTGTGCAAGCGTCACAGCAGTATGTAAAGTCCTAGTACGTTGCCTTTCTGCAGCATCCCCTGCTACGCATTGGACTACGGACAAACTCCCTCTCTCTCTCTTTCAGGATGTGGATAATCTCTCTCGAACAAATAAAAACGGGTGCTGCACGTGATATACAACAAGTTGATTAGTAATTTGATATGATGTTGACACTCTATGCATTTGTTTAGTATTTATACTAGGGCGAACAACACTTTGGACAGAAAAGATATTTTGTGCTTGCGACTTAGTGAACCACGGCTCATACAAATGAGATTGTATACAATTTAAGTATCATTTTGTGCTTGTGACTTAGTGAACCACGACTCATACAAATGATAGTATACCTGAACGGTTTGATTTCCGGTGGATCTGCGCGGGTGGCGAGATAACCATGAGAAATGAAAATTGCCAGCACCTGGGCACAAACAACCGAAAAACTGAAGGAAACATGCAGTAGCTCGACCAAGTCCAAGCCCATCCTGACAGCTATCTGAAGCGCCTTGTACCTGGGGATAACATCATGCCCTGCAAAAATGGAACAAAACATATATTCAGCATCCGAATGGTGAATGGAGGAGGAGGAGGGTGGGATGTGGGATCGTCAGCACCTTCATCGGTGACGAGCCTAAGGAATATGGCGGTGATGTCGTTGTTGAGTCGGGGGCCGGCTTCGTCTTCGTTGTCCTTGAACACCTCCTTGACCTTCCGAGCACCGAAATCGAAAAGGGGGTGAGGGGAAGAGAATCTAGGGCGATGGAGGAGAGGGGGGGAGGGAGGGAGGATACGTACGTGATGGGGCGGGGCGGCGAAGGAGCAGCACGGGACGGTGACCGGGCAACTCAAGGTGGGCGGCGGGGGCGGAGGCGGCTTGAGGGTGGGAGGCGAGGCGGCGGCGCGGTGGAGGCAATATGATGCCTGGGAGTGGACGGCGAGGGACACGATGGCGCGTCGGAAAGCAATGGATGGTGGCGGCGATGGGTCGCGGCGGCGACGAGGTGGGATCTGGAGGGGCCGAAGAGGGGTGGTCGGGAAGGATTGGGAGAAGGAGGCGGCTGTGGGACTTGGCTAGGTTTTCGGGATAGAGAGGCGTGAGGGTGTGCTGGTCGGTTGTGGGCTTATGGGCTGGATCTGAAAATTTTTCTTCTCAGAGAGGTGCACCATTAGTAATGGCGCATCCCAGAGAGGTGTGCCATTAGTAATCTTTTTTTTGGATAGCAATGGCGCACCCCATAGAGGTGCGCCATTAGTAATTTTTTTGGGATAGCAATGGCGCTCGAGGGGGAGGGAGGGGGTGGGTGGTGCGCTCGGCCAATTCCGTTCGGGGGAACCGAGCGAGGAGACATGGGAGGGTGCAGGGGGTCGTCGGCGGCGGTGGAGCGGGGGAGGGTGCGGGGGGTCGTTGACGGCGGTGGAGTGGGGGAGGGTGCGGGGGGTCGGCGGCGGCGGTGGAGTGGGGGAGGGTACGGGGGATCGTCGGTGGCGGTGGAGGGGGGAGGGTGCGGGGGGTCGTCGTCGGTGGTGGAGTGGGGGAGGGTGCGGGGGGTCGTCGACGGCGGTGGAGCTGGCCGGGGAGGGTGCGGGGGGTCGTCGGCGGCGGTGGAGTGGGGGAGGGTGCGGGGGGTCTTCGGCGGCGATGGAACGGGCCGGGGAGGGTACGGGGGGTCGTCGACGGCGGTGGAGCGGGGGAGGGTGCGGTGGGTGCTCGGCGGCGGTGGAGCGGGGGAGGGTGCGGGGGACACTATTGGGACACTATGATTCAAATGAGGTGAGGAGGAGGAGGCACCCGAGACAAGCTTGGAGGAGGAGGTGGAGAGAATGAAAGTGGGGAAAGTGAGTGTGGTAGTGTTGGAATTATGCCCTAGAGACAATAATAAATATAGTTATTATTATAATTCCTGTATCAAGATAATCGTTTATTATCCATGCTATAATTGTATTGAATGAAGACTCATTTACATGTGTGGATCCATAGACAAAACACTGTCCCTAGCAAGCCTCTAGTTGGCTAGCCAGTTGATCAAAGATAGTCAGTGTCTTCTGATTATGAACAAGGTGTTGTTGCTTGATAACTGGACCACGTCATTAGGAGAATCACGTGATGGACTAGACCCAAACTAATAGACGTAGCATGTTGATCGTGTCATTTTGTTGCTACTGTTTTCTGCGTGTCAAGTATTTGTTCCTATGACCATGAGATCATATAACTCACTAACACCGGAGGAATACTTTGTGTGTATCAAACATCGCAACGTAACTGGGTGACTATAAAGATGCTCTACAGGTATCTCCGAAGGTGTTCGTTGAGTTAGTATGGATCGAGACTGGGATTTGTCACTCCGTGTGACGGAGAGGTATCTCGGGGCCCACTCGGTAATACAACATCACACACAAGCCTTGCAAGCAATGTGACTTAGTGTAAGTTGCGGGATCTTGTATTACGGAACGAGTAAAGAGACTTGCCGGTAAACGAGATTGAAATAGGTATGCGGATACTGACGATCGAATCTCGGGCAAGTAACATACCGAAGGACGAAGGGAATGACATACGAGATTATATGAATCCTTGGCACTGAGGTTCAAACGATAAGATCTTCGTAGAATATGTAGGATCCAATATGGGCATCCAGGTCCCGCTATTGGATATTGACCGAGGAGTCTCTCGGGTCATGTCTACATAGTTCTCGAACCCGCAGGATTTGCACACTTAAGGTTTGACGTTGTTTTATGCGTATTTGAGTTATATGGTTGGTTACCGAATGTTGTTCGGAGTCCCGGATGAGATCACGGACGTCACGAGGGTTTCCGGAATGGTCCGGAAACGAAGATTGATATATAGGATGACCTCATTTGATTACCGGAAGGTTTTCGGAGTTATGGGAATGTACCGGGAATGACGAATGGGTTCCGGGAGTTCACCGGGGGCGGGGGGGGGGGGGGGGGGTCAACCCACCCCGGGGAAGCCCATAGGCATTGGGGGTGGGCTGGTGGGACAGCCCAAAAGAGCCCTATGCGCCATAGGAAGAAAAATCAAAGAGAAAAAAAAGAGGAGGTGGGAAAAGGGGGAAGGACTCCTCCTTCCAAACCTAGTTGGACTCGGTTTGGAAGGGGAGGGCTGCCCCCCTTGGCTCGGCCGAAACCCTTAGGGGTCCTTGGACCCCAAGGCAAGGCTCCCCCTCTTCCCCCTATATATACGGAGGTTTTAGGGCTGATTTGACACAACTTTGCCACGGCAGCCCGACCACATATCTCCACGGTTTTACCTCTAGATCGCGTTTCTGCGGAGCTCGGGCGGAGCCCTGCTGAGACGAGATCATCACCAACCTCCGGAGCGCCGTCACGCTGCCGGAGAACTCTTCTACCTCTCCGTCTCTCTTGCTGGATCAAGAAGGCCGAGATCATCGTCGAGCTGTACGTGTGCTGAACGCGGACGTGCCGTCCGTTCGGCACTAGATCGTGGGACTGATCGCGGGACGGTTCGCGGGGCGGATCGAGGGACGTGAGGACGTTCCACTACATCAACCGCGTTCACTAATGCTTCTGCTGTACGGTCTACAAGGGTACGTAGATCACACATCCCCTCTCGTAGATGGACATCACCATGATAGGTCTTCGTGCGCGTAGGAAATTTTTTGTTTCCCATGCGACGTTCCCCAACAGTGGCATCATGAGCTAGGTTCATGCGTAGATGTCTTCTCGAGTAGAACACAAAAGTTTTTGTGGGCGGTGATGTGCGTTTTGCTGCCCTCCTTAGTCTTTTCTTGATTCCGCGGTATTGTTGGATCGAAGCGGCTCGGACCGACATTACTCGTACGCTTACGAGAGACTGGTTTCATCGCTATGAGTAACTCCGTTGCTCAAAGATGACTGGCGGGTGTCAGTTTCTCCAACTTTAGTTGAATCGGATTTGACCGAGGAGGTCCTTGGATGAGGTTAAATAGAAACTCATATATCTCCGTTGTGGTGTTTGCGTAAGTAAGATGCGATCCTACTAGATACCCATGGTCACCACGTAAAACATGCAACAACAAAATTAGAGGACGTCTAACTTGTTTTTGCAGGGTATGCTTGTGATGTGATATGGCCAATGATGTGATGTGATATATTGGATGTATGAGATGATCATGTTGTAATAGATAATATCGACTTGCACGTCGATGGTACGGCAACCGGCAGGAGCCATAGGGTTGTCTTTATACTAATGTTTGTGCTTGCAGATGCGTTTACTATTTTGCTAGGATGTAGCTTTAGTAGTAATAGCATGAGTAGCACGACAACCCCGATGGCGACACGTTGATGGAGATCATGGTGTGGCGCCGGTGACAAGAAGATCGTGCCGGTGCTTGGTGATGGAGATCAAGGAGCACGTGATGATGGCCATATCATGTCACTTATGAATTGCATGTGATGTTAATCCTTTTATGCACCTTATTTTGCTTAGAACGACGGTAGCATTATGAGGTGATCTCTCACTAAAATTTCAAGACGAAATTGTGTTCTCCCCGACTGTGCACCGTTGCTACAGTTCGTCGTTTCGAGACACCACGTGATGATCGGGTGTGATAGACTCAATGTTCACATACAACGGGTGCAAAACAGTTGCGCACGCGGAACACTCGGGTTAAGCTTGATGAGCCTAGCATGTGCAGACATGGCCTCGGAACACATGAGACCGAAAGGTCGATCATGAATCATATAGATGATATGATTAGCATGGGGATGCTTACCACTGAAACTATGCTCAACTCACGTGATGATCGGACTTGAGCTAGTGTAAGTGGATCATGAACCACTCAAATGACTAGAGAGATGTACTTTTTGAGTGGGAGTTTAGCGAGTAATTTGATTAAGTTAAACTCTAATTATCTTGAACATAGTCTAAGTCCACTTTGAATATATTTGTGTTGTAGATCATGGCTCACGCGACAGTCACCCTGAATTTTAATACGTTCCTAGAGAAAACTAAGTTGAAAGATGATGGAAGCAACTTTGTAGACTTGGCTCGTAATCTTAAGCTAATCTTACAAGCTGGGAAGAAGGATTATGTCCTTAATGCTGCGCTAGGAGATGAACCACCCGCTACGGCTGATCAGGATGTTAAGAACGCTTGGTTAGCACGTAAGGAGAACTACTCAGTAGTTCAATGTGCAGTCTTGTATGGCTTAGAACTGGGACTTCAACGTCGCTTTGAGCGTCATGGAGCATTTGAGATGTTCCAGGAGTTGAAGTTTATCTTTCAGAAGAACGCCCGGACCGAGAGGTATGAGACCTCCGATAAATTCTATGCTTGCAAGATGGAGGAGAACTCGTCTGTCAGTGAACATGTGCTCAAAATGTCTGGGTACTCAAACCGTCTAGCTGAGCTGGGGATTGAACTCCCGCAAGAAGCTATCACTGACAGAATCCTTCAATCACTGCCGCCAAGCTATAAAGGCTTTGTGTTGAACTACAACATGCAAGGGATGAACAAGTCTCCCGGCGAGTTGTTTGCGATGTTGAAAGTCGCAGAGTCTGAACTCCGTAAAGAGCATCAAGTGTTGATGGTGAATAAGACCACTAGTTTCAAGAGAAACGGCAAAGGCAAGAAGGGTAATTCAAAGAAGAGCGGCAAGCCTGTTGCCAATCCAACGAAGAAACCCAAAGCTGAACCTAAGCCCGAAACAGAGTGTTACTATTGCAAGGGTATGGGTCACTGGAAGCGCAATTGCCCCAAGTATCTGGCTGATAAGAAGGCGGCCAAAGAAAAATCAGGTATATTTGATATACATGTTATTGATGTGTACTTAACCGGCTCTCGCAGTAGTGCCTGGGTATTCGATACCGGTTCTGTTGCTCATATTTGCAACTCGAAACAGGAACTGCGGAATAGACGAAGGCTGGCGAAAGATGAAGTGACGATGCGCGTAGGAAATGGTTCCAAGGTTGATGCAATCGCCATCGGCACAGTTTCACTTCAGTTACCATCAGGATTAGTTATGAACTTGAATCATTGTTATTTAGTGCCTGCGTTGAGCATGAACATTATATCTGGATCTTGTTTATTGCGAGACGGTTACTCTTTTAAGTCAGAGAATAATGGTTGTTCTATTTCTTTGAGTAACATCTTTTATGGTCATGCACATTGTTCATATTGAATCTTGATAGCGATACACACATACATAACATTGAGACCAAAAGAGTTAGAGTTAACAATGATAGCGCCATATTTTTGTGGCACTGCCGCTTAGGTCATATTGGTGTAAAACGCATGAAGAAACTCCATGCCGATGGACTTTTGGAGTCACTTGACTTTGATTCACTTGACACGTGCGAACCATGCCTCATGGGCAAGATGACTAAAACTCCGTTCTCCGGAACAATGGAGCGTGCTAGTGACTTGTTGGAAATCATACATACCGATGTGTGTGGTCCGATGAGCGTAGAGGCATGCGACGGATATCGTTATTTTCTCACCTTCACTGACGATTTGAGTAGATATGGTTATGTCTACTTAATGAAGCACAAGTATGAAACATTTGAAAAGTTCAAGCAATTTCAGAGTGAAGTTGAAAATCATCGTAACAAGAAGATCAAGTTCCTACGGTCTGATCGTGGGGGTGAATATCTGAGTTTCGAGTTTGGTCCTCACTTAAGACAATGTGGAATTGTTTCACAGTTGACACCGCCTGGAACACCACAGCGTAATGGTGTGTCCGAACATCGTAATCGTACTTTATTAGAGATGGTGCGATCTATGATGTCTCTTACCGATTTGCCATTATCATTTTGGGGTTATGCATTAGAAACAGCTGCATTCACTTTAAATAGGACACCATCAAAATCCGTTGAGACGACACCATACGAACTGTGGTATGGCAAAAGGCCAAAGTTGTCGTTTCTTAAAGTTTGGGGATGTGATGCTTATGTCAAAAAGCTTCAGCTTGAAAAGCTGGAACCCAAAGCGGAAAAGTGCATCTTCATAGGTTACCCAAAAGAGACAGTTGGGTACACCTTCTATCTCAAATCCGAGGGCAAAGTGTTTGTTGCTAAAAATGGAGCTTTTCTCGAGAAGGAGTTTCTCTCGAGAGAATTGAGTGGGAGGAAGATAGAACTTGACGAGGTTGTCGAACCTCTCATCCCTTTGGATGGTGGCGCAGGGCAAGGGGAAACCTCTGTCGTTGCGACGCCGGTTGAGGAGGTAGTTAATGATGATGATCATGAAACTCCGGTTCAAGTTTCTGTCGAACCACGCAGGTCGACGAGACCACGTGCTGCTCCAGAGTGGTACGGTAATCCCGTCTTATCAATCATGTTGTTAGACAACAATGAACCTGCAAATTATGAAGAAGCAATGGTGGGCCCAGATTCCAACAAATGGCTAGATGCCATGAAGTCCGAGATAGGATCCATGTATGAGAACAAAGTGTGGACTTTGGAAGTACTGCCTGAGGGCCGCAAGGCTATTCAGAACAAATGGATCTTTAAGAGGAAGACGGACGCTGACGGCAATGTGACCATTTATAAAGCTCGACTTGTAGCAAAGGGTTTTTCACAAGTTCAAGGAGTTGACTACGATGAGACATTCTCACCCGTAGCGATGCTTAAGTCCGTCAGAATAATGTTAGCTATAACTGCATTTTTCGATTATGAAATCTGGCAGATGGATGTCAAAACGGCGTTCCTTAACGGTTTCCTTAAGGAAGAGTTGTATATGATGCAACCCGAAGGTTTTGTCGATCCTAAGAATGCTAACAAGGTGTGCAAGCTCCAGCGATCCATTTATGGACTGGTGCAAGCATCTCGGAGTTGGAACAAACGCTTTGATGAGGTGATCAAAGCATTTGGGTTTATACAAGTGGTTGGAGAATCTTGTATTTACCAGAAAGTGAGTGGGAGCTCTGTGGCGTTTCTAATATTATATGTGGATGACATATTGCTGATTGGAAACAATGTAGAGTTTTTGGAGAGCATAAAGGATTACTTGAATAAAAGTTTCTCTATGAAGGACCTAGGAGAAGCTGCTTACATTCTAGGCATTAAGATCTACAGGGATAGATCAAAACGCCTGATAGGACTTTCACAAAGCACATACCTTGATAAAGTTTTGAAGAGGTTCAAAATGGAACAGTCCAAGAAAGGGTTCTTGCCAGTTTTACAAGGTACAAGATTGAGTAAGACTCAGTGCCCAGCAACTGATGAGGATAGAGAGCATATGCGCACCGTCCCCTATGCTTCAGCCATAGGTTCTATCATGTATGCAATGCTGTGCACTAGACCGGACGTTAGCCTGGTCATAAGTATGGCAGGTAGGTTCCAGAGTAATCCAGGAGTGGATCACTGGACGGCGGTCAAGAATATCCTGAAATACCTGAAAAGGACTAAGGAGATGTTTCTCGTGTATGGAGGTGACGAAGAGCTCGCCGTAAAAGGTTACGTCGATGCAAGCTTTGACACAGATCCGGACGACTCTAAGTCGCAAACCGGATACGTATTTATTCTTAATGGGGGTGCGGTAAGCTGGTGCAGTTCCAAGCAAAGCGTCGTAGCAGATTCTACATGTGAAGCGGAGTACATGGCTGCCTCGGAGGCGGCTAAGGAGGGTGTCTGGATGAAGCAGTTCATGACGGATCTTGGAGTGGTGCCAAGCGCACTGAATCCAATAACCTTGTTCTGTGACAACACGGGTGCCATTGCCTTAGCAAAGGAACCACGGTTTCACAAGAAGTCTAGACACATCAAACGACGCTTCAACCTCATCCGCGACTACATCGAAGGAGAGGACGTAAATATATGCAAAGTGCACACGGATCTAAATATAGCAGACCCGCTGAATAAACCTCTTCCACGGGCAAAGCATGATCAACACCAGAACTGTATGGGTGTTAGATTTATTACAATGTAATTCGCATGATGATGTGAGGGCTAGATTATTGACTCTAGTGCAAGTGGGAGACTGTTGGAATTATGCCCTAGAGGCAATAATAAATATAGTTATTATTATAATTCCTGTATCAAGATAATCGTTTATTATCCATGCTATAATTGTGTTGAATGAAGACTCATTTACATGTGTGGATACATAGACAAAACACTGTCCCTAGCAAGCCTCTAGTTGGCTAGCCACTTGATCAAAGATAGTCAGTGTCTTCTGATTATGAACAAGGTGTTGTTGCTTGATAACTGGATCACGTCATTAGGAGAATCACGTGATGGACTAGACCGAAACTAATAGACGTAGCATGTTGATCGTGTCATTTTGTTGCTACTGTTTTCTGCGTGTCAAGTATTTGTTCCTATGACCATGAGATCATATAACTCACTAACACCGGAGGAATACTTTGTGTGTATCAAACGTCGCAACGTAACTGGGTGACTATAAAGATGCTCTACAGGTATCTCCGAAGGTGTTCGTTGAGTTAGTATGGATCGAGACCGGGATTTGTCACTCTGTGTGACGGAGACGTATCTCGGGGCCCACTCGGTAATACAACATCACACACAAGCCTTGCAAGAAATGTGACTTAGTGTAAGTTGCGGGATCTTGTATTACGAAACGAGTAAAGATACTTGCCGGTAAATGAGATTGAAATAGGTATGGAGATACTGACGATCGAATCTCGGGCAAGTAACATACCGAAGGACGAAGGGAATGACATACGGGATTATATGAGTCCTTGGCACTAAGGTTCAAACGATAAGATCTTCGTAGAATATGTAGGATCCAATATGGGCATCCAGGTCCCGCTATTGGATATTGACCGAGGAGTCTCTCGGGTCATGTCTACATAGTTCTCGAACCCGCAGAGTCTGCACACTTAAGGTTCGACGTTGTTTTATGCGTATTTGAGTTATATGGTTGGTTACCGAATGTTGTTCGGAGTCCCGGATGAGATCACGGACGTCACGAGGGTTTCCGGAATGGTCCCGAAACGAAGATTGATATATAGGATAACCTCATTTGATTACCGGAGGGTTTTCGGAGTTACCAGGAATGTACCGGGAATGACGAATGGGTTCCGGGAGTTCACCGGGGGGGGGGGGGGGGCAACCCACCCCGGGGAAGCCCATAGGCATTGGGGGTGGCGCACCAGCCCTTAGTGGGCTAGTGGGACAGCCCAAAAGAGCCCTATGCGCCATAGGAAGAAAAATCAAAGAGAAAAAAAAGAGGAGGTGGGAAAAGGGGGAAGGACTCCTCCTTCCAAACCTAGTTGGACTCGGTTTGGAAGGGGAGGGCTGCCCCCCTTGGCTCGGCCGAAACCCTTAGGGGTCCTTGGACCCCAAGGCAAGGATCCCCCTCTTCCCCCTATATATACGGAGGTTTTAGGGCTGATTTGACACAACTTTGCCACGGCAGCCCGACCACATATCTCCACGGTTTTACCTCTAGATCGCGTTTCTGCGGAGCTCGGGCGGAGCCCTACTGAGACGAGATCATCACCAACCTCCGGAGCGCCGTCACACTGCAGGAGAACTCTTCTACCTCTCCGTCTCTCTTGCTGGATCAAGAAGGCCGAGATCATCGTCGAGCTGTACATGTGCTGAACGCGGAGGTGCCGTCCGTTCGGCACTAGATCGTGGGACTGATCGCGGGACGGTTCGTGGGGCGGATCGAGGGACGTGAGGACGTTCCACTACATCAACCGCGTTCACTAACGCTTCTGCTGTACGGTCTACAAGGGTACGTAGATCACACATCCCCTCTCGTAGATGGACATCACCATGATAGGTCTTCGTGCGCGTAGGAAATTTTTTGTTTCCCATGCGACGTTTCCCAACAGGTAGGTGGTTGTCCAAAATATCTAGCTATGATGCAAGAATATGAACCATGATCAATGAAAAAAGACAGAATTTTTTATGCTATTTCTCTGCGGTTGTAGTTGTAAGCCAGGTATTTCTACATGTTAGAACATGCTTGGATACAGAAAATTCGAAGAAAACTTGCATAAACCGGCCTACTTCTGCATAGGGAAATTGATTTTATATGATATATTGACATTACAAATATTAAATACGTAGAAAAATAAACATCATATGGCCCATACATATTTCTTTTAGAGATTGGCTTCTGGCACATTGCCCATAAATAGCCAAGATCAATCTGATGTAATTCAAAAGACGACCTGAAATAGATAAAAAAAACATCATATTGTTTATAGGCAAGGAGAATTGTTTTTTAGCAGATTTCTCCATTTCTAGGTCTTCATGAAAGAGCCATGAAAATGTGCAGGATAGGTGGAGCATAAGAGGTGTCAAAATATGGAGAAGCTGCTGTTGAAAGAGGTCTGCATTTGCACATGAGGAAGATGCTAGGGGACGATGAGGACTCACCGCATCCTTCAATCCTCTAGGTTCACAACAATTGGACAGACAACTCAAGTGAACTAGCAGCAAGGGAACACAAATTTTCACCTCATCATCTTCCACCTCCTGCCAATCCTCATCGTCCCGTCCTTCATCCTGCAAAATGGCAGAGCATTACTTGTAAAAAGTTCTTTCCAGCTCCAGCACAAATGGGGTGCCCGAGATCCTACAGCCAAGAACTCTAAATCCCCACCAGTTGGGCACAAGAAACATGCCAAGAACGACATAAAGAACACCCAGACGCGCCAAATCTCACAAGACGAGCGAGATTTTGGAGAAAAGATCGCCGAGCAATCATCACCCAAGGTACTGGGAACTCACCGTATCCTTGTCGGTGGGACGCGGCGAAGGTCCTGGCGGCTAAGGCGGGGGCGCCGAGGTAGGAGGCGCCGAAGCGTCGAGAGATGGCTACAAGTAATGGAGCGGAGGGTGCGGTCGATGTTCTCGTGGGCGGTGCGGACGACGTGGGTGTGGAGCTGGATGGGGCGCATGGCAGCGTCGAGCGCGGAGAGGCGGCTGTCGAAAGGATTCTCGCAGCAGCGCTCCTCCTCCGTGACCCTCCATCCCGCTGCCCGAGGACGGATGCTCCTCCTCCTCCTGGAGAGCTTGGGCCGGAGAGGCGGGGCGGATCTGGGGGACGGGATCCGGGGCTGCGCGCAGGCACAGCGGAGCGGGGGGGGGGGGGGGTCTGGGGGACGGGATCCGGGGCGGATCCGGGGCAGGCACTGCCGGTTAGCAATGGCGCACCCCGGAGCGGTGCGCCATTAGATTTTTTTGATAGCAATGGCGCATCCCCATGCAATGCGCCATTAGTAAATATTTTTTATATAGCAATGGCGCATTTCACAGAGGTGCGCCATTAGTAACCTTTTTTTGGATAGCAATGGCGCACCCCAAAGAGGTGCGCCCTTAGTAATATTATTATTTTTGGATAGCAATGGCGCTCGGGGGGAGGGAGGGGGTGGGTGGTGCGCTCGGCCGATTCTGTTCGGGGGAACCGAGCGAGGAGACAGGGGAGGGTGTGGGGGGTCGTCGGCCGCGGTGGAGCGGGGAAGGGTGCGGGGGGTCGTCGGCGGCGGTGGAGCAAGGGAGGGTGCGGGAGGTCGTCGGCGGCGGTGGAGCGGGGGAGGGTGCGGGGGGTCGGCGGCGGCGGTGGAGCGGGGGAGGGTGCGGGGGGTCGTCGGGGGCGGTGGAGCGGGCCGGGGAGGGTGCGGGGGGTCGACGGCGGCGGTGGAGCGGGGGAGGGTGTGGTGGGTGCTCGGCGACGGTGGAGCGTGGGAGGGTGTGGGGGGTCGTCGGTGGCGGTGGAGCGGGGGAGGGTGCGGGGGGTACTCGGTGATGGTGGAGCGGGGGAGGGTGCGGGGGGTGCTCGGCGGCGAGGGTGGTGGTGCGCCATTAGTAGTTTTGCAAAAATTTTTTTTATAGTAGTGAGGCACCACCTACATATGCGCCATTAGTAAACCTGGTTACTAATGGCGCACCTCCTGTGGTGCGCCATTAGTAGTTCTGCAAAAAAAAAGTAGTGGCGCACCACCAACAGATGCGCCATTAGTAACACTGGTTACTAATGGCGCACTAGCTGTGGTGCGCCATTAGTAGTTTGCAAAAAAAAACAAAAAAAAATTATAGTAGTGGCGCACTACTAACAGATGCGCCATTAGTAAGCAGGTTACTAATGGCGCACCAGCTTCTGGTGCGCCATTAGTAGTTTTGCAAAAAAAAAAAAATATAGTAGTGGCGCACCGAGAGTGTGGTGCGCCATTAGTATCCACCACACTAATGGCACACCTCACATGGTGCGCCATTACTATATAAGCCCTATTTCTTTAAAAAGTCCTAGGACTTTTTTTAGTCCCAACTTAAAAGTCTCTAGTCCCTATCCGTTTCTTTCCAAGGACTAAACATGGACTAGAGGTCATTAAATGACATGCAAAAAGACCATGTTACCCATAGTAATATACTAGAAGTTATTAAATGACATGCTAAAAGTAGGGGTATTGTTGGGAAAAGAGCCAAAAAAGTCCCAAAAAGTCCCTCCCATAGGGACTTCTTCCTTTAGTCCCAAATACCCCCTTTTAGTCCATAAAAGTCCCTTCTGTTTCTTTCACATGGGACTAAAAGGGACTTTTTTAGTCCCTACACCAAAAAGTCCGTGGAAAGAAACACCCCCATAGTAGTGGCGCACTGCTTGTGTGGTGCGCCATTAGTATCTATATCATCTATAGCCCTTTTCCTAGTAGTGTGGCATGAAGTAGCTGCACCCACATGTATGGACAGTTCTATTGTTTGCCCACACACGATCATGTGGACTGTCTTCTGCATACGTCATACATCGTGTGTGGATGGATGTCTAATATGCTACACGGTGTGGTGAATATCGAAACCCTATTTATAAATTCAATCTAATCCTGCTTTGCTTTTTCTTTTCCATTTTTATTGAGAAAAATTCTGAACATCTATTCATCAATATTCATGGCAATATAAAAACACCAGAAGGAACAAAAACTATATGTAGGCTCACAATGAAAATTAAATTATATCAAGGTGTGCAGATCACATACCGATGACGACAAACACTAGATCAAATTGAAGGTGTGTCGTTGTCATCATTCCTTCCTTATTTGGAGCCGAGCACACTAGATCAAGTTGAAGGTGTGTACGTTGTCATCATTCCTTCCTTATTTGGAGCCGAGCAAACGAGCGATGCTAGACATACAATAAGTTTTTTTACATGTTTAACAGACATGATAGATGAGTTTTTAGACATGATGAGTTTTTTTACATGTTTAACAGACATGACAGATGACATTTTTTGATTGGGATTAGGGGGGGGGGAGGGGGACGTCCCTTGAAATTCATGGGAAAAGGTTAATTAGTGTGGGGCATCCCTGAAACCTTTTTTGATTGCCTATTTGTGTGGAATTATTGCGGGCAAACTTTGTTGTAGCAGACAGTCGAAAAATCATTGTGCTAAGGCCTTACAAGATTAGCACTAGAACAAGAACCATTGCCGATGAAGAGAAACGTAGATATAACCCGTAGACCTATGAATATAGACGAACAAAGACCGAATCTAAGTAGACCCATCAAAGAGAAACGCCGACCAATCTTCCCGAGGTCCGCCAAAAATACACCTCCACACGTTCTGTGATGACCCTAGACGCACTCGGATAAGGGCTAGACGAGGAGAACGTTATTCCGTCTTCAAGGAGCCCTTGCCTTCCTGAGTATGACATAAACCTTAAATGTGGTCTAAGCCAGAGAAGGTGAGGTAGACGCGCCGCACGGACGGTAGGAGGTTTCCAAATTTGTTCACAATTTGAAAAATGTTCACAATTTTATAATTTTGTTCACTAATTTAAAATTCATTTATGTTTCAAAATTTGTTCACAATTCCAAAAAAATCGCGGTTTCAAATTTTGAAAAATGTTCACAATTTTATATTTTTTTCATGAATTTGAAATTTGTTCATGTTTCAAAATTTGTTTACAATCCAAAAAATTTCAAAGTTTTCAAGTTTATTCACAATTCAAAAATGTTCACAATTTTATAATTTTGTTCACTAATTTGAAATTCTTTCATGTTTCCAAATTTGCTCACAATTTTAAAAATGTTTGTGGTTTCAAAATTTGTTTACAATTCAAAAAATATTCAGAATTTTATAATTTTATCTTGAATTTGAAATTTGCTCGTGTTCCATTTTTTTCACAATTCAAAAAAGTTTATGGTTTCAAAATTTGTTCAAAATTCGAAAATTGTTAACAATTATACTTTTGTTCACTAATTGGAAATTCGTTCCTGTATCAAAAATTGTTCACGGATTCCAAAAATATTTTCATTTCCAAATTTTTGTTCAAAGTTAAAAAAAATCCATTTAACAATAAATTTGTGCAGATATTCAAAAATGTTTCTGATTTCAAAAAAGTGTTCACTTTAGATTGTTCTTTGTTCACAATTTGAAAAATGTTCAAATTTTTCTAATTTTGTTCACTAATTTGAAATTTGTTCATGTTTCAAAATTTGTTCACAATTTGATAAATGTTTGCAGTTTCAAAATTTGTTCAAAATTCTAAAAATGTTCACAAATTTATAACTTTGTTCATGAATTTGAAATTGTTTCACAATTCGAAAAATGTTCGCGGTTTCCAAATTTGTTCACAATTCAAAAAATGTTCAAATTTTTATAATTTTGTTCACTAATTTAAATTCGTTCATGTTTCAAATTTTTTTCACAATTTGAGAAACGTTCAAGGTTTCAAAAAAATCACAATTCATAAAAGGTTCACAATTTCATATTTTTGTTCATGAATTTGAAATTTGTTCATGTTTCAAAATTTCTTTACAATTCAAAAAAGTTCGCGTTTGCCAAATTTGATCACAGTTCGAAAA
Organism: Hordeum vulgare subsp. vulgare; assembly: GCF_904849725.1. Lineage (NCBI taxonomy): Eukaryota > Viridiplantae > Streptophyta > Magnoliopsida > Poales > Poaceae > Hordeum > Hordeum vulgare. The sequence goes on from NC_058521.1 coordinate 135,525,865, forward strand.
ATGTTCACAATTTTAAAATTTTGTTCACTAAACTGAAATTCATTCATCTTTCAAAATTTGTTCATAATTTGAAAAAAGTTTCCGGTTTCAGAATTTGTTCACAGTTCAAAAAATGTTCACAGTTTTATATTTTATCTTTAATTTGAAATTTTTTCATGTTTCAAAATTTGTTCACAATACGAAAAAAGTTTACGGTTTCAAAATTTGTTCACAATTCGAAAATTGTTCACAATTTTATAATTTTCTTCACTAATTTGTAATTCGTTCATGTTTCAAATTTTGTTCATGTATTCCAAAAATATTTTTGTTTCCAAATCTTTGTTTAGAGTTTTGAAGAATCCCTTTAACAAAAAATTGTTCACATATTTAAAAAATGTTCATGATTTTCAAAAAGTGTTCAGTTTATCAAAAAATTGTTCACATATTTAAAAAATGTTTGAGCATTTTAGTTTTTCTTCTTAAATTTGAAAAGCGTTCATTTAAAAAAAATATATATTTGTGTTTGGAATTTGACAAAATGTTTGGATTTACATTACGCTTAGCCTCGCGCACCACGGTGAACCAAAAAATGTTATCTATTGCAGTGGCTAGCCTCGTGCGAAAGCAACACATAGGTCCATGGTTCGATCCTCGCGTCGAGCACATTTTTTGAGATTTTTAGCTGTTTTATATTAATGGGCCCGCCCAGTTATAGTCGTGCTTGTGTGTCCGCCGAAGGTGATATAGTTATAATAAGACCACACTCGGCCTCTGCCAATAATCCGCCGAAATCACTAGTTAGTAAATACACCTTTCAACGATTAATCGCAGCTTCACATGTTGTGACAAATTGCGCACTACATGCATGATACTTGTCATGACCTGGGAGTTTTCCCTTTTTTCGTAGATCCGTATTTTCAAAATATTGTATCTCCTAAATCGTGCGTACAAATCTCGAACCATTTTCACCGTTGGCTTTCTCGTGTCGAGATCTTCAAAACTAGATCCCATGTTGATAGAGTTTGACGAACTTTTTTTTCCACGAAAAAACCGTATGAAAAAACCTCGCCTCACGTGATAGAAAAAACAGAAAACACGTTTTTTCCCTTTGCTTTCGTGAAGGCAAAATCGTGCCTCTCGCGGAAGCAAAACCGTGCCTCTCTCGGAAAGAAAAGAGAGCAGAAACGCGTTTTTCTCCTTTTCGGGACAGGCGGGGGCTTGCCTCTCGCGAAGGCAAAACCTTGCCTTTCACGAAAGGAAAACCATGCCTCTCGCAAAAAAATTGTATTTTTTCTCTTTCGGAAGAGGCACGGGCGTGCCTCTCGCGAAGGCAAAACCGTGTCTTTCGTGGAAGCAAAACCGTATCTCTCGTAAAAAAAAAACAGAAAACGCGTTTTTCCCTTTCCAAAAGGCACGGACGTATCTCTCGCGAAGGCAAAACCATGCCTTTCACGAAAGCAAAATCGTGCTCTCGCAATAAGAAAAAAAACGTGTTTTTCTCTTTCCGAGAGGCATGGACGTGCCTCTCGCGAAGGCGAAATCGTGACTCTCGCAAAAAGCAGAAAACGTGTTTTTTCCTGAAAAAAATAGAAAACGTTTTTTTTCGCGATTTTTTTAAAAAAAATTGCCGTCCAAAAGTTACGAAAGACCCATGAAAAACCATAGCATCAAAAAAATTCAAAAAAACCACTCAAAAAAGGCAAAAACGCGTGCGAAAAAATTAAAAAAATTCCAAATTAAACGCTCGGAACGTGACACGGGGCGACAGCTAGAAACGCACCAAGTGACGACGCGCGAAAGCGCTAGCTAACTAGTTGCTTCCATAGCCATGTATCAACCCAGTCCAAAAATTCTTTTACCTCGGGCCCATGAGCCGTGACTCACCCATGGTGTCACACGAGTAACCCGAGTGGAAATGTATCTTGCACTTCCACATGTGAGGTACTCTTGGTATTTCCAAATACAAACATTTCAAATCATGAATACATATAAATCGTATCACAAAAACTGGATACAAATCGAAAACACTATTATAGAAAAAATAGACAAATGTATTCCCTCTGTCCAACAATATAGAACATTTGCAAGCTATGTTAGCTTTCAAAAACGACTTATATTATGAAAATGAGGGAGTACTTATGAATAGTAGTTAGTTTAAATTGGTTGTGAATTTGGCCAATTAATACTACTGATGTTTTTTCTTTATCAAGCTACATATCAAGTTTGGTTTCGAAACATGTAACATAATTTCAGCTCGCAACGCTCCTTGCCACGCTCCCTAGTCGCGCCGTTGGCCACTCGAGCAACGCGCAACTAACACTCCCACGCCATCAACCACTCCGGCTGCGGCAGCCAACACTTGCTCGTTGTGGGCCACTCCGGTTGCGGTGGCCAACAAAGTAGAGCCTTTGGTCTCTCCGGTAGCGGTGACCAAATCTTCGTCATAGTTGGATTTTTTTGGTGGCGCTCGCAGATTTTCGTTTTGCAACGGCACATGAATTTGAAGACATGATTCTCTCTACTCTGAACCTCCTAGTTAACTTTGAAGATGGCATGGGTCTTCGGGAATTCTTTATGGTTGTGGAATTCACCAGATCCAAGATCCGTCTAACTGAGGAATCGATAAGTACCATTTTGCTCTCATGCTTTGGAGGAAGAGCATCACTTTACAAGGTTTAAAGTCTTAGGGATCACATATTTAAGTTTTTTTGTATCTTCACCTGATGTTGGATTTGCTATTTACAGTGGAGGAAATATTTCTCTACCGGAATTCAACCCCGTATTGTCCTTTGGAGCTCAAATGGGCCAAAGCTTAGACCGCTCAATGACCCTAAACTTGAGGAAGGTTTGATGTTTGTTTCAAGACGTTCAAATTCATACACTGATGTAGTTCGTGTTGGAAATATCCCTAGAGGCGATAATAAATTGGTTATTATTATATTTCCTTGTTCATGATAATCGTTTATTATCCATGCTAGAATTGTATTGATTGGAAACTCAAATACATGTGTGGAAACATAGACAACACACTGTCCCTAGTGAGCCTCTAGTTGACTAGCTCGTTGATCAAAGATGGTCAAGGTTTCCTGGCCATAGACGAGCGTTGTCACTTGATAACGGGATCACATCATTAGGAGAATGATGTAATGGACAAGACCCAAACTATGAGCGTAGCATATGATCGTGTCAGTTTATTGCTACTCTTTTGTGCATGTAAATGTATCTGTTCCTATGACCATGAGATCATGAAACTCTCGGACAACTGAGGAATACCTTGTGTGTATCAAACGTCACAACGTAACTAGGTGACTATAAAGGTGCTCTACAGGTATCTCCGAAGGTGTCTGTTGGGTTGGCATGGATCAAGACTGGGATTTGTCACTCCATGTGACGCAGAGGTATCTTGGGGCCCACTCGGTAATACAACATCACAACAAGCCTTGCAAGCAATGTGACTAAGGAGTTAGTCACAGTATCTTGTATTATGGAATGAGTAAAGATACTTGCCGATAACGAGTTTGAACTAGGTATGGAGATACCGACGATCGAATCTCGGGCAAGTAACATAGCGAAGGACAAAGGGAACATCGTACGGGATTAACTGAATCCTTGATATAGAGGTTCAACCGTTAGAGATCTTCGTAGAATATGTAGGAGCCAATATGGACATCCAAGTCATGCTATTGGTTATTGACCGGAAAATGTCTCAGGTCATGTCTACATAGTTCTCGAACCCTCAGGGTCTGCACACTTAAGGTTCGGTGACGTTTCGGTATAGTTGAGTTATAGGTGTTGTTGACTGAAAGTTGCTCGGAGTCCCGGATGAGATCCTGGACATCACGAGGAGCTCCGGAATGGTCCGGAGGTAAAGATTGATATATAGGAAGTCCTGTTTTGGTCATCGGAAAAGTTTCGGGCTCATCCGTAGTGTACCGGGAGTGCCGGGAGGGTACCGGGGGATCACCAGGAGGGGTGTGACGACCCAAAGGCTTCATGGGCTGTGAAAGGATATAGACCAGCCTCTAGTGAGCTGGCCGGAGCCTTCCCTAAGGGCCCATGCGGCTGGAGTGGAGGAATAAGGCAAAAATGCCAAAGGTGGAAAGAGTTTCCAAGTGGGAAGGAAGGAATCCTAATCCTACTAGGATTGGAGGAGGACTCCTCCTCTTCTCCCCACTTCGGCCTACCCAAAGGGGCAAACCCTAGGGCGCAGCCTCCTCCCTCCCTCCTCTTATATATACTAGAGGTATTGAGGGTTTTTGGATACACAGAAATCAGCCACGGCTGCCTCTCTCTCCCTCTAGATTTGTTTCTCCTCTAGTCTAATTCGGTGGTGCTTAGGCGAAGTCCTGTTAGATTAGTTCACCACTACCACCACCAGACCGCCGTCCTAGAGAACTCATCTACCTCTCCGCCCCTCTTGCTGGATCAAGAAGGCGGTGATCGTCATCGAGCTGTACGTGTGCTGAACGCGGAGGTGCGTCCGTTTGGCACTAAATTGGGATGGGAATGCGGGACGGATCGTGATGAGATCGCAGGAAGGGCTGCGATTTAGATCGCAAAGATGTTCCACTACATCAACCACGTTATATACGCTTCCGCTTAGTGATCTACAAGGGTATGTAGATTCACTCTCCCTTTCGTAGACGATCATCACCATGGATAAGTATTGTGCGTGCGTAGGAATTTTTTTGTTTCCCATGCAACGTTCCCCAACGGTGGCATCATGAGCTAGGTTCATGCGTAGATGATATCTCGAGTAGAACACAAAAGAGTTTGTGGGCGTTGATGTTCAATTTTCTTCCTTCCTTAGTCTTTTCTTGATTCGGCGGTATTGTTGGATTGAAGCGGCCCGGACCAACATTACTCGTACGCTTACGAGAGACCGGTTTCATCGACTAACATGCAACTTGTTGCATAAAGATGGCTGGCGGGTGACTGTTTCTTCAACTCTAGTTGAATCGGATTTGACCGAGACGATCCTTGGAGAAGGTTAAATAGCAACTTGCATATCACCGTTGTGGTTTTGCGTAAGTAAGATGCGATCATATTAGATACCCATAGCAGCCATGTAAAACATGCAACAAAAAATTAGAGGATGTCTAATTGTTTTTGCAGGGTATGCATGTGATGTGATATGGCCAAAGACATGATATGATATGCTGGATGTATAAGACGATCATGTTGTAATAGTTAAATATCGACTTGCACGTCGATTCTATGGCAACCGGCAAGAGCCATAGGGTTGTCTTTAATTATTTTTGTGCTTGGAGATGCTTTGCTTTATCGCTAGTAGTAGCTTTAGTAGTAACAACATAGTAAGCACGACAACCTCGATGGCAGCACAATGATGGAGATCATGGTGTGGCACCGGTGACGATGGAGATCATGTCGGTGCTTTGATGATGGAGATCAAGAAGCACAAGTTCATGGCCATATCATGACACTTATGATTTGCATGTGATGTTAATCCTTTTATGCACCTTGTTTTGCTTAGGACGATGGTAGCATTATAAGGTGATCCCTCACTAAAATTTCAAGATAAAATTGTGTTATCCCCGACCGTGCACCGTTGCGACAGTTCGTCGTTTCGAGACACCACGGGATGATCGGGTGTGATAGACTCAACATTCACATACAACGGGTGCAAAAAAGTTGCACACGTGGAACACTCGGGTTAAACTTGACGAGCCTAGCATGTACATACATGGCCTCATAACACAAGAGACCGAAAGGTGGAGCATGAATCATATAGTTGATATGATCAACATGGAGATGTGCACCATTGAAGCTAAACTCAACTCACGTGATGACCGGACTTGAGTTAGTAAATTTGGATCATGCGAGCCTCAAATGACTAGAGTGATGTCAATTTGAGTGGGAGTTCTTAAGTAATATGATTAATTGAACTCATTATCATGAACATAGTCAAAAGGTCTTTGCAAAATATGTTGTAGCTTGCGCTGTAGCTCTACTATTTTTTAACATGTTCCTAGAGAAAATTTAGTTGAAAGATGATAGTAGCAATTATGCAGACTAGGTCCGTAAACTGAGGATTGTCCTCATTGCTGCACGGAAGGCTTATGTCCTTAATGCACTGCTCGGTGTGCTAAACCCCGAGCATCGTCTGTAGATGTTGCGAACATCTGGCATACATGCCGCCGCGGTGGAGAACTCATCTACCTTTCCGCCCTCTTGCTGGATCGAGAAGGCGGTGATCGTCATCGAGCTGTACGTGTGCTGAACGCGGAGGTGCCGTCTGTTCCGCACTAGATCGGGATGGATCGTGATGGGATTGCGGGACAGATCGTGATGAGATTGCGGGACGGGCTGTGATTTGGATCGCGAAGATGTTCCACTACATCAACCATGGTATATACACTTCTGCTTAGCGATCTACAAGGGTATGTAGATTCACTCCCCCCTCTCGTAGATGATCATCACCATGGATAGGTATTGCATGTGCATAGGATTTTTTTTGTTTCCCATGCAATGTTTCCCAATAGTTCGAGCACCTCAATATTTTGATCATGGAAGAACTAGGGTTCATAGGCAAGATCATCGCATAATTCAAACTAAGAAGGCAGTTACCACTATTTTTGACCGGCTTCAGTACCCGGTTAATGCAGTGGTTAATGCAAGCAATAATAGGGCGGGTTCTACGCAAATTCGAAATGATGTTCAAAGGCCTACGTGAGCGGAACCTTAGTGGAAGCCGAGCCCAACCCCAAGCCCAAGCCTTTTTTTGCATGTGATGCGTGCTTCATAGCCACTTGCGACCGACATGCACAAATAAAATTAGATGCCAAAAATGCAAAAGGTGGGGCCACATTGCCAGTGACCGCCGTTCCGCCTTCCAACTAAACCCGGGCGTGGGCAGCCCGGCCCGAAAGCCCGACATCCGGGCCGGGCTCGGGCTCAGCTTTTCTGCCCGAAGCCCGACCCGAAAGCTCGGAAATGAGCCCGAACATGACCTTTATTAGTATTTTATTGCAAATATAGGTATAATATATATTTTAAATACCTTGAAAATCATCATTTTAATAAAAAAAGTGCATTGTTCACATGTTTCGGGCCGGGCTCGGGCTTGAGATTTTGCTGCCGGGCTTTCCAAAGCCCGGCCTGAACCAAGCCCGGCCCGGCAAATGCCCAGGTGTACTTCCAACCGCTTGCTACGTAAAATCAGCGCCCGATCCGCGCGTCAAATCCTTCTGCTGCAACCCATGCAAATGGAGTAATCTCCGCCCCTTCCCCGAGAAACCCTATCAAAAATCAGGGCAATCGAAACCTGCTCTCGCACACTCCAAGCCCTATTTTGCATCCACGTAGTGTTCTCGCCGTGACGCAGAGCTCTGCATCGCTGCCGCCGCCGCCGGCCCTAGCCTCAGCTTTTGTTCGTCAGACTGCTGCCACTCCACGCGGAGAGCGACTTGGCAGTTACATGGCTAACTTCCCCTTCGACCCAAGGCTCTTTGTACCACCACATAACCATGCCATCCAGATTGCTGGTAGGCTTGCTCGTGTTCGTGTCATCTCGCAAGACTTGGTGCACAAGCATGAGGAATGGGCTATTGCCACGGTAGTTCCAATGCCCAATCAACAGGTGCTCTTTCCTAATGTCCGTCAAGTGATCGAAAAGTTTATTTCCGAAGTTAAAAATCCATGATTTGCGGATATTTGCCAAAGCCCTTTTGGACAAGCATATGTCAAATTTCTATCACCTTTTGGTTGTGATGCCATGGTTCAGCAAAGCCCGCATTTTTTGGAGATGTTCATGTTAACTTTGAGAGACATAATCAAGGAATGAACTGGAGAAATATGGTCCTCAACAAAGATGTTTGAATTTTGTTGGTTGGCTTCCCCTTTGATAAGAGAGATATGCATGAGATTTCTAATATTGTTCGAACTTTTGGGAAATTCGTAATGTGGGACACAGCAAGAAGCTCTAAAGCTTCATTGGTTGTTAAAATCAAACTCGAGGAGATGATGACCTTCCTACAAGCTTAATGGTGAGAATCTATAGACTTAGCATCTGAATCATGGACAATACGTCTTGTGATAGTGCAACATGAGAATTTGGGAGAAGGACCACATGAAGAAGACCCAGTGCTTGTGTATGGTGATGACGAGATGATGTATATACTTGTCGCTCCTCATTTGTTACCCCAAGTGGAAGGTTGAGATGTAGTCAGCAGCAAGTTTTCCCTTACTCAGAGACTGTAAGGTTATCGAACCAGTAGGACTCCTAGGATCAACAAGTAGGTGTCTCCACCCTGGCGCTAGCAGAAGATGTGGACCTGCACACACACAAATAACTTTGCTCCCAACGAGTACAGAGAGGTTGTCAATCTCTCCGGCCTTATAGTTTGCAAAGGATCAAAACACAAGCGGAAAGTAATTGTGATTGCAACGGAAAAGTAAATGAAAGCGGTAAATGATGGAGGTGTAAACAATGATGGTGATATGGACCGGAGTCACATGATGTTCACTAGTGATGTCTCTCTGCAAAAGACTATAAACAACTATGCTTGGGTAAACAAATCACAGTTGGGCAATTGACAGAATTACGAACGCACCACAATGCTAATTATGCTACTTGATAGTTAGAGGTTCAATAGTAATGGGCAGTACGCCAAGACAAGTAGACCATTTATTCATCAACATCTACTTACCAATCATCCTCCTTGAGATATCTATCTAGAACATCTCGTCGGTATTAAGTTGTGAGCCCCACCCAGAGTGTAAACTCAAAGCAACGAACAACTGCATTAACGAACTATGCGTAAGGTAAACAATCCTTGCAACCGTGGCCACAAGCACCGTTATTTTCTCTCTGGTGGCAACATCACATCCCCTAGTTTCATGTTCCTGTCACTCAAGCTAGACATCGAGGGGCATGAACCCACAATCATGCATAACGCTCCCTCTTGGAGTTACAATCTACTACTCGGCCAAAGCAATAAATAGCAACGGAGAACATGCATGAATCACTAAGGAACATAATGTAAAAGGATAATCAAATATATAACTCATAACAATCTGAACATAATATCATAATCCATCGGATCCCAACAAATCGAGCATAGCAATAGCAAGAGAACTACATAGATGCCTTGATCATGTAGGGCAGCTCACAAGGACTAATCATTGAAGCACAAGATTGGAGAGAAGACATCACATAGCTACTGGTCATGGACCCATGGTCCAAGGAGGACTACTCACGACACGTCCGGGAAGTGTCCATGGTGGCGGAGAAGCTCCCGGAGGTCAATCCTCCCTCCGGCAGGGTGCCGGGAAGAGGTCTCCTGACGCTCCCGATCTCGGAAGCACTACGGCGGCGGAACGGTGGAGAAATTTTCGATTCTAGAAGTTGTGTAAGGGTTTCCTCTCGGGACTAAATATAGTCCAAAGGAGGGCACCAAAGGAGGTGGGGTCCACCTAGGAGGCCCCCTGGCGCGGCCTAGGGTGTGGCCGTGCCAGCAGGTCGCCTGGGCAACCCGTGGCCCCCCTCTGGCTCATCTTCGGTGATCCGGAAGCTTCTGTTTCGCTGATTTTTTATATATTTTTCCTGGAATTTTTCGGGCTTCAGAAAATTGGGTAAAAGCCCCTGCAAAATAGACATCAGCAAACAGAAACTGGCACTGGGTGCACTGAGTTAGTTGGTTAGTCCAAATATGTGTAAAATGATATAAAAGTGTAGCAAAACTTATAACAATGTCACCCAAAATATCATGGAACAAGCAGAAATTATAGATACATTTGGGACGTATCAACACCCCCAAGCTTAATTTCTGCTCGTCCACCAGTAGATAAATGATAACACAATAACTTCTGTGGTGACATGCTAACACACATATAAGAACTTCAAAGTAAAGCAAGTAAGATATGCAATTCAAGTCAAGATAATAAAAAGCAAGAGTCTATATCTAGTATTGAGTTTAGCAAAGTAAGAACATAAAGGTGCAAGAGCTCTCGCTGTCCGTGACTCGAATGTCTCCAAATGGTGTTCGCGTGCAAGAAGTGGGAGATGAGTTGAGATCATAATATATATATTTTTAATTGAGAACTCAATCTACTAAAATTTCACACCTGGTCTCCTTCAAAATCTTATTTTGACTCATCCCGAGACCACTAGTCAGGCAAAAGTTAAAATAGTCCTCTCCCTTTCGACTTCGAGCCCTCATGCAATGGATGAGCGTAAGCAAGATATGTTGGCACTTAGGATGACAAATATTATAATGATGGGGAAGGAAGACAAAAAGGTGTGGAAGTCTCACATCAATGAGGACAACCATAGGCGAGAGAAAGCCAAATGATAGATATGATGTGAGGAGTAGGGATTTCCATGTAACGGATGCACATATGAGCTAAGGTAATTCTAATGGAACTAGTGGGGGTGCATCCAACTTGTTTTCTCATGAAGACCTAGAGCTCATTTGAGTAGGCTCATCATTGGAATATGCAAACCAAGTTCTATAGTGTAAGGGTCCCCACATAGTTATGCATGAATGATAATCTCTATGTAGTACAAATATAGCAATGGAGTACGAGTGTGGACCTTCAAAAGGAATATTAGTGTTGCCCCCTTCTCTATTTTTTTATTTTCTTTTTCTCTTTTTTATGTGGCCTCTTTGGCTCTTTCTTTTTATCTCTCATTTGTCCTCTTTGGGATCTTTTGTTTGTCCTCTTTGGGATCTTTTGTTTGTCCTCTTTGGGATCTTTTCCTCACTTAAGGGCAGCACTCTATGTTTTATATGAATAAAAAGAAGATCATCACACTTTATAAGAAGTACTCAACATAAAGACAAGTGTCGGTGAAAGGATCAACACCTATGGGGGCCTCAACGGTCCCCTTTTGCTGGTTTGGCGGGGAGAGGGGTCGCGGCAAGAGCAGAACCAACAGTCAGGGCCCGACAAGGTCGTTTTTATCGAGGTTCGGGTCGCGTTGTGCGTAAAACCATATTCGTGCATGTGTTTAGTTATTCGTTTTAGTTTACTATAGATTTGTCCCTCTTACAGCCTTTCAATTGGTCAAAAAGCCAAAAGTCCTTTCTACTGAGACTCGGGCCTCCTTTTTTAGGCGAAGGGGTCACCACAGTGGCTCAGCGGGTGAACGGTGGGTTCACGAGCAGAACAGTGCCGACCAACCACTGCAGTGTTACCGCGGTGCATTAAATGCTTGGACAAACTTCCCTGACCTCGTCGGGGGGGGGGGGGGGTTGGACACGTACCCACACGTGCCAACTTCGAGGTGTTGCACTGGCGTGTGGGCGGACGCGTGGTCCATGCATCGGTGGAGGCGTTTTCAGGTCGCGAGGGCGCTCTGGGACCGCGCCTCTCTTCGGGCCTTCTTTTCCTTCCCGGCAGGGTTACCTTGGCGGGGGCTCTTTTTGTTCCTCTCGGCAGGGAGGTGATGGCCTCTCGAGGCCTTGTCAATCTTCCCAGCAAGGATGGCTTACCAGGGATCAGTCCTTCTTCCTTGGCGGGAGGGTCTCGCCTTGGCAGTGTCTATCTCCCTGGCAGGGAGCTCCTGTCGGGGCTTCTTCTTCATTCCCAACAAGCGGGTGCTTGTCGGGGATTTGCAATCTGTACTTGGCGGGCTTCCGAGTCTTGCTTCCACCCTATGCTCCAGCAACGCGCCTTGCCGCTGTGGAGGGGGTTGCCGGTGTCCGCGCATTAGTACGGGGCACTAGAGACCCTAGTCTTTAGTGCACCGACAACAAGTGAAAACTATCATGATGTATGCAAATGTATGCCTCTGCCAGTGTAGCAGGATATGCAATGATACTAGCGCGCCATGTAGCAATAATTGGGGCAAATCCCAACTATCATGCGGCTCTACGATCAAGCAAAAGCATGTATGACATGAAGATCAAGTCATGAGATGGTGGATGTTGCATGGCAATGTATCTCGGAAAGGCTATGGGAATGCCTTAATAGGTAGGTATGGTGGCTGTTTTGAGGGAAGATATAATGAGGCTTATGTATGAAAGAGCGTATCATGTCATGCGTTTGGATGCACCAGCGGAGTTTGCACCAACTCTCAAGATGAGAAAGGGCAATGCACGGTACCGAAGAGGCTAGCAAAATATGGTTGGTGGAAGTGCCAACAATCGAATACTCACATTAGTCCGAAGAACTCATACACTTATTATCGGTAACTCTCTATCTAGTTAGGAAATTCACAAAGAGACAAGTACCCCGAGGAGGAGTGTTTGGGGTTTGGTTATCCTTGCACATCCTCAACTCATGGTAACGTGAGGGTACTCCATATATTCCAACCCCTCCAGAGGTTAGCGATCAATTTAGTAGCTAGAGTTCTCAACTAATTTTTAGTTTTTGAAAAACACATGGATTTCCCAAAATACGACACCTATCACTAATAGGCTCAAGCTCTTGGCACCAATAGGCCAAACATTACTCAAATCAATACCTCAAAACTATTGCAAGTCACTATTATACTTAAATAGCAATCTTAATTACGTACTCATGCAAGACACACAACTCAGTGCAACGAGCCAACTCTCTAAACAAGATAAGCATGATAACTCAAGAGAGTTCCAAAAACAACCTAAATAAAATCTCTTGAAAAGATAAGCATGAAAACTAAGAGCTAAGCATGAAAGTAGCTATGTAAAGATGAAGAACACACAAAAAAAGATAAACATGAAAACCTATGTTGTGTTCTAGAGTGGAATGGAGCGTGTTTCTCTTCCAAACAAGGTAGGCTAGGTTCCGACTTGTTATGAACAGAAAGCAAAACTAAAACAAACTAAAAAGCAAATAGCGGGACGCTCCAAGCGTAGCACATAACATATGAAGTGATAAAAATATAGCATGGAGATGGATGAACTGATGATTGTTGATAGAGAAGGGGATGCACGGGGGCATCCCCAAGCTTAGACGCTTGAGTTTCCTTGAATATTTCTCAGGGTGCATGGGCGAATCCCCAAGCTTGATTGCTTGACACTCTTGTATGTTCTTTCATCATCTCCCATTGCATACTTGAAAACTCCCTTCATACGAAACTCATCATAAGCTGATTAGAGTGGTTAGTACCCTTAATAAAATAATTCATTACCTTCTAGAAATAAATATTTTCATGAAAAGCTACTGCTTATCATGATTGTCAATTTTTTTTGCAAATAAAAGGTAAGCTTAGGATTTACAAAACAATGGAAACGCAAAACATGGTAGAATCTGGGAAAAACAGAACAACACGTAGTAAATAATTTATTTGGGGCACTTCTGCAACTAAAATCCAAAAACTCAGAATAGATGCCAGAAAGGAAATTATATAGATCATGCTGTCAAAACAATTCAGATCAAAAAGATGATATGGTGATTTATAGAAATTTTTTCCATCAAGCAGACATAATCTGGTTCTGGACAGCATGCCACAAATTTTGAACTTTCTTGCAATTGGAGGCTATAACTTGGCACAAAGCTTAAAAACAGATACAATTATGTTTCTACAGTAGTAACAATCATCAAGACCACTAAAACTGAAAGTAAAAACAAATTGGGTTGCCTCCCAACAAGCGCTTTCTTTTATGCCTTTGAGCTAGGCATAATGCAAGAAGATCAAGTATTATCAACTCCAAAAGAATAACTTGCCCGAGTAACGGACTCATAAGGTAACTTAATCTTCTTTCTAGGGAAGTGTTCCATTCCCTTTTTAAGAGGAAATTGGAATTTAATAATTCCCTCTTTCATGTCAATGATAGCACCAACGGTGCGGAGAAAAGGACGTCCCAAAATAATTGGACATGAAGGATCACATTCAATGTCCATAATAAGAAAATCAACGGGCACATAATTATCATTGACAATAATAAGAACATCATCCATTCTCCCTAAAGATTTCTTTATGGAAGAATCAACAAGACGAACACCAAAAGAACATGGATCATAAGGTTTCCAATCAAGCATATCATACATTGTTTTGGGCATAACGGAAGCACTAGCTCCAACATCACATAATGCAAAGCAAGAGATATTATTCAATTTAATTTTGACCATAGGATCCCAACCATCTTCTAGTTTTCTAGGAATAGAAGTCTCTAGCTTGAGCTTATCCTCCCTAGCTTTGATAAGAGCATTGGTAATATGCTCGGTGAAGGTAATATTGAGTGTACTAGTGTGGGGTCTTTAGCCATTCTTTGCAAAAAGGTGATGACTTCGGAAAGACTACAATTGTCAAAATCAAGATTACTACCATTAATTAAAGTGGTATTAATGTCATCTAAGCTCATTCTTTTGGTAGTCTCTAAATTCAAAGGACTTTCTTGTCCTATAGTTGAGGTATTAGCATCACCATTAATAGGTCCATTGGGACTAGGAGTGCGATGGGTGCTAAAAGTTTTGAGATCGTCAACAACTTGTATAGTAGCAATGGTAGTGTGTGTAGGAAGGCTCTTAATTCTATCTTACTCTTCCTTTTCTCTAGCCCATCTATCCTTAAGTTTGGCTAGCATTCTTATGTTCTCATTAATTTGGACTTGGATAGCATTCATGGGTGTAGTGTTCCTTTCCTCAAGTGGGGAAGTTCTAATTTTAAGCATCTCTACATCATGAGCTATGTTGTCCACCTTCAAAGAGAGACTATATAATTTTTCTAGTTTCTCTTTTACACTCTTGTTGAAGGCTTTTTGAGAAGTGATAAAATCTTTAAGCATGCTCTCTAATTCAGAAGTGGAGTTTTGGTGCTAGGATAATTGTTTTTGTTCCCATAGTTGTTGGATGGAAACGGTCTAGGATTGCTACCAAAATTACTCCTATAGGAATTATATTGAAGTTGTTCCTAGAGATAAAATTAACATCCACTTGCTCTCTTTCTTGAGCAGCCAAAGAATTTAAAGGAACATCATGAGGATCAATAGGAGCTCGCTTAGTAAGTAGAGTAATGATCATGTCAACCTTATCATTAAGGGAGGAGATCTCCTCAACACACTTTACCTTCCTACCCGTTGGAGCTCTCTCAGTGTGCCATTGAGAATAATTTGTCATCATCTGATCCAACAGATTTATGGCAACACCAAGTGTAGTTGACATAAAGGTTCCTCCCGTGGCCGAGTCTAACAGATTCCGCGAGGTAAAGTTCAATCCTGCATATAAAGTTTGGATAACCATCCAAGTAGTCAAACCATGTGTAGGGAAATTCTTAACAAGAGATTTCATACGTTCCCAAGCTTGAGCAACATGTTCATTATCCAATTTCCTAAAATTCATAATGTTACTCCTCAACTGGATAATCTTAACAGGCGGGTAATACTTCCCAATAAAAGCATCTTTGCACTTATCCCAGGAATCTATGCTATTCCTAGGCAAAGATTGAAGCCACACTTTAGCTCCTCCTCTAAAGGAGAAAGGAAAACAACTTAAGTTTAAGAATATCACCATCTACTTCTTTATATTTTTTCATATCACAGAGCTCAACAAAATTGTTCAAGTGCAAGGCAACATCATCTCCAACACCGGAGAATTGATCTTTCATAACAAGGTTCATTAAAGCCGGTTTAATCTCATAGGATGTGGCTCGAGTGGCGGGAGCAGCAATAGGAGTGCAGATAAAGTCATTGTTGTTGTGACTAGTGAAGTCACACAACTTGGTGTTTTCAGTGGAAACCATAGCTGCGGCAACAAGCAAGAACAAAGCAACTATTTTTTTGTGTGGTTTTGGTATAAGACTCTAAAGCAAAAACAAGAAAGCAAACTAACAAGACTGAAAAGCAAAGGTAAAGGATAGTGTGCAACTCCATATCTTGAAGACTGGAGTCCCCGGCATCGGTGCCACAAAACTTTGCTTGATGATGAGATGATGTATATACTTCTCGCTCCTCATTGGTTACCCCAAGTGAAAGGTTGTGATGTAGTCAGCAGCAGGTTTTCCCTTACTCAGAGACTATAAGGTTATCGAACTAGTAGGACTCCTAGGATCAACAAGTAGGTGTCTCCACCCTAGCGCTAGCAAAAGACGTGGACCTGCACACACACAAATAACTTTGCTCCCAACGAGTACAGAGAAGTTGTCAATCTCTCCGGCCTTGTAGTTTGCAAAGGATCAAAACACAAACGGGAAAGTAATAGTGATTGCAACGGAAAAGTAAATGAAAGCGGTAAATGATGGAGGTGTAAACAATGATGGTGATATGGACCGGAGTCACATGATGTTTACTAGTGATGTCTCTCTCCCAAAAGACGATAAACAACTATGCTTGGGTAAACAAATCACAGTTGGGCAATTGACATAATTATGAACGCACCGCAATGCTAATTATGCTACTTGATAGTTAGAGGTTCAATAGTAATGGGCAGTACGCCAAGACAAGTAGACCGTTTATTCATCAACATCTACTTAATAATCATCCACCTTGAGATATCTATCCAGAACATCTCGTCGGTATTAAGTTGCGAGCCCCACCCAGAGTGTAAACTCAAAGCAACGGACAACTGCATTAACGAAATATGTGTAAGGTAAAAAACGTGGTCACAAGCAACGTTGTTTTCTCCCTGGTGGCAACATCACATCCCCTAGTCTCATGTTTCTGTCACTCAAGCTAGACATCGAGGGGCATGAACCCACAATCATGCATAACGCTCCCTCTTGGAGTTACAATCTACAACTCGGCCAAAGCAATAAATAGCAACGGAGAACATACATGAATCACTAAGGAACATAATATAAAAGGATAATCAAATATATAACTCATAACAATCTGAACATAATCTCATAATCCACCGGATCCCAACAAACCGAGCATAGCAATAGCAAGAGGATGACAAAGATGCCTTGATCATGTAGGGCAGCTCACAAGGACTAACCATTGAAGCACAAGATTGGAGAGAAGACATCACATAGCTACTGCTCATGGACCCATGGTCCAAGGAGGACTACTCATGACACGTCCGGGAAGCGTCCATGGTGGTGGAGAAGCACCCGGAGGTCAATCCTCCCTCCGGTAGGGTGTCGGGAAGAGGTCTCCTGACGCTCCCGATCTCGGAAGCGCTGTGACGGTGGAATGATGGAGAAATTTGCGATTATGGAAGTTGTGTAAGGGTTTCCTCTCGGGACTCTAAATATAGGCCAAAGGAGGGCACTGGAGGAGGTGGGGCCCACCCAGTCACCCCCCTGGTGCGGCCTAGGGCCTGGTCGCGCCAGTAGGTTGCTTGGGCAACCCCTGCCCCCCTGTGGCCCATCTTCGGTGATCCGGAAGCTTCTGTTTCGCTGATTTTTTATATATTTTTCCTGGAATTTTTTGGGCTTTGGAAAATTGGGTAAAAGCACCTGCAAAATAGACATGAGCACACAAAAACTGGCACTGGGTGCACTGAGTTAGCAGGTTAGTCCAAATATGTGTAAAATGATATAGAAGTGTAGCAAAACATATAACAATGTCACCCAAAAGATCATGGAACAAGCAGAAATTATAGATACGTTTGGGACGTATCAGATGGCAATCCACATCCTCAACCAGCTAGTCCTTTCCTTCATCCCAATCAACTTCATCATTTCCTTGGTCCAATCCCACAACACCAGGCGCAAGACAATATGCAGAACCATGTACCAAGTGAGCAACAAAATTTGCAGGGGGGAGAAGAGTAGGACAATGATGGAGATGATGATCTTCGAGGATGGGGTCATTGGGCCATGGGTGCAGAAGTGGACTTAATGGATAATGAACTATAAGAAGGGGAATTCCTAGAGCTTGCTGACCTTATGCAGCCTATGTAATATATTAACAATCAGCCACCTGTAGAGTTCCGTGATATGGATGAAGTCAGTGAGCTTACACTGTCAGTTGGGTCAAATGGTGTTGAAATGCGTGTAGTAGTTGTTGTCAGTGCTATTTCTCAGATGCAAATTGTGGAGGAAAATGCAGAATTGAATCTAAATGGCGTGGGCCAAGTGCCATATGGGCTGCCAGACTTAAACCTTGTACTCGGGCCCGTGGAAGCCCAACCCTCCCCGTACTCAATGATTTGCATCCTCCTGCTGATGCTCTTAGACCTCAACTACAATTTTTTGAATTTGTAGATCTCAATAACGTGCATAAGGAGGGGACTATTAAAATGGAAAGTCATACTACATCTGTGGACTTTGACGTGAACTCTCAGCCAACGTGTGGAGTTTTTCCCAATAATATGAATGAGGAAAATCCTGCTCTTGATTCAATGCCTCATGAAGATAATAATTATGATTTCTTCTCTCTGGACCTTGCAGCAGGGGATGACCCAGTTCTCCAACTGGCAGACCAATCATTCATGAACATCTACAAAAGCAAGATGATGAAGATAGTGAACTGGTGGATGAGGAAATTGAAATTTTGGATTTCTCTAAAGACAGCTCAGTGCCTCAAGACCAACAAATATCCAATAATGTTTCTCAATAATTCACCTCCTCAAGCAACACAACACCACCAAGTTTTCCTGACAAAGGAAAAAAATCCTCCCACCAAGACTGTCACATCAACGAGTGAACATCACCTCGCAAAAGGAAGTATTGTTGCCTGGAAACAACATTTTGTTCAAGGAACAGAGGGGCCAATTGATTGGGTAAACTTCATTTTCTCCATATTATTATCACGTGAAATTTTTTATTGGACCAAGATGTTCCTTGCTTCACCTATGTGGAGCATTATTCTTGAGGGATCTTTATGTAGTGAATATTCGGATTTCTATATCCATGCTTCATGCTCTGTTAATGTAGCACCATGTTGCTCTGAGGTGGTCCGTGAAGAAGTTAGGAGTACTTTCTCCACTCCTAGAAAAGAAGCTGATGTGGAGAGGACAATAGACTTTCGTGGACCCACCCTTCTCAAGGGTAAAAGGAAAGAAAGAGCTCCAGTGGTAGAATCTGAGGTAAACATAAGTGAAAGGCTGATACATTTAAATGAAGGTTACAAGAAAAAACATGTCAATATAATAACTGCATGGCCTATACTGTCAAACCACCTGTGTGCAATAATAAAGTGATTAATTAATTTAAATACTTCTTATTGGAAGGTGGATCCCAAGGCTTGCACTGAAGAACTTCTCCTCAAGAAAAAAGTCAAGAAAGGAGAGAAACAACCAGAATGGAAGGACTAAAAGGAGATATGCCATTTGTCAAGAAATATTTTGGACAAAAAAGTAGCAGTGCATCAAACAATTTTTTTCGCTTTTGTAATGACATTAAAAGGACTATGGACTATGTAACCTTGTTATGTACTTGGAACTTGTGGTTCATCTTGCTATTTGATAACAAGTGCAATGTCTTTAAATTTTCTCTGAATGAATATATCATGGAAAATTATTAACTGGAATATAAGAGGTATTAACTCAAGAAATAAGTGATTAGACCTCTCCAACAAAATTGAGGAATCTGGCTATGCAATCATCTGCCTTTAGGAAACAAAAAGAGAACACTTTGTTAGTGCTTATTTTAAAAAATTCGGTCCTAGACAATTTGATAAATTTGACTACTCCCCCTGTGTTGGGGCTTTTGGAGGACTAGTTGCTTGGAATGGAAATCTTTTTCATGGAGAATGTCTATTTACAAAAAAATTATCTATCTCCATCAGATTCACTTTAGTGCACACTAGTGAGACATGGATCTTAACAAACATATATGGGTCATGTGATATTGCTAGTAAGACATAATTTCTCATTTGGTTCAAAAACATTCAAATGCCTGCAGGAAACAATTGGTTAATTTTAGGAGACTTCAATTACATCAGATATCCCACAAACAGAAATACAAGCTCCAGAGACATCAACCAAATGATGTAGTTCAATGAGGCAATAAGCTCCTTGGCCTTAGTAGAAATCCCCTTGAGAGGAAGGAGTTTTACTTGGATTAACATGCAGCAAGCCCCTCAGTTTGAAAAGATTGATTGGGTTTTCACTTCTAAGAACTGGTCCATTTCATACCCAAACACACTAGTCACTCCTTTATCCAAGCGTGTGTCAGATCATGTTCCCTATGTCATTTCTATTGGTACACACATCCCAAGGTCTCCACTCTTGAGATTTAAAAATTTCATCATCTTCCATCGCATACTTGAAAACCCCCTTCATATGAAACTCATCATAAGCTGATTAGAGTGGTTAGTGCCCATGATAAAATAATTTATTCCCTACTGGAAATAAATATTTTCATGAAAATATACTGTTTATCCTGATTGCCAAAATATTTTTTCAAAGGAAAAGCAAGCTTAAGATTTGCAAAACAATGAAAATGCAAAACATGGCAGAATTTGTGAAAAACAGAACAACAGGTAGTAAATGATTTTTTCGGGGCACTTCTGCAAGTCAAATGAAAAAAATCAGAACAGATGCCAGAAAGACAATTATATAGGGCATTCTGTCAAAAACATTCAAATCCAAAAGATGATCTGGTGAGTTTTGGCGAATTTTTCCGTCAAGCAGACATAATCAGTTTCTGGACAGCATGTCACAACTTTTGAACTTTCTTGCAATCGGAGGCTAAAGCCTGGCACAAAGCTTGAAAATAAAGGTACAATGATGTTGCTACAGTAGTAACAAGCATGAATACCACTAAAACTTAAAGTAAAAACAAATTGGGTTGCCTCCCAACAAGCGCTTTCTTTTATGCTTTTGATCTAGGCGTGATGCAAGAAGATCAAGTATTATCAACTCCATAAGAATAGCTTGCCCGAATAATGGACTCATAAGGTAACCTAATCTTATTTGTAGGGAAGTGTTCCATTCTCTTTTTACGGGGAAATTGAAATCTAATGGTCCCTTCTTTCATGTCAATGATAGCACCAACGGTGCGTAGAAAATGACGTCCCAAAATAATTGGACATGAGGGATCACACTCAATGTCCATAATAAGAAAATCAACAAGCACATAATTATCATTGACAACAATAGGAACATCATCAATTTTCCCTAACGGTTTCTTAATGGAAGAATCAACAAGGTGAACACCAAAAGAACATTGATCAAAAGGTTTCAAATCAAGCATATCATACATTCTTTTGGGTATAACGGAGGCACTAGCTCCAACATCACATAAAGCAAAGCAAGAGATATTATTCAATTTAATCTTGACCATGGGATCCCAACCATCTTCTGGTTTTCTAGTAATAGAAGTCTCTAGCTTGAGCTTCTCCTCCCTAGCTTTGATAACTTTGGATAGACTACAATTATCAAAATTAATATCATTGCTATTTAGTAGAATTGTAGTGTCATCCTCTATATTTGATTTGCTCTCTATTATAAGAGTTTGGATGTCTTCCCAAGTTTGGGGACGTTTAGGAGCAACTTCAAACCAAATATTAAATTTTCCATAATGACTAACATAGTCACAAGGTCTATTACTTTTATAAATACCCACAGTGGCAATTGGAGCAATAGAAGAGAAGGTAAAATCATTGTTGTTGTGACTAGTGAAGTCACACAACTTGGTGTTCTCAGTGGTACCCATAGCAGCAGCAACATACAAGAACAAAGCAACTATTTTTTTTGTGGTTTTTGGTATAAGACACTAAAGAAAAAACTAGAAAGCAAACTAACAAGGTTAAAAAGCAAAGGTAAAGGATAGTGTGCAACTCCCCTATCTTGAAGACTGGAGTCCCCGGCAACGGCGCCAAAAATTTGCTTGATGACGAGTTGATGGATATACTTCTCGCCCCTCGTTGGTTACCCCAAGTGGAAGGTGGAGATGTAGTCAGCAGCAGATTTCCCTTACACGGGGACTGTAAGGTTTATCGAACCAGGAGGACTCCGAGGATCAACAAGTAGGTGTTCGCTGCTCTGGCGCTAGCAAAAGATGTGGACCTACACACACAACAAATAACTTTGCTCCCAATGAGTACAGAGAGGTTTTCAATCTCTCCGGCCTTGTAGTTCGCAAAGGATCAAAGCACAAGCGGGAATAGTGATAGTGATTGCAATGGAAAAGTAAATGAAAGCAGTAAATGATGGAGGTGTAAGCAATGGCGGTAATATGGACCTAAGTCACATGATGTTCACTAGTGATGTCTCTCTCCCAAAAGACGATAAACAACTATGCATGGGTAAACAAATTACAGCTGGACAATTGACAGAATTATAAATGCACTTCAATGCTAATTATGCTACTTGAAAGTTAGAGGCTCAATAGTAATGGGAGTATGCCAAGACAAGTAGACCGTTTATTCATCAGCATCTACTTACTAATTATCTAGAACATCTCGCTGGTATTAAGTTGCGAGCCCCACCCAAAGTGTAAACTCAAAGCAACGGGCAACTGCATTAACGGACTTTGCGTAAGGTAAAATATACTTGCAACCATGGTCACAAGCACCGTTGTTTTCTCCCTGGTGGCAACAACACATCCCCTAGTCTCATGTTTCTGTCACTCAAGCTAGACATCAGGGGGCATGAACCCACAATCATGCATAACGCTCCCTCTTGGAGTTACAATCACTACTCGGCCAAAGCAATAAAGAGCAACAAAGAACATGCATGAATCACTAAGGAACATAATATAAAATGATAATCAAATATATAACTCATCACAATCTAAACATAATCTCATAATCCATCGGATCCCAGCAAACCGAGCATAGCAATAGCAGGAAAATTACATAGATGCCTTGATCATGTAGGGCAGCTCACAAGGGCTAATCATTGAAGCACAAGATTCGAGAGAATACATCACATAGCTACTGGTCATGGACTCATGGTCCAAGGAGGACTACTCACGACACGTCCGGGAAGCTTCCATGGCGGTGGAGAAGCTCCCGGAGGTGAATCCTCCCTCCGACAGGGTGCCGGGAAGAGGCCTCCTGACGCTTCCGATCTTGGAAGCATTGCGGCGGCGAAACGATGGAAAAACTCGCAATTCTGGATATGATGGAAGGGTTTCCGATCAGAGGGGTAAATATCGGCCAAAGGAGGGCGTCAGAGGAGGTGGGGCCCACCCAAGCGACATGTGGGCACGTCCAGGGGCCATGCCGTGCAGGGAGGCCGCTTGGGCAGCCCGTGGCTCCCCTCTGGCCCATCTTCGGTGCTCCGGAAGTTTCCGTCATGCTGATTTTTTTTTATATTTTTCTCGGGATTTTTGGGGCTTTGGAAATTTGGGTAAAAGTCCGTGCAAAAAAGACAGCAGCAGACAGAAACTGGCACTGGGTGCACTGAGTTAGCAGGTTAGTCCAAATATGTGTAAAAATATATAAAAGTGTAGCAAAACATATAATAATGTCACCCAAAAGATCATGGAACAAGCAGAAATTATAGATACGTTTGGGACGTATCAACAATCTTTCTCTCGAGAGCATCAACTCTTTCTATATCACACTCATTCCCAAGAAGGATAATCCCAATGGAACAAATGACTTCAGACCTATTTCATTGCTCAACCACATAATCAAAATTATCACCAAACTTCTGGCAAATAGACTACAGGGTATTGTGTTCAAAATGTTCCATGACAATCAGTATGGTTGTATAAAATCAAGAACAATTCAGGACTGTCTTGGTTGGGCATTTGAATACTTACATTCATGCCACTAGTCAAAAAACCAACACTTGTGCTCAAACTCAATTTTGAAAAGGCATTTGATACAATTGAGCTTAAAGCCATTATTTCTATAATGGAAGATAGAGGATTTGGAAAAAAGTGGATTCACTGGATGGATATGATTTTTTCATCTCGCACCTCATCAGTCTTGCTGAATGGAGTAGCTGGGAAAGTTTTTTTTACTGTAAAAGAGGGCTTAGGCAAGGAGATCCACTCTCCCCATTACTTTTTGTCCTGGCTGCACACCTCCTTCAATCAATCTTAAATGAAGCAATGAGAAATAACCTCATAAGAGTGTCAGTCCAGAGTTAAGCATGCCCACAATTCCCCGTTGTTCAGTATGCATATGATACAATTTTGGTACTACCTGCATGCCCAACTCAACTAGCACAAGTAAAAAACTTACTCCTGCATTACACTTCTTTTATTGGACCCAAGGTTAACTATGAAAGTCCATGATGGTGCCAATTAATGTGCAATAAGATCATATTCACCATTTACTTTCCCAAATTGGGTGCAAACAAGGTTCCTTCCCTTTCAGATACGTGGGATTGCCAATGAGTACAAGCACACTGAAAATTGAGGACTTCAACCCCATCATGCGAAGAGTTGAAAGAAGGCTAACTCGTTGCTCAACCCTACTATCATATGATGGAAGAATTTTGCTCATTAGATCAATTTTCTATGCTCTGCCAGTTTTCTTCATGTGCACTTTGGCACTGTCTGTTGGAGTAACCAAACAACTCAACAAATACCTAAGAGATTTTCTATGGAGAAAGTTTGAATGGAGGATAGAGGATCTGCACTAATTTCATGGTCTAAAGTTTGCAAACCAAAAGAGCAAGGAGGACTAGGTATATTCGATATTGCAATTCACAACAAAGCTTCGCTCATGAAGAACATCTCTAAATTCCTTAATCAAAAAAATCTTCCATGGATAAAGTTGGGATGGTAAAAATACTATGAGAGCAATATTCCCACTGGTAAGCCAGAAGGGTCATTTTGGTGGAAAGCACATCTCTCCCCGTGGAATGAGTTAAAGGAGAACTCTACCTGCCAATTAAAATCTGAAAAAACAATTCTTCTATGGAAATATACTTGGGAAGAACAATGACTTCAACTTAAATATCTAGAGTTGCACTCATATGCTATCAATGACAATATTTCAGTCGAGGAATACTTTGATACTCCACGTGTACTAGATCAATTTCATCTACCCCTTTCTGTGGAAGTCATCCAACAACACAATACTCTTAGGGACAACATGCCTCAGCTAGTTCCTAATGAAAATGATCTTTGGTCTTCTAAGGGATCTGAAATAAGCTACTCATCCATACAAATGTACAAACAAGTAACGGGAGAGCATGAAGGACATCCAATATTTAAACTCATTTGGAACAACTCTAGCAGGGTAAAGCACAAATTTTTCTATTGGCTAGTTGCCCACTATAGAGTTAACACCAGAGCATGGCTGACAAGGAAAGGGATGTAGCTGGATGATCCCCATTGCCAAACTGCAATCACCAAGATGAAGAAACACTACTCCACCTGCTCTTTGATTGCAACTTCGCAACATAATGCTTGAATAATTTAGTACTAGGAAAGAACAGAGGCACATGTGTCTATGAGTAAACCATGTTGGCTATGGACATGCTACCCAAAACATTTGCTACAGAAATTGTTATTATTGCTTGCTCGAATATTTGAATTCAAAAGAATGGAAAAGTTTTCATGGCACAACAATAATCAATTCAATCATGGAGATTTTACCTTAAGAAGGATCTTAAATTGCCGAGATTCAAAATAAAAGAGAAGCATGCTCAAGAGTTTGCGTAGTGCGTAGATAATAAATTTTGATACAATGTTCCTTTTCCCAAAAATTGGAATTGGGTAGTTCTGTTTCCTTAGTTTTACTATTTTTGTTTCTACCACATATTTTCTATTAGTGAAAATATAGCGTAGAACAATTTTTCTACGGTTTGATATTAAAAAAACAAGTAACATAAGACACGTGAATTATTAGTGTTGTGAATTCATTTCACATTTTTAGAAGGTTTTAAATAGGCCAAACGATATGGGTGCATTGAAGATGCTCAACACATCGGAGTATTGGTGATACGCTCTTCGGTCTTTGATACACCTTCTTCCTGGCCATAGAGGAGAGAAGATAAATGAACTCCGAGATCAAACCGTGTGCCAGAGATGGTGATGACACAGATAGCTTGCTGAGGACGGATGTCACTAGTCTTGGTAAGAATCCAAAAATAATAAATAAACAAACCCATTTAAGTCCCATATTATTTATGCTAAGTGATATGCTACATGTTTCACAACTATTAATTTTACACACTTTGTACCTCACGTTGCCTTTTGGAATTTTATTCCATCGCACAATTTTTCAAATATAAAATCATACCAAAAGCACAATTTTTCAAATATAAAATCATACCAAAAGTTTTTCACAAAAGATTCAAAAAATCAACTTGTGGGATGAGGTATATATACGTGTAAAGTGTGCTTTTGAAATATGAGTGCAACCTATGTTAAAACAACAACCTCTTTTGTTGTCTTATTGTACAAGTCACAATTGTCGTATGTTTAAATAAAAATTCATACGTGTATACTCCATCCCACGTAGTAGGTTTTAAAGTGTGATGTTTTACAAGATTGTTTGAGGTGTTGTTTTTTCGTTTATAACCGGCCAGAGGTCAAAATTCTTTTGATAAAGTTGCAAAAAAAAAACTTCCAATACGATAGTATGGAACTTAAAGTGCTTCAAAAAACATTTTGAGCAAATGAAATCAGCCAAGTCCATTTATTAGAAGGGAGAGAGTGAATTGGTGGAATAGTTGATTGTATTGCTTGAGCCTCGTGGGCATATATATAGGAGTACATGATCTATTTGGAGTATAAGACAAGTCAGATACTTCCTAGTCTATCCTATGCTTTCAAACTAATCACGATACTCAACATCCCCCCGTAGTCACAATGGTAGCAACGTAGATAGTGAGACTCGAGAAGAATCCTAAGGTAAGCCAATGGTCATCCCCCCACAGTCGTAATAATCGATGCATCATGAAAGTTGTGTCTGGAGTGAAAAATGACGAGGTTGCTCAAGCAAGGCCGTAGTCGATGTAGCTGAGAGTGTAGGACAATGTAGCCATAGTCGAGGTAGCCGTGCGAAGAATGTCGTGGTTGATGTAGAGTTAGGGTGGTCGGTGTCGAACAAGTCATCGTGGAGCCGCAGGTGCAAGGATGCGCCGAGTTTGTCATGGACATAGTGGTCTCGAAGTAGTGGTGCATAGGTAAGAAGGCGTTGTTAACGATGCATAAAATCGGGTTTGCCAAGCCCGAGGACACTTCATGGACGAAGGCACGTATCGGTGTTGCCAGCATCAGGCATGCGCACACGGACGAAGGTGATGTTGACGATACACCACTACATGTTTGTCAGGTCTGGGAACACATCAAAGACAAAGCCATGCGTCGGTGTTGCCAGCATCGGTCATGCATAGATGGGGACCCGCACAAATTGGTACACCATGTCGAGGGGGCTAGCAGAGAAGGACTCGATGACGGTTGCGTTACAAATCGGCATGAGGCAATGTTGGCCGCGGTGGTTCGAGTAGATGAAGTTGTCAGGGAAGACGAGAACGACGCTGGCGATGAGCTCGTGCTAAACAAAGATGAAGGGGGTGGACCAGTGGCATGACTCGGTGAGAGATCTATAACAACGCTGAAGTGGAGCATCGGACACGGCCTGACAGCGGCCGTGATGATTGGTTAGGAGCGCGATGGCAATACTCAAAGTAGGTGAGGAGTAACCCGACAACATGACAAAGACCGGCATGGACGGTGGCAGTCCCGTGCCAAGGGAGGCGGTGCAACGCATACCACGGGAAGTAGATGCACGACGATGGCAAAGTGGACCACGAGCCGTGATGCTATGGCCCGAAGGGGCGACGGAGGTCGGGGCAACGACGGGAAGACCTTAAGGCATCAGCATGGACCGTGAGCCATGTTGCTATGGTCCGAAGGGGCAACGCAGTAGCGGAGGGTGGGACGGTGCAGCCACCGAGACGACCTCAGGCAATGGCGGGGATTGCGTGTTGCAGCACTACAACTCGATGGGGCGGTGTAGCAGCGGCTCGTGGGTCGCGTGGTCCGCGTGCCACGACACTACGACACGAAGGGGAGATGTAGCGGCAACACGTGACTTGCTGCACCCGTGGGTAGAACCATGAGGCGGCGGCGCTACGACCCAATGGGGCGACGGAGCAGCAACCAGTTGCTTGATTGGTGGAGGGCGCGCTGTACTCGGGACAGTCTTCATGGGACCGTCAGAGGAGCGCACAACCAAGCGGCCACATCGGTCATACATCATAGATAAGGCGGATCGTGAGCGGGAGGGTGATCAATCCGATCGCGCGCGAGGACAGGGACGTCACTCGATGGAGGTGGGATGGCGGTGGATCCGAAGATGAAGACGCCGTCGACGGTCAGTGTGGCACGACATGCGAACGAGCGCAGAAAGCACCCGAGCGACCAATACAACAGCCGACGAGCCTGGTGCGACCGACAGCCGGCATTTCACGGTGCAGCCGGTGAGCTCGACGAGGTTGGTGGCCGATAGGCAGCGAGCCCTATGCAGACAAAGAGGCAGATAGTAGTACAGACGCGGCAGAAGTGGGAGGTGATGGAGAAGTCCTAGGAGGAGCAGGGCGGCAACGGCTGGCGTAGGGCGACGGGGAGGCGGACATGCGGAGGACAACAATTAGAGGTCGCCTTGTCGCGTAAGGCTGTAGGGTCGGAGAAGAAGCCGGCCAGTTGCGTCAGTGTTGGAGTAGAGGCACATGGTCGACGGGGCTTCGGGCGACGCAAACCACTCTTAGATCAGAAAGCCAAAAATAAAACACTGATCAATGCGACCAGCGAGAGAGAGGAAATCCGGATCAAGAGATCGGAAAAAAGACTTTCTAGGGAAGTCGGTCAACACGACGTTGTACCTACCCTAGGTACGGGCGATGTGGTGCGACTTACCGTCCCGTGGGCAGTGCGGAGCGGAAGTGACTAGGGTTGGATCGGTTAGGCTGATAGCATGTTAGATGGGAGAGAGTGAATTATAGGAATAGTTGATTGTATTGCTTGAGCCTCGTGGGCATATATATCCACACACCCACCCACCCACCCACCCACCCACACACACACACACACACACACACACACATATATATATATATGAGTATATGATCTATTTGGAGTACAAGACAAGTCGAGATGCTTCCTAGTCGATCTTATGTTTCCAATCTAATCACAATACTCAACATCATTGTCGGGGGAAGAAAAAAGTGGAGTAAACATAAAAGAAACTCCAAAGCACCAAGCCAAACTCTGTGCGCATGTCCATTTGGGTCGGAATGGACACAAAAGGCGGTCCAGCGCGCCGACACAAATGGACCAACGTCCTTTTTTGTCCGCGCGCGACCCATTTCAGACCCAAATTTAAGCCTCCTTTGCGTAGGCACTCCCTTGTCCCCCCTGGCCTGCTAGTCGGTGGCACATTGGGCATCCTTCTTCCTTTCATCGACAACCAACACACGTGAACGCCCAACCCATCACCGCTGCCGCTCAGTTCCGATGCCTAGGCCGACCGCCCACACCCACATACCTCCCCGAGCAACACGACACCCCACGATGACCCCATACTCGAACGTTTGGGGGACCGTTTTCGCCACTGTCACACCACCCAAATGTTGATGCCACCACCCTCTTGCCTCCCCTACCGGCAACACACAAGCGTGGCTACCTCTCTCATGGGACGCCATGACATTTGCCTCCACACCTGATTTGACCTGCTACCTGATCTCGGAGAGGCGCAAGGCTCTTCACCGGCCGACTTCTTCCACCATGACTGCGAGGTGTTCGACGGTTTCCCCGCAAGGTACAAATGGACTCCAGCGATGAGTAGTTTTTACACAATTTCAATTGCATTTCAGATGATTCTTCATCCAATGATGAGGAGATTATGGTTACTGCTTTGATCGTCCATGTCCACATTAGTAGGAAGCGACCAATGTTCAGGGGCTTGATCCCGGGGTAGACTCCATCTTTAAAGAAACAAGGCGAGTGACCATTGCTTACTCTGGCGGGACTACTTCGAGCCTTAACCCGATCCTCAAACACCACCAATTCCGGTTAAAAGGATTGGTATGGTTGACTAGAGGGGGGGGGGTGAATAGGCAACTACCAATTTTTAGCTTTTCTTTAACAAATTAAGTTTAGCAATAAATAGGTTGTCTAGATATGCAACTAAGTAGCCACCAAAAAAACTCAACCATTCTCCCACAATATTCTTTGTCCAAGCCTAAACATCAAAATCGATGCCACCAATAATTTCCACTCGACCTTACTAATTTTTTCCACACACAGAACCTTTGCCAAACCCTAGAATTTCGGTACCACCAACTTCCACTTTGGTGCCACCAAAAATCGGTTACCAACTTTCTAGTGTGTCATTTTCAAGAATTGGAATTTTCAAGTTTTGGAGTCGGTCTCACCGAGATTTAGAAATTGCCCTAGGTCACCGTATCGATACCATCGAGATTCCTATATCGGTCTCACTGAGAATATGAAAGTTACCACATTTTGTGCAACTCGATGCCAGCAAGATTTATTTCGATTTGACCGAGTTGGGCAATAATGTTGTAACGATTGGATTTTAGGAGATGCCTATATATACCCATCCACCACCTCTCATTTGCAGAGGAAGCACTCAGAACACACACACACACACACACTTTCCATATCCATTTTTCTAAGAGAGAGCCACCTACTCATGTGTTGAGATCAATATGTTCCAATCCATCCATTCGAAACTTGATCTCTAGCCTCCCCAAGTTACTTTCCACCCAATCAATCTCTTCTACCCATGCCGAATCTGTGAGAGAGTGTTTTAGTATTGAGGACATTATGTTTTGAAGCACAAGAGCAAGGAGTTCATCGTCCTACCGCATCTATTAGCTTTTGGAGGGTGGTGCTCCTAGACTGGTAAGGTGTCACTTGGGATCCTCCTACTTCGTTTTGTGGAGTTGAACCAAGAAAGTTTGTAAGGGAAAGGAGATAGCCTACTTCGTGAAGATGTACCCCGAGTGAGGCTAGTCCTACGTGGACGTAAGCCATGGTGGAATAGACAAGGCCGCTTCTTCGTGGACCCCTTGTGGGTAGAGCCCTCTATGGACTCTTGCAGTCGTTACCTTCCGTGGGTTGAAGTCTCCACTAACATGGATGTACGATAGCACCACCTATCGGAACCACGCCAAAAATCATTGTGTCAACCTTTGTGTTTGATCTTCCTATCCCTACCCTCTACTTACATTTGCATGTCATCACTTTCCTATGCAGTACTCTCAAATATGCATGTGTAGGGTGTGCTTGACTAGTTAAAATTGCTAAAACTAGCCCACAACTAAAATTGGGAAAAGGCTAAGTTTTTATTTGGTCAAGTAGTATAATCACCCCCCTCTAGACATACTTCGAATCCTATAAGTGGTATCGGAGCTTTGGTCTCCATTGCATTGGTTTCACAACCTATGAGAGTACGGCGTCTAGTGAGGGAAATTACCACCATAGAGGTCCATATTTTTATGGTACAAACTTTGCTAGTTGGAAGCATAAGATGAAAATGTATATTCTTGGTCATAACCCCTCTGTTTGGGCTGTTGTTTGTGTTGGATTGCATGGTGATTTCTTCGGTGATGGAAACAAACTGGATTGCGAAGCAACCACAGAAGAATTGAAGATGTTGCAATAAAACGCTCAAGCAGATGACATTCTATTCAACTACCTATGCCCGAAAGAGTTCAACAAAATCAGCCGTCTTGAGAATGCCAAGGAAATTTGGGACACTTTGATTGACATGCACGAAGGTACCGAATCCGTTAGGGAATATAAGTTGGATGTGCAACAAAGTCAGCTTGACAAGTTTAAGATGAAGGATAGTGAAGGAGTCGCTGAGATGTACTCTAGGATAGCTCTCATCACAAATGAGATTGCCGGCTTGGGAAGCAAAGAGATGACCGAAAAATTCATCATCAACAAGATACTTAGAGATTTGGATGGGAAGTACAACACCATGTGCAGATTGATCCAAATGATGCCAAACTGCAAGGATCTCAAGCCAACGGAAGTCATTGGAAGGATTGTCGCGTATGAAATGTCACTCAAGGACAAAGAAGAGCAGCACAACAAGTCAAGCAGTGCTTACAAAGCTTCAAGTGATGCTTATGCTACTTCAAATGACAACCTTGTGACCAATCAACAAATAAGCGTCATGGTGAGGAAATTCAACAAGTTCTACAAGAGTAGAGGCAAAGAGAGAAGCTCTAGCTCAAGATATGAAGAGAAGCGTTCATCTAGTCATGACAGAAACTTCTTTAATTGTGGAAAGCCCGTTCACCTCTCCAATGAGTGCTCGGCTCCCCACAAACGAATAAAAGAGTCACCTAGAAGACGAATCTCAAGAGAAGAGTCACCTCGAAGAGAGAGAAGGAGTAGAGAAGATCATTATCAACGAATACCCTCCCAGAGAAGTAAGGAATCAGAGAAGAAGACAACTACACCAAGAGCAACTCAAGAAGAAGACATCAAGCTCATGTTGGTGAATGGGTATCTAGCTCCGAGTCCGACAACCAATCCGAGAGAAGCTATCACTCCAACTCTGACTATATTCAAGATGAAGGTGCTGCCGGTCTAGCACTCGTATCCTCCAACTCCTATGACATATTTAATTCACCAAATGAAGGGATTGGAAGCTGCATCATGGATAAAGGCCCCAAGGTATCACACCCCAGGTACTTTGACTTTAATAGTGATGAGTCTGACTTTCTAGGAGAAGATGACTTGCTCTTTGGTAAAACTAGTGATAACAATGAAAATGAACTTGATTATACTCATGCTAGTCAAGATAAGTCATGTGATGATGATAAGAAAGAGATTGAACGTCTAGATAAAGAATTAAACACTCTTAATTTAGCTCATGAATCTACTCTAGAAGATCATAGAGAGCTTGCAAGAACTCATGAGAAACTAAATTTAGAGCAAGAGCATGAGTTTCTAAAAGCAATCAATGATGATCTTCGAAAGAAGAGTTCTTTTTATCTAGCCAAACGATTACTCTTGTCTACTTTTGTTCCACAAGTTAACCCTAAGCACACTAGTAACAAATGCAAGAAAGTATCTTCATCTAGTAACAACAACACTAATGCTCAATCAAATGTTGTTGCTAGTACTCTCTTGATTCCACTAATGATTCTCTTAGAAAAGTCGCACTTGAGGAAGAAAACAATTTATTGAAAGGAATTATAGAGAGAGGTGTCTTCAAGAGTCTTGCGAGAAGTAAGAAATTTGAGGAGATTGTACGCAAGCAAGGAGGACACCGAAAGAAGCAAGGTGTTGTTTACTTCAATGCCAACGGAGTTGAATGGGAAGAAGGTCAATACCCCATCCTGAAGTTTGTTCCCCAAAAGGAGAAGTATGATCCTAGTCTCCTCAAAGTAACAAGCTCTCAAGATGACGTTCCACCACAAGACCACAAGGGCAAGGACAAGCTTCAAGAGGAGATTAACTCATTTGAGGAAGAACCCCAAGCAATGGTCAAGTGGATTCCCAAGGCCACTGCTAGCACTACTTTATCTAGTGCTACCACAACTCCAAGGACCCCCATCAAGTTGATGTGGGTCCCCAAGAAGAAGAACTAGAGAAGTTCTTGAGGGGATACTCCGCCAATGAAATTCACTCTTATTCATTTTGTCAAGAACTATATGCAATCAACTCCAACCATATGCATTAATTCAAGGAGTCACACATTCCCTCAAAGGTAAGCAAGGGACAAGGTAATTAATGCATCAATGGGCATCATCTCGCATGTACTTCACTCCATGTCCATAGATATCCTTGCATGTATTCCTTGTGTTTGGGACTAACCCACGTGGGTGAGAAGAGTAAGAAACAACAAGGATTGCTCCCAACTCAAGATGATCTTCATCAACAATGAGCATCCACCAGTACTTCACCTACATGAAGTCTTCTACGACAAAAGCCAAGGTTAGTTTATCCCTCTTAGGGGGGATGTCACATCAAGGGGAGATTTACTCTAAGACTTGAGTATAAGAATGTCTTAAGGTGTGAACACATTAAAAGCTTT
This sequence comes from Hordeum vulgare subsp. vulgare, assembly GCF_904849725.1. Classification (NCBI taxonomy): domain Eukaryota; kingdom Viridiplantae; phylum Streptophyta; class Magnoliopsida; order Poales; family Poaceae; genus Hordeum; species Hordeum vulgare. The sequence goes on from NC_058521.1 coordinate 135,559,554, forward strand.
ATATAAAAGTGGCAACTTCACTTGTGCTTAAACGATGAGTATGTCCTATGACCAAGTATTCTTGCTCGACTCCTAAGTCGATATACTCATATATACTCCCTCTGTCCCAAATTAAGTGTCACTGCTTTAGTACAAAAGTTATACTAACTTAGTACTAATTTTGGTCACTTATTTTGGGACAGTGGGAGTAGATGACTTTGTCATCGCCAAAGTGCTTGGTAGATGCTGGAGTGGTTGTGCATGTTTGCCAAGTTTTATTTGACATCTTATTGTGTGAGCATGTTGGTATGCAAATTTTTGCTCATTCAAGAATATCCAATTGTTGTTATTCGGCTTTTCAATTTCTTTGGCCAATTGGATATACAAGAATTCCTAAGTACCTCTCTCTAGCTATCTATGCTTTCTCGTCTCAAATTATATTCATGCTACATCAAATATTTGAGCAAGCACTTTAGGGACACGCTGTGTGAGGAGCACTAAGAGATCTATCTCGGCAAGAGCTGACTTCCAAAACCTCCCATGTGCCACTCGGTGTGAACAACTCCTAATCTCAGTCCCACCGAAGCAATAGGGTTGATCTGGTTTTATAATCTCGGTCCCATCAATTTGTAAATATCGGCCTCACCGAGTTTTAGTGTCACCTAACAATTATGAAACTCGGTGGCACCGGAATTTCCAACTCGGTGTGACCAACAACAGGGGATATATATATCCAGCAGATCCAACTTTTGAAATTCAATCTTCAAATGCCACTCGTGCAACCCCCTTGGTGTCATGCTCTCATCTCCAGGACATCGTCGTTCATCTCCTGTGCGCCCTCACCACAGGAGTCCTTGTCCTCTTTGGAAATCTCTCCCGCCGCCGCCGTCGTAGGACATCTTCACAAAATTAAGGTAAAGATCTCTCCCCTCTTTGAGCTCCCTAATCTGTTTCTTGCCAAATAGGTTAAGTCCATCTACAATCCATGTTTGTAATGCTCCTATCCAGAAGAAATCTCCATTAGATTAGAGAACAAGAGGTTCTTAGGTTTAACCGTCCGCAAACTGAATCTCGGTGTCAGCAAGTCAGAAAAATCGGTCTTACTTATTTATGTTTTAGGGCTACTGAGAACAATCTCGGTGAAACTGAGTTGCTCTTTTTGGTGAAAACGAAAAGGCAGCCAAGTTTTTATTAAGGAGGTTGTTTGTCTCGGTGGCTCCGAAATTCTTGACTCGACGGAACTGAAATCCTTTTTGTAGAAAGTTAAACTTAAAACTTTGAGTTCAAAATTTTCAAAACTTATGCGTTTTGTGATGCTCATCCACTCCTACTCTTCTACATTTATTCACATGGTCAACTTGTTTTCTTGGTTGCTTGTCGATATGTCAGGATCTGGGGATAGCCAGAATGATTCCATAGAGCCTAATGTGGAAATGGACTTAGGCACTAGCCATGAGAGGAATTCTTTTGACCTAGGTACTCCAAGCTCCCATGATTTGCCCAAGGCAGCTACCAGGTCCAGAAAGAAGCTAAATTCAGATGAGGAGGATGCTGACTTCATTCTAGAAGAAAGCATTCCCCAAAATCAAAAGGAGAGGGTCACAGTCAAGAAACTGTGATAAAGGAGTATGCCAGGAGTGCTTCTATGAGAGCCTGAGAGACTGCTCACAAAGGGATGAAACCCACCCTTGAGAATCCCTCTTCCAAGCAAGCTAAAATCTAGGGCAGAAGAGGATCACAAGAGGATAGTACACATTGTTGGGAGGTTAATAGGGATGGCACCCGCAGGGTATGGCTACGGGTGGAGTTTCCCCATACCCTTACCCGCCCCGTCTGATATTACCCATCACCCTTACCCATATCCGTCAACGGGTACAATTTTTTCCCATACCCTTTACCCGCAGGGTAGACGGGTACCCGCGGGTAAAATTACCCATATTTGTAAAACATCAATTTAAACAACTTATAGTTATAAAATGCACTGTATCATATAGTTTACAAAGATAGATTATAACTACAACACATACTTATAAAACAACATCATATAGTCATAAATAACAACACATAGACATACACTTTCAATTCATAAATTATTGACATAGTGTAGATTATAGAGATAATTTTGAGTTTACATAGATTTTATATGGGTACATGGGTATATGGGTACGGGTTATATGATCCCATACCCGTACCCGCTCTACCCGATGGGTTTCAGATTTTCCTATTTATATACCCATGGGTAAGTTTTTGTCCCATACCCTTACCCTAATAGGGTTCTTACCCGCAGGGTAGTGGGTAATGGGTACCCATTGCCATCCCTAGAGGTTAACATCCATGTATGAAGATCCATCAGGATCTCCTGAGGAAGAAGGGGAAGAGGAAACTTCAAATCCACCTCCATCCAAGAAGAAGAAGCTTATGGTAGATGCAATGCTAAGCATGTCTGCACCCAAGACAAAACCTTCTGCTCCCGAGTCTAAGAAGCCAGTAGCTTCCAAGAGGACTACTAGGGATATACCTGTAGCGGAGAAGAACAAGGGCTATGCATCCAGAGATACTCCTGCAGCAGAGGAATAATATATTTCTGTGTTGAGGAAGTTGAGAGATCACTTGTCATTGCACAATGATGCTCACCCAGTTGCTGAGGACATGAAGAAGATAAGGGATCCAGGTATGGGATTGTGGAGAACAACATATCCCTATGCTGTTAGGAGGAGAAGTGCCAAAGATCCTTGCTTTCACATGAAGGAGCAACAAGATTCTATGAGACACTGCTATTGGACAAGAGTCCCGCAGTAAGTGACATAAGATATGTAGACTTGGACTACATCAAGGAACATGAGGACTTCTTCCCTCATGTGACAGATAATTTCAGGGCAATTAACATTGAAGATTTTCTTCGCAAAGAGATGACTACCTGTAACGATAAGATGATCATGCAATTCTACTACACTGCACTATGGAGGAGTGGGCTACAATCATAGGTGCCCCAAAGGTCCAAGACGGTGACTTGGATGTGTAATCTGAACCAAAAATGAATCAAAACACTATGGCTAATATGTACAATCTAGTGTCTCACCAGTACTTGAAGACACACAAGCTTGGTTCCGTCTATTTCTTGCAATCTGGGATACCCACTGCAAACACCATTATTAGGTACACCATGATGCCCAAGTCAGGAGATGAGAAGATGATCAAAGGGTATTCCATGAACATGCTGCACCACATCGAGACCCACACAAGGATTAGAGTGATGGATCTTATAGTTGAGACAGTGAGGAGGACAGCTACTAACCAGAAAAGATCCTATGGATATGCTCCGTACATTCAGATGCTCATCAATGCCAAGATTGGCAAGCATGCATATCAACTTGATGGTCCACACTTGCCACTTCAGCCAGAGTTCAAAGACAACGAGGTTGTGATGGACCCCAGCCATCCCATCTCGGCTACACCTCGTCAGCAAGTAGAGGCAGCAACAGAGGCAGAGGCATCCAGAGCATCTCCAGCCCCACAACTGAGAACTAGAGAGGAGAAGATGCAATTTCTTATCAGCACCATCCAGGGGATGGAGAAGAATATTTATGAAATTTTGTTGAACCACAAGAGACTTGAGAGGATCGTGGATACTAAATTCCATGACTTGGATATCAAAGTAACTGACTTTGATACCACAGTTGAGCAGCTAAAGCATGAAGTTGATGCAGTGCACACACCTCGCTCCAGCAGTGATGATGATTATTCATATCTTCCTACACCTAGTCAGTTCAAGACTCAGACTAGGTCTGCAGCTATGCTAGTTATCGATGCAAAGACCATCTTCATGAGCGCAAGCATCAGCGCCTTTAGCTCCACCACCTCCTGCACCTCCATTGTTAACACCTCCACCTCAAAGGATATCCGCTGAAGCCTTCGTCGACGCTCTCCTGTCGACTCCATCAACTGCTAGCGGAGGAGATCGAGCCCAGAGTGACGCTTAGCTCTAGACCTTTAAACTTTTTGGTAACTTCTTGCCAAAGGGGGAGAAGTGTATAGATCATTAGGGCTTCGAGAGAGAGAGAGATAGTTTTTCCTTTTATTGCTCTCTTTTGGTTTTTCAAAACATTTGGTCTTTTGGATGTCTTAAACTTGGTTGTGTTTGCTCATAGCTTTGATTGTTAATGCTACTACATTATATATTTGAGCTATCTACATGATGATCATTCACTCATTTGTTTGGTGTTATGTGCATTACTATTCATTCATATCATTTATGCACACCACCAAGATGTACTTGACATGGAAGAGCGACCCATGATCCTAATCAATTGTGCATTTGCATTCAAACACAAATTTAGAATAATGCACTAATTTAGGGGGGGGCTCTTGTTTTTCGCATACTTCTCAAAGCGACGATGCTAATCATTAATTATATATTTTTTTCGAAGCTTTGATCTATATGTTGTCATCAATTACCAAAAAGGGGGAGATTGAAAGCACAATTTCTACCTAAGGTAGCTTTGGTAATTAGTAACAACATATGTGTCATTGAACTAATGATATTATCTAAGTATATTTCAGAACAGATCAAAGATGCATTAGCTAAAGGATTGTGAGGAGATACCCCTTGCTGCAAGGAAAGGAATAGGATTGGCCAAGCTTCAAGCTACAAGAATCTACATTTTATATTTGTGAGAAATAACATTTGAGTCCATAGGAAAGCCAATGCTATTAAAAGGGGGGTGAGGTGTCTATTATGAATTGGTTGCTCAAGTGCTTAGATATAGCCACCAAAAATATCAACCACACAATATTCTCTATACAAAGCGTAACATTAAAATCGGTGCCACCAATAATTGCCACGTGGCCCTACCAATTTTTCTAGAGACAGAACCTTTGCCAAACCCTAGAATCTTGATACAACCTACTTCCACTTGGGTGCCATCGAAAATCAGTGACCAACTTTCTGGTCTGACATTTTCAAGAATCCCAATTTTGGAGTCTTGGAATCGGTCTCACTTATAGTTGGAAACTGCCCTAGGTCACCATATCAGTACCACCGAGATTCCTATACCGGTCTCACCGAGAATTGGAAAGTTGGCACATTTTGTGCAACTCGATGCTACCGAGATTCATTTCAGTTTCACCGAGTTGGGCAATAATGTTGTAACGATTGGATTTTAGGAGATGCCTATATATACCCATACACCATCTCTCATTTGTAGAGGAAGCACTCAGAACACACACACACACACACTTGCCATATCCATTTTTCTGAGAGAGAGCCACCAACTCATGTGTTGAGATCAAGATATTCCAATCCATCCATTTGAAATGGTGGACCATATGTTGTTTGGCTGCCGCTTCACGATGCGCTTCTGGGGTAGTGTGAATGTAGACATTGATGGTGTCTCTATCGGGGACATGGCTTCCCTGGCCGGCGCCGCTGCCATGGCCATGGACTTCGGGGTTGAGTTTGCGCTCATGTGCTGCTGGCACATGTGAAAGCACGGGAACATGGTGGTCTTGCAGCGCCAGCTGCCATCTCTTTGCCATGTACGTTGCTGTTGTTGGGAGGATGCTATGTTGTGGCACGAGCGCGTGCCAGCTGCACGGCGCCACCACCCGACCTCCTCGCTTAGTGTTCTTTCTGCCTAGATGCCTCCCTCCCTCAAATCGAGGTGTGTGTGTGAGAAAACATGTGGGATTTTAGCCCACTTTGATCAATATATTTAGGTGGGGGAAACTCTCCCACCCAGTGGAAATTCAAAAAAAACTTGATTTCTAGCCTTCCCAAGTTGCTTTCCACCCAATCAATCTCTTCTACCCACACCAAATCCATGAGAGAATGATTGAGTGTTGAGGAGACTATCTTTTGAAGCACAAGAGAGGAGTTCATCGTTCTATCGCATCTATTACCTTTTGGAGGGTGGTGCCTCCTATATTGGTTAGGTATCACTTGGGATCCTCCTACTTCGTGTTGTGGAGTTGAACCAAGAAGTTTGTAAGGGCAAGGAGATCACCTATTTCATGAAGATCTACCCCGAGTGAGGCTAGTCGTGTGTGGACATAAGACATGGTGGAATAGACAGGGTCGCTTCTTCGTGGACCCCTTGTGGGTGGATCCCTCCATGGACTCTCACGTCCGTTACCCTCTATGGGTTGAAGTCTCCACTAACATGGACGTACAATAGCACCACCTATCGGAACCACGCCAAAAATTGCCGTGTCATCCTTTGCATTTGATCTTCCTATCCCTACCCTCTACTTACATTTGCATTTCATTACTTTCTGTTCCAATACTCTTAGATATTCATGTGTAGGGAGTGCTTGACTAGTTACAATTGCTAAAACTGGCCCACAACTAAAATTGGGAAAATGCTAAGTTTTTATTTGGTCAAGTAGTCTAATCACCCCCTCTAGACATACTTGAGATCCTATAGAAGTTAATTCCCTTTGAGGGGAAGTACGTCTCCGTTGGAGCGGTGTTGAGGCACAATGCTCCCCAAGATGCCACTAAGGCCACTGTATTCTCCTCACACCCTCATACAATGCGAGGTGTCATGATTCCACTAGTGGTGGCCTTGAAGGCGGTGACCGAACCTTTACAAACAAGGTTGGGGCAATCTCCACAACATAATTGGAGGATCCCAACAACACCACAAAGCTTCACCACAATGGAACATGGCTTTGAGGCGACCTAAACCGTCTAGGGTGCTCAAACACTCAAGAGTAACTAGACCCGCAAGGGATTAGTGGAGGGAATCAATTTTTTCTTGGTGGAGGTGTAAATCAAGGCCCTCTCAACCAAACCCTAGAATATCAACAAGTTTTGTTGGTTAGAAAGAGAGTGAGGCGAAAATGGAGCTTGGAGCAACAATGGATCCTAGGCTTGGAAAAGGTGGTCTTCTTGGGTAAGAAGAGCTCCTTTATGTAGTGGGGGAACAAATCCACCCGTTACCTTCTTACTCAGCTTGCACATGAGCGGTACTAGTCCTCCGGAGTGCAGTACTACCGCTCCGAAGGTCGGTACTACCAACGATCATAGGTAGTACCGCTCCTAGGAGTGGTACTAACGCTCGGTGGCAGGGCCACAAATCAAGAGGGGAAGCAGCGAGAGGTAGTTCCTCTTGAGCGGTTGAAAGCACATATGCTCCCTTTGGTGATTTTGATAATTCATGACAACATACATTGTCTCTTGAACTTAAACTTTTACCTAGTATATTTCAAGTATAGTCCACAGAGAGCGTTGGCTATAGGATTGTGAGGAGAAGCCCCTTGATGAAGGAAGGGTTAGGATTGGCTCAAGCTTCAACCAAGAAGACTCTACATTTTATATTTGCGAGGAATCACTTTGAGTCCATAGGAAATCAAATACTATTAAATGGGAATCAGGTATTATGATGAATTGGTTGTGCTTAGAGATGACCACCAAAAATACTCAGCCATTCTCCCACAAAGTATCTCTGTCCAAACCCAAATGAGAAAAATCGGTGCCACCCACATTTCCAACTCGGCCCTACCAATTTTACACTTATACATATCCTATGACAAACCCACCATCTCGGTACCACCAACATTCCATTCGGTGCCACCGAAATAAGTGACCAACTTTCGGGTTAGCCATTTTCAAGAATCGGTACCACCGAGTTTGAGAATTTGTCTCACCGAGTTTTGGACCAACTCTCTGGTTAGCCGTTTTCAAGAGTTGGTACCACCGAGTTTTGAGAATTGGTCTCACCGAAATTTGGAAACTGCCTAGGACACTAATATTGGTACCACCGAGATTTATATATTGGTCTCACCGAGAATTCAGAAGTTGCCACATTTAGTGCAACTCGGTACCACCAAGATTCATTTCGGTGTCACCGAGTTAGGCAATAATGTTGTAGCGGTCGGATTTTGGGAAATGTCTATATATGCCCCTCCACCACCTCTCATTTGTAGAAAAAGCACTCAGAACACACTTACACTTGCGAGATCCATATTTCTGAGAGAGAGCCACCTACTCATGTGTTGAGATCAAGAAATTCCAATCCAACCATTTGAAATTTAATATCTAGACTCCCCAAGGTGATTTCCACAAGATCAATCTCTCCTACCCATGCCAAATCTATGAGAGAGTGATTGAGTGTTGAGGAGACTATCTTTTGAAGCACAATATCAAGGAGTTCATTGTTCTACCACATTTATTACCTTTTGGAGGGTGGTGCCTCCTAGATTGGTTAGGTGTATCTTGGGAGCCTCCTACTTCGTGTTGTGGAGTTGAACCAAGATGTTTCTATGGACAAGGAGATCGCCTACTTCGTGAAGATCTACCATGAGTGACACTAGTCGTGTGTGGACGGAAGTCGTGGTGGAATAGACAAGGCCGCTTCTCCGTGGACCCCTTGTATGTGGAGCCCTTCGTGGACTCTCGCAACCGTTACCCTTCATGGGTTGAAGTCTCCACTAACATGGACGTGCGATAGCACCACCTATCAGAACCATGCCAAAAATCGCCGTGTCAACTTCTTCGCGTTTGATCTTCTTAAACTCTACTCCTTACTACATGTGCAAAGTCTTTACTTTCCGCTTCCATATTTGTTGACTAGCATGTGTAGGGTTGCACTAGACTTGATAGAATCGCTAAAATCTGCCACCTATTAAATTGGAAAAAGGCTAGGATTTTAATTTATGCAAGTAGTCTATTCACCCCCCTCTAGACACCTCTTCTATCGATCTCAGAATTGGTATTAGAGCAAGGTCTCCAAAAGCTTGGTTTAAACACCATTGAAGGAAGATGGATGTGCCTAGTTTGGGGAATAATAGTTGTAGAGTGCCTATTCTTGATGGGGAACATTTTAGACAATGGAAAGATGAAATGCTTGATAAATTTGATAAATTCCATTTTCACAAATATGTTGAATATCCCTATGAGCCCCCATTGATCTTTTGCATCCTTCTCATGATGAAGAACTTGATATGCTTGGTAAAACTATTAATCTAATCATTAGAGGACTGCCAAGAAATGTGCTTAACCAATTGCAAAATTTTGAGTGTTCTCATACTTTGTGGAAAAACTTAGAGAAAATATATCCCGACTATTCACTCAATAACTTGAGATCATTTTCCATAAATGCATTTCCTTTCACAAAATGAAGCCAACCGATCCTTATTTTGATAAATGCCTTTTTGAGCTTCGTGACCTCATGCGTGCTAAGGGAGATGTCATTACCATTAACAATGTCATTGTTGAAACCACTCACATGCATAAATATACACATTGTCTTAGTCAAAATTTTGATCAAATTCTTGTTTCCTATGACGAAGATATTTCGTCCGACAACGACAATGTGGAGCATGGATACTACGATTAAGATGAAGAGTTTGACATCGAGTAAGAGAAGGCCATGAGGAACCTTAGTCTTATGGCGAACCTTAGAGACTACATGGCCAGAGGAAAGGAGTGGGTTCTCGATACTGGTTGCACCAATCGCATGACCGGAGATAAAGACATGTTCCATGAGATCACACCAAACCATGGGCCTCGAAGTTATGTGACCTTTGGAGACAACTCTAAGGGTAAGGAACTTGGTCTTGGTAAGGTGGCCATATCTCGTGATAGTTCTATTCAAAATTTCATGCTTTATTGAATCTCTTGGCTACAATATTCTTTCCGTATCTAGACTAGCAGACTTCGGTAGCAATGTGCTATTTACGGAAGTTGACTGCCAAGTGTTTCGTTGTGATAACTATAGCATGATCTTTACTGGTTTCCGTAGAGGTGATCTATACATTGTCGATTTCACTAAAAAAATCCAAACCCCATACATGTCTTATTGCAAAATGTTCTAAAGGTTGGTTGTGGCATAGAAGGTTAGGGCATGTAGGCATGCGTAACCTTGACATGCTTATCAAAGGTGATCATATTATTGGTGTTAGAGATGTTATCTTTGACAAAGATTAACTTTGTAGTGCTTGTTAAGTAGGAAATCAAGTCTGTGGAAGTCATCCCGTGAAGAACATCATGACTACAAGAAGGCCACTCGAGCTGCTACACATGGATCTTTTCGGTCCCAATGCTTACAAGAGCCTCGGTGGAAATTCTTATGGTTTAGTCGTTGTTGATAATTTTTCCATATTTACGTGGGTATTCTTTCCTCATGATAAGGCGCATGTACAAAAGATCTTCAAGAACTTCGCTCGGAAAGCTCAAAATCAGTTTGAAGTGAAGATCAAGAAAGTTCGGAGCGACAATGGAACAGGATTCAAGAACAGAAATGTGGATAATTTTCTTGATGAAGAAAGTATCTCACATGAGTTCTCGGTGACGTACGTGCCTCAACAAAATGGAGTTGTTGAGAGGAAGAACCGTACTCTCATAGATATGGCTAGAATGATGCTTGACAAATACAAGACGCCAAGACACTTTTGGGGAGAAGTCATGGAAACAACTTGTCACGCCATAAACCGAATCTACCTACACAAGCTTCTCGGTAAAATTGCATATGAGATACTCACCAGTAACAAACCTTAAGTTGGATACTTTCGAGTATTCGTCTCTAAGTGCTACATTCTTGATAAGAATCGCGACACTAAATTTTCTCCTAAATCTCATGAAGGTTTCCTACTCGGTTATGGATCAAACTCTCACACTTACGTGTCCACAATAGCTTCACTAGAAAAGTTGAAGATATGGTAGATGTGAAGTTTGATGAATCTAATGGTTCGCAAGTCAAACAATTGCCAAATTATGTAGTAGATAAGGAACCTTCGGAAGCCATCCAAGATCTACCTATCGCGAAGATTCGTCCCATGGAGGTGAAGGAAAGTAATTCATCAATTTAGGTGGTAGCTCCTACTTCGCATTAAGGCAAACCAAAAAATGATATGGAGGCATCCATAAGCGGTACACGAAATGATGCATCAGAGGAAGAGGTACATCGTGATAATCCACCTCAACCTTCCTCACCACCACCTCAAGGAGATGTCACCCTTAACGACAATGTGCAAGATGATGATGATGAAGAATCTCCACCATCCAACAAGAAGAAGCTATCATGAGTTCCAGTAAGAGTGGACAAAGATCATTTAATGAATCAAATCTTTAGTGACATACAAACTGGGAAAATCTCTCACTATGAATCTCGTTTAGCTAAATTTTGCGAGCATTATTCTTTCATATCTAGCATTGAGCCTTTGAGTACATAAGAAGCCCTTCAAGACCCGGTTTGGGTGAATGCCATGCACAAAGAGCTACTCAACTTCGAGAGGAATCAAGTGTGGACACTTGTTAAAAAGCCCGAAGACGAGCAAAACATCATCGGTACAAGATGGGTGTTTAGGAACAAGCAAGATGAAGATGGAAAAGTTGTACGCAACAAGGCGCGTCTCGTAGTCCAAGGATACAAGCAAGTCGAAGGTATGGACTATGGTGAGACTTATGCCTCCGTTGCTAGACTTTAAGCCATCTCCAATCTTCTCGCTTATGCGAATCACCATGATATTACTCTTTACCTGTAGCGGCCCGACCTAAAACGGCCAAGTCTCTCGTATTTTTGTACCATCCCAAGATCATGCTGGTACACACACAGACATCAATGTATATATCGAGAGTTCAATCACACAACTTTATTAATCAGATATCATATCGAGTACTTTACTACAATAAAGAGGTTGAAGGCCAAACTCATGAGATAACTAAACGAAGACTAGTGGAAGCTTCAATAGTAGTAGAGTCCATCTGACTCCAGGTCATATCACCGAGCGTAGATCGCGACCTGACTCCAAGTACTATGCAACATGACACGTTGCTGCCGTGTAGGTCAGCATATTGAATATGCCGGCAAGTCACAAAAGAGAGAGGTGAAAAGTATCATCTATTCTACATGCATATATGGCAGGTGGGGCTTGTAAGTTTTTAGAGGAAAGCAAGGTGTTCACCTACCACAAGAGAGGGCTAAAATAAAAATATTACTACATTGTTGGTTGTTAACGAGATGGTTCCACCAAACAATTCTCGTACCCAAGTTGTCAATAATACCCACATCATTATTAATTGTGTTGAGAATTCCAGATAGTTTCAGTTCCTTCGGCTCATGTCGTCCATGACCGTGGACATGGAAAATCGATTAGGTTTGGTTACTCTCCAGAGTTTTGCACACGTTCCCCACATGATTTGATTGCCTCCGTTGAATGTCCTTGCACTACAGAGTGTTTGAGGACAGGATGATCAAAACATGGTCTTTCAACGGGTTCCTCTGAGCCTCTGTCGGTGCCCATCCAATCCTACCGTTCTTCTACATCTCGTAGCACCGCCTGTCCAGAGTCGCCGCGTTGTCCAACCAAGCCAGAGCCCATAATGACTTGTGGCTGTGCAGGTAAGCCTTGGGTCTTGAAGCATCCATCCATCTCCTCGTGCCTGGGTGAAGCTTTCCGCAAGATGTCATGGCGCTTCTCCATGCATCCCGGGTCCTCTGCTGGTTTATCCCAGGGGGGCCATCAAAACCGTCCTTCACCTAGAGGTATTGCATCACGAGGTCTGATAACCCACAAGTATATGGGATCGCAACAGTTTTCGAGGGTAGAGTATTCAACCCTAATTTATTGATTCAACTCAAGGGGAAGTGAAAGAATATTCTCAAGTATTAGCAGTTGAGTTGTCAATTCAACCACACGTGAAAGATTTAGTGTCTGCAGCAAAGTATCAGTAGCAAGGTAGTATGATAGCAGCAGTAGCAATAGTAACCAATAGCAGCAAAGTAACAGTAGTAGCAACAGAGTAACAGTAGCAGTAGTGACAACAGTAGTGGCAAAGTAACGTAGCAAGGACCAGTAGGAAAAACTCGTAGGCATTGGATCGGTGATGGATGATTATGCCGTATGTGATTCATCATGTAACAGCTATAACACGGAGAGATAAGTAACTAGCTCCCGTTCGTCAATCTAATGTAGGCATGTATTCCGTATGTAGTCATATGTGCTTAGGGAAAAGAACTTGCACGACATCTATTGTCCATCCCTCCCGTGGCAGCGGGGTCCTAATGGAAACTAAGGGATATTAAGGTTCTCTTTTTAATAAAGAGCTGGACCAACGCATTAACACGTGGTGAATACATGAACTCCTCATACTATGGTCATCTTCGGGAGCGGTTCCGGCTATTGTCACTCCGGGGGTGCCGGGTCATAACACATAGTAGGTGACTACAACTTGCAAGATAGGATCTAAAACACACATATATTGGCGACAACATAATAGGTTCAGATTTGAAATCATGGCACTCGGGCCCTAGTGACAAGCATTAAGCATGGCAAAGTAGTAGCAACATCAATCTCAGAACATAGTGGATACTAGGGATCAATCCCCGTCAAAACTAACTCGATTATATGATAGATCTCATCCAACTCATCACCATCTAGCAAGCCTACGAATAGATTACTCACGAACGGTGAAGAGCATCATGGAATTGGCGATGAAGGAAGGTTGATGATGACGATGGCAACGATCTCCCCTCTCTGGAGCCCAGAACGGACTCCAGATCTGCCCTCTAGAGGAAGAACAGGAGGTGGCGGCGCATCCGTATCGTAAAACGCGATGAACTCTTCTCCTTGATTTTTTTCCGGACGAAAGATGTTATATAGAGCTGGAATTGGGGGCGGCGGAGCCCTGAGGAGCTCACAAGCCTGCCTGCCCCGGCCAGGGGGGGTGGCCGGGCCTGTGGGCTTGTGGGCTCCTGGCTCCGTCCCTCCAGTTGATTCTTGCGCTAGTATTTTTTATATATTCCAGAAAAATTCCTCGTAGATTTGCATGTCATTCTGAGAACTTTTATTTCTGTGCAAAAACAACACCATGGCAATTCTGCTGAAAACAACGTCAGTCCGTGTTAGTTCCATTCAAGTCATACAAGTTAGAGTCCAAAACAAGGGCAAAAGAGTTCGGAAAAGTAGATACGTCGGAGACGTATCAACTCCCCCAAGCCTAAAGCCTTGCTTGTCCTCAAGGAATTCAGTTGACAAACTGAAAGAGCCAAAAGAAAAATTTGACGAACTCTGTTTGATCTTGTTGTTGCAACTATGTCTAACTCATATCCAGAATTTCAGCAAGATCACAAGTAAACCACATAAGCAAATGACATCTAGGTCTCACGGTAAACTCATATCCATGGCATAATCAACTAGCGAGCAAATAATAATAAGTCTCAAACGTCAACACTTCAATCAAAACAATCATGAAGCAGTACAAACAGATGATATCTCGCTAGCTCTTTCTGAGACCGCAAAACATAAATGCAGAGCACCTTCAAAGACCAAGAGCTGACTAAACATTGTAATTCATGGCAAAGAAGATCCAGTCACAGTCATACTCAACACAGTTAAAAGCAAAGCATAAAAATGACAGAGGTGCTCTCTAATTGGTGCTTTTATAAGAGGAGGATGACTCAACAGGAAAATAAATACACATGCCCTTTGCAGAGGGAAGCATTGATTTGAAGAGGTGCCAGAGCTCAAGCTTTGAAAACAGAGATAATAATTTTGGCTGGCATGCTTTCATTGTCAATGCAATGACTAAGAGTTCTCACCATCTTCCACGCTACACATGCCATAGGCGGTTCCCCAAATAGAAAAGTAAAGTTTTGACTCCCCCACCACCAATCAATCACACTCCACGACTAGTCGAATACTCGGGTGCCGTCCATACTAACATAAATCCAGGGGGAGTTTTGTTTGCAATTATCTTATCGATTTGAGCATGGAACTGGGCATTCCAATTACCGTCCCCTTTCTCGTTAATGATAGTGAATAAACACATATCAAGGATCACACGCCTAGCATGGAAGATACTGATAGCCCCCTGTCACCACATGAGCGGTTCGGGCATGCAAAACAGATTATTTCTTGAAGATTTAGAGAGTGGCACATGCAAATTTACTTGGGACGGCAGGTAGATACCGCATATAGGTAGGTTTGGTGGACTCATACGGAACAACTTTGGGTTCATGGAGGGGGATGCACAAGTAGTATTCCTGCTTAGTACAAGTGGGGGCTAGCAAAAGACTGGGAAGCGACCAACTAGAGAGCGACAACAGTCATCCAAATGCAATGAGATTAACTAACATTGAGTGCAAGCATGAGTAGGACATAAATCACCATGAACAAGAATATCATAGAGGCTATGTTGATTTTGTTTCGACTACATGCGTGAACATGCGCCAAGTCAAGCCACTTGAATCATTCAAAGGAGGATACCATCCTATCATACTACATCATAGTCATCTGAACATTCATGTGGGCATCCAAGACAAACCATTATAAGCTCCTATCTAAGTAAGCATGGCATAAGCAACTTTTATCTCTAAGTTGTCATTGCAAACCTGTTTCTCTCACAACAAAGCTGAATCAGGAACGATGAGCTAGTCATATTTATAAAAACAAAATAGATCGAGTCCATACCAGCTTTTCCAGGCTTAGTCACTTCATCATATATCGTCATTATTGCCTTTAACTTGCACGACCGAATGATGTGAACAATAATAAGAGTGCTCATGCATTGGACTAAAGCTGGAATCTGCAGGCAAACACAAAGGAGAAGACAAAGTAATATGGATCTTTAATAGATAAACAAATATGCATGTGAGAGCCACTAAACATTGTAACCATGGTCTTCTACCTTGACCCAAAGAAAAAGAAAACTATTTACACGGGAAAGCTCCCAACAAGCAAAAGAAGAACAAGAAAATATTTTTGGGTTTTCTCAATATAGACAGACACACAAAAAGAAAACGACAAAAAAGAAATAAACTAGCATGGATGAAACAGTGGCAAAGTGTGAACACCGACGAACAAAGTGAAAGCATAAGCAAGAATGTAAAGTCGGTGAGAAACACGTACTCCCCCAAGCTTAGGCTTTTGGCCTAAGTTGGTCTACTCCCAAGGAGGGAAATAACCAGCTCCGGGGTACTCCGGAGTGGACTGAGGATGCTACTGCTGTGTGAGCTCCTCTGGCTCCCACCGATAAACCAGCGTCTGGTACTCGACTGGTGGCTCGAGCACGGGCACCTATGGTTGGGCTAGGCCCCAATATGCGTAGATGTCCGAGGGCATAATAATATACCTGCCTGCATGAAGGTTGAACAAAGAAGGAGCAGGCAAAGTAATGGTCTCACGAGTACCCTGACTAAACACTAGGTTATAAATCATCCTTCTATTTATATCTCTATCAAGAAAGTCATGGCGAACCATGCTATCGTAATCTAGATATCTCTCGGGAAGAAGAATCTCTTCTTCCTCTTCCAGTCTAATAGGTATCTCAAAGTGTCTAGCAAGATGAGTAGCATAGATACCTCCATAGACAATGCCTTTAGAACGGTTCGTGTTCAACCGTTGAGCTACTATGGCGCCCAAGCTATAAGTTTTGTCATTATAAAGGGCTTCGCGCAGGACCGCAAGATCTGGGGAGCTAAGTGACCCAGCTTTCCCACGACCAATCAAACATTTTCCCACAAATAGTGAGAAGTACCGAAGCACGGGAAAAATGTATGCTAGCAGCTCTAGTGCAAGACACTCCTCTCTCCTCTCTTACAGCAATAGTGTCGATGAAAGCTTCCAAGTCCCGTGGACGAGGTTCATGAATATCCCCAACGTAAGGTAATTTGCAAACATTGCAAAAATCCTGGAGTGACATGCACTGGGGGACATCATAAAGTTTGAACTCAACCATAGGAGGATTCTTCCTCGGATAGAAGTTAAAGCTTTGTACGAAGATATTAGTGAGAAGGAGGTATTGCGGACACTTATCTTCAACGAAGGCGGTAAGGCCTGCGTTCTCCACCAAGTAGTAAAAGTCCTGATAAAGTCCGGCGGCGCGTAAGAACACATCGCTTGGCCACTCGCACGCTCGAACTTCTGCAACTCGAGGGACCAGATACTTGGGCTTCTTCTCACTTCCATCATCCTTGGGGTCACGGCTTGAAGAGCCTCTTAAGAACCTCCTCATCATTCCCCGTTTCTATCTCTGAAAATTTCTGAAATTTTTAGTTATTCTAAGGAAAAGTGAACAAGGCTCAACTAAACTCATAGCAACTACTCCCACAAGTGCCTAGAGGCCATATTACACATCAAAACCACTTGGGACCAGCTAAAATTAGCATGCAAAGCTCAAGAACATGGTCACCAAGGCAACAAAAATACACGAAGCATAAGGCACTAGAGCGAAAACTAATTGGACCAATGGAGGAGTCACTTACCATGGAGTAATTTCCCCAAAACAGTTCGGAGAATGGTGCTTTGAACAAGGAGATCGAAAATCCCAGCAAGAGGAGCAAGAACACGGGTTTGAGCTGCGAAATGCATTTTTTCTAGAGGTAGGAGAAGTGGATGAGAGCTAGAATGAGTGCGGGGATGCATGTGGCCCCACAAGCCTGCCAGCCCCGGCCAGGGGCGATGGTCGGGCCTGCTGGGCTTGTGGCCCACTAGCGCATCTTCAAGACTAGCTACTCGTCTCAGTATTTTTCAAAAATTCCAGAAAAAATCATACTTGATTTTCAGGACGTTCGGAGAAATTTTATTTTCGGGGTACTTTTCTACGGGACGCTAAAACAGAAAACAGGGAAAAGTAAACTAAACCTATCATTTTTTCTTCTAAGGAACCGAAGGTGAAAGCTTGGAACAGATGTTTGTGACTCCTCGATTCATCCATCTCATGGTCATCGAAAGAAATTCGTCGATGAGGTTGATCAAGTCTCCTTGACAAACTTTTTTGAATCGCAAAAGAGAATAGAGAATTTTCGGATAGTCACTAGGTCACCTCAATGGGGATGTGTATCTCCCCAACAAGCAAATTCTACTTCATCTTGACATGAGGTATAGGGCATTCAAAGCTCCCAATAAGAATCGATTAAGTTTTTTCGATAGCGTTGATGCAATATACTCGATATTGTTTCTTCGGAGAGTGCACCGTATGCTCATTACCGTTGACATGGAAAGTGACATTGCCTTTGTTGCAATCTATAACAGCCCCTGCAGTGTTTAAAAAGGGTCTTTCGAGGATGATCGCCATGGCATCGTCCTCGGGAATATCCAAGATAACAAAGTCTATCAAGATAGTGACATTGGCAACCACGACAGGCACATCCTCGCAAATGCCGATAGGGAAAGCAGTTGATTTGTCGGCCATTTGTAGAGAGATTTCAGTGGGTGTCAACTTATCCAGTTCAAGTCTATGATAAAGAGAGAGAGGCATAACACTAACACCGACTCCAAGGTCACATAAAGCAGTTCTAACGTAGTTACCCTTAATGCAGCAAGGTATAGTGGGCACACCGGGATCACCTAGTTTCTTGGGAATTCCACCCTTGAAGGTATAGTTAGCAAGCATGGTGGAAATCTCAACCTCAGGTATCCTCCTCTTATTAGTCACAATATCCTTCATCTACTTAGCATACAGAGACATTTTAAGCATATCTGTCAAACGCATTTGCAGAAAGACAGGTCTAATCATTTCAACAAATCGCTCAAAATCCTCACCATCCTTTTTCTTGGATGGTTTGTGAGGAAAGGGCATGGGTTTCTGAACCCATGGTTCCCTTTCTTTACCATGCTTCCTAGCAGCGAAGTAATTCTTATCGTATCTTCTATTCTTAGGCTGTGGGTTATCAAGACCAACAGGTTCAATCTCCACATCCTTATCATTGCTAGGTTGAGCATCAACATAAACATCACTATTGATATTATCATTAGGCTCATGTTCATCACCATATTGTGTCTCAGCATCAGAAACAGAGGCATCGTTCGGACTCTCAGGTGTAGCAGCAACAGGGTTTCTAGCGTGTAGGTTCCTATCATCTTTCTTCTTCTTTCTAGGATGACTAGGTGCATCAGTGCTAACTCCTTGAGAATCTTGTTCAATTCTCTTTGGATGACCCTCAGGATACAAAGGTTCCTGGGTCATTCTACCGCCTCTAGTGACGACTTTGACAGAATTGTCATTCAACTCATTGAGCAAGTCATTCTGAGCTTTAAGTACTTGTTCTACTTGAGTAGTAATCATAGAGGCATGTTTACTCAGAAGCTTAAGATCATTGACGTTTCTGTCCACACAAGCACTTAAATGACTAAGCATACGAGCATTTTATTCCAATTGTCTGCTAACATAATCATTGAAACTCTGTTGTTTGGCAACAAAATTATCAAATTCATCCAGGCATAGATAGCAGGTTTATCAAAAGGAATATCACTCTCATGAAACCTACGCAGAGAATTTACTTCTACTACCTATATCGGGTTATCGAGACCATGGATCTCTTCTATAGGTGGTAGATTTTTGACATCTTCAGATTTAATGCCTTTCTCTTGCATAGATTTCTTAGCTTCTTGCATATCTTCAGGACTGAGGAATAGAATACTTCTTTTCTTCGGAGTTGGCTTAGGAGGTGGTTCGGGAATATTCCAAGCATTCTCGTTGCACAAGATGTTATTCAATAGGATCTCAGCTTGTTCTACATATCTAGGTGGTCTCTAGAAGCATCGGTGAGTCCATTATAGAAGATATCAAGTATTTCATTCTTTTCAAGAGGGTGATCAGGCAAAGCATTGAGTAGCTGGATGAGCCTCCCCCAAGCTTGTGGGAGACTCTCTTCCTCAGTTGAGCAAAGTTGTATATTTCCTGCAAGGCAGCTTGCTTCTTATGGGCAGGGAAATATTTTTCAGAGAAGTAGTAGACCATATCCTGGGGGCTACGCACACAACCAGGAGCAGGAGAAGTGAACCAAGTCTTAGCGTCATCCTTTAGCGAGAAAGGAAACAGCTTGAGGATATAGTAGTGGCGGATCTTTTCCTCACTAGTGAATAGGGTGGTTATATCGTGCAGTTTGGTAAGATGGCCTACAACCGTTTCAGACTCATAACCGTGAAAAGGATCTGATTCGACCAGAGTGATTAACTTAGGGTGGACACAGAATTCATAATCCTTATCGGTCACAAGGAGAGGCGAAGTAGTAAACTTCGGGTCATATTTCATCCTAGCGTTCAGAGATTTTTCTTTCCACTTGAGCAGTAATTTCTCAACATCATAGCTATCCTTACATGCAAGAAAATCCTCAGCTATATCTCCCTCCATAACATAACGTTCAGGCATATCAGGCAATTCGGGCATAGGAGAGCTAGTTCTAGCAGGCAAAATAGCAGGTTCTACTTCAATAGTATCAGCAGTTTCAGAGGTATCATCACATCTAGCAGCAACTCTAGCAATTTGTGCATCAAGGAATGCACCTAGTGGCAAAGCAGTATCAAGCACATCATCATCAGGCAAAGTAGTATCAAGCATAGCATCATCAGGGAAAGCAGTATCAAGCATAGCATCATCATAAGCATCATGGGCAGCAGAAGTAGCATCATCAAGCACAGGCGACATATCAAGATTTCTAGCAGGAGGTGATGTCACAAACTTACTCATAACTAAAGGTGAATCAAGTGCAGAGCTAGATGACAGTTCCTTACCTGTCCTCGTAGTTGAGGGCAAGATTTCAGTTCTTGGATCTTTCGGATTCCTCATAGTGACCAGAAGACGTAAATCCCAAGTGACTCAGAGAATATAGCTGTGCTTCCCCGGCAACAGCGCCAGAAAAAGGTCTTGATAACCCACAAGTATAGGGGATCGCAACAGTTTTCGAGGGTAGAGTATTCAACCCAAATTTATTGATTCGACTCAAGGGGAAGCGAAAGAATATTCTCAAGTATTAGCAGTTGAGTTGTCAATTCAACTACACCTGAAAGATTTAGTGTCTGCAGCAAAGTATCAGTAGCAAGGTAGTATGATAGCAGCAGTAGCAACAGTAACCAGTATTAGCAAAGTAACAACAGTAGCAACAGAGTAACAGTAGCAGCAGTGACAGCAGTAGCGGCAAAGTAACGTAGCAAGGACCAGTAGGAAAAACTCGTAGGCATGGATCGGTGATGGATGATTATGCCGGATGTGATTCATCATGTAACAACTATAACACAGAGAGATAAGTAACTAGCTCTCGTTCGTCAATCTAATGTAGGCATGTATTCCGTATGTAGTCATACGTGCTTAGGGAAAAGAACTTGCATGACATCTATTGTCCATCCCTCCCGTGGCAGCGGGGTCCTAATGGAAACTAAGGGATATTAAGGTTCTCCTTTTAATAAACAACCGGACCAATGCATTAACACGTGGTGAATACATGAACTCCTCATACTATGGTCATCTCCGGGAGTGGTTCCGGCTATTGTCACTCCGGGGTTGCCGGGTCATAACACATAGTAGGTGACTACAACTTGCAAGATAGGATCTAAAACACACATATATTGGCGACAACATAATAGGTTCAGATCTGAAATCATGGCACTCGGGCCCTAGTGACAAGCATTAAGCATGGCAAAGTAGTAGCAACATCAATCTCAAAACATAGTGGATACTGGGGATCAATCCCCGTCAAAACTAACTCGATTACATGATAGATCTCATCCAACTTATCATCGTCCAGCAAGCCTACGAATAGATTACTCACGAATGGTGAAGAGCATCATGGAATTGGCGACGAATGAAGGTTGATGATGACGATGGCGACGACCTCCCCTCTCCGGAGCCCAGAACGGACTCCAAGATCTGCCCTTCGTATCGTAAAACGCGATGAACTCTTGTCCTTGATTTTTTTCCGGACGAAAGAGGTTAGATAGAGCTGGAATTGGGGGCGGCGGAGCCCTGAGGAGCTCATAAGCCTGCCAGCCCTAGCCAGGGGGTGGCTGGGCCTGGTGGGCTTGTGGGCTCCTGGCTCCGTCCCTCCAGTTGATTCTTGCACCAGTATTTTTTATATATTCCAGAAAAATTCCTCATAGATTTCCAGGTAATTCCGAGAACTTTTATTTCTGCGCAAAAACTACACCATGGCAATTCTGCTGAAAACAGCGTCAGTCCAGGTTAGTTCCATTCAAATCATGCAAATTAGAGTCCAAAACAAGGGCAAAAGAATTCGGAAAAGTAGTTACGATGGAGACGTATCAAGGTCTCGGAAGTCTTGACATATCCGGACTTGATTATGAAAAATTTCTCACAACACTCGTGATAGACTCTCAAGCAAAACCCCGTCTACTTAAGCATAGCAAAACAACATGTATTGTCCTGGGCCAAGTAACAAGGGTGATGGGTGCCTACCACATGATACTACATCAAAAACCAAATTTTCGATTTCCTACTTAGCATGCAATAGGTGAAGAAAGGTTGATCTACAATGCATATAAAACATAGGAAATATGATCAACGTGACTTGCCTTGCCGACGACTGTCGAACTGGAACTCTTCTAGATAACAAGCTTCGCACTCTAGGTGATCTATCGACACAAACAAATCGACATAAAGCATCTAATAAAGGAATAGCTATAGCAGAAGGTGAAAAATTGTCTTTCATAACCAAATCAGAATCTGTTTTGGTGAAAACCCCAAGATAAAATATTCTAAAATTCTGAAATTGAACCTACTGATAAATAAGATCACTAGTGATCAGTAGCAAAAAGATTCAATTAAAAAACTATGTTAAACTCCCCGTATTCAAAAAATAATATTTAAACGAAATCTGTTCTAACTCAAATTATATAAATTCAAACATAGTCAAATTTTATATTTTTGGAAACTACATAAAATTTGTGATCTAATGTAGAAAGAATCACCTCAACTGGATTTGTAGATTAAAAGTTATTAACAAAACAAAAACGGAACTATTTCTGTTACAGATTTAAAATAGAAAAGAAAACGGTGACGTGGCATGTTTTGATTGGCTGAAACCGTGCGCTGCTAGAGCTATGCTAGCAAATGGCCGATATGTAAGAAAAACGTTTCGGTTAATGTAAAAAAATAACAGACCGGACGGTTCTTTTTAAAGAACCGAAGGGGTAAGTCCCTTCTAATCTACACCCTACGTTCTAGATCAAACGGTGAAAAAACCAAAAAAAAGATGAGGAAGACCTCACCGTTGCTGGCAGAGGAGGGAGCTCCGGCGAGGTGAGCAGGGGGCGGCTAGGGCGAGGTGCTCGGGCTTGGGTTAGAAATGGGGTGCGGCCGGGGTGGGGAGGTTCCTAGGGCGGCAAGAGGGTGGGCGGCGCGGCAGGAGGTGCGGCACGGACGCTGCAGCGAGCTCCTGTAGCTCAGCCGGCGAGCTCTACAGGGGGGCGTGGAGGTGGCGAATCAGGGCGATGGCGAGGGGAATGGGGTGCGGCCGGGGTGGGGGTACTTATAGGGGGCGAGGAGCGGGGGGAGGTAGGAAATCCAGAGATCGTGGGGAGGAACCTTCCTCTGGCGCCGACCATGGCCAGGATGGAAGGTGGCGCGAGGTTAGGGGTGACGGGGATGGGCCAGATCTGATTTGCATTAATGGGCGAGCTGTAATTTCCTAATAAAAAGATTTTATACCTTTTTTGAAAACAGGAAATAAAACGATTAAAAGGAAATAGGATATACTCGGAATATAGGGGTATTATATATCAAAATTATCAAAAAAATAAATCCAATAAGATGGATATTTTTCCACGGCCAAAAAAAGAAAACTTTAGACAAAATTATTTTCAGAAAATCCCTAAATTGGTTTGTTTTCTTTTTGCAAATATTTCTCAAATAACCCTTGGGTTTTATGGTTCAAATATTTCAAAGAAATACCCCTCGTTTGGAGGGTCATGTTCCTCCACTCTTTCTTGCTTGGCAAGACAATATTCCCGGCATTCCATGAGTGAAGAAAAACAAATAAAATGCAACACAAAATCGAAAGAAATTCAAATGCTACCTTTATTACAATCAAAATGCATAGATGCTTAGCTACAATTGTAAAACATTCCAAATTAGGAAATTTGGGAAGTTACAAACCTACCCACCTTAAGTTGAATCTCGCCCTCGAGATTCGGGTTGGCTAGCAAATAGGTGCGGGTGGTCTCGACGAAGATCTTCTTCTCATACCCAGGTGGCTTCTTCCTCGGTGTGATGACTCCACAAAACCTTGCAAAACTTGATAACCTTGCTGCGGGTAAATCTGTTGGCAGTCTCGAGAATCTTGATGGGTTTCTATTCGTAAGTCAGATCACTGTCAAGTTGTATGGCCTCTAGGGGCACTGTATCTCTCAACGGAATATCAGTCATATCAGCATGACATGGAAAACATCATGAACTCCGGACAATCCTTCCGGCAGTTCCATCTTGTAAGCAACTTCGCCTCTACGTTCATTTGTAGGGGCCAATGAATCTGGGTGCTAACTTTCCTTTTACACCAAATCTCTTGATTCCTCGAAGTGGGGACACACGAAGGTATGCTCGGTCTCCCACTTTGTATGTTACTTCCTTGTGTTTGCTGTCGGCATAACTCTTCTGTCTAGACTGAGCTATCTTGAGTCGGTCACGAATCAGTTTGACCTTCTCTTCAGAATCTCAGATGAGGTCGGGACCAAAAAGTTTTGGGTCACCAACACCATCCCACATCAATGGTGTTCGACACCTCCTTCCGTATAAAGCTTCGAAAGGGGCCATCTTCAAACTGGTCTGATAGCTATTGTTGTATGAGAACTTGGCATAAGGCAAATTGTCGTCCTAGCTAGACCCATAGTCTAGTGCGCAAGCTCTCAACATGTCCTCCAGAATCTGATTGACTCTCTCGGTCTGTCCATCGGTCTGTTGGTGCAAAGTTGTACTGAACTCCAACCTCGTTCCCAAGGTTTCGTGTAGTTGGTGCCAAAACTTTGATGTGAATTGGGTTCCTCTATCTGACACGATACTCCATAGAACTCCATGCAGACATATGATCCTGGTCATATAGATCTTGGTCAGCTTAGCACTCGTGTAGGTAGTCTTCACGGGAATGAAGTGAGCTACCTTGGTCAAATGATCGACGACTACCCAGATAGAATCATAACCTGAACGGGTCCTGGGTAATCGTGTGATGAAGTCCATACCAAGCTTCTCCCATTTACACTCGGGTATCTGCAAAGGTTGAAGTAATCCTACTGGTTTCTGATGCTCAGCCTTTACTCGCTGACAAACATCGCATATTGCTACAAACTCGGCAATATACTTCTTCATTCCTGTCCACCAGAAACTTTCCTTTAAGTCCAGATACATCTTGGTGTTGCGTGGATGTATCGAGTATGGGGAATCGTTGGCTTCATGAAGTATCAACTCCCTGAGTTCAGGATCATTGGGCACATAGATGCGGTCCTCAAACCATATAATTCCGTGTTCATCCTCACGAAAACCTTTAGCCTTCCCATCTTTCATTCTTTGCTTAATCTCAGCTATTTCCTTGTCTATCTTTTGAGCCTCGCAGATTTTTCCGCTCAAGGTGGACTGAATTTCCAACATGGCCGCATATCCTCTTGGGACTATCTCCAATTTGAGCTCTCTGAGATTGTCGGCTAACTCCTCGGGTAATCCTCCCACTATGAGTGTGTTCACTTAACTCTTACGGCTCAAAGCATCTGCTACAACATTTGCCTTCCCTGGATGATAATGCAATCTCATGTCATAGTCCTTGATCAACTCTATCCATCTCCTCTGTCTGAGGTTCAACTCCTACTGCGTGAAGATATATTTCAAGCTCTTGTGATCAGTGTAAATATCACAACTATTTCCGATAAGGAAATGTCTCCAAGTCTTGAGTGCGTGCACTATGGCTGCGAGCTCCAAATCATGCGTGGCATAATTCAACTCATGCGTTCTGAGTTGTCTGGATGCATAGGCTACAACTTTTCCTTCTTGCATGAGTACTCCTCCGAGTCCTTTACGAGAAGCGTCACAATAAACCTGGAAATCCTTCCGAATGTTAGGCAATATCAGCACTGGGGCTGTAACCAAACGTTTCTTCAACTCTTGGAAACTGGCTTCACATTCCTAGGTCCAATTATACTTGGACTTCTTCTTCAACAACTCTGTCATGGGCTTGGCAATCTTTGAGAAATTCTTGATAAACCTCCGGTAATATCCGGCAAGTCCGAGGAAACTGCGGATCTCCTTAACTGAAGTGGGTGCTACCCATTCGGTGACTACTGCAACCTTGGCAGGATCCACTGCTATTCCGTCTCCCGAAATAATATGTCCGAGGAATCCAACTTCCTTCAACCAAAATTCACATTCGCTGAACTTCGCATACAGCTGATGCTCTCGAAGTTTCTCCAAAACTAGACACAAGTGTTCCTTGTGTTCTTCCTCGTTCTTGGAGAATATCTGTATGTCATCAATGAACACCACGACAAACTTGTCTAACTATTCCATAAATACCTTGTTCATCATACTCATAAAATATGTCAGAGCATTAGTCAAACCAAATGACATGAATGTGTACTCATACAGACCATACCTTGTGGTGAAGGTTGTCTTGGGTATATCTTGTTCATGAATTTTCAGCTAATGATACCCGGATCGAAGATCGATCTTGGAGAACACTCGGGCTCCAACTAACTGGTCAAACAAATCACTGATCATCGTCAAGGGATACTTGTTCTTGATGGTCAGCTCGTTCAATGCACGATAATCCACTACCATTCTCAAGAACTTATCCTTCTTCTCAACCAAGAGAACTGGGGCTCCCCAAGGTGAAGAACTCGGGCGAGTATACCCCTTGTCCAGCAACTCCTTAATTTGCTTCTTTATTTCCTCTAAATCATTTGCGGGCATCCGATAGGGTCTCTTGGATACTGGGGTTGTTCCGGGTAATTGCTCAATCAGGAACTCAATCTCCCTATCCAGTGGCATGCCCGACAATTCCTCCGGAAATACATGTGGGAAGTCTTGTACAATCGGCACTTCCTCCTGAACTACTCCCATGAGAGCATTTACCCGCTTACTCCATGACGGGCGTTGGGATACGTACTTAATCCATTTTTTCTCGGGGGTGGTGAGCAAAATAGACTTAAGGGCACAATCAATATTTCCTTCATACTTGGCCAACCAATCCATGCCTAGGATTACATCCAATCCTTGTGACTCTAATACGATGAGGTCGGTGGGAAACTTATGGTTCCCAATGTTGAGACTCAATGCATGGCATCCTATCTCGGCTGTCATCATGCCTCCTGGGGAACTGACCTTAATGGGCTGGCTCAGGGTTCTAGTTGGTAAACTATACTTTTCCACAACTACCCTTGATATGAATGAATGTGTTGCACCAGAATCAAAAAGTACCAATACTGGACGTGAATTTAGCAAAAACTTACCAACCACTGTATCGGGGTGATCATAGACCTCTTCAACATCAATGTGGTTCACCTGAGCTCGGGGAAAAGGATTGGGCTTCCTTGCTGCTGAGTTGCCATTGTCGTTTCCATTTCCCTGCTTATTCTGGGGACATTCAGTGGCATAGTGTCCCGTCTTCTAGCACTTGAAGCAGGTGATATGGTTCAGATCCTTCTAAGCTGGAGAGGGATGGTGCTGAGTGCCATTACCTCCATTACCATTCTTGAAATTTCTGCCATTGCGGTTGTTCCCATTTCCTCCATGGTTGTGGCCTCCATGGTTGTGCACTGGATGGTTATACTGGACGTGTCCTTCAAAATTACCGGCTCCTGCTCCTGTATTCCCTGGATAAGGGGTGTAACGAGGCTTCTGCTGAATGCCAGAGTTGAACTTCCCATGTCCATACATCCGTTTGCGGTTCTCCATCTGTTGTTGTTTCCCCTCCAAGATGAGGGCCTTATCTACCATCTGCTGGTAGTTGTTGAAGTTGGCCACAGTCAGCTGAATGCTCAACTCATCGTTGACTCCTTCCATGAACTTCTCCTGCTTGGACGCATCATCAGCCACATCTCCAGGTGCATATTGTGCAAGCATGCCGAATTCACCAACATACAGAGCCACACAGCGAGTTCCCTGCCGTAAGTTGCGAAACTCACGCTTCTTCGGACTCATGGCTCCAGCTGAGACATGAGCGGTGCGGAAGGCTTCCTTGAACTGTTCCCAGGTGACATCCGTGATAGGATAGGTGGTCGTGTAGTTCTCCCACCAAGCAGCTGCGGGTCCTTTGAGTTGGTGCACGGCAAAGCGTACCTTCTCGGCTTCAGTACATCCAGCAGTGATCAATTCTCTCTCCATCTTGCGGAGCAAATCATCTGCCACAATGGGCTCAACGCTGCTGGAGAAAGTCGGAGGGTTCAACCTCATAAAGCGGGTGAGATTTTTGGCCTGGGGTGGTTGATGGTGGTTGTTGTTGTTCTAATTCTGAATGAGAAACTGCATCAGGGTGTTCTGTTGTTGGATCAACTGAGCAAGTCCTGGCGGGAAGTTGGAAGCAAGGTCACGTCCCGGAGGCATCTGGTGTTTGTAGAGGGATGGGATTAGCATAGAACAAGGGTCTAAAGAGTAATTGCACTACCCATATGAAATGCAACAAACAATTTTCACACCACACATTTTATTCATTATCACCACAAAAGGTTCAAACACGGGGATACAAGTGGCAAAATCCTAAACATCGGTCTAAACGTTTTTCGATAAGATAAATTGGTGGACTTGTCTATGTGTTCTCCTCAGAAAAGCATGGTGGTGGGTCCGTCGGTAGAGATTGCTTCGTAGTCCTCCTCATTGTTGATCAAGGGGGCTACGTCTCGTTCAGGGTGAAGGTTCTCGCCCATGTCAAATTCTTCCTCCAGATATGCGACACAAGCCTTCAACTTCTCGATCCTCTCCAAGAAGTCCTTCCCCTCCAATTCGTGCTCGTAGTGGGCTTCTCTGGCTTCGTCTTCGAGGTCGAGTTCACGGAGCGACAATTTCTTGATCTTCTTCGTGTCCTTGCCAACACGAATCTCCACAGTTCTGATATGTGCTTCCATGGTCTGGGCATAGGACATGAGAGCATCGTCAGTCTTGGTCAGAATGATTTCTCCATCAGCTCCTCTTCGAGAGACCGTGAATAAGTCTGGTGAGATGGCACAACCTCTGTACTCCTCCTTGATTCTTCCGAGTGCACAGTGAACCGCTATGTCCCTACCGAGAATCCAGCTGGGTGCGATGAACTTGAACTCCAAAGGTTCTGTGCGCGGCTCGAAAGTTCTTCCAGGGACGTGCACCTCCTCCTGTAGCGTGTATCTTCCGGGTAAGACGAGGTAGGCTTCCCGGTGATTGTTGGCAGAGCAATCCTTAAGTCCTTGGTGATCTGCACCAATTCCTTTCTGAAGGGCATTGAGGCGTCGGGCTGGCAAAACTCCGTGATCTTAACGGGGATGAAGGTGGCCATCTAGAAAATAATGGAAGATCGAAGAGAAGTCAGAAATGAGCAGAAGAGAAAATATAGAAGATTTAAAGATATAATAAAAATAGTTTTCTTCCTAAGGCTTTTCCAATCCTAGAAGTTACGTCCTACGGTCAGCGTGTGCTCTGATACCATATCTGTAGCGACCCAACCAGAAACGGCCAAGTCTGTGGTGTTTCTGTACCATCCCAAGATCATGCTGGTACACACACAGTACATCAATGTATATATCGAGAGTTCAATCACACAACTTTATTAATCGGATCTCATATCGAGTACTTTATTACAATAAAGAGGATGAAGACCAAACTCATGAGATAACTAAACGAAGACTAGCGGAAGCTTCAAAAATAGTAGAGTCCATCTGACTCTAGGGCATATCACCGAGCGTAGATCGTGACCTCACCCCTGGTCGGAAAATTACTCTGTAACATGACACGTTGCAGCCGTGTAGGTGAGCATATTGAATATGCCGGCAAGTCACAAAAGAGAGAGGTGAAAAGTATCATCTATTCTACATGCATATATGGCAGGTGGGGCTTGTAAGTTTTTAGCGGAAAGCAAGGTTTTCACCTACAACAAGAGAGGGCTAAAAGCAAAATATTACTACATTGTTGGTTGTTAACAAGATGGTTCCACCAACCAATTCTCGTACCCAAGTTGTCAATAATACCCACATCATTATTAATTGTGTTGAGAATTCCAGATAGTTTCAGTTCCTTCGGCTCAAGTCGTCCATGACCGTGGACACGGCTAATCGATTAGGTTTGGGTACTCTGCAGAGTTTTGCACACGTTCCCCACAAGATTTGATCACCTCCGTTGAATGTCCTCGCACTACAGAGTGTTTGAGGACAGGATGATCAAAACATGGTCTTTCAACGGGTTCCTCTGAGCCTCTGTCGGTGCCCATCCAATCCTACCGTTCTTCTACATCTCGTAGCACCGCCCGTCCAGAGTCGCCGCATTGTCCAACCAAGCCAGAGCCCATAATGACTTGTGGCTATGCAGGTAAGCCTTGGGTCTTGAAGCATCCATCCATCTCTTCGTGCCTGGGTGAAGCTTTCCGCAAGATGTCATGGCGCTTCTCCATGCATCCCAGATCCTTCGCTGGTTTATCCCAGGGGGTCCTATCAAAACCGTCCTTCACCCAGAGGTATATTGCATCACGAGGTCTCAAAATTCTTGACATATCCGGTCTTGATTATTAAAATTTTCTCACAACACTCGTGATAGACTCTCAACCAAAACCCCGTCTACTTAAGCATAGGAAAATAACATGTACCGTCCCGGGCCAAGTAACAAGGGTGATGGGTGCCTACCACATGATACTACATCAAGAACCAAATTTTCGAGTTCCTACTTAGCATGCAATAGGTGAAGAAAGGTTGATCTACAATGCATATAAAACATAGGAAATATGATCAACGTGACTTAACATGTTGACGACTGTCGAACTCGAACGCTTCTAGATAACAAGCTTCGCACTCCGGATGATCTATCGACACAAACAAATTCACACAATAAGCACCACAATGACAAGTAATCAACATAAATCACCTAATAAAGGAATAGCTATAACACAAGGTGAAAAATTGTCTTTCATAACCAAATCAGAATCTGTTTTGGTGAAAACCCCAAGATAAAATACTATAAAAATTCTTAAATTGAAACTACTGACAAATAAGATCACTAGTGATCAGTAGAAAAAAGAATCAATTAAAAATCTATTTTTAAACTCCGGGTATTCACAAAATAAAATTTAAACCAAATCTGTTATAACTCAAATTTTATAAATTCAAACATAGTCAAATTTTATATTCTCGGAAACTACATAACATTTCTGATCTAATGCAAAAAGAATCACCTTAATTGGTTTTGTAGATTAAAAGTTATTATGAAAACAAAAACAGAACTATTTCTGTTACAGATTCAAAATAGAAAGAAAACGGTGACGTGGTATGCTCTGATTGGCTGAAACCATGCGCTGCTAGAGCTATTCTAGCAAATGGCCGATATGTAAGAAAAATGTTTCGGTTAATGTAAAAAAAATAACAGACCGGCTGGTTCTTTTTAATGAACCGAAGGGGTAAGTCCCTCCTAATCTACACCCTACGTTCTAGATCAAATGGTGAAAAAAAACAAAAAAAAAAGATGAGGAAGACCTCACTGTTGCTGGCAGAGGAGGGAGCTCCGGCGAGGTGTGCAGGGGGCGGCTAGGGCGAGGTGCTCGGGCTTGGGGGGAGAAATGGGGTGCAGCCGGGGTGGGGAGGCTCCTGGGGCGGCAGGAGGGTGGGGTGGCGCGGCAGGAGGTGCGGCAGGGCGCCACGGCAAGCTCCTGTAGCTCGGCTGGCGAGCTCTGCAGGGGGCATGGAGGCGGCGAAACGGGGCGTTGGCAAGGGGAATGGGGTGCCGCTGGGGTGGGGGTACTTATAGGGGGGCAAGGAAGCGCGGGGAGGTAGGAAATCCGGAGATCTGGGGGAGGAACCTTCCTTTGGCGCCGGCCATGGCCAGGATGGAAGGTGGCGTGAGGTTTGGGGTTACGGGGATGGGCTAGAACTAATTAGGATTAATGGGCCAGCTGTAATTTCCTAATAAAAAGATTTTATACCTTTTTTGAAAATAGGAAATAAAACGATTAAAAGGAAATAGGATATACTCGGAATATAGGGGTATTATATATCAAAATTATCAGAAAAATAAATCCAATAAGATGGACATTTTTCCACGGCCAAAAAAACTTTAGAAAAAATTATTTTCAGAAAATCCCTAAATTGGTTTGTTTTATTTTTGCAAATATTTCTCAAATAAGCCTTGGGTTTTATGGTTCAAATATTTCAAAGAAATACCCCTAGTTTGGAGGGTCATGTTCCTCCACTCTTTCTTGCTTGGCAAGACAATATTCCCGGCTTTCCGTGAGTGAAGAAAAACAAATAAAATGCAGCGCAGAATCGAAAGAAATTCAAATGCTACCTTTATTACAATCAAAATGCATAGATGCTTAGCTACAATTGTAAAACATTCCAAATTAGGAAATTTGGGATGTTACATTACCAAATAGATATCAAAAGTGCTTTTCTAAATGGTGAAATTGAGGAAGAGGTTTATGTAAAACAACCTCCCGACTCAATATGGGAATGGGCCTGGTCAACCCGTTGGGCCATTGGCCCAACCTGAAAAGGCAAGGCCATTGGGGTTTGTCGGGTCGGCCTTGTATAGGAATAGGTCTACTAGAGCCGGCACTGTTTTACCCATTGGATCCACGGGGTCGACCCAAGGCCGGCAATTGCAGCCCATGACCCCTCGTCCATCTCTACCGACTACCATGGCGGTGGCGCTATCTCTGTCGCCTCCCGCTCGGCGTCCTGCTGTCCATCTCAGCATCCAGTTCGCCTACTAGCTCGTTGTCATCCTCGCCTATCAGCTCATCGTCCAGCTCCCGAGTCCCACGTCGTCCAACTGCTTCTCTTGCTTGTGGTGCTCTAGTCCGCTTACCCTTCCTCGAGCCGCTGCCAAGCACAGGTGAAACTTTTCCCCACAGTCTCTTTTTCTTGGTTGTTGCCTAGTACTTCTCGTGCTCGGGTTTGTCGGTTGTGAACTGCTTCAGTTTCTATTCATGTAGTAGAGCACTCGACATCCTCATGAGTGACATCAATGTCCCCTTTCCACATTCTACTCGTAAAACTAAATAGAACAGGTTGGCCAAGCCTTTAAATTTGGTGTGCTAAGGCTAACTTTGTTGCATGGAAGAACTGTATTGTAAAATAAGTTGATCTAATTTTTTTACATACTGAATTTGAAAAGAATTTCTGCTACTAAATGCAACATCTTCATGATGCTATGGTCCCGCATTATGTATCTGCGATGGTTGCATCATGGCGTGTATCTTCTGGACATACTCTAAATGTTGTAGAAGTGGTCTGCAAAACTAGTGTACTAGTTGCCATGTAGCTAACTTCTGATTGCCTGCTAAATAAAAATGATGATGAAGAATGTGGGAGCAATGTATAGTAATCTTCATCAGATGATGAAATGTAATCGTTGCTCCTTGAAAGGTGTAGCCAGATGCTCATTGAACTATAATATTGCCAACAAATGTAATTGTGTATTGGATGTGAACAGTGTTGAAATTGGACTTATACTCCCTTCGTTCTTAAATATAAGTCTTTAAAGAGATTTCACTATGAACTACATACGGATGTATGTAGACATATTTTAGAATGTAGATTTATTCATTTTGTTCGTATGTAGTCTATAGTGAAATCTTTAAAAAGACTTATATTTACGTATGGAGGGAGTACATAGCTAAAAATCTCTCGAATTCTAGCTGAGTTTTGTATCAGTCCTTGGGTACCCAATGGGCTAGCGAGGCCACATGATTTTGTTAGAATGGGTCAACCCGTGGCCCCTCAAATTGGTTTTGAGGCCACGAGGCCAGGTCCGGGTCGGCCCATTCCCATCTTGGCTCCCGGCTTTGTGACCCCAAGAAACCTAATCATGTTTACAAACTTCGCAAAGCTTTATATGGTCTTAAACAAGCCCCTAGAGCTTGGTACAAATGTCTAACGAAGTTTCTCATTGAAAAGGGTTTTGAAATTGGTAAAATTGATTCAACCTTATTCACTAAAAGTGTTAATAGAGAACTATTTGTGTGCCAAATATATGTGAATGATATTAGCTTTGGTTCTACTAACCCACATTTTATTGAGAAATTTGGAAAGCTGATGTTAGAGAAATATGAGATGTCAATGATGTGCGAGCTGAAATTCTTCCTCGGATTGCAAATCAAACAATTGAGAGAAGGTACGTTTATCTCTCAAACCAAGTACACCAAGGTCTTAATCAGGAAGTTCAATATGAAAGAGTCCAAAGGTATGAGAACCCCCATGCCTACTAGTGCACATATTGACCTCACTAAGGAAGACAAACCTGTTGATCAAAGAGTTTATCTATCAATGATTGGTTCATTGCTATTTATATGTGCCTCCCATCCTGATATCATGTTGAGTGTTTGCATGTGTCCCTGATACCAAGCGACAC
Organism: Hordeum vulgare subsp. vulgare; assembly: GCF_904849725.1. Classification (NCBI taxonomy): domain Eukaryota; kingdom Viridiplantae; phylum Streptophyta; class Magnoliopsida; order Poales; family Poaceae; genus Hordeum; species Hordeum vulgare. Next base: position 135,593,764 of record NC_058521.1, read on the forward strand.
CTAAAGAGTGTCATCTATTGGCTGTTAAAAGAATCATGAGATACCTGATACATACGCCAAACTTTGGCATATGGTATCCCAAGGGATCTTCTTTTAATCTTGTTGGCTATTCCGACTCGGACTATGCCAGAGACAAGGTTGATAGAAAATCCATCTCGGGCACATGTCAATTTCTTGGGACATATCTTGTGTGTTGGTTATCCAAGAGACAAAACTCGGTATCTTCATCTACTGTCGAAGGTGAATATATAGCCGCCGAATCATGTGGTGTGCAATTACTATGGATGACTCAAACTCTTAAGGATTATTGCATTCATGTTATAAATGTTCCATTATTGTGTGACAATGAAAGTGCTATTAAAATTGCCTATAATCATGTGCAACATTCTAGAACAAAACATATTCAAGTGAGACATCATTTCATTAGTGATCATGTTGGTAAAGGAGGTATAAATCTTAAGCATGTTCGTACCGACAAACAATTAGTTGATATCTTTACCAAACCAATTGATGAGAAAGTATTTTGTCATTTGAGGAGTGAGTTGAACATCATTGATGCTTAAAACTTGAGCTAGACCCACTTGGATACATGCAAGGGAATGAGCTTGATTGTCTATTCCTTGATACCATTGATATGATACTATCTCATATCTTGGAAACTATGCTCCATTTTATTGCATATAATCTTTTGTAGGTACTTGGAATAAATACACTTCACAAGATTGCCATCAACTCACATCAAAAGCAATCTTGACATGGCCAAGTATCAACAACCCCTTCTTCGGAGATGGAGGAAGAAGACAACAAAATCATATCCTTGACAATTATATGATGACGTAATTCACTCATGTCATTTGAATATATTATGTTCTTCCTTGCATGACTAACCATTGTAGGTGGAAACTGAACCAAAACGACAAGGATTGCTCCCAATTCAGGATGATCTTCATCAACGCTGAGCATCCATGACAAGTTTACCTACATGCCATGTCATCAACATCATTCGAAGGTATGTACTCATCTCCTTGATAAAGCTTTGCACCAGGTCATGAGCTAAAGCAACTCAAGTGATATGAAGACATTAAAAGCTTAATCGGAAAATGGTAACCCCATTTTGCGCTTAATGATGAGTATGACCTATGATCAAGCATTCTTGCTTGACTCCTCAAGTCAAATACTCTAATATAGGTGACCTAGTCACCGCCCCACATCTAGATGTAGTTTCTTGTATGATTCACATTTTTATTGCATGCCTTCTTGGAACCATGCAACTCTCATCTATATGTATGTATATGTTCTCAAAAACACACAAAAAAACTCTCATTTCCTTTTTATCTTTGGTTATTTCCTTTTAATCTGTGGAAGTTTTCTGTCTATTTTTAATCAAGGAGTTGATTTTCATTGCAACTTGGTTTCACCGATCTAGGAAACTCGGTCCAACCAATTTCTCCTAGAGGCCTACTGTCATTCTCGGTTCTACCAAACCATATTGCCTCGGTGACTTCGAAAATTATCACTACCTAAGATTTTCACATATTTTCTAGACCTTTGCCTTAAGGGGAGAAAGATTTTCAATGATCCCAAGTTTCATTACCTTCTAAGATCTTATTGAACATTTCGGGAAACAAAATTAGTTTTAGCCTTAATTTTCTAGGGGGAGAAAACTTCTCTATGGGGAGAAAACCTCAGTGATTCCATACAATATAAGAGGGAGAATCATCTAGGATCCCTAACATAGGGGGAGATAGTTCAAGGAACTCTTAACAAATTCTTAAGGGGGAGAAAAGTCAAATTCAAGGAACCCTTATCAAAGAGAGAAGTATCAAGGATCCCTTTCTCTTAATGAGCCCTTACCGTCTGACCTTTTTGGAAATTAATGCCGAAGGGGGAGAAATATCAAAGCCTCCAATAAGCTTACATAAAGGGGGAGAAATATCACCAATAAGCTTACAAGAAAATGGGAGATATATCAAACCTTACATATTCAGGGGGGGGGGAATACCATTAAGGGGGAGAGAGATAAAACTGTTTTAGACATATTTGCTTTTCACTATCTTTGGATTGAACTTTTCTAGCCCTACCTACTCCCAGTATGTACATGCTATGATTTAGAGGGAGAGGTAATCTTACTTATTGATTCTTAACGGAGAAAGTTCTAAATTCTCTTGGAGACATATTAATCATCAAATCCTATTTTCACATGTTCTCCATATCTTGGTACTTTTGAAGCTCTTTGCATCTTTACAATAGAGTACTCTTGTGTTATCTAACATTTGTTTTCCCAATTATACTCCTACTGCTAAGACGCTCAAGAACCTCAAGGTAAGTATATGCATCATATCCTTGTTCATGATGACCTCTTGTCTCTTGCACATATTGTTTGCAAGAGTGAGTCTTGAACATGGAAGTTCTTCATTCACATATGTTTGACGCATATAGCCGAGATCTAAACGCCTTGTATTGTCCTTTCTACCATGTGTGTGCCCATGCAGTCCAAAGCAACTATCCTTTAAAAGGCATTGCAAACATTTAGGGGGGCCTTGTACTGGTCATGTATCTTTCAAAGCTGTCATATTCTAATGCCTATCCTTATTTGAAGCTTTGATTGTATGTAGTCATCAATTACCAAAAAGGGGGATATTGAAAGCACATATGCTCCCATGGTGGTTTTGATAATTCATGACAACATACATTGTCTCTTGGACTAACACTTTTACCTAGTATATTCCAGGTATAGTCCATAGAGAGCATTGGCTATAGGACTATGAGGAGAAGCCCCTTGATGAAGGAAGGGATAGGATTGGATCAAGCTTCAAGCAAGAAGACTCTACATTTTATATTTGTGATAAATCACTTTGAGTCCATAGGAAAGCCAATACTATTAAAAGGGGGTGAGGTATTATGATGAATTGGTTGCTCAAGTGCTTAGATATAGCCACCAAAAAATACTCAGCCATTCTCCCACAAAATATCCGTGTACAAACTCAAACCAGCAAAATCGGTGCCACCAACATTTCCAACTCGACCCTACCGACTTTACACTTAGACAAATCCTATGCCAAACCCACCATCTCGGTACCACCAACATTCCATTCAGTTTCACTGAAATTAGTGACCAACTTTTGGGTTAACCATTTTCAAGAATCGATACCACCGAGTTTCAGAATTGGTCTCGCCGAGTTTTGGACCAACTCTCTGGTTAGCCGTTTTCAAGAATTTGTACCACCGAGTTTTGAGAATTGGTTTCATCGAGATTTGGAAACTGCCTAGGACACCAATATTTGTACCACCGAGATTTATGTATCGGTCTCACCAAGAATTCGAAAGTTGCCACATTTAGTGCAATTCGGTACCACCGAGATTCATTTCGGTGTAACCAAGTTGGGAAATAATGTTGTAACGGTTGGATTTTGGGATGCCTATATATACCCCTCCACCACGTCTCATTGTAGAGGAAGCGGTCAGAACACACTTACACTTGCCAGATCCATATTTCCGAGAGAGCCTCCCACTCATGTGTCGAGATCAAGAGATTCCAATCCAACCATTTGAAACTTGATCTCTAGCCTCCCCAAGTTGCTTTCCACAAGATCAATCTCTCCTACCCATGCCAAATCTGTGAGAGAGTGATTGAGTGTTGAGGAGACTATCTTTTGAAGCACAATAGCAACGAGTTCATCTTTCTACCGCATCTATTACCTTTTGGAGGGTGGTGCCTCCTAGATTGGTTAGGTGTCTCTTGGGAGCCACCTACTTTGTGTTGTGGAGTTGAACCAAGATGTTTGTACGGGCAAGGAGATCGCCTACTTTGTGAATATCTACCATGAGTGAGGCTAGTCCTGTGTGGACAGAAGCTGTGGTGGAATAGACATGGCCAATTTTCATGGACCCCTTGTGGGAGGAGCCCTCCGTGGACTCTCGCAGCCGTTACCCTTCGTGGGTTGAAGTCTTCACTAACATGGATGTACGATAGCGCCACCTATCAGGACCATGCCAAAAATCACCGTATCAACTTCTTCATGTTTGATCTTCTTAAACTCTACTCCTTACTACATGTGGAGTGTCTTTACTTTCCGATGACATATTTGTTGACTAGCATGTGTTGGGTGCACTAGACTTGTTAGAATTGCTAAAATATGCCAACCATTAAATCGTGAAAAGGCTAGGATTTAAATTTACGCAAGTAGTCTATTCACCCCCTCTAGACACCTTTTCTATCGATCTCATAGCGGTACTACCGCTGCCAGAAGCGGTACTACCACGGATAAGAGGTAGTACCGCCTCCTACTACCTCTTAGTATCCGTTGAGTATTCCAGCCCAAGAAAACATGAGAGGAAGTAGTGCAGTAGTAACAAGCGGTACTATCGATGTTGAGCACTACTACCACGCTAAACTACCAACCAGAAACCACCCAGTCCGACACAAAAAGTGTCCAAACCCTAGGGAAGCGGCACATCCCGCGGCACTGGCCACGGGCACTACCATTCGAGAGTGGTACTACCATTGACCAGGGTGATACTACCGCACATAAGAGGTAGTACCGCTGCTGTGAGTTGTACTACCGCCAGGATCTTTCCGGACCAAGATGAAGGCAAGGTTGGAGCTCGAGTGAAGCGAGAAAGAAACATGGGTGTGAAAGAATGTGTACGTGTTGACTCCACCCAAACCTTTTTCATGTGGACCCCCTCTTAATAGTATGATTTTCCTACAACTCAAGTCCACGAAAAATGAAATGCAGGAAAGGAAACTGTCTTCACTTTAATCCATCAAGGGGAAATGGATTGTCTTGTGCCATATGATGTAATATTTGAAAGGCTTAGTGAACACGATTAGTCCGCAAATGCATTATCATCAATCACCAAAACCACTAGGGTAGAAATATGCCCTTACAACCTCCCCATTTTTGGTGAATTGATGACAACACGGGATTTCCACAGATAATATTAAAGTATAGAAAGCAAACCCCAACATCTACAAAATATAGATGGGCTCCCCCTAGATGTGTGCACTATTTTAGGTATGCTTTTGGAATGCAAAGTGCACACCCTAGGATCAACACTCCCCCTATATTTTGTAGCCATGCACTACTTGCATTAAGAGAGTAGGAAACAAATATAGATGCAAGAAGTGATGTGAGCATTAAACATAGGGCACAAGATAATCATCTCACAAACTAAGACATAAGGATAACTAAAGATAGCATATGTCTCACACCAGATGACGTGGTCTAACTTGAGTCTCACACACATAAAACAAGCAAAGCAAATGATAGAAGAGTTCACGAGCGGATAAAACCCAAGCAACGAAAAAAACACTCGTGACTCGGCAAATTCCTAAACTCTCCCCCCTTTGGCATCGAGACACCAAAAGGGCAGAAACTCCAGCGACCATCTTCAATACTCTCCGGACTCATGGCTGTGATGAACAGAGCCAGGTGGAATGGAGGATCCAGGCTGCTCCACATCAGAATCACGCATGCAGTTGTCAGAGATCCAGCTTTCCTCATCAGTGAGCTTGTCCTCCAAACCACTCTGAATCTCCATGCCAAGATGTCTATCCATAGACTTATGATGGCTAATAGCCTCCTTGTCTGCAACGTGATCCTGGTACTCACCATGTGCCTGCAAACAAAATAGCTCCTACATCTTCTCCTTGAAGTTCTTAGCCCAAGATGGCTCAGCAGTAGAGGGCACAAATCTGGGAGAAGCGCCACCCTCGGCCACATAGTCCTCTTGATCCTCTACATCATCATCCTCTGGCAGATCCATCTCATGAGTAGTATGAATAGCCCACTTGTCCATTTGTTTCAGCTTTACATCTTTATGTGGGACCACATCACCAACTTCAAACAAGACACCAGGAAAGGTCTTAGCCTAGCTGGTCTCAATCAAGTGCATCAAGTGAGGTCCATAAATAGGACACTTGCGCTCAGAAACAACAGAAAGGAGCTCAGACCACATCACATGTGATACATCCAAAACCTCCACATTAGCCTTGTGGCAATGAAACTGACAGTGGAGCATCATATCCACCAGATAAGAGTGTACCTAATCCAGATTCCCAACACGGGAAAAGAGAGCGTGTCGGAAGATGCGGTGCATAATATCAAGAAATGGTTCGAGCACATAGGTAGACTTGCTAGTGGTGGAGGAGATCTTCTCAGTACTGAAGGGGTAGAACTGGCTCTTGTGAATGGAAGCCATATCTGAAACCACATATGCTCCCATTGTGGTTTTGATAATTCATATCAACATACATTGTCTCTTGCGTTAGCACTTTTACCTAGCAGATTTCACGTACAGTCCACACAGAACATTGGCTAAAGTTCAAACTAAGGCTGTCAAGGATGATTTATTTCAATGAGACCGAGACACTATGAAAGGGCCAAAGAAGAGAATTAAGAAGTTGAAAAAAGATATGGAGAAGCTAAGAAGAGGACCTCTGATAGCGGAAGTTCAGCACAATCTGAAGGAACTACAAATTCTCATCGAAAATTTACTAGATCAAGAGGAATTGGTTTGGTTGCAACATGCGCGTGCCAACTGGCTTATGCATGGTGATATAAATGTGTCATATTTCCATAAGGTTGCTACAACCCGAAAAAAGGAACAGTATAAAGAGACCACTTGATGATTCTGGTGTTTGGAAGGAGGAGCCGGATGATTTGAATAAAATTATTAGTGAATATTTTAAAGACTTGTTTACAGCACATGTACACATACGAGATGACACTGTACTAAATAAAGTCCAAAAACGTGTCACTCATGTGATGAATCTATCCCTCATGGCTCCATATACAACAGATGAAGTAAAGATGGCCCTTTTCTCTATTGGTGATTTTAAAGCTCCAGGGCCGGATGGGCTTCATGTAGTTTTTTACAAGAGGTTCTCGTCGATGCTTGGTGATGATCTTATACAGGAAGTTCTAAGTGAAGTTAATTCTAGGGTGATGCCTAGAGGATGGAATGATACTAGCATCATCATGATTCCAAAGGTAAATAACCCAGAAAAGGTCACACAATTCAGACCCATCAGTTTATGTAATGTTGTCTATAAGGTAATTTCCAAATTGATTGTTGCTAGATTGAAAGTTTTTCTTCCGGAGATTATTAGTCCAACCCAAAGTGTTTTTTTCCCGGGGAGACTGATCATTGGTAATGTGCTAATAGCTTATGAAAGTTTGCATGCAATTAAACAAAAGAAAATTGGGAAAGAAGGTTGGTGTGCTGTAAAGCTTGATATGCACAAAGCCTATGACATGGTTGAGTGGATCTTCCTTGAATCAATTTTGTTGAAACTTGGTTTTCATGTTCACTGGGTTAAGATGATTATGTTGTGTGTGTCGTCGGCGGAATACAGAGTAAGATATAATTCAGTGGAGATGGACACATTTAAACCTTCTAGAGGCTTGCGGCAAGGGGACCCACTTTCCCCATATCTATTCCTTTTATGCACCGAGGGATTGACAACTCTATTATCACATGCCGAGCAAAGTGGAGATCTAGTGGGTGTAAAGGTTTGTCGAGATGCACCAACCGTCACTAATTTTCTATTTGCTGATGATTCACTAATTTTGATGAAAGCTAATGTTCATAATGCTGCTTATTTGAGTTATGTCCTCAATTTGTATTGTGCTGCTTCTTGACAACTAGTTAGCATGGAAAAATCAAGCATTTTTTCAGCCCAAATACTGATGTGTATATGAAAGTCGAGGTCTGCTCTTGCCTCGACATCTTGACTGAGGCCCTTAATGACAAATACTTGGGTCTCCCTGCCACACTTGGACTTGATAAGAGTGATAGCTTCCAGTTTTTGATTGATCGGTTAATTTTGAAACTCACAGTTTGGAAGGAAAAGTGTCTATCGTCATGGGGTAAATAGGTCCTCACGAAATCTGTTGCACAAGCAATACCAACTTATGTGATGTCGGTCTTTAAAATTCCTAAAAAAATTGCAAAGGAATCACAGATGTGATATCTCGTTTTTGGTTGGGTGATGATGCGACACATACGAGGATGCATTGGTTTGCTTGGTGGAAGATGTGTAATCCAAAGAAGAAAAGGTGGTATGGGATTTAGGGATATTCATTGCTTTAATCTTGCATTGTTGGCCAAACAGGCATGGCATCTTATTGATAACCCTGACTCTTTGTGTGCACAAATTTTGATAGCTAAATACTTCCCGGATGGTGACCTTATTAATGCAGTTCTTAAAAAGAAAGCCTCTTATACTTGGCAGAGCATCATGGCGGGAGTGGACACATTGAAACGTGGACATATCTAGAGAGTTGGAGATGGAGTTCAAGTCAAGATTTGGGAGGATTCTTGGATACCGTAGTCCCCATCAAGAAAGGTAATTACTCCCAAGGGAAATCATCTTCTCTCACGTGTCAGTGACCTTATTGACCCTGCATCAGGCCATTGCGATGAACAACTGCTTATGCAAACATTCTGGCATATGGATGTTCAAAGGATACTTGCTATCCCCTTACCTTTGAACGAAATGAGAGACTTTGTGGCTTGGAACCCAACAAAAATGGGAGTCTTTTCAGTGAGGTCTGCCTATCACTTGGAGTGGGAGTTCCAATTTTGTGCTAAATTGCAAATCTCTACTGGACCGTCGAGGCCAAATGATATTGGGACTCGGTCTGGAGACTTCTGTGTCCATCAAAGATTAAAAACATTATTTGGAGGGCACTCCATGGCGCTATTCCATGCCGCGCTATTCTCGCTAATAAACATATGAAAATCAACCCGAGTTGTCCCACATGTAACTATGGCCCTGATGATATAAAACATATGTTGTTTGAATGTACGTTGGTCGTGAAAGTGTGGAAGCTGCTCGGTATCTACGATGTCATTCAAAAAGCAGTTTTGGTTGACAAGGCGGGTGAAGCTATTCTAGAATACCTTTTGTGTCAACATGAGCAAGATTTCCGAGTTCTCGGGATGCCCCAACTGAAGGAAACAATGGCAATAGCTGCATGTATTTATGGTATGAACATCGTAAATTTATGCATGAGAAGAGACCCAAAGTGCAGACCAAATCAACATGGTAGTGCGGGTTTTAGCGGCAAATTACATCATTTCATTTAGCCCTAAGGCTACTGTGAGGTCGGAGACTTGGATGAAACCAAGGTATGGCTATGCCAAGTTGAATGTGGATGTTGGGTTTGATAGTGATAAGCTCGAGGGAAGTGTTGGAGCGGTCCTACGGGACCATCATGGAAAGTTCATAGCAGCGGCAAATGAGGAAATTGATATATGTTTTGACTCTTTCACAGATGAAGCCATAGAAGTGAGATTTGGGATGAATCTTGCACGTATTGCTGGGTGCAGTAAGATCGAAATTAACTCGGCTAGTGCGAAGGTGATCGCATCACTAATTGATGGATTTTCTTCTTCTTTTGCTTCTGCTGTCTTTGAAGACTGTTATTTTATGTCTCTTGATTTCACCCGCGTGGTCTATGAACACTGTAATAGAGAGAGAAATTTGGTCGCTCATGAACTAGCTAGGATTGCTAGATTTTCTACTCCGAACTTCTGGTTAGACTCTGCACCTGAGGCGGTAATTCCTTTTATTGTAAATGATGCCAATATCGTCATGAATGAATAATGGAGGAGATGATTGTCAAGAAAAGACTCAACATTTTATATTTGTGAGAAATCACATTTAAGTCCATAGGAAAGCCAGTACTATTAAAATGGGGTGAGGTATCTATGATGAATTGGTTGCTCAAGTGCTTAGAGATAGCTACCAAAAATACTCATCAATTCTCTCACAAAATCTCTGTCCAAAGCATATACATAAAAAATCGATGCCACCAAAAATTCCATTTTTGCCCTACCGATTTTTCAGACACAAAACCTTTGCCAAACCCTCATATCTCGGTACCACTAACTTTCACTTTGGTGCCACCGAAAGTCAGTGACCAACTTTGGTATGTCGATTTCATGAATCGGAATTTCTGACTTTTGAAATTGGTCTCACCGGGATTGGAAACTGCCCTAGGTCACCATATCTGTACCACTGAGATTGTCATATCAGTCTCATCAAGAATACAAAAGTTGCCACAATTAGTGCAACTCGATACCGCCGAGATTCATGTCGGTGTCACCCAGTTAGGCAATAATGTTGTAACGGTTGGATTTTTGGAGATTCCTATATATACCCCTCCACCACCTCTCATTCATAGAGGAAGCACTCAGAGCACACACACACTTGTCATATCCATTTTTTACAAAGAGCCACCTACTCATATGTTGAGATGAAGATATTCCAATCCATCCATTTGAAACTTGATTTCTAGCCTACCCAAGTTTGTTTCCACCCAATCAATCTCTTCTACCCATGCCAAATCTGTGAGAGAGTGATTGAGTGTTGAGGAGACTATGTTTTGAACCACAAGAGCAAGGAGTTCATCGTTCTACCGCATCCATTACCTTTTGGTGGGTGGTGCCTCCTAGATTGGTTAGGTGTCGCTTGGGAGCCTTCTACTTCGCGTTGTGGAGTTGAACCAAGAAGTTTGTAAGGGCAAGGAGATCGCCTACTTCGGGAATATCTACTCCGAGTGAGGATAATCCTTCATGGATGTAAGCCATGGTGGAATATCCAAGGCTACTTCTCCGTGGACCCTCCGTGGTTTGAGCGCTTTGTGGACTCGCGCGACTGTTACCCTCCGTTGGTTGAAGTCTCCACCAACATTGGCATACGATAGCACCACCTATCAGAACCGCGCCAAAAATTGTTGTTTCCATCTTTGTGTTTGATCTTTCTAAACTCTACTTCTTACTTACATGTTCAATGTCTTTACTTTCTGCTCCCATATATGTTGACTAGCATGTGTAGGGTGCACAGGACTTGTTAGAATTGCTAAAATCTGCCAAGCATTAAAATTGGGAAAAGGCTAGGATTTAATTTGGTCAAGTAGTCTATTCACCCCCCCCCCCCTCTAGACATCTCTTCTAGCGATCCAACAATTGGTATTAGAGCTTTGGTATCCATATCCTTGGTTTAATCACCATTGGAGGAACATCGATGCGTCTAGTTTGGGGAATGTTATTTGTAGAGTGTCTATTCTCAATGAGGAGTATTATAGACAATGGAAAAGTGAAATGCTTGATATATTTAATGAATTCTATTTGCTCAAGTATGTTGAATATCCCTATGTGCTTCCCACTGATCCCTTACATACTTCTCATGATGATGAATTTAATATGCTTGGCAATATTAAAACTGTTAATCTCATGATTAGAGGATTGTTAGCAAATGTGCTTAATCAAATGAAGAACTTTGAATGTGATTATACTTTGTGGAAAGATTTAGAGAAAAGATATCCCAACTACTCATTGAAAAGTCTTGGTACCATTTTCCAGAAATCCATTGCCTTTCACAAGATGAAGCCCAATGATCCTAATATCGATAAATGTCGATTTGAGATTCACGAGCTCATGCATGCTAAAGGAGATGTCATTACCATTAACAACATCATTGTTGAAGCCATTCACATGCATAAACATGAACATTGTCGTAGTCAAAATTCTGATGAAATTCTTGTTTCTCATGACGAGGATATTCCCTGTGACGATGATAGTGTGGAGCATGGATACTATGATGAAGACGAAGAGCTTGAAATAGAGCATGAGAACACCATGAGGAGCCTCAGTCTTATGGCAAACCTTAGAGACTAGATGGTCGAAGGAAAGGAGTGGATACTTGAGAGTGGATGCACCTATCACATGACCAGAGATAGAGACATGTTTCATGAAATCACACCAAACCATGGACCATGAAGGTATGTGACCTTTGGTGACAACTCCAAGGGTAAGGTACTTGGTATAGGTAAGGTGGCCATATCTCATGATAGTTCCATTCAAAATGTCATGCTTATGTCGAAAGGCGACTCGTTTCCCTCGTCTTTTTGGTTGGGGTAGTGACATGTCGCAGGTGCGGTGGTGTGAGGGTCCTGAATGCCGGAGCGACAACCTTGGGGGTGGTATCATGGTGCTCATGGGTAGAGTCGTGCTCGGTGTTGCCCTGTAACCATGGCTGTGTGGACGGTGTGGTAGCCGGGTGTGGCGTTCGGTGGTGGTGAGTACTGGCCGAGGTGAAAACCTGCTCTATCTTCGGACGGACCGGCGGCAGCGAAGCTCGTTCCCTTCTTGAAGGCGTCGTCGCGGCTCTCATTGCCCGTTGTGGTGCTCGAGGGGAAACTCTGATCCTCGGATCGGGCGGTGGCGGCACTCCGGCGTCGTAACATTCCTGAAGGCACCGCCTTGGAGCCCATGGTTCGTCGTATGTGGCTTCATCTCTTCGCGGTGGCGTGTTCACGGTTGAGTTCCCCCGTTGTTCTTGTAGTCATCAACAATAACTAAATCATAAGAATTTCCAAAGAGATCCATGTGTATCATCAAGAGAGTTCGACTTGCCGCTAGGTATATCTTGGATGGCTTCCGAAGGTTCCTTGTCTCCTACATCATTGAGCAATTGTTTGACTTGGGAACCACTAGAATCATCAAACTTCTCATCTACCGTCTCTTCAACTTTTCGAGTGAAGTTATTGTAGACACGGTAAGTGTGAGAGTTTGACCCGTAACCAAGTAGGAAACCTTCATGAGATTTAGGAGCAAATTTAGAACGATGATGCTTATCAAGAATGTAGCACTTAGAAATGAATACTTGAAAGTATCCAACTTGGGGTAACATTTGTTACCGATGAGTAGCTCATATGTAGTTTTACCGATAAGCTTCTGTAAGTAGAGTCGGTTTGTAGCATGACAAGTTGTTTCCACGGCTTCAGCCCAAAAGCGTCTTGGCATCTTGAATTCGTCAAGCATCATTCTAGCCATCTCTATGAGAGTCTGGTTCTTCCTCTCAACAACTCCATTTTGTTGAGGTGTGGACGTTGCCGAGAACTCATGTGAGATACCATCTTCATCAAGAAAAGTATCCACGTTTGTGTTCTTGAACTCTGATCTGTTGTCGCTCCGAACTTTCTTGATTTTCACTTCAAACTGATTTTGGGCTTAATTTTGTCAATTGCCCAGCTGTAATTTGTTTACCCAGCATAGTTGTTTATCGTCTTTTGGGAGAGATACATCACTAGTGAACATCATGGGACTCTGGTCCATATTACGACCATTGTTTACATTTCCACCATTTACTGTTTTTATTTACTCTTCCGTTGCAATCACTATCGCTATTCCCGCTTGTGATTTGATCCTTTGCAGACTACAAGGACGGAGAGATTGACAACCTCTCTGAACTCGTTGGCAGCAAAGTTATTTGTTGTGTGTGCAGGTCCACGTCTTCTGCTAGCGCTAGAGCAGCGGACACCTACTTGTTGATCATCATAGTCCTCCTGGTTCGATAAACCTTACAGTCCCCGTGTAAGGGAAATCTGCTGCTGACTACATCTCAACCTTCCACTTGGGGTAACCAACGAGGGGCGAGAAGTATATCCATCAACTCGTCATCAGATACTCGTGGGAAAACCCAAGGACGAGCACAACATCATTGGTACAAAATGAGTGTTTCGGAACAAGCAAGATGAAGATGGTCAAGTTATATGCAACAAGGCATGTCTCGTAGACCAAGGATACACGCAAGTAAAAGGTATGGACTACGTTGAGACCTATGCCCCCGTTGCTAGACTTGAAGCCATTCGTATTATTCTCGCTTATGCCAATCACTATGATATTACTATTTACCAAATGGATATCAAAAGATCTTTTCTAAACGGTGAAATTGAGGAGGGAGTGTATGTTAAACAACCTCCTGGCTTTTTGAACCCTAAGAAACCTAATTTTGTTTACAAACTTCGTAAATATTTATATGGTATTAAACAAGCCCCTCATGCTTGGTACGAATGCCTAACGAAGTTTTTCTCATTGAAAATAGTTTTGAGATTGGTAAAATTGAGGCAGCCTAATTCACTAAAAGAGTTAACGGTGAACTATTTGTGTGACAAATATATGTGCATGGTATAATCTTTGGATCTACTAACCCACATTTTAGTGAGAAGTTTGGAAGGTTGATATCCGACAAGTATGAGATGTCTATGATGTGTAAGCTGAAATTATTCCTTTGTTTGCAAATAAAACAAAAGATAGAAGTACGTTTATCTCTCAAACCAAGTACACCAAGGACTTAATAAAGAAGTTCAACATGCAAGAATGCAAAGGTGTGAAAACTCCCATGCCTACTAGTGGACATGTTGACCCTCACTAAGGAGGAAAAACCGATTGATCAAAAGGTTTATCGGCCAGTGATTGGTTCATTGGATCTATGTGCCCCCCGTCCCGATATCATGTTGACTATTTGCATGTGTGTCCGATATCAAGCGGCACCTAAGGAGTCTCATCTAAAGGTTGTGCAAAGCATTGTGAGATACTTGATACATACACCAAACTTTGGCATCTGTTATCCCAAGGGATCTACTTTTAATCTAATTAGCTATTCTGACTCGGACTATGCTGGAGACAAGGTTGATAGAAAATCCACCTCGGGTACAAGTCAATTTCTTGGGAGATCTATTGTGTCTTGGTCATCCAAGAAACAAAAATCGGTATCTTTATCTACTGCCGAAGCAGAATACATTGCCGCCGGATCATGTTGTGCGCAATTACTGTGAATGAAGCAAACTCTGAAGGATTATGGAATTCATGGGAAACATGTTTCATTGTTGTGTGACAATGAAAGTGCCTTTAAAATTTCCTATAATCCCGTGCAACATTCTCAAACTAAACATATTCGAGTGCGACATCATTTCATTCGTGATCATGTTGGTAAAGGAGATGTTAATCTAAAGCATGTTCGTACCATCAAACAATTGGCAGATATATTTACCAAACCACTTCATGAGAAAGTGTTTTGTCATTTGAGGAGTGAGTTGAACATCATTGATGCTTCAAACTTGAGCTATTCTCACTCGGATGCATGCAAGAGCATGAAGTTACTTGATTATTCCATGATGTTGTTGATATGACACTATATTATATCTTGGAAAACTATGCTCCCTTGTATTGCATATAACCTTTTGTAGGTACTTGGAAGAACTACACTTCACAAGATTGCCATCAACTCACATCAAAAGCAATATCGCCATGACAAAGAATCAAACAACCCCTTTCTCTGGAGATGAAGCAAGAAGACAACAAAATCATATCCTTGATAACTATTTGATGTATAAGTTCACTCTTGTCATTTGGATATATTGTGTTCTTCCTTGCATGACTAACCAATGTAGGTGAAAAGGGAACCAAAACAACAAGGATAGCTCCCAACTCAAGATGATCTGCATCAACATTGAGCATCCACAACAAGTTCACCTAAATGCCACATCATTAGGATGATTCGAAGGTATGTACTCATATCCTTGATAAAGCTTCACACCAAGTCATGAGGTAAATCAAGTCAAGAGATATGAAGACATTAAAATGATTAATCAAAAAATGGTAACCCCATTTTGTGCTTAAGATGAGTATGGCTATGGTCAAGCATTCTTGCTTGAATCCTCAAGTCAATACACTCTAATATAGGTGACCTAGTCACCGCCCAATATCTAGATGAAGATGTTTGTATGGTTCATATTCTTGATGCATGCTTTCTTGGAACTATTCAATTCTCATCTATATGTATGTATATATTTAAAAAAAATTGTTTTCTCTTTTCTTTTTAATCTTTTGGATATTTTCTTTCTATTTTCATTGAGGAGTTGATACTTCATTGCAACTCGGTCTCTCCGATCTAGGAAACTCGGTCTAACCGATTTCTGTTAGAGGCCTTAGATCATTTTCGGTACTACCGAACCATATTGCCTTGGAGATCCGAATTTTATAACTGCCTATAATCTTTGGGAAACTCCTAATGTTTATTTTTTTTCTTTGCTATAGTGGGAGAAAGTGATCCCACACTTTTATGACTACCCAAGTTCTTATTGATGCCAAAGGGGGACGCAATATTGCTTTTCCACAATTCTCACGGGGAAAAAACTTTAGTGATCCCACAATATAAGAGGGAGAAACATCTAGTATCCCTAACAAAAATAAGGATATAGTTCAGTGATCTCTTATCTATACTCAAGGGCAAGAAAAATTCAAGAAACCCTTATCAAAGAGAGAAGAATCCACGATCCCTTACTCTGAATGAACCATTACCCTCTAACCTTTTTGTAAATTAATGTCAAATGGGGAGATATATGAGAGCTTCTAAATGTTTATACCAAAAGGGGGAGCTCTACCAAAGGGAAGATCTACCATTGGGGGAGATATATCAAACCTTACACATTCACGGGGAGATTTACCAACACATTCAAGGGGGAGTTACCATTAAGGGGGAGAATTATATATAGTTTTATTTAATTTTATTGCCTACTTTGGATTTAACTTGTCTCACCCTACCTACTCCCAATATCTACATGTTATGATTCAGGGGGAGAGGAAATCTTTCATATTCTTGCTTAGGTAAGAAAGTTCTAAATAGTCTTGGAGACATATCTATCATCAAATCATATTTCTCATATGTCTTGCATTTATTGGTACTTTTGAAGCTCTTTGCGTCTTTTCAATATAGAACACCCATGTGTTATCTAACATTTGTTTTCCCAAGTGTACTCCTACTGCTAAGATGGTCAAGAACCTCAAGGTAAGTATATGCATCATATCCTTGTTCAAGATGATCTCTTGTCTCTTGCTCATGTTGTTTGAAAGAGTGAGTCTTGAACATGGAAATCTTCCATTCACATAATGTTTGATGCATATATCCAAGATTCACATGACTTGTCGTGTACCTTCTACTATCTATGTGCTTATGTAGTCCAAAGCAAACAACTCTTAAAATGGATTGCACACATTTAGAGGGAGCTTGTATTAGTCATGTATCTTTCAAAGTTGTCATATTCTTCTGTTTATCTTTATTTGAAACTTTGTGTATGTTGTCAATAATTACCAAAAAGGGGGAGATTCAAAGCATATATGCTCCCTTGGTGGTTTTGATAATTCATGACAACATACATTGTCTCTTGGACTAACACTCTACCGAGCAGATTTCAGGTACAGCCCACAAAGAGCACTGGCTAAAGGATTGTGTGGAGAAGCCCCAAGGAACGGAATATCTATGGCCAAGCTTCAAGCTACAAGACTCTACATTTTATATTTGCGAGAAATCACATTTGAGTCCATAGGAAAAGAGGGTGAGGTATCTATGATGAATTGGTTGCTCAAGTGCTTAGAGATAGCCACCAAAAATACTCACCAATTCTCTCACAAAATCTTTGACCAAAGCCTATACTCAAAAATTGGTGCCACCAAAAATTCCACTTCGGCCCTACCAATTTTCCAAAGGTAGAACCTTTGCCAAACCCCACTATCTCGGTACCACCAACTTTCACTTTGGTGCCACCGAAAGTCACGCGCCAACTTTCTTGTTTGTCGATTTGAAGAATCAGAATTTCTGATTTTTGAAATTGGTCTCACCGAGATTTGGAAACTGCCCTAGGTCACCATATCGGTACCACCTAGATTCTCATATCAGTCTCCCCGAGAATACAAAAGTTGCCACATTTAGTGCAACTCGGTACCGCCGATATTCATGTTGGTGTCACCGAGTTGTGCAATAATGTTGTAACAGTTGGATTTTTGGAGATGCCTATATATACCCCTCCACCACCTCTCATTCATAGTGGAAGCACTCAGAACACACACATAGTTGCCATATCCATTTTTTTGAGAGAGAGCCACCTACTCATGTGTTGAGATCAAGATATTCCAATCCATCCATTTGAAACTTGATTTCTAGCTTCCCCAAGTTCCTTTCAACCCAATCAATCTCTTTTACCCATGCCAAATTCGTGAGAGAGTGATTGAGTTTTGAGGAGACTATGTTTTGAAGCACAAGAGCAAGGAGTTCATCGTTCTACCGCATCTATTACCTTTTGGAGGGTGGTGCCACCTAGATTGATTAGGTGTCGCTAGGGAGCCTCCTACTTTGTGTTGTGGAGTTGAACCAAGAAGTTTGTAAGGGCAAGGAGATCTCCTACTTTGTGAAGATCTACCCCGAGTGTGGCTAGTCCTTCGTGGACGTAATACATGGTGGAATAGACAAGGTTGCTTCTCCATGGACCCTCCATGGGTTGAGCCCTTTATGGACTCGCACGACCGTTACCCTCCGTGCGTTGAAGTCTCCACCAACATGGACGTATGATAGCACCACTTATCGGAACCACGCCAAAAATCGTCATGTCCATCTTTGCGTTTGATCTTCCTAAACTCTACTTGTTACTTACATGTGCAATGTCTTTACTTTCCACTGCCATATATGTTGACTAGCATGTGTAGGGTGCACTAGACTTGTTAGAATTGTTAAAAAATTTCCAACCAATAAAATTCGGAAAAAGCTAGGATTTAATTTGGTCAAGTAGTCTATCCCCCCCTCTAGACATCTCTTCTAGCGATCCAACAATCTCCTCGTGTGGGAGAAATCCAATTGGGTTATGGAGCCCTTAACATCATACCCTAGAAGACCCATGAATTCCTTCCAAGGAGCAGACAACAGCCTCCCATTGGTCATCCACGTCAAAGTCGTGGCCTCATCGGTCCCAAGATGTACCATAGAAAAGAACACATCTACCATGTCTGCATCAAAATCCTTGTTGAACTGCATCAAGTTGACAATACCCAGTTTCTCGCACAGGCTAAGAGCACTGCAAAAGTATTGGGTATTCTTCCCCAGATATGCCATGTCAATGGACTTGACATTGGGCACATAAAGGTTCTCCTTGTGCTTGAGAACATTAGTATAGATCGATAACTATTGTCGAGTCGAGAAGGGACGGTCGCGAAGAGTTGCATCTTGGGGAGTATCATGAGGATTGCAACGGCACACAAGCCAAAAACTCCTTGCTCGGCAACTTCCCATAGATTGAGATTTCTTGGGCCTGACTGCGGGCTGCTTGCCCTTCTATTTGGGAGGCGGCTGACTGAAACCGTCTTCTTCTCAGGAACAGTAGCGCTTCACGCTCTCATGACTGGGGTTCATCCTACTCTCCTCTTAAGCGGAGCTACCACCACCGGAGATACAAAACACAGATCAAGGGAAAAGCAGTTGTAAAAGATATGCATAAGCCAAAAGAAACCAAAAAGAGAGAAAAAATTAAGGTGGAATTGTAAATCATGGGCATATGTCAACACAAGCGGTCGTACCGCTAGGGGCGAAGGCCAAGGGTCAGCCACTACCGTCGGTCACATCCGGTACTACTGGTGATACCAAGTGCACATATTCTCCAATAGAATATCAAATCTACTCCCTAGCCTCCTTCCACATCCTACTCATGCCTCGACTTGAATAAAAATCGGAGAATGCATCTCATATTGCCCAAAACCTAGATTTAAGAAATAGAACCATAGGGAGAGAAGAACGGGGGCAATACTGATATCCATGGTAAGAGGAAGGGGTGGGGATCGAGTACACTGGTCGGAATCGCGGAAGAATTGCCAAAATCGCAGATTCATCAGCGGGCCTCCACAGCTCTTGGGTCACTTGGAGAGAGAGTTCCACGAGGAGGAAGGGGTGAATGGGTATGGAGAGTGGAAATTTCCCTTGCCCACCCCCATAACCCCCTGGTGGTCCAGTACAAGCGGTAGTACCGCTCCTCAGAGTGGTAGTACCGCCTAGCGGTAGTACCTCTAATTAGAGGTAGTACCGCTACCACAAAGACAACATAAAAGGTGGCTTACGCATACTTTTTGTAAAAAATTTGAAGATGTAGGTAAGAGACTCAAAAACCAGCCAATGAAAGGCTACTTTAAGAGTCTTGCTCCACAAAAGGGCCACAGTGTCAACACCAAACAAGGTACAAAAACCCATGAGTGCAAGTCGACGGACATAAAGTAAATTGTATGCAAGGGTCTCAACAAGCATGACATTCTCAATGGATACTTCCGGAGAGATTACCACCTTGCAAAGACCCAATACATTTGAACTTGTATCATCACCAAAGGAGACTTGAGTGGCCAATGATGGATTAGAATGAATGTCCACTGCTACTGCAACAAAAGACCTTCCAACGGCGCCAGAAATAGGAGTGTTGCTTGATACTCCTCAGCAACGGCACCAGGAATCCTTCAGCTGCGGCTACGCCTTAAGGGACTTCCTAGGCAAGTATGCAAAGGATTTCCCCGGTGGCCTTGGAGCCTTGCGTTGGTGTTCCCTCGAAGCGGAAAGGGTGATGTAGCGTAGCGGTGGTAAGTACTTCCCTCAGTTTGAGAACCAAGGTATCAATCCAGTGGAGGAGTATCTCACGATCCTGCACAAACACAAAAACTTGCTCCCAACGCTATGAAGGGGTTGTCGATCCCTTATAGATTGTTTGCCAAGTGAGAACTGAAAGCAACACAGTAACAAAGGAAAGTAAAAGCGGAGGTGTAAACGATGGATGTGAATAGACCCGGGGGCCGTAGTGTTTACTGGTGGCTTCTCTCAAGAAAGGAAGTAGACGGTGGGTGAAAAAATTACTGTGGAGCAATTGATAGAACCGTGCAAAGTCGTGACGATATCTATGCAATGATTGTTTCTATAGGCATCACGTCCGAAACAAGTAGACTGATACTTTCTGCATCTACTACTATTACTCCACACGTCGACCGCTATCCAGCATGCATCTAGTGTATTATGTCCATAAGAACAGAGTAACGCCTTAAGCAAGATGACATGATGTAGAGGGATAATGTCAAACCAATGATAAAAACCCCATCTTTTTACCCTTGATGGCAACTACTTGATGTGTGCCTTGTTTCCCCTACTGTCACTGGGAAAGGTCACCACATGGCAGAACCCAAAACCAAGCACTTCTCCCATTGCAAGAATCATAGATCTAGTTGGCCAAACAAAACCCAAGACTCGGAGAGACTTACAAGGATATCAAATCATGCATATAAGAAATCAGCAAAGACTCAAATATATATCATAGATAATGTGATCACAAATCCACAATTCATCGGATCTCAACAAACACACCGCCAAAGAAGATTACATCGGATAGATCTCCATGAAGATCATGGATAACTTTGTATTGAAGATCCAAGAGAGAGAAGAAGCCATCTAGCTACTAACTACGGACACGTAGGTCTGAAGTGAACTACTCACGAGTCATTGGAGGGGCGATGATGATGATGAAGAAGCCCTCCAACTCCAAAGTTCCCTACGGCAGGGCGCCGGGAAGGGTCTCCAGATGAGATCTCGCGGAAACGGAAGCTTGCGGCGGTGAAAAAGTATTTTCGAGGCTCACCTGATTTTTTGCAGAATATTTGGGAATTTATAGGCCAAAGACCTAGGTCAGGGGGCAGCCAGGGAGGCCACAAGCCTGCCCACCTCCGCCTCCCCGTGGTGGTGGAGTGGGGGATTGTGGGCTCCCTGGAGCCCAACTGGCTTGGCCCAAAAGCCCCCTGGTCTTCTTTCGTTCGGGAAAAAATCATTTCGGGGTTTTTCTTCCGTTTGGACTCCGTTCCAAAATCAGATCTGAAAAGAGTCAAAAACACGGAAAAAACAGGAACTGG
The DNA here is from genome assembly GCF_904849725.1 of Hordeum vulgare subsp. vulgare. NCBI lineage: Eukaryota > Viridiplantae > Streptophyta > Magnoliopsida > Poales > Poaceae > Hordeum > Hordeum vulgare. The sequence goes on from NC_058521.1 coordinate 135,615,316, forward strand.
CACTTGGCACTGAATTAATAAGTTAGTCCCAAAAAATATATAAAAGGTACATAAAACAACCAAAGAGGACAAGATAACAGCGTGAAACCATCAAAAATTATAGATACGTTTGAGACGTATCATCCACCACCAAGTCATTGGTTCTAGTCATATGATTTGTTGCTCCACTATCAAGCAACCATGCCACTCCTCCGGAAGCAAACTCCTACAAGATAAATGCTTGGATTTAGGTACCCATTCTTTAATGGGTCCTTTCACGTTGGTGACAAGGATCTTAGGAACCCAAATACACCATTCAATGTACTTATAAGAAGAACAAACAAATTTGGCATAAACATGCCCATCACTAGTGTGGTATACAACATAAGAGGGGTTAAGGTTGTCGGCTTTGTTGGGTGAGGTTTTTTCCCTTTTTGGCACTACCACCCACAACCTTGTCCTTCTTCTTCTCATGAGTACCCTACTTGGCTTTGACAAAGATTTCCTTGAGCTCGGGAGGTTTCTTGGTTTTAAGAGCCCGAGACCGTCGCGTGATTTATTTGGTTGTTGCACTCATCATGTCATCATGCCATCACGTCATTAAATTTTGGCAATAAAATAAATAAATTGTATGGATCTTTGATCCATTTAAATTGAGGGAATTCATATGGTGTTTTCTCTTTAAAACATATCCTCCCAATATTTTAGGGAGCTACCATAAAATAATCCAACACACTCGCAATGTAGTCCCATGCCTTTCCTACTTCAAGTTTGACCTCCAAACATTGGTAATAATTCTTTCTGCATTTATCGAGGATCCACCTTAAATCTCCACATTTTGGACCTATCTAAACCTTGTCCTAATTCAACCTTATTTTAATCAAATTCAAATATGTTCGAATCCAATTCCTCCAAACAAGGCCAATTGTACTTATCCATGGATCCAATATATTTTATGGGGTCCAGTATTTTTCTCCCATGATCAAAATGCACTCCTAGCCTCTCTTTCCTTTCCTATCCTATATCTGTTTTCTTTAAGAAAATAAAAGACAAATAAGGAGAGAGGGAACCTAGTAGCTGGCCCATTTGGCCTAAGGCCCAGCCAAAGCACCTAAACCCTAGCCCGATCGTCGGCTCCTAGCCCGATCGATCCCATCTCTCCCTCGATCCCCACCTAGTGTCGCCACGTGCGCAAACTCCCACGCAAACCTACCCTCTGTCGCTCTCCCTCATGCGAACCCCCAACCTCCTCCTGATCCCCTCCTCGATCACCACTCATATGTCTCCAATGTATCTATAACTGTTTATTGTTCCATGCTATTATATTATCTATTTTGGATGTTTTATATGCGTTAATATGTTGTTTTATATTATTTTTGGGACTAACCTATTAATCTAGAGCCTAGTGCCAATTTCTATTTTTCCATGTTTTTGAGTATTGCACAAAAGGAATATTAAACGGAGTCCAAACGGAACAAAATCTCCAAAAAAATCTTGGACCAGAAGACACCTAGGAGACTTGGAGTAGGGGCACGGCACCTGCCGGGAGGCCACAAGCCTCCAGGGTGCACCCTAGGATGGTGGTCGCGCCCCCTGGCTTGTGTGTACCCTACAGACCGCCTAACCCTATTCTTCGGCCTATAAATTCCCAAATATTCGCGTATCGCCAAAGAGAGCCACGAAAATACTTCTACACCGTCGGGAGTCTCTGTTCCCGTGAGATCCAATCTTGGAGCGTTTTCCGGTAATCTGCCAGAGAGGGAATTGATCATGGAGGGCATCTACATCAACTCCATTACCCCTCTGATGATGTGTGAGTAGTTCACCACAGACCTACAGGTCCATAGCTAGTAGCTAAATGGCTTCTTCTCTCTCTTTGATGTTCAATACCATGTTCTTCGTGATCTTCATAGAGAACTATCCGATGTAATACTCTTTTGCGGTGTGTTTGTCGAGATCCAATGAATTGTGAGTTTATGTTCAGATTATCTATGAATATTATTTTGTCTCTTCTGGATTCTTATATGCATGATTTCATATCTTTGCAAGTCTCTTTGAATTATTGGTTTGGTTTGGCCAACTAGATTGGTAATTCTTGCAATGGGAGAAGTTCTTAGTTTTGGGTTCAATCTTGCGGTGTCCTCACCCAGTGACAAAGTAGGGGTAGAGAGGCATGTATTGTATTGTTGCCATCGAGGATAAAAAGATGGGGGTTTCATCATATTGCTTGAGTTTATCCCTCTACATCATGCCATCTTGCTTAATGCGTTACTCTGTTCTTCATGAACTTAATACTCTAGATGCACGCAGGAGTCGGTCGATGTGTGGAGTAATAGTAGTAGATGCAGAATCGTTTCGGTCAACTTGACATGGACGTGATGCCTATATACATAATCATTGCCTTATATATCTTCATAATTATTCGCTTTTCTATCAACTGTTCAACAGTAATTTGTTCACCCACCGTATTATTTCGTTTATGAGAGAAGCCTCTAGAGAAACCTATGGCCCTCGAGTCTATTTTCCATATTATATTTTCAGATCTATAAACCAAAAATATCTTGCTGCAATTTATTTACTTTTGTTCCCATAATCTTTTATATCTATCGCTATCATATCTCATCATTGCAAATAACTGTGAAGGGATTGACAACCCCTTTATAGCGTTGGGTGCAAGTGTTTGATTATTTGTGTAGGTACTACTATTGGGGCATTGCTTCTTCCTCCTACTGGATTGATACCTTGGTTGTCAACAAACTGAGGGTAATACTTATCTACTTTGTTGCATCACCCTTTCCTCTTCAAGGGAAAACCAACGCAAGCTCAAGAGGTAGCAAGAAGGATTTCTGGCGCTGTTGCCGGGTAGGATACATAGCAAGATCAAGCCTACCAAGTACCCATCACAAACTTATCTCTTGCATTTACTTTATTTGACATTTGCCTCTCGTTTTGCTCTCCCCCACTTCTAAAACGATTTTGAGAAAATACCAAAAAGATTTGCCCTTTTATTCGCCTTTTTCATTTTCCTTTCTCCTTCCGGATCTCTTATTGTCTCTATGACTATCATTACCACTTCCCCTTTGTCACCAGATTTTGAAGTTTTATACTTCAAACAAAAACAAAGGGAGAATTTGAAAGATGTCGTATATAGTCTAATGGAATCCTATCGTATCTCCAATCTAAAAGGAGATGCAAAGGTTTTTCTCGGCAATTTTTACATTGGATTGGCTTTACATCATAGAGAAATTTTAGATTTTTCCTCGAAAGGGAATTTTATGGAATTAAATACAAACGCTGCTTATGAAGTCTTGGAGGGGATTTTGGGGGTTCCTCCACAAAACAAGGGTATAATTTTTCAAAAGAGGGAGTTCAAATTCTTGACAAATTGAGTGACTTACATAAGCACTTTATCGAGTTACAACTGTTGGGGAACGTCGCATGAGAAACAAAAAGTTTCCTATGCACACGAAGACCTATCATGGTGATGTCCATCTACGAGAGGAGATTTGGATCTACGTACCCTTGTAGATCGCACAATAGGAAGCGTTAAGAAACGCGGTTGATGTAGTGGAACGTCTTCACGTCCCGCGAACCGTCCCACGAATCGTCCGTCGATCCGTCCCACGATCCGTTCCGATCTAGCACCGAACAGACGACACCTTTGTGTTCAGCACACGTACAGCTCAACGATGATCTCGGCCTTCTTGATCCAGCAAGCAAAACGGAGAAGTAGATGAGTTCTCCGGCAGCGTGATGGCGCTCCGGTGATGGTGATGATCTACTCCTGCAGGGCTTCGCCCGAGCTCCGCGGAAATCTGATCTAGAGGTAAAACTATGTGGTCTAGGGTTGAGTTGCACGTGGCAAAAGTTGTCTCAAATCAGCCCTAAAACACCACTATATATAGGAGTGAGGGGAGAGCTAGCCTTGAGGGACAATCCCTCAAGGTGCGCCGGCCAAGGGGAGGAGGAGGAGGACTCCTCCAATTCGGTTTGGGAAGGAGGAGTCCTCCTCTTCCTTCCCACCTCCCTCTTTTCCCTTTTTTTATTTTCCTTCGGTATTTTCTTATGTGGCATCATTGTCCCCTTGGGCTGACTCCACCAGCCCACTAAGGGCTTGTGGCGCCACCCTAGTGCCTTGGGCTCATTCCCGGGTGGGTGGGCCCCTCCCGTTGAACTCCCGGAACCCATTCGTCACTCCCGGTACACTGCCGGAATTGCCCGAAACTCTTCGGTGACCAAATGAAACCATCCTATATATCAATCTTCATTTCCGGACCGTTCCGGAAACCCTCGTTACGTCCATGATCTCATCCGGGACTCCGAACAACATTTTGTAACCACACATATAACTCAACTATACTAAAACATCATCGAACCTTAAGTGTGCAGACTCTGCGGGTTCGAGAACTATGTAGACATGCCCCGAGGCACTCCTCGGTCAATATCCAATAGCGGGACCTGGATGCCCATATTGGATCCTACATATTCTCCGAAGATCTTATCGGTTGAACCTCAGTGTCAAGGATTCATATAATCCCGTATGTCATTCCCTTTGTCCTTCGGTATGTTACTTGCCCGAGATTTGATCGTCGGTATCCGCATACCTATTTCAATCTCGTTACTGGCAAGTCTCTTTACTCATTCTGTAATACAAGATCCTGTGACTTACACTTAGGCACATTGCTTGCAAGGCTTGTGTGTGATGTTGTATTACCAAGTGGGCCCCGAGATACCTCTCCGTCACAAGGAGTGACAAATCCCAGTCTTGATCCATACTAACTCAACGGACACCTTCAGAGATACCTGTAGAACACCTTTATAGTCACCCAGTTACGTTGTGACGTTTGATACACACAAGGTATTCCTCCGGTGCCAGTGAGTTATATGATCTCATGGTCATAGGAACAAATACTTGACACGCGGAAAACAATAGCAATAAAACGACACGATCAATATGCTACGTTCATAGCTTGGTTCTAGTCCATCACATGATTCTCCTAATGATGTGATCCAGTTATCTAGTGACAACACTTGTATATAGCCAGAACAACCTTGACTATCATTGATCAACTGGCTAGCCAACTAGAGGCTTGCTAGGGACACTGTTTTGTCTATGTATCGACACATGTATCTATGTTTTCATTCAATACAATTATAGCATGGATAATAAATGATTATCTTTAAACAGGAAATATAATAGTAACTATTTATCATTGCCTCTAGGGCATATTTCCAACAGTCTCCCACTTGCACTAGAGTCAATAATCTAGTCCTCACATCACCATGCGATTTACATTGTAATAAATTGAACACCCATACAGTTCTGGTGTTGATCATGTTTTGCCCGTGGAAGAGGTTTAGTCAGCGGATCTGCTACATTCAGATCCATGTGCACTTTGCAAATATTCATGTCCTCTGCTTCGATGTAGTCGTGGATGAGGTTGAAGCATCGTTTGATGTGTCTGGTCTTCTTGTGAAACCTTGGTTCCTTTGCTAAGGCCATGGCACCAGTGTTGTCACATAACAGAGTTATTGGATTTAGTGCGCTCGGCACAACTCCAAGATCTGTCATGAACTGCTCCGTCCAGACACCCTCCTTTGCTGCCGCCGAGGCAGCCATGTACTCCGCTTCACATGTAGAATCTTCTATGACGCTTTGCTTGGAACTGCACCAGCTTACTGCACCCCCATTAAGACGTATCAGGTTTTTGATTTAGAGTCATACGGATCGGTGTCAAAACTTTCGTCCATGTAACCTTTTACGACAAGCTCTTTGACACCTCCATAAATGAGAAACATTTCCTTAGTCCTTTTCATGTACTTTAGAATATTCTTGACCGCCGTCCAGTGATCCACTCCTGGATTACTCTGAAACCTGCCTGCCATACTTATGGCCAAGCTGACGTCTCGTCTAGTGCACAACATTGCATACATGATAGAACCTACGGCTGAAGCGTAACGGACGGAACTCACTTGTTCTCTATCTTCCAAAGTTGCTGGGCACTGAGTCTTACTCAATTTTATACCTTGTAACACTAGCAAGAACCCTTTATTGGACTGATCCATTTTGAACTTCTTCAAAACTTTATCAAGGTATGTGCTTTGTGAAAGTCCTATCCGGCGTTTCGATGTATCCCTATAGATCTTAGTGCCTATAATGTAAGCAGCTTCTCCTAGGTCCTTCATAGAGAAACTTTTATTCAAGTAATCATTTATACTCTCCAAAAGCTCCACGTTGTTTCCAATCAGCAATATGTCATCCACATATAATATTAGAAACGCCACAAATCTCCCACACACTTTCTTGTAAATACAAGATTCTCCAACCGCTTGTATAAACCCAAATGCTTTGATCACCTCATCAAAGCGCTTATTCCAACTCCGAGATGCTTGCACCAGTCCATAAATGATCGCTGGATCCTGCGTACTTTGTTAGCATTCTTTGGATCGACAAAACCTTCGGGTTGCATCATATACAACTCTTCCTTAAGAAAACCATTAAGTAACACCGTTTTGACATCCATCTGCCAGATTTCTTAATCGAAAAATGAGCTATTGCTAACATGATTCGGACGGACTTAAGCATCGCTACCGGTGAGAATGTCTCATCGTAGTCAACTCCTTGAACTTGTGAAAAACCCTTTGCCACAAGTCGAGCTTTATAAACGGTCCCATTACCGTCTGCGTCCGTCTTCTTCTTAAAGATCCATTTGTTCTGGATAGCCTTGCAGCCTTCAGGTAGTACCTCCAAAGTCCATACTTTGTTCTCGTACATAGATCCTATCTCGGACTTCATGGCCTCCAGCCATTTGTTGGAATCCGGGCCCACCATTTCTTCTTCATAACTAACAGGTTCATTGTTGTCTAACAACATAATTGATAAGACATGATTACCGTCCCACTCAGGAGAAGTACGTGATCTTGTCGACCTGCGAGGTCCGATAGGAACTTGATCCGAAGTTTCGTCATATACAACTCTTCCTTAAGGAAACCGTTAAGGAACGCCGTTTTGACATCCATCTGCCATATTTCATAATCGAAAAATGCAGCTATCTCTAACATGATTCTGACGGACTTAAGCATCGCTACGGGTGAGAAGGTCTCATCGTAGTCAACTCCTGGAACTTGTGAAAAAACCTTTGCCACAAGTCGAGCTTTATAAACGGTCACATTACCGTCAGCGTCCGTCTTTTTCTTAAAGATCCATTTGTTCTGAATGGCCTTGCGGCCCTCAGGCAGCATCTCCAAAGTCCACACTTTGTTCTCATACATGGATCCTATCTCGGATTTCATGGCTTCTAGCCATTTGTTGGAATCTGGGCCCACCATTGCTTCTTCATAATTTGCAGGTTCATTGTTGTCTAACAACATGATTGATAAGACGGGATTACCGTACCACTCTGGAGCAGCGCGTGATCTCGTCGACCTGCGTGGTTCAACAGAAACTTGAATTGGAGTTTCATGATTATCATCATTAACTTCCTCCTCAACCGGTGTCGCAATGACAGAGGTTTCCCCTTGCCCTGCGCCACCATCCAGAGGGATGAGAGGTTCGACAACCTCGTCAAGTTCTATCTTCCTCCCACTCAATTCTTTTGAGAGAAACTCCTTCTCAAGAAAAGCTCTGTTTTTAGCAACAAACACTTTTCCCTCGGATTTGAGATAGAAGGTATACCCAACAGTCTCTTTTGGGTAACCTATAAAGACACACTTTTTCGCTTTGGGTTCCAGCTTTTCAGGCTGAAGCTTTTTGACATAAGCATCACATCCCCAAACTTTAAGAAACGACAACTTTGGTCTTTTGCCATACCACAGTTCGTATGGTGTCGTTTCAGCGGATTTTGATGGTGTCCTATTTAAAGTGAATGCAGTTGTCTCTAATGCATAACCCCAAAATGATAAAGGCAAATCGGTAAGAGACATCATAGATCGCACCATCTCTAATAAAGTACGATTGCTACGTTCGGACACACCATTACGTTGTGGTGTTCCACGCGGTGTCAACTGTGAAACAATTCCACATTGTCTTAAGTGAGCACCAAACTCAAAACTCAGATATTCATCCCTACGATCAGATCGTAAGAACTTGATCTTCTCTTACGATGATTTTCAACTTCACTCTGAAATTGCTTGAACTTCTCAAACGTCTCAGACTTGTGCTTCTTCAAGTAGACATAACCATATCTACTCAAATCGTCAGTGAAGGTGAGAAAATAACGATATCCGCCGCGCGCCTCCACACTCATCGAACTGCACACATCGGTATGTATGATTTCCAGCAAGTCACTTGCACGCTCCATTGTTCCGGAGAACGGAGTCTTAGTCATCTTGCCCATGAGGCATGGTTCGCACGTGTCAAGTGAATCAAAATCAAGTGACTCCAAAAGTCCATCGAAATGGAGTTTCTTCATGCGCTTTACACCAATATGACCTAAGCGGCAGTGCCACAAAAACATGGCGCTATCATTGTTAATTCTAGCTCTTTTGGTCTCAATGTTATGTATATGTGTATCATCGCTATCAAGATTCAATATGAACAATCCTCTCACATTGGTTGCATGACCATAAAAGATGATCCTCATAGAAATAGAACAACCATTATTCTCTCACTTAAACGAGTAACCGTCTCGCAATAAACAAGATCTAGATATAATGTTCATGCTTAACGCAGGCACTAAATAACAATTATTTAAGTTCATAACTAATCCTGATGGTAACTGAAGTGAAACTGTCCGACGGCGATTGCATCAACCTTGGAACCATTTCCCACACGCATCGTCACTTCATCTTTCGCCAGCCTTCACTTATTCCGCAGTTCCTGTTTCGAGTTGCAAATATGAGAAACAGAACCGGTATCGAATACCCAGGCACTACTACGAGAGTTGGTTAAGTACACATCAATAACATGTATATCGAATATACCTGATTTTTCCTTGGCCGCCTTCTTATCAGCCAGATACTTGGGGCAGTTGCGCTTCCAGTGACCCAGTCCCTTGCAATAATAACACTCCATTTCAGGCTTAGGTCCAGCCTTGGGTTTCTTCGTCGGATTGGCAACAGGCTTGCCCCTCTTCTTGGAATTACCCTTCTTGCCTTTGTCGTTTCTCTTGAAACTAGTGGTCTTATTCACCATCAACACTTGATGCTCCTTACGGAGTTCTGACTCTGCGACTTTCAGCATCGCGAATAACTCGCCGGGTGACTTGTTCATCCCTTGCATGTTATAGTTCAACACAAAACTCTTGTAGATTGGTGGCAGTGATTGAAGAATTCTGTCAATGATAGCCTCTTGGGGGAGTTCAATCCCCAACTCAGCTAGACGGTTTGAGTACCCAGACATTTTGAGCACATGTTCACTGACACACAAATTCTCCTCCATCTTGCAAGCATAGAATTTATTGGAGGTCTCATACCTCTCGATCCGGGCGTTCTTCTGAAAGATAAACTTCAACTCCTGGAACATCTCATATGATCCATGACGCTCAAAGCAACGTTGAAGTCCCGGCTCTAAGCCATACAAGGCTGCACATTGAACTACTGAGTAGTCCTCCTTGTATGTTAACCAAGTGTTCTTAACATCTTGGTCAGCCGCAGCGGGTGGTTCATATCCTAGTGCAACATTAAGGACATAATCCTTCTTCCCAGCTTGCAGGAGCAACTTAAGATTATGAGCCCAGTCTACAAAGTTGCTTCCATCATCTTTCGACTTAGCTTTCTCTAGTAATGTATTAAAATTCAGGGTGATTGTCGCATGAGCCATTGATCTACAACACAAATATTTCAAAGTGGACTTAGACTATGTTCAAGATAATTAGAGTTTAACTAATCAAATTTTTTGCTAAACTCCCACTCAAAAAGTACATCTCTCTAGTCATTTGAGTGGTTCATGATCCAAATTCACTAACTCAAGTCCGATCATCACGTGAGTTGAGAATAATTTCAGTGGTAAGCATCTGTATGCTAATCATATCAACTATATGATTCATGCTCGACCTTTCGGTCTCATGTGTTCCGAGGACATGTCTGCACATGCTAGGCTCGTCAAGCTTAACCGAGTGTTTCGTGTGTGCAACTGTTCTGCACCCGTTGTATGTGAACGTTGAGTCTTTCACACCCGATCATCACGTGGTGTCTCGAAACGACGAACTGTAGCAACGGTGCACAGTCGGGGAGAACACAAATTCGTTTTGAAATTTTAGTGAGAGATCACCTCATAATGCTACCATCGTTCTAAGAAACATAACGTGCATAAAAGGATTAACATCACATGCAATTCATAAGTGACATGATATGGCCATCATCTTGTGCTTCTTGATCTCCATCACCAAAGCACCGACATGATATTCTTGTCACCGGCGCCACACCATGATCTCCATCAACGTGTCGCCATCGAGGTTGTCGTGCTACTTATTCTATTACTACTAAAGCTACGTCCTAGCAATATAGTAAATACACCTGCAAACACAAACGTTAGTTTAAAGACAACCCTATGGCTCATATCGGTTGCCGTAGCATCGACGTGCAAGTCGATATTAACTATTACAACATGATCATCTCATACATCGAATATATCACATCACGTCATTGGCCATATCATATCACAAGCATACCCTGCAAAAACAAGTTAGACGTCCTCTAATTTGTTGTTGCATGTTTTACGTGGCTGCTATGGGTATCTAGTATGATCGCATCTTACTTACGCAAAAAGAAAAATGGAGATGTGATAATTGCTATTTAACCTCTCCAAGGACCTCCTCGGTCAAAACCAATTCAACTAAAGTTGAAGAAACCGACACCCGCCAGTCATCTTTATGCAACGAGGTTGCATGTTAGTCGATGAAACCAGTCTCTCGTAAGTGTACGAGTAATGTCGGTCCGGGCCGCTTCAATCCAACAATACTGCCGAATCGAGAAAAGACTAAGGAGCGCAGCAAATCGGACATCACCGTCCACAAAACCTTTTGTGTTCTACTCGAGATAACATCTACGCATGAACCTAGCTCATGATGCCACTATTGGGGAATGTTGCACGAGAAACAAAAAAATTCCTACGCACACGAAGACCTATCATGGCGATGCCCATCTACGAGAGGAGATTTGGATCTACGTACCCTTGTAGATGGCACAGCAGGAAGCGTTAAGAAACGCGGTTGATGTAGTGGAACGTCTTCACATCCCTCGAACCGTCCCACGAACGGTCTCTCGATCCGTCCCATGATCCGTCCCGATCTAGCGCCGAACGGACGGCACCTCCGCGTTCAGCACACCTACAGCTCGACGATGATCTCGGCCTTCATGATCCAGCAAGCAAGACGGAGAAGTAGATGAGTTCTCCAGCAGCGTGACGGCGCTCCAGTGGTGGTGATGATCTACTCATGCACGGCTCCGCCCGAGCTCCGCAGAAATCTGATCTAGAGGTAAAACTATGTGGTCTAGGGTTGAGTTGCACGTGGCAAAAGTTGTCTCAAATCATCCCTAAAACACCACTATATATAGGATGGAGGGGGGCTAGCCATGAAGGACAAGCCCTTAAGGTGCGTCGGCCAAGGGGAGGAGGAGGACTCCTCCTCCAATTCGGTTTGGGAAGGAGGAGTCCTCCTTTTCCTTCCCACCTCCCTCTTTTCCCTTTTTCTTTTATTTTCCTTCGGTATTTTCTTATGTGGCGCCATGGGCCCCTTGGGCTGACTCCACCAGCCCACTAAGGGCTTGTGGCGCCACCCTACTGCCTTGGGCTCAATCTCGGGTGGGTGGCCCCTCCCGGTGAACTCCCGAAACCCATTCGTCACTCCCGGTACACTGCCGGAATTGCCCGAAACTTTCCGGTGACCAAATGAAACCATCCTATATATCAATCTTCGTTTCCGGACCATTCCGGAAACCCTCGTGACGTCCGCGATCTCATCCGAGACTCCGAACAACATTCCGTAACCACACATATAACTCAACTATAATAAAACATCATCGAACCTTAAGTGTGCAGACCCTGTGGATTTGAGAACTATGTAGACATGCCCCGAGGCACTCCTAGGTCAATATCCAATAGCAGGACCTGGATGCCCATATTGGATCCTACATATTCTCCGAAGATCTTATCGTTGAACCTCAGTGTCAAGGATACATATAATCTTGTATGTCATTCCCTTTGTGCTTCGGTATGTTACTTGCCCGAGATTTGATCGTCTGTATCCGCATACCTATTTCAATCTCGTTACCAGCAAGTCTCTTTACTCATTCTGTAATACAAGATCCCGTGACTTATACTTAGTCACATTGCTTGCAAGGCTTGTGTGTGATGTTGTATTACCAAGTGGGCCCCGAGATACCTCTCCATCACACGGAGTGACAAATCCCAGTCTTGATCCATACTAACTCAACGGACACCTTCGGAGATACCTGTAGAACACCTTTATAGTCACCCAGTTACGTTGTGATGTTTGATGCTCACAAGGTATTCCTCCGGTGCCAGTGAGTTATATGATCTCATGGTCATAGGAACAAATACTTGACACGCAGAAAACAATAGCAATAAAACGACACGATCAATATGCTACGTTCATAGTTTGGGTCTAGTCCATCACATGATTCTCCTAATGATTGATCCAGTTATCAAGTGACAACACTTGCATATAGCCAGAAAACCTTGACTATCATTGATCAACTGGCTAGCCAACTAGAGGCTTGCGAGGGACATTGTTTTGTCTATGTATCCACACATGTATCCATGTTTTCATTCAATACAATTATAGCATGGATAATAAATGATTATCTTTAAACAGAAAATATAATAATAACTATTTATCATTGCCTCCAGGGCATATTTCCAACAACAACAATATCACGAACCCCTTAAACATATCAGTGGAAACCACAACCGTTTGAACACTTTGATTACCCTTTGCAATAAGCTTTTGGATATTTTGGACAATAAGGTGGTTTCTTCACCTACAAACCCGGGGAAGAGGAAAGAGCCCCCGGATTTGAGAAGGCCCTCACGAAAATTATCAATACCAAAGATGACAATACCTACATCTATTGCATTATGCCTAGCTAGGGGCGTTGAACAATAGCGCTTGTTGGGAGGCAACCCAATTTTATTTGTTTTTCCTTTGTTTTTTATTCTGTTTTTAAGTGCTGCACACATTATTATCTCTGTATTAATTGTGTTTTCTTGTTTCAATTAGTGTTTGGGCCAAGTAAGAGCTTTGGGATGGACTACGGTGTTTGCAAGTTGATTTTGCTGAAAAACAGAAACTTTTGCTCTTAGTCCAGGAATTTTGTAAATTCACTGGAACGTAATTTTGATCTGAATTTTTGACACAAGATTGATTTAAAAATTTACCAGACCTTCCTAATGTTTCAGAATTTTTGGGGTTACATAAGTACTCAAAATCCACAGATTGCTACAGGTTGTTCTGGTTTTGACAGATTTTGTTTTCTTTGTGTTGTTTGCTTATTTTGATGAATCTACGGGTTGCATCCGGGGGTATGAACAATGGATAAGTTGGAATACAGTAAATATTACATCAATATAAATAAAGAATGAGTTCACAACAGTACCTAAAGTGGTGACTTATTTTTCTTATAATAACGGATCTCATGATTTTTCTGTTGAGTTTTGTGTTGTGAAGTTTTGAAGTTTTGGGTAAAAATTTCATGGACTATGGAATAAGGAGTGGCAAGATCCTAACCTTGGGGATGCCCAAGGCACCCAAGCCATATTCAAGGATACTAAAGAGCTTAACCTTGAGGATGCCCCGGAAGGCATCCCCTCTTTCATCTTCAATCCATCGGTAAATTTACTTGAGGCTATATTTTTATTCACCACATGATATGTGTTTTGCTTGGAGCGTCTTGTATTATATGAGTCTTTACTTTTTATTTTTCCACAATCATCCTTGCTGCACACATCTTGTGAGAGAGAGACACGCTGAATCATGAATTTATTAGAATACTATTTGTGCTTCACTTATATCTTTTCAGCTAGGCAATGTTGCTCTAGTACTTCACTTATATCTTTTAGAGCACGGTGGTGTTGTGTTTTATAGAAATTATTAAACTCTCGTACCTCACTTATATTATTTTTAGAGTTCTTTAAACAACATGGTAATTGGTTTAGGTTATTAATTTAGTCATAATATAATAGGCATCCAAGAGGGATATAACAAAAACTTTCATATTAAGTGCATTGAATATGATGAGAAGTTTGATTCCTTGCATATAGTTTTGAGATATGAAGATGGTAATATGAGAGTCATGCTAGTAAGTAATTGTGAATTAGAAAAAAATACTTGTGTTAAAGATTGTGATTCACGTAGCATGCACGTATGGTGAACCGTTATGTGATGAAGGCGGAGCATGATTTGTTTAATGATTGTCAACCTTCGTGTGGAGGTCAGGATCGCGCAATGGTTAACTCCTACCAACCCTTCCCCTAGGACCATGCATCTAATACTTTGCTTCAATAACTAATAGTATTTTGCAATAAGTATGTGAGTTCTATGACTAATGTTGAGTTCATGGAATATACGCACTCTCACCCTTCCACCTTTGCTAGTCTCTCTAGTATCGAGCAACTTTTGCCGATACATTAAACCCACCTTCCTCAAAACAGCCACCATATATTTTCCTCAAAATAGCCACCATATCTACCTGTTATGGCATTTTCATAGCCATTCCGAGATATATTTCCATGCAACACCACCGTCTCGTTTTTATGACATGCACCATCACTTCCATATTGCTTATATAGTCATATTTTGTTCTGGATATCGAGTTGTAATCTTTGAGTTGTAAGTAAATAAAAGTGTGGTGATTTTGCATTATTAGAGCATTCTCTCGTGTGAGAAAAGGATGGTGGACGCTATGATTCCCTCACAAGTTGGGATGAGTCTCCGGACTTCACAAAAAAAAGAGGCCAGCGAATTCCATCAAAAAATAGAAGAGGCCAAAGAAGCCTGCCAAAGAAGCCCATCAAAGAAAAGAAAAAAAGAAAAAATGAGAGAAAGAGAGAAGGGACAATGTCACTATCTCTTTCCACACTTGTGCTTCAAAGTAGCACCATGTTCTTCATGGAGAGTCTCCTATTTTGTCACTTTCATATAACTAGTGGGATTACATGTTTTGCACAACCACTTAGTTTTCTCTTTGAGATTTCAATACAGTTATAGCTCTAGTGCATTTGTTGCATGGCAATCCCTACTCGCTCACATTAATATCTATTGATGGGCATATCCATATCCCGTTGATATGCCTAGTTGATGTCAGACTATCTTCTCTTTTTTTTGCAACCTGCACCACACTTAATTCCACCTATCGTGTTATATCCATGGCTCACGCTCATGTATTGCGTGAGAGTTGAAAAGGTGTGAGAACATAAAAAGTGTGAAACAATTGCTTGATTTTCATCAGGGTTGTGCATGATTTAGATACTTTGTGTGGTGAAGGTAGAGCATAGCCAGACCATATGATTTTGCAGGGATACTTTCTAAGAACATGTTATTTTGAAAGGAAGCAATTACCTTACTAGTATGCTTGAAATATTATTATTTTTATGTCAATATTAGACTTTTATTTTGAATCTTGTGGATCTGAATATTCATGCCACAATAGAGAATATTACATGGATAAATATGTTAGGTAGCATTCCACATCAAAAATTATGTTTTTATCATTTACCTACTCGAGGACGAGCAGAAGTTAAGCTTGGGGATGCTTGATACATGTCCAACGTATCTATAATTTTTTATTGTTCCATCCTAATATATTATTTGTTTTTGATGTTTTATATGCATTAATATGATGTTCTATATTAATTTTGGGACTAACCTATTAATCTAGAGCTTGGTGCCAGTTTTTCAGTTTTCCCACGTTTTTGAGTACTGTAGATAAGGAATATTAAACGGAGTCCAAACAGAACAAAATCTCCAGAAGGATTTTTCTTGGACCAAAAGATACCTAGGCGACTTGGAGTAGGGGCACGGCACCTGCCGGGAGGCCACAAGCCTATAGGGTGCGCCCTAGGAGGGTGGTCGTGCCCTCCTGGCTTGTGGGTCCCCTATAGGCCTCCTAACCATATTCTTTGGCCTATAAATTCCCAAATATTCCCATATTGCCAAAGAGATCCACGAAAATACTTTTACGCCGTCGGGAGTCTCTGTTCCCGTGAGATCCAATCTGGGAGCCTTTTCCGGTAATCTGCCGGAGAGGGAATTGATCACGGAGGGCATCTACATCAACTCCATTGCCCCTCAGATGATGTGTGAGTAGTTCACCACAAACCTACGGGTCCATAGCTAGTAGCTAGATGCTTCTTATCTCTCTTTGATCTTCAATACCATGTTCCTCATGATCTTCATGGAGATCTGTCCGATGTAATACTCTTTTGCGGTGTGTTTGTCGAGATCCAATGAATTTTGAGTTTATGTTCATATTATATATGAATATTATTTGAGTCTCCTCTGAATTCTTATATCCATGATTTCATATCTTTGCAAGTCTCTTCGAATTACTGGTTTGGTTTGGCCAACTAGATTGGTAATTCTTGCAATGGGAGAATTCTTGCAATGGGAGAAGTGCTTTGTTTTGGGTTCAATCTTGGGGTGTCCTCACCCAGTGACAAAGTAGGGGTAGCGAGACACATATTGTATTGTTGCCATCGAGGATAAAAAAATATGGGGTTTTCATCATATTGCTTGAGTTTATCCCTCTACATCATGTCATCTTGCTTAATGTGTTACTCTGTTCTTCATGAACTTAATGCTCTAGATGCAGGCAGGAGTCGATCGATGTGTGGAGTAATAGTAGTATATGCATAATCGTTTCGGTCTACTTGACACGGACGTGATGCCTATATGCATAATCATTGCCTTAGATATATTCATAATTATTCGCTTTTCTATCAATTGCTCGACAATAATTTGTTCACCCATCGTATTATTTCCTTTATCACAGAAGCCTCTAGTGAAACCTATGGCCCCGGGTCTATTTTCCATATTATATTTTAGATCTATAAACCAAAAATACCAAAAATATCTTGCTACAATTTATCTACTTTTGTTTCCGCAATATTTTATATCTATCTCTATCAGATCTCATCCTTGCAAATAACTCTGAAGGGATTGACAACCCCTTTATAGTGTTGGGTGCAAGTGTTTGATTATGTGTGTAGGTACTACTATTGGGGCCTTGCTTGTTCCTCCTACTGGATTGATACCTTGGTTCTCAACAAACTAAGGGAAATACTTATCTACTTCGCTACATCACCCTTTCCTCTTCAAGGGAAAACCAACGCAAGCTCAAGAGGTAGCACCCACCACTCTCCCGATCCACCTCTATCTCCTTCCTCTAGCGGCATGACAAGGCAACGCTAGCAGGGGTGCTCGATTCCTTCGCACAGCCTCTCCTCTGGCCATGCTGCTTGCGCCACCAGGGAGACCCCCATCGCAACTCCTTGCCTTGCCTCTCTTGCTCCTCGCGCTTGCCAGTCATCCTTGTGCCGCCCCGCGCCGTCTCCCGAGCGTCGTTGTCCATGGAGCGTTCCGCCATGGCCACCCGACCTCCCCTGCTTTCGCGCCTTCAGCCTCGTGCCTCTGCGCAACACCTCTCCGCATGTCGCGCCCTTCTCTTCTTCTTCCTCCTGTTTTACCTACCCTCCTCTCTCTCTGACCATCTCCCTCTCTCTGACTAGGAGCAGCAGTTCCATGGCCCACCCCAAGCAGCGCCGCGGCCCCACCGGTAGCCTCCACCCGTTTCGGTTGAAAGCCGAGTCCCAGCAGCCTCCTCTCTCCAGATCCGCTCCTCCCCTTGCCCGTCACTCTCGTCATGCCCCTCTCCAGCGGAGTCCGGGCGAGGTCCCGACGCGCGCATGTTGCTGTGAGCTGCAGCTCCTTCATGAACGCGAGCAGCTGCTCGTGTCCGTGAGTCAACTCGCCTCCCCACCTGTGTCAAGGCCTGCAGTGCAGCCATCCAAGGGCCCCGAGCACCTTCGTTGACCCGCTGCTGACTATAGACCATTATGTTGTTAGACCACATCGATTCGACCAGGGGCGACTACTTCCGGATGGATTTCATAAAGTGAACGCCTTCCATCATCAAAGACCGCGAGTTCATCTACGAACGTGTTCGACTACGTGGATTCGCCAAGTTCCTCTCCAACTCGTGTACGACTACCGTCGCTAAAGACCCGTGTACCACTACTTCCACGACGTCCACGACGACCCATGTACATCTATACCGCAACGACTCGATCCGCTCTGAATCGCACGCTTCAAAGGTATAACCGTTGGGACGATGTCATGGACCGAATGCATGTGATGTATGAGTTGAACTATATGCTTGCGCCATATATGATTGCTTGTTGCATGTTATCCCTCTTTTGCCATGCCCCGACACCTGGGAACCTGGTAACCGGGATCACCCCATCATTCTTTGGCATGACACACACACACTCATAATTCGTTGGCACCGGTACCTCGTCGAGTTATCAGGATCGGAACATTGTCGTGGCATCATTTTCATTTTTCCACCATGGTCTCCTTTCTTTCGTCATGGCGACACATGCTTCATATCCTTCTTGCCAGTGTTTTCATAAAAACTGCATCCATGTTGCAGTCATGGCATAATATCTTGTGTTGCACGTATCTGTTAACCGTAGCTACGATCAAATGAGTTGTATGTGTAAACCAACTAGAATGATGTGTAGAATCACATGCTTCACCTCTTGCCATGTTTAAACAACATTTAATATTGTCGTGTACCTAAACGGGAGTGAACTAAATAATTCGTATGTGGAGTTTCGTCAATATGCAACTCGTTGCATATTGAGCTTGACTTAATGTGTAGTGTTTGATTGTGCTGATTTGCCATGTCGTGCCTTGCATAATTTAATCGAGCATGCATTATATGTGTTGTGCATCATGTCATGCATGTGCCGTGGTGATATCATGTATTGATTCTTGTTTCGGTTTTGCTTCTTCTTGATAGAGTTCCGAACCGCTTCGGAGTGCGAGGATCCGTTCGACTACATTGGTTCATCTGCTTCACGGATTCGTTCTTCTTCCAAGCGGGATCTCAGGCAAGATGACCATCTCCCTAGATACCATTACTATCATTGCCATTGTCTCGTTTCTTTTGATATGTCTCGCTGCCTACCACATGTTCAATTTCAGCCTCCCAACATTGCCATGAAAACCTCTAACCTTTTTCACAACCTAGCAAACCATTGTTTCTCTATGTTACTGCTTGCTCAGCCTTTTGTTAGCGTTGCTAGTTGCAGGTGCAGTTGCTTCCATGTGAAAACATGGGTTCCTTGTTATATCACCATATTGTTGCTAATTAATTTAATGCACATATATACTTGGTAAAAGGTGGAAGGCTTGGCCTTCTAGCCTGGTGTTTTGTTCCACCTTTGTCGCCTTAGTTTCGGCTACCGGTGTTATATTCCGTAAATGAGTGCTCTTAACATGCTTGGGGTTGTTATGGGGACCCCCTAGATTTTCGTTTTGGGATAAAACTCATCTGGCAAGGCCCAACATTGGTACTATATTTTCCCAACATAATAATACGGAAAAACATAGGGCGTCATGAACTCGAGGAGTAATTCAACATAATACAGGGAGGGCCAGTGCTGGTCCTAAACAGAGTCGTGTGCGAGGCCAACCCGGGGCAACTCGGGTGATTTCTATCAGGCCACTGTACGTTGTGCTCATCCGATTGTGCCCTGAGAACGAGATACGCGGCTCCTATCGGGATCGTCAGCACGTCGGGTGGCCTTGCTGGACTTGTTTTACCTTTCTCGAGTGTCTTGTGCGAGGGATTCCAAGGATACTTTGGGCTATCTCGAGGTTGAAGTTTTCCAATAGGAACCTGAGGAGATCACGGGTTTTCCCTGATCGAGGTTATTCTGTCGCAGCGTGTGGTAGTTTATGATGGACTAGTTGGAGCACCCCTGCAGGGTTAAATCTTTCGGAAAGTCGTGCCCGCGGTTATGTGGCAAACATGGAAACTTTGTTTAACATATGGTTCTAGATAACTTGAAGTAAACTTAATTAAAAATATGCCACTATGTGCGTAACCATGATTGTCTCTTCTCGTGAGTTCTACATCCGGTAGAGGACACGGTGGGGTTATGTTTGACGTAAGTAGGTGTTGGGGATCATTCATGTGATCATTATTAGTTCACGTCCGTTATGCATAGATCATCCCCCTCTTATTCTTGTACTCGTAAGTTAGCCACTCAAATAAATGCTTAGTCGCTTGTTGCAGCCTCACCACTTAACCATACCTACCCCATAAAACTTTTCTAGTATGGATACCTTTGGAAATGAGATTGCTAAGTCCCTTGTGGCTCCCAGATTACTACAACAACACTTGCAGGTACATGTAAAGCGATACTTTGACGTGAGCGCGATGATTGTTCTATTCAGAGTTTCTTCTTCTTCTTCTTCATCGATCTTGGATGGGTTCGAGGCCGGCAGCCTGGGATAGCAAGGATGGACGTTGTTTTTTTATCGTTTATTTTTGTCCGTAGTCGGACCCTGCTCTTCTACATGACGATTGTATATTCCTGTATTGATGTGATCTTGATCTAGCTTGGGGCGAGTATAAGCCAACTCCTTATACTCATCTTTTCAGTATATGTACTTGTAATGATATCCATTCGTGTGAAATGACAAGATGCGTTTCTATCCCTGTCGAGGCCCTCACGGCAAAATAATGATAGGATCGCATCTTGGGCATTACATTGGTAATGGCCTTCTTGTTCTTCTTGGACTTGGGTGCATACCAAATTCCTTCCTTTGCAACCACTTCCTTTTGATTTCTCAAAAGGTCCTTAAGGTCCTTCTCACCTTCGGTGCATGTCACAAGGCCTTTCTCAAGTTGCTCTTTCAACTTGGCATTCTCCTCCACAAGATGCAGATACTCACAACAATGGTTAGTAGCATGGGTATTATTTATAAACACGAAAGGAGGACACGTGGCTATTTATTTAGTAAGTTTTACTTGGATTAGATCATGATACTATTTTATAGAAGCATGTGCACTCTTCAAAGCATTGTGAGCCTTGTCAAGTGTGACAAACTCCCCATTGAGTCTATCATGGTCAACCCCAAGTGCAACCTTTTCAGATTGGAGCACACGAGTAAGAACAAGAGCATGATCATGATCTTTTCTTAATTTAGCAAGGTCATCGTTGTATGACTCCTCAAGAGTCAAACAAAGATATTGTTTGATGGGGTTATAGTCCTAGGGTAGGGTCATAGGCCTGCCCTATGGGTCCTACCCAAGGACTACCCTTCATAAAGGATAAGGCCCTTAGTCAGTTCCGACTGAATTAAGGACTTCCCATCATCCAGTCGGTGACGATTGCTCCATCATCCAGTCGGAGATGAGCATTCGGAGCGTATCAAACTTACCGACTGGATTCCACTCTGTACATCGTAACCCCCCTCGAGGGCAACGGTCATACGTTTCCATGTACCTTTATTTGCATTTAAGATATACGTTACCTGTAACGTAGGCATTTATTCGCCACTACTCCACCCCTGCGCACCGAACCGTTGTGAAGGGCAGCGCACTCTATATAAGCCGCCCTTCCCCACTGGTGCAGGGGTTAGCAATTCACTGTAATCCATATTCCACTCGACAACAAGCTCCCAAGAGCACTGAGACGTAGGGCTTTTACCTCCATCGTAAAGGGGCCTGAACTCATACAACCTCGCCGTAGCTAAGGCTCTGCCCATCCTTTCGTACCCTACACATCTACTGTCAGACTTATACCCACAACAGTTGGCGCCCACCGTGGGGCAGGCGTCTAGGCGACTTCCGATGAGTTTGCGACTACATCTTTTCATCATGTCATCTGGTGGATATTTGAGCATGGGTCACGAGATCCTCTTCGGCACTCTCTCCTTCATCGTCGATGATTCGGCATGGCTTCGGGATGCCCTTCTCGACGTCGAGGCGCTCCCCAGTCGCGGGGCTACGCACTTCCGTGCCGGCGCCCGCGGTATTCTTCTTCTCCAGCAGTCGGCTCCGGTGTCGACCTACGCCGCCATCGCGCGCCGCAACAAGCGGTCCCGCCGTCCGCGGCTCCAGCATTGGGTGCAACACGCCCAGGCGCGCCAGAACGCGTCCTCACAAGTGGCGGTCCTAGAGTCGGTTGTGGTTGTGCCGCCGTCCCAGCGCTCGGACTCAGTTCCGACTGAGTTTCCTTCCGAGTACTTGGGTCACGGGCCTGCAGCAGAAGTGCACATGGCCAACTCCCATGAAAGTCCTCGCCAAACCGGCCGGAACGAGCACGAGGTCGGCGAAACATCCGGCGCTCGCCGTCAGCCCCGCCGTTCTGCCAGTCGGCACACTCGGCGGAGCAACGTGGAGGTGTTTCGCACACCCGTCCTCAACCTGGCTGCTGCCGCCAAGATAGTCGATTCCCTCCAACCGACTGATTCATAGGCTGGCAGAGGGATCGAGCAAATCCGCCCTACTGCACACGGGGCAGCAGCAAAATTCGGCGGTCTCCCAGTCGCACAACATGATCCACAATAGTTCTGTTCACGCGAACACGCATCGGTCAGTTCACAGCCCCGGTTCTCATCAGCGACACAGGGGAGGCAGTCGTTCCATGAATCCCGAAGACCGTTGCCGTTCACGCACCCCTCCGCGGGGTGGGCCCTACGGGCCCCGACATCATGATGATCGGCATTCAGTCGGTGACACTTATGATCCAAGACCCGACGCGAGAGGGCATATCGCCTAGAGGAGGGTCGACAAGGGCCGGGCCCACCGCGATGGTCACGATATGGACCGTCCGAGTGGAAGAAGGACCATCGTCTCTGGTCCCGAGTGTTTCAGTCGAGCCATCCGTTCGGCTAACATCCCTCCCAACTTCCGATTGGCGACGGGGATCAGCAAGTTTACAGGAGAATCCAAGCCAGAAACATGGCTGGACGACTATCGAGTGGTAGTCCAGATCGGAGGAGGGGACGACCACGTCGCCATGAAACACCTCCCTCTGATGCTCGACGGCTCAGCACGAGCGTGGCTGAACCAGTTGGCTCCCTCAAGCATCTACAGCTGGGCAGATCTGGCCCGAGTCTTCATCAGGACCTTCGAAGGGACATGCAAACGCCCTGCTGGCCTCGTGGAGCTCCAGCACTGTGTCCAGAAGCAGAATGAGCCCCTGCGCGATTTCATTCAGCGTTGGACGACCCTCTACCACACGGTGGAGAACGTCACAGAGCACCAAGCAGTCTGCGCCTTCAAGGCAGGCGTGCGGTACAGAGATCTGTACCTGAAGTTCGGTCGAACAGGCGATATCTCCATGAGTAAGATGATGGAGATAGCGGCACGCTATGCAAATGGCGAAGAAGAGGACCGCATTCGTAGCGGCAAGCACAAAGCAGTCGCCGATGGACATGGGAACAACACTCGGAAGCAGAAGCAGAAAGCTCCGTCCACTCCGCAGGCAGAGGCCGTAGCCGTTACCAATGCCAAGTTCAAGGGCAAGGGGAAGGCTCAGTTCACCCCCAAGAATAAGAAGTTCGGAAACCCCATCCTGGACCAGCCATGTCCGATTCACACGAAGATGGATGAAGAGGGCAACGCCATATATCCGAAGCATACCACTCGGCAATGTCGCCTCCTGATCCAGGGGTTCGGCGAAGGGCAACCGAGTGAAAAGGGCAATGAACAGGATGAGGAGGACAAGGAGGATCCGTTCCCCCAAGTCCATGCAACACTGATGATTTTTGCTGACGTTGAGAGCAAGAGTCGACTAAAGCTGGTGAATAGGAAGGTGAACATGGCCACGCCGACCAACCCTACGTTCCTCAAATGGTCTCAGACTGCGATCACCTTTGACCAATCGGATCATCCAGCACACGTACCCACCCCAGGGAGGCATGCTCTGGTCGTCGACCCGGTGGTGGAAGGAGTCCGACTGCGCAAAGTCCTCATGGACGGCGGCAGTGTCTTGAACATCATGTATGCTGACACTCTCAAGGGGATGGGCATTCCGATGTCCAAACTTAGCGAAAGCAGCATGCAGTTCCATGGAGTCGTTCCTGGACGAAAGGCCAAGTCACTCGGTCAGATCGCGTTGGATGTCGTCTTCGGCTCTGACAAGAATTTCTGCAAGGAAAAGCTGACGTTCGAGGTGGTGGACTTCCAGAGTGCGGACCACGCAATTCTGGGCTGCCCGGCATATGCGCGTTTCATGGCCCGACCATGTTACGTGTACCTGAAGCTGAAGATGCCAGGCCCAAAAGGTGTGATCACTATCACAGGCAATCGGCAGTGGGCCGAGGAGTGTCTGCAGCAGGGATCTAGGATCGCCGATCAGCAGATGGTTGTCCTCGAGCTTGACGAGTACAAGAAGACAGTCGACCCCGCTGACTTGATGCGTTCGAAGAAGCCAGCTTCGGAATCCGCATTCCAGTCGGCGGGAGAGACGAAGAAGGTCAGCATCCAGCCAACGGACGACACCGCTGCCCCGACGAACATCTCCACCACCCTCGATCCTAAATAGGAAGCCGAGCTCATCCAATTCCTCTGTGAGAACTAGGACATCTTCGCATGGAATCCCGCTGACATGCCAGGTGTACCCAGGGAGTTGGCTGAGCACCGACTGCATGTGGATCCCGCTGCTCGGCCTGTCCGAGAACGCCTGCGTCGGTCCGCCGCGCACAAGAGGAAGGCAATCGAAGAAGAGGTGGCTAAGCTTTTGGCAGCCAACTTCATTCGCGAGGTACACCATTCCGAGTGGCTCGCCAATGTTGTCATGGTTCCCAAGAAGGACAAGTCGCTCCGAATGTGCATCGACTTCAAGCATCTCAATAAGGTCTGCTCGAAAGACCATTTTCCGCTCCCCCGCATCGGTCAAATTGTCGATTCGACTGCGGGTTGCGAGCGCTTGTCATTCCTTGATGCCTACTCGGGCTATCATCAGATCCGTCTGTATGGCCCCGATGAATTAAAAATAGCCTTCATCACCCCATTCGGGTGCTTTTGCTACATCACTATGCCATTTGGTTTGAAGAATGCAGGAGCAACCTTTATGCGCATGATCCAAAAATGCCTCCTCGACCAGATCGGTCGGAATGTGGAGGCGTATATGGATGATATCGTAGTCAAGTCATGCAAAGGTTCCGACCTGCTGACTGACTTGGCAGAAACATTCGCCAACCTTCGTAGGTACGATATCAAGTTCAACCCAGCCAAGTGTTCATTCGGCGTTCCCAGCGGAAAGTTACTCGGTTTCTTTGTTTCCGAACGAGGGATCGATGTCAACCCCGAAAAGATCGGGACCATCGTCTGAATGGAGCGGCCGGTCAGAATACACGATGTTCAAAGACTCACAGGTTGCCTAGCGGCTTTGAGCAGGTTTATCAGTCGACTCGGCGAGAAGGCACTTCCTCTGTACCGACTCATGAAGAAATCAGATACTTTCGAGTGGACAGACGAGGCCCAAATCGCATTCGACGACCTCAAAGTCCTACTTTCCACCCAACCGGTTCTTACTGCTCCGCTCAGTAAAGAACCCCTTCTTCTCTACATCGCGGCTACAAATCAAGTCGTCAGCACTGTTCTCACAGTCGAACGGGAAGAAGAAGGCAAAGCATACAAGGTTCAGCGGCCAGTGTATTATGTCTCCAAAGTCCTGACTCCTTCCAAGCAGAGGTATCCCCACTATCAAAAACTTATCTACGGGATTTACATGACTGCGAAGAAGGTGGCTCATTATTTTCAAGACCACTCGGTGTCCGTCGTTTCTGATGCTCCATTGTCGGAAATTCTACACAATCGGGACGCATCGGGCCGAGTGGCGAAGTGGGCAATGGAGATGTTATACTGCGACATCAAGTTCGAGGCCAAGAAAGCTATAAAGTCTCAAGCTCTGGCTGACTTCATAGCAGAATGGGTAGAACAACAGCAACCGACCCACATCTACTCGGCTCATTGGACAATGTTCTTCGATGGGTCCAACATGTTGATTGGCTCCGGCGCTGGCGTTGTGATCATATCGCCAAAAGGTGACAAACTCAAGTATGTGTTGCAGATACACTTTGATTCCTCCAACAACGAGGCAGCGTATGAAGCTCTCCTTTATGGACTGCGCATGGCCATCGCACACGGCGTCCGTCGCCTGATGGTCTATGGCGATTCAAATTTGGTGGTTAATCAAGTGATGAAAGAGTGGGACGTCAGGAACCCCACCATGACAACATACCGCAATGCGGTGAGGAAGCTCGAGAAAAAGTTTGAAGGTGTGGAACTCCACCATGTTCCGCGACTGAAAAACCAAGCAGCTGATGAATTGGCGAAACTTGGATCCACTCAGCGACCAGTCCCGAGTGACGTCTGCCTCGAGCATCTTCACCTTCCCTCAGTTAAAGAAGATCCTTTCATAGAGGAACCAGTACAACCAAAGAGCTCGACAGATCCGACTGAAGTCGAAGTCCCTGTTGTGGTTGATTTGATCATGGAGATTCTTGCTATCATCCCCGATTGGACTGTGTCGTTTATTCCATACATCCTGAGGCAAGAATTACCAGAAGACGAAGTCCAAGCCAGACAGATCGTCCGTAGGTCAAAGTCGTTCACTGTCATTGATGGCCAGTTGTACAAAGAAAGCGTTTCAGACGTCCTTCAACGATGCTTCTCCCCTGAGGAGGAAGAGTTAATCCTGGAAGAAATTCACTTGGGAACCTGCGGTCATCACGCCTCCTCAAGAGCAATCATCGCTAAAGCATTCAGAGTTGGTTTCTTCTGGCTGCAGGCGAATGAAATGGCGAAGGATATGGTCGACCGATGCGAAGGCTGTCAGTTCTACTCTAACAAGTCCCACAAGACAACATTTGCGTTGAAGACAATCCCTCTTGTTTGGCCGTTTGCAGTATGGGGATTAGATACAGTCGATCCATTCAGGACAGGCCAAGGGGGATTCACACATCTGTTGGTGGCAGTCGACAAGTTCACAAAGTGGATTGAAGCCAAGCCCATCAAGAAGCTCGACGCCCTTACGGTCATCAAGTTTGTCAGGGACATCATCTCCAGATTCGGGGTACCTCACAGCATAATCACTAACAATGGAACAAACTTTGACTCGGACAGATTCAAAAGTTTCTGTACAGGCCAAGGTATCTGAGTGGATTTTGCATCTGTGGTGCATCCCCAAACAAACGGGCAAGCGGAGCGGGCGAATGGACTTATTCTGCAAGGTTTGAAGCCTCGACTCATGCGAGAAGTGGGACATGCCGCCGGCGCATGGGTCACCGAGCTGCCTTCGGTGCTTTGGGGTCTCCGCACAACCCCAAATAGATCTACATGGCGATCCCCGTTCTTCCTCGTTTACGGAGCAGAGGCAGTCCTTCCGAGTGACTTGCTTCACAACGCTCCATGAGTTGAACTCTTCTCCGAAGCTGAAGCAGAGCAAGCAAGGAAAGACGAAGTGGATCTTCTAGAGGAGGAGCACGAGATGGCACTGACTCGCTCAACCATTTATCAACAAGATCTGCGGCGCTTTCACGCGCGACACGTCAGGAGTCGTACATTCCAAGCAGGCGACCTGGTGCTCCGAGTGGATCAGCAGAGACCTCACAAGTTGGCTCCCGCCTGGGAAGGACCCTTCATCATCTCCAAGGTGCTGAACAACGGAGCATATCGACTCTACAACCTCGACAGGGAAACGGACAAGCCGCGAGCATGGAACGGAGATCTCCTGAAGCGCTTCTACACGTGACAGTCGACTCAAGCAATGTAAAGAACAAGTATCGTTGAAGTAATACAAAGCAGATTGAGTTTTTGCAGATTCAAAATTCTTCCGCGTTCGCAGACTCCGGTCTTAAAAAAAACTTAGCTGCGAACCAGAATCGCCTAAGTACAAATTTTCTCCGAGTGTGCACTAAACGTCGCACTCAGGGACTTAGCTGCGATCCAGAATCTCCTAAGTACAAACTTTCTCCGAGTGTGCACTAAACGTCGCACTCGGGGACTTAGCTGCGATCAAGAATCGCCTAAGTACAAATTTTCTCCAAGTGTGCACTAAACATCGCACTCGGGGACTTAGCTGCGATCCAGAATCGCCTAAGTACAAACTTTCTCCGAGTGTGCACTAAACGTCGCACTCGGGGAATTAGCTGCGATCAAGAATCGCCTAAGTACAAACTTTTTCCGAGTGTGCACTAAAGGTCGCACTCGGGGACTTAGCTATGATCAAGAATCGCCTAAGTACAAACTTTCTCCCGAGTGTGCACTAAACGTCGCACTCGGGGACTTAGCTGCGATCAAGAATCGCCTAAGTACAAACTTTATTCGAGTGTGCACTAAACGTCGCACTCGGGGACTTCGACGCGATCCAGAATCGCCTAAGTACTAACTTTCTTCGAATGTGCACTAAACGTTGCACTCGGGGACTTGTCTGCGATCAAGAATCGCCTAAATAGAAAGCTTCTTTCGAGTGTATCTTACAGATCCACTCGAAGGCTTAGCAGGCCCTCATTGAGGCTCATGTAGATGTCAAGACAACTGACAATTACATGAGTAGCAGAACCTCATTGAGGCTCATGTAGATGTCAAGACAACTGACAATTACATGAGTAACAACTTGCTCCGAGTACGACCTTACAGTCGCACTCGAAGACTTAGCCGCGATCACGAATCGCCTAAGTACACAATTTCCTTCGAGTGTATCCTACAGATCCACTCGCAGACTCAGCAGACCCTCAGTGAGGCTCATGCAGATGTCAAGACATCTGACATTTACATGCTCCGCATGTTTGCCATTGGCTTCACCAAGAAACGCCGAACAAAAACCACGAGCCAAAATCGTGTCAACAACTCTTTGGCAAAGGAAGAGCAAAAGATTCGATTCCAATTCAAAGTTCGTCTAAAGATAGTTGGTTCGGTGTAGATCAAGCTTATCCACACCGAACCACAAATGTGACGGCCAACAGCAGTGGCCAAAGTTTCATACAACTAACACTCGGCATACCGAGGTAAAAGTTTTCTCAAGCGTCGTCAGGACTGGCACTGGGACTGGCAGGCTCCACGAAAGTGTCGAGGTCGATCCCGTCTCCGATGCGAGTGGCGCTCTCAAGGAAGGTATCCATGAAATCTTCGAATCGAAGCTTTTTGGTGGTGGCGACTTGCAACGCCTTCAGCTTCTCTTCGCGAGCCTCCTTGCAGTGCACTCGGACCAGCGACAGCGCCACGTCCGCACCACAGCGAGCCGCAGACTTCTTCCACGCCTGCACTCGGTTCGGGACCTCCTCCAGCCGAGTCATCAACCGTTCCATCTCTTGCCGAGACTCGTCTTCGGGCCACAGCTCCTTGTCGATTCGGCCGGCGACCTCTCTCAGTCGACCGATGAAAGGTCCCACTTTGCCCAGGCGAATGTGCGCTCGGAGTATGTCTCGATTGGCGTCCTCGCCGAGTGGAACGTTCGGAAGAACCGACCGCTCAACGTCAGCTGCTTCAGCCTCAGCGTCCATGCAAAAATCTGCAAAGACAAGACGAGCAAAAAGTAAGCGCAGAATGAAATACACAGTCAAGAAGCACTCGGAAAAACAGAACTTACCATCGAGAAGCGCAATCATCTTCCTTGCCCGGTCACTGACGTACTTCTCCTGTGTTATGCACCGCCTGTTCATCACATGCATCTGTCCCAGCAGCTCGGTTCTTTGTTTCCCCATTTTCTCCATTTCGGCCACCAATGCCTTGTTTGCCTCACGGGACTCCTCCAAGGACTTCTCTCGTTCAGCTAGAACACCCTTCAGACCAGCCAAGGCAAGCATTGTTGCATCCAGTTCTGCAGCAAACTGAATCTTTTCAACCTTCGGAGTGTTGTACGCTGATCCCATCTCTCAAGTCTTCTGCAAGTCAGCGCCAAGAGACGATCAGACAAATTCAACAAGGACAACAATAACAACTCGAAGTTCTTCAGACCCCTGCCGACGCAAGCAGTCGACGGCGGTCTCGGGGACTACACCCAGTGGGTTCACTGAGAGTGACCCCACTAGCATGAACCTCAAACAGGTCCGCCCTATTGAGATACATAACAAAAAACAAGCCTATGAGGCTACTACTACCCGACCTGAGTAAAATTACTCTCGGGGACTAATCCAGTAGGTGTACTCGGAATGCCCCACCGGTAACATTCGAACAGATTAGTTTTGATCTGATCAAATTAAAGAACATTTATCTAAACACAACTGCCGGTGCAAGCACTCGACAGAAGTCTCGGGGACTACACCCACTGGGTTCACTAAGAGTGAACCCACTACAAACTAATCATTCTGTATCCGAGTGTCTCGCTTAAACACCCAGTGGGTTACAAGGGGAAAGCAAATACTTACTAGCCCACTTACTCGGATATCGTCCCGGAGTTCCAAGCTTCGCTTGTACACAGACGCGATGGAGTCGTACGCTCTCTTGGCATCACCCGCCATCAACTCCGCCTGCACCATGGCCCCCTTGGCAGCTCCCACCTGATCTTCCGGGAGGCGCTGGGCGTCGTACTGGATAGTCGACGGACCTGGCACCACAAGAGACTCCTTGGGCATCCTAAGTCCTGCTCCAGTCGGTTCAGCAGCGATAAGCGTCGTTTCAGTCGACGGCATCGTCTCGGTTGGCGGCGCGTCCATGGCGGGAGTAGTAACAGACGGAACAGCCTCAAGGACAGGCGCCGCGGCTTGCTCGGACCTCTTCTGGTCGTCATCCTCCACATGAATCGCCTCTGAAGGAAGCCCGACCAAACGACGTGAGACCACAGAAAAAGGGCAAGACCAAAGACAGAATTCGTGAAACAATAATGTAAGCTCTCGGAGTCGCCACGACGTACCTTGCTGGGACGTGACAACATTGTCCGTATCCATGGGATCGTCTTCCTGGCGCGGCAGAGAAGTGGCGGAGGTGGCAGCTCTGTCAAGTTAAATTCACTCGACCAATAAGCATGAGTTCAATCAAATACTGGAAGAAGATAGAAGAACAATGCACTTACGCTGAGGTGACGGGAACGGTAACCCTCATCCGCGGCAAAGCCTTCCGAGGCTTAGATCCACTCGGTTTGGCCACCTTAGAGGGCTGGCCCGCGGGCTCAGCAGCAGAGTCCTGGTCCTCTTTGTGCTCCGAGCACTCGGAACCACGGGAGTGGCTGGCAAGGCACTCAGAACCACAGGAGCAGCTGGCGGGGCACTCGAGGCCGCTGGAGGAGCCGACGGAGCCACGGGTTCGTGATGGCGTTTAGTTCGAGGCTCTGGTGGTGGGGGTGGCGAGTTCTCTTCCTCATCTTCCTCCTCTTCTTCTTCGGACTCCTCCTCCGTCTCCCCATTGTCGGAGACATACTCGACGCTCTCCACGCTGCCCTCCTGTCTACCTTCCTCTTCCTTGGCCGGATTCCCGTTCGAGACACGAGAAAACCAGTTGGTCCACGCCTGCACGAGATACAGTCGACAACATCAGACGTCAGACAGTGATACAAGAAAAAGCGATAAATCTAAGACAATTGTGTGCACTCGACAAGTTATACTCACCTCATTCGGAGGAGGGTTGTCCGCGCGGAAGGGCTTCACTCGTCGGGCTCCTCTGGGGTTGTCACACGCGCCTGTGATGTTGAGGACCCACGACGCCACCAGCTCCCCGGTCACGCACTCGGGGTTAGTCCGAGTGGAGTCCTCAGGCCCCATGTAGTGCCACATGGCGTTGTGCCGAGCTTGCAAAGGCTGGATACGCCGACCTAGAAAAATCTCCAGCAAATCTATGCGAGTGACTCCCTTTCGGACGACCTCTACCAGCGCATCGACCAGAGGCTGGATCTGGATCTTCTCCATCTTCGTGAGCGCAAGTTGCCTAGGCGGAGCCAGACGGTCTAGGCTAAAAGGTGGAAGCCCAGTGGCGGCATTCGGGCAAGCAACGTCCTGGCAGTAGAACCAAGTCGACTGCCAGTTCCTAACAGATTCAGACAACTGAAGAGCAGGATAGCTACTTTTACTTTTCTTTTGGAAGCCTAAGCCTCCGCAGAGCTGGAGGAGGTGAGTTTTGTCATCCGACTGGCTAAGCCTTTTGATGGTTTGAGATCTAGCCGAAGATGTGCTTAAAAAGCCCCCAATGGGGAGGACAACCGATAAAACACTCGCACAGCACGACGAAGGCGGAGAGATGAGCTATTGCGTTGGGAGGAAAATGGTGGAGCTGCGCCCCGAAGTGGTTCATTATACCTCTGAAGAAGGGATGAGGAGGCAGAGAGAAGCCTCGATACACGTGACCGAGCAGCAAGACGCGCTCCCCCTCCCGGGGCGCCAGCTCCGTCTCGCCCTCCGCGGCAGCCTCCACGTCTTGTGCTTGATCATGCCTTGCTCCACCAGCTCCAGCATGTCCGCCACCGTCACCGTGGAGGGGAGGAAATCCCCCTGGATCCAACCCGCCGGCAGTGCTCGCTGCCGTCGCTGAGCAGGAGCCGCCTTCTTCTTCTTCTTTCGCGCCTCGAGCTTGCTCGTCTGCCCCTTCGTCATGGTGGGGGCTGCAGATCCGCGGGGGAGAAGGGGAAGGAAGGAGATTGGGATGCACAGGAGGTGACGAGAGAAGCGGAGCAAGTGCGAGCTATCAGGCGAGTGCAACGAAAAACCCTCGTTGTAGAGGTTTAAATAAGGTTCCGACTGGGTCACTAGCAGGTGGCCCCGAAATCTTATGCCCCGACCGGCTGCTGCGATATTAGTGGAGGAGATGAAGGCGCGGAAATCGAGGCGGCAGATACTACTCGATTGCGATGTCGTCATCCCCGCTGAGCGCGCGGCAACCGAAATTTGAGGATCCCAGAAAATCCATCGTTGTCAGTTGACTGGTCACGTCAAAATATTCCACGGAAGCACTCGGTCCCTGACGGTTCATTTCACAGATACATCCACTCGGATCACTGGTCAAGAGGATAAAATGGATCGAGGCAAACAACGCCAAAGTCGCATTCATACTAGTCGGGTCCGTACTCCAAGCATCGCTTCGTCGTTCCAACCCCAATCCATTCGGGGACTAATGATGGGGTTATAGTCCTAGGGTAGGGTCATAGGCCTGCCCTATGGGTCCTACCCAAGGACTACCCTTCATAAAGGATAAGGCCCTTAGTCAGTTCCGACTGAATTAAGGACTTCCCATCATCCAGTCGGTGACGATTGCTCCATCATCCAGTCGGAGATGAGCATCCGGAGCGTATCAAACTTACCGACTGGATTCCACTCTGTACATCGTAACCCCCCTGGAGGGCAACGGTCATACGTTTCCATGTACCTTTATTTGCATTTAAGACATACGTTACCTGTAACGTAGGCATTTATTCGCCACTACTCCACGCCTGCGCACCGAACCATTGTGAAGGGCAGCGCACTCTATATAAGCCGCCCTTCCCCACTTGTGCAGGGGTTAGCAATTCACTGTAATCCATATTCCACTCGACAACAAGCTCCCAAGAGCACTGAGACGTAGGGCTTTTACCTCCACCGTAGAGGGGCCTGAACTCATACAACCTCGCCGTAGCTAAGGCTCTGCCCATCCTTTCGTACCCTACACATCTACTGTCAGACTTATACCCACGACATTGCTCTTTCTCAAGAGTCAAAGAAGATATCGCTCTGCCTCAAGAGCAATGGAAAGATCTGTTATCTCATCAGCATAGTCACGACTATGTCCCTCTAATTTAGTGATGGTCTCTTGTTGAGACTCAATGAGATCACTAGCCTCACCTAGTTGTTCCAAGAGAGCAACAAAATGCTTCTTGGTCTCACCCTTGATATTTCTCATGAATTTATCAAAGGAATTTTCCTCAGTTTTACCTCCTCCTTTTCATCTCACTGTCCATAGAATAAGGGGTAGTGGAAATGGTAGTTTTGATACTGGAGGTTACCTTGTTGGATGCCTTCGCCATAAGGCACTTGGCAATGCAAATCTCATTGGGGTAGTCGAAGAGAGACAGCTTGGTTGGAAAGGAGGTCACAGTGTCCATGGTGACCATCGCCATAACTTCGCCACTTGCATTTTCATCATCATCGGAGAAGTACTCTTCTTGAGCGACCAAAACCTGAGGTATCTTCTTGGAGAAGTTGTTCTTGTTTGGGAAGGACTTGGCTTTATCTTTGCGAATGATCTTGCCACCATTGTCTTCCTTCTTCTCATACGGACAATCCACGACAAAGTGACTAACATCGCCACAATTATAGCAAGTCCTTACATGTTGCTTGCCCTTTGATCCACTTGAATTGTTCTTGTAGAAGTTGGGACTTGAGTTTATCTTGTTGCCAGAAAATTGCCTTGACGCAAGAGCCATAGCTCGTGGTAAGCATATTTGGTGTCTTTGGGGCAACCCTCCTCCTCCTCTTCTTCTTGTTCTTCTTTTGAAACAGCCTTGGCCTTCAAAGCTAGGTTGGGTGAGGCTTTCCTTGACCATTGAACACGAGCTAGAGCGTTGTCGATGGTCTAGTTCAATATGTTCATGGCAATGAATTCATCCAACACATCGCTTGAGGTCAAGGAGTGAAAGTTCGGTCTTTCACGGATAAAGGATGACATGGCCTTGTTGAATGGCATGATGGCCTTGAGAAACTTACGCTTGATCCAATTGTCATCTTTATCCTTACTTCCATGATCTTGAAGAGCGGCGGCAAGAGTTTGACTCATTGTTAAAGCTCACGTGGGTCCTCATCATCAAGCATCTCGAATTCATCGGCCTCATCAAGTACCACCTCAGAGTTAGACTGTTGAATACTCGAGCTTCCCTTATACATTGAAACAATGTGTTCCCAACAATCCTTTGCATGAGTGAAAGGACAAAAGTGAGAAAGATCTTCAATGGGGATAGTTGAATGAAGAATGAACAAGGCAGAGTGATTGAGTTGATTGTCGGCCTCTTCTCTTGGGGTGAGTTTGCTTGGATCACGTGGGTAGTACCCTTGCTCAATGATTCTCCAAAGTTGTGTTGAGATGTGATTCAAATTAGACTTTATAGGAAAAATCCAATTAGCAAAATCATCCTTTACAAGTTTAGGAGGAGGAACAAGGTTGATGATATGCGGTGGGTGGACCGTCCTTCATAGACCACGGGAGGAGGAACCGATGCAAAGGTATCCATCCCGCTCCTTCCTTGAGGCAACTTATTCTTACCACTACTAGCCCTCTCCTTAGTAGAGTTGGCATCTGAATCCGAAGTAGTGGGGTTAACCACTCGCAACGGATCGATGGAGAGTTTGAGCCCATCAAGGAAATCTTTAAACAATGATATGACCTCAGTCACCATAGAGGATTTAAGTGAGGCAATTGCCTCATTTAAGTCCTCTGGCAAGACCGTGTTCACACCCTTAGGCTCGGGTAACTCCACTACCCGATCCCCGTCGTTAACCATACTCTTTGGGTGGTGAAACCCTTAATAAAGAGACATAGCTCTGATACCAATTGAAAGGATCAATATGGTTGACGAGAGGGGGGGTGAATAGGCAAATACCAATTTTTAGCTTTTCTTTAACAAATTAGGTTTAGCAACAAGTAGGTTGTCTAGATATGCAACTAGGTGAGCAACCTATATGATTCTAACAATAACAATAATAAGCAAGTAATAAACACAAAGTAAAGGTAGGAAGTAACCACGAGTGAAATCCATGAAGACGAGGATGTGTTACCTAAGTTCCTTCCCTCTCAGGGGAAGTACGTCTCCGTTGGAGTGGTGTGGAGGCACAATGCTCCCCAAGATGCCACTAAGGCCACCGTATTCTCCTCATGCCCTCACACAATGCGATATGTCGTGATTCCACTAGTGGTGCCCTTGAAGGCGGCGACCGAACCTTTACAGACAATGTTGTGGCAATCTTCACAACTTAATTGGATGCTCCAAACAACACCATGAAGCTTCACCACAATGGAATATGGCTTCGAGGCGACCGCAATCGTCTAGGTGCTCAAACACCCAGGAGTAACAAGATCCGCAAGGGATTAGTGGGGGGAATCAGATTTCTCTTGGTGGAAGTGTAGATCAAGGCCCTCTCAAGAAAAACCTAGAAGATCAACAAGTTTTGTTGGCTAGGGAGAGAGATCGGGCGATAATGGAGCTTGGAGCAACAATGGAGCTTAGGCTTGGAAAAGGTGGTCTTCTTGGGGAAGAAGATCTCCTTTATATAGTGGGGGAACAGATCCAACCGTTACCTTCCCACTCAGCTCGCACAAGAGCGGTACTACTGCTCTGGAGGGCGGTAGGAGCGGTACTACCGCTGGGGTGGCAAGGCCACGGATCAAGAGGGGAGGCAGCAAGAGGTAGTTTCGTCAGAGCAACTCTGAAAGGACGTGGATGTCGCCTAGAGGGGGGTGAATAGGCGCTTTAAAATAATTAGGTTTAGGCTTGAAAAAATGCGGAATAAAACTAACGTTTAATTAGTCAAACATGAAACCTAAAACAACTAGGCTCACCTATGTGCACCAACAACTTATGCTAAGAAAGATGCACAATTAAGTGATAGGAAGATATGTAACAAGAAACAATATGGATAACACAAAATAGAGTGCATAAGCAAAGGGCTCAGGAAAGAGATAACCGAGGCACACGGAGACGACGATGTATCCCAAAGTTCACACCCTTGCGGATGGTAATCTCCATTCAGAGCGGTGTAGAGGCATAATGCTCCCCAAAAAAGCCACTAGGGCCACTCTAATATCCTCATGCCCTCACATAATGCAAGATGTCGTGACTCCACCAAGGGACCCTAGAGGGCGGTTACCGAACCCGTACAAATGGAACCCTTGGGGGGCGATCATCGATAATCGTACAAATTGCTGGGGCGATCTCCACAACCTAATTGGAGACCCCGACGCTTGCCCGGAGCTTTACACCACAATGATTGAGCTCCAGGGCACCACCAAGCTTCTAGGACACCAAAGCACACAAGAAGAACAAGCTCTAAGGTACCAAGCACCCAAGAGTAATAAGCTTCTCAAACTTCACTTGCACGTATCACCATGGAGAACTCAAACCTATGCACGAAATGCAATGGCAAGGGTACACGGAGTGCCCAAGTCCTTCTCTCTCAAATCCCACCACAACAACTAATGCTATGGAAGAAAATAAGATGAAGAACGGAGAAGAACACGAAGAACTCCAAGATATAGATCCAAGGGGTTCCCCTCACATAGAGGAGAAAGTGGTTGGTGGAAATGTGGATCTAGATCTCCTCTCTCTTTTCCCTCAAGAACTAGAAAGAATCATTGAGGGGACTAAGAGTTAGCAAGCTCAAAGAAGGTCAACAATAGGGGGCAAATACAAGCTCAAAGGATATGGACCATTGGGGAAAAAGACTCCCTTAAATAAGCTCCCCCGAATCCAAATGTTATGCCCACAAGTCGTGCTCAAGCGGTACTACCGCTTAGCATGGTCAAAACAACCCAACGAGACAGAAAAACACGAGTGTAGTTCTGCCGGAGAGGTAGTACCACTCAGGGGAGAGGTAGTACCGCTTGAGAGGTAGTACCGCTTGGGGAGAGGTAATATCCCTTATCAGAGGTAGTACCGCTCGTGGGAGAGCTAGTACTGCTTGAGAGGTAGTACCACTTGGGGGAGAGGTATACCTCTTATCAGAGGTAGTATTGCTCGTGGGAGAGGGAGTACCGCTTGAGAGGTACTACCGCTCAGTACGACACGAGAAGTGTCGAGACACCACTGACCTGGGCGGTACTACCTCGGATAAGAGGCAGTACGGCTCCTCTGAGCGGTACTACCGCTTGGACCTTTTCAGGATGAAAAGCATGAATACCACAATTTCCACAACTTTCACATACGAGCTCCGAATTGAGCAAACTCAAGCTTGTTGGATTGAGGACGACAAGATCTATCCAACAGTGAAAAAAAGTTATCTTAAGAAGATGAAGTTATGACAATGCCAAAGATATAGATATGTGAAACCTCTATGAATGAAGAACCAACAAAAACTCTAACATCGAAAACATCATAGAAGATGCACATGGACTCCGTTTTTTATGAACTCGGGATTGTCATGAAGATGACCATAAGCTCAAGAACCCACATAGAGAAAAGCCAACAAAGAACCAAGAAATATGATGATGCCAAGAATGTAATGGGTTGAGCTCTCAATGAGCGATGCAATCAAGCTACTCACTTGAGATCCCCCCCTTGATAGTACGACAATCTATCATATATCCTAGTCTCCCAACTACCACCGTGAGACCGGTAAAATAGAAAACCTATCAAGGGCAAACCTATACGTTGCACATAGTCCATTTGAGCTAGAAGATGACGATCTTGACTTCCTCAAGATGGACCACCTTTCTTGATTGAGTTGGCTCGATGAAGACTAGTTGATTGCTCCCCCATACTCACTATGGGTGAGCCACTCTTCAGCACATCTTCACAAGTCCATTGCCACCACAATGGATGGCAAGCTTCAAGCATGCTATCTTCGTGATGCTCCACTTGAACTTGCACACCGCAATCTTGATGACGATCACCACTTGATGTCATTCTCCATGGGTTGTATGAGATCTCCCTCTTGATGCAAGCCCATGGAACACACCTAACCCCACATAGAACTCTCACGAAGACCATGGGTTAGTACACAAAGCGTAATGGACAATGCTTACCATACCATGGGATCACTTGATCCCTCTCGGTACATCTTGCATGCTTTGTGTGTTGATCAATTTGATTCACTCTTTGACTTAGTCTTGATCAACATTGTGTCTTTATGACCGGTCTTTGGATAAAACCTTGAATACCACCTTGGTCATCATATAAACTCCTTGAAACCAATATATGGACTTCAAGAAGTGCATACGGCCAAATCCTTCGAATATAACTCAAGGCAACCATTAGACCATAGGGATTGTCATCAATTACCAAAACCACATATGGAGAAATATGCTCTAACAGGTACTACCGCTGCCAGGAGCGCTACTACCGCAGATAAGAGGTAGTATCTCCTTCTACTACCTCTCAGGATCCGCTGAGGATTCCATCTCGAGAAAACATGAACGGAAGTGGCACGGTAGTAACAAGCAGTACTACCGCGCTGAACTACCGGCGAGAAACCGCCTAGTCCGACATGAAAAGTGTCGAGACCCCAGGGCAGCGGCACAACCCGCGACACTGGCAACGGGCACAACCACCCAAGAGCGGTACTGCCGCTCACCAGGGCGGTACTACCACAGATAAGAGGTAGTACCGTTGCTGGGAGCGGTACTACCGCTGGGAACTTTCCAGTCCAAGATGAAGGCAAGGTTGGAGCTCCAATGAAGCGGGAAATAAACATGGGTGCAAAATAATGTGTACGTCTTGATTCCGCCCAAACCTTTTTGATGCGGATCCCATCTTAATAGTATGGTTTTCCTATGACACAATCCACCGAAAATGAAATGCAAGAAGGAAAACCATCTTCACTTTAATCCACCGAGGGGCAATGAATTTTCTTGTGCCATATAATGTACTATCTGAAAGGCTTAATGCACATGATTAGTCCGCAAATGCGATGTCATCAATCACCAAAACCATAAGGTAGAAATATGCCCTTATACCGACACTATTTCTCGATGGCTAGACATGTCTTCAACCGTATCCGGGAGGGGGTGGTGGTGTGCGATGACTATTCGAGTGTAAGGAGGATACCCTGGGAAAAATTGATTTCTCCTCTTATGAGAAATGCACTGCAGCTATTCGAATGCTTGCATACAGAGTACCCGATATCTCATTGATGAGTATGTCCGAATGAGCGAGTCCACGTGCCTGGACTCCATGTACAAGTTATGCAAAGGTGTGGTAGCAGTGTTTGGTGCAGAGTACTTGAGAAAGCCAATTGTTGCAGATACATCTCTGTTGTTGGCGATCAATGCGAGTAGGAGCTTTCCGGCTCTGCTTGGTAGCATAGATTGTATGTACTCAGAGCGGAACAAATGACCTTCTGCTTGTGAGGGGTTGTATAGGGGCCATGTGAAATCTTCCACTGTCATATTTAAGGTCGTGGCTTCACAATATCTTTGGATTTGGCACTCTTTTTTGGACATGGCTGGATCTCACAACGACATTAACGTGCTTCAGCGCTCTCCGGTGTTTGCAAGGCTTGCAAAAGACAGCTGCCCGGAGGGTCAATGTTGAGATCAATAGCCACCATTACAATAAAAGATACTACCTAGCTGATGGTATCTATTCTGAGTGAACTACTCTTGTAAAAACAATTCCCAACCCTAGGAGAGAAGAGATTGGCCCGAGCATAAGACGGTGCTAGGAAGGATATGAAGCACATCTTTATTGTTCTTTAATCTCGATAGGGCATTGTCCGGTATTGTGCTAGAACTTGGAACACTAAGAAATTATGGGAGGTGATGACTGTTTGTGTACGAGCAAGGTTTCAGTTTTGAGATAACAATGTTCTGCATGAGCATGAATGAACAATAACGTTTTCACGGTTCACCAAATTCCATTATCAAATGGGTGATTAGAAAATTCATATTCAAGTGTAAGATGATTTGGTTGAGTAGTTGAAGGAGGGAAAGGATATGGATGGAAATCTGAGAGGGCAACTTCTTTCTCTCTTTTTCCGCAAAAGGAAAAAAGATCCAAACTGCACGAGGAACAGACTGGGTATATGTCCGCTCACTGACCGGTGGGCCCCATCGGTCAGTAGCTCCGTCGTCAAGTCTTGTACTCTTGTCTCTTGTTAGCTCGAGATCCAGACTCGAGAGCGCGAGCGAGACTTTTCCATCTGCAGGAGATCCCGACGAGAAGCTTAGGGAAGGCGAAGCCGGCGGCGCAACCGAAGCCCCTCATGGCCCGCTCGTCCTCGCAGTCCCAGTCCTCTGTCGGCGGCGCCGGCGCCGCCGGATCCCGCCCGGCCACCGCCGGGCCCCGCGGCACGCCCGCCGCCACGGCCGGCATGCGTCGCCGACCCGGCCGCACCTCCTCCTCCGCGTCAGGCGGAGGAGGCTTCTCCAGCGGCGGAGGGAACAACATGCTGCGCTTCTACACCGACGAGGCCCCAGGGCTGCGCCTCTCCCCGACCATGGTGCTCGTTATGTCCGTCTGCTTCATCGGCTTCGTCACCGCCCTCCACGTCTTCGGCAAGCTCTACCGCTCCCGCACCGCCGCCTCCGCGTCCGCCTGATCAACCCGGTTCCTACTCCTGTTTCTTCTTCGTCTCAGATCAGATCAGATGGTTTTGGTGTGTAACAAAGAGGTTGTGGTTGCTACCTGACGAGTTAGATCTGCCAAAGTACCCTGCATGTTTAATTATGGCGCCCTTTCTGTTTCCATTTACCTTGTTGTTGCGATGAATTGTGGCTAATCACTTGTGCTTGTCAATTGAGATCATCACAAGTGTGTGTTTCTTGGGGATTGGGGCACAGTTTTGCTTGTCTGAGAACTCGGTAGACCAATTGCATCTCCCTAGCCTTTAATACCCATGCGGTTTCTGTTGGTTGTCATTAATTTTTACTATTAGAGAAGTAGTGGGTGTTTCTGTGTCGTGATTAGGCATCCCATGATTCTTTATCGAGCTTCTGTATGACTGATAATACTCCCCCCATTGCTAAATACAGCTTCTGTATGACTGATAATACTCCCCCCATTGCTAAATACTCTACGGACTACATATGGAACAAAATGAGTGAATCTACGTTCACATTCGTATATAGTTCATAGTGGAATCTATAAAAAAAGACATATATTTAGGAATGGAGGGAGTAGTAGCTAATCTTTCTTCAGTAAATATATTTTCTATATATAGAATAATAGTTATGCCATGTTCGTAACAATCAAAATGCCTTGCTGTTTTCATGGTTTGATGGTTTATTATGGTGGGAATTCTGCTCAATCTTTGACAGAGTAATAAATGATGAATGATTAATTCGGTTGATCTAGATTGGCATAAGCAATTCACTAGTGTACGTATTAACTTGTAAGGCAGAACTTTATCTATGCATGTTAAACATGATGGTGCTTCGGGCAAAATTACATGTTTAGACTAATTTTCGTGACCTGTCTATTGCTCTGAACCTTGGTTTGTTGAATTTGCCGAGCCTGTTGCAAAATCAGAAGTTAGACTCTCGAGTGCTGTCCTGGTTTTGAAAAAGAGAAAACCTAGAGGCTAGAGTTTGTGCGATGTAACTTGTGATAAGTTTTGGTGTCATAAATCTGTAGAGATGCCTCTTCTTCCAGCAACAAAAAAGGGCAAGATAATTTACAAGAACAAGAACAGGAGATGTCTAGTATTACAATTATTTTTGACAAAATGCGCCCTAATTTGGTTTGTTGGCACTGCTTATTTTTCTTGTGGCATCCATTGCTCAGACAACCTCAACTCTTTTGCTTGTCAAAATGTGAGTATTTTCTAGTGGTTCTATGCAATTCCGAGCTAAGTTTTGAAGTGACTAGCATGGAAGATAATGATTGATGTTGTTTATTTATCATAATGGAAGTTGGGCTTCACTGAACAAAGCTGTGTTGTCAACAGTGTTCACTGTACTTGAAAAAAAAAAACAGTCTTCACTGTAATATCCACTTGCTGCTTATCTGATCAAAAGTTTAAGTGGCACAGAGCAAAGCAAGGCTACTCTTTTTGGAATGTCGGCAATGGATTGCCGAATTAATTAATCAGGGGAATTAATTAATCAGGGGAGAAAGTAAGACATACACAGCTATTCCAAAGGTGGCAGCAAGCGCACACCCAAATAAAAAGAAGAAGAAAAACAAGGGAAGAAAAATAGAAAAAGGTGTGGAGACACCTCCATCTCAGCCCGGGTCAAAAGGGATTCCTGCACCTGCCATATTCCAGTGATGAATTTCATCAACTACCTTCTTTAGGAAAACATTAATCTGCCGACTATCGAGGCTAAAGATGCGACGGTTCCTCTCCAGCCATATTTCCCAGAAAACCAAATGCATCATTGTTAGGACTTTCTTCCTATTGTCTGCCTGAGCTAGCCTGAATCTCATATTCATCCAGGTTTTGAGGTCGGATGCGTCGTTCCATGTTGCCAATTCCAGAGAAGGCAGTTTAGACATTGTGGCAATGGCATCCCAAACCGATCTGGACCATGGGCAGTCCACCAGAAGATGATAGGTGGTTTCCAGATTCCTCATACACAATGGGCAGAAGTAATTATTCGGCCACTCCCGCCGTAGCAAGACATCAGCAGTAAGTATTTTGCTCAAGATAGCAGTCCAGACGAAGAACCTACATTTACCAGTGGACCAGGCGCCCCAGATGAGATGTTGGCAATCAAACTTGATTGCCCCCTCAAATTGTAGTATGTATGCAGACCTGGCTGAGTAGCTTCCTTTCTGCGAGAATCGCCATACAATACTGTCATGTTGGTCAGGCTGCAACTGTACATCATCCAACCGAGCAGCCAGGTTTGTGAGCTCGTCTGTCATTTGTTCGGTTAGTCCATTTCGAAGGTCCATAAGCCATGTGTCATGCGTTAGCGCCTCTTTGACCGATCTGTTGTGGAATGGACAAAGTGAAGCAGGGCCCATCTGATAGAGAGATGTCACTAAGATTCCAAGAACCCAGTCCTCGTCTTCAACACTAACCTGAATTCAGAGGCAGACTCGCCTAACGCAACCCATCTTG
Source organism: Hordeum vulgare subsp. vulgare (assembly GCF_904849725.1). Lineage (NCBI taxonomy): Eukaryota > Viridiplantae > Streptophyta > Magnoliopsida > Poales > Poaceae > Hordeum > Hordeum vulgare. Next base: position 135,658,893 of record NC_058521.1, read on the forward strand.
GGGAGCTACATCTACTAGCAGCAGCAGCAACCCAACTAGAGCACTGCTGACCGAACGAGAAACACAAAGTAGTCCACAAGATCAACGGTCTTTCCTCATAACGGCAGTACAAGTCCAATCAAAATAGATGAGTGAGGGCGCCTGCACGATGGCTCGCGACCCGTTCCCGAACCAGGCCCCCAGCGCCGGCCACAAACCCCCGGTGCCCTCTCCTGCTGCCGCCCCCACCATCTTGCCTGCCACTGGGCTTCACCCCGCAGGTTGTCCCTGCAGGAGGGTCGTCGGCGCTAGTACAGGAGGAGTTCAGATCCAGCTCGCCGCCGACCCAAGGCCGGATCCCGGAGCAGGCGCTGGTGGAGATGGTGCCAGAGACATAGCCCGAACTACAAGACGCCCAGCCGCGGGTCGCATCCATCATCCTCGTCCCGCCGCCTCGCATTCATGGCGCTGCGTCCTCCTCCACTCCCGCCTCCAATGCGACCCGCTGCAACTCTGCAGCGGAGGCTCGACGCGATGCAGATGATGCCGGCGAGGGATGGCAGTTTGTGTCCTCCTGCTCCGGCCTTCCCTCGACGCCCTCTTCTTCACTGGGTTCACGGAAGATGTTGTCGCTGCCTCCATCCGGGTCACCGTGCAGTGGTTTGTCGGAACCCTTTCAGATGCTCTCGCTGCCTCTAGCCCGGCCATCGGGCTAGCGGATGCATCAACTCCTGGCGTCCTCTCAGCTCCCTGGAGCCTCTACATCGGTCTGCTGCAACGACTGCTACGCCTTCTGCGGCTCCCCCCGCTCCCCAACCTCCTGCTCGCGGTTGGCCTGCACTTCCGCAGGCCCAGCCGATTCACTCTGCAGCATGGCCTCGGCTCGGTGACGCCGCCCGACGGGGGAAATGTTGAAATTAATAGTAAGGCCTGAGAATTTCAGAAAATCTTGAAGGACCCATGTAGGTGGTGACATGATAAGATGGTGGTGGTGGAAAGTTTAGTCCCATCCCGCGAGTGAAAAAGAAGTTGAACCCTTTTATAAGGGTATCTCTTCCACATGCTATTGGAGAGTGAGAAGAGAAAGTGTCCTCGTGCACTCCTCCTCCACCGCCCGCCACGCCTCGTCACGGGTTGCGGGAATGAGCTAAGCTCATACATATGCGTTTATTTTCAGGAATGGAGGCTACGGCCACGTCCAACGACAACGCTGCTACTACGGCCAACTGGCCTATTGGAGGGTATAACTCGTTTATCCTCATGTTCATATTTATCCTAGCAGTACTATTTGCATGCATAGATGTATCAACTATATGCATAGTATGTGCTAGGTTAGTTCATGATCAGTATATCATTAGTCTAGTCAATGCCATGCTAGTTATTATCTCGTGGATTAATATGCTTGAAAAATTGCCCATTTACTCAACAATCCAAAAACCTAATGTGTATGGGAATTTTTCGAGTAATGGTTTTGCTGCTGCACTGAAACCAGACAAGTTTACCGGTACTTATTCCAAGCGTTGCCAAAGAAGAACCACCTTATGGCTCACGGCTATGAACGTGTTCTGGGTAGCCGGTGTCACTCCAACGGGAACGATCTCTCGTGAACATGAGAAGATGTTCGCGGGGGCCACCATCCTATTCCTTGGAGCAGTCATAAGCATGATCGGAGATAAGCTGGTTGATGCATACTTACATATGCATGTTGCCAAAGACCTGTGCGAGGTGCTCGAATCTAAATTCGGGGCCACCGATGGTGGGAGTGAGATGTATGTTATGGAGCAGTTCCACGATTACAAGATGTTTGACAACCGTTCTATATTGGAACAGGCTCATGAGATAATATGCATAGCTAAAGAACTTGATGTTCTTAAGTGCAATTTGCCGGGCAAGTTTGTCGCGGGCTGTATAATTGCTAAGCTCTCAGTAGAGGACATCATCGGCCATCTGAGTGTTGAGCAGAACTCGAGAGCAAATGACTCCAATGGAAAAGCGGTGGAAAGCTCTTATGTTGCCAATATGGTACATCAGAGGAACTTCAATTCCCACAAGCCCAAGGGAAAGAATTATGTCCAACAGAATACCGACTTTAAGAAGAAGGGAAAGAAGACCTTCAATAAGAATAAGAAGGGAGATGGCTGCTATACTTGTGGTTCAGAGGAACATTGGACGAACAAATGCCCAAACAAGTACAAGAAGCCGGCGTAGGACTCCAAGTCCGCCAATATGATTGTGGGCAACAATGAAAGTGGTGCATCTGGGTACGGTAATTTATTTATTGTATTTTCAGTTTGTCAGTCCACCGATTGGTGGGTGGACACGGGTGCAAATATTCATGTGTGTGCTGACATATCATTGTTCTCTTCTTATCAGGCCACCGGTCGCGGGTCCGTATTGATGGAGAATGGCGCGAGTGCTTCTGTTCTTGGTGTTGGAACGGTCGATCTGAAGTTTACTTCGGGAAGGATCGTGCAGCTGAAGAACGTGCAACATGTCCCCGCCATCAAGAAGAACCTCGTTAGTGGTTCCCTTCTGTGTAGAGAAGGGTTTAAGTTGGCATTCGAGTCTAATAAAGTAGTTGTTACGAAATATGGACTTTTCGTTGGAAAAGGTTATGAATGCGGAGGTCTGTTCCGCCTTTCTCTTCTAGATTTTTGTAATAAAGTCGTGAACAATATTCATTCGAGTGTTAATGAATCTGAAGTTTGGCATTCACGTCTTTGTCACATAAGTTTCGGTGTTATGTCGCGGCTAGCAAAACTGAATTTAATCCCGACGTTCAATTTAGCCAAAGGTTCTAAGTGTCATTCGTGTGTGCAAGCAAAGCAACCTCGCAAGCCTCACAAGGCTGCAGAGGAGAGACACTTGGCACCATTAGGACTCATACATTATGATCTTTGTGAGATGAATGGTGTGTTGACTAAAGGTGGAAAGAAATACTTCATGACATTGATAGATGATTCCACTAGATATTGCTATGTGTATCTGTTAAATATTAGAGATGAGGCTCTACACTACTTTAAAATCTATAAGGCAGAAGTTGAGAATCAACTTGAAAAGAAAATTAAACGAGTCCGGTCTGACCGTGGTGGAGAGTACTTCTCAAACGAGTTTGATTCCTTTTGTGCGGAACACGACATTATTCATGAGAGGACGCCTCCCTATTCACCCCAGTCAAACGGGGTTGCCGAGCGGAAAAACCGTACTCTAACTGATTTGGTTAACGCCATGTTAGATACATCGGGTTTATCCAAGGCATGGTGGGGGGAGGCTATATTGACTGTGTGTCATGTCCTGAATATGGTTCCTACAAAAGATAATGAAGTCACTCCTTATGAGAAGTGGTCAAAGAGAAGGACGACGCTCTCGTACTTACGTACTTGGGGCTGCTTGGCGAAAGTCAATGTACTGATCCCCAAGAAGCGTAAGCTTGGACCAAAGATTGTGGACTGTGTTAATTTGGGATACGCTAAGGATAGCGTAGGCTATAGATTTCTAGTAGTGAAATCTGAGGTACCTAACGTGAAGGTCGGTACAATAATGGAGTCGAGGGATGCTACATTTTTTGAGGATATATTTCCCATTAGAGATATGCAAAGCACTTCTAGACAGGAATCTGAGATAACTCCCGAGCGTGCCATTCCTATGGAATATTATGAACAAACACATGATGATAATCCCGAGGAGGATGATGAGGAAACCCTTGGTAGGGGCAAGAGACAAAGGACTGCAAAGACCTTTGGTGATGATTTCTTCGTATACCTCGTGGATGATAATCCCGCTTCTATTTCAGAAGCGTATGCTTCTCCAAACGCTGATTACTGGAAAGTTGCGGTCCGTAGTGAGATGGATTCCATCATGGCTAATGGGACATGGGATATTACTGATCGTTCATATGGTTGCAAACCATTGGGATGCAAGTGGGTGTTCAAAAAGAAGCTTAGGCCCGATGGTACGATTGAAAAGTACAAGGCTAGGCTTGTGGCCAAGGGCTATGCCCAGAAAGAAGAAGAAGATTTCTTTGATACTTACTCACCTGTGGCCAGACTGACCACCATTCGAGTACTACTCTCATTGGCGGCCTCTCATGGTCTTCTCGCTCATCAAATGGACGTTAAGACGGCTTTCATGAATGGAGAGCTAAATGAGGAAATCTATATGCAACAGCCAGATGGATTTGTGATAGAAGGTCAGGAAGGAAAGGTGTGTAAGTTGTTGAAATCTTTATATGGTTTGAGACAAGCACCTAAGCAATGGCATGAGAAGTTTAATACAACTCTGACATCTGTTGGCTTCATTGTTAATGAAGCTGACAAATGTGTATACTATCGCCATGGTGGGGGCGAAGGAGTTATATTGTGCTTGTATGTTGATGACATACTGATATTTGGAACCAACCTCAAAGTAATTGAGGAGGTTAAGTCTTTTCTGTCTCAAAACTTTGAGATGAAGGACCTTGGGGTGGCTGATGTTATCTTAAACATCAAGCTTTGAGAGATGATGAGGGTGGGATTACACTTCTGCAATCCCACTATGTTGAGAAGATTTTGAGTCGCTTTGGATATTCAGACTGAAAAATTTCTCAAACACCAGATGATCCTAGTGTGCTTATTCGAAAGTTTAAAGGCACAGCTATAGATCAATTGAGATTCTCTCAAATTATCGGTTCGCTTATGTACCTAGCTAGCGCAACGAGGCTTGACATCATGTTTGCTGTGAGCGAACTTAGCCGGTTTGTTGCAAACCCGGGCAATGTTCATTGGCGTGTTGTTGAAAGAATTATGCGCTACTTGAAAGGTATTGTCAACCACGGACTTCACTATACGGGATACCCGTCGGTACTTGAAGGGTATAGTGATGCGAATTGGATCTCTGATAGTGATGAGATGAAGGCCACTACTGGGTATATGTTTACTCTTGGGGGTGGTGCTGTTTCCTGGAAGTCTTGCTAGCAAACGATCTTAACGAGATCGACAATGGAAGCAGAATTAACAACATTAGACACATCTGGTGTCGAAGCAGAATTTCTTTGAGATCTCTAGATGGACTTACCTGTGGTTGAGAAGCCGGTTCCGTCTATCCTTATGAACTGCGATAATCAGACGGTTATTGTCAAAGTGAAGAGTTCAAAGGACAATATGAAGTCCAACAAACATATAAGAATGAGATTGAAGTCTGTCAGACGTTTGAGAAACTCCGGAGTGATAGCGTTGGATTACATCCAAATGGCTAAGAATCTGGCAGATCCCTTTACTAAAGGGCTATCACGTGTTGTGATAGATAGTGCATAGAGGGAGGTGGGTATGAGACCCACATGAGTTGCCATGGCAGTAACCCAACCTATATGATCGGAGATCCCGTGAAGTAGGATCTGGGAAAACAAGCCAATGGTGAACTGAGGAGAGTAACTTTACTAACCCACTCCGTTGGAGATGCAATACTCTCGGATACTGTATGGTAGGATGACTACTGTCTTAATGTGTTCTAAAGCTTATGTGTAAGCAAGATTCTGTCCTACAGAGCGATCTTTGGAGGAACACACCTATATGAGTCTGACTGCTGGTCACAGTCTATGAGATTGGGGTGATCTCTAGTAAACTCATGAATAGGCCAGGAGTATGACCTATATGCTCCACCCGAGGGGTCAGTCTTCGGTAGCCTAGTAGTAGTAAGACTTGTGGTGAAGCTTCTTTAGGCCAAACTGACAATTCAAGGCATAGTCCATTGTTCAGTTGTAAAGGGGTGTAGCTACTTGCTCTAGGTGAAGCTCAACCTTAATAGGTCTTCACTGAAATGCTGGTATATTAAAGCAGTGATTGGAACGAGGGAACACAATGTGCCCTTGAGATATGGTGGGGGATTGTTGAAATTAGTAGTGGGCCTTAGGCCCATAAGAGAATTTCAGAAAATCTCCAAGGGCCCATGTAGGTGGTGGCATGACAAGGTGGTGGTGGGAAGTTTAGTCCCACCCTGCTAGTGGAGAAGAAGTTGGACCCCTTTATAAGGGTCTCTCTTCCACATGCTATTGGAGAGTGAGAAGAGAAGGTGCCCTCGCGCACTCCTCCTCCGCCGCCCGCCTCCCCATGCCACGCCTCGTCACGACGCGCCGCGGCTTGCGAGAATGAGCCGAGCCGAGCTCATACCTACGCGCTTATTTTTGTCGGCCAGGAACGGAGAATACGTAATGGACACAACACGATCCGAGACGTCGGATCATGGGCTGTTACCGACTCGGACGTGGGTTCGGCCCACGTCTCTCCGCCCAGCCGCCTATATAAGCAGGCTAACGCCTACCCTAGCCGTCACGAGAATCAGATCACATCAGCCTCACGCGTTCGTTCCTTTGCTGCTGCTGCCGCCGGCGACTCCGTCCCGTTTACCGCATACACGGTCAACGGGAGAGCATGCCTCCAAAACCCTGCCTCTCCGGTTCCTGTACGGGAGAGGGGCGATTAGGTTTTTGGGGAGCGATCACGCGAATGCTCGCCTCCGTCCGTCTGCTTCGTCTACGTCCGCATCGCCCTCGTCATCGCCATGTCTTCACCATCCGAGCCCGATCGTCTCGTCCTTGAAGCTGAGAAGAAGAGGGCGGAGGATGTTGCTGCTACGGCCGGGTCCAACGCCAACGCTGCTGCTACGGCCAACTGGCCTATTGGAGGGTATAACTCGTTTATCCTCATGTTCGTATTTATCCTAGCAGTACTATTTGCATGCATAGATGTATCAACTATATGTGTAGTATGTGCTAGGTTAGTTCATGATCAGTATATCATTAGTCTAGTCAATGCCATGCTAGTTATTATCTCGTGGATTAATATGCTTGGAAAATTGCCCATTTACTCAACAGGAAAGACCCTGCAACCAGTCCGTCTACTACAAATGTGCAGCAACAGAATGGCAAAGTTACAGTAGTTTGGCTCGCTGGGGCGCAGTCCGACGCCTTTTGTTGGGTCGTTGCCGAGGTCATTGCAATAGCTATTGGCGCAAACATCGCGGATATCAAGGTAGTGTGCAAATATGTACATCATCCCATCGTGGTTCGCGAGGTGCTGCAATCCTGTGTCGCTCCACCGGCCAAGCAAACGCCTTCTTTGTCTATGCTGTTGATCGGCTCTGCTGCGCGCGACGCCAAGCACACGACCGAGGAGAGGGGCCTGACGGACGTCGGCCCCATGGCGCTGGTGGATAACTTGGACGCCACTATGATGTTGGGTCACAATCGCGGTCCGACCAGGCAGAACACTCCACCGGCGTCACCACCGCTCTCACCCACATCAGTGATGCGGACCCCATCTCGCTCGAAGTGTGACACCATTGTCACGCCAGTGATGGACGCTCACCTTTGCTCTCCAATGACCTTGCTCCCTCCTCTCATCGAGTTCTCGTTGGAAAGGCCACCGGGCTTTGAGGCCTCCCTCACACCTACGCTCAACTACACCGAAGAGATGTAGCGCACCCCACCTCCATCGAGATGCGCCATTGACATGGAAGTAGCTCCTAGAGCGGAAGAGGTGCCTCTCGGCTTCGAGGACCTCTTCCTCCCAGGGAAGGAGGCTCTTCTCCCAGCTCCGGCTTCATCCATGCCACCTCCACCTGCCGCGCAGCGCAAGACACTGGGTGAGGTCGCCATATGCAAGACCGGCGACCTACCACTCCGGCGAACCAACGCCAGACTTGGAGCCAAGGGTCGTGCTCATAAGCCAACAATTTCTGTCGAGAAGGCAGCCGATGTGATGGTTTGTCGTAGCATCGACATCATTGAAGATGGCGAGGATATCACTGAGGCAACACTCGACAAGTTCGAAACACAATTCAAAGACCAGGTTTCAACCGACGTGTTGGCGGCAATGCATGCACTATTCAAGCTTGATGACCCACACATAATGTCACTGAAGACACGCTCATCAACCATGGAGGCGAGTATCGCACGATGCTCTTAGTGTACTGTGTTAACACTAGTCTCCAATGATAGTACAACCTATAAATGTTATGTGATGGAATGTGAGAGGTCTCAATTGACCCAAGCAACGTGTTACTATCAACAAAACAATCACCGCCTCTTCATATCAAGTTGTGTGCATTCAAGGGCAATAGTGATCCGTTCACCGCTAGGTTCCTAGGAGGAGGTAGGCTAAGCAGTTTTGCTCCAAGGCATGCGACCGGAACTAGGGGTTGCATCCTCATGCTTTTGGGGTGACCAGCTCCTTCACGTCACTGACATCACCACCACTACACATTATCTCTCCGCTCATGGTTCTAATTAAAGCGTCAAATGTGCAATACAAGATCACAACTGTGTATGGCCTGTCCTCCCACTCTCTCAAGGACGCTTTCTTCGCCGAGCTCATCACTCAGAAGCCTCCCATTGGTACCGTATGGCTTTGTCTGGGTGATTTCAACCAAATTTACAGAGACTGTGACAAAAACAAGAGAAACATCGACACTACACGTCTTCACCGTTTCCATGCAACGCTCCAAAGTTGTGGCTTGATGGAGATCAACCTCGAGAATAGACGTTTCACGTGGTTCAACGAGAGGGGAAACCCAACCCTTTTGCAAGCTTGACACGTTCTTTTGCAACGTAGAGTGGGATGATGAAAGCACATATGCTCCCTTAGTGATTTTGATAATTCATGACAACATACATTGTCTCTTGGACTAACACTTTTATCTAGATATTTTAGAAAAGTCCATAGAGAGCATTGGCTAAAGGTTTATGTGGAGACACCCATGGATGTAAGAAAGGAATAATATTGGCTCAAGCTTCAAGCTAGAAGACACTTCATTTTATATTTGTGAGGAATCACTTTTGAGTCATAGGAAACCCAATACTATTAAAAGGGGGTGAGGTAGTAAAATGAACTGATTGCTCAAATGCTTAAAGTTAGCCACCACAACACTCAGTCATTTTTCCCACATATTCACTCTATCAAGTTCCACATTCACAAATTCGGTGTCACCAACATTTCCACGTCTGACCCACCGAGTTTGAACCTCAGACAGAACCCTAGCCATTCCCACCAAATAGGTGCAACCAAAACTGCATCGGTGCTACCGAGTTCAGTGTGACCAACATTATGTTGCCAAGATACACAAAATCGGTATTTCCGAGTTTGAATATCGGTGCCACCGAGTTTGGCCATCTGATCGTTAGTCACCTTTTCAGTGCCATCGAGTTCTATATATCGGTCTCATCGAGATTCCAAAGTTCACATTTTTAGTACTAGTCGGTACCACCGAGTTGTCCACTTCGGTGTCACCGATTTTGCACTTTTGTGTGTAACGGCTGGATTTTGGCTGCTGCCTATATATACCCCTTCACCCACCTCTCATTCGTGGGAGAAGCATTCGGAACACACACTTCATTTCCACATCCATTTTCTGAGAGAGAACCACCTACTGATGTGTTGAGACCAAGATATTCCAATCCAATCATTTGAAACTTGATCTCTAGCCTCCCCAAACTGCTTTCCACCAAATCAACCTCTCCTACCCGTTCATATTCTGTGAGAGAGTGATTTGTGTTGAGGATACTATATTTAGAAGCACAAGAGCAAGGAGTTCATTGATCTACCACATCTATTACCTTTTGGACGGTGGTGCCTCCTAGATTGGTTAGGTGTCACTTGGGAGCCTCCTACTTCGTGTTGTGGAGTTGAACCAAGATGTTTGTAAGGGCAAGGAGATCGCCTACTTCATGAAGATCTACCGTGAGTAAGGCTAGTCCTCTGTGGACGTACGCCGTGGTGGGATAGACAAGGCTGCTTCTTTATGGACCCTCCGTGGGTGGAGCCATCCGTGGACTTTTGCAGCCGTTACCCTCCGGGGGTTGAAGTCTCCACTAACATGGACGTACGATAGCGCCACCTAACGGAACCATGCCAAAAATCGCCGTGTCAACCTCATGTGTTTGATCTCCCTACCTTACTCCTCTACATTACACTTGCATGTTTTACTTTCCGCTGCTATACTCTTAGAACTGCTTGTGTAGGGTGACTTATACCTGTTACAACTACTAGATTTCTGCTCTCCTAGAAATTAGGTTAGGCTAGAATTTTTATCCTGACGAGTAGTCAATTCCCCCCCTCTAGACACATCTTCTATCGATCCCTCAATTTGTATGAGAGCAAGGTCTCCAAAACCTTGGTTTAACCGCCATTGGGGGAAGATGAATGTGACTAGTTCCCAGATTTTTAGATGTAGAGTGCCTATTATTGATTGGGAGTACTTTAGACAATGTAAAGTCGAAATGCTTGATATATTCGATGAGTTCCATTTGTGCAAGTATATTGAATATCCCTATGCGCCTCCCATCGATCCCATACATCCTTCTCATGATGATGAAGTTAACATGCTTGGTAACCTTAACATTGTCAATCTTATCATTATAGGTTTACCAAAAAATGTGCTTAATCAGTTGCAAAACTTTGAGTGTGTTATACATTGTGGAAATACTTAGAGAATAGATATCCAAATTACTCGTTGAAAAATCTTGATATCATTGTTCACAAGTACATTGCTTTCCATAAGATGAAGCCAACCGATCCTAACTTTGATAAATGCCTATTTGAGCTTCTTGACCTCATGCGTGCTAAAGGAAATGTCATTACCATCAACAATATCATTGTTTAAGCCATTCGAATGCATAAACTTGAACATTGTAATAGTCAAATTTCTGATGAAACTTTTGTCTCTTACGAGGAAACTTCATCCGATGATGACTATGTTGAACGTGGCTACTACGATGACGATGAGAACTTCGACACCGAGTATGAGAAGACCATGAAGGACCTTAGTCTTATGGCTAACCTTAAAGACTACATGGCCGGTGGAAAGGAGTGGGTTCTCGATAGTGGATGCATCGATCACATGACCAGAGATAAAGACATGTTCCATCAGATTACACCAAACCGTGGACCTCGGAAGTATGTGACTTTTGGAGAAAACTCCAAAGGTAAGGTACTTGGTCTTGGTAAGGTGGTCGTATCTCATGACAGTTCTATTCATAATGTTATGCTTGTTGAATCCCTTGGCTACAATCTTCTTTCCGTATATAGACTAGCAGACTTTGGTTTTGATGTGCTATTTACGAAAGTTGAATGCCGAGTGTTTCATAGCAACAATCATAACATCGTCTTTACTGGTTTCCATAGAGGTGATCTATACATTGTTGATTTCTCTAAGATATCCAAACCCCGTACATGCCTTATTGCAAAATCTTCTAAAGGTTCGTTATGGCATAGAAGGCTTGGACATGTTGGTATGCGTAATCTTGACAAACTTATCAAAGGTGATCATATTCTTGGTCTTGACGATGTTATCTTTGACAAAGATAGACTTTGCAGTGCTTGTCAAGAAGGAAAACAAGTTGGAGGAAGTCATCCCGTGAAGAACATCATGACCACAAGAAGACCCCTCGAGCTGCTTCACATGGATCCCTTTGGTCCCAACGCTTATAAGAGCCTCGGAGGAAATTCTTATGGTAGTTAGTGTTGATGATTTTTCCAGATTTACGTGGGTGTTCTTTCTCAATGATAAGTCACAGGTACAAATAATCTTCAAGAACTTTGCTCTAAAAGCTTAAAACCAGTTTGAAGTGAAGATCAAGGAGGTTCGGAGCGAGAACGGAACAGAGTTCAAGAACACTAATGTGGATACTTTTCTTGACGAAGAAGGTATCTTACGTGAGTTCTCGGCGACGTACACACCTCAACAAAATGGAGTTGTCGAGAGGAAGAACCAGACGCTCATAGAGATGGCGAGAACGATGCTTGACGAATACAAGACTGCAAGACACTTTTGGGCAGAAGCCGTGGAAACGGCTTGCCATGCCATAAACCGACTCTATGTGCATAAACTTCTCGGAGATAAGGAACCTTCAGGAGCTACCAAAGATTTGTCCATTGGCAAGATTCGTCCCATGGACGTGAAGGAAAGCACTTCATCAACTCAAGTGGAAGCTCCTACTTCGCGTCAAAGCGAACCGCAAAATGACATGGAAGCATCCACAAGCAGTACACGACATGATGAAGAAGAGGAAGAGAAACATCTTGATGATCCACCTCAACCTTCCTCACCACCACCTCAAGGAGAAGATGACGCCAACGACAATGCTCAAGACGAAGATGAAGAAGAAGAAGCTCCTCCATCCAATAAGAAGAAGTTGTCAAGAGTTAGAGCAAGAGTGGACAGAGATCATCCGCTGAAACAAATCTACAGCGACATAAACAACGGGATAATCACTCGCTCTAAATCTCGTTTAGCTAACTTTTGCGAGCATTATTCTTTCATATCTAGCATTGAACCCTTGAAGGTAGAAGAAGCTCCCCAAGACCCAGATTAGGTGAATGCCATGCATGAAGAGCTACACAACTTCGAGAGGAACCAAGTATGGACACTTGTTGAAAAACCAAAAGGCAAGCAGAACATCATTGGTACAAGATGGGTGTTTAGGAACAAGCAAGATGAAGATAGACAAGTTGTACGCAACAAAGCACGTTTCGTAGCCCAAGGATACACGCAAGTCGAAGGTATGGACTATGGTGAGACTTATGCTCCCGTTGCTAGACTTGAAGCCATTCGTATTCTTCTAGCTTATGCCAATCAACATGATATAACTCTCTACCAAATGGATATTAAAAGTGCCTTTCTGAATGGATAAATTGAAGAGGAAGTTTATGTTAAACAACCTCCTAGTTTTGTGAACCCCAAGAAACCTGATCATGTTTACAAACTTCGCAAAGCTTTATATGTTCTTAAACAAGCACCTAGAGCTTGGTACAAATGCCTAACAAAGTTTCTCATTGAAAAGGGTTTTGAAATTGGCAAAATTGATGTGACCTTATTCACTAAAAGAGTAAATGGAAAACTATTTATTTGTCAAATATATGTGGATGATAGTATCCCACATTTTAGTGAAAAGTTTGGAAAACTGATGTCAAAGAAGTACGAGATGTCCATGTTGAGTGAACTGAAGTTCTTCCTTGGATTGCAAATCAAACAATCAAGAGAAGGAACGTTCATCTCTCAAACCAAGTACACCAAGGACTTGATCAGGAAGTTCAACATGCAAGAATGCAAAGGTATGAGAATCCCCATGCCTACTAGTGGACATCTTGACCTCACTAAGGTTGATGCACCCGTTGATCAAAAGGTTTATCGATCCATGATTGGATCATTGTTATATCTATGTGCCTCTCGTCCTGATATCATGCTAAGTGTTTGCATGTGTGCCCGCTATCAAGTAGCACCTAAAGAGTGTCATCTATTGGTTGTGAAAAGGATAGTGAGATACCTTATACATACACCAAACTTTGGCATATGGTATCCCAAGGGATCTTCTTTTGATCTTGTTGGCTATTCCGACTCAGACTATGCTGGAGACAAGGTTGATAGAAAATCCACCTCAGGTACATGTCAATTTCTTTGGGAGATCTCTTGTCTCTTGGACATCCAGCAAACAAATCTCGGTATCCTTATCTACTACCAAAGCTGAATACATTGCCTCTGGACCATGATGTGCTCAATTACTATGGATGTCTCAAACGCTTAAGGATTATGTCATTCATGTTAGAAAAGTCCCATTGTTGTGTGACAATGAAAGTGCTATTAAGAGTGCATATAATCCTGTGCAACATTCTAGAACCAACCACATCCAAGTGCGACATCATTTCATCTGTGATCATATTGCCAAAGGAGATATCAATCTCCGACATGTTCGTACTGACAAACAGTTGGCTGACATTTTCATCAAACCACTTGATGAGAAAGTGTTCTATCATTTGAGGAGTGAGTTGAACATCATTGATGCTTCAAACCTGAGCTAGAATCACTCGGATGCATGCAAGGGCATGAGCTTGACTGGTTGTTTCTTGATGATATTGATATGACTGTCTTATGTCTTGGAAACTATGCTCCCTTGTATTGCATCTAACCTTTTGTAGGTACTTGGAAGAAAAACAGTCCACAAGATGGCAAACGAACTCTCATCAAAAGAAATCTTGACATGGGCAAGTATCAACAACCGTTTCTTCGAAGATGAAGGAAGAAGACAACAAATTCATACCCTTGACAATTCTATGATATTGAATTTCACTCATGTCATTTGGATATATTATGTTGTTCCTTACGTGACTAACCATTGTAGGTAAAAGGTGAACCAAAACGTCATGGATAGCTCCCAGCTCAAGATGATCATCATCAACATTGAGCATCCACAACAAGTTCACCTACATGCTACGTCATCAACATCATTCAAAGGTATGTAATCATATCCTTGATAAAGCTCTACATCAATTCATGGTGTACAACAACTCAAGTGATATGAAAACAATAAAATGTTTAATCCAAAATGGCAACCCCATTTCGAGCTTAACGATGAGTATGACCTATGATCAAGCATCCTTGCTTGACTCCTCAAGCCAAATACTCTAATATAGGTGACCTAGTCACTTCCCCACATATAGATGGAGAATATCGTATGGTTCACATTTGATCTTTCACATTCTTAGAACCATTCCACTCTCATCTATATGTGTGTATTTAAAAAAAATCTTATTCTTCTTACTTTTGTTTAAACTGTCTCAGTTGGAATTATCATTCTTTTGGACTCTTGACCTTTCGAAACAATTCTTTCAATCAACTTATTTTCTGTTAAAGAGTTGACTATCATTGCAACTCCGTTTCACCGAATTGGGAAACTCGGTCCAACTGATTTCTTGAAGAGGCCTAAATACCAATCTCGGTTCTACCGAATCATTATGCCTCGGTGACTCTGATTTTTCTGACTCTGTTGGTCTGATAATTTTTTTGGACTATTGTCTTAGGGGGGGACAACTTCTCTAGGGGGGGTATCTTAGTGATCTCATGCTATATAAGAGGGAGAATCTTCTAGGATCTCTAACTTAGGGGGAGATTATTCAAGGACCTCTTATCCATACCTAAGGGGGAGAAATTTCAATAAACCCTACAAAATATCTAAGGGGGATAAAAGACAAATTACAAGAACCCTTACAAAAGAGAGAAGTATCTAAGATTCCTCTATTTTCTCTCAATGAGCCCTTACCCTCTCACCTTTCTTTTTGGTAATTGTGCCAAAGGGGGAGAAATATCATCAAAGCTTCCATTCAGTGAACCTATTTATAGGGGAGAAATACTATCATATAGTTATCAAGAAGCTTATACAAAAGAGGCAGCAACAACACTAAAGGGAGATACTTGTATCAAACCCTACACATTAAGGGGGGAGAGATAAATACCTATTGCTTTGAACTTATTTTCCCTACCTACTCCCAATATCTACATGCCATGATTCAGGGGGAGAGGAAACTTTACATACTCATTTTTAAGGGAGAAAAAGTTCTTGTTCCTTGAAGACATATTCTTTCATCAAATCCTATCTTAACTATGTCTTCAAATTCTTGGTACTTTTGAATTCCTTTGCATCTTTACAACAGGGTACTCTTGTGTTATCTAACATTTGTTTTCCCAAGTGTACTCCTATGTCAAGACACTCAAGAGCCTCAAGGTAAGTATATGCATCATATCCTTGTTGATGATGACCTCTTGTGTCTTGCACATACTGTTTTCAAGAGGGAGTCGTAAACATGGAAGTCTCTCATTCACATTTATTTGATGCATATAGCCAAGAATCCTATGACTTGTCTTGTCCTTCTACCTTGTGTGTGCACATGCATTCCAAATCAGCTATCCTTAAAGGCATTGCACACATTTAGGGGGAGCTTACACCAATCATATTTCCTTCAAAGTTGTCATATCCTTGTGAGTATTTTTATTTGAAGCTTTGATTGTATGTTGTCATTGATACGTCTCCAATGTATCTATAATTTTTGATGGTTTCATGCTATTATCTTGTCAAACTTTGGATGTTTTGCATGCCTTATATATATATATATATATTTTTTTTTGGGACCAACTTATTAACTCAGTGCCAAGTGTCAGTTCCTGTTTTTTCCATGTTTTTGACCCCTTTCAAAGGAGGATTTTGAACGGAGTCCAAACGGAACGAAACTGCCAAAAAGATTTTTTCCGAAACAGAAAAAGATCGGGAAGTCGGAGAATGAGGGCAAGGGGCCTGCAGGGACCCCACAAGCCCCCTAGCCGCGGCCAGGGGGCCCGCGCCTCCCTGGGCCACCTCTGCCCTAAGTCTTTCGCCTATAAATTCCCTAAAATCCCAGAAAAAATCAGGAGATCATCGAAAGTACTTTTCCGCCGCCGCAAGCTTCTGTCTCCGCAAGATCCCATCTGGGGCACGTTCTGGTGCCCTGCCGGAGGGGGATTCGGATACGAAGGGCTTCTTCATCAACACCATGACCTCTCCGATGATGCGTGAGTAGTTCACCATAGACCTACGGGTCCATATCTAGTAACTAGATGGCTTCTTCTCTCTCTTGGATCTTCAATACAAATTTCTCCATGATCTTCATGGAGATCTATCCGATGTAATCTTCTTTTGCGGTGTGTTTGTCGAGATTCGATGAATTGTGGTTTTATGATCAGATTATCTATGAATCTTATTTGAGTTTCTTCTGATCTCTCTTATGCATGATTTCATATCCTTGTAATTCTCTTCGAGTTGTGGGTTTTGTTTGGCCAACTAGATCTATGATTCTTGCAATGGGAGAAGTGCTTGGTTTTGGGTTCATACCGTGCGGTGACCTCACCCAGTGACAGAAGGGATAGCGAGGCACGCATCGTGTTGTTGCCATCAAGGGTAAAAAGATGGGGGTTTCATCATTGGTTTGAGATTATCCCTCTACATCATGTCATCTTGCTTAAGGCGTTACTCTATTCATCATGAACTCAATACACTAGATGCATGCTGGATAGCGGTCGATGTGTGGAGTAATAGTAGTAGATGCAGAAAGTATCGGTCTACTTGTCTCGGACGTGATGCCTATATGTATGATCATTGCCTTAGATATCGTCATGACTTTGCGCGGTTCTATCAATTGCTCGATAGTAATTTGTTCACCCACCGTAATACTTGCTATTTTGAGAGAAGCCTCTAGTGAACACTATGGCCCCCGGGTCTACTCCACACCATATTTTCAGCCTTACTCTTTTTCTTCGTTGCACTTTCCGCCTTCAGATCTCAGTTTGCAATCAATCTTGAAGGGATTGACAACCCCTTTAAAGTGTTGGGTGCAAGCTCTTTTGTGTTTGCGCAAGTACTCTGGACTTGACGAGATTCTCCTACTGGATTGATATCTTGATTCTCAAACTGAGGGAAATACTTAGTGCTCCTGTGCTACATCACCCTTTCCTCTTGGACTAACATACATTGTCTCTTGGACTAACACTTTTACCTAGATACATTGTCTCTTGGACTAACACTTTTACCTAGATACATTGTCTCTTGGACTAACACTTTTACCTAGATATTTCAGAAAAGTCCATAGAGAGCATTGGCTAAAGGTTTATGTGGAGACACCCCTGTATGAAAGAAAGGAATAACATGGCTCAAGCTTCAAGCTTCAAGCTAGAAGACTCTTCATTTTATATTTGTGAGGAATCACTTTTGAGTCCATAGGAAAGCCAATACTATTAAAAGGGGGTGAGGTAATAAAATGAACTGATTGCTCAAATGCTCAAAGTTAGCCACCAAAACACTGAGTCATTTTTCCCACATATCCACTCTGTCAAGTTCCACATTCACAAATTCGGTGTCACCAACATTTCCACATCAGACCCACTGAGTTTGAACCTCAGATAGAACCCTAGCCATTCCCACCAAATCGGTGCAACCGAAACTGCATCGGTGCTACCGAGTTTAGTGTGACCAACATTCTGTTGCCAAGATAAACAAAATCGGAATTTCCAAGTTTGAGTATCGGTGCCACCGAGTTTGGCCATCTGACCGTTAGTCACCTTTTCGGTGCCACTGAGTTCTATATATCGGTCTCACCGAGATTCAAAAGTTCACACTTTTAGTACTAGTCGGTACCACCGAGTTTTCCACTTCGGTGTCACCGAGTTTGCACTTTTGTGTGTAACGGTTGGATTTTGGCTGCTGCCTATATATACCCCTTCACCCACCTCTCATTCGTGGGAGAAGCACTCAGAACACACACTTCATTTCCAGATCCATTTTCTGAGAGAGAATCACCTACTCATGTGTTAAGACCAAGATATTCCAATCCAATCATTTGAAACTTGATCTCTAGCCTCCCAAAATTGCTTTCCACCAAATCAACCTCTCCTACCCATTCATATTTTGTGAGAGAGTGAATTGTGTTGAGGAGACTATCTTTAGAAGCACAAGAGCAAGGAGTTCATTGATCTACCACATCTATTACCTTTTGGGCGGTGGTGCCTCCTAGATTGGTTAGGTTTCGCTTGGGAGCCTCCTACTTCGTGTTAGACACATCTTCTATCGATCCCTCAGATGATCAATTTGGCAGCCACATCCTCCATGCACTCCCATCCCCGCTCTCTGATCACTGTCCTCTCCTCCTCGCCGAGGTTACAGGATCCCGGGGACCGTGAAGCTTTAAGTTAGAGAATTTTTGGGTTTCCCTACCGGGTTTCAAGGAGGTAATCCTCAAGGCTGGGAATGAGCATGCCGGCCGTACCAAGCCGTACCAAATACTACACAATAATGTCAAGAAGACCGGTACCCGATTGTCTTAGTGGAGTAGGGGGTTGTTCTCTAGAGCGGAAGTCCAACTCCACGCCGCCCTCTTGGTGATTTTGCACCTTGACATGGCCCAAGACAATCGACAACTATCTATGGAGGAATGGGACCTCCACAAGCGGCTCAAAAGGCGGGTCATCATCTTAGCGGTTATGAAGAGGGCTCGTAAGAAACAGTGCACGAGGTTAGCCAACATCAAGGAGGGTGGTGGGAATACCAAATTCTTTCATTGGAGGATCAATGGGAGACTCAGCAAAAACGCCATCCATTAGATTAATCATAATCAGGGATGGATCACCAACCATGATGCCAAAGAAAAGGTTGTATATGATCACTTCACTGAGGCCATGGGAGAAGGGTGCCACGGACGCGCAACTTCAATTGGGAAAAGCTTGGTTTGGTGGTGCACAACTTGGATTCCATCGGAGATCACATCACCATGTAGGAGGTGCATGATTCAATTAACCAAATGCCAAGTGCTACGTCGACAGAAACCTTCTGTCATCTCTTGAGTTTGTGTTGGTTTTCTCTTGAAGAGGAAAGGGTGATGCAGCATAGGAGTAGTAAGTATTTCCCTCAGTTTGAGAAGCAAGGTATCAATCCAGTAGGAGAATCTCGTCAAGTCCAGAGTACATGCACAAACACAAAGAGCTTGCACCCAATGCTATAAAGGGGTTGTCAATCCCTTCAAGATTGATTGCATTGTCCCTTCTCTCTTTTTCTCTCATCATTTTTTTTGGTGGGCTCTTTGGCCTCTTTTTTTATTTTTATTTTTTTGAGGTCATCTTTGGCCTCTTTTATTTCCTCACATGGGACAATGCTCCATCAATGATGATCATCACACTTACAACTCAAAACTTAGAGGAATGATGACTCTATATGGAATGCCTTCGGTAGTGTACCATGACAATGATCTAGCATGGCATAGACATCAATGGAAACATCATGCTAGCTATCTTATGATCATGCAATGGCAATGTAGAAGTGGTGGCACATGTCATGGTGGTAGTCGTATGGCAATATATCTCGGAATAGCTTTGAAAAAGCCATAGTAGGTAGGTATGGTGGCTGTTTTGAGGGAGGCTATATGGGTGGCTTTGTGCACCGGCGGAAGTTGCACGGCACTAAAGAAGATAGTGATGGTGGAAGGTGAAAGTGCATCTAAACCATGGACTAAACATTAGTCATGAAGAACTCATATACTTGTTGCAAAAGTTTTAGTAGTAATCAAAACAAAGCATTCAACGCATACTCCTAGGGGAAGGGTTGGTAGGTATAAACCATCGCGCGATCCCGACCACCACGCAAAGGATGATAATCAATAGACTAATCATGCTCAGACTTCATCACATAGCAGTTCACCATACGTGCATGCTACGGGAATCACTAACTTCAACACAAGTATTTCTAGATCCACAACACCTTACTAGTATAACTTCAATATTACCACAACCACAACTCGAAACTAATTGAGATGAATCAAACTTCTCTAACTATTCAATGCACATGAAGGTGGAAGTTTTCATATCCCTTTGGATAACTACCCCTTTTGAGACTACTTTCATAGCATAGATCAACTACCACGCCACGTGCTTCCGTGCTCTAAAATATATAAGTTAAGCACACAGAGCAAAAGCAACTAGCTCAAAAGATATAAGTGAAGCACATGTGAGCTGAATTGTCTAACCAAAGGATATAAGTGAAGCTCGACAAAATCACGGTGGGTGCATGTCTCTCTCTCTAGGTGTGCAGCAAGGATGATTGTGACACAACAAAAATAAAAGACTCCTACGATACAAGATGCTCCAAGCAAAACACATAACATGTGGTGAATAAAAATATAGCCCCAAGTAACGTTACCGATGGATTGAAGACGAAAGAGGGGATGCCTTCCCGGGGCATCCCGAAGCTTAGGCTTTTACGGAATCCTTGAATCAACTTGGGGTGCCTTGGGCATCCCCAAGCTTGAGCTCTTGCCACTCTTTATCTTTTTGTCCATAAGAACTTCACCCAAAACTTGAAAACTTCACAACACGAAACTTAAACAGAAACTGGTGATAACATTAGTATAAGAAAGCAAACCACCACTTCCTTAGGTACTGTAGCAAACTTAAATTCTACTTATGTTGATGTTGGGTTACTGTATTTTCAATCTTCCATGGCTAATACCTCCCGATACTATCCATAGTTTCATCAAAATAAGCAACCAACTCAACAAAAACAGAATCTGTTAACAGCAGACCAGTCTGTAGCAATCTGTATACTTTGTATACTTCTAGTACTTTAGAAATTCTGAAACATTAAGACAGTCTGAAGAATTTGTGTAGAAATCAGCAGCAAAAAGAATCAACTCAAAATCTCTTACAGAAAAAAACAAAAATTCTTTTCGTGAGCAGAAAGTTTCTGTCTTTTCCAGCATGACCAAACGATCATCCCCAAGACTAATCATAACGGTTTTGCTTGGCACAAACGCAAAAAGAAACACAAAAAACACAATCATAACAGAATTATGAAAGTGTGGAAAACACAAAACAGAAAGAAAAAGGATAGATTCGTTGGGTTGCCTCCCAACAAGCGCTATTGTTTAACGCCTTAGCTAGGCATAAGGTGATGGAATTACGTATAGTCATCCTTGGTGCTCAAACCATAAGTAGCCCTCATCATAGATTCATAAGGCAATCTTATTTTCTTTCTAGGAAAATGCTCCATGCCCTTCTTTAGGGGAAATTGAAATCTTATATTCCCTTTCTTCATATCGATGATAGCACCAATAGTCCTTAGGAAAGGTCTATCAAGAATAATGGGACATGAAGGATTGCAATCTATGTCAAGTACAATGAAATCCACGGGTACATAGTTCTTATTTGCAACAATAAGAACATCATCGATCCTTCCCATGGGTTTCTTGACAGTAGAATCCGCAAGATGCAAATTAAGAGAACATTCTTCAATCTCATGAAAACCAAGAATATCACATAAAGACTTTGGAATCGCGGAAACACTAGCACCCAAATCACACAAAGCATTGCATTCATAGTTTTTGATCTTGACTTTGATAGTAGGTTCCCACTCATCATGAAGTTTTCTAGGTATAGAGACTTCTAATTCGAGCTTCTCTTCAAGAGATTTCATCATAGCATCTACGATATGTGCGGTAAAGGCTTTGCTTTGGCTATAAGCATGTGGAGAGTTTGCAATGGATTGTATCAAGGAAATGCATTCAAACAAGGAGCAACTATCATAATTGAATTCCTTGAAATCCAAAGTGGGAGTTTCATTACTACCCAAAACTTTGACTTCTTCTACTCCACTCTCCACACCTTTATCATCAAGATAGGTGGACTCCGAATCATTGGGGCGTTTTTCAACCAAAGTGGATTCATATCCAGCCCCTTCATCAATAGGTTTGACACGCGAAAACAAAGATTTAGGAGGAGTCACACCAAGCACTTTAAGATCTTCGTGATTTGCATCACTAGAACGCACCCTTTTAAACCATTCATGCCTAGCGCGAATTTGGGCGGTTCTTTCTTTGCTCTCATTCATGGAGACACGCATAGCTTTTAAAGTTTCATCCAAGTTGACCTTTGGAGGAGCACATCTAACTTTCAAAGCATCAATATCACAAGACATCATATCAACGCTCTTAGCCAAATCATCTATTTTGAGTAGTTTTTCCTCTATGGACGCATTGAAAATCTTTTGAGAGTTGATGAACTCTTTGATATTACTCTCTAAATCAAGGGTAATTTGTTGTGATTTCCATAAGTGTTGTTGTAGGAATTGCCATAATTGTTACAGGAGTTACTAGGAAAAGGCCTAGGAACATAGTTTCCTCTAAAAGCATTGTTGTTGCCAAAATTATTCCTACCAACAAAATTAACGTCCAAACTGGCGTTGCTACTCTCAATCAAGGAAGATATTGGCATGTGATTAGGATCTAAAGGAGCATTTCTACTAGCAACCAAATTCATCAACTCGTCCATCTTAGCACTAAGCGAGTTAATTTCTTCTATAGCGTGTACCTTTTTGCTAGCAGGTGACCTTTTAGTGTGCCACTAAGAGTAGTTGGTCATGATATTGTCTAGGAGTTTTGTAGAGTCTCCTAATGTGATTTCCATGAACGTTCCACCTCAGGCGGAGTCCAAGATATTGCGAGAAGCAAAATTCAAGCCAGCGTAAAAGATTTGTATAATCATTCACAAACTCAAGCCATGAGCGGGACAATTTATAATCATTAACTTCATCCTCTCCCAAGATTGTGCAACGTGTTCATGATTAAGTTGCTTGAAATTCATGATATCGTTACGTAGGGAGATAATCTTAGCCGGCGGAAAATACTTGGATATGTAAGCAACTTTGCACTTATCCCAAGAATCGATACTATTTTTAGGCAAAGAAGAAAAACAAGTTTTTGCGCGATCTCGCAACGAGAAAGGAAAAAAGCTTCAACTTAATCACGTCATTATCCACATCTCTTTTCTTTTGCATATCGCAAATCTCAATGATGGTATTGAGATGGGATGCGGCATCTTCACTAGGAAGGCCAGAGAATTGCTCTTTCATAACAAGATTCAGCAAAGCCGCGTTGATTTCATACGATTCCGCACTAGTGGCGGGAGCAATCGGAGTACTAATAAAATCATTATTATTGGTACTCGAGAAGTCGCAAAGTTTGGTGTTTTCAGCCATGATGACTTCAATAAACCAACAAGAACACAAGCAAGCAAGAAAGCTGGCAAATGAAAACGGCAAACGACAAAGGAAAACGGCAAAAAGGCAAAAGGAAACGGCAAAGAAGAAAGGCAAATGAAAAAGGCAAATGTGAAGTGGGAGAGAGGAAAACGAGAGGCAACTGGCAAAAAAGGTAAATGCAAGAGATGAGTTTGTGACACTTACTTGGATAGATCTCCTCCCCGGCAACGGCGCCAGAAATCCTTCTGCTACTGCGACAACAGACCTTCCGTGGTAACGGCACCAGGAATCCTGCTGCTACGCCTACACCTATAGAGACTTCCTTAGCAAATATGCAAAGGATTTCCCCACGGCCTTGGAGCCTTGCGTTGGTGTTCCCTTGAAGAGGAAAGGGTGATGTAGCACAGCGGCGATAAGTATTTCCGTTAGTTTGAGAACCAAGGTATCAATCCAGTAGGAGGAGAGTTCAAGTACCTGCACAAACACAAAGAGCTTGCACCCAACGCTATGAAGGGGTTGTCAATCCCTTATAGATTGTTTGCAAAGTGAGAACTCAAAGCAAAGAGTAAACAAAGCAAAGTAAACGTGAAAGTGGAAATGATAGTTGTGAATAGACCCGGGGGCCGTAGTGTTCACTAGTGGCTTCTCTCTTGAAAGCAAGTAGACGGTGGGTGAACGAATTACTGTCAAGCAATTGATAGAACCGCGCAAAGTCGTGACGTTATCTATGACAATGATTACATCTATAGGCATCATGTCCAAAACAAGTAGACCGATACTTTCTACATCTACTACCATTACTCCACACGTCGACCGCTATCCAGCATGCATCTAGTGTATTACGTCCAAAACAACAGAGTAACGCCTTAAGCAAGATGACATGATGTAGATGGACAATCTCATATCTACGATAAAAGCCCATCTTGTTACCCTTTATGGCAACAACACGATGCATGCCTTGCTGCCCCTTCTGTCACTGGGAAAGGTCACCACACGGTATGAACCCAAAACCAACCACTTCTCCCATTGCAAGAATCATAGATCTAGTTGGCCAAACAAAACCCAAGACTCGGAGAGACTTACAAGGATATCAAATCATGCATATAAGAAATCAGCAAAGACTCAAATATAATTCATAGATAATCTGATCACAAATGCACAATTCATCGGATCTCGACAAACACACCGCCAAAGAGGATTACATCGGATAGATCTCCATGAAGATCATGGAGAACTTTGTATTGAAGATCCAAGAGAGAGAAGAAGCCATCTAGCTACTAACTACGGACCCGTAGGTCTGACGTAGACTACTCACGAGTCATTGGAGAGGCGATGATGTTGATGTAGAAGCCCTCCAACTCCAAAGTCCCCTCCGGCAGGGCACCGGGAAGCGTCTCCAGATGAGATCTCGCGGAAACAAAAGCTTGCGGCGGCGGAAAAGTGTTTTCGTGGATGCCCTGATTTTTTCTGGATTTCTAGGGAATTTATAGGCCAAAGAGCTATGGCAGGGGAGCGCCAGGGAGGCCACAAGCTTGGTTGCCGCGCCCCCCCTGGCCGCGGCAACAAGGCTTGTGGGCTCCCTTTGGGCCCCCTACCTTGGCCCTCAACTCTCCCGATCTTCTTCCGTTCTGGAAAAATTTATTTCGGGGATTGATATGTCTCCGTCGTATCTATAATTTTTTATCGTTTCATGCCAACATTCTATAACTTCCATATACTTTTGGCAACTTTTTATACTATTTTTGGGACTAACATATTGATCCAGTGCCCAGTGCGAGTTCCTGCTTGTTGCATGTTTTTTGTTTTGGAGAATATCCATACCAAACGAAGTCCAAACGTAATAAAAACTTACGGGGATTTTTTTGAAATATTTATGATTTTTGGGAACAAGAATCAACGCGAGGCGATGCACGGAGTGCCCACAAGCCCTGTCGCCGCGGCCAGGGGGTGGGCCCGCGGCAAGCAGGCTTGCGGCCACTCCTTAAGGCGGTTGTTGCCCTTCTCTCGCCGCTAGACAGATAATATCCGGAAGAAAATCGTGTTAAAATTTCAGCCCAATCGGAGTGACGGATCTCCGGGAATTCAAGAAACGGTGAAACGCAAAATCTGGGAGCGTAGAAACAGAAGGACACATAGAGAGAGATCCAATCTCGGAGGGTCTCTCCCCCCTCCGCCGCCATGGAGACCATGGACCAGAGGGGAAACCCTTCTCCCATCTAGGGAGGAGGTCAAGGAAGAAGAAGAAGGAGGGGGGCTCTCTCCCCCTCTCTCCTGGCGGTGCCGGAACGCCGCCCGGGACATCATCGTGTGACGCCGATCTACACCAACACCTCCATCATCTTCACCAACATCTCCATCATCTTCCCCCATCTATATTCAGCGGTTAACTCTCCCACAACCCACTGTACCCTCTACTTGAACATGGTGCTTTATGCTACATATTATTATCCAATGATGTGTTGCTATCCTATGATGTCTGAGTAGATTATCGTTGTCCTATCGATGATTGATGAATTACTATGATTGGTTTAATTTGCTTGTGGTTATGTTGTTGTCCTTTGGTGCCCATCATATGATCGCGCGCGTGGATCACACCATAGGGTTAGTTGTATGTTGATAGGACTATGTATTGGCAGGCTAGAGTGACAGAAGCTTCAAACCTAGCATAGAAATTGATGCATATGGGAATGAAGGGGGACCAATATATCTTATTGCTATGGTTGGGTTTTACCTTAATGAACGTTAGTACTTGCGGACACTTGCTAATAGTTCCAACCATAAGTGCATAGAATTCCAAGTAAGGGATGACATGCTAGCAGAGGCCTCTCCCACATGATACTTGCTATCGATCTAGTAACGTAGTCAATTGCTTAGGAACAATTCCGCAACTCCTACCACCACTTTTCGACACTCGTTAGACACTCATAGTTGTTTCTTTATCTAACCAGCCCCTAGTTTTATATACGTGTTCTTTACTTTCTTGCAAGCCTATCCTATCACTCCTACAAAGTACTTCTAGTTTCATACTTGTTCTAGGTAAAGCAAATGTAAAGTGTGCGTAGAGTTGTATCGGTGGTCGATAGAACTTGAGGGAATATTTGTCCTACCTTTATATCCTCGTTGGGTTCGACACTCTTACTTATCGAGAAAGGCTACAATTAATCCCCTATAGTTGTGGGTTATCAAGACCTTTTTCTGGCGCCGTTGCCTGGGAGCAATAGCGTGGGGCGAATATCCTCGTGTGTGCTTGTTTGCTTTATCACTAAGTAGATTTATTTGTTGTTCTAAGTTCTTATCTATCTTTAGTTATGGATATGGAACACGAAATACCAAAAAAATTAGGTGTACTTGCTACTCATGGAGATGGGGAACCTCCTAAAACCCTCGAGGCTCGTTATGTGGAAAATGTTATGTACTTCTTTAATAATCCTGAGAAAGCCCCATTCAATTATATAATGGGATGCACGTTGGATCAACGTGAATACTTTAGGGATTATCGCTTGACTGAAAAGGGGAAACTTTTATGGGATCAAATCCATTTGTTGAAATGGTATGATTGGGAACTATGCAAGAGACATGGTGTTACTTGTTGCTCTAGGATGAAGGCTCCCCACCTTCCCTTTTCTTGTGAGTTTAATGATCATAGAACCTTGGCTTCTTATGCTAATGGTATATATTATTACTATGATGTGGATCAAATAGAAGAGTTTGTTGCTTTTATGGGTGCTTATGAAATTGAGGCTCTGTTTAAAAGGTGTGATGATAATGATGATGCTCCTTATCGATCTGAAAATTTGGCTATGCTTCGTTATTGTTATACTAATTATGAATATAATGCCCATATTGAACGATTTAAGGAGAAATCCTATGCTGCCCAAAAAGAGACTATTATTTTGCAGGAAACTATGGAAGAAGAAAATGCTGAAATTGTGAGCTCATTAGATGAAAAAGATGAAGAGGAGAGCGAAGAACAAAAGGAGGAAGAGCGGACTAGCTACCCGTGTCCATCTTCTAATGAGAGTAACTCTTCTAGTCATACATTATTTAATTTCCCTTCGTTCTTACCGAAGGATGAATGCTATGATCCCTTGGATTCGTTTGAAATAGCCCTTTTTGATGAACTTGATGCATGCTATGCTTGTGGCCATGTTGCCAATATGAATGATGCTTATGAAGATGAGCTAGCTATAGTCCCTTATGTTAAACATGATGATTTTGATGAATATAATATGCATGTGCTTGCTGCTCCTACTTGCAGTTATTATGAGAGAGGAACTACATCTCCACCTCTCTATGTTTCCAATACGATAAAATTGCAAGAAACTGCTTATGCTATGTATTGGCCTTTACTTAGTGTGCATGAATTGTTCTTTTATGACATGCCAATGCATAGGAAGAGAGTTAGACTTCGTCATTGCTTGATATATGTTACCTTGTGCTCACTACTAAATTTCAAATCATTGCTAATTAAAATTGGCTTTGATATACCTTGGGATCCAGGTGGATCCATTACTTGAGCACTTTATGCCTAGCTTAATGGCTTTAAAGAAAGCGCTGCCTGGGAGACAACCCAGAAGTTTTAGAGAGTCATTTATTTCTGTTGAGTGATTTTGTTTAGTTTAAAAACAAAAAAAATATAGAGGGGAACTTAAAACTTTTTCAAAAAGAGAAGTGATTGAAAGGTGATGCATTGTGGAAGTGAGGGTCGACTTTGAACACTTGTGTTCATGCTCATGGAAACAATGTAGAATTTTACATGGAAGTTTCTCACAAAAATAATTATCCCCTTGTACAATTCCTTTGTGTTTTTAAAAATAATGTGCCAAGCAAATCCTTTACGATTAGTTTGGGTGACAGTTGTTTGATCACGCTGAGAAAAGACAGAAACTTTCTGCTCACGAAATTAATTTTCATTTTTATTCTGGAAGAGATTTTGAGTTGATTATTTTTTCTGCTGATTGATATGCAAATTTTCCAGACGTTCGTAATTTTTTAGATTTTTTGAGATATCATAGGTATACGGAATATACAGATTGCTACAGACTGTTCTGTTGTGACAGATTCTGTTTTCTATGCATTGTTCTCCTATTTTGATGAATCTATGGGTAGTATCGGGGGGTATGAACCATGATGAAGTTGTATTACAGTAGATATAATGCTAAAATGAATTTAGAATGAGTTCACAACAGTATTTGAAGTGGTGATTTATTTTATTATACTAACGGATCTCACGAAGTTTTGTTGAGTTTTGTGTGACTGAAGTTTTCAAGTTTTGGGTGAGAGCACGATGGATGAAGGAATAAGGAGAGGCAAGAGCCTAATCTTGGGGATGCCCGAGGCACCCCAAGGTAATATTCAAGGAAGACTCAAGCGTCTAAGCTTGGGGATGCCCCGGAAGGCATCCCCTCTTTCGTCTACAATCTATCGGTAATTTTACTCGGAGCTATATTTTAATTCGTCACATGATATGTGCAAATGCTTGGAGCGTCTTTTGTGTTTTTTTCCTTTTTCTTTATGCACCATGCTGGTATGATATAGTCCTTGGTTGGATTTATAGAATGCTTTTTGTGCTTCACTTATATCTTTTGAAGTTTGGATTGCCTGTTTCCCTACACATAGGAAACCGCCATTTGTAGAATGCTCTTTTGCTTGACTTATATTTGTTAGAGCGGGGCATATCTTTTGTAGAAAGAATTAAACTCTCATGCTTCACTTATACCTATTTAGAGAGTTAACATGAGTTGGCCATTCACATGGTTAGTCATAAAATCCTACATAAAACTTGTAGATCACTGAATATGATATGTTTGATTCCTTGCAACAGTTTTGCGACATGAATATGTGATATTAGAGTCATGCTAGTGAGTAATTGTGTATTTTTAGAAATACTTGTGTTAAGGTTTGTAATTCCCGTAGCATGCACGTACGGTTAACCGTTATGTGATGAAGTCGGAGCATGATTTATTTATTGATTGTCATCCTTTGCGTGGAGGTCGGGATCACGCGATGGTTAACTCCTACCAACCTTTCCCCAAGGAGCATGCGTGTAGTACCTTGTTTCGATGACTAATAGACTTTTGCAATAAGTATTGAGTTCTTTATGACTAATGTTGAGTCCATCGATTATACGCACTCTCACCCTTCCACCATTTCTAGCCTCTCTAGTACCGCGCAACTTTCGCCGGTGCATCACACCCACCATATAGCCTCCCTCAAAACAGCCACCATACCTACCTATTATGGCATTTTCATAGCCATTCCAAGATATATTGCCATGCAACTACCACCGTTCCGTCTCATGACATGTGCCACCACTTCCATATTGCCATTGCATGATCGTAAGATAGCTAGCATGATGTTTCCATGGCTTGTCCGTTTTTTGATGTCATTGCTATGCTAGATCATTATCACGGTACACTACCGAAGGCATTTCATATAGAGTCATCATTGCTCTAAGTATTGAGTTGTAAGTGTGATGATCATTATTAATAGAGCATTGTCCCATGTGAGGAAATAAAAGAGGCCAGCGAATCCCATTTACAAAAAAGAGGCCAAAGATGCCCACCAAAATAAAATAAAAAAATAAAAAAAGAGGCCAAAGAGCCCACAAAAAATTTGAGAGAAAAGAGAGAAGGGACAATTGCTACTATCCTCTTTCCACACTTGTGCTTCAAATAGCACTATGATCTTCATGACAGAGAGTCTCCTATGTTGTCACTTCCATATACTAGTGGGAAATTTTCATTATATAACTTGGCTTGTATATTCCAATGATGGGCTTCCTCAAAATTGCCCTAGGTCTTCGTGAGCAAGCAAGTTGGGTGCACACCCACTAGTTTCTTTTGTGAGCTTTCATACACTTATAATCTGTAGTGCATCCGTTGCGTGGCAATCCCTACTCACTCACATTGATATCTATTGATAGGCATCTCCATAGCCCGTTGATACGCCAAGTTGACATGAGACTATCTCCTCCTTTTTTTGTCTTCTCCACGACCACCATATTCTATTCCACCTATAGTGCTATGTCCATGGCTCACGCTCATGTATTGCGTGAAAGTTGAAAAAGTTTGAGAACACTAAAGTATGAAACAATTGCTTGGCTAAAACCGGGGTTGTGCAGGATTTAAATACGTTGTGTGGGGAAGATGGAGCACAGCCAGACTATATGATTTTGTAGGGATAACTTTCTTTGGCCATGATATTTTGAGAAGACATGATTGCTTTGTTAGTATGCTTGAAATATTATTGTCTTTATGTCAAATGATAGACTATTGCTTCGAATCACTCGTGTTTTAGTATTCATGCCATGATTAGACTATATGATCAAGATTATGCTAGGTAGCATTCCACATCAAAAATTATCTTTTTTATCATTTACCTACTCGAGGACGAGCATGAATTAAGCTTGGGGATACTGATACGTCTCTGTCGTATCTATAATTTTTGATTGTTTCATGCCAATATTCTACAACTTTCATATACTTTTGGCAACTTTTTATACTATTTTTGGGACTAACATATTGATCCAGTGCCCAGTGTCAGTTCCTGTTTGTTGCATGTTTTTTGTTTCGCAGAATATCCATACCAAACGAATTCCAAACGTAATCAAAACTTACGGGGATTTGTTTTGGAATATTTGTGATTTTTGGGAAGAAGAATCAACGCGAGGCGATGCACGGAGTACCCACAAGCCCTGTCGCCGCGGCCAGGGGGTGGGCCCGCGGGAGGCAGGCTTGTGGCCACTCCTTAAGGCGGTTGGTGCCCTTCTTTCGCCCAAGGAATATAATATCCGGAAGAAAATCGTGTTAAAATTTCAGCCCAATCGGAGTTACGGATCTCCGGGAATTTAAGAAACGGTGAAATGCAGAATCTGGGAGCGCAGAAATAGAAGGACACACACAGAGAGATCCAATCTCGGAGGGGCTCTCGCCCCTCCGCCGACATGGAGACCATGGACCAGAGGGGAAACCCTTCTCCCATCTAGGGAGGAGGTCAAGGAAGAAGAAGAAGGAGGGGGCTCTCTCCCCCTCTCTCCCGGCGGCGTCGAAACGCCGCCCGGGACATCATCGTGTGACGGCGATCTACACCAACACCTCCGTCATCTTCACCAACATATCCATCATCTTCCCCCATCTATATTCAGCGGTTCACTCTCCCGCAACCCGCGGTACCCTCTACTTGATCATGGTGCTTTATGCTACATATTATTATCCAATGATGTGTTGCTATCCTATGATGTCTGAGTAGATTACCGTTGTCCTATCGGTGATTGATGAATTACTATGATTGGTTTAATTTTCTTGTGGTTATGTTGCTGTCCTTTGGTGCCCATCATATGATCGCGTGCGTGTATCACACCATAGGGTTAGTTGTATGTTGATAGGACTATGTACTGGCAGGCTAGAGTGACTGAAGCTTCGAACCTAGCATAGAAATTGATGCATATGGGATTGAAGGGGGACCAATATATCTTATTGCTATGGTTGGGTTTTACCTTAATGAACGTTAGTAGTTGCGGACGCTTGCTAATAGTTCCAACCATAAGTGCATAGAATTCCAAGTAAGGGATGACATGCTAGCAGAGGCCTCTCCCACATGATACTTGCTATCGATCTAGTAACGTAGTCAATTTCTTAGGGACAATTCCGCAACTCCTACCACCACTTTTCCACACTCGTTAGACACTCGTAGTTGTTTATTTATCTAACCAGCTCCTAGTTTTATTTACGTGTTCTTTACTTTCTTGCAAGCCTATCCTATCAATCCTACAAAGTACTTCTAGTTTCATACTTGTTCTAGGTAAAGCAAATGTAAAGTGTGCGTAGAGTTGTATCGGTGGTCGATAGAACTTGAGGAAATATTTGTCCTACTTGTAGCTCCTCGTTGGGTTCAACACTCTTACTTATCGAGAAAGGCTACAATTGATCCCCTATACTTGTGGGTTATCAGGGATTTTATTCCGTTTGGACTCCGTTCCAAAATCAGATCTGAAAAGAGTCAAAAACACAGAAAAAACAGGAACTGGCACTTGGCACTAGATTAATAAGTTAGTCCCAACAAAGATATAAAAGGTAAACAAAACATCCAAAGTTAACAAGATAACAGCATGAAACCATCAAAAATTATAGATACGTTTGAGACATATCAGCCGGCTACTTCCGAATATGAACTGGAAGGAATCCTTTAAGAAGTGACAGTGCACCTTCTTCTACGTCCGCAGCATCGGCCTCGGGTGGGATTGGGTCAATCTCCCGCCCTTCTCCGACAAGCCGCCGACTAGGGTGCACTCGGACCTCGACGTGCACTCTCACGAGTTGGCGATGATCGCCGACCGGATGCAGCAGCTCGTGGCTTCGATGGGGTTGGTGGCCCCGGACCTGGTGGCAGCCTTTATTTCCTGCACGTGATGCCCGTGCAGGCACGGCTGCACCAGATGTGCGACATGAGCGGCCGCAAGGACTCGAGCCGGATATCGATGGTGGAGTTTCCGCTGCACAAGGTGGCCGTCCGGGTGAACAATATTGCCAACTTTCAGCTAGACCAGGAGGAGTACAGCTTCGGCCAAGAGTCGTTCCACCGCGGCAACCGAGCACCGTCAGTGAGTCTTTGGTCGACCCGGGTTGTTACCCTTTTCTTTTCTTTCTTATTGGTAGCACTTGACGCGTGGCTGTGACGCCCCTCAGCTTTTTGTTCGGCAGAACACGCCGGACGGCCCTAACCCAGAGCACTCCGACTCGGACCAGGAGGAGTCCGACGCGGAGGACTTTGAGTCAGACAAGGATGGCCCCGACGACCCCGAAGACTCGAATGAGCCGGAGGCACAGGAGGACGAGGGGGACGAGGGCGACGAGGTGGATGAGTCGGATGAGGCGGCCGACACTGCAGTCGGCGGGGCGGGGACGTCGCACCATCCTCCCTAAGGATTCGTTAGGGACTAGATGGACGATGACGATGAGCTGCAAGTGTTGGAGGCGGCGCTGACTATGACGGGGGCGCCTAGGGGCTGGCGCCACGGAAGGAGCGCGGAGCTGTCGGCTGGCTGTCACCCAGCCGGCTCGTCGCCACACGGCATAAGAGCACCTCCGCGACAAGCGGCTGGCCGACGGTTTGGCTAATGCCCCGGTCGCCAAGATGACTCGGTCGGCGGTTCTACTGGCGGGCGCCCCTCCGCCGACGCAGAGGAGGCTTAGGCGAGGGCACCACGACACCCCTCTTGGCACCGGGTAAGATCTCTTTCGAGGCTCGTGTCTCTCTCTTTTATTCCTTCATTGTCGCGTTGCGTTTGACCTCATGCCCGTTTATTCTGTCTTCGCAGTGATGCCATTCAGTTGCCGGAGGCAGAGGCGGAGGCGGAGGCCATCGAGGCCGAACAGGTTGGATCGCTTGCCAGTGAGCACACGGTAACGACACGGCTCGAGAGGGAATGTCGTGCGAAGGGTAAGGCCGCACCGACAGCGGCAGCCAGCACCGGCGGCCCCTCGACCGAGGCGACAAGTGATGCCGCGGCGCCGACAGCCCTGAGGCTCCCCACACGGGGGGCCTTGCTTACACATGTGGAGGCGCACCTGGAGCCATCCCCTGACGTGATGGCACCTCCCACTGGCGAGCCGGCCACCCAGGAGCTAGCATGTCCGGCATCTGATCTAGGGCAAGGGACCGACTCGAGTCTGACGCTACTGGTGGCTACGATCGAGCCATCATCATTTCGGCGGCGCACGTGACCTCGGCAGCACCGGCGGCAGGCGGCGGCAGCGGTATCCGAACCCGTTCGCTATCGCGGGTGACGGCCGAGTGGGCGCAGCTGCACGGTGCCCCGCCTACGACCTGGGCAAGCTCCTAGACTGCTGGACAAGTCACGGAGATGCCGACAACTGCGGATCTGATGACCCGATACAAGGGCAGGGTGGTCGCCTTCGTCGAGTCGTCGGTGGCCAACCTCAAAGTGTTGGAGACGGCGCTCCACGTAAACCCCTTCACCTAGTTTTTTCTTTGTGTTTGCTCGGTGGTGGGTGTGCGCTAGTGCACCCACTGGGTGTAGTCCCCAAGATTCGGGCCGGCTGCGCGACTTCGTGGCAACCAGGCCAAATCTTATCTTCTCTCGATCTTCTTTTTCAGACCGAGCAGGCGAAACACGAGTCGATTTTCCAGGAATGGTGGATCTGTGCCGCTACACCAACAGCTGCTACTTCAAGGCCCGTACGGACCTTGCGACTCGGACAGCGGAGTTGGAGGCAGCCCTCTTTTTTTGCATTGGTGAGTGCGCGCGAGCGCACCCACTGGGTGTAGTCCCTGAGATTCGGGCCATCTACCGCGAGGACAAATCTTATGTGCTTCATGTCGTTGTAGTCTAGTCGGCTTCTTACTTGACTTGTGCGCAGCGGCGGCCATTCCCACGGCCGAGGTGGAGGAGCTGTGTCAGTCGCTTACCAATGACCGGGGTAAGCGCGACGAGATCAACGGGGAGCACGACCAGCTAGAGAAGGACCTGAGTGCCGAGCAGGCGGCCACGGCGACGCTGAGGGTGGAGGTGGAGCGGCTCGCGAGCGCGCTTCAGGCGGAGAAGGTGGCAAAGGAGGCGGTGTAGCAGGCGTCAGTTACCAGTGATGAGGCGGTGGCAACCCTCCGAGCTGAGGTGTCTCGGCTTGGGAAAGAGACGCGCCGAGTCATGGAGCTCAAGGAGAGAGCGGATCGGGAGGCAGCCAACACACTAGGTCTTCTTTGCAGGTTGGACGACACCTTTGCTCGTAAGCATCGTTGCCTTTGCTCGTCGTGTTTTGCCGGCCTCCCCCATTTTTTCTTATCTTCTTTCTATGGGCCACCTTGCTTCCCAGGGACGCATGCACAGGCGGAACGTGCTGTGGAGGCGCGTTGGGAAGATCAGCGCCGAGTCGGCTGCGAGCCGGTCGAGGATGTCGGCTGGTCGGCGGAGGAGATGGCGCATGCCTATGAGACCCGGGTGGTCTACCTTCGAGCCCTTTGGGATCGGCTCCCGAGAGCTGGCCATAGCATTGTTCAAGCCCTTTGGCCGGACCAGGTGGAGAGGGTTCATGAGAGCCGAGTCATGACGTGGTTGGAGCATGTCGTGGACCGCTTCGACGCGTGGAGGGCGTCGGCTGCGAGGGCTGGCACCAGGACCGCCTTAACCTTCGCCCTCTCCTGGTACTCAGGCATCAACCTGGACCGGCTGAGCACCATGAGGGCAGCGTTGCAGGTGGACCTGGCGCAGCGTGAGGAGGACATCGGCGTCCGAGCCAACGAGCACGCCAGCTACGCGGCGCTGGATACCTACTTCCCCGAGCTGGACGAAGATGGCATGCTCCTCCCACAGGACGACTACGTCGTTCCCATCGTTGGTGGCGATGAAGAGGTGGCGTCCAGCTCAGAGGAGTCCGAAGGCGATGAAGGAGCCGTCAAGACGGTTGTCGGGGGTGCGGTCGAACCTTCCACCCAAGTGATGCAACCACCTACCGGCGATGGCGAGGTTCCAACGACTGGGGACAGTGGAGCGCAGCCGACTCGCAATATGGAGGTGCCGCTGACTGGTGAGCCGGAGGCCAGTCAGGAAGCCCCGCCAGCCCCCGACGCTTAGACGAGCGAGACGACCACACTGCCGCGTGTTATCTTTTCTGCTTTCCTTAGAACTTGAAGTTTTTTATGGACAAGTCCATCCACTTGGGGTGTATGTTTTTATTGTAACGTACTCTCGTCCTTGTGCCGCTATCCATTTATTTAAGCACTGCACTTTTAGTTTTAATTTGTTGTCGTTTTCCCTTTCGTTCATTACCTTTCCTTGCTTTGGTCCTTTATTCCCATGTGCCCCGTTCCTTTGCCTTTTTTCGTGCCGTCGAGCTAGCTTGCGGACTGTGGCTGGGCAATGAGTGGGCTGCGGAGGCGGGTGATACATCTCCAATGTATGTATATTTTTTGATTTTTCCATGCTATTATATTATATGTTTTGGATGTTTTATATGCATTTATATGTTGTTTTATATTATTTTTGGGACTAACCTGTAAATCTAGAGCCTAGTGCCAGTTTATGTTTTTTCCATGTTTTTGAATATTGCACATAAGGAATATTAAACGGAGTCCAAACGGAATAAAATCTCCAGAAATATTTTTTCTGGACCACAAGACACGCAATAGACTTGGAGTAGGGGGCAAGGCAGTTGCCTGGAGGCCACAAGCCTGCAAGGCGCGCCGTGGGGGTGGTCGCGCCCCTGGTTTGTGGGCCCCCTCCCGGTCTCCTAACCCCAATTCTTGGCCTATAAGTTCCCAAATATTCCAGAAACGCAAAAAAGAGCCACGAGAATACTTTTACGCCGCCGGGAGCCTCTGTCCCCAAGAGATCCAATCTAGGAGCCTTTTCCGGTAATCTACCGGAGAGGGAATTGATCACGGAGGGCATCTACATCAATTCCATTGCCCCTCCGATGATGTGTTAGTAGTTCATCACATACCTACGGGTCCATAGCGAGTAGCTAGATGGCTTCTTCTCTCTCTTTGATCTTCAATACCATGTTCTTCATGATCTTCATGGAGATCTATCCGATGTAATACTCTTTTGCGGTGTGTTTGTTGAGATCCGATGAAATGTGAGTTTATGTTTAGATTATCCATGAATATTATGTGTGTCTCTTCTGAACTCTTATATGCATGATTTCATATCTTTGCAAGTCGCTTCGAATTATTTGTTTGGTTTGGCCAACTAGATTGGTAATTCTTGCAATGGGAGAAGTGCTTCGTTTTGGGTTCAATCTTGCGGTGTCCTCACCCAGTGACAGTAGGGGTAGCGAGGCACGTATTGTATTGTTGCCGTTAAGGGTAAAATATGGGGTTTTCATCATATTTCTTGAGTTTATCCCTCTAGATCATGTCATCTTACTTAATGTGTTACTCTGTTTTTTCATGAACTTAATACTCTAGATGCAGGCAGGAGTCGGTCGATGTGTGGAGTAATAGTAGTAGATGCAGAATTGTTTCGATCTACTTGATATAGATGTGATGCCTATATGCATAATCATTGCCTTGGATATCTTCGTAATTATTTGCTTTTCTATCAATTGCTCAACAGTAATTTGTTCACCCACCGTATAATTTTCCTTTATGAGAGAAGCTTCTGGTGAAACCTATGGCCCCCAGTCTATTTCCCAAATCATATTTTTAGATCTATGAACCAAAAATACCAAAAATACTTTGTTGCAATTTATCTACTTTAGTTTTACCTGCAGATCTATCAATATTTTATATCTATCTCTATCAGATCTCATCCTTGCAAATAACTGTGAAGGGATTGACAACCCCTTTAAGCGTTGGGTGCAAGTGTTTGATTATTTATGTAGGTACTACTATTGGAGTCTTGTTTGTTCCTCCTACTTGATTGATACCTTGGTTCTCAACAAATTGAGGGAAATACTTATCTACTTCGTTGCATTACCCTTTCCTCTTCAAGGGAAAACCCACGCCAGCTCAAGAGGTAGCAAGAAGGATTATTGGCGCCGTTGCCGGGGAGGATACATAGCAAGATCACCAAGCACCCATCAAAAACTCATCTCTTACATTTACTTTATTTGCCATTTGCCTCTCGTTTTTCTCTCCCCCACTTCTAAAAATATTTTCAGAAAATTCCAAAAATATTTTCCTTTTTATTCGCCCTTTTTCGTTCGTCTTTTTGTTTGCTTGCTTGTGTGCTAGATTGCTTTGTCACAATGGCTCAAGAGAATACCAAGTTATGTGATTTTTCCACTACTAATAATAATGATTTTATTAGTAATCCGATTGCTCCGGCAACCAGTACGGAATCTTGTGAAATTAATGTCGCTTTGCTCAATCTTGTTGTGAAAGAACAATTTTCTGGCCTTCCTAGTGAAGATGTCGCATCCCATCTAAATACTTTCGTTGAGTTGTGTGATATGCAAAAGAATAAAGATGTGGATAATGAAATTGTTAAATTAAAGCTATTTCCTTTCTCATTACGAGATTGTGCCAAACTTGATTTTCATCTTTACCTAAAAATAGTATTGATTCATGGAATAAGTGTAAAGATGCTTTTATTTCCAAGTACTTTTCGCCCGCTAAGATTATCTCCCTTAGGAACGATATAATGATTTTTTAGCAACTTGATCATGATCATGTTGCACAATCGTGGGAGAGGGTGAAATTAATGATTAGGAACTGCCCCATGCATGGTTTGAGCTTATGGATGATTATACAAAAAAAATATGCGGGATTGAATTTTCCTTCTAGAAATCTTTTAGATTCAGCCTCCGGTGGTACTTTTATGTAAATCACATTAGGAGAAGCTACTAAACTCCTAGATACTATTATGGCAAATTACTCTCAATGGCATACCGAAAGATCTCCTACTAGTAAAAAGGTGCATGCTATGGAAGAAATAAATACTTTGAGTGGAAAGATGGATGAAGTAATGAAATTGTTTGCTAGCAAGAGTGGTCCTATTGATATGCCTTTTCCTTCTTTGATTGGAAATAATAATGAATCCATGGTTGTGAATTTTGTTGGTAGGAACAATTTTGGCAATAATGCGTATAGAGGTAATTTTAATCCTAGGCCATTTCCTAGTAATTCCTCTAATAATTATGGTAATTCCTACAACAATTATTATGGAAATTATAATAAGATGCCCTCTGATCTTCAGAATAATATTAAATAATTCCTTAACTCTCAAAAAGGTTTCAATGCTATGATTGAAGAAAAATTGCTCAAGTTTGATGATTTGGCCAGGAACGATAGAATTTCTCTTGAGGTTGATTCTTTCAAAATTAGATCTATTCCACCCAAGCATGATATTAATGAGTCTTTAAAATCTATGAGAATTTCTATTGATGTGTGTAAGGAAAGAACCGCTAGAATACGTGCTAAGTGTGAATGGCTTGAAAAGGTGTTTTCTCGTGATAGTATTGATGAAGATTTAAAAGTGATCGATGTGACACCTATTGAATCATTGTTTTCTAGCATTATTCTTGAAAAATATGGGACTGGAGATGAGTCAACTTTATCTAAAAGGCATCTCAATGACTCGGATTTCATAGATCTTAGTGATAAGATGGATAAAAGTAGGATGGAAGAGGTCAAAACTTTAAATAGCAATGATCCCACTCTTTCGGATTTCAAGGATTTTAATTATGATCGTTGCTCTTTAATTAATTGTGTTTCCTTGTTGCAATCCATGTTAAATTCTCCACATGCTTATAGTCAAAATAAGGCTTTTACTAAACATATTGTGGATGCCATGATAAAATCTTTTGAAGAGAAACTTGAGTTGGAAGTCGCTATACCTAGAAAACTCTATGATGAGTGGGAATCTACAATTAAAATTGAAATTAAAAATTATGAGTGTTATGCTTTGTGTGATTTGGGTGCTGGTGTTTCCACAATTCCAAAAACTTTATGTGGTGTGTTAGGATTCCATGAATTTGATGATTGTTATCTAAATTTGCATCTAGCGGATTCCACAATTAAGAAACCTGCGGACAGGATTAATGATGTTCTTATTGTTGCTACTAGGAATTATGTGTCCGTAGATTTTCATTGTTCTTGATATAGAATGCAATCCTACATGTCCAATTATTCTTGGTAGACCCTTCCTTAGAACGATTGGTATAATTATTGACATGAAGGAAGGTAGTATTAGATTACAATTCCAATTAAGGAAAGCCATGGAGCACTTTCCTAGAAATAAAATAATATTACCTTATGAATCTATAATGAGAGTTACCTATGGATTGCATACCAAAGATGATAATACCTAGATCTATTGCATTATGCCTAGCTAAGGGCGTTAAACAATAGCGCTTGTTGGGAGGCAGCCCAGTTTTATTTGTTTTTCTTTTGCTTTTGTTTATGTTTTTATGTGCTGTACATATTATTAAATCTTTAATAATTGTGTTTTCCTGTTTTAATTAGTGTTTGAGCCAAGTAAGACCTTTGGGATGATCTATGGTGCTTGCAAGTTGATTTTGCTGAAAAACAAAAACTTTTGCCCTCAGTACACGAATTTTATAAATTTGCTGGAACGTGATTTTGATATGAATTGTTTACAAAATATTGGTTTACAAATTTCCCAGATCTTCCTAATTTTTCAGAAGTTTTGGAGTTACAGAATTATTCGAAGTAAACAGATTGCTACATACTGTTCTGTTTTTTGACAAATTCTGTTTTCTCTGTGTTGTTTGCTTATTTTGATGAATATATGGGTTGTATCGGGGGTATGAACCATGGAGAAGTTAGAATACAGTAAATATTACATCAATATAAATAAAGAATGAGTTCACAACAGTACCTAAGTGGTGATTTATCTTTCTTATACTAACGGATCTCATGAGTTTTCTGTTGAGTTTTGTGTTGTGAAGTTTTCAAGATTTGGGTAAATATTTGATGGACTATGGAATAAGGAGTGGCAAGAGCCTAAGCTAGGGAATTCCCAAGGCACCCCAAGCCATATCGAGGACACCAAAGAACCTAAGCTTTGGGATGCCCCGAAAGGCATCCCCTCTTTCTTCTTCAGTCCATCGGTAAATTTACTTGATGCTATATTTTTATTCACCACATGATATGTGTTTTGCTTGGAGCGTCTTGTATGATATGAGTATTTACTTTTTAGTTTGCCACAATCATCCTTTCTGCATGCATATTTTTATAGAGAGAGACACACTGAATCGTGAATTTGTTAGAATACTCTTTATGCTTCACTTATATCTTTTGAGCTAGGCAATTTTGATCTAGTACTCACTTATATCTTTTAGAGCACGATGGTGTTGTGGAATTATTAAACTCTTGTACTTCATTTATATTATTTTGAGAGTTCTTTAAATAGCATGGTAATTGGTTTAGGTAATGAATTTAGTCCTAATATAGGCATCCAAAAAGGGATATAATAAAAACCTTCATATTAAGTGCATTGTATATGATGAGAGATGTGAGGATGGTAATATGGGAGTCATGCTAGTAAGTAATTGTGAATTAGAAAAATACTTGTGTTGAAGCTTGTCATTCCCGTAGCATAAATGTATGAAGTCGGAGCATGACTTCTTTAATGATTGATAACCTTTGTGTGGTTATCTCCTACCAACCCTTCTCCTAGGAGCATGCGTCTAATACTTTGCTTCGATAACTAATAGGCTTTTGCAATAAGTATGTGAGTTTTTATGACTAATGTTGAGTTCATGGATTATACGCACTCTCACCCTTCCATATTTGTTAGCCTCTCTAGTATCGGGCAACTTTCGCCGGTACATTAAACCCACTTTTGTCAAAACAGCCACCATATATTTTCCTCAAAATAGCCACCATACCTACCTATTATGACATTTTCATAGCCATTCCGAGATATATTGCCATGCAACACCACCGTCCCGTTTTTATGACACGCACCATCACTTCTATATTGCTTGTAAAGTCATACTTTGTTCTAGCTATCGAGCTGTAAGTAAATAAAAGTGTGATGATTTTTGCATTATTAGAGCATTGTCCCGTGTGAGAAAAAAGGATGATGGAAGCTACGATTCCCCCACAAGTTGGGATGAGTCTCCGGACTTTACAAAAAATAAAAGAGGCCAGCGAAGCCCATACAAAAATAAAAGAGGCCATAGAAGCCCATCCAAAAAAGGAAAAAATAGAAAAAAAAAGAAAAGGAAAAAATGAGAGAAAGAGAGAAGGGACAATGCTAATATATTTTTCCACACTTGTGCTTCAAAGTAGCACCATGTTCTTCATAGAGAGTCTCCTATGTTGTCACTTTCATATAACTAGTGGTACACATCTTTTGCACAACCACTTAGTTTTATTTTTGAGCTTTCATACTCTTATAGCTTTAGTGCATTTGTTGCATGGCAATCCATACTCACTCACATTAATATCTGTTGTTGGGCATCTCCATAGCCGGTTGATATGCCTAGTTGATGTGAGACTATCTTCTTCCTTTCTTTTTGCAACCTCCACCACATTCTATTCCACCTATAGTGTTATATCCATCGCTCACGCTCATGTATTGTGTGAGAGTTCAAAAGGTTTGAGAACATAAAAAGTGTGAAAAAATTGCTTGATTTTCACCAGGGTTGTGCATGATTTATACGTTGTGTGGTTAAGATGGAGCATAGGCAGACAATATGATTTTGTAGGGATAACTTTCTAAGACCATGCTATTTCGAAAGTAAGCAATTACCCTATTAGTATGCTTGAAGTATTATTGTTTTTATGTCAATATATAATTTTGTTTTGAGTTTTTTGGATATAAATATTCATGCCACATTAGACAATATTACATGGATAAATATGTTAGGTAGCATTCCACATCAAAAATTCTGTTTTTATCATTTACCTACTTGAGGGCGAGCAGGAATTAAGCTTGGGGATTCTGATACGTCTCCAACATATCTATAATTTTTTATTGTTCCATGCTATTATATTATATGTTTTGGATATTTTATATGAATTTATATGTTGTTTTATATTATTTTTGGGACTAACCTATTAATCTAGATCCTAGTGCCAGTTTCTGTTTTTTCCACGTTTTTGAATATTGCAGATAAGGAATATTCAACGGAGTCCAAATGGAATAAAATCTCTAGAAAGATTTTTTCTGAACCAGAAAAAACGCAACAGACTTGGAGTAGGCGGCAAGGCAGTTGCCGGGAGGCCACAAGCCTGCAGGGCGCGCCCTGGGGGTGGCCGTGCCCCTTGGCTTGTGGGCCCATTGCAGGTCTCCTAACCCTAATTCTTGGCCTATAAATTCCCAAATATTCCAGAAATGCAAAAAAGAGCCACGAGAATACTTTTTGCCGCTGGTAGCCTGTGTTCCCGAGAGATCCAATCTGGGAGGCTTTTCCGGTAATCTGCCGGAGAGGGAATTGATCACGGAGGGCATCTACATCATCTCCATTGCCCCTCCGATGATGTGTGAGTAGTTCATCACAGACCTACGGGTCCATAGTGTCACATCCCTGACACCTTAACCAAGTTAGCTTTGTGCTCATGTTTTCTTTGCATTGCATCTAGGAAATTTTCAACAAGAACAAAGAAAGTGATGAAGGATAATGCTAAAACCCTAGTCACTTCTTAAAATAAAGGAAATTCCAAACTAGTTAAAATCAATGAACCCAAAATGGCCTCAAGAAAAGTTCAATCTTTCTGATAAATCATGAAAGTAAATAAGCAAAGAAGAAAACCATTTTCTTGACACCTTAAGCATTTTAAATAAATGCAAAAGGCTACTGGTTTCAAGTTTAAAATTTGAAATCAGAAACTTTAAGCTTTCAAAAATGTTGAAAACTTTAGGAATGGTTGGAAATATTACAACAAATATTCTAGGGTGTTCAACGTAGTTTTTACAAACTATTTGGGAGCTGAAATAAATAGTAAATCAATGTCAGTAATTAAAACAGAAACAAAACAGAAAGAAAATGAGAAAAGCCTTACCTGACGCTCACCTGGCCCGGCCCATCTTCTTCCTGTCGTCTTCCTACCCCGCCAGTGGGCAGCAGGAGGTGGCCGCTGCGTACTCCGGCGCGGCCACGCACCTGTGCGCCTGCCTGGCCGCCGCTTCGCGCTGGCAAGCACGGGGATAAC
Source organism: Hordeum vulgare subsp. vulgare (assembly GCF_904849725.1). Classification (NCBI taxonomy): domain Eukaryota; kingdom Viridiplantae; phylum Streptophyta; class Magnoliopsida; order Poales; family Poaceae; genus Hordeum; species Hordeum vulgare. The sequence continues at coordinate 135,702,808 of NC_058521.1, forward strand.
CTCCCCGAGCTCGTAGCTATCCATCCCCGTGCTCATTCTCCCCCTCTGCCTCGTTTGTTTCTGCCGCCATTGGAGCCCGAGCAGAGCTCGAGCTCGCCGTCATTCTAGCCTATCCTTCTCCCTCCTGAGCCGCGCAATAGGTCCGCCGCAACTCCCTGAAGCTTTCTAACCACGAGCCCGACGCCGAGACGCAGCGAAACGATGAGACGCAGTCGTCTTCTTCCTCGGGTCACCGAAGTTCGTCGTCGGCGTTCTTCCTCTCCAGGCCGTCCCCGAGCAAGCTAGCGCCACCACTGCACTCCTCGTGAGCTTGCGCATCTTTCCCCTAAGATCTCCCCGTCGATCCCCTCCTCTAGGCCTAGTTCCATAGGAGCCCGACGAGATCTGCCGCGGGAGCTCGTCGCCGGTAGCCCTCCGGTGATCAGCTCGTCCTTCTGAGGCCACCAGCAGCTTCAGGTCGCCGCGTAGATGCCGTAGGAGCTGAGTCCCGTGCGTAGCTCCCTCTTTATCGATGACCCCGATGACGCCCGAACCTTGGCCGCCGCCAAGCTCGTCGCCGGCGTCATCTCCGGCCAGATCAGCCCCAGCTAAGTGCAAAAATGAACCCGCGGGAGAAGTGTCGTTCCTCTGGTGCTCTCCGCGCAGAGTTTGGCCCCTTGTGCGCCGTTTCCGAGCCCCTCCGCCGTTCTGGTGGTCGTCGGAGGCTCCCCGTCGGCGAGGACAACCTCGCCACCGGTGGATCTCAACTGGCCTGAGCCACTGACGTGTGGGGCCAGCCTCTGGGAGTTTAGGATTAAAGAAAATAAATTTAATTAATTTGATAAGTCACTAACATGTGGGTTCAGTGAGATTAATTAACTAATTAAGATTAATCCTAATCTAAAACTGACCAGAGACACTGAGCAGCGGGTCCCACTGGTCAGGTTTGACTTTCAACGGCCAGTTGGACCTGCTGATGTCATGCTGATGCAGTAAAGGGGTTTTCCAGTATAAAAATAATTCCAGAAATGTTTAAAACTTCAAAAATTCATAGAAATTAATCTGTAACTCCAATGAAAATAATTTATATATGAAAAAGTATCAGAAAAATTCAAGGAATCTGAATATGCCATTTTCAAACATGTTTGAAAATGTTATAAAACCCAGACAAGTAGATTATTGAATAAGTCAATTCTTATAAATACTTTATAAATGGAATATGGAAAATATTTGAATTTCACTATGATTGACATGATCAAATACTGTCCTAATTACAAACCAGCAACCTAACATGTCATCCCATGCATGTTAACATCAAGTTGATCTGAGCATCAGGTCGAATCAATTAAAATGGTATCCGAGAATACCTCGTTTGAAGTGATATTTGAATTTGATTCAAATCAACTTCAAACCTAATACATGCTAGCTATATTAGTTTATCACCTTGCATCCTCATGCCATGCTCATGCATCATCTTGATTGCATATTTTTGTTATTGATTGTTGTCATTCCTTTCGGTAGGCTCCGCTCCCCCGGATTCCACCGAATATCCGTCTGATGGATATTGTCACTCCTCTAAGCAACAAGGCAAGCAACCATTTTGATCATCCCGATAAATCCCATGCTATTGCTCCTGCACTTACTTATTGCATTAGGATCAAATGCTTCAACTGCTTTTGCCACGTTAGTTGAACCCACTTCCTTTGCATGACCTATCCTTGTCACAGTAAATAGTCGAACCTTGCAACCTAGCATACCTGGTAGTTGCTTGAGCCATGATGTGTCTTATCCTGCTATGCATGCTATGCTTCGAGTTGTGTATGGTCTGTCATCTGGGAGATGAACAGAATTGTGAGAATGTGTTAGGTAAGCAAAGGTTGTGTGTTGAACCTGATTTGGTAAAGGTACCGGTGAAAGGCTGTGTAGGAGTACATGGCGGGTTGTTTCATTGGAACCGTCCTTAGGAACTGAGTTCCGTGTATGTAATCCAAGACTAGATACTACCACACATTGGGATACTTAATTGTCCCTCTCGACTTATTAATCGCTTAGTACTCAGTCCAGGAGTTGCAAGTAGTTTCTGGTGTTTATAGTCATGCTGGAGGCCGTGCATAGTGCTGACCTGAGAGGTGGGCTATGATGCGGTAGGCAGTGGTACGGTGTACCAAGTGGCACCCGGATGGTGGGCTTGGGAACCCTGCGCACATCGTTTGAGGTCGTGGCGGAAACCTCGGCCGGACTTCCGTACGGGTTACTCTCAGATAGGCGATAAACCTGGACTAGGTACTAGTGCGGTTAACGGTCGTGGCCGACTCCCTCGCTAGGCTTCCGCTTGAAGGTTGCCGAGGTGCATGACGTGCACATGGCGATAAGTGGCGAGAGCGTGTGTGACGAAGTACACCCCTGCAGGGTTATGATCTATTCGAATAGCCGTGTCCGCGGATATGGACTACTTGGAGACATATGTTGTTCATAGATAACTTAAATGGCTACTCATAAAATTGTCAAGATAAGTGTGAGTGTCGCGGACGGCATTTCCGTATGGAGACGGAATGATTCCACGATGGTGTATTGTTGTGGTGTTAGTGGACTCGTGTGCGAGAAAATCAAGTTGTCAAAATTATTTCAAAATGCAAGTTGTCTAGCCACGAGTCAAATGTTGGCTTTCCGCATGAAACCCCACAATACCTTATTGATACATTGCATGAGTAGATAGTTATCCTAAAGTCTTGCTGAGTACCTCCGTACTCATGTTTGCTTAATAAATGTTGCAGAGGCTGCTAATGACCCTAACGGAGGGTTCTTCATAGACATCGACGACGACGAGTAGCTGGTGTCCCAGCTACGATCTGGCCCTAGGTTGGGTCTGTAGTATAGTCAGGCCATGTGCCTTCTAGTTGCACCTGTCTGTACTCAAACAGTTTTAAACTCTTCCGCTGGCTTGTAACTGAATGACTGCTATTATGGGTCGTGAGACCCTTACTGTGTAATATTATGTGTGTGGCTCTTCCAAGCCTCTTAAATAAAGCTTGTATGTTTATGGTTATGTTGTGATGCCATCGATGTATCTATACATATCGGTATGCCATGCGTACGTGTGTCGTACTTGATATGTATGGGGTTCGATTACCTAGTCGTGAATTTTAGTAGCACTCCTTACAGAGAAATGCCCCTTTGTGATCCAACGAGCCATGGTAGCTTGCTACTGCTCCGGACACATTGGTTGACCTGCATGTGTCCTTCTTAGCTGATGTGTCTGTCCCCTTTGGGGAAATGTCACGCGTTGTAATGGAGTCCTGGTAGCTTGCTACGACTCGTCTACACTCGCTGGTGACCGACACCTGCTTTGTTGGGTCAGGTATGCCTGTCCTTGTGCGGTACTGCCACTTTGGTTTATGACTAGACTTGTCAATCTGGGTTCTTTGGCATTGGAATGCTAGCGACAATATTGCATACGTGAGTCAAAAGACGCAAACGGTCCCAGCTATGGTAAGGCTGCAGCCGTGGAGTTAACCGTGCATGAGACCGCAAAGGGATGCGATGTGTTACAGGCTGGATTCCTATGGCTTAGGATCGGGGTCCCGACACATAGCTATTAGCTAGATGGCTTCTTCTCTCTCTTTGATCTTCAATACCATGTTCTTCATGATCTTCGTGGAGATCTATCCGATGTAATACTCTTTTGCGGTGTGTTTGTTGAGATCTGATGAATTGTGAGTTTATGTTCAAATTATCCTGAATATTATTTGAGTCTCTTCTGAATTCTTATATCCATGATTTCATATCTTTGCAAGTCTCTTCGAATTATTTGTTTGGTTTGTCCAACTAGATTGGTAATTTTGGCAATGGGAGAAGTGCTTAGTTTTGGGATCAATCTTGCGGTGTCTTCACCCAGTGACAATAGGGATAGCGAGGCACGTATTGTATTGTTTCCATCAAGGGTAAAAAGATGGGGGTTTCATCATATTGATTGAGTTTATCCCTCTAGATCATGTCATCTTACTTAATGCATTACTCTGTCTCTTCATGAATTTAATACTCTAGATGCAGACACGAGTCGGCCAATGTGTGGGGTAATAGTAGTAGATGCAGAATAGTTTCGGTCTACTTGATACGGTCGTTATGCCTATATGCATAATCATTGCCTTGGATATCTTCATAATTATTTGCTTTTATATAAATTGCTCAACAATAATTTATTCACCCATCGTATTATTTTCCTTTATGAGAGAAGCCTCTAGTGAAACCTATGGCCCCCGGGTCTATTTTCCATATCATATTTTCAGATCTATAAACCAAAAATACCAAAAGTAGTTTGCTGAAATTTATTCACTTTAGTTTTACTTTTATATCTATCAACATTTTATATCTATCTCTATCAGGTCTCATCCTTGCAAATAACTCTGAGGGATTGACAACCCCTTTGTAGTGTTGGGTGCAAGTGTTTGATTATTTGTGTAGGTACTACTATTAGAGTCTTGTTTGTTCCTCCTACTGGATTGATACCTTGGTTCTCAACAAACTAAGGGAAATACTTATCTACTTCGCTACATCACCCTTTCCTCTTCAAGGGAAACCGTCCCAAGCTCAAGAGGTAGCAACGGGGTGTTGGTACTTTGGATTTTTAGCTGTAAAACGGGCAGAGGAGTTCTGCGCTCCACGGTGATGTCTGCTAGAACTACGTCGGTATTTCCCCAAAGATGAAGGGATGATGCAGTATAGCGATGGTAGGTATTTTCCTCACTGATGAGACCAAGGTTATTGAACCAGTAGGAGAACCTTCTCACACGAGGTAAACAACACCTGCACACAAATAACAAATACTCGCAACCCGGCGTTTTAAAGGGGTTGTCAATCCCATTCGAGTACGATGCCTCAAGATAGGCAAATAACATGAGGTAAAAGTGGGAGATATGATAAATAGATCGCGGAACAAATAAACTGCAGCAAGGAATTTTTGTATTTTTGGTATAATAGATCTGAAAATAAAAGCAAGGGAAAATAGATCGCAAAGGAAAATATGATGAAAAGAGACCCGGTGGGCGTAGGTTTCACTAGTGGCTTCTCTCGAGAAAAATAGCAAACGGTGGGAAACCAATTACTGTTGGGAAATTGATAGAACTTCAAATAATCATGACGATATCGAGGCAATGATCATTATATAGGCATCACGTCCAAGATTAGTAGACCAACTCGTGCCGGCATTTAATACTATTACTCCACACATCGACCACTATCCAGCATGCATCTAGTGTATTACGTTCATGGAAAACCGAGTAATGCAATAAGAACGATGAAATGATGTAGACAAGATCTATTTATGTAGAAATAGACCCCATCTTGTTATCCTTAATAGCAACGATACATACGTGTCGTTTCCCTTTCTATCACTCGGATCAAGCACCGTAGGATCGAACCCATCAAAAAGTACCTCTTCCCATTGCAAGATAAATAGATCAAGTTGGCCAAACAAAACCCAAATATCGGAGAAGAAATACGAGGCTATAATCAATCACGCATATAAGAGATCAAAGAAGACTCAAATAACTTTCATGGATGAAAACATAGATCTTATCATAAACTCAAAGTTCATCGGATCCCAACAAACACACCGCAAAAAGACTTACATCATATGGATCTCCAAGAGACCATTGTATTGATAATCAAGAGAGAGAGACACGAAGCCATCTAGCTACTAACTACGGACCCATAGGTCTACAAATAACTACTCACGCATCATCGAAGAGGTACCAATGGACATGATGAAACCCTCCGTGATGGTGTCTAGATTGGATCTGGTGTTTCTGGACTCTGCGCTGGCTGGAATTGATTTTTGCCCCCCCCCCCTAGGGTTTCCGGAATATTGGGGTATTTATAGAGAAAAGAGGCGGTGCGGGAGGCCAACGAGGAGGGCACAACTGCTACTTCTCAAACAACAGTGCCAGAAATTGACACGTTGACGTAGATTGGGCTTGCGTTGGTTTTTCCCTTGAAGAGGAAAGGGTGATGCAGCACAGGAACAGTAAGTATTTCCCTCAGTTTGAGAATCAAGGTATCGATCCAGAAGGAGGGTCTCGTCAAGTCCAGAGTACCTGCGCAAACACAAACAAACTTGCACCCAACGCTTCAAAGGGGCTGTCAATCCCTTCAAGATTGTTTGCAAAGTGAGATCTGAAGGCGGAAAGTGCAACGAAGTAAAAAGTGTAAGGCTGAAAATATGGTGTGGGTAGACCCTGGGGGCCATAGTGTTCACTAGAGGCTTCTCTCAAAATAGCAAGTATTACGGTGGGTGAACAAATTACTGTCGAGCAATTGATAGAACCGCGCAAAGTCATGACGATATCTAAGGCAATGATCTAGCATATAGGCATCACGTCCGAGACAAGTAGACCGATACTTTCTACATCTACTACTATTAATCCACACATCGATCGCTATCCAGCATGCATCTAGTGTATTGAGTTCATGACGAACAGAGTAACGCTTTAAGCAAGATGACATGATGTAGAGGGATAATCTCAAACCAATGATGAAACCCCAATCTTTTTACCCTTGATGGCAACAACACGACACGTGCCTCGCTACCCCTTCTGTCACTAGGTGAGGTCACCGCACGGTATGAACCCAAAACCAAGCACTTCTCCCATTGCAAGAATCATAGATCTAGTTGGCCAAACAAAACCCACAACTCGAAGAGAATTACAAGGATATGAAATCATGCATAAGACAGATCAGAAGAAACTCAAATAACATTCATAGATAATCAGATCATAAATCCACAATTCATCGGATCTCGGCAAACACACCGCAAAAGAAGATTACATCGGATAGATCTCCATGAAGATCATTGTATTGAAGATCCAAGAGAGAGAAGAAGCCATCTAGTTACTAGCTATGGACCCGTAGGTATATGGTGAACTACTCACACATCATCGGAGAGGTCATGGTGTTGATGGAGAAGCCTTCCGTGTCCGAATCCCCCCTCCGACAGGGCACCAGGACGTGCCCCAGATGGGATCTTGTGGAGACAGAATTTTGCGGCGGCGGAAAAGTGATTACGATGCTCCCCTGATTTTTTTGGGCATATTTGGGAATTTATAGGCGCAATATCTTGGTCAGGGGACCTCTAGGGGGCCCACAAGCCTGCATGGCGCCCCCCCCCCCTCGGCCACGGGGTGGGGGCTTGTGGGGGCCCTGGGCCTCTTCTGGCTTGGCCCCAAGCTCACCGATCTTCTTCCGTTCCAGAAAAAATCTTTTCGGGGATTTTCTTCCGTTTGGACTCCGTTTCAAAATCTCCTCTTTAAGGGGTCAAAAACATGGAAAAAATAGGAACTCGCACTTGGCACTGAGTTAATAGGTTAGTACCGGAAAATAAATAAAAGGCATGCAAAACATCCAAAGTTTGACAAGATAATAGCATGAAACCATCAAAAATTATAGATACGTTGGAGACGTATCAAGCATCCCCAAGCTTAACTCCTGCTCGTCCTCGAGTAGGGAAGTGATAAAGAACGAACTTTTGATGTGGAATGCTACCTAGCATAGTTGTCCTTTGCAACTTCTTTCACGTGGCATGAATGTTCAGATCCGTACGATTCAAAACAATAGTTTTCTATTGACATGAAAACAGTAATACTTCAAGCAAACTAGCAAAGTAATCATGAACTTTCAAAATAACAAGGCCAAAGAAAATTATCCCTACAAAATCATATAGTCTGGCTATGCTCCATCATCCTCACACAACTAATGTAAATCATGCACAACCCCGGAATTGGCCAAGCAATTGTTTTCGCACTCTTACTTTCTCAAACTTTTTATAACTATTACGCAATACATGAGCGCGAGCCATGGATATAGCACTATAGGTGGAATAGAGTGTGGTGGTGGTTGTGAGACAAAAAGGAGGAGATGGTCACATTGACTTGGCGTATCAATAGGCTATGGAGATGCCCATTAATAGATATCAATGTGAATGAGTAGGGATTACCATACAAGAGATGCACTAGAGCTATAAGTATGTGAAAGCTCAAGGGAAAACTAGTGGGTGTGCATCCAAGTTGCTTGCTCACGAAGACCTAGGGCAATTTTGAGGAAGCCCATCATTGGAATATACAAGCCAAGTTATAAAACGAAGATTCCCACTAGCATATGGTAGTGACAAAGCAAGAAGCTCTCAAGCATGAAGAACATGATGCTATTATGAAGCACAAGTGTGAAAAAACATAGTAGCATTGTCCCTTCTCTCATTTTCTCTCATTTCTCTTTTTTTTTATTTGGGCTCTTAGGCCTCTTTTTTTCTTTTCTCTCCCTTTTTTTGTTTTTGGGCTCTTTGGCCTCTTTTTTTTCTCACATGGGACACTGCTCTAATAATGATGATCATCACACTTTTATTTACTCACAGCTCAAAGATCACAATGATGATGACTCCATAGGAAATGCCTCCGGCAGTGTACCGGGATATGCAACGATCTAGTATGATCATGCAATGGCAATATGAGAGTGACGGCGCAAGTCATGAGACGGAACGGTGGGAGTTGCATGGCAATATATCTCGGAATGGCTATGAAAATGCCATAGTAGGTAGGTATGGTGGCTGTTTTGAGGAAGGAATTTGGTGGGTTTGTGCATCGGCGAGAATTGCGCGGCGCTAGAGAGGCTACCAATGGTGGAAGGTGAAAGTGCATATATGCCATGGACTCAACATTACTCATAAAGAACTCACATACTTGTTGCAAAAGTTTTTATTAGTAATCGAAACAAAGTGCTAAACGCATACTCCGAGGGGAAGGGTTGGTAGGTGTAAACCATCGCGCGATCCCGACCTCAACACAAAGGATGACAATCAATAGATCAATTATGCTCCGACTTCCTAACATAGCGGTTCACCATACGTGCATGCTACTGGAATCACTAACTTCAACACAAGTATTTCTAGATTCACTACACCCTACTAACATAACTCTTAATATTACCGAATCCGTGTCTCGAAACTAATTGAGAGGAATTGAAACTTCTCTTTCTACTCAATGCACATGAATATGAAGGTTTTTGCATCCTCTTTGGGTACCTAGCACATGGGACTACTTTCATAGCATAAGCCAACTGCAAAATCACGCACCGTCGTGCTCTAAAGATATAAGTGAAGCACAAGAGCAAAAGTATCTACCTCAAAATATATAAGTAAAGCACTAGAGCAGCAAGGATGATTGTGACACAACAAAAAGAAAAGACTCCTATGATACAAGACGCTCCAAGAAAAACACATATCATGTGGTGAATAAAAATATAGCTCCAAGTAATGTTACCGATGGATTGAAGACGAAAGAGGGGATGCCTTCCCGGGGCATCCCCAAGCTTAGGCTTTTTGGTGTCCTCGAATTTGGCATGGGGGGCCTTGGGCATCCACAAGCTTGAGCTCTTTCCACTCCTTATCTCTTTGTCCATGAGAACGTCACCCAAAACTTGAAAACTTCACAACACAAAGCTTAAACAGAAACTTGTGATAACATTAGTACAAGAAAACAAACTACCACTTCTTTTGGTACCGTAGCAAACTTGAATTCCATCTATACTGATGATGGGCTACTGTATTCTCACTTTTCCATGGCTATTACCCCCGATACTAACCATAGTTTCATCAAAACAAGCAACCAACTCAACAAAAACAGAATCTGTCAAAAACAGACCAGCCTGTAGCAATCTGTATACTTCGTATACTTCTGTTACCTCGAAATATCTGAAAAATTACGACGGTCTAGGGAAAACGCATATCAATCGGAAGCAAAAAGAATCAACTCAAAATCTCTTTCTGAATAAAAATAAAAAATCATCTCATGAGCAAAAAGTTTATGTCTTTTTCCAGCAAGATCAAACAACCATTACCAAGACTAGTCATAAAGGCTTTGCTTGGCTCAAACACAAAAAGAAACACAAAAAACACAATCACAACAGAATTATGAAAGTGTGGACGCAACAAAACAGAAATAAAAAGATAAATTCATTGGGTTGCCTCCCAACAAGCGCTATTGTTTAACGCCCTTAGCTAGGCATAGAAGCGATAGAATCACATATCATCGTCTTTGGTGCTCAAACCATAAGTAGCCCTCATCATAGATTCATAAGGCAATCTTATTTTCTTTCTAGAAAAGTGTTCCATGCCCTTCCTTAAAGGAAATTGAAATCTAATATTCCCTTCCTTCATATCGATGATAGCACCGATAGTCCTTAGGAAAGGTCCACCAAGAATAATAGGGCATGTAGGATTGCAATCAATGTCAAGCACAATGAAATCCATGGGTACATAGTTCCTATTTGCAATAATAAGAACATCATTGATCCTTCCCATGGGTTTCTTGATAGTAGAATTAGCAAGATGCAAATTAAGAGAACACTCTTAAATCTCATTAAAACCCAGAATATCACATAAAGACTTTGGAATCGCAGAAACACTAGCACCCAAATCACACAAAGCATTGCACTCATAGTTTTTTATTATGATTTTCATGGTAGGTTCCCACTCATCATGAAGCTTTCTAGGGATAGATACTTCCAATTCAAGTTTCTCTTCAAGATCTTTTATTATAGCTTCGACGATATGATCGGTAAAGGCTTTCTTTTGGCTATAAGCGTGCGGAGAGTTTAACATGGATTGCATCAAAGAAATGCATTGAATCAAGGAGCAAATATCATAATTGAATTCCTTGAAATCCACGGTAGTAACTTCATTACTACTCGGAGTTTTAACGTCTTCAACTCCACTTTTAACGCTTTTAGCGTCAAGATAGATGGACTCCGAATCATTGGGGCACTTTTCAACCTAAGTGGATTCATATCCAGCCCCATAATAATTAGGTTTGACACAAGAAAACAAAGATTCAGTGGGAGTCACACCAAGCACTTCAAGATCATCGTGATTCTTATCACGAGAACACGCCTTTTTAAGCCATTCATGTCTAGCACGAATTTGGGCGGTTCTTTCTTGGCTCTCAATCATGGAAACACGCATAGCTTTCAAACTTTCATCCATGTTGATTTTGGGAGCAGCACATCTAACTTTTAAAGCATCAACATCACAAGAAATCATATCAACGCTCTTAGCCAAATCGTCAAATTTGAGTAGTTTTTCCTCTATGGACGCATTGAAAATCTTTTGAGAGTTGATGAACTCTTTGATATTACTCTCTAGATGAGAGGGTAATCTATTGTAATTTCCATGGGTATTGTTGTAGGAGTTGCCAAAGTTATTAGAGGAGTTACTAGGAAAAGGCCTAGGAACATAGTTTTCTCTAAAAGCGTTGTTGTTGCCAAAGTTATTCCTACCAACAAAATTTACGCCAAGCTAGCGTTGCTACTCTCAATCAAAGAAGACAAAGGCAAATCATTAGGATCCAAAGGAGCACTTCTAATAGCAACCAAATTCATTAACTCATCCAAACAAGCGGGGTGGGGGCTTGTGGGGCCCCTGGGGCTCTTCTGGCTTGGCCCCCAAGCTCTCCGATCTTCTTCCGTTCCAGAAAAAATCTTTTCGGGGATTTTCTTCCGTTTGGACTCCGTTTCAAAGTCTCCTCTAAAAGGGGTCAAAAACATGGAAAAAACAGGAACTGGCACTTGGCACTGAGTAAATAGGTTAGTCTCAGAGAATAAATAAAAGGCATGCAAAACATCCAAAGTTTGACAAGATAATAGCATGAAACCATCAAAAATTATAGATACGTTGGAGACGTATCAACAACCCACCGGGGTGCGCCTGGGCCCCCCAGGCACACCCTGGTGGGTTGTGCTCCCATCGGAGCTCCCCTCATGTGCGTTCCTCGCCCACTGGATGTCTTCTCGCCCAAAAAAATTCCACAAAAAGTTTCGTTGCGTTTGGCCTCCGTTTGGTATTGATTTCCTGCGTGTAAAAAAACATGCAAAAAACAGCAACTAGCACTGGGCACTATGTCAATAGGTTAGTACCAAAAATGATATAAAATGACTATAAAATGATTATCAAACATCCAAGAATGATAATATAACAACATGGAACAATCAAAAATTATAGATACGTTGGAGACGTATCAGCATCCCGGGGCTCAATTCACGCTCGTCCTCGAGTAGCTAAATGATAAAAACAGAATTTTTAATGTGGAATGTTGCCTAACATATTCATCACATTTATTTTCTTTATTGCATGGACATTTGGACTTTTATATGGTTCAACACAATAGTCTAGTTTTGACATGAGGACTTTAATACTCAACCATACCAACAAGCAGCCATGTCTTTCAAAATATCAACACTAAAGCAAGTTATCCCTAGCCCATTATGCTCAATCATTGATCCATTCATGATACACACTTTAATATTAGCTACACCCAATGCTCAAATACGATCATAGTGCCCCTTAGTTGGTGATTTATGAGAGAAGATGGAGACTCAAATTCAAAATAAAAATTGCATAAGTAAAAGAAAGGCCCTTCGCACAGGGGAGTAGGGATTTGTAGAGGTGCCAGAGCTCAAAGCAAAAAAGTGAGAGATAAAAATATTTTGGGAGGCATACTTCTCCCACCAATGAAAATGACTTAGAGATCCCAACACTTTCCATGCTAGATACATCATAGGTGGTTCCCAAACAGAAAATAAATTTATTCCATTTCCACCATTACTATCACTTTCCATGGCTTGTTCGTATCCACGGGTGCCCTCCATACCAACACTTTCCAAGGAATTTATTATTTGACAACAAAAAGTAAATTCATTTTTTCTTCGAGACTGGGCATCCCTGATACCTTCGTCGTACTCTCGTGCAATGACAAATGAATAAACATTCATCGTGAGAATAACACGTCTAGCATGGAAAATACTGGCCACCCCTCACCGCCTCACGAGCGGTAGAGCACACAAAAGAGAAATTTATTTTGAAAATCAGAGATGGCACGTGCAAATTTTCTTAGAACGACATGGAAATACCGCATATAGGTAGGTATAGTGGACTCGTATGGCAAAAATGGTTTAAAGGGTTTTGTATGCACAAATAGTGGTCATACTTAGTGCAAGATGAAGGCTAGCAAAAAGATTGAGAAGCGACCAACCAAGAAACGAAAAATATCGTACCCAAGCACTAAGCATAAGTAACACCGAATAATGCACCAAAAGTAGGATATAAATTTCATTGCATAACTATTGAATTTCGTGCTTGGATAGGGAATCACCAACCTTAACATCAATATTCTTACTAAAGCACAATTACTCATCAATATGACTCGCATATCATATCGTCATATCTCAAAACCATTACTAAGAATCAAGTTTATTTTGTCCAATGATCTTCATGAAAGTTTTTATTATATCCTCCTTGGATATCTATCACTTTGGGACTATTTTCATATGTTGCTTTTGATAAGCTCAAACAAATTTAAGTGAAGAACATGAGCATAATTTTTCTTTCTCTCAAAATAATCTAAGTGAAGAAAGAGAGAATTTCTTAGAAAAATACTAACTCCCAAATAAATCTAAGTGAAGAATGAGAACATTTCTTCAAAAATAACAAACCACACCGTGCTCAAAAAGATATAAGTGAAGTACTAGAGCAAATCCATGGCTCTAAAAATTTAAGTGAAGCATAGGAGCAAGCATAGAATAATTTTTGGATCTCTCAAAAAGGTGTGTCCAGCAAGTATTCAAGACTTAAAACACAAACAAAAACAAGCAAAGACTCATATCATACAAGACGCTCCAAGCAAAACTCATAATATGTGATGAATAAAAATATAGTTTCGAGTAAAATACCGATGTTTGTTAGAAGAAACAGGGGATGCCACTCGGGGGCATCCCCAAGCTTAGTTGCTTGCTACTTCTTGAATATTATCTTGGTGTGCCTCGGGCATCCCCAAGATTAGCCTTTTGCTAATCCTTATTCCTTCATCCATCATAAGATCACCCAAAACTTGAAAACTTCAATCACACAAAACTCAACAAAACCTTCGTGAGATCCGTTGGTATAAGAAAGCAAACCACTACTATAAGTACTGTTGCAAACCTATTAATATTTTATTTTCGAATTATATATACTGTATTCCAACTTTTATATGGCAAAAACTGATCAAAGAAAACTATAGAATCATCAAAACAAGCACACAACGCAAAGAAAACAGAATATGTCAAAAACAGAATAGTCTGTAGAAATCTGACTGCTTAGAATACTTCTGTAACTCCAAAAGTTCTGAAAAATTAGGAAGACCTGAATAATTTGTTTATTAATATTATTAAAAAATAATAAACTCAAAATCACTCTTATTTTAAAAACTAAAAATAATTTCGTGAGTGCAAAAGTTTCTGTTTTTCAGCAAGATCAAATCAACTTTCACCCAAATCATCCCAAAGGCCTTGCTTGGCACAAACACTAATTTAAACAACAAAAACACATCTAACAAGAGGTATAATTGTGTACTTTATTAAAAAAGCCAGAAAACCAAAAAGCAAAAATATACAAGTTGGGTTGCCTCCGAAAAAACGCTATCGTTTAACGCCCCTAGCTAGGCATAACGCGTAGGATCTAAGTGTTGTCCTCGGTAATATTTGCCACTTTAGTAAGGGTATTTTCAAATCCGGGTGGCTCTTTGTGCTTCCCTAAATTTTCTGGAAAAAAAACCATCTCGAGATCTAAAATACCCAACCGTTTATTGCAAATGTTAATCAAAGTGTTCATACGATTGATACTACCATTGAGATGTTTGAGAGGTTCATTATTTTTGGTAATTCAACCATATGTTTGTGAAAATCACCAAGTTTGTCCAAAATTTGGACTCCCTCTGAAGTGAAAGACAACCCTTTATTTTGTGGTGGAATTCCTAAAATCCCTTCTAAAATTTCATAGGCAACATTAACATCAAGCTCAATCAAACTCCCTTTCGCGACAAAATCCAAGAGTTCTCTATGATGCAAAGCCAATCCTACGAAAAAATTCTAAGCAAAATTTTTGCATCTCCCTTTAGATTGCAAACACGGTAAGACTCCATAAGCCTATACCAAGCATCAATCAAATTTTCTCCTTGTCTTCGTTTGAAGTATAGAACTTCAAAATCAGTTAACAAAGGAGGAGCATTCAAACTAGCCATTGTGACAAGAAAAGAGAACACGAATAGATCTGATGAGAAAATGGTGAACGAAAAAGAGGGCGAATAAAACGGCAAACTTTTGTGAAGAAGGGGGAGAGGAAAACGAGAGGCAAAAGGCAAATAATGTAAATTGCGACGAGATGAGATTTGTGATTAGGAACCTGGTTGATGATGAAGATCCTCCCTGGCAACGGCACCAGAAAGCACGTTGGCGGGAGACTATGTTGACTTGATCTTCCCCGGCAACGGCGCCAGAACTTCCACTTGATGTCTGCTAGAACTACGTCGGTATTTCCTCAAAGAGGAAGGGATGATGCAGTATAGCGACGGTAGGTATTTCCCTCAGTGATGAGACCGAGGTTATCGAACCAGTAGGAGAACCGCCTCACACCACGTAAACAGCACCTGCACACAAATAACAAATACTCGCAACCCGACGTGTTAAAGGGGTTGTCAATCCCTTTCGGGTACGACGCCTCAAGATAGGCAAATAACGTGAGGTAAAAGTGGTCGATATGATAAATAGATCGTGGAACAAATAAATTGCAGCAAGGCATTTTTGTATTTTTGGTTTAATAGATATGAAAATAAAAGCAAAGTAAAATAGATCGCAAAGGCAAATATGATGAAAAGAGACTCGGGGGGCGTAGTTTTCACTAGTGGCTTCTCTCGAGAAATATAGCAAACGGCGGGAAAACAATTACTGTCAGGCAATTGATAGAACTTCAAATAATCATGACGATATCCAAGCAATGATCATTATATAGGCATCACATCCAAGATTAGTAGACCGACTCCTTACTACTATTACTCCACACATCGACCGTTATCCAGCATGCATCTAGTGTACTAAGTTCATGGAAAAATGAAGTAATGCAATAATAACGATGACATGATGTAGACAAGATCTATTTATGTAGAAATAGACCCCATCTTGTTATCCTTAATAGCAACGATACATACGTGTCGTTTCCCTTTCTGTCACTGGGATCAACCAAGTAAGAGCGAACCCATCACAAAACACCTCTTCCCATTGCAAGATAAATAGATCAAGTTGGACAAACAAAACCCAAATATCGGAGAAGAAATACGAGGCTATAATCAATCACGCATATAAGAGATCAAAGAAGACTCAAATACCTTTCATGGATAAAAACATAGATTTGATCATAAACTAAAAGTTCATCGGTTCCCAACAAACACACCGCAAAAAGACTTACATCATATGGATCTCCAAGAGACCATTATATTGATAATCAAGAGAGAGAGAGAGAGGAAGCCATCTAGCTACTAACTACGGACCCGTAGGTCTACAAAGAACTACTCACGCATCATCTGAGAGGCACCAATGGACATGATGAACCCCTCCGTGATGGTGTCTAGATTGGATCTGGTGTTTCTGGACTCTGCGGCGGCTGGAATTGATTCCCTCCTTAGGGTTTCTGGAATATTGGGGTATTTATAGAGCAAAGAGGCGGTGCGGGAGGCCAACGAGGAGGGCACAACCCACCGGGGCACGCCTGGGCCTCCAGGCGTGCCCTGGTTGGTTGTGCTCCCATCGGAGCTCCCCTCAGGTGCGTTCCTGGCCCACTGGATGTCTTCCGGCCCAAAAAATCCACAAAAAGTTTCGTTGGGTTTGGACTCTGTTTGCTAATGATTTCCTGCGATGTAAAAAAAACATGCACAAAACAACAAATGGCACTGGGCACTATGTTAATAGGTTAGTACCAAAAAATGATATAAAATGATTGTAAAACATCCAAGAATGATAATATTACAGCATGGAACAATCAAAAATTGTACATACGTTAGAGACGTATCACATGACCGCTCTGTTTCGGAGCCGGAGGCGTCCTTCTTGTTCTTTCTTGCCTTCTGAGCGTCGACCAGATAGTAGGCATTATTGCTCAGAGCTTTGCTGATGATGAACAGGCCCTCCCATGGGGCGAACAGTTTGTGCTGGCCGGTTGTCCGTTGGATCAGTCAGAGCACCAGGTCACCCTCTCGCGATGAGAGTGGTTTGACCCGCCAACTGTGGTAGCGGCGCAGGGCCTGCTGGTAAAGGGTTGCTCTAGAGAACGCCAGCTCACGTGCCTCCTCGAGGAGGTCAATGTCGTCTTCTCTAGCATACTTGGCATCGGCCTCGGTGTATAGGGTGACCCGGGGCGAATCGAACTCGACATCGGTGGGGATGATCGCCTCAGCCCCGTACACCAAGAAGAATGGGGTGAAACCGGTCGACCGGTTGGGCGTGGTTCGCAGACCCCATAGCACAGCCAGTAGTTCCTCAACCCACACGCCGGTTGAGTGCTCAAGCAGCTCGATCAGTCTGGGCTTAAGGTCAGCCAGGATGAGGCCGTTTGCCCGCTTTGCCTGGTTGTTTGACTGCGGGTGGGCCACGGACGTGAGGTCCAGTCGGATTCCTTGCTCGCTGCAGTAGCGAGCGAGCACGCCCTTGGAGAAATTGGTGCCGTTGTGGGTGATGATGCTATTGGGGAGGCCATGGCGGATGGCGATGTCCTTGATGAACATGACAGCCATCGGTTAGTCAAGCTTCTTGATTGGCCTGGCCTCAAACCATTTTGTGAATTTGTCGACGACCACCAGGAGATGCGTCACGCCGCCCCAGGCGGTTTTGAATGGACCCACCATATCCAGGCCCCATACGACAAACAAGCATGTGAGGGGGGTGGTTTGCAAAGCCGCGGCCTACTGGTGGCTGCGCGCCTTGAAGCGGTTGGAGCCGTTGCACTTGTCGACCAGCTCCTTGGCATCCTTTAGAGCAGACGGCCAGTAGAAACCGTGGCGGGCTGCCTTGGCCACCAGGGAGCGTGAGGCAGCGTGGTGGCCGCACTCGCCCTGGTGTATGTCGAGGAGCATCTCGCGGCCTTTATCCGCCTCGACGCAGAGCTAGAAAACTCCAGACACGTTGTGCTTGACGAGCTCATTGTTGATGATGGTGTAGGTGGCGGAACGCCTTTGGATCTGTCGGGCCTCGACCTTGTTGGGAGGCAGAGTGCCGCTTTCGAGGTACTTGAGGAAAGGTTGCACACAGGACGAGGTCGTGACCATTGTGAGCACGGCCGCCGTGACTGATCTGTTGGGGCAGGGGCGGCTGGCCGGCTACCGTAGTCCCCGAGTCGAGCGGGGGGTCCTCGAGGGAGGGAAGGTAGCCCCCGAGCTGGCTGGAGTAGGCGGTGGGCCGGCTAGAGTTCCTGCCGGCAGGGTGCCGGCAGTCCTTGAGTCGGCATCGACAGCCCCCGAGACTGGCTGCGTAGCCCCTAGGTCTGCCGGAACGAAGATGGACTCGGACTCTGGAGAAGGTATGATGGAGGGCTTGCACAGGTGCTCCAAGGACACGCCGGCTGGGATGGGCTGCTTGGTGGAGCTAATCAGCGTGTCGACAGCCTCATTGCTGGCTTGAAGGATGTGGTGGAACTCACACCCTCGAAACCACTGGTCAGTTGCTGGACCAGGAAGCGATAGTTGGCCATGTTCGCGTCTCTTGCGTCCCATTCGCCAGTGATTTGCTGCACCACCAGGTCAGAGTCGCCGATGCAGAGGATGCGTCGGACATCGATCTCCCTGGCCAGCCGGAGGCTGTGGCTGAGTGTTTCTTACTTCGCCACATTGTTCGACGCGGCGAAGTGGATCTACATGACGTATTGTAGCCGGGCCCCCTTGTGGGAGCAGAGAACGATGCCGGCTCTGACGCCGGTGCGCATCTTTGAGCCATTGAAGTGCATACGCCAATGGGTGGAGTCAGGAGGCGGCGGCGGGTACTCTGTTTCTGCCCAGTCGACGAGGAAGTCCGCCAATGCTTGTGACTTGACGGTAGTGCGGGACTCGTACTTGATGTTGTGGTTGGCCAGCTGGAGAGCCCACTTGGTGATGCGGCCGGCCGCGTCCCTGTTGCCCATGATCTCCCCAAGGGGAGATGTGCTTACTACCATGACCGGGTGTTCCTAGAAGTAGGGCTTGAGCTTCTGGGCCGCCAGGAACACACCGTAGCACATCTTCTGGTAGTGCAGGTAGTTTTGCTTGGAGGCGGACAACACCTCGCTCAGGTAGTAGACCGGTCACTGGACCGACTGGGCTCAGCCTGGCTCCAAGCGCTCGACGGCCATGACGATGCTGACGACGCAGCTGGTTGTCGCGATGTAGAGAAGCATCGTCTCTTTGTTAGCCAGCGCGGCCAACACACACGCGGTCGTCAACGCGCGTTTGAGCTCGCGTAGTGCCTCGTCCGCTTCGTCGCTCCAGACGAAGCCGTCTGCCTTCTTGAGCAGGTGGTAGAGTGGGAGGGCCTACTCTCCCAGTCGGCTGATGAAGCGGCTGAGCAAGGTGAGGCAGCCGGTGACCTTCTGGATGTCGTCCAGGTCAGTCGGTCGGGCCATTCTCTCAATGGCCCGAAACTTATATGGGTTTGCCTCGATCCCTCGTTCGGAAACGAGGAAACCAAGGAGTTGGCCGGCCAGTACGCGGAACACGCAGTTTTCCTAGTTTAGCCGGATCTCGAACTCGCGCAGGCTCGCGAACATCTCTTTGAGATCGTCCAGGAGGGTTTTGGCTTTCTTTGGTCTTGATCACAACACCATCTACGTAGACGTGTATGTTGCGGCCAAGCTTCTTGTAGAGGCATTGCTGCATGCAATGCTGGAACGTGGCACCGGCATTTTTTAGCCCGACGGTCATTGTAATGTAGCAAAACACACTGAAGGATGTGATGAAAGCTGTTTTGAGCCGATCGGCTGGTTTAGCTTGATCTGGTGGTAACCAAAATAGGCGTCAAAGAAAGACAACAGCTTGCAACCGGTCGTCGAGTCGATCACTTGATCGATACGTGGCAGAGCAAATGGATCCTTGGGGCGTGCCTTGTTTAGGCTCGTGTAGTCGATACACATGCGCCAAGTCTTATTTTTCTTCAGCACCAGGACGGGGTTTGACAACCAGTCCGGGTGGAAGACCTCCATGATGAAGCCGGCTGCTAGCAGCCGGGTAACTTCTTCACCAATGGTTTTCCGCTTCTCCCCTGAGAAGCAGTACAGGGGTTGCCTCACCGGTCTTGCGTCCGGCCGGACGTGGAGAAAGTGCTCGGCGAACTTCCTTGGGACCCCTGGCATGTCCTTTGGGGACCATGCAAAGATATACCGATTCTCATGGAGGAAGTCAACGAGCTCGCTTTCCTATTTGTCGTTGAGGCCGGCCCCCACCAAGACGTACTTGCCGGTGGATTCAGCCGGGTCCAGAGGGACCTTCTTGGTGTCCATGCCGGTGGTCGGCTGGAATTGGTCCTTCGCAATCGGCT
Organism: Hordeum vulgare subsp. vulgare; assembly: GCF_904849725.1. NCBI lineage: Eukaryota > Viridiplantae > Streptophyta > Magnoliopsida > Poales > Poaceae > Hordeum > Hordeum vulgare. The sequence continues at coordinate 135,723,190 of NC_058521.1, forward strand.
GCTTCAGCTTGGGCTCAGGCATGGCCGCCAGCTCACGGGCGAGGGCCACAAGCCGGTCGATCTGTCACCGCTCCTCAGCGATGACGAGCGACTCAGCCAGCATGGAGCCGGCCAGAGCACACTCAGTTGACTTCTTGTAGTTGCCGGTAATGGTTTTGATTCCGCACACGTCTGGCAGCTTCATCTCCAGGTAGGCATAATGCAGGACCGCCATGAATTTAACCAGGGCCGGCCGGCCCAAGATGGTCTGGTAAGAGCTGGTGAGGTTGACGACCTTGAACCAGATCGGCTCACGACGGAAGTTCTTAGACGATTCGAACAACACGTCTAGTCGAACCTTGCCGATCGGCGAGCAAGAGTGGCCGAGGACTATGTCGTGAAACACCGTCTGAGTCGGCTGGAGCTTGGATTCCAGACTGTCGAGCTTCTCCATGGTGTCGCGGTAGAGGATGTTGATGCTGCTACCACCATAGACGAGCACCCGCGTGAAGCAACACGTGCACCATCGGGAGACAAAGGTGGGATCCGGAACCAGCGCGTAGCTGCCTGGCATTGGCATCAGAGCCAGATGGTCCTCGCGGGCCCAGGTGATGGGCTTGTCCGACCAGTGCATGTACTGGGGGACTGGCGAGGCGATGGTGTTGACCTCCAGCGTGTGCTTGCGCTGGTTGTGCTTGCCGTCATGCTTGCTGGTGAAGATGACGTAGGTTGCGTCCTAATGAGGGTACTCGTCGCGGGCCCTGCCAACTCCCGGAGCAGAAGGCGGCGGCGCAGGCGTCATAGCCTCGCCCCGCGCAATCTTGGTGAACTAGCTGCACTGGCGGGCGCTGTGTGTCGCTGGCTTGGTGCCGCTATGGAACTTGCATGGCCCGTCGAGTATGGCCTCGAAGGTGTACTCGGCCTGCCATAGTTGCTTGCCTTCGTTGGTATGCTAGCGCCGGCTTGAGACTTGGATGTCGGCCATGCGGCCGTCCTTGATGGCCGTGACCTGATGGGTACCCTGGCGGGCGTCCGGGTGGTCGACCTTGCGCTTGCCTTGATCCTGCTGGGATCGTCCAGTTGCCGGGGTGTCATCCGGCTTGGACATGGTTGTCTTGTCGGCCGCATCGACGAGCACGGGGAGCTTCATGGAATACTCAGCGACAGCATACTGGTCGACGACGGCCCTAAGTTGCGCGAGGATGGAGGGTTCCCGACGCATGAGCTTGTGCTTGAGGAGGGTGACGTCTCGGCGGTCGTCTATGAAGTATTGGATCGCGTGCACTTCATGGACGCCCTCACACGAGTTGCGGAGCTCGGTCCACCACGTGAGGTAGTCGCGGAATGGCTCGGTCGGGTTGTGTACGCACAGGGCGAGCTGTCGGGGCCGACTAGGTGCTTGTACGTGCCGGTGAAGTTGCGCACAAACGCCTCTTGGAAGTCCAGCGTGTCGTTTACGCTGCCAGCCGGCAGGCTGTTAAGCCGGGTCCGGGCCGAGCCGAGCAGCATGAGGGGTGCATAGCATACCTCTACGCGCTTGTTGATGCCGGTGATGCCGACGGCGGTGGTGTAGTCGGTCAACCAATCCTCGGGCTTGGTTGAGCCATTGTACTTGGGGGTGTCGCGCGCCAAGGTGAAGCCCTTGGGGAAAGGCTCCTTGAGGATGTGTGGCCCGAAGCACGGCGATCCGGCAAAGCCTTCCTCCTCGGCGGCGTGGGATTGGGCGAGATGCTCCACGCGGAAACGCGCGTCCTGTTCGTCAAGCTGGCACACGCTGATTCACTAGTACGCCGGCACGCGAGGCGCAGCCGACCAGTCGCGCTCCTCGCGTTGTCCGCTTTGTGCCGACTGGTAGTCGCCTTGGCCATCCGGCACCCACATGCGGTTGTCGAAAACTGATGGGCTACGGTCCCGTTGGTCGTGGCTGCTCGCGTGTCGGTCGTCGCGACGGTGGTGGGTGTTGGTAGGCGAATATGCCTGGTTCGTCTCCCACCAGCCGGCTATGGGTTGGCCGGCGTCGTCGTAGGTCCTCAAGCGGGAGCCAGCCGGGTCGCGGGATGAGTGGGTCTGCTGCGCGTTGGCGGCCTCTATGAGGACGCGGATGCACTCCTGCTGCGCGTCGTGGGCCGGACCCCCGAGCCCTTCTAGGTCGCTCATGGCAGCCTGCAAAGATCGCATGTTCTTAACGAGGGTATCGTAGATGGGGCGGTCGCCGGCCAGCTCCTGGCCGACGATGCCTCCACGGCGTCGCACATACGCTATCCGGCTGGGCCCGGGGGCAGCCAACGTGAGACCATGGGCCGCGTTGAACTCATGTCGAGTAGCCTCGAACTCGTCCTTGGTAGCCTCCAGCACATCCGCCTCGCAAAGCAGCTGCACGCGATGGGCGTCGAGCTCTTGCGTGGCGACCGCGGGGTCCTCCACTGGAGGGATGGGGGTGCGGAGCGTGTCCACCGTCGCGCGAATCGGGGTCCGTTATCCGGATGCGCCGCCTAGCGAGGTGGCGGTGAGCACCTTCACACGGTCGCACAGATCTTCGATGCTGCACGAGAGGTCGTTGTCTCCGGCTGGCGGCAGCTCTTCGCAGCTGAGCACCTCGGTGGGGTAGCTGTCAGCGACGACCACTACGTAGATGTGGTGCGAGCCGAAGGAGATGATGGAGCCGTCAACGGGAAAGTCCTCATCCTCGAGACGGCGGGCGTTGTCGTTGATGCAGTCAAGCGCGTCGTAACGCACGACCAAGCCGTGCGCCACGCGCCTCGCCAGAAGGGGTGAAGGGTCCCGCCCGGAACATTACTCCGGTCGACGTCGCTGCTGGCCCCACGGTGGGCGCCAATTGTCGTGATATTTTTGGGACATATGTCAGGGGTGGCTTAGTTCGTGGTTTGGGGCCGATGGGCGACGACAGCGTCGGGGAACATGTGTAGGCACAACACACATGACGCTGATCTACCCAGGTTCAGGGCCCTCCGGCGAGGTAAAACCCCTTGTCCTGCCTGTGTGACTATATGAGAATCAGAGTACAAATGGTGCTCCTTGAGCTGTTCGTGAGGACGGAGACGGAGCTCTCGCTGCCTGTCTCGCTTCCTTAGTAGTGTTCTATGTGTGTCTCTGCGTTTGTCTGGGCGGGAGTGTGAGTATCAATCCACCTCTCTCAGAGGGCTCGGGTGAGGCTTTATAGTGCATCCACGGGGTACAGTAGTAAGGGTAGGACAGGAGATGGGGACCGGTTGTCAGCCTGTCGGGCTGGCTGCGGGACCTGCCGGCTATCGAGTCTTGTCTGGTGCGGGGGCCGTCGACCGTGTGCATCAGCGGCTCACACGCCGAGTCGTCAAGGTGCAGGCAAGGGGGGAACGTGGCTACACGGCCGTCTCGCCCGGTCAGCGTCGTCGGTGACAAGGGCCCTCTAGCCTCCCTGACCCTCTCATCATCACGCCACGGCCAAGCCAAGTATGTAAGCGCGTACTGCTGCTATGATAGCCCGTGCATAATTCGTCTTGTCGTGTCTTCGTACACAGGTACGACCGGATGGGACGGGAGCCGGCTGGCAGCGGGCCAAATCCCGCTAGTCAACCAGGCATGCATTGGCTAAGCGCGTCGGCTATCGCCAGCCGGCCAGGCACGCGTTGGCTAAGTGGGCTGACTATTGCCAGTCGGTCGGGTGCGCGTTGGTCAATTGAGCCAGCTATCGCGAGCTGGCCAGGCACACGCTCGCCAATGAGGCCGGCTGGGGCAGGCGGCCCCCAAATGTTTTGGAGGCGGCTAATCTCCGCTCTTCGTATACCGAGGGGTAATATCCCCATCAAACGATGCACACACACCTTTTTGGGACTCCCTTTGGGTGCAGGACCGCAAACCAAGGGACATCGCTCCACTTCTCTATGATGCCTCCTCGCGGAAGAGTTGGATACTCCGCGAAGCCCTCGAGGATGACGCTTCGGTTGGCAAGATCAAGGTCACTTCCAGCTTCACCTTTGAACACCTGTCAATTCATCGAGCTTTGGTCCACCATCAGTGACTTCCCTCTTGAGGTGAACGCTGAAGACGACATCGTGTGGAAGCACAGAGAGAGGAGGATATACACTACCAAGTTCGTCTATCTTGCCCAATTCTTTGGCACCTTCCGCTCTCCCATGGAGCTTATGGAGTGAAGGGCTTGGGCTCCGCCTAAGGTCAATTTTTTTGCTTGGCTGGCTATGCAAAACAAAGTTTAGACTGCTGACCGCTTGGCCAAGCGGGTATGGCCTAATTGTGGGCTATGCCCACTTTGTAAGAATTCATCGACCACCTCCTCTTCCAATGCCGGTACACTACTAGACTTTGGGGAATGATCAAAGATTGGCTTCAACTCGAGAACATCAACACTTCTATTTGGCACTTTCACATTCGACCGAGGAGTGGTGGATAGGCTTTCCGCCTCTGCCCTTAATTTTTTTGCTTGGCTGGCTATGCAAAACAAAGTTTAGACTGCTGACCGCTTGGCCAAGCGGGTATGGCCTAATTGTGGGCTATGCCCACTTTGTAAGCGCATGCAAGAATTCATCGACCACCTCCTCTTCCAATGCCGGTACACTACTAGACTTTGGAGAATGATCAAAGATTGGCTTCAACTCGAGAACATCAACACTTCTATTTGGCACTTTCACATTCGACCGAGGAGTGGTGGATAGGCTTTCCGCCTCTACCATTCCGAATAGGAAGGCCATGGCTACGCTCTCCATGCTCATCTCTTGGACAATCTAGAATGAAAGGAACGCTCGCATCTTCCATCTCAAGAGTGCTCCGTCGACGGTTCTACTTGCTAACATCAAGGTTGAGGTCCAAACCTGGGTCACCGCAGATGCAAAGAAATTGGGATCCATCATGCCACGAGAGTAGACCTTTTGTATTGATGTTGTAACATGATGAGCGTTGTAACACAAACTTTATACTCCTTTCCCTCTTAATTAATGAATGAGGCAAATCTTTTGCCTCCTTTCTTAAAAAATATTAACGCCAGTACAATGTTTCGATGACAGTGGGACTAGCGATGAATTTCCTCTGAGTTACCAACGCAAGAGGTTGTCTCATCCAATTTCATCGTCAAATATTACACCCATCTAAAACATGATTTTCTGATGTCGCTACTCTTCATCGTCATCATCATCATTGGATTTTTCAACCTCTTCATTCTCGTACTCGGAACCAGAGCCATCCACATCTGCAAATGGATTCTCGTCACTGCTATCATCCTCATCCTCTGATTGTTCTTCAGGATAATCATAGAGTGGGTTGTCTTCAGCTGTTTAACACACAACTTTTAAGATGATTTGTATAACAAAGATCTTACCAATTAATTGCAGAAGCAGAATGATTGCACAATTACCATTTGAATCATCAGTATCATATGGATACTCATCATCATCGTAACATTCGCCATCCTCATCGTCCACTTGTAACCTAGTATAAGAAGACTGGTCAGAAGAGTCCCCACAAGAAAGAATGGAATCTAGTAACACGTTTGAATAAAAATTACAGTGGGTATGCAGCTGCAGATGCGCACTCCATGTTCGTATCATCCACCTCCTTGACAGTATATATGTCATAAACATCTGAATCTACTCATCAGGAAAAACGTTCATTAATATTAGTGCCCAAGCAAAAAATGCTTGTGATTACTATAAAATGCATTATTACACTTTGCTATCAAAACAAGGATCTCAACTCTTTCACACACACTGACACACTGTTAAAACTTACGTGGCATGGGCACCTAAAAGGAAAGAAGGTTACATACCTTCTGACTGTGCTAGCGAAATAATATCAGATTCGATTTCTTCAGCAGCCGACGGCAAGTGCTCCCGTAGAAGCGGAAGAAAATTGCATAAAATCGCACCCTCTTCAACAGAGGTCATCCTGCAGAGAGCATCATTAAGAACCACATGATAGTTCACCATTTTGTTTTAGAAGAACTGATAAGTTATCCAAAACAGAACTTACTGTGGTTCTGCTGGATGCTTCTCTCCATCCGAATCTACTTGGACGGCATCATAAAGATGACACATTTCTCTCAGTGTTTCATCAGCCTCATTATTGTCTCCTTTCCGACTCTTCCATATTTGTGCAAAGCGGGCATTTCTTCCAAGATTCTATATAGGGCCATTGACAAAAACTATTACCAACAATGAGGGAAACAGAGAACCAACATCATCCCCTGTCTTTGATGGATGCGAAGAAAATAAGAACTTGGCAAAAAAAAGTCCTGCTGTCAAGAAAGCATAATAGCCTTCACCAGCTATGCAAAGGATACAAGCTATACATCACTATTCGAAAGAAAACACAATCTGATTCTCAAGCATACGAAAGGAAAAGAGCATGCTCTATGTTAAGGAGTATTAGTATTAGCCTAGGGAGTCCTTATTAGGCTATGTTTCCTTCTTTGTACCCCAAGTCTTGTGTGCTATATTGCCCCTTGGGCTATGCAATAGAGATAAGTCAAATCCATAACACGGTATCATGAGCCCAGGTTTAGGGATTTTTTTTGGACGTCGCAACTCGCCCTCTCGATCTAATCTTACACCACCACCTTTCTCCTTGGCCGGTTGTGCTGAACTCCTCTCGCTGGCGCTGCTCTCCCACGCCTCCCATCCGACTCCACCTCCTGCTGCTACAATCATCCGAGTCCACCACCCGCGGGTCAACCCTGCTGCTACTCCCTTCCGCCACGTCTCACCGTCGCCGGTCTGTCCTGGCGCGGCTTCCGTGGTCCCGCCCCGATCCAATAGATAAGTTGCACCCATAACACTCTACACTTACTCAGAGTCATGTATTAATTGTAGAAATTGATCATGCTATATACTCCCTCCATTCGCTCCATATGTAGTCCATAGTGGAATCTCTAAAAAGACTTATGTTTAGGAACGGAGGGAGTACAACACTTGTCCAAACCCTTCTCACCTAAAATAATTTTACTGTCCCTTTACAACACATTTGCTTGATCCCAGCGGTGCATAATTAATACACATAACTTAAGGATAAGAAGTTTACTAGCCAGAATAAAATTACCTCATGCCTCTGTCTGGCTGCTGAACGTAGCTGGTCTTGTTTCTGTTGACACAAAAGAGAACTATCTTAGAATTTGATCGAGTAACTTTATTCCAAATTCCGAATAGGAAGTTCTTCTTATGACATTGTAGTTCAGCAGTGGATCTTTCGAATGCTCAATGAGAAAAAAAGGAAGGCTTAATTATTCAAGTGGTCCTCAGGGCATAGTTTTAAATAGCGGAGATAACGGCCACTATTGTGGTAGCGCTATTGCTGAAATTAAATGTCATTACTTTTTGTTAAAGATCTAGAAATATAAACAATAATCTAGTGTTTTTACAAATCCGCTATGCGGACATAGTGCCCGCAATATCGCCACCCATCCGCATTCCGCTACATGGACCCCAATCCGCTACCAGCCCGCTACCCGCTATTCAAAACCTTCTCAGGGGGACGAGAACAACAATAATTAAGTAAATAACTGCAAAGGGACTTACTTTGTCTTGCTTCATTCTTTCATTTCTCTCCTTTGTCTTGCTCTTTATCTCTTTGGTGCTCAGGCCAGAATGCTAAAAACAAACAGAATGTATTATTATGCAGTTATATAGAACAACTTAAGGATGGGAATGGGCCGGCCCGCTCCGGCCTGGACCTGGTACCGTTGGGCCATCTGCTTTGTTCAGGGACATGGAGCCAGCCCAATGGTCTAATGGTGATCGGCCTCATGCCCCACTGGGTAACATGGTCCGACCCATTTTGAGTGACACAAAATAGGAAGTAGTAACACAACATCTTTACAAATAGCATCATTAGTGGTAGAATTTTTTAGCATGTTAGGATCTCTAGAGTTATTTTTTTCAAAGAAAAACAAGGCGTACATACGGCCGTTAGCATATTTGTAACTCTAGAACAAAGGTAATCTTGGATCAATACTTTAAAATTTTCTACAAATACAAGGCTAATAACCCTCATAAATGCATATGCCACTGCAGAGGCTACTACAACTTTGGGCAACCAAATTTGGGTCGACCCGATGGGACTGTAGTGTCCGGCTCCCTTGGCCCATTTTTCATACGAAGCCGAGCCAGAAGACCCAATTGGCCTTGAAATTTTGGGTCAGACCAACGTCTCAATGGGTAACAGCGGCCCATTCCCATCTTGAGAATAACTACCGTTGATCATCGAGCAACTGCATATTGACGGAACTAGTAATTCCTTTTGCTCCATCCATGTAGAGTACAACTTGTCACATATATCTTAACAATTTCAGAGAAGTTATGTTCGTCATGTGAGGCCAACAAAATCTGTTTGATGCTCAATCAGCTTCACAAGAAAGAAATACAACACAACTTAACGAATATTACCAAAAGGGAGTGAAGAACGTCTTCAACAGCTCCAGAATGATGGACTGTCTCGACATGCTGGACAAGAAGCTTCTTCACCCGTGGTTCCTCTGAAGCTTATCAATGGTGAGTTATGTTAAATAGGGTCAAATCATCAGTGACAGGTCACATGCAAATAGGAGGTGGTTGGTCCATACCTTGGGCAGTGGAAGAGGGTTGGGAGATGGAGAGGCTCGAGAAATCGAGCATGGCCTTCTTCATGGGCCTCTCATTGATCTCCAGCCCTAACAAAGCACAGGAAAAAAGGCTACTTTTATTTACCTAAAAAACCCTTTCTTTTTCACTTTAAAATTTGATGAAACAGAGAGGTATGAGGAACGGAAGGAAAGGGGAAGGCTGGAGGAGTGCTCACAGAAAGCATCGGGGCGGGCCTGCGAGGGCTTGCGCTTGACCCGGACGACGACGGGCTTATCCCGCACCTCGGCCGCGGAGGTGGAGGCCTCTCCGGCGGCCTCCGCTGCAGACGCCATGGCCTGCGAACCGGGGAATAACTAGGAGCCTGGGGACCGCTGGTCCCTGTCGTCGGCGCCTCGCCCGCACGAAGAGAGAGCCTCCCGAAGGTTTTCGCGCTGCTGGCCAGAGAGGGTTTCGGGAATATGGATGGAGAAGCCGCAGCGAGTCTGATGGAGGAGGGAGGAGGGAGGAGGCTGCTTCCGGTAGGGCGTCGGACGGACGGCGGGAACAGTGGAGGAAGGGAGGAGGAGTGAGCAGAGTTTACCTGGGGCCGGAGCGGGCAGCCGGCCAACCCTAGCTGGTCCAGCGGCGGCCCCTTTTTTATTTTTTTCCCCGTGTTTTTAAACAGCAAGAACCAAAGAACAACGTAGCAACAACGCCACGCACCCAAGGCGAGCAGCCGGCGGCTGGGGCTGGGGCGGGGCGGAACGGCGCGGGGCGGGGTGCTGCAGCCGGCGGGGCGGGGCAGGGCGGGGTGCTGCAGCCGGCGGCTGGGGCTGGGGCGGGGCGGAACGGCGCGGCGGCCGGCGGCTGGGACGGGACGGTGAGGAGGGAGGGAGCGACGGGAGCGGGGTTGGTGGGAGGCAGGATCCGATGCGGCTGGATGTGAAATTTTGTTTTTCTTTTTTTTTTTGTCCCCGCCTAAGTCTAACTCAAAAAAAACACTTTTTCGATGGGTTAGAGTTTTTAGGTGGGTTAGATACATGTAACCAACTCTAACCCTAATTGTTTGGATTTTTAAGGGTTAGATAGATAGTTCAAATCTAACCCATCCTAACTCTAACCCTAGGATCCAAACAGGGCCTAAGTCGTCCGATACAAGCTCAGCTACACAAGCTGGAATATCATCATCGAAACACAAAATTCTCCATGAGGAAGATCAAGACCTTGCTAAGCTAAACAATACCGCTAAAAAATGAGCTAGACAATGAGCCGATTTATTTAGGAGATAAATACAGTCATGGTCACTATAATTGCGACGAAAGAACGATGTGGTCATCAAACTTTTGAATACGCTCATTACGGACACTGAATATGATAAAACGTAAAAATAGGTCATTATAACACGTACATGATGGATAGACCGCTAGTTTGACCAACTGTTGACCATAATGTAGTCCTCTATAATTGACTAAATTTGCATGAAGGTGTTTTCTGTAAAAAAAACAAAATTCACGAATCCCTCAAATCCCTAACCCGTGAGCGCTGCCTCTTCTATCCCTTTACTCCTCCCTCGCTCGCTCTGTTCCGCCATCGTCGCCGTCGTCGAATCCGCCTTAGCTCGGATCACATCTAGTCGAATCGGCCACCACCACTCCCCTCTGGTGCTCATGTTTGTCGGAAGCTCGTCCTCCTCTGTTGTCGACCGACACGTCTTGGTGTTGCCGTTAATCCACTGCACATTCTACAAGTAGAAGGTGTGCATGTACGTCTTCACCACCCAGAAGCATGACGGGTGGGTCTTCTACAAATGCCACGGTCGTGGGCTTAGTGATTCTTTTTGATTTATTTCAGTTCCATGGTTTCTCTTTGGATTTGGATCGAAAGATTGGAGTTTTTGACTGATGGGCTTGTCTTTTTGGGATAGGTCAACTACGATTTCTGGCGTTGGGAATTGGACTATGTTCAGTACCTTGTTGACATGCGCTTTCTCGTCGTGGATGCCATTTGTGGATGATATTGGTGCGAGGGAGGACCGTAGGGAGGAACTACTGAAAGCACAAGAGCTTACCTGCATGAATGGATCAACGAGCTGGCCTAGGAAGGTTATGAAGAATGATAGTGCAAATTTGATGACCAAGCAGCAAGCTTATGCACTGATGATGCTTGGGAGAGAGCCGGTGATGCTCATGAATATGCTGCTAGTTGATGTGGTGCTGATAGGTGTTGGTGCATTGGTCATGCTCATGTTCAAGAAGTGAAGATGTTCTAGAAGTGAAGATGGTGGTAGGTGATGTGATGCTTTTGTTGATGCTAGAAGATGTTCTAGAAGTCTAGATGCTGAAGAAGTATTGTTGTGAGTGTTGTTTCATTTTGGGATGTTGTGGTGTTAGTTACTAGAAGTTCTTGTGTGATGCGAAACGTTGCATGGGAAACAAAAATAATCCTATGGAACACCAAAGATCTATTCCATGGAGATGCTAGCAAAGACAGGGAGAGAGTGTGTCTACATACCCTCATAGACTGTTAAGCGGAAGCGTATATTACGCGGTTGATGTAGTCGTACTCTTCATGATTCAATCAGATTTAGTGCCGAGCGGACGGCACCTCCGGGTTCAGCACACGTGCGGCTCGATGATGACTCTGCCTCCTTCATACAACAAGCAAGGCGGGTTAGTAGATAGGATTGACGGTGGCAGCGATGGTGGTGGTGCTATCCCGATAGGGCTTTGTCGAGCACTATTGAGATCACGAATGCAGGAGAAAACGAGGAAGGGAGAGAGGGAGGGTTGCACCAAGACTTGGGGTGCGGTTGTCCTTCTTCTCCACCATTATATATAGGGGCAAGGGGGAGGGGCGCCATCCCTAGCCCCTCCTACAAGGGAGGGTGGTGGCGGCCTAGGGGGTGCCTTGGCCCCCATGGCAAGGGGCACCCCCTTTAGGGTTTTCCATCCCACCCTTGGCGCATGGGCCTTGGGGAGGGAGTGGCGCCCATCCCACCAGGGGCTCGTGCGCCCCCTCCTCAGACCATGTGCCCCCCAGGTCACGTGGTACTCTCCCGGTCGACCTCCGGTGACCCCTCAGCACTCCCGGTACATTACCGGAAAAACTTGAAACCTTTTCGGAGCCCGAATATCACTTTTCCATATATAAATTTTTACCTTCAGTCCATTCTGAAGCTCCTCATCATGTCCAGGATATCATCGGGACTTCGAACAGCATCCAGCCACCAACGTACATATCCCAATACTACTCTAGCATCACCAAACATTAAGCATGCGGGACCCTACGGGTTAGAGAATCACGCACACATGACCGTGACACCTCTTTGGTCAATAACCAATGGCAGGACCTGGATGCCCATATTGGTTCCCACATATTCCACGAAGATCTTAATCGATCGAACCACGACGTCAAGGATTCAGTCAATCTCGTATGAAGTTCCCTTTGTCCGCCGGTATGTTACTTGTCGGAGATTCGATCGTCGGTATCTCCATGCCTAGTTCAATCTCGTTATCGGCAAGTCTCTTTACTTGTTCCGTAATACAAGATCCCATGACTAACCCCTTAGTCACATTAGTTGCAAGATTTATGTGATGTTGTATTACCGAGAGAACCGAAAGATACCTCTCCATCATACAGAGTGACAAATCCTGGTCTCAATCCACGCCAACCCAACGGACACTCTCAGAGATAACTATAGAGCACATTATGATCACCCAGTTATGAAGTGACGTTTGATAGCACACATGGTATTCCTCCGGTGTGAGGGAGTTGCATGATCTCATGGTCTTAGGACTAGATACTTGACATGAAGAAAGCAGCAGGAATAACTAGGTGATACAATCAAATGATATGCTTATGATTGGGTCTTATCCATCACATAATTCTCCTAATGATTTGATTCTGTTATCAAATGAAAACTCATGTCTATGGTAAGGAAATGTTAACGATCGTTGGTCAACGAGCTAGTCTAGTAGAAGCTCACTAGGGACACGGTGTTGCTTATGTATCCACATATGTATCTCAGTTCTTGGTCAATACAATTCTAGCATGGATAATAAACAATTATCATGAAAAGGAAATATGGTAATAACCAATTTATTATTGCCTCTATGGTATATTTCTAACAATCTCCCACTTGCACTAGAGTCAATAATCTAGCTTACATTGTAATGTATCTAACACCCATAGAGTTCTCGTGCTGATCATGTTTTGCTCGTGAGAGAGGTTTAGTCAACGGGTCTACAACATTCAAATTCATAAGTAGTTTGCAAATGTCTATGTCTTCCTCCTTGATGTAATCGCAGATGGAATTGAAGCGATGCTTTATATGCTTGGTCTTCTTGTGGAACATGCGCTCCTTGGCAATGGCAATGGCACTAGTTTTGTCACTAAGGAGAGTCATCGGATCCGATGCACTAGGTACAACTCCTAGATCAGTCATGAACTGCTTTATCCAGACTCCTTCCCATGTTGCTTCTGAAGCAGTTATATATTCTGCCTCGCATGTAGATGTTGCTACCAAGCTTTACTTGGAGCTACACAAGTGACTGCTCCACCATTTAGAATAAATATGTACCTGCTTTGGGACTTAGAGTCATCTAAATCAGTGTCAAATCTAGCATCGACGTAACCCTTTACAACGAGCTCTTGATCACCTCCATAAACGAGAAACGTTTCCTCATTCCTTTTAAGGTACTTAAGGATATTTTTGACCGATGTCCAGTGTTCCACTCCTCAATCACTTTGAAACCTTTTGGCCATACTTATGGCAAGGCACACATCCGGTCGTGTGCACAACATTACATACATGATAGAGCATATGACTGAGGCATGGGGGACGACTCTCAGCTTCTCTCTATCTTCTGCTTTTACTCGGCATTGAGCCTTACTCAACTTCACACCTTGTAAAACATGCAAGAACCCTTTCTTAGACTGGTCCATGTTGAACTTCTTCAAAATCTTATCAAGGTATATAACCTGTGAAAATCCTATTAAGCGCCTCGGCCTATATCTATAGATCTTGATGCCTAATATATAAGCAATTTCTCCAAGTTCTTTCATTGAAAACTCTTGTTCAAATATTTCTTCATGCTTTCCAAAAATTATATATTGTTTCCAATCAACAACATGTCACATAATATTAGAAGCGCTATAGAGCTCCCACTCACGTTCTTGTAAATACAAACTTCTCCATAAGCTTGTATGAACCCAAAAGCTTTGATCACCTCATCAAAGTGAAGATTCCAACTCCGAGATGCTTACACGAGTCCATAAATGGTTCGCTGGAGATTGCATACTTTGTCAGCATTTTTAGGATCGACAAAACCTTTTGGTTGCATCATATACAACTCTTCCTTAAGGAAACCATTGAGGAGCATTGTTTTGACATCCATCGGCGAGATTTCATAATCGAAAAATGCAGCTATTGCTAACAAAATCCTGACAGACTTAAGCACCGCTACGAGTGAGAAAGTCTCATCGTAGTCAACTCCTAGAACTTGCAAAAACCCTTTTGCGACAAGTAGAGCTTTATAAACGATGACATTACCGTCAGCATCCGTCTTTTTCATAAAGATTCATTTGTTTTGAATGGCCTTACGATCATTAGGTAAGTCCTCCAAAGTCCATACTTGGTTTTTATACATGGATCATATCTCGAATTTCATGACCTCTAGCCATTTCTTGTAATCCAGACCCACCATCGCTTCTTCATAGCTCATAACTTTACCGTTGTCTAACAACATGACTTCCAAGACAAGGTTATCGTACCACTCATGGGCGCTACGTGCCATTGTCGACCTACGAGGTTCGGTAGTGACTTGATTTCAAGTCTCATGATCACCATCATTAGCTTCCTCTTCAATTGGGGGCAAGCGTCACATAAACATCTTTCTTTGTTGTGCCACTCTCTAATTGAAGTGATGGTTCAATAACCTCATCAAGTTCTACCTTCCTCCCACTCACTTCTTTTGAGAGAAACTCCTTCTCTAGAAAGGATCCATTCTTGGCAACAAAGATTTTTCCTTCGGATCTAAGATAGAAGGTATAATCAATTGTTTATGTAGGGTATCCTATGAAGACGCACTTGTCCGCTTTGTGTTTGAGCTTATCAGGTTGAAGCCTTTTGACACAAGCATCGCGTCCCCAAACTCCAAGAAACGACAACTCAGATTTATTGCTAAACCATAATTCATACGGTGTTGTCTCGACAGACTTAGATGGTGCTCTATTTTAAGTGAATGCAGTTGTATGTAATACATAACCCCAAAACGATACTGGCAAATTGGTAAGAGACATCATAGTACGCACCATATCCAATAGGGTACGATTACGACGTTCAGACACATCATTACGTTGTGGTGTTCTAATGACCCACAAGTATAAGGGATCAATCGTAGTCCTTTCGATAAGTAAGAGTGTCGAGCCCAACGCGGATCAGAAGGAAATGATAGGCAGTTTTCATCAAGGTATTCTCTCCAAGTGCTATAAGTAACAATGATAGATTGTTTTGCAGCAAGATAATTCGTAACAAGTGACAAGTAAAAATAGTAACAAAGGTGCAACAAGGTAGCCCAATCCTTTTTACAGCAAAGTACATGAGCGAAAGTACTCTTATATAACACAAGTACCCCCGAGGACACATGGGAATTTTTGTCTAGTCATGTTCATCATATTGAGTTGATTCGCGCTTGCTACTTTGGTATTTTGATATGTGGGTAGACCGGTGCTAAGGTGTTTCTCTTACTTGAACTAACAACCTACTTATGATTACCCCTTCTTGCAAGCATCCGGAACTAAGAAAGAAGAATTAAGATAAATCTAACCATAGCATGAAACGTGTGGATCCAAATTAGCCCCTTATGAAGCAACACATAAACTGGGGTTTAAGCTTCTGTCACTCTCGCAATCCATCATATAGTTGTTACTCCACAATGACTTCCCTTAGGCCCATAACATGGTGAAGTGTCACGTAGTCGACATTCACATGTCACCACTAAGAGAAGTAACAACATCCATATCATCAAAATATTGAACGAATACCAACTTATATGATTACTTATAACAAGACTTCTGCCATGTCCTCAGGAATAATAATAACTACTCATACCTCATCAACATGTTCAAGATCAGAGGTGTAATAATAATAATTAAGGATCTGAACATACTATCTTCAACCAAGTAATCCAACAAGCATCACTACGAGATATAATCAACACAACTAGTAACCCACAGGTACCAGTCTGAGGTTTTGAGACAGATACTGAATATAAGAGATTAACTAGGGTTAGAGATGAGATGGTGCTGGTGAAGATGTTGATGAAGATTCGTCCTCCCATGAAGGAGGAAGCGTTGGTGATGATGATGGCTTTGATTTCCCCCTCCCGGAGGGAATTTTCCCCACGGAGAGCAAAAGGGCCTTTGCCTAGGTTTCCGCCTTGAGACTTATGATTTTTTCTAGGGTAAAACACACCATATAGGAAAAGTTGGTCGCCAGAGGGGCAGCAGGGGGCATACAAGCCATCACAGTGTGGCCTGGGGGGCGCCCTATTGGCTTTTAGCTGGCAGGTGGCCCCTCTGTGGTATATTTTTTGCCCATAAATTCTTAAATATTCTATTAAATTCTACGTAAAGTTTCATCTCATTTCGAGCAAGTTGATTTTTCTGCCATTTTCTTGGTTTCCCGGTCGAGAATTCTAGTTTCTAGATATTTTCCTCCTAGTGATGTACCTTGCATATTCATAGAGAAAGAACATAAGAATTGTTTGATAATAAGGGATAATGGACAAGATTAACACAAAATTCAATAACAATTCATGATGCAAAATGGATGTATCAACTTCCCTAACCTTAGACCTCGCTTGTCCTCAAGCAAAAGCCGAGCTCTAAAATAATGACCACATGATTTGAGTAAGGGGTGTCGATAAAAGAGAATACAAACACGAGAGCATCATGAATATTAGCATAGCAACAAGTATTTTATCGTATAGCTCCTCATAAAAAGTGGTAATCCATTCACAACTATTGGAGTATGAAGCATAAACCTTATTGACAATCAACAATCTATGTTCTTATTCATTGGGACAATCATAATTCATCATAATTCAGAGGAGAGTCTATATAAGAGATTTATTTTTGGCAAGTTCACATGCTCAACTATCATTTAATCTTCTATGATTGCTCATGCTCAAGGCATATTTTTGGAGCTCATGTTTCCATAGGACACATAGGAAGATAGGGGCTTAAATGATTTGCCACCCAACTTATTTACCTCAAGGATAATGTCAACAATAATAAATCATGATCATCTACATCCACTTGGATATATAAGTCTGAATATTTCCTCAACACATGGTGCTTGTCACTATAGAATTAATAGGTAGGAAGAGGAATAAACCTTATTGACTCAAGCACATGATTGAACTCCTGAAGATAAAAGATAGGCCCTTCATAGCGGGAAGCATAGGTTGTCATGTGCTTTTAAGTTTTTGGATGTGCAAACTCTTAATGCAAAGGAACACCACTTTATATTGCCCTTATGATGGCACACTTTATTATGCACTATGTTGCTTTTATTTCTTTGCCATCACAAGATCGTACAAAGCTTATTTTCCCTTGCAATAAAAGATCATACATATTTAGGAGCAATTTTTATTGCTTGATGCACCGATGACAACTTACTTAAAGGATCTTACTCAATCCATAGGTAGGTATGGTGGACCCTCATGGTAAGAAACTAGGTTTCAAGGTTATGGATGCACAAGTAGTATCTCTATTTAGTACATAATTTTTGGTCTAGCAAAGGATCTAAAGCAAACATCACATGTTGAAGGATCCAAGACCATATGTTGAAGCACCACATTTTGAATTCTCTTGTCATGCCATCTTTTAACCTTTTATTTAAATAACTTAACATTTTCAAAAGCTTGTGTCCTCCATTCATCAAGTGAGTTAATATCAAATTACCTCTTTTCACTCGCAAGTTTAAAATCATAATTAAGTTATTTAATTGCCCAATAAGCTTTATGTTATAACTCAAGAGGTAAATGACATGCTTTTCCATATACCATTTTATATGGAGACATCCCCATGGGATTGTTATAAGCAGTTCTATAAGCCCATAAAGCATCATCAAGTTTCTCAGACCAATTATTTCTAGACCTATTGACAGTATTTTGCAAAATTAATTTTATTTCACGATTGATCAATTCAACTTGACCACTAGATTGAGGGTGATAAGGTAATGCAATTCTATAGTTAACATCATATTTAGCTAAAATTTTACAGAAAGCATCATGAATAAAATGTGAACCGCCATCAGTCATTAAATATATAGGGACTCCAAATCTGAGAAAGATAATGTCCTTCAGCATTTTAATAGAAGTGTTATGATCAACACTACTAGTCGTAATAGCTTCTACCCACTTAGTAACGTAATCAACATCAACTAAAATATGAGTATACCCATTAGAGGAAGGAAAAGGTCCCATAAAGTCAAAAACCCACACATCAAATGGTTCAATAGCAAGTGAATAGTTCATAGGCATTTCCTGACGCTTACCAATATTACCAACTCTTTGGCATTCATCACAAGAAAGGACATACTTATGAGCATCTTTCAAAAGAGTAGGCCAACATAATCCATATTGTAATACCTTGTATGCAACTCTGTCACCGGCATGGCGTCCTTCGTATGCCTCGGAATGACACTTCCTTAGAATTTGTTCCTGTTCATGCTCATGTATACAATGTCTAATAACACCGTCTATTATAGGCGGAATATATTTAGCAACAATGTAATTAGCATAATCCGCATACCAAGGACTACTACGTGAAGTGTTTATAACAACAAGTTGCTCATCGGGAAAATTATCATCAATAGGTAGTGGGTCATCAAGAATATTTTCCATCCTAGACAAGTTATGTGCTACAGGGTTGTTACCTCCCTTCCTAACAATGATATGGAGATCAAATTCTTGGAGCAATATCACCCATCTAATGGGTCTAGGTTTAGCATCTTTCTTTTCCATAAGGTATTTGATAGCAGCTTGATGAGTGTGAATAGTTACTTTAGAATAAACAATATAAGGTCTAAACTTATCACATGTGAAAACATTTGCTAAAAGTTCCTTTTTAGTAGTAGCATAATTTTTGCAGTGTCTAGGGTCTTACTAGCATAATGAATAACATTCATTTGTTGTCTACTCTTTTCCCTAGAACAACACCAACAACATAATCACTAGCATCACACATAATTTCAAATGGTAGGTTCCAATCAGATGGTTGGACAATAGGTGCAGAAATTAAGGCTTTGTTAAGTATTTCAAAGGCTTCTACACAATCATCATCAAAAACAAAAGGAACATATTTTTGGAGAAGATTAGTTAATGGCCTAGAAATCTTTGAGAAATCCTTAATGAAACGCCTATAGAAATCAACATGAGCAAGGAAACTTCTTATACCTTTGATATCTTTTGGGCAAGATATTTTCTCCATTGCATCAACTTTGGCCTTATCCACCTCAATACCTTGTTCAGAAATTTTATGCCCAAGCACTATACCTTCATTCACCATAAAGTGGCACTTCTCCCAATTTAAGATGAGATTAATTTCTTCACATTTCTACAAAACTCGATCAAGGTTGCTCAGGCAATCATCAAAGGAAGTTCCATAAACGAAAAAATCATCCATGAAAACATCAACAATCTTTTCACAAAAGTCAGAGAATATAGCAGTCATACATCTTTGAAAGGTAGCATGTGCATTGCATAAACCAAAATTCATACGCCTATAAGCATAAGTTCCAAAAGGGCAAGTAAAGGTAGTTTTATCTTGGTCCTCTTTTGACACAGGTATTAGTGAGAATCCATAATATCCATCAAGAAAGCAAAAGTGCTTATGCTTAGATAATCTTTCTAGCATTTGATCAATAAAAGGCAAGAGGTAATGACCTTTCCTAGTAGCCTTATTCAATTTCCTAAAATCAATTACCATCCTATAACGAGTTACTATCCTTTGTGTAATAAGTTCATTTTTATCATTGGGAACAACAATTATACCGCCTTTCTTAGGAACACAATGAACATGACTTACCCACCTACTATTAGCAATAGGATAAATTATACCTGCTTCTAGTAATTTTAGTATTTGAGTTCTTACCACCTCTTTCATCTTAGGGCTGAGACGATGTTAATGATCAACCAATGGTTTAGCATCCAGTTCCATATTAATCTTGTGCTGACAGAGAGTGGGGCTTATGACCTTAAGATCATGAAGAGTATATCCAATAGCACACATATGCTTCTTTAAAGTTTTGAGTAATCTCTTTTCTTCATGCTCTCAAAGGTTAGCATTGATAATAACAGGATATATCTTCTTGTCATCAAGATAAACATATTTCAAAGTATCGGGTAAAGCCTTAAGCTCAAATACGGGATCTCCCTTGGGTGGAGGAGGATCACCTAAAATTTCAACTGGTAAGTTGTGCCTAAGGATAGGTTGTTGATCAAGGAGTATCCTATCTATTTCATTCCTCATTCAAATACATATCATTCTCATGGTCTAGCAAATATTGTTCTAGTGGATCAGTAGGAGGTAGAGCAACAGAAGTAAGAAAAATTAGTTCATCCTTATTTGGCAATTCTTGTCCATGTGGTTGTTTTCTAAACTTGGAGAAATTAAACTCATGAGAAATAACACTAAATCTCAGTAGCACAATTAATTTCAGCATTAACCGTATTTAAGAAAGGTCTACCAAATATGATGGGACAAAAGTTATCTTGTTCCAAACCAAGTACTAGGAAAATTGGCGGGGTACTTGACTTTTCTGCACAAGACTTCAAAATATCTAACAATCCCAAGTGGTGAAAATAGTATCATGGTTTTCAAGTTTAACAGTGACATCAATATCTTCAATTTCAGAGGGTGCTATTGTCGGTGTCAAAACCGGTTGATCTCGAATAGGGGGTTCGAACTGTGGATCTTGGATCGATGGGTAACAATGGACGAAGGAGACAATACTTACCCATGTTCGGGACCTCTTGATAGAGGTAAAACCCTACGTCCTGCTCTTGTTGTATTTATGAAGTAGTACAAAGTACAGAATTGATCTATATCGAGATTGCATGTTGTGGTCTAAAACCCTAATCATAATGAGTTTAGCCCCCCTATGAACTACATCCCCCTAGTTTATATAGATACCAAGAGTGCTAAGATTTACACAACGACAATTACATCTAGGAAAGGAATATGCAGATCACCATGTTGCCTAGGATTGCATGCCAACTCATCGGAAGAGTCCATCTTGATTTTAGTATCTTCAATGATAACCGAACGACCCAGGAGTCCGGCCCACAAGAACAGATAAGTGGCCTAAGGACCCCCTTAATCCCGAACTCCCTTAGTAGCCCCCGAACTAGCCTCTAATGCCGCAGTCTAGGCTTTCCATATTCACGCTTCCACAATCTATGGCTTGCGGGGTGATACGTCTCCATCGTATCTACTTTTCCAAACTCTTTTGCCCTTGTTTTGGACTCTAATTTGCATGATTTGAATGGAACTAACCCGGACCGACGCTATTTTCAGCAGAATTGCCATGGTGTTGTTTTTGTGCAGAAATGAAAGTTCTCGGAATGTCCTGAAAATTTACGAAGAATATTTCTGGAAAATATGAAAAATACCTGCGCAAAAGATCCACCGGAGGGGGTGAGCCAGTGGGCCACAAGCCCTGTGGCCGCGGCCACCCCCCAGGCCGCGCCGTCAGGGCTTGTGGGGCCCACGAGACTCCGCCGCCTCCAAACTCAGCTCTATATATTCCCTTTCGTCCCGGAAAAAATTAGGAGAGAAGATTTCATCGCGTTTCACGATCCAGAGGCGCCGCCACATCCCGTTCTTGCCCTGGAGGGCTGATCTAGAGTCCGTTTTGGGCTCCAGATCAAGGAGATCGTCGCCATCGTCATCATCAACCTTCTTCCCTCTCCAATTCCATGAAGCTCTTCATCGTTCGTGAGTAATCTATTTGTAGGCTCGCTGGGCGGTGATGAGTAGTATGAGATCTGTCATGTAATCGAGTTAGTTTTGACGGGGATTGATCCCTAGTATCCACTATGTTGTGAGATTGATGTTGCTACTACTTTGCTATGCTTAATGCTTGTCACTAGGGCCCGAGTGCCATGATTTCAGATCCGAAATTATTATGTTGTCGCCAATATATGTGTGTTTTAGATCCGATCTTGCAAGTTGTAGTTACCTACTATGTGTTATGATCCGGCAACCCCGGAGTGACAATAACCGGAACCACTCCCGATGATGACCATAGTTTGAGGAGTTCATGTGTTCACCAAGTGCTAATGTGTTGGTCCGATTCTTTATTAAAAGGAGAACCTTAATATCCCGTAGTATCCATTTGGACCCCGCTGCCACGGGAGGGATGGACAATAGATGTCATGCAAGTTCTTTTCCCTAAGCACGTATGACTACGCACGGAATGCATGCCTACATCACATCGATGAACGGGAGCTAGCCACATATCTCTCCGTGTTATAACTGTTGCATGATGAATGTCATCCAACGAATCACCAATCCATTGCCTACGAGTTTGTCCCACTGCTGCTGTTACTTGCTTTGCTCTGCTGCTGCTACTTGCTTTGCTTTGACGCTGTTACTACTGTTGCTGCTATTGTTACTTGCTACTACTGTTACTTGATTTGTCCTGCTGCTGCTGCCACTACTGTTGCTACTACTGTTACTTGTTGTTGCTACTTGCTACTGCTGTCACTACTGTTGTTCCTTGCCACTGGTGTTACTCGTTACACTGCTGCTACCTGCTACAATACTTTTCTGGCGTCATTGATACAACAGTTAGGAATAGTCTGCCTTGTCAACATATCGTTTCTGACACCGTTGCTATCATACTACCTTTGCTGCTTATATCCTGCTTGCAGATACTAATCTTTCAGGTGTGGTTGAGTTGACACCTCAACTGTTAATACTGGAGAATATCCTTTCATTCCCATCGTGTCGAACCAACAAATTTGGGTTGAATACTCTACCATCGAAAACTGCCGCGACCCCACACGCTGGTGGGCCATTGCAAGACAATTGCTAATTGTTGAGCAACTGGAAGCAACTCTTTTCTGGCGCCGTTGCCGGGGAGGCATCAAGTCAGGAATAGTTGCACGTCAACAACATTTTTCTGGCGCCGTTGCCGGGGAAGGATAGCTATATTCTGTGAGTCACTTGGGATTAATATCTGCTGATCACTATGAAGAATATGAAAGATCCAAGAACCAAAGTCTTGCCCTCAACTACAAGGGGAGGTAAGGAACTGCCATCTAGCTATGCACTTGATTCACCTTCAGTTATGAGTAAGTTTGCGACACCACCTCCTGCTAGAAATCTTGATTTGTCGCCTGTGCTTGATGATGCTTATGATGCTGCTATGCCTGATACTGCTAGAGATGTTATGCCTGATACTGCTAGAGATGCTATGCCTGATACTGCTAGAGATGCTATGCCTGATACTGCTAGAGATGCTATGCTTGATACTGCTAGAGATGATATGCCTGATACTGCTAGAGATGCTATGTCTGATACTGCTAGAGATGCTATGCTTGATACTGCTTTGCTTGATGATGCTAGAGATGCTATTTTGCCTGATGATGCTATGCTTGATACTACTAGAGATACTACTTTGCCTGATATGCCACTAGGGGTATTCCTTGATGCTCATATTGCTCGAGTTACTCCCAATGCTCGTGATGCTTCTGAAACTGCTGATACTATTGAGATAGAACCTGCTTTTGCTCCTGCTAGATCTAGCTCTCCTAGATATGAATTGCCTGATATACCTGAGAGTTATATTATGGAGGGAGAGATAGCTGAGGATTTTCTTGCGTGTAAGGATGCCTATGACGCTGAGAAATTACTTCTCAAGTGGAAGGAAAAATCTCTGAAAGCTAGGATGAAATACGACCCGAAGTTTGCCACTTCACCTATCTTTATCACCGATAAGGATTATGAATTCTTTGTCGACCCTGAGATAATCTCTTTAGTCGAATCTGATTCTTTTCACGGTTATGAGTCTGAGACGGTCGTAGCCCATCTTACCAAACTACACGATATAGCCACCCTTTTCACTAGTGAGGAGAAGATCCGCTACTACTATATCCTTAAGCTGTTTCCTTTCTCTCTAAAGGATGACGCTAAAGCCTGGTTCACTTCTCTTGCTCCTGGATGTGTGAGTAGTCCCCAGGATATGGTCTATTACTTCTATGAGCAATATTTCCCTGCCAATAACAAGCAAGCTGCCTTGCAGGAAATATACAACTTTGCTCAACTCAAAGAAGAGAGTCTCCCACAAGCTTGGGAGAGGCTCATCCAGCTACAGAATACTTTCCCTGATCACCCTCTTAAGAAGAACGAGATACTTGATATCTTCTATAACGGACTTACCGATGCTTCTAAAGACCACCTAGATAGTTGTGCCGGTTGTGTTTTTAGGGAACGAACTATAGAACAAGCTGAGATCCTACTGAATAACATCTTGATCAACGATAATGCTTGGACTATTCCCGAACCACCTCCTAAGCCAACTCCTAAGAAAATAGGTATTATATTCGTCAGTCTTGAAGATATGCAAGAAGCCAAGAAATCTATGCAAGAGAAAGGCATTAAATCTAAAGATGTAAAAAATCTACCACCTATCGAAGAGATCCATGGTCTCGATAACCCGATACAGGTAGTAGAAGTAAATTCTCTGCGTAGGTTTGATGAGAGTGATATTCCTTTTGATAAACCTGCTAGCCTATGCTTTGATGAATTTGAAAACTTTGTTGGCAAACAACAGAGTTTCAATGATTATGTTAGCAGACAATTGGAACAAAGTACTCGTATGCTTAGTCATTTAAGTGCTTGTGTAGTCAGGAATGTCAATGATCCGAAGCTTCTGAGTAAACATGCCTCTATGGTTACTACTCAGGTAGAACAAGCACTTAAAGCTCAGAATGACTTGCTCAATCAATTAAATGACAACTCTGTCCGAGTCATTACTAGAGGAGGCAAAATGACTCAGGAACATTTGTATCCTGAAGGCCATCCTAAGAGAATTGATCAAGATTCTCAAGGAATTAATGCTGATACACCCAGTCATCCTAAGAAGAAGAAGAAGGATGATAGAAACCTACATGTCAGTTCATCAAATACTGTCACACCTGAAGAACCAAATGATATTTCTGCGTCTGATGCAGAAACACAATCTGGTGATGAACATGAACCTGGTGACAATATGGACAGTGATGTTCATAATAATGCTCAACCTAGCAATGATAAGGATGTGGAGATTGAACCTACGGTTAATCCTGATAACCCACAACCTAAGAGATACGATAAGAATGACTTCACTACTAGGAAGCATGGTAAAGAAAGGGAGCCATGGGTTCAGAGACCCATGCCCTTTCCTCCTAAGCCATCGAAGAAAAAGGATGATGAGGATTTTGAGCGCTTTATTGAAATGTTGAGACCCGTCTTTCTGCAGATGCGGTTAATTGATATGCTCAAAATGTCTCCATATGCCAAGTACATGAAAGATATCGTGACCAATAAACGGAAGATACCAGATCTTGAGATCTCCACCATGCTTGCCAATTATACTTTCAAAGGTGTAACTCCTAAGAAACTTGGTGATCCTGGAGTGCCCACTATACCTTGCTCCATTAAAGGAAACTACGTAAGAACTGCCTTATGTGACCTTGGAGCCGGTGTTAGTGTTATGCCTCTCTCTCTTTATCGTAGACTTGAACTAGATAAGTTGACATCCACTGAAATCTCTCTGCAAATGGCCGACAAATCGATTGCTTTCCCTGTCGGCATTTGCGAGGATGTGCCTGTTGTGGTTGCTAACACCATTATCTTAACATACTTTGTTATCTTGGATATTCCTGAGGATGATGCCATGGCGATCATTCTTGGAAGACCATTATTAAACACTGCAGGGGCTGTTATAGATTGCAACAAAGGCAATGTCACTTTCCATGTCAACGGTAATGAGCATACAGTGCACTTTCCGAAGAAACGATATCAAGTAAATTGCA
The DNA here is from genome assembly GCF_904849725.1 of Hordeum vulgare subsp. vulgare. NCBI lineage: Eukaryota > Viridiplantae > Streptophyta > Magnoliopsida > Poales > Poaceae > Hordeum > Hordeum vulgare. The sequence goes on from NC_058521.1 coordinate 135,748,802, forward strand.
TCAATGCTATCGGAAAAACTTCATCGATTCTTATAGGGAGCTTTGAATGCCCTATTCCTCGTGTCAAGATGAAGTATGATTTGCTTGTTGGGGAGATTCATATCCCCATTGAGGTGACTTGTTGGGGCTATTCGACAATTCTCCGTTTCCTTTTGCGATTTGAAAAAGTTTTGTCATGAGGATTTGATCAACCCCATTGACGGATTTCTTTCGATGACCATGAAATGGATGAATCAAGGAGTCACATACCTCTGTTTTAAGCTTTCACATTCTGTTGCTTAGAAGAAAAATGATAGATTTAGTTTAGTTTTCCCTGTTTCCTGTTTTAGCGTCCCGGAGAAAAGTACCCCAAAAATAAAAGTTCTCCGATGGTCCTGAAAATCAAATATGATTTTTTCTGGATTTTTTGAAAAATACTGGGACTGAGAGGTGGCCTAGGGGCCACACCAGTGGGCCACAAGCCCTGTAGCCACGGCCTCCCGCCTGGCCGCGGCCACCAAGCTTGTGGGGCCCATAGGGACCCCCTCCACTCATTCTACCTCCCATCCTCTTCTTCTACCTCCAGAAAAAAAATCGTTTCGCAGCTCAAACCCGTGTTCTTGCTCATTTGGCTGTGGTTTTCGATCTCCTTCCTCAAAGCACCATTCTTCGAACCGTTTTGGGGAAATTACTCCTTGGTAAGTGACTCCTCCATGGGTCCAATTAGTTTCTACTCTAGTGCTTTATCCTTCGCGTATTCTTGCTACCTTGGTGACCCTGTTCTTGAGCTTGAAATGTTGATTTTAGCTGGTCCCAAGTAGTTTTAGCGCGTGATACGGTCTCTAGGCACTAGTAGGAGTAGTTGCTACGAGTTGGGTTAATCTTTACTCACTTTTCTTTCAAAGTCTCTAAAAATTTCAGAATTTTTCAGAGTTAGAAAAGGGAAAAGATGAGGAGGTTCTTGAGAGGCTCTTCAAGCCGTAACCCCAAGGAGGATGAGAAGAACAACCCCAAGTACGTGGTTCCTCGAGTCACAGAAGTTCGAGCGTGCGAGTGGCCAAGTGATGAATTTTTGCGTGCCGCTGGGCTTTATGAAGACTTTTATTACTTGGTGGAGAACGCGGGTATTACCGCGTTCGTTGAAGATAAGTGCCCACAATACCTCCTCCTCACCAATATTTTCGTTCAAAGCTTCAACTTTTATCCGAGGAAGAATCCTCCTATGGTTGAGTTCATGTTATATGATATCCCCCAGCGCATGACACCACATGATTTTTGCAATGTGTGCAAATTATCTTATGTTGGGGATATTCATGATCCTCGTCCACGGGACTTGGAGGATTTCATAGGTACTATTGCTATTGGAGAGGAGAGAGGAGTGTCTCGCGCTAGAATTGCTAGCATACATTTTCATGTGCTTCGGTACTTCTCATTATTTGTGGGAAAATGTTTGATTGGCCGTGGGGAGGCTGGATCACTTAGCTCTCCAGACCTTGCGGTTTTGCGTGAAGGCCTTTATAACAATAAGACTTATAGCCTAGGTGCTATAGTAGCTCAGCGGTTGAACACAAACCGTTCCAAAGGTGTCGTCTATGGAGGTATCTATGCTACTCGTCTTGCTAGACACTTTGAGATACCTATTAGACTTCGCGAGGAAGAAGAAATGCTTCTTCCTGAGAAATATCTGGATTATGACAGCATGGTTCGCCATGATTTTCTGGATAGAGATGCTAGTAGACGGATGATTTATAATCTGGTATTTAGTCAGGGTACTCGAGAGACTATTACTGTGCCTGCTCCTTCTTTGTTCAACCTTTATGCAGGCAGGTGCATTATTATGCCCTGGGACATCTACGCGTATTGGGGCTTGGCCCAACCACAAGTGCCCATGCCCGAGCCGCCAGTCGAGTACCAGACGCCAGTTTATCAGTGGGAGCCAGAGGAGCTCACACGGCAGTGGCATCCACAGTCCGCTCCGGAGTATCCCGGAGCTGGTTATTTCCCTCCTTGGGAGTAGACCAAGTTAGGCCAAAAGCCTAAGCTTGGGGGAGTACGTGTTCTCACCAACTTTACATTCATGCTTATGCTTTCACTTTGTTAGTCGGTGTTTACACTTTGCCACTGTATTATCCATGCTAGTTTATTTTCATTTTCTTGTTTTCTTGTTTTGTGTCCTTTTGAGAAAACCCAAAAGGATTTTCCTTTCTTCTTTTGCTTGTTGGGAGTTTTCCCGTGTAAATAGTTCTCTTTTTCTTTGGGTCAAGGTAGAAGATATTGGTTACAATGTTTAGTGGCTCTTGCATGCATACCTGTTTAGCTTTCAAAGAGCCATATTACTTTGTCTTCTCCTTTGTGTTTGCCTGCAGATTCCAGCTATAGTCCAATGCACGAGCACTCTTATTATTGTTCACATCGTTCGATCGTGCAAGTGAAAGGCAATAATGATGATATATGATGAAGTGACTGAGACTGGAAAAGCTGGTATGAACTCTATCTATTTTGTTTTGTAAATATGACTAGCTTGTCGTCCCAGATTCAGCTTTGTTGAGAGAGAACCATGTTTGCAATGACAACTTAGAGATCATAGTTTATGATGCCATGCTTAATTAGCTAGGAGCTTATAATGGTTTGTCTTGAATGCCAACATAGATTTTGAGATGACTATGATGTAGTATGATAGGATGGTATTCTCCTTTGAATGATTCAAGTGGCTTGACTTGGAGCATGTTCATGCATGTAGCTGAAACAAAATCAACATAGCCTCTATGATGTTCGTGTTCATGGTGATTTATATCCTGCTCATGCTTGCACTCAATGTTAGTCAAACTCATTACATCTTGATGACTGTTGTCGCTCTCTAGTTGGTCGCTTCCCAGTCTTTTGCTAGCCTTCACTTGTACTAAGAGGAATACTGCTTGTGCATTCACTTCCATAAACCCAAAAGTTTTTCCATGAGAGTCCACCATACCTACCTATTTGCGGTATCTACCTGCCGTTTCAAGTAAATTTGCATGTGCCATTCTCTAAACCTTCAAGAAATAATCTGTTTTGCATGCCCGAACCGCTCATGTAGTGACAGGGGGCTATTGGTATCTTCCATGTTAGGCGCACATGTGTTTATTCATTGTCATTCACGAGAAAGAGGCCGGTAATTGGAATGCCCAGTTCCACGCTTAAATCGAAAACATAACTGTAAAACAAGACTCCCCCCGGATTGATGTTAGTATGGACGGTACCCGAGGATTCGGCTAGCCGTGGAGTGTGATTGATTGGTGGTGGGGGAGTTAAAACTTTACTTTTCTGTTTGGGAACCGCCTATAGCATCTGTAGCATGGAAGATATTGAGAACTCTTGGTCATTGCGTTGACAATGAAAGCATGCCACCCAAAATTATTATCTCTGTTTTCAAAGCTTGAGCTCTGGCACCTCTGCAAATCAATGCTTCCCTCTGCGAAGGGCCTGTCTATTTATTTTCCCGTTGAGTCATCCTCTTCTTATATAAGCACCAATTAGAGAGCACCTCTGACATTTTTATGCTTTGCTTTTGATTGATATTGAGTATAACTATGATTGGATCTTCATTGCTATGAATTACAATGTTTAGTCAGCCCTTGATCTTTGAAAGTGCTCTGCATTTATGTTTTGCGGTCTCAGAAATAGCTAGCGAGATACCACCTATTCATATTGATTCATGCTTGTTTTGATTGAATTGTTGGTAGCTGGAACTCATTATTATTTGCTCGCTAGCTGATTATGCCATTGATATTAGTTTACGTGAGACCTTTGTGTCACTTGCTTATGTGGTTAACTTGTGATCTTGCTGAAATTCTGGTTATGAGTTAGACATAGTTGCAACAACAAGATCAAACAGAGTTTGTCAAAGTTTTTCTTTCTCTTTCAGTTTGTCAACTGAGTTGCTTGAGGACAAGCAAGGTTTTAAGCTTGGGGGAGTTGATACGTCTCCATCGTATCTACTTTTCCAAACTCTTTTGCTATTTTGGACTCTAATTTGCATGATTTGAAAGGAACTAACCCGGACTGATGCTGTTTTCAGCAGAATTTCCATGGTGTTGATTTTGTGCAGAAATGAAAGTTCTCGGAACGTCCTGAAAATTTACGGAGAATATTTCTGGAAAATATGAAAAATACCTACGCAAAGATCCACCGGAGGGGGTGAGCCAGTGGGCCACAAGCCGTGTGGCCGCGGCCACCCCCCCAGGCCGCGCCGTCGGGCTTGTGGGGCCTACGAGACTCCGCCGCCTCCAAACTCAGCTCTATATATTCCCTTTCATCCCGGAAAAAATCAGGAGAGAAGATTTCATCACGTTTCACGATCCAGAGGCACCGCCACATCCCGTTCTTGCCATGGAGGGTAGATCTGGAGTCCGTTTTGGGCTCCGGATCAAGGAGATCGTTGCCATCGTCATCATCAACCTTCTTCCCTCTCCAATTCCATGAAGCTCTTCATCGTTCGTGAGTAATCTATTCGTAGGTTTGCTGGGCGGTGATGAGTAGGATGAGATCTATCATGTAATCGAGTTAGTTTTGACGAGGATTGATCCCTAGTATCCACTATGTTCTGAGATTGATGTTGCTACTACTTTGCTATGCTTAATGCTTGTCACTAGGGCCCGAGTGCCATGATTTCAGATCCGAAATTATTATGTTGTCGCCAATATATGTGTGTTCTAGATCTGATCTTGCAAGTTGTAGTTACCTACTATGTGTTATGATCCGGCAACCCCGGAGTGACAATAACCGGAACCACTCCCGGTGATGACCATAGTTTGAGGAGTTCATGTGTTCACCAAGTGCTAATGCGTTGGCCCGGTTATTTATTATAAGGAGAACCTTAATATCCCGTAGTATCCATTTGGACCCCGCTGCCACGGGAGGGATGGACAATAGATGTCATGCAAGTTGTTTTCCCTAAGCACATATGACTACACACGAAATGCATGTCTACATCACATTGACGAACGGGAGCTAGCCACATATCTCTCCGTGTTATAACTGTTGCATGATGAATGTCATCTAACGAATCACCGATCCATTGCCTACGAGTTTGTCCCACTGCTGATGTTACTTGCTTTGCTCTGCTGCTGTTACTACTGTTGCTGCTATTGTTACTTGCTTTGTCCTGCTGGTGCTGCCACTACTGTTGCTACTACTGTTACTTGTTGTTGCTACTTGCTACTGTTGTCACTACTGCTGTTCCTTGCCACTGCTGTTACTCGTTACAGTGTTGCTACCTGCTACAATACTTTTCTGGCGCCATTGATACAACAGTTAGGAATAGTCTGCCTTGTCAACACATCATTTCTGGCACCGTTGCTATCATACTACCTTTGCTGCTTATATCCTGCTTGCAGATACTAATCTTTCAGGTGTGGTTGACCTGACACCTCAACTGCTAATACTGGAGAATATCCTTTCATTCCCATAGTGTTGAACCAACAAATTTGGGTTGAATACTCTACCCTCGAAAACTGCCGTGATCCCACACGCTGGTGGGCCATTGCAAGACAATTGCTAATTGTTGAGAAACTGGAAGCAACTCTTTTCTGGCGCTATTGCCGGAAAGGCATCAAGTCAGGAATAGTTGCACGTCAACACGGGACGAGTTCTGCCTTATGTTCGGCTGACCCTAGTTCAAATCATTCTTCATTCACAATTGACAAAACTTCGCCAAGCCCACAAGAAAAAATATTTCCCTCGTAGGGTTAACCACCTCTTTGATTCTTGTGCGCCAATGAGAAATATGCGGTTCCATCCCAAGATAAAATACATAAGTTACTTTTCATATAACTTGTGCGTGCCCCTAGCAATGCTCCTCATCCCTTCCAAACGTCAAGAAGAACACCAAAGAAACAAAGATATGGCGACTACTCCAGGCTCATCCTCACGCCCTCATGGCTCACTTCCACGTGATTGGGTCAGTTGTTCTATCTCGCGCCTTCGTCTGCACGAGATTGAAGTGCAGGGGTACTTGCCTGATTCAGATCTGGCACCTTCCCGCTTCGGGCGAACCTCCACCTACGGCGAGGCTTTTGCAGAGAAATTCCCCACACCCCATATGGAGGAGAGAGTATGCTTTGTTCCATTCCTCTTATGAGGCCTGGGCTTCCCTATTCACCCCTTTTTATGGGGTTTATTGGAGTTTTATGGAATCCAACTCCACCACCTTACTCCCGGATCCATCCTCCATATCTTGGGATTCGTTGATCTGTGGAAGATGTTTCTGGGTTGTGAGGCTCATTTTGATTTGTGGAGGAAATTTTTCTGCCTTGTCTCCCAAACTAAGGGAGGGACCATTTGCAAAGTGGACTAAACCGAAGTATGGCATATAGCGGGAACTGGGTATCCGGTAGGGACCCCAAGGGTAACTTTCGAAAGGTGGATCTCAAAATGGTCCTATATTGAAGATGTCCCTTTATTTGATCCTGTGTGGAGGGGTCTGCCCGAATTTTCAACTGCTCCCGTTAAGAAGCGGTTTAACTCGTGTCCGAGGAGCCCTTATTAAGAAGACAACTTGGAGGTGAAGCAGTTGGTTGCCAAGGTAAAACTGTTGGCATATTTTAAGCTTACCATGATTGATGCAATGGTTGCGGCCATAAACCGATGTGTTCAACCTCTTCAACAAAGGTCCCATCCCCTATGGCAATATAATGTTTCAAGTGATGCCACTCGGTTCAAACGGGAGGGTCCTGCGAGTCCAGCAACATTGGCTATTGTATTAGTCGACCTCTACAAAGGAGAAAAGGAGGATTTAGTTTGAACACCAAGGAAGGCTACTCAAGCCATAACCCCATCGAATGGGTTAGTGTAGCTTTGTTCCCCTTAATTTGGATTTTTATTTACAACGATCCTTGGCTGATTGAATTTGTGAAACTTTGCTCAAATAGGAATGGAGATGCTGGGTAGAGAAAATCAATTGCCCTCCTTCCCAGCGGGAAAACTATGGCAAGGACGACGATGCAAGATTCCATGACCATCTGGATACGTCAATTATCTTTGAGGACGGCTTCTTTTTTCAAACCAGCATTAATGGCTCTGAGATCACCCTCATATCCGATTATCCTAGGATACCTCCTTCCTCGACGAGGAAAAAAAATTAAAACTTCTTCCCGAAAAGGACGCCCGCTTGCTACGACGACAACTCCTACCCCAACAGGTCGTCGCTCCACGCACTGAGCACCTGTTAGTGCAGAGTCTACTGAGCTCGTGTCGAACAATGGCAGGTCCCCTAAACATGGTGCATCCACAAGGACCACTTCGACTCCTTCTCCTGCGAAGAGGTAACGAATTCACTGTAAGCATTTCTTCTCCAATCAGCGACAAGTATTTACACGTGTTGCCATATTTTATAGGAACCGGACACAATCACCCTTATCAACGACATGGGCTAATGCGAAGGTCCTTTCTGCAAATTAGCCCCCTAAGGATCACGACGAAGTTTCGGTTACCAACTTCGAAGTTCAGAGCGTAATGAACCACCGTCGTCGGAAAAAAATCACTGCGCCATCTTGAATTTTCCGAACATGAGTTTCATGCCTTGAGTTTGGTGATGCGCACCTCGGAGCCACCCGAGCAGGACTTGAGGGAGTCGCCAACCGTATGTCAACAAGTCTTAAGGTATGTATTTAGATTTTTGCAATTGCATACAAATCTCACGCCACTAGCCCCCGATCCTCGATCGGTTAGTATGGCCGATCTGAGGGTCTAAACACACTTATCTACATGTTTTTAGGGTGCGAGGATAAAGATAAGGAGTTGTCCAAGGACGTTGGGTTGTACCGAACACAACTTGACGCTGCGAAAACCAAACTCGAGCAAGTAAAAAGTTCCATAAGAGAAGCACATGGTGAGAAATTTATTATCAAATCATGTGGTTGCCATGTTATATTTCTTGAACGAAAGTATACTTTATAGCAGCTGAGTCTATATGTCAACTGCAAAGAGATCTGGAAGCAGCTAAAGAATCACAATGATACACCGAATCTCAGAATGAGGCCAAAAGCCACTCATTATTCTGATGTACTGATGAAAACAAAAAACTTAGGGTGGAAAAACAAGAACAAATCAACCAAATTGAGAGTTTAAAGACTCAACCGACACACACAATCAAAGAGAACAAGAGATTGAAGAGTGGAATGTTCGGTAAGTAATATGCCGAACTCGTAAACATACGAATGTGTGATCTGAAATTCACAAATATTCCACTTATCTTTATGGCCCTCCTGACTGGGCGGCCCAAAGAAGAAGCCAGTTCATTTAGTGGTGATCTTCTAAAAGGAATTGACTATAGTTTATGAATGAGGGCGAAAAGTGATGAAGAGCATGCTAAAGGCATTATGGCCGACTGAGAAGCCTCCGGAAGGGATGGACGAACTGGTTGAGCGCTTCAAAGGGGCTCGGTGCCGATTTGAATTGTGGAAAACATCGACCTGCCAAGAAGGTGTTCGAGACGCATGGGCAATGGTGAATACTAGGTTCACTAAGCTCAAACCTAAAGAACTGGTGCGAGTTGGGCCGGCAGGGGTCGATGGTCAAGAGTTGCCTCTACACTTGGTTTATGATCAAGTGATGCCCGCCGCATGCCTATCGCGACAAGATTGTCGTCTGGATGTGATAATAGTAACCTAGATCAGCGACCAGAAGTGTGATTTTATGTAACTAAGTACTTACCTCACTTTGCTCTTTGTCCGATGTGTTAATACTGTCTTAATCGACCATCTGCTTCTCCCTCCCTTGATAATAATCAGGAAGTGTTTCGTACTATGTAACTTGTAAAACAGGTAAATAGTTCAGCGAACCAGGCAATCCAGCCATACGAGGCTAATGGATAGATCATTATCGTGGAGTTATTTTATACTACCTCTATTTAGTAAGAAACATCTTCCCAAGAAAATAGTTCCTCTATGGGTTCCTTTCTTTGGGTTTTCGAATATCCGCCATATGTGGATGAAGAGTATGTTGGTAAAATTAACCCTTGGTGACGATCACCTAATTATTGTCACCTTCCTTATGCATGACCAATTATGTCATTAAGAATCCTAACTTTCGGCTTCACCCATCCGAGGTACTTATACGGATTACCCGGTCGTAACACTTGCAGAGGTGCTCCCTCTATCCTCTAGACGAACAATCGGGAACACAGAGGATAAACACACTAGCCACGTAACCCAGCTTGGCCAAATATGAAGTCAAATTTAGTGCATATAACGTAGTTATAGGAAGGATAGACACATCATGAAATAGATGCACAAATGTACTATTAGTGGCTTGTATTAGAAAGCTCCCAGGTGTCTCCGAAAATTGTATCTTCGTGGACACAGTTTGGTTTATACGAACATAAGCTGAGATATGTTAATCAACTTGAAAGAGGAAAAAAGGATACAGAAAAAACTGAAAAGATAGAAAGGGACTAAATCGGGATGACTCCACCAATCTAGCTATAGAAACGCCAAAGACGAGCCACGTTCCATGGATTTGGTTCCAAACGATTATCTGTCGCGTTGCGGAGACGATACGCCCCTCATGCAAGCACATCGCCGATTATGAAAGGGCCCTCCCATTTGAGTGCAAGTTTATTCTTCTTCTTCTCAAGGAGACATAGCACAAGCTCGCCCACATTGTAAGTCTTCGCCCGAACTTCCCTTCTCTGGTACCGTCGGGCCTGCTGTTGATAGAAGGTGGAACGTGCCGGTGCTATATCACTCTCTTCTTCTAGTGCGTCCAAGTCATCCTGCCAATCCAACTCGGCTTATTTTTCCTCGTACATGCGGACTCTAGGTGCATCATGAATGATATCACATGGGAGGACTGCTTCCGCCCCGTACACCATGAAGAATGGCGTATAACCCGTTGATCTGTTCGGAGTGGTGCGTAAACCCCACAATATGGAGTCAAACTCATATACCCAATGGCAATCGGATTCTTTCACAGATCGGGCTAAACGTGGCTTGATTCCGCTCATGATGAGACCGTTAGCCCGTTCGACCTGTCCATTTGTTTGCGGGTGAAACACAGAAGCGTAGTCGAGCTTAATGCCCAAGTTCGCACACCAGTCCTTAATTTCGTGGGCTGTGAAATTGGATTCATTTTCCGTTATTATACTATGCAGAACGCCATAATGGTGCACCACATCTGTTATAAAATTGATGATCGGTCTGGACTTGGCAGAAGTTATTGGTTTAGCTTCGATCCACTTAGTGAACTTATTGACCATAACCAGTAAATATTTATTTTTCTTGCATCCCCCTTTGAGAGGTACGACCATGTCCAGCCCCGAGACCTTGAACGTCCAAGTGATATGTATTGTCCGAAGAGCTGTTGTACGCATGTGGCTTTGATTTGAAAAAGGTTGACATCCAACACAATGATGGATGAGTGTATGAGCATATGCTTGAGTTGTTGGCCAAAAGAAGCCAGCATGGAATGCTTTGCTTACTAGAGCTCTAGCCATTGCGTGGTGACCACCCATACCTGCATGTATTTCACACAAATGTGGTTTACCTTCTTCTTTGGATATGCATCGCTCCAGGACTCTGGCGGTGATTTTTCTATAGAGTTCTCATTCAAGAACCTTGTAAGACTTGGATCGTCGAACTACCCGTCTTGCTTCTGTTTGGTCATTGGGGAGTTCCTGGTGGAGAAGATAAGTCGGGAAGGGTTCAGTCCATGGCGCGATTACGGTCATGATTTCGTAAGGTGAGAGTGTTTCTTACAGTGTGGAGCCGCTGATGATTTGATCATTGCTTAGTCTCGCGGATGTGTTGGTTTCCCTCCAAGCTTAAAGGGTGATGTAGGACAACGCCGACAAGTATTTCCCTCAGTTAAGAAACCAAGGTATCAATCCAATAGGAAGATCCACAAGACTATGTAAGCAGCACCTGCACACAAATAGCAAATCCCCGCAACCCAACGCGTGGAGGGGTTGTCAATCCCTCATGGGTAAAGTGAGGATAGATTGATAGATGCAAATAAGAGTGATAGCAAATAGAACACAACAAGGTATTTTTGGGTTTTTTGATAATATAGATCTGAACAGAAAAGGGAAAATAAAATAGAAAAGCAATAAGAAAGTAGAGATTGCAAATAGATGACTACTGGCTTATCTCGAGAAATAGCGAACGATGTGTAGACAAATTATTGTTGGGAAATTGATAGAAAAGCGAATAATTATGACGATATTCAAGACAATGATCATGTATATAGGCATCACGTCCCAGATAATCAGACCGACTTCTGCGTGCATCTACTTCTATTACTCCACTCAACGACCGCTATACAACATGCACCTAGTGTATTAAGTTGATGGAGAAACGGAGTAAAGCATTAAGAACGATGACATGATATAGACAAGATCTATTCATGTAGGTATAGACCCCATCATTTTATCCTTGATAGCAACGATACATGGAGAAGCGGAGTATTTTGTCACTCAGATTGAGCACCGCAAGATCAAACCCATCACAAAGCACCTCTTCCCATTGCAAGATAAAAGATCAAGTTGGCCGGACAAAAAAAAATATTGGAAAAGAAATACGAGGCTATAATAATCAAGCATGAATATGTTTTCATGGATTTGATCATAAACTCATAATTCATCGGATCCCAACAAACACACCACAAAAGAATGAGTTACATCATATGGATCTCCAAGAGACCATTGTATTGTGAAACAAAACGAGAGATAAAACCATCTAGCTACTGCCTACGGACCCGTAGGTCTGATATGAACTACTAACGCATCATCGAAGCAGAACCAATGAGGATGGTGAACCCACCCGTGACCGTGTTCCTCTCCAGAACATGCTTTAGATTGGTTTTCTTGGTTGTGGAACTTGCGACGGCTGAAACGATTTTTCATCGACTCCTCTAGGTTTTTCTGAATATTGGGGTATCTATAGAACTAAGAGGCGGTGGAGGGGGTGCCTGAGGCCCCCATTGGGCACTAGGCCGTGTCGGGAGCCTCGGGCATGCCCTAATTTCTAGTGGCCCCCTCGGCCTCGTTCGCTGCTCATTCTTGGATCGCAAGTTTCCTTCTGGTCAAAGAAATATCTCCGTAAAGTTTTGTGACAATTGGACCTCATCTGATATGGATTTTCTACAAAGGAAAAAATAGCAAAAAACAACAACTAGCACTAGGCACTATGTCAATAGGTTTGTCCCAAAAAATGATATAAAGTTGCTATAAGATGATCATAAAACATCCAAGAATGATAATATAACAACATAGAACAATAAAAAATTATAGATACATTGGAGACGTATCAGCATCCCCAAGCTTAATTCTTGCTCGTCCTCGAGTAGGTAAATCATAAAAACAGACTTTTTGATGTGGAATGTTGCCTCACATGTTCATCATATTCTTTTTGTTTCAGCGTGGTCATGTGGACTTGTAGGTGATGCAAAGCAATAGTCTATAATTTTACATGAAAATTTCAGTACTCAAGCATATCAACAAGCAACCAAGTTTTTCAAAATATCAACGCTAAAGAACGTTATCCCTAGCCCATCATGCTCTATCAGTGACCCATTCATGCAACAAACTCAAATATTAACTACATCCAATGCTCAAGTATGATAGTGGTGTTCCTTAGTTGGTGCTTATAAGAGAAGATGGTGACTAAATTCATAATAAAAATTGCATAAACTAAATAGATAGGCCCTTTGCATATGGGTTTCCTAGGGTTTTATAATGATAATAAAACACTAAAATAATTGCCGAATGTGACATAGCTCACGTTGCCCCAGCACCAACCCAGCTCGTGTTGCCTGATACGTATCCAACATATCTATAATTTTTGATGGTTTCATGCTATTATCTTGTCAAACTTTGGTTGTTTTGCATGCCTTTTATTTATATTTTGGGACTAACTTATTAATTCAGTGCCAAGTGCCAGTTCCAGTTTTTTCCATGTTTTTGACCCCTTTCAGAGGAGATTTTGAAACGGAGTCCAAACGGAAGAAAATCCCCAAAAAGATTTTTTCTGGAACGGAAGAAGATCGGGGGACTTGGGAGCCAAGCCAGAAGAGCCCCAGGGGCCCCACAAGCCCCCACCCCGCGGCCAGGGGGCGCGCCATGCAGGCTTGTGGGCCCCCTAGAGGTCCCCTGACCTAGATCTTGTGCCTATAAATTCCCAAATATTCCCAAAAAAATCAGAGGACGATCGCAATCACTTTTCCGCTGCCGCAAGCTTCCGTCTCCGCAAGATCCCATCTGGGGCATGTCCTGGTGCCCTGCCAGAGGGGGGATTCGGACACGGAAGGCTTCTCCATCAACACCATGACCTCTCCGATGATGCGTGAGTACTTCACCATAGACCTACAGGTCCATAGCTAGTAATTAGATGGCTTCTTCTCTCTCTTGGATCTTCAATACAAAGTTCTCCATGAACTTCATGGAGATCTATCCGATGTAATCTTCTTTTGCGGTGTTTTTGTCGAGATCCGATGAATTGTGGATTTATGATCAGATTATCTATGAATCTTATTTGAGTTTCTTCGGATCTCTCTTATGCATGATTTCATATCCTTGTAATTCTCTTCGAGTTGTGGGTTTTGTTTGGCCAACTAGATCTATGATTCTTGCAATGGGAGAAGTGCTTGGTTTTGGGTTCATACCGTGCGGTGACCTCACCCAGTGACAGAAGGGGTAGCGAGGCACGTATCGTGTTGTTTCCATCAAGGGTAAAAAGATGGGGTTTTCATCATTGGTTTAAGATTATCCCTCTACATCATGTCATCTTGCTTAAAGCGTTACTCTGTTCATCATGAACTCAATACACTAGATGCTTGCTGGATAGCGGTTGATGTGTGGAATAATAGTAGTAGATGCAGGAAGTATCGGTCTACTTGTCTCGGACGTGATGCCTATATGCTAGATCATTGCCTTACATATCGTCATGACTTTGTGTGGTTCTATCAATTGCTCGACAGTAATTTGTTCACCCACCGTAATACTTGCTATTTTGAGAGAAGCCTCTAGTGAACACTATGTCCCCCAGGGTCTACTCCACACCATATTTTCAGCCTTACACTTTTTACTTCGTTGCACTTTCCGCCTTCAGATCTCACTTTGCAAACAATCTTGGAGGGATTGACAACCCCTTTTAAGCGTTGGGTGCAAGCTTGTTTGTGTTTGCGCGGGTACTCTAGACTTGACGAGACCCTCCTTCTCGATCGATACCTTGGTTCTCAAAATAAGGGAAATACTTACTGCTCCTGTGCTGCATCACCCTTTCCTCTTCAAGGGAAAAACCAACGCAAGTCCAACCTCCGTCAACGTGTCAATTTCTGGCGCTGTTGTTTGAGAAGTAGCAGAAGGATTTCTGGCGCCGTTGTCGGGGAAGGACTTTTGTTGCCGTAGCGGAAGAATTTCTGGCGCCGTTGCCGGGGAGGAAGATCAAGTCAAGAACTCATCCAAGTAAGTGTCGCAAACTCATCTCTTGCATTTACTTTGTTTGCCAGTTGCCTCTTGTTTTCCTCTCCCCCACTTCACCAATTTGCCTTTTTCGTTCGCCTTTTCGTTCGCCCTTTTTCTCGCCCGCTTTTTGTTTGCTCGTGTGCTTGCTTGCTTGCTGAAGTCACCATGAACGAAAACACCAAGCTTTGTGACTTCTCGAATATTAATAATAATGATTTTATTAGTACTCCGATTGCTCCCGCCACTAGTGCGGAGTCATACGAAATCAATGCGGCTTTGCTGAATCTTGTTATGAAAGAGCAATTCTCTGGCCTTCCTAGTGAAGATGCCGCATCCCATATCAATACCTTCATTGAGCTTTGCGATATGCAAAAGAAAAGAGATGTGGATAATGGCGTGATTAAATTGAAGCTTTTTTCCTTTCTCGTTGCGAGATCGCGCAAAAACTTGGTTTTCTTCTTTGCCCAAAAATAGTATCGATTCTTGGGATAAGTGCAAAGATGCTTATATATCCAAGTATTTACCGCCGGCTAAGATCATCTCTCTCCGTATGATATCACGAATTTCAAGCAACTTGATCATGAGCATGTTGCACAAGCTTGGGAGAGAATGAAATTAATGATTAGAAATTGTCCCGCTCATGGCTTGAGCCTTTGGATGATTATTCAAATCTTTTACGCTGGCTTGAATTTCGCTTCTAGAAATATCTTGGACTCCACCTCAGAAGGAACGTTCATGGAAATCACGTTAGGAGAAGCCTCAAAGCTCTTAGACAACATCATGACGAACTACTCTCAGTGGCACACTGAAAGGTCACCTACTAGTAAGAAGGTACATGCTATAGAAGAAATTAACTCGTTGAGTGCTAAGATGGATGAGTTAATGAATTTGGTTGCTAGTAGAAGTGCTCATTTGGATCCTAATGATTTGCCTTTGTCTTCTTTGATTGAGAGTAGCAACGCTAGCTTGGACGTTAATTTTGTTGGTAGGAATAACTTTGGCAACAACAACGCTTTTAGAGGAAACTATGTTCCTAGGCCTTTTCCTAGTAACTCCTCTAATAACTTTGGCAACTACTGCAACAAAACCCATGGAAATTACAATAGATCACCCTCTGATCTAGAGGGTAATATCAAAGAGTTCATGAACTCTCAAAAGATTTTCAATGCGTCCATAGAGGAAAAACTACTCAAAATTGATGATTTGGCTAAGAGCGTTCATAGGATTTCTTGTGATGTTGATGCTTTGAAAGTTAGATGTGCTCCTCCCAAAATCAACATGGATGAAAGTTTGAAAGCTATGCGTGTTTCCATGATTGAGAGCCAAGAAAGAACTGCCCAAATTCGTGCTAGACATGAATGGCTTAAAAAGGCGTGTTCTCGTGATAAGAATCACGAAGATCTTAAAGTGCTTGGTGTGACTCCCATTGAATCTTTGTTTTCTTGTGTCAAACCTAATGATTATGGGGCTGGATATGAATCCACTTTGTTTGAGAAGTTCCCCAATGATTCGGAGTCCACCTACCTTGATGCTAAAAGCATTAAAAGTGGAGTAGAAGACGTTAAAACTTTGAGTAGTAATGAAATTACTACCGTGGATTTCAAGGAATTCAATTATGATAGTTGCTCCTTGATTGAATGCATTTCTTTGATGCAATCCATGTTGAACTCTCCACACGCTTATAGCCAAAACAAAGCCTTTACCGATCATATCGTCAAAGCTATGATAAAAGCTCTTGAAGAGAAACTTGAATTGGAAGTCTATATCCCTAGAAAGCTTCATGATGAGTGGGAACCTACCATCAAAATAAAAATCAAAAACTATGAGTGCAATGCTTTGTGTGATTTGGGTGCTAGTGTTTCTGCGATTCCAAAGTCTTTATGTGATATTCTGGGTTTTAATGAGATTGAAGAGTGTTCTCTTAATTTGCATCTTTCTGATTCTACTATAAAGAAACCCATGGGAAGGATCAATGATGTTCTTATTATTGCAAATAGGAACTATGTACCCATGGATTTCATTGTGCTTGACATTGATTGCAATCCTACATGCCCTATTATTCTTGGTAGACCTTTCCTAAGGACTATCGGTGCTATCATCGATATGAAGGAAGGGAATATTAGATTTCAATTTCCTTTAAGGAAGGGCATGGAACACTTTCCTAGAAAGAAAATAAGATTGCCTTATGAATCCATGATGAGGGCTACTTATGGTTTGAGCACCAAAGACGACGATACGTGATTCTATCGCTTCTATGCCTAGCTAAGGGCGTTAAACAATAGCGCTTGTTGGGAGGCAACCCAATGAATTTATCTTTTTCTTTCTGTTTTGTTGCGTCCACACTTTCACAATTCTGTTGTGATTGTTTTTTTGTGTGTTTCTTTTTGTGTTTGAGCCAAGAAAAACCTTTATGACTAGTCTTGGTAATGGTTGTTTGATCCTGCTGGAAAAAGACAAAAACTTTTCGCTCACGAGATGATTTTTCATTTTTATTCAAAATGAGCTTTTGAGTTCATTCCTTTTGCTGCTGATTGATATGCTTTTTCCACAGACCTTTGTAATGTTTCATATTTTTTGAGGTACCATAAGTATACGAAGTATACAGATTGCTACAGAGTGGTCTGTTTTTGACAGATTCTGTTTATGTTGAGTTGGTTGCTTGTTTTGATGAAACTATGGTTAGTATCGAGGGGTACTAGCCATGGGAAAGTGAGAATACAGTAGCCCATCATCAATATAGATGGAATTCAAGTTTGCTACAGTACCAAAGGAAGTGGTAGTTTGTTTTCTTGTACTAATGTTATCACAAGTTTCTGTTTAAGTTTTGTGTTGTGAAGTTTTCAAGTTTTGGGTGACGTTCTCATGGACAAAGAGATAAAGAGTGGAAAGAGCTCAAGCTTGGGGATGCCCAAGGCCCCCCAAGCAAAATTCAGGGACACCAAAAAGCCTAAGCTTGGGGATGCCCCGGGAAGGCATCCCCTCTTTCGTCTTCAATCCATCGGTAACATTACTTGGAGCTATATTTTTATTCACCACATGATATGTGTTTTGCATGGAGCATCTTGTATCTTAGGAGTCTTTTCAATTTGTTGTGTCACAATAATCCTTGCTGCACACCTTTTTGAGAGAGAGAGATATGCACTCATCATGATTTTGCTAGAATGCTCATTGTGCTTCACTTATATCTCTTGAGCTAGATACTTTTGCTCTTGTGCTTCACTTATATCTTTTGAGCTAGATACTTTTGCTCTCGTGCTTCACTTATATATTTAGAGCACGGCGGTGCGTGATTTGGTAGTTGGCTTATGCTATGAAAGTAGTCCCATGTGCTAGGTACCCAAAGAGGATGCAAAAACCTCCATCTTCATGTGCATTGAGTAGAAAGAGAAGTTTTGGTTCCTCTCAATTAGTTTTGAGACGTGGATTCGGTAATATTAAAAGTTATGTTAGTAGGGTGTTGTGAATCTAGAGATACTTGTGTTGGAGCTAGTGATTCTCGTAGCATGCACGTATGGTGAACCGCTATGTTAGGAAGTCGGAGCATAATTGATCTATTGATTGTCATCCTTTGTGTTGAGGTCGGGATCGCGCGATGGTTTACACCTACCAACCCTTGCCCTCGGAGTATGCGTTTAGCACTTTGTTTCGATTACTAATAAAAACTTTTGCAACAAGTATGTGAGTTCTTTATGACTAATGTTGAGTCCATGGTATAGATGCACTTTCACCTTCCACCATTGCTAGCCTCTCTAGCGCCGCGCAATTCTCGCCGGTGCACAAACCCACCAAATTCCTTCCTCAAAACGGCCATCATACCTACCTACTATGGAATTTTCATAGCCATTCCGAGATATATTGCCATGCAACTCCCACCGTTCTGTCTCATGACTTGTGCGTCACTCTCATATTGCCATTGCATGATCATACTAGATCGTTGCACATCCCGGTACACTGCCGGAGGCATTTCCTATGGACTCATCATCATTGTGATCTTTGAGCTTTGAGTAACTAAAAAGTGTGATGATCATCATTATTAGAGCATTGTCCCATCTGAGGAATAAAAAAAAGAGGCCAAAGAGCCCAAAAACAAAAAAAAGAGGAAAGAAAAAAAAGAGGCCTAAGAGCCCAAATAAAAAAAGAAATGAGAGAAAAGAGAGAAGGGACAATGCTACTATATTTTTCCACACTTGTGCTTCATGTTAGCACCATGTTCTTCATGATTGAGAGCTTCTTGCTTTGTCACTACCATATGCTAGTGGGAATCTTCGTTTTATAACTTGGCTTGTATATTCCAATGATGGGCTTCCTCAAAATTGCCCTAGGTCTTCGTGAGCAAGCAAGTTGGATGCACACCCACTAGTTTTCCTCTTGAGCTTTCACACACTTATAGCTCTAGTGCATCTCTTGTATGGCAATCCCTACTCATTCACATTGATATCTATTAATGGGCATCTCCATAGCCTATTGATACGCCAAGTCAGTGTGACCATCTCCTCCTTTTTGTCTCACAACCCCCACCACACTCTATTCCACCTATAGTGCTATATCCATGGCTCGCGCTCATGTATTGCGTGATAGTTATAAAAAGTTTGAGAAAGTAAGAGTGCGAAAACAATTACTTGGCCAATTCCGGGGTTGTGCATGATTTACATTAGTTATGTGAGGATGATGGAGTATAGCCAGACTATATGATTTTGTAGGGATAACTTTCTTTGGCCTTGTTATTTTGAAAGTTCATGATTACCTTGCTAGTTTGCTTGAAGTATTATTGTTTTCATGTCAATAGCAAACTATTGTTTTCAATCTTATGGATCTGAACATTCATGCCACGTGAAAGAAGTTGCAAAGGACAACTATGCTAGGTAGCATTCCACATCAAAAATTCATTCTTTTTCACTTCCCTACTCGAGGACGAGCAGGAGTTAAGCTTGGGGATGCTTGATACGTCTCCAACGTATCTATAATTTTTTTTGGTTTCATGCTATTATCTTGTCAAACTTTGGTTGTTTTGAATGCCTTTTATTTATTTTCTCGGACTAACTTATTAATTCAGTGCCAAGTGCTAGTTCCTGTTTTTTCCATGTTTTTGACCCCTTTCAGAGGAGATTTTGAAACAGAGTCCAAACGGAAGAAAATCCTCGAAAAGATTTTTTCTTGAATGGAAGAAGATCGGGGGACTTGGGAGCCAAGCCAGAAGAGCCCCAGGGGCCCCACAAGCCCCCACCCCGCGGCGAGGAGGGCCGCGCCATGCAGGCTTGTGGGGCCCCTGGAGGTCCCCTGACCTAGATCTTGCGCCTATAAATTCCCAAATATTCCCCAAAAAGCAGAGGACGATCGCAATCACTTTTCCGCCGCCGCAAGCTTCTGTCTCCGCAAGATCCTATCTGGGGCACGTCCTGGTGCCCTGCCGGAGGGGGGATTAGGACATGGAAGGCTTCTCCATCAACACCATGACCTCTCCGATGATGCGTGAGTAGTTCACCATAGATCTACGGGTCCATAGCTAGTAACTAGATGGCTTCTTCTCTCTCTTGGATCTTCAATACAAAGTTCTCCATGATCTTCATGGAGATCTATCCGATATAATCTTCTTTTGCGGCGTGTTTGTCGAGATCCGATGAATTGTGGATTTATGATCAGATTATCTATGAATCTTATTTGAGTTTCTTCTAATCTCTCTTATGCATGATTTCATATCCTTGTAATTCTCTTCGAGTTGTGGGTTTTGTTTGGCCAACTAGATCTATGATTCTTGCAATGGGAGAAGTGCTTGGTTTTGGGTTCATACCGTGCGGTGACCTCACCTAGTGACAGAAGGGGTAGCGAGGCACGTGTCGTGTTGTTGCCATCAAGGGTAAAAAGATTGGGGTTTCATCATTGGTTTGAGATTATCCCTCTACATCATGTCATCTTGCTTAAAGCGTTACTCTGTTCGTCATGAACTCAATACACTAGATGCATGCTGGATAGCGATCGATGTGTGGATTAATAGTAGTAGATGTAGAAAGTATCGGTCTACTTGTCTCGGACGTGATGCCTATATGCTAGATCATTGCCTTAGATATCGTCATGACTTTGCGCGGTTCTATCAATTGCTCGACAGTAATTTGTTCACCCACCGTAATACTTGCTATTTTGAGAAAAGCCTCTAGTGAACACTATGGCCCCCAGGGTCTACCCACACCATATTTTCAGCCTTACACTTTTTACTTCGTTGCACTTTCCGCCTTCAGATCTCACTTTGCAAACAATCTTGAAGGGATTGACAGCCCCTTTGAAGCGTTGGGTGCAAGCTTGTTTGTGTTTGCGCAGGTACTCTGGACTTGACGAGACCCTCCTTCTGGATCGATACCTTGGTTCTCAAACTGAGGGAAATACTTACTGCTCCTGTGCTGCATCACCCTTTCCTCTTCAAGGAAAAAACCAACGCAAGACCAATCTCCGTCAATGTGTCAATTTCTGGCGCTGTTGTTTGAGAAGTAGCATTGCCCCTCGTGTGTGTCTGGGTGCAGCATTACTATCCCTAGGCCTCGCACCAGCGCGCCCTCCCCCGCACCCGACGATGCCCGAGTGAGTTAGGGAAATTTCCCCAAATATCTTGCCCGACAAGCACAATCCCTAGTTTCCGCTGCCCTCTTGGTCCTGGCGGCCTTGTCCGAGTTGTCGGGCACGCGAGTCATCTCCATGAACTATCGTCCCCCCATCACCATGCAACAGTTAGCGAGCGTTGCCCTTAAAAGGCCATCCCACTCGCCCGTGTAGCCACACGCCTCACCTCGTCCGCCCCATCCGTCGTCTATTTCGCCCTCCGTCACGCTGGCCCTGAAGCCATCCCCACAATCCCTGTCGTCCTACGCCGACCCCAAGGCGGCCACCCGCCGGCCACAACTCTTCTTCCACCACTGCCTTGGTGAGCCTATCCACCCTCATTTTGTATCCTAATAATTGAGAATGTCTATTGTGATGGGTCAATATAACTGTGAATTGCTAAAGCTTTTGCTCAAATAACTGTGAATGGCTAATTTGATTGCCCAAGAGAACTGTAAATTGCTACTTTGATTGGTCAATATAAGTGTGAATTGCTAATATTTTTGCTCAATATAAATGTGA
This sequence comes from Hordeum vulgare subsp. vulgare, assembly GCF_904849725.1. Classification (NCBI taxonomy): domain Eukaryota; kingdom Viridiplantae; phylum Streptophyta; class Magnoliopsida; order Poales; family Poaceae; genus Hordeum; species Hordeum vulgare. The sequence goes on from NC_058521.1 coordinate 135,770,325, forward strand.
ATGGCTAATTTAATTGCTAATTGCCACTATGATTCCTCAGTATAATTATGAGTTGCTAATATTTTTTATCAGTATAACCGTGAATGGCTAATTTGATTGCTCAAAATAACTATGAATTGCTACTATGATTGCTCAATATAAGTGTCAATTGATATTGTTTTTGCTCAACATAATTGTGAATGCCTAATTTGCTTGCTCAATAGAACTTTGAAATCTATCGTGATTTATTAATATAATGGTGCATTGCTACTATGAATGCACAATTTGTTGTATGATTATGTTCCCTTTGTTGTTGCCTGGTCGATTGATGGATCTTGTATGTGCTAATGGATATAACTTTAAATGAACAAGGTACATAAAGTCAACATGCTTTTGCTACTCCCTGATTAAGTGGTTTGATTCATAAGTAAGATTTGTTTAAGTAAGTGCTCCTCTGTGTTGATTTTTTAGGACATTTGGCATTGACACCATGACTCCTCGTCGTCGTCATGCCTCCTGTACCGCAACGTCATCGAAGGTGTGAGTGCCTCCTCAATGGGCATGGACCGGGCAGCAAGGATTTTTAGCATGGTATAGAGATGGTAGGAGCGCTTGCAGGAACTGAAGAACGTGTGGGCTCTCGCATACGAGAACCCAGACCTTGCGGAGGGCTTTTAACTTTGCAATGATCATATGTGTGATGCACCGAGAGATCTAGTAGACGTTGTCAGAGGGGAGGTGGGATGAAGAACGTGCTCAGATGCTGATTCATAGCAGGCCGACATTAGTCGTCAAGTGGGCATTAGACGAGGAGAGATGTCCTAATCACGTTCGTAGAGGCCGATGGGGATGTATGATAGGGATAATGCCGCCAAATACGCCCGCAGCACCACCACTCAGATGGATAGAGTGTGTGGTGTGTGCTTGTTTTGATAGTGCAACTTTTAGAAATTTTCTAATTAGTATGCATATTAGTTAATTGTGTTGAACTTATGCTATTGATGCGACATTATATTTTGCTATCCCAAAAGATGTCATGGAAGCATAGTTAACATTTTGACTCATAGAAGCTACCATGGCACCATGTTGGGCTGCAAAAGGAAGTCTTTGTTGACAGAAATATTCCCATATGTGATATTTTATTATGTTCGTTGTACATATCAACATGTGGTACAACTTGAATGAATGAAAGGTGCTTATTTCAACAACTGGGGCTCCAAAATAGGATGGAAATGTTGAGTCAGATGTGGTACTTAATACAGAAAGCAAAACAGAGATCAGAATCATATTTGATTTTGATAATACCATATCTTTTTACTTAACATCATATGAAGATGTGATCCACACACACATGCACACACACCAGAATACACAATAGAAAACACAAATCACAGACTGCAAGTACTGCAAATATCTGAACTTCAAATGCATAACAAGTTCTCGTCTTGAAATACTAACACAACTACAAATGCAAAACAACTTCTGATGTTGAGGTTGAGCAAGGGATTTTTGATTTTGAGGCCCAACACCTTTAGCAACATATCCATGCTCCCACCTTTAGCATATAAATAATTTAAAATTTCAGATTGAACACATATAAGGTAATGATATTTGGCAGGCAGAAAACACACAATATGCTCATTTAAAAATGACAAGGCAATCTGTCACAACCGTACACACATACGAGTTTGAATACCAACTTCATATAAGTCAATGTTGAATTAATATGACTTTTGCAAAATGCAAAATTACTGCTGCAATTTAGGAATTAGTTAAAAATAGGGGTTCGTATGACCAGTACCATTTTCATGCTCATTTGAAATCAATAAAAGAACATGCAACATGAAGTTAACATGGCCCATATGGACATGTAATGAAAGTAAACAGAATATAGTCCATAGCACATGCAAGAAGCACTTACATGTAGTGAAGCAAAAGGTTATACAACACTGCAACATGACTAAGACAACATAACTAGCAAGATTAGTCCTCCTAATATTTGGAGAAGACATGACCTCTATTTTTTATTTTTAGATGCAGACTTATTGAAGCAAGCCATAACTAGACAGAATTTAAGAAGTGAAGCAAGTGACTGCTACATACCAAATATGTTATAAAATGCAAAGGAATTCACATCCAACTACCCTAAAACTTGTATCTCAACACTCACACCATGACTATAAGCATGAAGAGAAGAAAAATTAGATAGAGTGTGAAGCTTACTATTCCTCGGCCGTAGACCGCTGCCCCATGAGACGAGGAAAGCGACGAGGGAACCATGGAGAACGGCGGGAAGCAACGTCATGACAACTGTTTCCGTCCTCTTGTGTTTGGCAACGAGGACTCCACCGGCTCTTCAATCAATGTCACCTTCACAAACGCAACATGTAGCTTCTCTCTGGTTCTTCATCGTTCAGATGCTTGATCTTTGACCGATAGTGCCACCACCTCTGCCTCATGATCGCCTTCGGTGAATCCGTCTGCTCCATTCCCAGAGGAGGAGCTCTATGTGAAGCCGCGCGAGCCCCCCCAGGTGGATCGACTCCCTCTTGCTCGGTTTCAGATATGTGCTCATCAACTGCACGGTCGTCGCTAACCGTTGCTTGTTGTCAAACCAAGAACCGATCTCCCTCAGCTTGGCTAACTTTACCTCATCGCAACCGGAGATGTGCACGTACTCGTCATCCATCGAGGTTTTGGATTGGATGGAAGAGGGGATTGGACGGAAGAGGGGATTGGATGTGGGATTGGATGGAATAAGAGAGGAGGTGTGGTGGTTTTGGAATGAAAGACAAGAGGAGCAGTGTTGGTGTTTGAATGGCAGAGGATAGGAGCGGCGGATAGAGGAGCGGTGCTGGATTTGAAATGCAGGAGGAGAGGGCGACGGTGGTGTGGCAATGGAAGAGGAGAGGAGGGGCAATGTAAGAGGATAGGACGACTGCAGTTTTGAATTGGGCGAGAGTGGCGGCACGCTGGGAGAGGAAAAGTGAGCCCTCCAAATGATTGATTTACCCCTAACTTAACAAAGGGACCCGCATAATTTTCTTTTTTTTTGCGGGAAAACTTCCAATCTATTCATCTTCAATCATTGCAGTGCAACAAAAACTAGAAATAATAAAAATTACATCCAGATTCGAAGACCACCTAGCGACGACTACAAGCACTGAAGCGAGCCACTATCATCGCCCCTCCCTCGTTGGAGTCGGACAAATGTTGTTGTAGTTGACAGTCGGGAAGTCGTCGTGGTAAGGCCCCATAGGACCAACACACCAGAACAACAACCGTCGCAGATGAAGAGTGTAGATCGGAATTATCCAACCTAAAAGCACACGAACAAAGACGAACGACGAACAGATCCGAACAAATCCACCAAAGATAGATCCATCGGAGACACACCTTCACACGCCCACCAACGGTGTTAGACGCATCACCGGAACGGGGGCTGAGTGGGGAGACCTTTATTCCTTCTTTAGGGAGCCGCCACCGTCTAGTCTTCCTGAACAGAACACAAACCCTAACAAAACTTGAAGAAAGATCTAACAACGGAGCCCTACCACCGGCAAGGGCCGAGATCCACTCCGCCTCCATGGCCCTAAGGCCACCGGAGACAGGGCGGACCGGCGACAACGCCGGCGGGAGGCGGTGGAGCCCTAGCTTTTCAATTGATGTGGTTGGTAGCAGTAGCTTTTACTTGACGGGAAGATTACCAAATCATAGTATGTACTTCCTCAGTTGCATAATATATCTGACCAATGCCCTTTAGAAGGAATTAGCGAATTCCAGTTCCTCCACGAAACAAATTATGGAACGGAGGGAGTACTAATCTAATATATCTGACCAGTGCCTTTTAGAAGGAATTGGCTAAACCAATAGCTTGCATAATCATGCATGAGGTTTCAACCACTGTTCTAGCAGCCATATATATACAATGCATTGAACCATACCCAAACTTGCCATTTTAAGACTTAGGAATGCCATAAGATAAACAAAGCTTAATATTCTACTCCTTTCGTCCCATAATATAAAAGCGTTTTTATACTAATAATGTAGTGTCAAAAGCGCTATTATATTATGGAACGGAGGGAGTCCCATAATATAAAAGCGTTTTTATATTAATAATGTAGTGTCAAAAGCGCTATTATATTATGGGACGGAGGGAGTAGTGGCGAGGTTCATGCGTATATATCACCCAATCCAATCATATAAATCCTCTCTGATTTTGTAATATGTAGTGCACATTCTTCTGTGCCAATCATTGGCAAGGAAAATAGTGGGTGAAGAAGGCAGACAAAAATAAATACCTTGACAAGCACAACATAAATTAACTAATTAAGCAGTGGAATAGTTTGATGCATCTTCCAAGTGTGAAATTGAAAGGGACATCTGTTCTAATTCCAGCTAGCTCCTCTTCACCAATCAAACAGAAATGCTCCGTGGTTGCTTGGTGAAATGAAATGGTGGTAACTGAAAAGGGATCTTGCACGGTAGGATTTACACTTGCGGCTAAAATCTATAGCTTCTTTGTAAGCATCTGATGTGGAATCACACAATAGTGGAGCTCACTTTCTGTTGATTAATTTTCACCACTGTAGATTGTGCAAGTAAAGCACACACTTTCCACTAGTTCAGGGGTGTGCAGCGCAGTGTAGCTGTAGGGCAGTGTGGTGGTACGTACCTACCCGGTACTTTTGAACCCGGTCAAGCTACAACAAGACCAGGCTGTCGTAGAATGCCTTTTCTTCTTCTTTTTTGCAGCACGTAGACGAACACAAGGCATGAACTATTGTGAATTTCAGTTCATGGACATGTAAATCATGTGTGTGTGTGTGTGTGTATGTAGGAGTAGGAAGAATCACAATCCCACCCCATCAATGTCAGGTGAACTAACATACATACATATTTGCTACTCCTCACTGATTGATTGGATACTTAGCCATGGTCTGAGGAATTTAATAAGCTTGCTATCCATTGCTGCGTGGAAATGGATATTATTGGTTTAGGTATGGTTTGACAAGGCATGGATGTTGACTCGTTAACAGGGGACAGCGCCAAGCTAATTAAATCCAGGAAAAACCCAAGGTTTCTCACTTGCTTCCTCAAGGAAAGGAAAGGAAAGGAAATAATTGCAAAGGAGTTGTTAATATATGTGTAGAGGTAGTCTTCACATAAGGTTGACAAAACGTTTATGACTTTGTGCACAACCGAAATGTCTCGTGATTATCCGCGCGATTGGTTAAGTTGTAGTATAATCGTATGTAGACGGTGTCAGTCAAGGTCTAAACGGGGAATTACGATGGTCATCGCCCGGCGAGTAGAAAAACGCCTGAACAAAGCACATTTTATCTTTGGCAGAGCATAAAGAAGAATGGCCACGTTCTCACCGGGCGGCGTAAAAACGTAAACTTTGTGAAACATTCTTTGAAGAGCTAGCATGGATGGGAAAGAGAGGAGAAAGGCTGGACATGGACGCATGAAATAAAGAAATTGGCAGCCAATGAGAGATGGCAGTCAGTTCCGATGCGATAAGAGTGCAGTCAGGGTGGCTTCTTGACAAAAGCCCTTCAAGTCAAGACAAGACCCCCCTACTTCCTTCTTCCTCTTCTCTCTTTCTTCTCCCTCTTTCTCTCTTCACATTTCACACACAGAGGGAAGAGAGGGAGAGACCAAAGCAGATTAAAGCAGGCAAGAAGGGACAAGCAGATCCCCGGCCCTCTCAGCTCAGCTGTGGGATTAGCAGCAGAGTACACACGCGCGCGCCCCACAAGGCGAAAGAGAGCGTCTGTCAGTCAGATGCATCAAGACAAGAAGTTGCAGGGTGCGTGAAGAGCAAGAACACAGGACAGGAGAAAGAAAGAAAGAAAGAAACGGTCAAGCCTGCTAGCTGCTGCTGCCTCTGCTCAACCCGGGCCGTCTCTCTCTTTTGTGCTGTAAAAGGAAACGCAGTGCATGCCCTGGTATGTTGTTTGTCTCCGTCCTCGCCTCGCTCGCAATTCCTTCTCTTTGCTGAGGTGGATATATATGGGGGGGGGGGGGGGGGGGGTGTCCGGTTGCTCATGTGAGGCTTTCTTGTGCGCGCGGCATGCAGAAACCAAGCAGCCAGGAGCGCAAGGAGCTTCTCTACTGGGAGTGGGAGATCGAGGCAGCAAGAGTTTTGGCTTGGAGGTCCATCATGGAGGAGGCGAGCAGCAGTTCGGGCCATCCGAGGCACAGGGGTCCTCCTCCTCCTCCTCACCATGTTCTCGGATATGGCGGCTTCCATGCCGCCATGGCCGTGCCAACCAACTCCATGCCTCCCGCAACCTTCTTGTAAGAGCAATCTGTCTTCTTTCTCTCCCCCGGCCCTCTCTCTGCTCGTGGTTTGGTTTTGTTTGTCATCTCATCTATAGCTATTCTTTCTGCTTCTTTCCCCTATATGGAAACCAACAACCATGATGAACAGCATGCACTTATTTGTCAAGATTTGGCAAACACGAGTCCTGATGATTCATCTCTGCATGCGTGTTGCCTTGTATATATGGAGTTTTTTTTTGTCGGCTTGCTGTTCTTCATGCTTCCTGTCATCGATCCTGTGTGCGTGTAGACACACACACATACATACATGCATCCATATATACATACATAGGGATCTTTGTGTAGATCCGTGAGTATTAATTTGGTGATGGCACTGTAATGGTGACGGCCTGTACGTGCATGCATGCAGCAGCGAGCAAGACGGAGGAGGAGGCGCCTACTTCGGGGAGCTGGAGGAGGCCCTCATGCACCAGGTCGCCACGCTCAGCAGCGGCGGCAGGAGGATTTCCCATTCCCATTCCCATTCCCAACAGCAAACTGCAACGGCCACCTCCACGGCTCAACCTCATCACCATCACCACCACCATGGACACAACCACGCCATGCGTACGTACACACAGCACCTCTCTCTTACTCTCTCTCTCTCTAGCATAGCGTAGCCTGGCGAAGCGAGTCCAACAAGGGACCAAAGAGAACAAGGCTGCGAGCCACTTTACCAAGAGGTTAGGGCATCCTAGTCAAAAGTAACCATGCAGTGCGGCAGAAGTGTCAGTTGTGTGTGTGTGTGTGTGTGTTGCTTGTGACCCCCTTCTCTCTCTCTCTACCCCATAGTACTACCAGCTAGAGTGGTGGTGAGTCTCTGGCTTGGCTGGCTCTCTGCAAGCAAGCAAGCAAAGCAAACCACAGCTCAAAGGGAATAACCCCAAGGCCACTTTCAGTTTCACTGCCACGGTGGGCCCACGCGGCCGCTGCTACCCCTACCCCTTTGTGATCAGATCACAGGCAGTACCACCGCCGCAGCCTTTGCACTTCACCCCTCTCTCTCTCTCTCTGCCGTTGCCTGTTGCGATGCATGTCTTGATTGATCTCCTCCTCCCCTATGATATCTTCTTGCAGCCTTCCCCAGTACTGTGGCTGATACTGCTACAGCGGCAGCGGCAGAGGCAGCAGCTAGGCCGCCTCCTACGCTGGACATCTTCCCCTCCTGGCCGCTCGCTCTCCATCACCACCACCACACACCCAAGGTAAATAATAAATATACTACTTATATACTCCAGCATCACCCAAGGACGCGTACCGACTGCAGCAAAAATAAATGAAACTGTCCCGAGCATTTTGAAATTGTTTTTTTTTTCGTAAGCAGGAGGGTTCAAACGTGACGGCAGACAGCACGGACTCAGAGAGCAGCAGCAAGAACAACATCAACATGGACTCATCAGATCATCATCATCATCAGCAGCAGCAAGGGATGGCAGGATTGGTGACCGTGGCAGCCCAGTTCCATCAGATTTCACAGCAGCAGCACCACCAGCAGCAGGTACTCTACCGCTGTGAATGACCATATCAAAATGCATTCAATGCATTGGCATATGCACTGTTGCTTGGCTTCCTTGCATACTCGTCTTTGTTCTTTGCTTCTCCACATTCTCCCCTGGCCATCATCATCCATCTCTCCTACTCATACTAGTTAGAGTAGATAGATAGCCTGGTGCCATGTCAGTAGCTAGCTAGCTACGCCACAACTTCCAAGATGCTCATGTAGCAAAATGTTCCTGCTATAGGCAGCACAAGAAAGAAAGAATCGACACGGTTGAGGGAGGGTGTGCATTTAAGATGTGTTGCTGCCCCCAAGATCTCCAATCCCAACACGTTAGTTAGGTGAACCTTTTTTCTTCTTCTTCTCTTTTGGACCCATGGAAACAAATCCAGAGAGATTGTTGGAATAGCAACATCTTCCTTCCATTCTAGGCACGCACATTTGGATGGATAGGTGATTAATGTAGAGGATATGTTAGAATAGAGCGTAGCTGCCATGCCATTGCCATTGCCACAGCCATTGGTGATGCAATAGCATACGAGGGATCATTCTTACAATATTGTCTCTAACAAAAAAAAAACAATTAGTTGGATGCTTGAATAATGCCACCTTGCTTGGGTCAGTGTCTGCTTTAGGTGCACGCTGCTTTCTGGTCAATTGGTGAACTGCCAGTGCCAGGGTTATATGTATATACATTGTTGGATTGATAGACAAATAAGCAAGACAATCTCACGCACTAATTAATCAATCTACGCTTCTTTCTCAGACAAAATATAACAACAATTCACACTCAGTCAGCTGAAAGAGAGCCCTGCAAATTAGGGAGCGACGCGACAGCAACACACCATCAGAAAAGAAAAGCAGAACCTAACATATACTACTATAATTTTTTGTCTGTTGTTGGAGTGGGTGGTTTCCACCAAATGTACATGGCTGTTTATTTAATATGTGCTTGATGTAACGTGCATGCAGTAGAGACCATACTATATACTAGTAGTATTTGCTTGATTGCACCATGGACACATTGTTCTTCCATCTCCTAGCTCTATCATACTGATTGCTTAAGTGAGCATGATGTGTCAACTGATTGCTTCTTATTGACATTCTTCTTCTAATATGCAATGTGTTGAAGAAGAAACAAAGTAATTAACTGATTTTGGCTTGTGCTGGACTTCTCACGTTCGCTTGTCATGTGCAGAAGATGGCAACCAGTTCCACTCACAGTGACAGGACTGGCAAAGCGCTTGATCCAAAGGTAGCATCGAAATTTATGTTCCTGGAGCAATGCAATGCATTTGGTTTTGAGAATCCTGAGATTTATAATGATTTCTTCTTCTCCCTTGGTGGTCAGCAGACGACGAGGAGGCTAGCACAGAATCGAGAGGCTGCGAGAAAAAGCAGGCTGCGGAAGAAGGTAGGCCATCATTTGTAATCTGAACTGAATTCGTGTTTCCAGCAATGAATTTGCCAAGTTGTTGACTTTTGCATCTGCATTATCCATCGTGTGTAGGCTTACATTCAGCAGCTTGAGAGTGGCAAGCTCAAGCTTGCTCAACTGGAACAGGATCTCCAGCGGGCTCGTTCTCAGGTGCTCCTCATTTCTGCAGCTAATTTCTCCATGTGCACCTGTACATATATGATCACAAAAATCACTCGAGTTAGAAAAATATCATTCAAGTTCCTTCTATGTCAAAGTATCGAGCTAGGTTTTCATATTGTAAAGAGTGATATGAACCTATGAGCTTTGTATAGGGACTCTTGGTTGGAGGAGCTCCAAGTGGAAACTCCAGCCCTGGTGTGTAAAGTCACCCCCAGTATCAACTCTCCTGCGCATTCAGTGATTAGAATGTGTGGAATTTGGTTAAGATTTGGAATTGGACTGAATCGAATTGTGATGCCTATTTTCCAGGTGCTGCCATGTTCGATGTCGAGTACAACAGGTGGCTGGATGACGACAGCAGGCGCATGATTGAGCTCCGGGGAGGCCTGCACGCGCACTTGCCGGATGGTGACCTCAGGGCCATCATCGACGACACCTTGACCCACTACGATGAACTCTTCCGCCTCAAGAGTGCTGCTGCCAGGGCGGACGTCTTCCATCTCATCACCGGAATGTGGGCGACCCCAGCCGAGCGCTGCTTCCTTTGGATGGGCGGATTTCGGCCCTCTGATCTGCTCAAGGCATGTGCCTCTAACTACACTGAACATTGGCAATGTTATTCCTAAATAAAATAGAAATGAAATCAACTGTCGTTTTCTTTTCATAGTTTCTTGCAAAAAAAGTTCATTTGATAGTTCAAGAACCAATTGCCTGGCAAACTCGCGAAGTAAACTAGTGATGTCCTAATGGAAGTACATCCTTCCCACTGTTGTTGCAGACACTGGCACCTCAGCTTGATCCCTTGACTGAACAGCAAATGGTTGGCATCTGCAGCCTTGAGCAGTCATTGCAGCAGGCAGAAGAAGCTCTCACCCAGGGCCTGGAGCAGCTCCATCAGTCATTGGCAGTCACTGTGGCAGGCAGCGGGTCTCTTAGCGATGATACCAACATGGGGAGCTTCATGGGTGACATGGCAGTTGCTCTTGGCAAGCTGGCCAACCTGGAAGGTTTTGTCATACAGGTAACCCAAGATGTGTCACTACTCTTCAATCTTGATCATTATGTCAGTGTATATGTAGTGGCTGCTAGACTATTCGCTTATCTTATTCAAATTTGTAGATGAGCAATTAAGCCACCTGGTAAAACTTGCAGGGAAATATATCAACAATCTTCATTCAGGGGATATTTATTGCTCTGGCCACACCTAAATCGATTTAGCTCATCAATTCTGTTACTAACTGTGCCAAGAATATGTAACTATTTTAAACCTCATAAGACTTCCACCAGTAGTGCCAAAAATTAGTAATTTGTCAATTTAACAGGTCAATTGCTCCACAATTTGGAAGTTACCATTCTTTCGAATTTCATTTGTTTAACCATAACATGATGTATTCCAAAAAAGTTTATTACTAGCATCTGCTCTGAGTTTTAGCTACCAGGAATAAGATCACTGGGGCATGTGCTAAAACGACATATGTGACATGTCATTTCCAGGCTGATAACTTGAGGCAGCAGACTCTTCATCAGATGCACAGGATTCTGACAGTTAGGCAGGCAGCTCGATGTTTCCTGGCTATTGGCGAGTACCACAACCGCCTCCGTGCCCTAAGCTCCCTCTGGGCTTCTCGCCCTCGAGAGTAAGTACCATGCGAATCTTACCTCTGTCCTGTAGTTAGTTTTCTTTTGCTCGATATGGAGTCTGCTACCTGTAGCTGTTGAAGTTATAGCCTATCTACAATTTAAAAAATCTAACTGCATATGATTGAGCAAGGGCTTAATAGAGGCCAGAATAAGCTTAGTTTATTAATACCCAGATGTGCCCTACTAACCAGCCTGGAATCGACCACCCTCCTACCAGCAATCAAAATTCAAAAGTCAGCAGGCTTGTTTTGTACACCATAGCCTGCACTAAAACAAATAGCAAAAACAAGTGCATCTACGGAGTGCAGAATAAGAGCTAGACACAGTTTCTATTGCTTTTTCCTAGGATGTTTTCAGCTATCCCTGCCTCTGTCGCTTTTCCCTAGGATATGTTCAGCTATCCCTGCCAACTAACCATTTTCTGTTTCGGCCTAAAAGAAGAATAGGTTCAGCAGTTGTAGTACTACCATTTTTCTGGATCTATCTCTGATCTATTTATTGCCTGCGCATATATTGCCTGCAGGATACTGATGACAGATGAAGGCAATTGCGGAGAGCTAAGCATTGCAGCACATCCATCTGAAAGCCAATATTCTGCCTTCTGATTCAAATGTATTTTGGAACTAACCTTCAAAGTAGGAGCATAATCGAAACAACTGGGAAGAAATTTTTTTGGATGTAATGTAGCAGATATGTGAGAAACAGAGAGCTGGGAAACAAAGGAAGCTCCAGAAATGGGAGAACTTGTCAGAACGCGTAGAACTGTCATCAGATTTTTCTTGAGTCAAATGGTTTAATGTATCCTGGAGTGGGAACAAATGAAGGAAGCCCAGAATTCATTATTGAAACAGTACTTCAATTTGTGTTATTTTCATTACTTCTGGAAAGGCTGCCTTTTGTAGAAACTACCATGCACTACTACCAAAATATTTTGAATCTAATAGGTGAGCTATCTGACAGAATTTGGAAAAAAGATCACACTGCCAGAAAATGGGGAAAAGGTTATATAAAAATATATCGAAACACTGACATTCAATCACTTTTTTTTATCATCAGGAGGCTACAAAGGGGCAATCTCTGAGCATGAGTGCACAAACCTGTCCCAAATATCAAATTTAGTATCTCATTCAGAGTCTGATATTGCACATACTGCTGATATAAAGCAGCCTAGTACGTAAATAGTAGGAGGAAAGAATGGTCATTTGAAGTTAAACCTTCCTATAATTTTGCAACAGAGATAAAAGAAACCAGCTTAAGTTCAGGTTTCTTCCATTATAAACCAAAGTGTACACTGCACAACACTGATTATGCCGTGAAAAGAATTGCTTAGAGGAGCAACTAATACACATACATTGAACAAACACGTAAAAGAAAGGAAGAATTTTCCTGCATCTTCAGGGGGGAAATGAAGGATTTCCCTATGTCACACATGATTGTCATGTGGAGGAATATTTCAAATAAATTATATTATGGTATTCCTAAACAATGTGGATTTACACTGTTTTGGTTCTAACCTCACAGAAGAAGTATATATCATGTAAGAAAGAAATCAGCTCACAGCTAATTATCCTTTTTCTGGACAACTCGACTTTTGGACCAATCTTCCAAGGTTTTGCGGTGAAGAGCATTCATTTTGATCTTCCTCCTTCCTCGGATGACGTTTTCGGCGTCTTTCCAGTTTTCAGCGATGCCTGTCGCCACTAGAATTGCACACATGACACAGGCACTTCTTCCATGACCTGATGTGGTTGTAAGTCATGCACAAAACAGATAGCCATTTTATCTTCATGTGGTGTCACTTATAAATACAATAAAATTACCAAACTACGCTATGGTTCGCGCGGAAAGTAGGATGCAAACAAGAGAGGGGGGGAGATCATTGCTAACCAAATGCGCAGTGGACATAAACGGGCTTCCCCTGGGCTCTCTTTTCGCAGGCCCACCGCGCCGCGAATTCGATCTGGGACGGTGCCGGGGCCCTGGTATCCCAAGTAGCAAGGCATATATACTCATCCACCTTCACAAATGCGCTCCTCGGCAGCTCACAGGTGCAATCCACGACGGACGGAACCCCGGGAGGCAGGTGCTTCGCCATGAACGGCCAGCCCCCGAGGTAGAGCCCCTCGGCGATCTCGTCGTACACGTTCTCCTTCCTGAGGAACCTCTTCACCTTGGCGTACGTGCGTGCCAGCATCAGGAAGGGGCCGAAGAGCACGGACGACCAGAGGGGGAACCGGCCCGACGGGGTCTTGCCCAGGATCCAGGGTAGGTTGACGGCGGTGTGGGACGCGACAGTGACGACGTAGGCGACGCAGCTGGTGGCGAGGATGGGGGCCGTGGCGGCGGCCCTCACGCCGACCTGCCGCAGGGCGAGGGACGAGACGAGGAGCGCCGTCGCGGCGATGCCCGTCACCTTGGAGATCCCCATTGCTGTCTTCGTTACCAAAAAGGTGGAATCTGGTGCCAATCCCTTTGGGGGTAATGTCGATTGAATCGAAAACGGAGTGGATCAAGAAGCGATCTGGATGTGGAGAAGTTACCGGCGGTGGCTGAGGGCGTGCGGGCAAGGAGAGGAGAGGAGAGGAGGGGAGAGTGGTGGGGAGAAGATGCGGTGGAGCGGGGGAGGAAGACAAGGCGGGAAGAACGGGGGAAGAGGGGACTCCCGACATAGGCCGAGCAGATTATGATAATCTGGATTATGAACATAGATTATATAATCTGATTTATAAAATAACTCATGTGGGCATGTTTGGAGGTTAGATTATATAAACTGTAAACCAGCTTTTAAATTGTACAATGACATGTTTGCCCTCTGTCTACAAGGAAAAATAGAAAAGTGGCGGTGGCACTGCGTAATTCTCTTGAAGTTTACGAGGGTAACACGTCATTTGTAATCCATAATCTCATTTTAGCTGGGGTAGAGCAGATTATGAAATTATAATAATCTGGTCATCTAGTTTATAAAATCTATAATATAAACTGTCCTATTTAAAAATACAATAGATTATAAAAACCAGATTATATAATCTGGGTCCAGATTATATAATCTGGGTGGTTCCAAACAGGGCCATAGTCGGGTGGGTCGAGACCGAAACATTGCTGCCATGTCACAAAAAAATGAAAAATCTGATCATTCGTCATTTCAAATGGAGTATAAAAATTGCTAAAGTTACCTTTTTGGAGAAAGTTAAAGTTTTTAAAAACGGACCCATCTCTATCGGAAAAATGATTATGATCAACGCGGGGCATCGGGGCATCCACAAGCTTCGTTGCTCGATACGTGTCTTACTCACCACGCATGCCTTTTTTATGTTATCTTTGCAACAATAATATTGTTGAAGAATAATGACGAAGGACGATGAATGCCTAAGTGCGTGAGCGGCTAGAGATAATATTATAATTTTTGCAACATGAACTTTTTACGTAAAATGCGTACCATGGCTTTATAGAAGAAGAGAATTGAACATATAAGACCATTACAACTTAGTGCGAACAGCAAACGTAGCACCCACTCCACATCTCGCTAGTCCAAAGACATCCATCAACAACCACATAACTATAAAGCAAAGAGCTTGCCCAAAAACGAAAAACCTCGGCGCGTCTCACCGACGTCGGTCACTTTGAAAGAAAGGTAGCTCGTGCCAAGCTTCCCTTATCGACGCACCCACACCCTTAATGCCTAAAAGGAGGTGGCAAGAGGATGGCGGGACTCTATCCGACTCAAAGAAGGCGCCGTCTTGGATTCACCACCGACGACCGTACATTGCGCCAAAGAAGAACAATCGTGGGTAATGGCGAGCACCGGAGAAGTGCAACACATGACTCCATGCCATGTCTCTCGACACGATGCTCCGAACAAAGGGACAACGTCGAATACGCTATCATCGTGCCAATCCTGCACGTATTCAAGGCTTTCGCCCGGAGACAACTGCCAACACCAAGAGAGCGAGGGACATGGTGACACACTCGACAACGCCTCCAAGAAGGAAATGACAGCCACGAGCGTCATCGTCGCCAGCCCGATCAAAACCGGAGAGGATTTTCATCCGTAATGTTGCACATCTCCACACCTCCAGGTAAGGAAGCCCTGCCCATGAAGCCTTGCACCGTCCCCACCGCAACAACTTGCCATTGAAGCCACGCAGCCGAGGTCCTTCCACACCCGCAGTGCCGGGGGAGCGCGCCATCGCAGCCACGATCAAACCAGACGAGGAACCGCAACTACCTACCGCGCCGTGCGAGGGCCAGGACCACCACAACAGCCTTCACTCGCACCAGGGGACTGCCATGCGAAGGAACCAGCTACATAGGCCCAAACCAAAACCGAGATCTGATCTGGATCTGACCCACACCGCACCTCCATCGAACCCTCCGGCGCCAACGCCTCCGGGGGCATCACCGCCCGCCCACCACGCGAAGACGGTCGACCGCCCGCTGTCTGACAAGAACCCTACCTCGCAAGGCCTCCATGACGCTGCCACCTTCATGGCAGAGGGCTCCCGCCGCCGCCACCCCTCCCTAGATCGCCTTTCTGCAACGTGCCTCAACTCGCTCCACCGTGCTCCCCGCCGTGCGCTAGCGACCCCCACCAAGAATCGCGCCACCAGCCACCCCACCTCCAAGGCAGACCTGAAGAGGACCCACTCCGTGTGAAGGGGTCCTTCAGTGGAGCCACCAGCACCCGCTCCCTTCGAAAGCAGGGCCCGACCGCCACCGCTGACGCCGGCGGCGGCAGCGTCCGAGGGGAGTATATCCGGTGGCCTCCTGTAGTAGGGACTTGGGGCCTCCCGAGCCGCACGCGCGTGCGACCCAGGAGGGAGAATCGCAACATGATGGATCTTGTTACAGAAACTTAGATGCGATCGAAATGTTGTTTTAACTTTTGCAACAAGGATCTTATCGCAAAAAATTAGAGAGAAAAGTTGTGCAACATAGCTCTTGTTACAGAAAATTAGTGAAAATATGGTTTTGCAACAAGGATCTTGTTACAAAAAATTGGAGAAGAAGAGGTTCTGCAACATGGGTCTTATTGTAGAGAATTAAAAAAGAGGTGGTTTTGTAATAAGGGTTTTGTTGCAGAAAATTAGAGAAGAGAAGATTTTGCAACAAAGGTCTTGTTGCAGACATATAGAGTTTTGTAACAAGAGTTTTGTTACACAAAAATAAAAAGGAGGAACAAATAGCACTGTCAATGAATAGGACAGATCGCTAGACGACACAGCTTTTAGAAAGATCCATCGGCCGGCGCGTAGCACGCCCCATCTCCATGTGAAAAAAACTTAAGGCCATATGTTAACTATCAAGCCTTCTTACAACACACCATACAAAGGTTTTTATTTTTTGCTTTTTTCCCTCCCCTATTCCTTAATGCGTAGGGCAAACTCTCCCCTCGAAGCTTCAGCGGCCAACCTGTGGATGCGCCTCCCCTCTGCATTTCGCTCCGGTGGCCGGTGGCAGGGAGGAGAATCCCGATGCCTCTGCTCTACTTAGTAGTTTATGATAAGGTGTTTTAGTCCTTGTAGCTGTGGTGTGTAGGCGAATGGTGATGGTTCTTGTTTGTGTTTGTCTTCCGCGCTGTGCTCCTCATCGAGTTCTCCCATCTGGTTGTACTCGACAGAGCTCCGACGTAGATTTCTGTCGTCTTCTTGGCGCAGTGGGTTCAGAGTTTGTCAGGATCTAGCTGTAGTGGATCATATAGGAGCACGAGACTCACGCTGGAACAAAAACTGCCACCTTAGCTCGGATAGTCGTCATGGAAAATATTATCTTGGTCATATATGCATCGATAGCTAGCAATCAAGCAAGAGAGAGCCTGGATCAACATTTTTTGTCGTATAACTCGGGGCGGGCTCGATCGTACAAGGGTTGATGCAATGCATGTGTCGCTCAAACACTATATTTCTTAGCCAAAGTTTCAGCATCTGGTGGGGTGTGATAAATTTCCCGGATCACAAAACAGAATGCGACATTCCTGAGTAAGAAAGATCACCAGCAGGTTAACAACTAGTACACCGAACCCCACACAGAACATGGATTTCATAATTATACACACAATATGCACACTATACATGCGAACAACAGGGTATCACAACACAAACCCTACAACTCAAATCATATATACCCAAAAGCTATAAAAAGCAAATAATACTAGCTTAATACACGTAGAGGTCACATGACCCAAAATACAACAAGCATCAATGGAAGAATATTTTTATTATTAAAGACAAGTTCAACAAATGGCTTAGGAAGACTTTAACTAAACGAACAACCCTCTAGAGAAGCCAGACTGGTGTTTGATACTTTCAAGCTACTTGGTCAGCGTCGAACTCCACATAGAAGCCACTGGTGAGGTGGTGGTCTCCTATGCAAAAAGCTTAATTAAACAACGATGAGTACATATGTGCTCAACAAGACTTACATCAAAACTAGCTACTCATGCATCTAGTATCAATGAAGAGGGTTGTGGGTTACATTAGGGAAATGCCAACTTTGACTTTTGGCTATCCTGAACTACGACTACCACTATTTGGATTTAGAGGTGAAGGAGCGCACATGAGTCCATCATCTAGTTAGTCGCCAAATCAATACAGTAACCCTGGATACTCTCTTATCTACGCTCTGAGAAAGCAATCCAAAGTACTCACACTTGTACGAGTGTTTTTAGTGTAACTGTCAATTTTACTATGAACATTATAAGTCTCTGAGTAGTCCATATCCGCACACACGACTATTCGCACATATCATTAACCATACATGGGTGTACTTCTTCACACACGCTTTCACCGCTTACCATCATGGACTCGATAGACTTAAAGAAAAACCCGGGAAGGGTGTTAGCCACGACTGTTAACCTACAAGACTCCAGTCTAAGTATATCACATATCCGAGCCAGAACTCATAATGGAAGCTCGGCTGAAGTTTCCAATATGGTTGCAAAACATTCCGTGCAGGGTTTCCAAGCCCATCGCCTTGGATCGTACTTGTAACACCCAAGATTTTTTAACTTTTATTTTCTGGATTTCCTTGGATTTTTTTTTAATTTTTGACTTGACAAGAACTTGGAAGTTTTCTTGCTAATCTCCATGAGAGAAAACTTTTGAGCTTCTTGTCCACCAAACAAATTTAGAAATATTCTCATTGCCTTTCTCATAAATGAAATGGGTAAAAGAATATTTCTTTTATTCTTAAATTGGATTCCTTTTACTTATTTATTTTTTGGATTTCTCCATAAGCTTATACATTAATTCTTCAAAGACAATTAATCAACATTCTGTTTTTAAATATTTTTACTCCTCTCCTAATCCATGAGTTTTTTTTAAGTTTTCCAAAGATTTAGAAGGGTTGGATCACCCCCAATTAATTTTATTCTTTAAATGGGATTTTCTGTAATGAGTTTGAACTCCAAAACTTTTCCAAAGGAACCCCCTCTTTCCTTTGGAGTCTTGACCCCAAAGTTTGGCAGTTTGTAGTCCTTGGTAACCTCAACCTATTTCAGCAAAAACTTTGGGATCTCAAGTTTGAAAAATTCAAATTTGGTTTGACCAAAGTTTGACCCCAGAAACTCAGTTTTGATTCAAATCTGCCTTAAACTCCACCAAAAATTTTGAAAATTTTTGCAGCCTATTTCCTTCCTATGACAGAGCTTCCCTCCAAATTTCAGCCTCAATTTCATTTCCTAGCTATGGTTTTTCTCCTGTCGATCACCTCTACTGCATTGGACTGAAGAAGTCTGAATTTATTTCAGACCTACCTTCAGACAGGCGCCACCCTCTCCCCCATCGTCAATCTCACTAGTGACGATGCCCTCCTCGTCGATCCTGTGCTCCTTCTTATCCTCTCCATCGCCCGCGAGTTTGGCCCCTTCCTCCTCGTCGGTGGCAAGCCGTCAGAGCCTGCCCAAGCGACGGCAGCAGCTCTGCTTCGACAGCAGAGTGCTTCTACTGCACTGCCGCACCGCACGGCACCGCCCATCGCTCTGGCAGCCTCCTCGCGACCACCTTCTTTGGTTCAGCCCCGCAAAGCTCGTCGCAACGCCCCTGCAACCCCAGAGCACCATTCCTGCCGCCGCAGAGCTTCGTGTTGACTGCATCGTCGCCACGTTCTTGTCGTGCATGACCAAGCCTCCTCGGGTCAAAAATGAGTTCCTCTCAGTGATTAGGCTCGTCCAGTACCACCTAATCGCCTGCCCAAGCGCCTGCTTCGCCGGAATTCCTTGCCGGAGTAATGGCCGAAGCCCCTCCCGCGGCGCCTATTTATAGAGCCCTTCCCCAGCGCATCTGAGCTCACCCTCCTCTCTCCCGCACTCCATCTTCCCCTCCAGGAAGCAGCCGATCCAGGAAGAGACCCTCGAGGGACCTTCTTCCCCAGCTCCGGCCGCCCAGATCCGCTTCGGGGTCCGGCCGCTCCCGTGCTGTGTAAGTTGAGGTAGGATCCCCTGAGATCTTCGGTCGCATCCAGGAGCTCCTCCCCTGCTTACACCATGCTCGATTTCATCGCAGAGGCCCTCGGTTGTCGATTTCGTCATGTCACCGGAGTTGTTGCCGCCAGAGATCTGCTGCCGCCGTCATGAGCCATCCCCCACCATCCAATCCACCTCCATCAGTCAGGAGAGTCAATGGTGAGTGCACCCACACCCCTAGCTCGCTCTCTCCTCCCTCCAATCGTCGCCGACGATCACCGGAAGCTTGTGGCGCTGGTGAGGAGTTCAAACCCGACAGGTGGGCCTCCCCTGTCAGTCTCTCTCCCCCTCTCCGAAACGTTTTCGTCGAAGGCGTATTCGACCGAAGCCGTTTTCCTTCCTGAGAAACGTACCCCCCCCTCGGGCGCTTTGGAATCTTTCCAGTCTAGCCCCTGTTTCCTTTGAAACTAATTACAGAACAGTCCCTAGTTTTGTTTTGGCTATAACTTTTATTCTATAACTCCTTTTGCGGTGATTCTTTTTGCAAAATGATCCTGATAAGGTCTAGTTTATTTTAAGTTTTTTCTAAAGATATTTCTATACCAGTAGCTAGACAGTGTAGCTTATTTCGTTGTTTGTGTTATACCGTAGATTCTGACACCGAGATACCCGACGTCAACTGCACCGAGCTCGATCCCGACTACGTGGAACCAAGCAAGCATGTTTGTTACTTTTGGTGTGTTGTTTGCTATCATGCTCATATTTATTTTCCCAACACCTTGCATGTTTCATACTTGTTATACATAATCAACCGTGATATAATATGATGAAGGCAGGTGATGGTTATGAAAGGTTGTGGAATAGCCTAGTCACCCAGAATGTGATAGGTTATGGCCTTGTCATGGCTTGAGCACATTGGTGCTGGTATAAATTTGGTAAACTCCAGTATCGACCTAGATCGAGTCTTGTGTGTGTCATACTTCTTATCGTGCTACCACGGGTCCCTGGATAATGGGTTCGGTATAGTCAGTTGTAGACCCATTATCAATCACACACCAGTAGAGGGGTCGGTATGAAGGTATCCATGGCCCTGGAATAAATCCAGTCATCCGGTCAGGGGGCATGGGTGTTTCCGGTCTGGGACCGGAAGGGAGGGCACTCCCATGAGCGCGCGATATAAATATTGTGATCCCATGCTAGTCGAGGTCGGAGCCTCCCCGTCTTATGGTTTTACCTTGGCAGTGTAGTCCGGGTGAGACCGGGCTTCGCGGAGGTAAAGTGGGTGTGTGTTGATTTTGAGTGTCCACTCCTAAAACACCATACGCGGGATTAGTCATGTTGACTATTGAAAACCGTGGACTATGGGTAAAGAGCACACCCTTTGTAGAGTCAAAACTATTCGAGTAGCCGTGTCCCCGGTCAAGGACATTGTTTGACGAGTCAAGTATCGGTCCTAGAGTCGGTCTTTGGAGTATAAGTGATATTAATAATATTGGATGTGGTGAACCATATGATGATACGGGATATTATCATATCGTGTATTATTACTCTGGACTAACCCTTATGATTCTCTTTGTTGGATATCCTTGGGACGGTTCTACCTCCTGGATATTCAATATTTTATATAAGCCCTTTATGTGGTGTGCCTAAGACGCCCGACTATGGCATTGTTTTTATTATTCTTATAAGCCCTTTATGTGGTGTCGCTGAGACGCCCAACTGCGACATTGTTTTGTTATTCATTATAAGCCATTTATGTGGTGTCGGTGAGACACCCGACTGCGGCATTATTTTGTTATTTATTATAAGCCCTTTATGTGGTGTCGCTGAGACGCCCGACTGCGGCATGTTATGATATTTACTTTTCGCCCTGTATGTGGTGTTGCTTAGACGCCCGATAGTGGTATTTATTTTTCTGCATGGATATCTCGGGAGGACTACCGCCTGATTTATCCACTAACCTATTTACTTTCAGTACATATATTTTTGCATATAACTTGACTATAACCGTGCATAATAAAATGAACTGCATGCATCTCATCTTTTGTGCAAACTGTTTGCGAGTACTTTCCGGAGTACTCAGTGGCTTGTTGTTGTGGCCAGATATGGATGAAGGAGATCTCATGGATGAAGATTACGATAGCGAGTCCGATGTCTAGAGGAGTCCCAGTCAGTCTTGCGATCCTGGAGTCCGTCACTGTTTTATTCCACCGCTTCCGCCACCCCGAATAAATTGTTGAGCGTCACTCTGAGGCTTAGCGCGTAGTAGTACTCGTCATGTCACATTACTCTGATGTGACGTGCCCCCTTTATTTATTGCGAGTAGTAGAGTCACCCTAAGACCACTTTAACATTTCCATCTATCCTAAGACTTCGATGTGTTGCAATAATTTGTAGAGCGACCCTCGCTCTACTTGTAATATATTGAGTACTACTGGTTTTCTGCATCAAGTTGAGTCCATTAGTGGGAAATATTTTCTTCACCGTGGACACGAATGGCTGATTTCCAATTAAATCCTTTATTTGGAAACCGGTCGTGACAAACTTGGTACGAGAGCCAGGCTGACTGTAGGAAACCCCTAGGTACGATCCCTGACCGGATTAGTTATTTTATTGCTTGCTTGTGTTAGCAATTTTCTGTTAGTCAACATATATTTATGTTTTGACTATATGAAATTTTTTTGTTTTGTAGATGGCTGGCAATGGTTGCTCGTCGCAGGTGTTCGCCAACGAGCCAACGGGATTTTCGCGACTGCTTTCAGTCATCGTGAAGATCGCGATTGGACAGACTGTCCGCACCGAGTACACGTTTTACCGCCACAAGATCAGCGACTCCCTGACTATGCATCAGGTGTCGGTGCATTTTATTGGTGGTCGACCAGAGTATCGTCGCTTTCGTTTCGTTGGGAGAGCCATGCCTACGGAGAGGTAGGCTATTCAGATGGCAGCCAGGGAGGCGATTGCTCGTCTCCGGGACACTCTTCCAGCAATGAAGACTCGTCCTTATTATTATCTGCCATGCACGTGTCGTACACCAACCACTACGCCTTTGCATGCCCGAGAGGAGAGGAAGATGATGCTCTTGGGATGCTTGTGTAGTATTTCCAAGGCCTGGAGTCAGCTTTTGATGGTTTAGTGGATGACTTGCCGTCTTGCGCAGTCCGCTTAGAGCCAATAGAGGAGGAAGTGAACTCCCCAGCTCCTCATCTGGGACTTACTCTGGGTCAGCCGATCCAGGTTCCTTCCGACTCCGCCTAGAGATGGTGAAGTAGATCGCTAGTCCGCTTGTATGATATGGATGATGTCGTGCTCCTAGATCGAAGGGAAGTAGTGTGTTGCGTCATGTAGGACAGGGGAAGTGCACTAGCTTAAATAACAAGTCAGACATACTAGAGTACGACCTGAGTGGTATGTATAATTATGATCGATGTATGATGTACTGCGGTCCTTCTCCGAGCATGACGATTATGTTATGAAAAATCTTGCAATGTTTCCTTGGAAAATGTTTCTGAATTCCTTTCGTTCGAGCTTTATTTTCTTATTGGTTTTTACAACATCAACCCAGCTTTGAGAAAATGAGTTGACCCTGGACACGCTCCATGCCAAGAGACATGGGAGAAAATCAATCCACTGGGACAGGGAACAACTTCACTCAAGGCCAGTCTAGCCAACATGAAAGCAGCCCATCACTCTGAGAAGTCTGTCGTTTATATGGGCAGAGCCAACAGCAACATCATGAAATGATGAATCAACTAATGAACATGGGAAATCAGCGTGGTCCTCATCCACAACACTCCCGACTGGCTGAGCTACAAAAGATACGTCCACCAACATTTTCACATACAGACAAGCCAATGGAAGCAGACGATTGGCTACGGTACATTGAGAGAAAGATGACAATTGGACAATGTTCAAATCATGAGAAAGTATTGTACACTCCCCACTATTTAACTGGAGCCGCAACTTCGTGGTGGGAAAACATCCTCCGCGTACATCCAGATGAGAACAGTATCTCATAGGCTGAATTTAAAGAAAGTTTCCGTGCAGCGCACATACCCAACAGTGTTACGAAAATAAAGAAGAAAAGAATTTGAAGACCTGAAGCAACGGAGTTCCAGCGTGATGGAGTACATGGATCAGTATAATCAACTGTCCCAATACGCAAGTGAAGACTAGAAGACTGAGGAAAGAAGGATGGAGAAGTTCCTGGATGGACTTGCTCCAGCATTAAAGTGCCAACTGGTTGTCCACACGTTTCCAGATTTGAAGACACTGGTTGACAAAGCCATTATGCTAGAAGCTGAACGTCGCAGCCTGGATGACATCCCAAACGCTGCCATAATAACTCTACCCCAGTACGCAACACCAGGCACAAGACAGAGGACTCAAAGACTCAAGCTCCACGTACCTTATTACCAACCACTAGATTCAACAACAACTCTTACATGAGGAACAAATATTTTACTCCCCGTACCAGCATCACTTGTTTTGCATGTGCAGAAATAGGACACTACGCTCGGCAATGCCCAAAGGCCGAAAATGGTGCAGCCAAGACCAACGCTTCCAACTTTGACTCAGCACCAAAAGCAACAATTTCAACCCCAGTAACAATCACCAAAAGGGTCACGCGAATCTTGTCGCCAAGGAAGATGCCATGAACGCACCTGATATTGGACTCGGTAAGTTTCCTGTGAACAAAATTCCTGCCCTAGTTTTGTTTGATTCTGGAGCTTCCCACTTGTTCATTTCGAAAAGATTTGTTTTGAAACACAACTTTTAAACTCTCCCCTTGGAAAACTCAATGACTATCAAGCCCCCGGGAATACAGCAGACTACTCAGGAATATTGCAAGAATGTTACCATTGAAGTCAAAGATTTGGTGTTTTGGGCAAATCTTATTGTTATCGAAAGCAACACAGTGGATATTATCTTGGGAATGGACTGGTTAAACGCCAACAAGGGATTCATTGACTGCTTTAATCAGACGGTCACCCTCACTCATCACCAAGGTAAAAAGGTAACTGTCGCAGCCCTAAGAAGGGAAAAATCAAGCAAAGCAAGGTTGAACCAAACAGAAGTCAGTGAATTGAAAGATGTTCCAGTAGTGTGTGAGTTTCCAGATGTATTTCCAGATGACCTACCAGGTATGCCACAAGACAAAGAGATAGAATTTGTCATTGAACTTGCACCCGGTACAACCCCAATATATAAGAAGCCGTACCGCATGGCCCCAACCATGTTAGTCGAGCTCAAGAAACAGATTAAGGAACTATTGGACAAACGATACATCAGACCCAACTCTTCACCTTGGGGATCACCAGTACTTTTTGCTAAGAAGAGAGATGGAACGCTAAGGCTATGCATTGATTATCGAGCACTCAATTTGGCCACTATAAAAAACAAGTACTACCAAGAATAAATGATTTGTTTGATCAATTAGCTTAGGCTAAAGTATTTTCAAAGATTGACTTGAGGTCTGGATATCAATAACTCAAGATCCGCCCAGAAGACATTCCAAAGACAACCTTTACCTCAAGATACAGACTGTACGAGTTACAGTAATGCCTTTCGGACAAACCAATGCACCAGCTTACTTCGTACATCTGATGAACAAAGTGTTCATGAAGTATATGGATAAGTTTGTCGTAGTCTTCATCGACGACAACTTGTCTATTCCAAAAATCCCGAAGAACATGCAAAACACCTAAGAATTGTATTGGGAGAACTCCGCAAGCATCAGCTTTACGCGAAATTCAGCAAGTGCGAATTTTGGCTTAAACAGGTCGGATTTTTGGGACACGTCATGACGCAAGAAGGCATAGTCGTGGATCCAGAAAAGGTCAAGGCAGTAAGCGAATGGCCGCAGCCAGCTAATGGGACAAACATCCAGAGTTTCCTCGGACTAGCAGGATATTACCGGAGGTTCATTGAAAACTTTTCTACTATTGCGCGACCTATGACCCAGTTACTCAAGAAAGAGAAGAAATTTGAATGGACCGAAGCTTGTGAGAAAAGTTTCCACGAATTGAAGAAAAGGTTGACTACAACCCAAATACTAATTGTGCCTGACTTAAACAAGGATTTTGAAATATACTGTGATGCTTCCAGAAAAGGCCTCGGATGCGTACTCATGCAAGAAAGGGAAGTGGTGGCTTATGCTTCATGACAACTCAGACATCACGAAGAGAACTATCCTACTCACGATTTTGAATTGGCCGCTGTGATTCATGCTCTCAAGGAATGGAGACACTTTCTTCTTGGTAATCGTTGTGAAATATACACGGACAATAAGAGCCTCAAGTATATTTTCACACAGCCGGATCTCAACCTATGACAACGAAGATGGTTGGAATTAATTAAAGATTATGACGTGGGCATCCATTACCACCCGGGTAAGGCTAATGTAGTAGCAGACGCTCTCAGCCGGAATCCCACCTCACGCAAGAAGCCCGTGCCAAATATGAGACCTAAGCTTGCAAAAGAGTTAGCTCTGGTAAACCTGCTCCTCGTTCCAGAAGGTACAGTGGCACAACTTGAACTGCAACCCACCTTGGACGGGAATATCAAGGAAGCTCAGAAAGGTCACCCCAGCATTGAAGGCATAAAGAAAAAGATGGACCTCGGGAAGGCCCCCGAGTTTATTATTGATGAGCAAGGAACTCTGGGGTACAGAGACCGACTATGCGTACCCAACCAAGAGAACCTCAAAACTCAAATCATGGAGGAAGCCCACAACGTGCCCTATTCTATTCACCCTGGAGGCAGAAAAATGTTCAAAGACCTCCAGGAAAAATATTGGTGGCATGGAATGAAGAGAGATACTGCCTCCTTCGTCGCTTGTTGTGACTCATGTCAACGAATCAAGGCAGATCATCAGAAGCTAGCAGGGCTATTACAACCTATGAAGGTACTCGAATGGAAATGGGATGAGGTAGGAATGGATTTTATTGTCGGACTACCCCGGTCCTGACACGGGTATGATGCTATATGGGTGATTACTCATAGACTCACCAAAGTGGCTCACTTCATACCAGTCAAGACCACATACTCCACCCAGAAGCTAGAAAGACTATATCTTGCCTGCATTGTGTGTCTTCACGGAGTACCCAAGACTATCATATTCGATAGAGGTACGCAATTTACCTCGAGATTTTGGGATTATCTGAAACAAGCCTTGGGAACACAGCTAGTATTCAGAATAGCCTATCACCCTCAGACGGGAGGACAAATTGAGCGTATAAACCAGATCCTTGAAGACATGCTTAGAGCTTGTGTACTGACATATGTGTCGTGGTTTTGTCACGGTAGATGTCCTCATGAAAGGACTTAGTGTTGGAGCCATCGCACCTTGGTGCCGACTCAAAGGGGTTGAACAGGAGAGACACGGCGATTTACCCAGGTTCGGCCCCTCATGAGGAGGTAAAGGCCTATGTCCTGCTTTGAGTTGTATTGATGGAGTTTCGATTACAAGGAGGGCGTAACTCGCCAGACCTAGCACTCGATGATTTCTAACCTGTCCTCTTCTTCCCTGGGACTCGCCTTTATATACAGGTCGAACCCCTAGGGTTTACAAGGGTACTTTCCTTTCTACAAATCGTGACCTCTATGGTCTCCAAGTCGCCATCTTCCAAAGCTTGGAGACTTTCCGGAAATTATAAACCGCCATACAACCATCGGTCTTGCCAGGCCAAGGCCCAAACCACGCTCAGATGAATCGCCTGATTTGGTGACCCGGCCCAACTAGGGCGGGTTATTAACAGGTAATATCCCCAACATTAGGCCCCAGATTGACTTGAATTCTCTTCACGCCAATATTTTTGCTCAGTTAAAGGCGATTCATTCTTCATCCTTCTCTATAAGTCAGAAACTTTAACCCGCCATCTGTCGTGGAAAAACTTAAATCGCCAAACCATTTCTCGTTGGCATCTTCTTATCCCTTGAATTCCGGAAAAGACTGATGTAATCCTAACGGATCCTTTGATATTGCTATCCCAAAATTTTCGGAGCGTCATTATAGCGAATCTTTTTATTCTTCGGCGGTTCCCGCTCACGGCGCCTCGATTCCAGCGTCTGCCCTGTTAAATAGGTGGGGGGGGGGACAGGTCTGGCGCATTCCTCCCAGCAGTCTTGTCAATCTTCTCCCCATTATCACAGCGAAAAAAACCCTTATTGCCTTCCGAGAGCTCCGCCGCCGACCGCAGTTCCTGTCGTCGCCCGAAAGCTTTGGCGCCGCCCAAAGATCTTGTCGCCGTCAAGCACTTTACCGCGGCCGAGCTGCTCGCCGCCATCGACCATCTCACCGTCGTCGACCACCTCGCTGTTGCCAGGCACTTCGTCGTCGTCGAAGATCTCTGCGCCCGACCGAGACTTTCGTGCTCCTCCAACAGCCTTCGTCGCCGTCGACCACCTCCGACCGAACCCATCAGGTTAGGTCACCGCTCATTTAAGAGCAGATCCCCATCCCTTTCCGAAGTTCATCACTGCCGTGTTCTTGATGCCTTCCCGAATATTTGTTACCTATCCTTGATTAGTTAGTATTGATGACAACGAGAAAACCAATTCCTCTAATATCTTCACTTATCCGCCCTCGATTTGCATGTTTAGAGCAGTATTTCATCAAACCAACAACATTATCTCATCCTGGTTGTAAGTTGCCGTATCCAGTCGTTTTCCTCATGTATTTTCGGCTGTCCAGTAGATCCATATTTTACCGCTCGTTGCGTAAAAGCTGTTTGTAGTCTTCATACTTCACCATTTTAATCAAATGTCTCCGACGCTTTAAGACACAACTCTTGTGAGTAGCCAACCTTCGTAAGTCGCCGTAGCAACCTGACTCGGATCTTTATATGGCGGGTCAAGATTTCTCCTCAGTCCGTGAACAAATTACTTGGCGAGTCAAATGAACTTATTTCACCTCTTACGATAGATGTTCAAGCGTGTAAATTCATCCGTACTTTACTCCTTTGTAGCATGGGCACCGTCTTCAAAAGTGACTGGCTCCCTACCAAGGTCAATGATACCATACTAGAGGATTATGTGAAAACTGGAAATTTGGACCCTCAGGACGTTATCGGTTGGCGTACCGGGTTCGGATAGGATCTCCCCAATCCCAAAGAAGGGGAGATAGTTGTTTTCGTCGAACACCTTGAGCGGGGTTTAAGCCGCCCGGATCGAAGTTCCTTAGAGACGCCATGGCTTTCATGAACGTCCGCCTTCAGGATCTGGGGCCCAACTCGATAAGTAACCTATGCCAGTTCCAAGTGTTTTTGTGAGGCTTACCTGCGGATGGAACCCTTAGTTCCCTTATTCTGGTACTTTTTCCACTTAAATCGCCAAACGGAATTTCACAACGGCCCCAGCCTGGAACTTGGTGGTGTAAACGTTCAGCACCGCAGGGATAGCCCATTTCCCTCACTCGCCATGCCAAGCCATCCCAAAGGCTGGGGCGAGTCTTGGTTCTATTGTCAAGAGACCTCACCTGCAGGCGAAAACAAGCTTCTGGGCTATAGAGAAGATCGCCTTCCAACGAATTTCAAGCTTCCGGACAAGCTGACCGAAGAGGAGGAATCAGATTTCATCCCAGTATTGTCGGAGTTAAGATCTTTGACAAACAACGGCCTTACTGGGGTCGACTTGATCCGCTGTTGGGTCGAATGGCGCATCCTCCATTTAAGTCACTGGGACGGGTTAATGTGCGAATTTGACGGCACCTTAGATCATCCTCAATGTTATTTCCGCACGGCTAACGGAAAATGATATTGTCGCCATCACCAAGAAGCTAACCGGCGAGCCTGCGGGAAAATGCAGCCAGATCGGCCTCAAACCCTTCTGTAAGATTAACCCGGCGCCCAAGGTAAGCAACTCTAACCCGCCTTTGCCTTTACTTCTTATGTTTCATTCGAATTGTGGCCTTTTATAACATATGCCATTCCAGAAAGGTGATAAATTTTGGTCCAAGAAGCCCAAAAAGCCAGCCATGAAGCAAGCTAAGCCGCCCCCAAAGAAGAAAACCAAGGGCAAGGGCAAAGCTGCTGTGGCTGATGGGGTTATAGTCCTAGGGTAGGGTCATAGGCCTGCCCTATGAGTCCTACCCAAGGACTACCCTTCATAAGGGATAAGGCCCTTAGTCAGTTCCGACTGAATTAAGGACTTCCCATCATCCAGTCGGTGACGATTCCTCCATCATCCAGTCGGAGATGAGCATTCGGAGCGTATCGAACTTACCGACTGGATTCCACTCTATGCATCGTAACCCCCCTGGAGGGCAACGGTCATACGTTTCCATGTACCTTTATTAGCATTTAAGACATACGTTACCTGTAACGTAGGCATTTATTCGCCACTACTCCACCCCTGTGCACCGAACCGTTGTGAAGGGCAGCGCACTCTATATAAGCCGCCCTTCCCCACTGGTGCAGGGGTTAGCAATTCACTGTAATCCATATTCCACTCGACAACAAGCTCCAAGAGCACTAAGACGTAGGGCTTTTACCTCCACCGTAGAGGGGCCTGAACTCATACAACCTCGCTGTAGCTAAGGCTCTGCCCATCCTTTCGTACCCTACACATCTACTGTCAGACTTATACCCACGACAGTTGGCGCCCACCGTGGGGCAGGCGTCTAAGCGACTTCCGGCGAGTTTGCGACTACATCTTTTCGTCATGTCATCTGGTGGAGATTTGAGCATGGGTCACGAGATCCTCTTCGGCGCTCTCTCCTTCATCATCGACGATTCGGCATGGCTTCGGGATGCCCCTCTCGACGTCGAGGCACTCCCCAGTCGTGGGGCTACGCACTTCCGTGCCGGCGCCCGCGGTATTCTTCTTCTCCAGCTGTCGGCTCCGGTGTCAACCTACGCCGTCGTCGCGCGCCGCAACAAGCGGTCCCGCCGCCCGCGGCTCCAGCGTTGGGTGCAACACGCCCAGGCGCGCCAGAACGCGTCCTCACAGGTGGCGGTCGTAGAGTCGGTTGTGGTTGCGCCGCCGTCCCAGCGCTCGGACTCAGTTCCGACTGAGTTTCCTTCCGAGTACTTGGGTCGCGGGCCTGCGGCTGAAGTGCACATGGCCAACTCCCATGAAAGTCCCCGCCAAACAGGCCGGAAGGAGCGCGAGGTCGGCGAAACATCCGGCGCTCGCCGTCAGCCCCGCCGTTCTGCCAGTCGGCACACTCGGCGGAGCAACGTGGAGGTGTACCGCACACCCGTCCTCAACCTGGCTGCCGCCGCCAAGATAGCCGACTGATTCAGAGGCTGGCAGAGGGATCGAGAAAATCCGTGCCTTGCTGCACACGACGCAGCAGCAAAATTCAGCGGTCTCCCAGTCGCACAACAGGATTTACAATAGTTCTGTTCACGCGAACACGCATCGGTCCGTTCACAGCCCTGGTTCTTATCAGCGACACAGGGGAGGCAGCCGTTCCATAAATCCCGAAGATCGTCGTCGTTCACGCACCCCTCCGTGGGGTGGGCCCTACAGGCCCCGACATCATGATGATCAGCGTTCAGTCGGTGACACTTACGACCCAAGGCCCGACGCGAGAGGGCATATCGCCCAGAGGAGGGTCGACAGGGGCCGAGCCCACCGTGATGGTCTCGATATGGACCGTCCGAGTGGAAGCAGGACCATCGTCTCTGGTCCCGAGTGTTTCAGTCGAGCCATCCGTTCGGCTGACATCCCTCCCAACTTCCGATTGGCGACGGGGATCAGCAAGTTTATAGGAGAATCCAAGCCAGAAACGTGGCTGGACGACTACCGAGTGGCAGTCCAGATCGGAGGAGGGGACGACCACGTCGCCATGAAGCACCTCCCTCTGATGCTCGACGGCTCGGCACGAGCGTGGCTCAACCAGTTGGCCCCCTCAAGCATCTACAACTGGGCAGATCTGGCCCGAGTCTTCATCAGGACCTTCAAAGGGATGTGCAAACGCCCTGCTGGCCTCGTGGAGCTCCAGCACTGTGTCCAGAAGCAGAATGAGCCCCTGCGCGATTTCATTCAGCGTTGGACGACCCTCTACCACACGGTGGAGAACGTCATAGAGCACCAAGCAGTCTGCGCCTTCAAAGCAAGCGTGCGGTACAGAGATCTGTACCTGAAGTTCGGTCGAACAAGTGACATCTCCATGAGTAAAATGATGGAGATAGCGGCACGCTATGCAAATGGCAAAGAAGAGGACCGCATTCGTAGCGGCAAGCACAAAGCAGTCGCCGATGGAGATGGGAACAACACTCGAAAGCAGAAGCAGAAAGCTCCATCCACTCCGCAGGCAGAGGCCCCAGCCGTTACCAATGCCAAGTTCAAGGGCAAGGGGAAGGCTCAGTTCACCCCCAAGAAGAAGCAGTTCGGAAACCCCATCCTGGACCAGCCATGTCCGATTCACATGAAGATGGATGAAGAGGGCAACTCCATATATCCGAAGCATACCACTCGGCAGTGTCGCCTCCTGATCCAGGGGTTCGGCGAAGGGCAACCGAGTGAAAAGGGCAATGAACAGGATGAGGAGGACAAGGAGGATCCGTTCCCCCAAGTCCATGCAACACTGATGATTTTTGCTGACGTTGAGAGCAAGAGTCGACTGAAGCTGGTGAACAGGGAGGTGAACATGGCCACGCCGACCAACCCCACGTTCCTCAAATGGTCTCAGACTGCGATCACCTTTGACCAGTCAGATCATCCAGCACACGTACCCACCCCAGGGAGGCAGGCTCTGGTCGTCGACCCGGTGGTGGAAGGAGTCCGACTGTGCAAAGTCCTCATGGATGGCGGCAGTGGTTTGAACATCATGTACGCTGACACTCTCAAGGGGATGGGCATTCCGATGTCCAAACTTAGCGAGAGCAGCATGCAGTTCTATGGAGTCGTCCCTGGACGAAAGGCCAAGTCACTCGGCCAAATCGCGTTGGACGTCGTCTTCGGCTCCGACAAGAACTTCCGCAAGGAAAAGTTGACGTTCGAGGTGGTGGACTTCCAGAGTGCGTACCACGCAATTCTGGGCCGCCCGGCGTATGCGTGTTTCATGGCCCGTCCATATTACGTGTACCTGAAGCTGAAGATGCCAGGCCCGAAAGGTGTGATCACTATCACAGGCAATCGGCAGCGGGCCGAGGAGTGTCTGCAGCAGGGATCGAGGATCGCCGATCAGCAGATGGCTGTCCTCGAGCTTGGCGAGTACAAGAAGACAGTCGACCCCGCTGACTTGATGCGTTCGAAGAAGCCAGCTTCGGAGTCCGCATTCCAGTCGGCGGGAGAGACGAAGAAGGTCAGCATCCACCCGACGGACGACACCGCTGCCCCGACGAACATCTCCACCACCCTCGATCCTAAATAGGAAGCCGAGCTCATCCAATTCCTCCGTGAGAACCGGGACATCTTCGCATGGAAGCCCGCTGACATGCCAGGTGTACCCAGGGAGTTGGCTGAGCACCGACTGCATGTGGATCCCGCCGCTCGGCCTGTCCGAGAATGCCTGCGTCGGTCCGCCGCACACAAGAGGAAGGCAATCGGAGAAGAGGTGGCCAAGCTTTTGGCAGCCAACTTCATTCGCGAGGTACACCACTCCGAGTGGCTCGCCAATGTTGTCATGGTGCCCAAGAAGGACAAGTCGCTCCGAATGTGCATCGACTTCAAGCATCTCAATAAGGTCTGCCCGAAAGACCATTTGCCGCTCCCCCGCATCGATCAAATTGTCGATTCGACTGCGGGTTGCGAGCGTTTGTCATTTCTTGATGCCTACTCGGGCTATCATCAGATCCGTCTGTATGGCCTGATGAATTAAAAACAGCCTTCATCACCCCATTCGGGTGCTTCTGCTACATCACTATGCCATTTGGTTTGAAGAATGCAGGAGCAACCTTTATGCGCATGATCCAAAAATGCCTCCTCGACCAGATCGGTCGGAATGTGGAGGCGTATATGGATGATATGGTAGTCAAGTCACGCAAAGGTTCCGACCTGCTGACTGACTTGGCAGAAACATTCGCCAACCTTCGTAGGTACGATATCAAGCTCAACCCAGCCAAGTGTTCATTCGGTGTTCCCAGCGGAAAGTTACTCGGTTTCTTCGTTTCCGAACGAGGGATCGATGTCAACCCCGAAAAGATTGGGACCATCATCCGAATGGAGCGGCCGGTCAGAATACACGATGTTCAAAGGCTCACAGGTTGCCTAGCGGCTTTGAGCAGGTTTATCAGTCGACTCGGCGAGAAGGCGCTTCCTCTGTACCGACTCATGAAGAAATCAGATACTTTCGAGTGGACAGACGAAGCCCAAGTCGCATTCGACGACCTCAAAGTCCTACTTTCCACCCAGCCGGTTCTTACTGCTCCGCTCAGTAAAGAGCCCCTTCCTTTGTACATCGCGGCTACAAATCAAGTCGTCAGCACTGTTCTCACAGTCGAACGGGAAGAAGAAGGCAAAGCATACAAGGTTCAGCGGCCAGTGTATTATGTCTCCGAAGTCCTGACTCCTTCCAAGCAGAGGCATACCCACTATCAAAAACTTATCTACGGGATTTACATGACTGCGAAGAAGGTGGCTTATTATTTCCAAGACAACTCGGTGTCTGTCGTTTCTGATGCTCTGTTGTCGGAAATCCTCCACAATCGGGACGCATCGGGCTGAGTGGCGAAGTGGGCAATGGAGATGTTGTACTGCGACATCAAGTTCGAGGCCAAGAAAGCTATAAAGTCTCAAGCTCTGGCTGACTTCATAGCAGAATGGGTAGTACAACAGTAACCGACCCACATCTACTCGGCTCATTGGACAATGTTCTTCGATGTGTCCAAGATGTTGAATGGCTCCGGCGCTGGCGTTTTAATCATATCGCCAAAGGGTGACAAACTCAAGTATGTGTTGCAGATACACTTTGATTCCTCCAACAATGAGGCTCAGTATGAAGCTCTCCTTTATGGACTGCGCATGGCCATTGCACTCGGCGTCCGTGGCCTGATGGTCTATGGCGATTCAGATTTGGTGGTTAATCAAGTGATGAAGGAGTGGGACGTCAGGAATCCCACCATGACCACATACTGTAATGCAGTGAGGAAGCTCGAGAAAAAGTTTGAAGGTCTAGAACTCCACCATGTTCCGCGACTGAAGAACCAAGCAGCTGATGAGTTGGCAAAACTCGGATCCACTCGGAGACCAATCCCGAGTGACGTCTGCCTCGAGCACCTCCACCTTCCCTCAGTTAAAGAAGATCCTTTCACAGAGGAACCAGTACAACCAAAGAGCTCGACATATTCGACTGAAGCCGAAGTACCTGCTGTGGTTGATTTGATCATGGAGATTCTTGCTGTCATCCCCGATTGGACTGTGCCGATCATTGCATACATCCTGAGGCAAGAATTACCAGAAGATGAAGTCCAAGCCAGATAGATCATCCGCGGGTCAAAGTCGTTCACTGTCATTGATGGCCAGTTGTACAAGGAAAGCGTTTCAGGCGTCCTTCAACGATGCATCTCCCCTGAGGAGGGACAGTTAATCCTGGAAGAAATTCACTTGGGAACGTGCGGTCATCACGCCTCTTCAATAGCAATCGTTGCCAAAGCATTCAGAGCTGGCTTCTTCTATCTGCAGGCGAATGAAATGGCGAAAGATATGGTCGACCGATGTGAAGGCTGTCAGTTCTACTCTAACAAGTCCCACAAGCCAACATCTGCATTGAAGACAATCCCTCTTATTTGGCCGTTTGCAGTATGGGGATTAGATACTGTCGGTCCATTCAGGACAGGCCAAGGGGGATTCACACATCTATTGGTGGCAGTCGACAAGTTCACAAAGTGGATTGAAGCCAAGCCCATCAAGAAGCTCGACGCCCTAACGGCCATCAAGTTTGTCAGGGACATCATCTCCAGATTCGGGGTGCCTCACAGCATAATCACTGACAACGGAACAAACTTTGACTCGGACATATTCAAAGGTTTCTGTACATGCCAAGGTATCCGAGTGGATTTTGCATCTGTGGCGCATCCCCAAACAAACGGACAAGCAGAGCGGGCAACTGGACTTATTCTGCAAGGTTTGAAGCCTCGACTCCTGCGAGAGGTGGGACATGCCGCTGGCGCATGGGTCACCGAGATACCTTCGGTGCTTTGGGGTCTCCGCACAACCCCAAATAGATCTACAGGGCGATCCCCGTTCTTCCTCGTTTACGGAGCAAAGGCAGTCCTTCCGAGTGACTTGCTTCACAACGCTCCACGAGTTGAACTCTTCTCCGAAGCTGAAGCAGAGCAAGCAAGGCAAGACAGAGTGGATCTTCTAGAGGAGGAGCGCGAGATGGCGCTGACTCGCTCAACCATTTATCAACAAGATCTACGGCGCTTTCACGCGCGACATGTCAGGAGTCGTACATTCCAAGAAGGCGACCTGGTGCTCCGTGTGGATCAGCAGAGACCTCACAAGTTGGCTCCCGCCTGGGAAGGACCCTTCATCATCTCCAAGGCGCTGAACAACGGAGCATACCGACTCTACAACATCGACAGGGAAATGGACGAGCCGCGAGCATGGAACGGAGATCTCCTGAAGCGCTTCTACACGTGACCGTCGACTGAAGCAATGTAAAGAACAAGTATCATTGAAGTAATACAAAGCAGATTGAGTTTTTGCAGATTCAAAATTCTTCCGCGGTCGCAGACTCCTGTCTCAAAAAAAAAACTTAGCTGCGATCAAGAATCGCCTAAGTACAAACTTTCTCCGAGTGTGCACTAAACGTCGCACTCGGGGACTTAGCTGCGATCAAGAATCTCCTAAGTACAAACTTTCTCCGAGTGTGCACTAAACGTCGCACTCGGGGACTTAGCTGCGATCAAGAATCACCTAAGTACAAACTTTCTCCGAGTGTGCACTAAACGTCGCACTCGGGGACTTAGCTGCGATCAAGAATCGCCTAAGTACAAACTTTCTCCGAGTGTGCACTAAACGTCGCACTCGGGGATTTAGCTGCGATCAAGAATCGCCTAAGTACAAACTTTCTCCGAGTGTGCACTAAACGTCGCACTCGGAGACTTAGCTGCGATCAAGAACCGCCTAAGTACAAACTTTCTCCGAGTGTGCACTAAACGTCGCACTCGGGGACTTAGCTGCGATCAAGAATCGCCTAAGTACAAACTTTCTCCGAGTGTGCACTAAACGTCGCACTCGGGGACTTAGCTGCGATCAAGAATCGCCTAAGTACAAACTTTCTCCGAGTGTGCACTAAACGTCGCACTCGGGGACTTAGCTGCGATCAAGAATCGCTTAAGTACAAACTTTCTCCGAGTGTGCACTAAACGTCGCACTTGGGGACTTAGCTGCGATCAAGAATCGCCTAAGTACAAAATTTCTCCGAGTGTGCACTAAACGTCGCACTCGGGGACTTAGCTACGATCAAGAATCGCCTAAGTACAAACTTTCTCCGAGTGTGCACTAAACATCGCACTCGGGGACTTAGCTGCGATCAAGAATCGCCTAAGTACTAACTTTCTCCGGATGTGCACTAAACGTCGCACTCGGAGACTTGTCTACGATCAATAATCGCCTAAATAGAAAGCTTCCTTCGAATGTATCTTACAGATCCACTCGGAGGCTTAGCAGACCCTCATTGAGGCTCATGTAGATGTCAAGACAACTGACAATTACATGAGTGGCAGAACCTCATTGAGACTCATGTGGATGTCAAGACAACTGACAATTACATGAGTAACAACTCGCTCCGAGTACGACCTGACAGTCACAGTCGAAGACTTAGCCGCGATCACGAATCGCCTAAGGACACGATTGCCTTCGAGTGTATCCTACAGATCCACTCGGAGGCTTAGCAGACCCTCATTGAGACTCATTTAGATGTCAAGACAACTGACAATTACATGAGTGGAAGAACCTCATTGAAGCTCATGTAGATGTCAAGACAACTGACAATTACATGAGTAACAACTCGCTCCGAGTACGACCTGACAATCGCACTCGAAGACTTAGCCGCGATCACGAATCGCCTAAGTACTCGATTGCCTTCGAGTGTATCCTCCAGATCCACTCGGAGATTTAGCAGGCCCTCACTGAGGCTCATGCAGATGTCAAGACAACTGATAATTACATGCCCTGCATGTTTGCCATTGGCTTCACCAAGAAACGGCAAGAAAAAACCACGAGCCAAAATCGTGTCAACAACTCTTTGGCAAAGGAAGAGCAAAAGATTCGATTCAAATTCAAAGTTCGTCTAAAGATAGTTGGTTCGGTGTAGATCAAGCTTATCCACACCGAACCACGAATGCGACGGCCAACAGCAGTGCCCAAAGTTTCATACAACTAACACTCGGCATACCGAGGTAAAAGTTTTCTTAAACGTCATCAGGACTGGCACTGGGACTGGCAGGCTCCACGAAAGTGTCGAGGTCGATCCCGTGTGCGATGCGAGTGGCGCTCTCAAGGAAGGTCTCCATGAAATCTTCGAATCGAAGCTTTTTGGTGTTGGCGACTTGCAACGCCTTCAACTTCTCTTCGCGAGCCTCCTTGCAGTGCACTCGGACCAGCGACAGAGCGACGTCCGCACCACAGCGAGCCGCAGACTTCTTCCACGCCTGCACTCGGTTTGGGACCTCCTCCAGCCGAGTCATCAAGCCTTCCATCTCTTGCCGAGACTCGTCTTCAGGCCAAATCTCCTTGTCGATTTGGCCGACGACCTCTCTCAATCGACCGATGAAAGGTCCCACTTTGCCCAGGCGAATGTGCGCTCGGAGCATATCTCGATTGGCGTCCTCGCCGAGTGGAACGTTTGGAAGAATCGACCGCTCAACGTCAGTACTTCAGCTTCAGCGTCCATGCAAAAATCTACAAAGACAGGATGAGCAAACAGTAAGCACAACATGAAATACACAGTCAAGAAGCACTCGGAAAAACAGAATTTACCACCGAGAAGCGCAATCATTTTCCTCGCCCAGTCACTGATGTAATTCTCCTGTGCTATGCACCGCCTGTTCAACACCTGCATCTGTCCCATCAGCTCGGTCCTTTGTTTCCCCATTTTCTCCACTTCAGCCGCCAATGCCTTGTTTTCCTCACGGGACTCCTCCAAGGACTTTTCTCGTTCAGCCAGAACATCCTTCATACCAGCCAAGGCAAGCATTGCTGCATCCAGTTCCCCATCAAACTGTTGGAAATATGCCCTAGAGGCAATAATAATTAGTTATTATTATATTTCTTTGTTCATGATAATCATTTATTATCCATGCTACAATTGTATTGATTGGAAACACAATACTTTTGTGGATACATAGACAAAACACTGTCCCTAGTAAGCCTCTAGTTGACTAGCTCGTTGATCAAAGATGGTCAAGGTTTCCTGGCCATAGGCAAGTGTTGTTACTTGATAACAGGATCACATCATTAGGAGAATCATGTGATGGACTAGACCCAAACTAATAGACGTAGCATGTTGATCGTGTCATTTTGTTGCTACTACTTTCTGCGTGTCAAGTATTTGTTCCTATGACCATGAGATCATATAACTCACCAACACCGGAGGAATGCTTTGTGTGTATCAAACGTTGCAACGTAACTAGGTGACTATAAAAGATGCTCTACAGGTATCTCCGAAGGTGTTCATTGAGTTAGTATGGATCAAGACTGGGATTTGTCACTCCGTATGACGGAGAGGTATCTCGGGGCCCACTCGGTAATACAACATCACACACAAGCCTTGCAAGCAATGTGACTTAGTGTAAGTTGTGGGATCTTGTATTACGGAACGATTAAAGAGACTTGCCGGTAAACGAGATTGAAATAGGTATGCGGATACTGACGATCGAATCTCAGACAAGTAACATACCGATGGACAAAGGGAATGACATACGGGATTATATGAATCCTTGGCACTGAGGTACAAAGGATAAGATCTTCATAGAATATGTAGGATCCAATATGGGCATCCAGGTCCCGCTATTGGATATTGACCGAGGAGTCTCTGGGGTCATGTCTACATAGTTCTCGAACCCGCAGGGTCTGCACACTTAAGGTTCGACGTTGTTTTATGCGTATTTGAGTTATATGGTTGGTTACCGAATGTTGTTCGTTGTCCCGGATGAGATCACGGATGTCACGAGGGTTTCCGGAATGGTCCGGAAACGAATATTGATATATAGGATGACCTCATTTGGTTACCGGAAGGTTTTCGTGCATTACCGGAAAAGTTTCGGGCTCATCGGTAGTGTACTGGGAGTGCCGGGAGGGGTGCCGGGGACCATCAGGAGGGGTGTCACGCCCCAAGGGGTCTCATGGGCTATGGGAAGAGATAAACCAGCCCCTAGTGGGCTGGAATAAGTTCCCACTAAGGCCCATAAGGTTCGAGAAAGAAAAAACACAAGGTGGAAAGAGTTTCCAAGTGGGAAGGTGGAATCCTACTCCAAGTAGGATTGGAGTAGGACTCCTCCACCTCCAATTTCGGCCAAACCTTTAGGTTTTGAGGCTGCCTCCTCCCCTCCCTCCCTCCTATATATAGTGGGGTTTTAGGGCTGATTTGAGACAACTTTTGCCACGGCAGCCCGACCACATACCTCCACGGTTTTACCTCTAGATCACGTTTCTGCGGAGATCGGGCAGAGCCCTGCTGAGATTAGATCACCACCAACCTCCAGAGCGCCATCACGCTGCCGGAGAACTCATCTACCTCTCGGTCTCTCTTGCTGGATCAAGAAGGCTGAGATCATCGTCGAGCTGTACGTGTGCTGAACGCGGAGGTGCCGTCCGTTCGACACTAGATCAGAGCGGATCGTGGGACGGATCGCGGGGCGGTTCGCGGGGCGGATTGAGGGACGTGAGGACGTTCCACTATGTCAACCGCATTTCTTAACGCTTCTGCTATGCGATCTACATGGGTACGTAGATCGGAAATCCCCTCTTGTAGATGGACATCACCATGATAGGTCTTCGTGCGCGTAGGAAAATTTTTGTTTCCCATGCGACGTTCCCCAACAGTGGCATCATGAGCTAGGTTCATGCGTAGATGTCTTCTCGAGTAGAACACAAAAGTTTTTGTGGGCGGTGATGTGCGTTTTGCTGCCCTCCTTAGTCTTTTCTTGATTCCGCGGTATTGTTGGATCGAAGCGGCTCAGACCGACATTACTCGTACGCTTACGAGAGACTGGTTTCATCTCTACGAGTAACTCCGTTGCTCAAAGATGAGCGGCGAGTGTCGGTTTCTCCAACTTTAGTTGAATCGGATTTGACCGAGGAGGTCCTTGGATGAGGTTAAATAGCAATTCATATATCTCCGTTGTGGTGTTTGCGTAAGTAAGATGCGATCCTACTAGATACCCATGGTCACCACGTAAAACATGCAACAACAATTAGAGGACGTCTAACTTGTTTTTGCAGGGTATGCTTGTGATGTGATATGTCCAACGATGTGATGTGATATATTGGATGTATGAGATGATCATGTTGTAATAGTTAATATCGACTTGCACGTCGATGGTACGGCAACCGACAGGAGCCATAGGGTTGTCTTTAAACTAACGTTTGTGCTTGCAGATGTGTTTACTATATTGCTAGGACGTAGCTTTAGTAGTAATAGCATGAGTAGCACGACAACCCCGATGGCGACACGTTGATGGAGATCATGATGATGGAGATCATGGTGTGATGCCGGTGACAAGAAGATCGTGCCGGTGCTTTGGTGATGGAGATAAAGAAGCACATGATGATGGCCATATCATGTCACTTATGAATTGCATGTGATGTTAATATTTATGCACCTTATCTTGCTTAGAACGACGGTAGCATTATGAGGTAATCTCTCACTAAAATTTCAAGACGAAATTGTGTTCTTCCCGACTGTGCACCATTGCGAGTTCTTCGTTTCGAGACACCACGTGATGA
Organism: Hordeum vulgare subsp. vulgare; assembly: GCF_904849725.1. Lineage (NCBI taxonomy): Eukaryota > Viridiplantae > Streptophyta > Magnoliopsida > Poales > Poaceae > Hordeum > Hordeum vulgare. Next base: position 135,811,617 of record NC_058521.1, read on the forward strand.
TCGGGTGTGATAGACTCAACGTTCACATACAACGGGTGCAAAACAGTTGCACACGCGGAACACTCGGGTTAAGCTTGATGAGCCTAGCATGTGCAGACATGGCCTCGGAACACATGAGACTGAAAGGTCGAGCATGAATCGTATAGTTGATATGATTAGCATAGAGATGCTTACCACTGAAACTATTCTCGACTCACGTGATGATCGGACTTGAGATTGTGGATTTGGATCATGTACCACTCAAATGACTAGAGAGATGTACTTTTTGAGTGGGAGTTCTTAAGTAATATGATTAATTGAACTAATTGTCATGAATATAGTCTAATGGTCTTTGCGAATTACGATGTAGCTTGCGCTATAGCTCTACTGTTTTTATATGTTCCTAAAGAAAATTTAGTTGAAAGTTGATAGTAGCAAACTTTGCAGACTGAGTCTGTAAAACCTAGGACTGTCCTCGTTGCTGCACAGAAGGCTTATGTCCTTAATGCACCACCCGGTGTGCTGCACCTCGAGCGTCGTTTGTAGATGTTGTGAACATCCGACATACACGTTTTTGATGACTACATGATAGTTCAGTACAAAATACTTAATGGCTTAGAAGCAAGGCGCCAAAGACGTTTTGAAACGTCACGGAACATAAGAGATGTTCTAAAGAGATGAAATTTGATTTCATGCATGTGCTCTTGTTAAGAGGTATGAGACCTCCGACAAGATTCTTTGTCCACGAAGTAGAGGAGAAAAGCTCAATCATTGAGCGTGTGCTCAGATTATCTGAGTACGACAATCGCTTGAATCAAGTGGGAGTTGATCTTCCAGATAAGATAGTGATGGTTCTCCAAAGTCACTGCCACCAAGCTGTGAGAGCTTCGTGATGAACTATAACACATCAAGGATAGATACAATGATCCTTGAGCGATTCGCGATGTTTGACACTGCGAAAGTAGAAATCAAGAAGGAGCATCAATAGTTGATGGTTAGTAAAACCACTAAGTTTCGATAAAGGCAAGGGCTATAAGGGATACTTCGTGAAATGGCAAAGCAGTTGCTGCACTAAAGAAGAGACCCCAGATTAAACCCAAGCCCGGGACTAAGTGCTTCTGTTATGAGGGGAACGGTCACTGAGGCGGAGCAACTCTAGATACTTGGTAGATAAGAAGGCTGGCAAAAGTCGAAAGAAGTGTATTTGATATACATGATGTTGATGTGTACTTTACTAGTACTCCTAGTAGCACGAGGGTATTGGATACCGGTTCAGTTGCTAAGTGATTAGTAACACGAAATGAAAGCTACGACATATACGGAGACTAGATAAAGGCAAGGTGACGATACGTGTTGGAAGTGTTTCCAAGGTTGATATGATCAAACATCGCACACTCCCTCTACCATCGGGATTGGTGTTAAACCTAAATAATTGTTATTTGGTGCTTGCATTAAGCATGAACATGATTGGATCATGTTTATTGCAAATACGATTATTCATTTAAAGAGAATAATGGTTACTCTATTTGCTTGAATATTCACCTTCAATGGTTTATTGAATCTCGATCGTAGTGTTACACATGTTCATGATATTGGTGCCAAAAGATAAAAAGTAATAATGATAGTACCACTTAGTTGTGGCACTGCCACTTGAGTCATGTTGGTGTAAAATGCATGAAGAAGCTCCATCTGATGGATCGTTTGGACTCACTTGATTTTGAATCACTTGAGACATGCAAAACATGCCACATGAAACAAGTAGAGTAACTTGTTGGGAGTAATGCATTTTTGATGTGTGCAGTCCAATAAGTGCTAAGGCACGTAGTGGATATCATTATGTTCTTACTTCACTGACGATTTGAGTAGATACAGGAGTATTTACTTGATGAATCACAAGTCTGAAATGTTGAAAAGTTCAAAGCTATTTTAGAGTGAAGATCGTCGTGACAAGAGGATAAACAGTCTACGATATGATCATAGATATGAATATCTGAGTTACGAGTTTTGGTACGGAGTTAAGACAATGTGGAAATTGTTTAGCAGTTCATGCCACCTGGAACACCATAGTGTGATGATGTGTCTGAACGTCTTAGCCACGCCCTATTTGATATGGTGCATTCTATGGTGTCTCTTATCGAACTACCACTATCATTTATGGGTTATGCATTAGAGACAACCGCATTCACTTTAAATAGGGCACCGCGTATTTCCGTTGAGATGACACAGTATAGACTAAGGTTTAGAGAAATCTAAGCTGTTGTTTCTTGAAAGTTTGGAGCTGCGATGCTTATGTGAAAAAGTTTCAGTCTGATAAGCTCGAACCCAAAGCGGATAAATGCATCTTCATAAGATATCCAAAACAGTTGGATACATCTCCTATCTCAGATCCGGAAGCAAAGTGTTTGTTTCTAGAAATGGGTTCTTTCTTGAGGAAAGGTTTCTCTCGAAAGAATTGAGTGGGAGGGTGATAGAACTTGATGAGGTTATTGAACCATCACTTCGACTAGTGTGTAGCAGGGCACAAGAAGTTGTTCCTATGGCGCCTACACCAATTGAAGTGGAAGCTGATGATGGTGATCATTGAGCTTCGGATCAAGTTACTACAAACCTCGTAGGTCGACAAGGTCGCGTACTACTACAGAGTGGTATGGTAACCCTGTCTTGGAGGTCATGTTGTTGAACAATAATGAACCTACGAGCTGTGGAGAAGCGTTGGTGGGCCCGGATTCCGACAAATGGCTGGAGGCCATGAAATCCGAGAGAGGATCCATGTATGAAAACAAAGTGTAGACTTTGGAAGAACTACTTGATTGTCGTAGGACTATTGAGTAAAGATGGATCTTTAAAAGGAAGACAGACGACGATGGTGATAAGTCACTATTATGAAAAGCTCGACTTGTCGCAAAGATGTTTCCGACATGATCAAACAGTTGACTATGGTGAGACTTTCTCACTCGTAGCGATGCTAAAAGTCTGTTAGAATTATGTTAGTAGTTGTTGCATTATTTTTGAAATATTGCACATAGGATGTCAAAACATTGTTTCCTCGACGGTTTCCTTGAGCAAACATTGTATGTGATACAACCAGAAGGTTTTGTCGATCCTAAAGATACTAACAAGTATGCAAGCTCCAGCGATCCTTCAATGGACTGGTGCAAGCATCTCGGAGTTGGAATATACACTTTGATGAGATGATCAAAGATTTTGGGTTTGTACAAGGTTTATGAGAAACTTGTATTTCCGAAGAAGTGAGTGGGAGCACTATAGAATTTCTGAAAAGTATATGTGGTTGACATATTGTTGATCAGAAGTAATGTAGAATTTCTGTGAAGCATAAAAGGTTGTTTGAAAGGAGTTTTTCAAAGGAATACCTGGATTGAGCTACTTGAACATTGAGCATCAAGATCTATGGAGATAGATCAAAACGCTTAATAGAAGTTTCAACAAGATGCATGCCTTGACAAGTTTTTGAAGGAATTCTAAATAGATCAGCAAAGAAGGAGTTCTTGACTGTGTTGTAAGGTGTGAATTTGAGTAAGACTTAAAACCCGACCAGGGCAGAATAAAGAGAATAGACGAAGGTCGTCTTCTATGCCTTAGCCGTAGACTCTAAAGTATGCCATGCTGAGTACCACACCTGACGTGTGCCTTGCAGCAAGTCTGTGAAGAGGTACACTGAATTGAATCACTGATCAACGGTCAAAGTTATCCTTAGTAACTAAATAGACTAAGGATTTTTTTCTCGATTATGGAGGTGGTTAAAGAGTTCGTCGTAAAGGGTTACGTCGATGCAAGATTTGACACTAATCCGAATAACTATGAGTAGTGAAACGGATTCGTATAGTAGAGTAGATATTTGGAGCATTTCCTAATAGCACGTAGTAGCAGCATCTGTAAGATGACATAAAGATTTGTAAAGAACACACGGATCTGAAAGTTTCAGAACCGTTGACTAAAACCTCTCTCACGAGCAAGACGTGATCAGACCCCAGAACTATATGGGTGTTGGATTCGTTGAAATCACATGGTGATGTGAACTAGATTATTGACTCTAGTGCAAGTGGGAGACTGTTGGAAATATGCCCCAGAGGCAATAATAATTAGTTATTATTATATTTCTTTGTTCATGATAATCGTTTATTATCCATGCTATAATTGTATTGATTGGAAACACAATACTTGTGTGGATACATAGACAAAACACTGTCCCTAGTAAGCCTCTAGTTGACTAGCTCGTTGATCAAAGATGGTCAAGGTTTCCTGGCCATAGGAAAGTGTTGTTACTTGATAACGGGATCACATCATTAGGAGAATCATGTGATGGACTAGACCCAAACTAATAGACGTAGCATGTTGATCGTGTCATTTTGTTGCTACTGTTTTCTGCGTGTCAAGTATTTGTTCCTATGACCATGAGATCATATAACTCACTAACACCGGAGGAATGCTTTGTGTGTATCAAACGTCGCAACGTAACTGGGTGACTATAAAGATGCTCTACAGGTATCTCCGAAGGTGTTCATTGAGTTAGTATGGATCAAGACTGGGATTTGTCACTCCGTATGACGGAGAGGTATCTCGGGGCCCACTCGGTAATACAACATCACACACAAGCCTTGCAAGCTATGTGACTTAGTGTAAGTTGCGGGATCTTGTTTTACGGAACGAGTAAAGAGACTTGCCGGTAAACGAGATTGAAATAGGTATGCGGATACTGACGATCGAATCTCAGGCAAGTAACATACCGAAGGACAAAGGGAATGACATACGGGATTATATGAATCCTTGGCACTGAGGTTCAAAGGATAAGATCTTCATAGAATATGTAGGATCCAATATGGGCATCCAGGTCCCGCTATTGGATATTGACCGAGGAGTCTCTCGGGTCAATTCTACATAGTTCTCGAACCCGCAGGGTCTGCACACTTAAGGTTCGACGTTGTTTTATGCGTATTTGAGTTATATGGTTGGTTACCGAATGCTGTTCGGAGTCCCGGATGAGATCACGGATGTTACGAGGGTTTCCGGAATGGTCCGGAAACGAATATTGATATATAGGATGACCTCATTTGGTTACCGGAAGGTTTTCGTGCATTACCGGAAAAGTTTCGGGCTCATCGGTAGTGTACTGGGAGTGCCGGGAGGGGTGCCGGGGACCATCAGGAGGGGTGTCACGCCCCAAGGGGTCTCATGGGCTATGGGAAGAGATAAACCAGTCCCTAGTGGGCTGGAATAAGTTCCCACTAAGGCCCATAAGGTTTGAGAAAGAAAAAACACAAGGTGGAAAGAGTTTCCAAATGGGAAGGTGGAATCCTACTCCAAGTAGGATTGGAGTAGGACTCCTCCACCTCCAATTTCGGCCAAACCTTTAGGTTTTGAGGCTGCCTCCTCCCCTCCCTCCCTCCTATATATAGTGGGGTTTTAGGGCTGATTTGAGACAACTTTTGCCACGGCAGCCCGACCACATACCTCCACGGTTTTACCTCTAGATCGCGTTTCTGCGGAGATCGGGCGGAGCCCTGCTGAGATTAGATCACCACCAACCTCCGGAGCGCCGTCACGTTGCCGGAGAACTCATCTACCTCTCGGTCTCTCTTGCTGGATCAAGAAGGCCGAGATCATCGTCGAGCTGTACGTGTGCTGAACGCGGAGGTGCCATCCGTTCGGCACTAGATCGGAGCGGATCGTGGGACGGATCGCGAGACGGTTCGCGGGGCGGATCGAGGGACGTGAGGACGTTCCACTACATCAACCGCGTTTCTTAATGCTTCTGCTGTGCGATCTACATGGGTACGTAGATCGGAAATCCCCTCTTGTAGATGGACATCACCATGATCGGTCTTCGTGCGCGTAGGAAATTTTTTGTTTCCCATGCGACGTTCCCCAACACAAACTGCACCTTTTCAGCCCTCAGAGTCTCGTACGCTGATCCCATCTCGCAAGTCTTCTGCAAGTCAGCGCCAAGAGACGATCTGACAAATTCAACACGGACAACAATAAAAATTCGAAGTTCTTCAGACCCCTGCCGACGCAAGAAGTCCACAGTTGTCTCGGGGACTACACCCAGTGGGTTCACTAAGAGTGACCCCACTAGCATGAAGGTCAAATAGGTCCGCCCTATTGGGATACATGACAACAAACAAGCCTATGAGGTTACTACTACCCGACCTGAGTAAAATTATTCTTGGGGACTCATCCAGTAGGTGCACTCGGAGTGCCCCCACTGGTAACATTCGAACATATTAGGTTTGATCTGATCAAGTTAAAGAAAATGTATATAAAGACAACTGCCGGTGCAAGCACTCGACCGAACTCTCGGGGACTACACCCACTGGGTTCACTAAGAGTGAACCCACTGCAAAAGAATCATACTATATCCGAGTACATTACTTCAACACCTAGTGGGTTACAAGAGGAAAGTAAATACTTACTAGACCACTTACTCGGATATCGTCCCGGAGCTCCAAGCTTCGCTTGTACACAAACGCGATGGAGTCGTACGCTCTCTTGGCATCACCCGCCATCAGCTCCGCCTGCACCATGGCCCCCTTGGCAGCTCCCACCTGATCTTCCGGGAGGCGCTGGACGTCGTACTGGATAGTCGACGGACCTGGCACGATAGGAGATTCCTTGGGCATCCCAAGTCCTGCTCCAGTCGGTTCAGCGATAAGCGCCGTTTCAGTCGACGACATCGTCTCACTCGGCGGCACGTCCATGGCGGGAGTAGTAACCGGTGGAACAGCTTCAAGGACAGGCACCGTAGCTTGCTCGGACCTCCTCTGGTCGCCCTCCTCCACATAAATCACCTCTGAGGGAAACCCGACCGAACAACGTGAGACCATAGGAAAAAGGCAAGACCAAAGACAGAATTCGTGATGCAATAATGTAAGCTCTCGGAATCGCCACGACGCACCTGGCTGGGATGTGAAAACATTGTCCATGTCCATGGGATCGTCCCCCTGGCATGGCGGAGAGGTGGCGGAGGTGGCAGCTCTGTCGAGTAAAATTCATTCGACCAATAAGCACGAGTTCAATCAAATACTGGAAGAAGATAGAAGAACAATGCACTTACGTTGAGGTGACAGGAACTGTGACCCTCATCCGCGGCAAAGCCTTCCGAGGCTTAGATCCAATCGGTTTGGCCACCTTAGAGGGCTGGCCCGCAGGCTCAGCAGCAGAGTCCCTGGTCCTCTTTGTGCGCCGAGCACTCGGGACCATGGGAGCGGCTGGCGAGGCGCTCGGAACCACAAGAGCAGCTGGCGGGGCACTCGAGGCCGTTGGAGGAGCCGACGGAGCCACGGGTTCGTGACGGCGTTTGGTTCGAGGCTCTGGCGGTGGGGGTGGCGAGTTCTGCTCCTCATCTTCCTCCTCTTCTTCTTCGGACTCCTGCTCCGTCTCCCCACTGTCGGAGACGTACTCGATGCTCTCCACGCTGCCCTCCTGGCTACCTTCCTCCTCCTCGGTCGGATTCCCGTTCGAGATAGGAGAAAACCAGTTAGTCCATGCCTACACGAGATACAGTCGACAACATCAGACGTCAGACAATGATTCAAGAAAGCGATAAATCTAAGACAATTGTGTGTACTCGACAAGTTGTACTCACCTCATTCGGAGGAGGGTTGTCCACGCGGAAGGGCTTCACTCGCTGGGCCCCTCTGGGGTTATCGCAGGCACTTGTGATGTTGAGGACCCACGACGCCACCATCTCCCCGGTCACGCACTCGACGTTAGTCCGAGTGGAGTCCTCAGGCCCCGTGTAGTGCCACATGGCGTGGTGTCGAGCTTGCAGGGGCTGGATACGCCGACCCAGAAAAACCTCCAGCAAGTCTATGCCGGTGACTCCCCTTCGGACGACGTCTACAAGCGCATCGACTAGAGGCTGGATCTGGATCTTCTCCGCCTTCGTGAGCGCGAGCTGCCTAGGCGGAGCCGGTCGATCTAAGCTAAAAGGAGGCAGTCCAGTTGTGGCATTCGGGCAAGCAACATCCTGGCAGTAGAACCATGTCGACTGCCAGTTCCTAACAGATTCAGACAACTGAAGAGCGGGATAGCTACTTTTACTTTTATTTTGGAAGCCTAAGCCTCCGCAGAGCTAGAGGAGCTGAGTTTTGTCATCCGACTGGTTAAGCCGTTTGATGGTTTGAGATCTAGCAGAGAAGATGTGTTTGAAAAGCCCCTAATGGGGAGGACAGCCGATGAAGCACTCGCACAGCACGACAAAGGCAGAGAGATGAGCTATTGTGTTGGGAGGAAAATGGTGGAGCTGCGCCCCGAAGTGGTTCATTATACCTTTGAAGAAGGGATGAGGAGGCAGAGAGAAGCCTCGGTGCACGTGGCTGAGCAGCAAGACGCGCTCCCCCTCCCGGGGCGCCGGCTCGGTCTCGCCTTCCGCCGGCAACCTCCACGTATTGTGCGCGATCATGCCGTGCTCCACCAACTCTAGAAAGTCCCCCTCCGTCACCGTGGAGGGGAGGAAATCCCCCTGGATCCAACCCACCGGTAGCGCTCGCTGCCGCCGCTGAGTAGGAGCCGCCGCCTTCCCCTTCTTCTTCCGCGCCTCGAGCTTGCTAGTCTGCCCCTTTGTCATGGTGGAGGCTGCAGATCCGCGAGGGAGAAGGAGAAAGGAGGAGTTTGAGATGCGCATGAGGTGACGAGAGAAGCGGGGCAAGTGCAAGCTATCAGGCGAGTGCAACGAAAAACCCTCGCTGCAGAGGTTTAAGTAAGGTTCCGACTGGGTCACTAGCAGGTGGCCCCAAAATCTTATCCCCCGACCGGTTGCTACGATATTAGTGGAGAAGATGAAGGCGCAGAAATCGAGGCGGCAGATACTACTCGATTACGATGTCGTCATCCCCACTGAGCGCGCGGTAACCGAAATTTGAGGATCCCGGAAAATCCGCCGCTGTCAGTTGACTGGTCACATCAAAAGATACCACGGAAGCACTCGGTCCCTGATGGTTCGTTTCACAAATACATCTACTCGGATCACTGGTCAAAGAGGATAAAATGGATTGAGGCAAACAACACCAAAGTCGCATCCGTACACCAAGCATCGCTTTGTCGTTCCAACCCCAATCCATTCTGGGACTAATGATGGGGTTATAGTCCTAGGGTAGGGTCATAGGCCTGTCCTATGAGTCCTACCCAAGGACTACCCTTCATAAGGGATAAGGCCCTTAGTCAGTTCCGATTGAATTAAGGACTTCCCATCATCCAGTCGGTGATGATTCCTCCATCATCCAGTCGGAGATGAGCATTCGGAGCGTATTCAACTTACCGACTGGATTCCACTCTATGCATCGTAACCCCCCTGGAGGGCAACGGTCATACGTTTCCATGTACCTTTATTAGCATTTAAGACATACGTTGCCTGTAATGTAGGCATTTATTCGCCACTACTCCACCCCTGTGCACCGAACCGTTGTGAAGGGCAGCGCACTCTATATAAGCCGCCCTTCCCCAGTGGTGCAGGGGTTAGCAATTCACTGTAATCCATATTCCACTTGACAACAAGCTCCAAGAGCACTGAGACATAGGGCTTTTACCTCCACCGTAGAGGGGCATGAACTCATACAACCTCGCCATAGCTAAGGCTCTGCCCATCCTTTCGTACCCTACACATCTACTGTCAGACTTATACCCACGATAGTGGCCGAGCCATCCGAAGCCGATGAATCTCAAGTCGGCGACGCACCTTCAGAGGTAAAAACCTATCCTCTTTTCACTCGCCATCCACTACTGTTAACTTTGTATTTATGTCTCTGCCTCTCTTGAATAGAATGAAGACAACGAAAGCCAGGAGGATTCCATAGAGGTAATTTCTATTTCCTCCGATTCATCTCCTTCTCCACCTAAGCCGGCCCAGGCGAATTTGTGGGAAAGTTCCCTTCTCACATCCAAATGCTTGTTTGGACCCAAATTTTCTTCTGAAGAAAGCACAATATACTTCAAATCAGAAGACCCGAAGTCATTCCGGTGATCTGGTGTCCAGTTTACCAACAAAGAACAAGAGAAAGCCAAATGAGGTACCCATGAATGACACTTCTTCATGTTTCTTTGGATCGCATCTGTGACCCACCAATATCTTTGACGTATAATTCTTGCAGAATTCTCCTCCTACATCTGGCGACTCAGTAATGTTGACACTTCCGCCAATGATCCGTGTACCTGGGTAAGTCCTTTGATAATTTTACTTTGAATCTGACGGTGATAAATTTTCAATCCTTAAACGCGCCTCTTCCCTCTTTCAGGGCATAGGAGAAGAAGGGGAAAACCAGCGGGTCAACTCCTATTATAATCTCAGAGCCCATCAAAGAACCGGCGCCGATCCAGGATAACCCGGACCAAGACAAACCTGAGGATCAAATGGATCTTCCTAGCTCGCCCAAGGAAACAATGGATGCCCCCAAGCCGCCAAGTCCATTGACAACAGCAGAAGACCCGGACGCTGTAATTATCACTCGTACCAGCTTCTCTAAACCGGCCACAGCGGTTTTGTCAAAGCATGTGCCATCATCATCTCAACCGTTCCTGAGTCTGGACTCTCCAAGGCTAAGCTTTCTGAATATGAACATCTGGAATTCAAAGAACTTTGCTCTGGTTTTGCAAATCGCTTGGAGGCGAGTTATGAGATGGAGAATAGCCTGCTTCGGATGCTAAAGAATAAACATGAGGTAAGCTTTATTATATACTATATTATCCCCATTAACCCTCAAGGGCCGGGTCATCAGTAAAAAGATGAGCCGGGTCTTGATCACTTAGAAAAACTTTCGACCAGTAACCCCCAAGGGCCGGGTCATCAGTAAAAAGATGAGCCGGGTCTTGATCACTAGAAAAACTTTCGACCAATAACCCCCAAGGGCCGGGTCATCAATAAAAAGACGAGTCGGGTCTTGATCACTAGAAAAACTTTCGACCAGTAACCTCCAAGGGCCGGGTCATCAGTAAAAAGATGAGCCGGGTCTTGATGCTGTATAATTTTGTGTGAAAAAATTATACATTAGCCCCCAAGTGTCATTGATATTTCTTGCAATAGTTCTGAGACTTGCCCCTTATCATGTACTTCAACAGGAAACTCTTATCCAGACAATCAGCACTCGAGGACTTGAAGAAAAACTTATCTGATCAGTAGGATGCCCGAACCAAATCGGAGGAGAAGTATCAACTGGTTTTAGCTGAGATGGAAAAACTAAAGGCCGATTTAAAAAGGGCTCAAGCTGACCAAGATGCTTCGACAAAACGAGCAGAGAAAGCTGAAGCCAAGCTAGCTACTGTGCAACAAGAGCTGTCCGGTTTGAAACGTCATATCTCAAACATGGCGCAAGCCGTCTTCGGTAAAATACTCAAACCTTTGACCTTTTAAAATAACTCTTATCTTGAGTCGCTGATTACCATTACCCCTTGTACAGGTCCGAGAGCCGCCAACCTTCAGGATGATTGCGTGCTGATGTTGAAGGCGATTTACACGCTGACAGAGCAGCTGTATACCGGGAGTGTACTAACTGTGAAAGCAGTGATGGGCGCCAAGGAGCCTATAACCTCCATAAAGAAGATGCTTGGCTGCCTATCCACGCTTCCTCCCCAGATTGGCGATTTGACTCGGTCAGCCGCCTGGAAGGGAGTGTTGACTACATTAAGTCGCTGCTTAGCGTATGCTCCAGAGATCAACCCAGAAGAAGTAGCGGCGGGCTTTCCTCAACTCAAGGATGACGGGTCAGAATTCGCCGAAGAGGACTACCGGCGTGTCGTCAAGGACTCCCAGCTGGCGGCGACTCAACTTGCTGCAAGTCTGGACTTATCAAAGTACCAGACTGCTTATGATAGTAAGAAAAAGAAGGTGAACCCGCCAACCTTTGTGACGACCAGCTTAACTCCACGGCGACCCAAGAACCCTTTTGACTTGGACGCAGATCTCTCATCAATCCCGACTGATGAAGATGAGTTTGCAGCTCTGGCCAAGTGTAACTGGGTACTGGGAGACTTGCAAATTGAAGTTGGCCAAAGCTCGCAGCAAAACGACCCAAGGGCGTCAGCAAAATAAACTTCATTGATTTGGCCCTAAGAGCCATGTAATAGGTCTTCTTTAGGAATCGGTACTGCTTTTGTGATATCTTCGAAAAGAACCCCTATGTCGCCCTTAAGGCGATTTGAAATACTGGATCCGCCGTTTTGAAAATTCTTTATAATGCTTGATCCGCCGTTTGAAAATTCTTTATAATGCTTGATCCGCCATGGATAAAGTGATTTTGATCATCAATCTGTTCTAAGCTTAAGGAACAATAAGTGATAACAAATATTTCAAAATGAATCATAAAAAAGTTTGGAAAACCTTGTGGCAGTGCCAGGAAGGTAAACAAAAAATAGCAATTTCGTCGGCTCATAAGGTCGCGACAGGATGGGGCGAGTCAAAAAGCTCAAGCGCGCACCCTAAATGATTTCGTCGGCTCATAAGGTCGCGACAGGATGGGGCGAGTCAGAAAGCTCAAGCGCGCACCCAAAATGATTTCGTCGGCTCATAAGGTCGCGACATGATGGGGCGAGTTAGAAAGCTCAAGCGCGCACCCTAGATGATTTCGTCGGCTCATAAGGTCGCGGCAGGATGGGGCGAGTCAGAAAGCTCAAGCGCGCACCCTAGATGATTTCGTCGGCTCATAAGGTCGCGACAGGATGGGGCGAGTCAGAAAGCTCAAGCGCGCACCCTAAATGATTTCGTTGGCTCATAAGGTCACGACAGGATGGGGCGAGTCAAAAAGCTCAAGCGCGCACCCTAAATGATTTCGTCGGCTCATAAGGTCGCGACAGGATGGGGCGAGTCAAAAAGCTCAAGCGCGCACCCTAGATGATTTCGTCGGCTCATAAGGTCGCGACAGGATGGGGCGAGTCAGAAAGCTCAAGCGCGCACCCTAGATGATTTCGTCGGCTCATAAGGTCGCGACAGGATGGGGCGAATCAGAAAGCTCAAGCGCGCACCCTACATGATTTCGTCGGCTCATAAGGTCGCGACATGATGGGGCGAGTTAGAAAGCTCAAGCGCGCACCCTAGATGATTTCGTCGGCTCATAAGGTCGCGGCAGGATGGGGCGAGTCAGAAAGCTCAAGCGCGCACCCTAGATGATTTCGTCGGCTCATAAGGTCGCGACAGGATGGGGCGAGTCAGAAAGCTCAAGCGCGCACCCTAAATGATTTCGTTGGCTCATAAGGTCACGACAGGATGGGGCGAGTCAAAAAGCTCAAGCGCGCACCCTAAATGATTTCGTCGGCTCATAAGGTCGCGACAGGATGGGGCGAGTCAAAAAGCTCAAGCGCGCACCCTAGATGATTTCGTCGGCTCATAAGGTCGCGACAGGATGGGGCGAGTCAGAAAGCTCAAGCGCGCACCCTAGATGATTTCGTCGGCTCATAAGGTCGCGACAGGATGGGGCGAGTCAGAAAGCTCAAGCGCGCACCCTACATGATTTCGTCGGCTCATAAGGTCGCGACAGGATGGGGCGAGTCAAAAAGCTCAAGCGCGCACCCTAAATGATTTCGTCGGCTCATAAGGTCGCGACAGGATGGGGCGAGTCAGAAAGCTCAAGCGCGCACCCTAAATGATTTCGTCGGCTCATAAGGTCGCGACAGGATGGGGCGAGTCAAAAAGCTCAAGCGCGCACCCTAAATGATTTTGTTGGCTCATAAGGTCGTGACAGGATGGGGTGAGTCAGAAAGCTCAAGCGCGCACCCTAAATGATTTCGTCGGCTCATAAGGTCGCGACAGGATGGGGCGAGTCAGAAAGCTCAAGCGTGCACCCTAAATGATTTCGTTGGCTCATAAGGTCGCGATAGGATGGGGCGAGTCAGAAAGCTCAGGCACCACCCTAGATGATGGTTTTGTCGGCTCATATGGTCGCGAAAGGATGGGGCGAGTCAGAAAGCTCAAGCACCACCCTAGATGATAATGATTCCGTCGGCTCATAAGGTCGCGACAGGATGACAAAATTGATCTCAATGAAGAAGCCCCCAAGTCGGGAAGCATTTTAACTTTATTACTTCATAAAAACTGAAAAACTTACAAAAGGCGGAGCTTAAGAGCTCAAGTGTAGTAAGGCCGCAAGTGGGCAATATTCTAGGGGCGAGTTGACTCAGCCTCCGTGGTTGGCCGGTTAGGCCGGAGATCCACTAGATAATAAGAGCCGTTGCGAAGATTCTTGCTGACGACGGACGGTCCTTCCCACAGCGGTGACAACTTATGCATGCCAGCACGATCTTGTATCAACCGAAGGACTAAGTCGCCTTCCTGAAAGGTCTGGCTCTTAACCCGACGGTTGTGATAACGTCGTAGATCCTGCTGATAGATGGCCGAACGGGCCGCAGCCAAGTCACGTGCCTCTTCTAAGGCGTCCAAGGAGTCTTGACGCGCGAGTTCGTTGTCTTGCTCCACATATGCGGCGACTCTAGGCGAGTCATGCCTTTTGTCAGTAGGAAGAACGGCTTCTGCTCCGTAGACCAGAAAGAAAGGGGTAAAACCTGTGGACCGGTTCGGGGTGGTCCGGATGCTCCATAGTACTGAAGGCAATTCTTCGACCCAACATCCTGGGGTTTTCTCCAGGGGAACCATGAGTCGGGGCTTGATTCCTCGTAAAACCTCCTGATTCGCCCGTTCCGCCTGCCCATTAGATTGTGGGTGAGCAACCGCAGAAACATCGAGCCGGATATGTTCTCGACGGCAAAACTCCTGCATCGCCCCTTGGGACAGATTAGTACCATTATCAGTAATGATACTATGTGGATATCCAAACCGGAAGATTAGCTTTTTCAAGAACTTGACCGCTGTCTTCGCGTCGCAAGTTCCAATAGGTTCTGCGTCAACCCACTTGGTGAACTTATCAACCGCCACCAGTAAATGGGTTTTCTTGTTGGATGATATTTTAAAGGGGCCGACCATGTCTAACCCCCAGATCGCAAATGGCCAAGTGATGGGAATCATTCTTAGTTCTTGAGCCGGCACATGAGCCTGTCGTCCATAACGCTGGCATCCCTCACACCGACGAACTATCTCTTTTGCATCTGCATGAGCCGTCAACCAAAAGAAACCATGACGGAATGCCTTTGACACCAAAGAGCGTGACCCGGCATGATGCCCACAGTCCCCGGAATGAATGTCATTTAAGATTATGCATCCTTCTTCGGAGGGAACACATCGTTGAAAGACTCGAGAGGCGCTCCGCTTATATAATTCGCCATTGATGATCACCATGGATTTGCTCCGCCGAACGATCTGACGGGCCAAAACTTCGCCTATTGGTAACTCGCCTCAGGCGAGATAATCCAAATAGGGAAGAACCCAATACGACGTGACGTGGAGAGCCGCCACGAACTGAGACTCAGGATCCGGTATTGCCAACTCCTCCTCCGATGGTAAACTCACGGATGGTTTATGCAAAACATCCAGAAAAACATTGGGAGGAACTGGCTTTCGCTAGGAACCGAGACGTGAAAGGGCGTCAGCTGCCTCGTTGAGGCGCCGATCAATGTGGTCAACCTGATAGCCATGAAAATGACCCGCCACGTGAGACACAGCCCTTCTGTAAGCCGCCATCACGGGGTACCGAGAATCCCAGGTACCTGAAACTTGCTGCGCCACCAGATCAGAGTCGCCAAAACATCGGACTCGTGTTAGATTCATCTCCTTGGCGAGTCGCAAGCCGTGAAGCAAAGCTTCGTATTCCGCAGCATTGTTAGTGCATGGAAACATGAGTTGGAGGACATAACAGAATTTATATCCTTGAGGGGATACTAGTACCACACGAGCCCCCGAGCCTCCCAGCTGTCTGGATCCATCAAAATAAATAGTCCAGTATGTAAGATCAGGCCTGTCCTCTGGGGCCTGCAACTCCATCCAGTCATTGACGAAATCAACTAAGGCTTGAGACTTGATGGCTGTGCAAGGGGTGTATCGTACATGATGCGGCCCAAGTTCAATCGCCCACTTGGCAATCCGCCCTGTTGCCTCCCGATTCTGGATGATGTCCCCGACGGGGGCAGAACTAACCACTGTGATAGGATGTTCTTGGAAATAATGCTTAAGTTTCCGACTCGCCATAAACACGCCATACACTAACTTCTGCCAATGTGGGTACCGTTGCTTGGAAAGGGTTAGCACTTCGCTGATAAAATACACCGGTCGTTGCACTGGGTACTCCTTCCCTTCCTCCTTTCTTTCAACAACCACTGCCACACTTACTGCTTTGGAGTTTGCCGCAACATACAGAAGCATGGGCTCTTTCTCAGTCGGGGCAGCCAGGACCGGCGGGTTGACGAGCTGCCGTTTCAAGGCTTCGAGCGCCTCGTCTGCCTCATTTGTCCAAACAAACTGGTCAGATTTCTTTAGTAATTGATAAAGAGGAATCGACTTTTCTCCCAGGCGGCCTACGAAGCGACTTAGAGCCGCAATGCGACCCGCCAGTCGTTGAACTTGATTAACATTTGCTGGCTTTCCAAGGGATGTAACTGCTTCGATTTTGTTTGGGTTAGCTTCAATGCCTCGCTCAGACACCAGGAAGCCCAACAATTTCCCTGCAGGAACACCAAAACACACTTGGTGGGATTCAGCTTCATCTGATATACCCGGAGATTATCGAAAGTCTCCTTAAGATCCTCCAGTAGCGTCTCCCCCTGGCGGGTTTTGATCACAATATCGTCGACATAGGCGTGGACGTTGCGACCGATTTGGCTGCGGAGGCAATTCTGGATGCAGCGCTGATAAGTCGCCCCCGCACTCTTGAGTCCAAAAGGCATGGACACATAGAAAAAAGGCCCAAAGGGGGTTATAAAAGCTGTTTTCTCTTGATCCTCCATGGCCATCTTGATCTGGTGATATCCAGAGTAGGCGTCCAAAAAGCACAATCGTTCGCATCCCGCCACCGAGTCAATGATCTGGTCGATGCGGGGAAGAGCGAAAGGATCTTTCGGACAAGCTCTGTTGAGGTCCGTGTAATCAATGCACATACGGAAGGTACCGTTCTTCTTGAGTACCAAAACCGGGTTAGCCAGCCATTTGGGGTGGAAAACTTCCACGATGAATCCGGCGGCTAAGAGACGGGCTTCCTCTTCCCCGATCGCCTTGCATCGCTCCTCGTTAAACCTGCGAAGATACTGCTGGATAGGCTTTGCCTTTGGGTCAACATTAAGATGGTGCTCAACGAACTCTCTCGTCACACCAGGCATGTCAGAAGGTTTCCATGCGAAGATGTCCCGATTCTCACGGATGAATTCGATGAGCGCGCTTTCCTATTTGGGATCCAGACCCGTCCCGATGGTGAACTGCTTGGATGAATCGCCGGGAACAAAATCGATTGTTTTAGTGTCATCCGTTAGTTTGAACTTGAGGGGCGACTCAGCATCTGTTGTTGGCTTCTTTAGGGGTGACATGTCCGCCGGGTCAACATTGGCCCGATGATGTTTTAGCTCCTCTGCAGCGCAAACGACTTCCGCATAAGCCGCACCCCCTTCTTCACATTCCTTTGCAATCCTTCTATCCCCATCAACCGTGATGGGTCCCTTAGGACCGGGCATTTTGAGCTTAAGGTAAACACAGCATGGGCGAGCCATGAAACGGGCATAAGCCGGCCGCCCAAATAGCGCATGATAGGGGTTTTTCAATTTGACCACCTCGAACACGAGCGACTCGGACCTGTAATTCTGCGCCGTTCCAAATGCCATTGTGAGTCTGACTCGGCCTATGGGGTACGCCGACTTACCTGGAACGATTCCGTAGAAAACTGTGGTTGAAGGCATCAGGTCCTTTTCCAATAGGTTCATCCTTTGGAAAGTGTCGAAATACAAGATATTAATGCTGCCGCCACCATCCATTAGCACTTTGGACAAGGTGTACCCCCCAACTTGGGGAGCTACGACCAACGCTAAATCGCCAGGGTTGTCAACTCTTGGCGGGTGATCCACCCTACTCCATGGTATGATCTACTCAGACCAGTGGAGGTACCTTGGAAGCGCCAGCTCAGACACACTGTACGCCCGGTGGCTCACCTTCTTATCACGTCTGCAAGCATTGGTGGTGAAAACGTGATACTGCCCATTGCTTAACTGTTTGGGGTTGTTGCGGAAACCTCCGTTGTCATCCTGACCCTGCGGAGCCCCTTGTGGGGGCGGCTGCTGAAAGGCTCCTGGCAGGTTATACCGCCGCTGGTGATGCACCGGATATTGGCCGCTGCTTGGCTGCGAGCTTCCCTGAGCCCCCGGTTCGGGAAAACCGCCAAAGGGGTTCTGTCTTTGGTTGGGTGCCGCAAACTGCTCCCGCCGTTGGTCTGGGTCATCGTTTTGGCTTTTCTTGATCGCCTCCGCCCGAAACTCCCGCATTACGAAACAGTTCTCCCAGGAGTGAGTCGCCGGGCCGTCTGCCGTGGCATGGTGTGGGCAAGGGCCCTTGAGTAACTATTCATAGTTACGCGGCCTCTTACCACTAAATCCCGTGTTTTTCTTCTGGCGTAGGTTGCCACTATTGGTGTTGGTATTGGCGACTAAATCCGAAGGTTCCTCTTGCTGCCTTCTCTTGCCATTGGCTCCTTGGTTGTGGCGGTTACGTCCCTGGAACCGGGTATGATTTTTGGATGACTCGCCCTTCTTGGGCGAGTTAGCTTTACCGTCCTCACCGGATCTTTGGTGTCATCCGCCTCAGCGTACCTAGTGAGGGTGTCCATCAGCTCCCCCATGTCTTGGACCTTTCGCTTGAGTCGCCCCAATTTTTGCACCAGGGGTTCGTAATGGCAATTCTGCTCGAGGATCAACACAGCCTGAGCCGCCGTAATGCCATCTGACGAATGCATAATTTCCGCAACCCGCCGTGACCAATGGTGGGCCGACTCATCAGGGCGCTGAATGCAGTGCTGCAGATCAACGATCGTCATTGGACGTTTGCAGGTTCCTCGGAAGTTTTTGACAAACCGCTCCTTTAATTCGGCCCAGGTCTGGATGGAGTTGGGGGGTAAGTTTTTTAACCAAGTATGTGCTGACCCCTCGAGCATCATCGTAAATTATCTGGCGCAGACTGCCTCGTTTACGTCGAGCATGTCCATGGCGATATCATAACTCTCGACCCAAGATGCCGGCTCCAGGTCCGGGGTGTAGTTGGGCACCTTTCTTGGTCCCTTAAAATCCTTGGGCATTCGTTCGTTGCGAAGGGCGGGGGCCAAGCACGGCACCCCCACTCGCCCACCGCTCCCGACGAGAGGGGCCGGGGCGACTTGGATGTTCGGGAGATCCCGGCCCGGCGGGTTCTGATGATCAGGCGGGTTGTCCTAAGGGACAGGTCGCGGCCCGTTGTTTACGGCGGGCTGGTCCTCTAGCCGACTCCTGGTGTAGCTCGCCTGGGGAGTGGAATGCAGCCTATCCAGGCTATGTGAGAACTGGGCATTTTGAACCACCGCCGTCTTCAACATCTCAATGGCGTTCCTTGCTTCCATCTCGGTAGGAGTGTTGCCGTGAATCAGAAGAGATTCCAAATGGCGAGTTGCAGCAAGGACGTTATCCACTGGGTTGGAAAAGTGGCCTTGAGGCGTACGGAATCGGGGAATGCGATCCTCAATTGGTTGAACCGGTGGGTTAGGAGGTTGACCCGGTCCTCCCCCAGGGGAGGCTCCCGCCCCAGGAGTTCGTGGAGTATCGAACAGGCGGGTCGGGTTGAGATCAGGGGGCAGGCGGCCTTGGTGTCTCCGTTGATGGACGACGTCGGATGCGCGCTGATGTCTTTTGAGCCGCCAGTTGTCAGTATTTAAGCGAGTCCTTTCGGCTGCAATTTGAGCTTGCCGAGTCTCGATCCTGGCGGATTCCACCTCGGCATCCCGATGTGCCTTTGCCACTGCTTCTCTGAGTTTCGCCAGCTCCGCGTTTACCTCCTCCTGATTTTCCGGTGTGATGGGAGTCGCCATCAGCCTTGTGATTTCCGCCGCTAAATCCACCAAGATAGCGGCCGGGCTTCTAGACGTCTCGCCGGTTCCGTCGCCTCCTATTGGGTTTTGCGAGGGTTGAGTCGCCCCTACCATATAGATGGCGATCTGGCGGCGGGTTCGGTCAAGGACTTCGGGGTCCATGGCCAGTGACAAGCCCCCAAGACAATCCCCATGTAGAGACCGGATTGAATCTGAATCGCCCATGGATGATTCGTCATCAGTGTTGACTGGTGTAGTTTCCTGGGACGCCGAGTGTTCTGGTTCCTCCAATCCCTGCCTGAACCCAACAAAGACCGGGCAAGTCAGATTCGGCGTCACTACTGGGCGGACGTACCTGGCCGGCTCGACGATGTCGGCGGAGATGTCCGGCTCAGGCACGGATGATCCGATCATGCCGATGAAGACGTTGATCTTGCCGAAGGGGACCCTGTAGCCAGATTCGATCAATCCGCCTCGGGTCCCCATTGCTGGTTGTCGATGTAGATCTTCCCACGGCGGCTCCGGGTCATGAGCCCCGTCGCGTAACTCCCAAACCCTGGTAGGGCTCCCTTTGAGAACTCAACTCCACCGTGCGTAGGCCCCACGGTGGGCGCCAACTGTCATGGTTTTGTCACGGCAGATGTCCTCGTGAAAGGACTTAGTATTGGAGCCATCGCACCTTGGTGGCGACTCAAAGGGGTTGAACAGGAGAGACACGGCGATTTACCCAGGTTTGGCCCCTCGTGAGGAGGTAAAGGCCTACGTCCTGCTTTGAGTTGTATTGATGGAGTTTCGACTACAAGGAGGGCGTAACTCGCCAGACCTAGCACTCGATGATTTCTAACCTGTCCTCTTCTTCCCTGGGACTCGCCTTTATATACAGGTCGAACCCCTAGGGTTTACAAGGGTACTTTCCTTTCTACAAATCGTGACCTCTACGGTCTCCAAGTCGCCATCTTCCAAAGCTTGGAGACTTTTCGGAAATTATAAACCGCCATACAACCATCGGTCTTGCGAGGCCAAGGCCCAAACCACGCTCAAATGAATCGTCTGATTTGGTGACCCGGCCCAACTAGGGCAGGTTATTAACAGGTAATATCCCCAACAATATGGGAACAGTTGGGAAGACAATTTGCCCTACGCTGAGTTTTCTTACAACAATAGTTATCAAGCAAGTCTGGAGATGTCACCTTTCAAAGCTTTATACGGAAGACGATGTCGTACCCCTCTAAATTGGTCAGAGACCGGAGATAGCCGCATCTTCGGACCACAGTTTCTCCAAGAGGCCGAGGACAAGGTGAAGGTCATAAGAGAGAAACTCAAGACAACCCAAAGCTGATAGAAAAGCTACTATGATCAAAGACACCGGGATGTCGGTTTCGACCCCAATGATTATGTATACCTTAAGGTATCACCCATGAGAGGACTGCAGAGAATCAAGGTCAAAGGCAAACTTGCACCTCGCTTCATCGGACCATTCCGCATTATTGCTCGTAAAGGACAAGTTGCCTATCAGCTGGGCCTACCAGCAGAATTGTCAGACGTACATGATGTGTTCCACATCTCTCAGCTCAGGAAGTGTGTGAGGAACCTCGAGCAACAAGTAGCTCTTGATAGCATAGAAGTGCAACCGGATCTATCCTATCAGGAACACCCCATAAGGATATTAGAGGAATCAGAAAGAAGGACTCGACAGAAGGTCACCAAGCTATTCACAGTACGGTGGAGCAACCACTCAGAGGATGAAGCCACATGGGAAAGAGAGGATTACCTATGGAAAGAGCAACCACAACTTCCTAAGGAATGGCTTAAATCTCGGGGATGAGATTTTTCTTAAGGGGGTAGGTGTTGTAACACCCAAGATTTTTCAACTTTTATTTTCTGGATTTCCTTGGAATTTTGTTTTAAATTTTTGACTTGACAAGAACTTGGAAGTTTTCTTGCTAATCTCCATGAGAGAAAATTTTGAGCTTCTTCTCCACCAAACAAATCTAGGAATATTCTCATGGCCTTTCTCATAAATGAAATGGGTAAAAGAATATTTATTTTATTCTTAAATTGGATTCCTTTTATTTACTTATTTTTTGGATTTCTTCATAAGCTTATTTATTAATTATTCAAAGAGAATTAATCAACATTTTGTTTTTAAATATTTTTACTCCTCTCCTAATCCCTGAGCTTATTTTTTTAAGTTTTCCAAAGATTTAGAAGGGTTGGATCACCCCCAATTAATTTTATTCTTTAAATGGGATTTTCTGTAATTAGTTTGAACTCCAAAACTTTTCCAAAGGAACCCCCTCTTTCCTTTGGAATATTGACCCCAAACTTTGGCAGTTTCTAGTCCTTGGTAACCTCAACTTATTTGAGCAAAAACGTTGGGATCTCAAGTTTGAAAAATTCAAATTTGGTTTGACCAAAGTTTGACCCCAGAAACTCAGTTTTGATTCAAATTTGCCTTATACTCCACCAAAAATTCTGAATTTTTTTGCAGCCTATTTTCTTCCTACGAGAGAGCTTCCCTCAAAACTTCAGCCTCAAATTCATTTCCTAGCTATGGTTTTTCTCATGTCGATCACCTCTGCTGCATTGGAGTGAAGAAGTCTGAATTTATTTCAAACCAACCTTCACACATGCGCTACTATACCCCCAGAGCCAATCTCACCAGTGATGACACCCTCCTCGTCGATCCTGTGCTCCTTCTTATTCTCTCCATTGCCCGAGAGCTTGGCCCCTTCCTCCTCGTCGGTGGCAAGCCATCACAGCCTGCCTAGGCACCGGCAGCGGCTCTGCTTCGGTAGCAGAGTGCTTCTGCTGCACTGCCGCACCGCACGGCACCGCCCATCGCTCTTGCAGCCTCCTCGCGACCAGCTGCTCTGGTTCAGCCCCACAAAGATCGTCGCAACGCCCGTGCAACCCCAGAGCACCATTCGTGCCGCCGCAGAGCTCCGTGTTGACCGCATCGTCGCCACGTTCTTCTCGTGCATGACCAAGCCTCCTCAGGTCAAAAATGAGTTCCTCTCAGTGATTAGGTTCGTACAGTACCACCTAATCGCCTGCCCAAGCGCCTACTTCGCCGGAGTTCCTTGCCGGAGTAATGGCAGAAGCCCCTCCCGCGGCGCCTATTTATAGAGCCCTTCCCCACCGCTTCTGAGCCCACCCTCCTCTCTCCCGCACTCCAGCTTCCCCTCCAGGAAGCAGCCGATCCATGAAGAGGCCCTCGAGGGACCTTCTTCCCCAGCTCCGGCCGCCCAGATCCGCTTCGGGATCCGGCCGCTCCCGTGCTGTGTAAGTCGAGGCAGGATTCCCTAAGACCTTCGGTCACATCCAGGAGCTCCTCCCCTGCTTACCCCGTGCTCGATTTCATCGCAGAGGCCCTCGGTTGTCGATTTCGTCGTGTCACCGGAGTTGTTGCCGCGGGAGATCTGCTGCCGCCATCGTGAGCCATCCCCCGCAATCCAATCCACCTCCATCAGTCAGGCGATTCAACGGTGAGTGCACCCGTACCCCTAGCTCGCTCTCTCCTCCCTCCTATCATCGCCGACGATCACCGGAAGCCTCTGGCGTCGGTGAGGAGTTCAAACCCGACAGGTGGGCCTCCCCTGTCAGTCTCTCTCCCCCTCTCCGAAACGTTTTCGTCGAAGGCGTATTCGGTCGAAGCCGTTTTCCTTTCTGGGAAACGTACCCCCCTCGGGCGCTTTGGAATCTTTCCAGTCTAGCCCCTGTTTCCTTTGAAATTAATTACAGAACAGTCCCTAGTTTAGTTTTGGCTATAACTTTTATTCTATAACTCCTTTTATAGTGATTTTTTTGCAAAATGATCCTGATAAGGTCTAGTTTATTTTAAGATTTTTCTAAAAATATTTCTATACCAGTAGCTAGGCAGTGTAGCTTATGTCGTTCTTTTTGTTATACCGTAGATTCCGACACCGAGATACCCGACGTCAACTGCACCGAGCTCGATCCTGACTACGTGGAACCAGGCAAGCATGTTTGTTACTTTTGGTGAGCTGTTTGCTATCATGCTCATATTTAATTTTCCAACACCTTGCATATTTCATACTTGTTATACATAATCAACCGTGATATAATATGATGAAGGCAAGTGATGGTTATGAAAGGTTGTGGAATAGCCTAGTCACACGGAACGTGATAGGTTATGGCCTTGTCATGGCTTGAGCACATTGGTGCTGGTATGAATTTGGTAAACTCCAGTATCGAACTAGATCGAGTCTTGTCCGTGTCATACTTCTTATCGTGCTACCACAGTTCCCTGGATAATGGGTTTGGTATAGTCAGTTGTAGACCTATTATCAATCACACACCAGTAGAGGGGCCGGTATGAAGGTATCCATGGCCCTGGAATAAATCCAGTCATCCGGTGAGGGCGCATGGGTGTTTCTAGTCTAGGACCAGAAGGGAGGGCACTCCCGTGAGCACGCGATATAAATATTGTGATCCCATGCTAGTCGAGGTCCGAGCCTCCCCGTCTTATGGTTTTACCTTGGCAGCGTAGTCCGGGTGAGACCGGGCTTCGCGTAGGTAAAGTGTGTGTGTGTGTGTGTGTGTTGATTTTGAGTGTCCACTTCTAAAACTGTAACATCCCAAAATTATAAATTTTGGAATGTTAATATATTTATTAGATTGATCGTTTGTTTGTTTGCCTGAGTGATTGAAACTTGTGTGAAATTTGAAACTTTTCAAAACTTTTGAATGAGAGGGAATGAAATGACTTTCCCCATCTCCGGTGAATTCAAATTCAATCTTTTAAAAGCAAAGAGAGAAGATGACATCCACCCCTTCGCCCCCCTCCACCGCCGCCCCACCCCCTCGCCCTTCCCCACCATCGCCAGAGCTACTGCCCATCCCCGACCAGGAGCTTTTCTCCAAGAACACCACCACGTCGGCCCCCCCTGCACCATCTCCACCTCGCCTCCCTCCCCCCCGTGGAGCCTCGCCGCCCCTCCGCCGGATCCCCTCCTCCACCGGATCCCTTCCCCACCCTCGCCGGCCACCCCCACCCTCGCCGGAGAAGGCTCCAACACGGGAGCAACTCCCAGCCATGGTAAGGCCCCTCCCTCCTTTTTTTACTTGTTTTGTTTTTTTTGTTTTAGCCCTTAGATCTATATTCTACGGTGTAGATTAGAGTAGATAACCTTTCGGTTTTTAAACAAAAACCACACTGGTTTTTATTCACTTAACTTTTAGCCAGAGAACTTTTTCTTATACTTCGGCCATTCGCTGTTTAGCCTATGCAGCAAACACCCTTAGCCAATCAGTGGGCGCCACGTGTCTGTAGCAATTATTCTCTTTTTCTGTCTAGTTCCAAAAACAGCAAAGTTTCTGTTTTGTTTTGGCCATAACTTTTGATCCCGAAGTCCAATGATGTTGATTCTTTTTCCAGTAGCTCACAAATTTCCTGTAGGTTTTAAAAACATATAATTTGTCTATGTTTGAAAGTTTCAAATATAAGTTAGATCAGATTTAGTTTAAACCTTGTTTTGCCTATTCCAGGAGTTTAAAAATAGATTTTAATTTGATTCTTTTTGCTACTGATCACTAGTGATCTTATTTACCAGTGGTAAAAATTTCAGATTTGTTTGAGTATTTTAGCTCACTGTTTCTTGTGAAACAATTTCTGTTTCACCTCTTTTAGGATTTGCGGCTAATTCCTTTTCTATCTTTGTTTTAAAATATTTTCTTTATTATTTCAGAAACATTATTGTTTTGTTTATGTTAGTCAAACAGTAGTTTTGCAACAAGTTTTTATTTCATTTTTATTTGTTTTCATGAAATCAATTCTAGTTCCTTAGTAACTTGCAATTGGTTTCCACACTGTTCCAAATCCCGTTTGGGAATACTTTCAAAAAGTTTTGTGAAAAATACTTTATTTTATCTTAGTTAGATTTATATCTTAGTTCCTTGTTATTATTTTCTGT
Source organism: Hordeum vulgare subsp. vulgare (assembly GCF_904849725.1). Lineage (NCBI taxonomy): Eukaryota > Viridiplantae > Streptophyta > Magnoliopsida > Poales > Poaceae > Hordeum > Hordeum vulgare. The sequence continues at coordinate 135,837,451 of NC_058521.1, forward strand.
TAGACAAAAACTATTTAGTGTTTGACGTAGTAGAAGACTCCCTAGTCTTATTTGAAGTTTCTTTCGGATTCCTATTCGCTCTCTCTTTTGTTTTGATTGTCAGAATGATTGCTAGTGTGAGTGCTTATGTGAATGATATGTTTGTTATATAGATTTCATCGGAGAGTGACGAGTAGTCTATCAAGTTATTTCTCGAGAAATTCTTCTTCGTCAACATCACCAGGCAAGTCACTTTGATCATACTATCACCTATGTTTTATGCATCGTAGTTCTACCATCCTATGCCCAAATTGCATGCTGCTTAGGTACTTGGAAATTTTAGTATAGATTGTAGTATCATGTGGTAGGCACACAACAACCTCGATACTTGGCCCCGGGATGAAAATTTCTATTGCTATGCTTGAGTAGACGGGATTTCGGTTGAGTGCATAACACGAGTGATGCGAGGTTGACTAAATAATCAAGACCGGTTAAGACAAGATTTTCAAGACCTCGGACGCAATGCAACTCTGGGTGAAGGACGGTTGATCGGCTCCCTGGAGAACCCAGTGGATGCCCGGGATGCTCGGGACGGCCATGACATCCTGCGGAAAGCTTCACCCAGGCTCAAAGAGACGGACGGATATTTTCAAGACCCAAGGCTTACCTGCACAGCCACAAGTCATTATGGGCTCTGGCTTGGTTGGACAACGCGGCGACTCTGGACAGGCGGTGCTAACAGATGTAGAAGAACGGTAGCAATGGATGGGCAACGACAGGGATTCAGAGGGACCCGTTGAAAGACCATGTTTTGATCATCCGGTCTTCAAACACCCTGAAGTGCGAGGACATACACGGAGGCGATCAAATCTTGTGGGGAACATGTGCAAAACTCTGCAGAGTACTCAAACCTAATCTATTAGCCGTGTCCACGGTTATGGACAACTGGAGCCAAAGGAACTGAAGTTATCTGGATTTCTCAACACCATTATATATATTTGATGAGGGTAATTATTGACAACTCGGGTACGAGAACTGGTTGGCGGAACCATCTCGTTAACAACCAACAATGTAGTAACATTTTGCTTTTAGCCCCCTCTTGATGTAGGAGAAAACTTGCTTTTTCGCTAAAAACTTACAACCCCACCTGCCATATATGCATATAGTATAGATGATTACTTTTCACCCCTCTCTTATGTGACTTGCCGGCATATTCAATATGCTGACCTACACGGCTGCAATGTTTTATGTTGCAGATATTTTTCTTCGATGAGTAAGAGTACGATTTAGGGTTACAGTCTACACTCAACTTGCCGTTGGTGTTTATTGGGACTCCACTCCCTTGACTGCCTCCGCTGAGATATTTAAGGTATATATCAATTTTACGCTATTTACATGTGATTGCACTTTGATATATACATTGATGTACTGTGTGTGCCAGCATACTGATCCAGGGATGGCACAGAAACACAGAGGCTTGACTCATCTTGAGTCGGGTCGCTACAGAAATGGTATCAGAGCACATGTTGACTGTAGGACGTGACCCTAGAAACTGGAATTTCTTAGGAGATGATCTCTCAAAAAAAATCTTATTTTCGAGAACACCTTTCACTTCTCATTTTTTTTATTTCATAAAGCGTTCTCTCTCACCTCAAATATTTAGACAATGCCCTTTCACTTTTTAACGCATGAAGGATCAACCGACTCCCACATCAAAGTAAAGAGGATATCTCCATGCAATTGAAGAATTGAAGCTACACCCATTGAAGACTCTCAAGACCCGAAGAACTCGAAGACCCTGAAGCGTTCGAATATTTATATGACCATTAGAAGGCCAAACCCCAATTATATACCCACGTTAGTTACGATGATTTGTGAGCCGTCATTGGTGTGTGTTTTCCGACGGCCACAAATAAAACCTATTCTCAAAAATATTGTTTGTATCTCCCTTTCTTACACGTCTCATCCCCAAAACCTCAACCCTACCAGATGGAGTATGAAGCTGGACTTGTAGTCTCTGGACCAATGACCCAGCTGGAAGCTGAGATATGGATTCAGAACATGGAGAACCACTTCGGGAGCAACTTGATTTCAAGGAAGTATGAAGTGGAACACGGTCTTCAGTACTTTACACAAAGTGCTGCTATCTGGTGGAAAATGCATCATGCCATACAAGGATTTAGTGGAGCAGAAACTTGGGTAGAATTCAAGAAGACTTTGTTAAGATCCCGACTTATTCAGAAGTGCTATGACAATCCGACGGAGAATACTTGTGCATGCAAGATCTGTGGAGAAATAGGACACACCCAGGAAGAACACACGGATGGATGCACTCATTGTGAAGAAAATCACCCAGCTGAGGAGTGCCCAAGTAGTCAGGTGACTTGTTTCCTTTGTGAGGGAACCGCCCACTACCCAGCTCAGTGTCACATTTACCCCAAGGTGCAACAGGTTGTCAAGCAGCAGAAAGATGCAATGAAGGAAACCCTCAAGAAGAAGATTCTAGAAGAACCTATGATGAACGAAAATATTGAAGACCCTGATGGACAAGGTCTGACCAGATTTTTCTCCAATGCATGCTACTCATGTAGAGAAGAAGGACATTATTCACAGGACTGCACGAAGAGAAGCCAAGAGTATCTGGGAAACTTCCCGACGGAAGAAGTGGAGTTTGATCCACTTGAAATAGAAGAACTGGCCAAAATAAAGGAGTTCGGAAAGAAGAAAAAGTACCCTCGGAAGAACCAAATCTCTGCAGACATAGACCTGAGTCATGTCAGATGTTACAAGTGTATGAAATTTGGCCACCACAAATACATGTGCTCAGGAAGGAAGCCGGGAACCCATGGAGCAAAGGCAAACACTAAGAAGCCTCGAGACTTGTCAGAAATCATTTGCTTTTGTTGCAAGGAAGCAGGACATTTTGCCAGCGATTGCCCACAAAGGAAGAAAGCTAGAATGGAGTAGTTAAGTTTTGACCGTGGCAATAAGTGTAATCCGAAGCACTCCTGTTTTTCATAAGATCATGGAGTGAAATTTTTGTAACAGAAGTCCCTGAGATTGTAATAACATCATGAATATATGGAATTTATTGTCTCATGATTGTCTATGTTGAAAATGTATGCGTTGTTTCCCTTCGAGCAAAGATCTCTGAACAATTATGAGGATATGAGAAAATATGGTCTATGCAGGCATGAGTATAATTCATTTAAGTGTGGTAGTAATCGGTAAACCCACATGATCCATTGAGTAGGAGTGTACCATGATTACCAAGGAGACATATACATTCCTCTGAGTACCTATTTACTGACACTTGCAGATGACAACTCTCTACGAGTCATTCCTCAAGGGCCGAGAAACGATCATGACCCTGACCAGTGATCATGATTACCCGAAAATCCTGAAGGACATGATGAAGCACATTCACCTTGAAGGAGATGCAGTCTACAAAGGCTACCCATTTGTGGAAAATGGAGTGGAACTTTGGTACGTGGAAGTACACCTCCACCATGTGAAAGGAGTTTGTCCAAAGACTATGGGGCAATACTTTTTCATTTCACGTGTACCACGAGCAACATTCTTTGATGCTGTTCGTGAAGCTGCCATGGAAGCCATACATCAGATCGGAGAAATCCTTGAAGCAAGACTCTGTCATACCCAGGAATACCTGAGTCAAGTACGTGCGGAGATGATGGAGATAAAGCTAATGGCCACCATGATGAAGCAAAAGATGGATGATTTCAAGGAACACCTCGGAAAGTTCGAGTGGAACTAAAGTAACTCCAAGAGAGGCAGATGAATAAAGTTGGCAGAAATTCTTGACCATACCGAACAATGTGGATGGCAGCATTTTTAGTAGAGTACTTTTGGAATTGGAGTTTTTGATAAGAAATTAAGGATGAAATAAAGGATTGATTATGAAATGAATATGATTTATGGAAGAAGCTATGATGGATCAGCAAACGTTTTCTTAGGAGCATACGCAAACCTGAGAGTTGTAAAGATACGATAGATGTTTCGTTCAGCTTGCAGAACCAATGATTTATCCGAACTTCGTTCGTGGACAAGAGAAATTCTGCAACGCTAGTGAGGATGCCCAAGTGTTAGAATGCGAGATTCGCTAAACCTTATACAGAGAAATGATTTGGGTGCGGAATGGATTGATCACCATGACGACTTACTCTTATCATTTATCTTGCTATTTGGAACGGTAAATCTGAGAGACTTACCCATAGTGAGAGACGACGTTCTTTGAAGCTTTTGTTTAAGCCTTAGAATGGTATGATGAAAGCCCCATGTACATGGCATTTGTCGTCACGCGTAGGAAATTTTACGGTGAGGATGAAGACAAGACCCCTTTCTCTGCAGGATAACCACAAATGGTAGACCACCATGAGAACCATCGATATGTTATTTAGAATTGACCACGAGACTGTCAGTTAAGAAGACCCAGTGACGGAAGAAGCTTATATCAACGGGAGAGCATCACCAAAGGATTTAATACGAAGACTGTGCGATGTCAGTTGCCTAAACCCGAGAGGATCGTTAAAGCATTTTGAGGGACCAGTATCTCTCATTTTAAGTGTGGTAGCATCCCACCTTGCCGGAGATTGGAATTGTTAGAAGACCCCCAAACCCTAACCTTTCTTTCTAGCCTCTTCGAATCTCGAGGACGAGATTCATTTTAAGTGTGGTAGTTTGTAACATCCCAAAATTATAAATTTTGGAATGTTAATATAATTATTAGATTGATTGTTTGTTTTTTTGCCTGAGTGATTGAAACTTGTGTGAAATTTGAAACTTTTCAAAACTTTTGAATGAGAGGGAATAAAATGACTTTCCCCATCTCCGGTGAATTCAAATTCAATCTTTTAAAAGCAAAGAGAGAAGATGACATGACTTCTTCAACTATAAATAATTTGAACGGAGACATTTGCATTTGAATTCTTTTGCATTTATATTTGTTTTCTTCGTGCAAGAACTGCCGGGAAATACATTCTAGAGATGAGGAACATGACCCTCAAACCCACGCGCACTTTGAAAGTTATTTGAACCTTAAAACTTAGAGGGTCTTTTGGAAATTATTTGCAAAAGAAAATAAATCTTTTAGGCAAATTTGTGAAAATAATTTTTTTTGAAGTTTTTATTTTTGCCGTGGAAAAATGCCCATCATCTATATTTTATTTTTCTGATAATTTTAGTATATAGAAACTCTTTATTCGGAATTGATTTGATTTCCTTTTTATCGTTTTAGTTTCCTAGTTTTAAAAATAGGAAAGGAATCCCTTTATTTTGGAAACACCTGCTGGCCCATTAAGACACTTTCCAAACTGGCCCAACACAGAATCATCTTCTTCCTCTGTCTCTCTCACGTCACAGCAAGTTTTCCTTCCATGGACAGAGGATCTCCACCTCCGGGATTCGCGAAGCACCTACCCTCCCAGCGCCTCCCGTCGCCTCTATAAGAACCCCCAAGGCCTCCTCGTTCCATTCCCGCTGAAACCATCCCCTCTCCTCGCCTCTAGCTCGCGCGCCACCCTCGCCGGAGTCGGTCACAAGTGAGCTCGCCGTGCACCTCCACATCGCCCCTGCAGCCCTCCCCACCACGCTGCACCCCTCCCTGCCGAGCCCTCTCCACCCCTTCGGCCCCCTCCACCGCCGCCCCACCCCCTCGCCCTTCCCCACCATCGCCAGAGCTACTGCCCATCCCCGACCAGGAGCTTTTCTCCAAGAACACCACCACGTCGGCCCCCCCTGCACCATCTCCACCTCGCCTCCCTCCCCCCCGTGGAGCCTCGCCGCCCCTCCGCCGGATCCCCTCCTCCACCGGATCCCTTCCCCACCCTCGCTGGCCACCCCCACCCTTGCCGGAGAAGGCTCCAACACGGGAGCAACTCCCAGCCACGGTAAGGCCCCTCCCTCCTTTTTTTACTTGTTTTGTTTTTTTGTTTTAGCCCTTAGATCTATATTCTACGGTGTAGATTAGAGTAGATAACCTTTCGGTTTTTAAACAAAAACCGCACTGGTTTTTATTCACTTAACTTTTAGCCAGAGAACTTTTTCTTATACTTCGGCCATTCGCTGTTTAGCCTATGCAGCAAACACCCTTAGCCAATCAGTGGGCGCCACGTGTCTGTAGCAATTATTCTCTTTTTCTGTCTAGTTCCAAGAACAACAAAGTTTCTGTTTTGTTTTGGCCATAACTTTTGATCCCGGAGTCCAATGATGTTGATTCTTTTTCCAGTAGCTCAAAAATTTCCTTTAGTTTTTAAAAACATATAATTTGTCTATGTTTGAAATTTGAAAATATAAGTTAGATCAGATTTAGTTTAAACCTTGTTTTGCCTATTCCAGGAGTTTAAAAATAGCTTTTAATTTGATTCGTTTGCTACTGATCACTAGTGATCTTATTTACCAGTGGTAACAATTTCAGATTTGTTTGAGTATTTTAGCAAACTGTTTCTTGTGAAACAATTTCTGTTTCACCTCTTTTAGGATTTGCGGCTAATTCCCTTTCTATCTTTGTTTTAAAATATTTTCTTTATTATTTCAGAAACATTATTGTTTTGTTTATGTTAGTCAAACAGTAGTTTTGGTACAAGTTTTTGTTTTATTTTTATTTGTTTTCATGAAATCAATTCTAGTTCCTTAGTAACTTGCAATTGGTTTCCACACTGTTTCAAATCCCGTTTGGGAATACTTTCAAAAAGTTTTTTGAAAAATACTTTATTTTATCTTAGTTAGATTTATATATTAGTTCCTTGTTATTATTTTCTGTTAGACAAAAACTATTTAGTGTTTGACGTAGTAGAAGACTCCCTAGTCTTATTTGAAGTTTCTTTCGGATTCCTATTCGCTCTCTCTTTCGTTTTGATTGTTAAAATGATTCCTAGTATGAGTGCTTATGTGAATGATATGTTTGTTATATAGATTTCATCGGAGAGTGACGAGTAGTCTATCAAGTTATTTCTCGAGAAATTCTTCTTCGTCAACATCACCAGGCAAGTCACTTTGATCATACTATCACCTATGTTTTATGCATCGTAGTTCTACCATCCTATGCCCAAATTGCATGCTGCTTAGGTACTTGGAAATTTTAGTATAGATTGTAGTATCATGTGGTAGGCACACAACAACCTCGATACTTGACCCCGGGACGAAAAATTTCTATTGCTATGCTTGAGTAGACGGGATTTCGGTTGAGTTCATAACGCGAGTGATGCGAGGTTGACTAAATAATCAAGACCGGTTAAGACAAGATTTTCAAGACCTCGGACGCAATGCAACTTTGGGTGAAGGACGGTTGATCGGCTCCCTGGAGAACCCAGTGGATGCCCGGGATGCTCGGGACGGCCATGACATCCTGCGGAAAGCTTCACCCAGGCTCAAAGAGACGGACGGATATTTTCAAGACCCAAGGCTTACCTGCACAGCCACAAGTCATTATGGGCTCTGGCTTGGTTGGACAACGTGGCGACTCTGGACAGGCGGTGCTAGCAGATGTAGAAGAACGGTAGGAATGGATGGGCACCGACAGGGATTTAGAGGGACCCGTTGAAAGACCATGTTTTGATCATCCGGTCTTCAAACACCCTGAAGTGCGAGGACATACACGGAGGCGATCAAATCTTATGGGGAACGTGTGCAAAACTCTGCAGAGTACTCAAACCTAATCGATTAGCCGTGTCCACGGTTATGGACAACTGGAGCCAAAGGAACTGAAGTTATCTGGATTTCTCAACACCATTATATATATTTGATGAGGGTAATTATTGACAACTCGGGTACGAGAACTGGTTGGCGGAACCATCTCGTTAACAACCAACAATGTAGTAACATTTTTCTTTTAGCCCCCTCTTGATGTAGGAGAAAACTTCCTTTTTCGCTAAAAACTTACAACCCCACCTGCCATATATGCATATAGTATAGGTGATTACTTTTCACCCTGCTCTTATGTGACTTGCCGGCATATTCAATATGCTGACCTACATGGCTGCAACATTTTATGTTGCAGATATTTTTCTTCGACGAGTAAGAGTACGATTCAGGGTTACGGTCTACACTCAACTTGCCGTTGGTGTTTATTGGGACTCCACTCCCTTGACTGCTTCCGCTGAGATATTTAAGGTATATATCAGTTTTACGCTATTTACATGTGATTGCACTTTGATATATACAATGATGTACTGTGTGTGCCAGTATACTGATCCAGGGATGGCACAGAAACACAGAGGCTTGACTCGTCTTGAGTCGGGTCGCTACAAAAACACCGTACGCGGGATTAGTCATGTTGACTATTGAAAACCGTGGACTATGGGTAAAGAGTAGACCCTCTACAGAGTCAAAACTATTCGAGTAGCCATGTCCCCGGTCAAGGACGTTGTTTGACGAGTCAAGTATCGGTCCTAGAGTCGGTCTTTGGAGTATAAGTGATATGAATAATATTGGATCTGGTGAACCATATGATGATGCGGGATATAATCATATCATGTATTATTACTCTGTACTAACCCTTATGAGTCTCTTTGTTGGATATCCTTGGGACGGTTCTACCTCCTGGATATTCAATATTTTATATAAACCCTTTATGTGGTGTCGCTAAGACGCCCGACTGTGTCATTGTTTTTATCATTCCTATAAGCCCTTTATGTGGTGTCGCTGAGATGCCCGACTGCGGCATTGTTTTGTTATTCATTATAAGCCCTTTATGTGGTGTCGCTGAGACGCCCGACTGCGGCATTATTTTTTTATTTATTATAAGCCCTTTATGTGGTGTCGCTGAGACGCCCGACCGCGGCATTTTATGTTACTTACTTTTCGCCCTATATGTGGTGTTGCTCAGACGCCCGACAGTGGTATTTATTTTTCTGCATGGATATCTCGGGAGGACTACCGCCTGATTTATCCACTAACCTATTTACTTTCAGTACGTATATTTTTGCATATAACTTGACTATAACCATGCATAATAAAATGAACTGCATGCATCTCATCTTTTGTGCAAACTGTTTGCGAGTACTTTCCGAAGTACTCACTCGCTTGTTGTTGTGGCCAGATATGAATGAAGGAGATCTCATGGATGATGATTACGATAGCGAGTCCGATGTCTAGAGGAGTCCTAGTCAGTCTTGCGATCCTGGAGTCCGTCACTGTTTTATTCCACCGCTTCCGACACCCCGAATAAATCGTTGAGCTTCACTCTGAGGCTTAGGGCGTAGTAGAACTCATCATGTCACATTACTCTGATGTGACGTGCCCCCTTTATTTTTCGCAAGCAGTAGACTCACCCTAAGACCACTGTAACATTTCCATCTATCCTAAGACTTGGATGTGTTGTAATAATTTGTAGAGCAACCCTTGCTCTACTTGTAATATATTGAGTACTACTGGTTTTCTGCATCAAGTTGAGTCCGTCAATGAGAAATATTTTCTATACTGTGGACACGAATGGCTGATTTTCTATTAAATCCTTTATTTGGAAACCAGTCGTGACAATACTTCACTTGGTACACCATGCCATAGTGCCTAGTTGTCTCAAGCCTGCCATGTCGGGTAGTACTACGCTTGATAAGAGCAATATCACATCCTATAAAAACTAGAAACTACTTGTAACACTAGGACATACATCTGATCGCTTAATAGGCTGAGTGGGTCAGGATCACTGAGTTCCCAACATGTGATAGTACCTAGTCTTGGAGCACAAACACAAAATTCAGGTCCTAAGCACGGAATCGATGAGACAAACCACCATGTAATCCTACATGGCCTCTTGAAAGAGCATGGTGCTCCCATGTTTGGTTTTGGTAATTGATGGCAATCCATGTGGACTAATGGTTTCCTTGAGTTATATTTGAAGGGTTTGTCCATCGGCATTGCTTAAAGATCTTGTTTTGGTTTCAAGGTTATTATAAGAATATTATGTCACTATTGCAGGATGGTCCAAACGCGACACTACAATCAGAGACCCTTCGACGAAACTTTATGCGATGCATTAATCGCAAACGGTGATGTGGGAAAAGCATAAAACAAGATGCAAATCGTTTGTGATGGTGGAGACATCAAACACGGTTCATATTAGAGTTGCGTGTGTGATGCATGACATATGGTTCACTCTAATGAAATATTTGCGATGAGGCAGAACAATAGAAACATGCATCTAGATGAAGGTGTGTGCGATATACGACATCTAGTTCACTCATATGAACTGTTTATGATTAGGCAACACAACAGAAACAGTTAGCCAGATCAAAGGTGTGTGTGATATATGACATACAGTTCACTCATATAAACTGTTTGTGTTGAGCCAAGAGAACAGAAACGGTTCAACTTAACAAGATGTACTAATAAGGAAATGATTGCACAACCAAATTAAACATACAATTACATAGGTGGCTAGTACACACATGACATTTCCACACACCAAAATAAACTATTACATGCATAATTAATTAAGATAAACAATCATCTGATCATCATCTACTTCTTGTGATGCTTGCCACCACCACTCTACTAGGATAATCGGAACATTATTCTTTACTATGAATAATGTGCTCTGTTGGCGGGCACACAAGTATATATATGGATCATAGCCTTGGGCGAGCAATGTGCCCGTACGCGTCGTGCTAGCTCGATGTTCCTTTGATGCTAAGTTTCCATTAATTATGGCATTTTATGAACACGTCACCGTTTCCTGCCATTTCGTCGCCGATTTCCCGCCGCCACCTAGTGATATTTGCGCATAAACCTAGGCGTCGCACGAGGTGTCTTGCGACAAGCTTGTATGCAAGATGTATGAGTTCATGCCCCTCTCGTGGAGGTCATAGCCCTATGTCTCAGTGCTCTGGAGCTCTTGCAGTGTGGAATGTGTGTTACAGGGGGTGTGAACCCTTATGCCAGAGGGGAGGCGCGACTTATATAGAGTGCGCTGCCCCTCATCAATACCAGGCAATCAAGGGTTCGATTAGTGGAGCTCAAAGGCGTACGTTATTGATAACGTATGTAATGAATATTACTTATGACGACCAGCCAACCGCTCGCCTGTTGGCCTCCCTGGAGTGACTTCTGGTCTTCTGTGCCGATTGGCTTCTGGTTCTTCCAAGTGGAAGTTGATTCCTGAGTGAAGGGGGAAATCTCCGAGTGATTTCTTACCGAGTGACTCAGACGCTATGGCTATCCAGTCGGAGTCCTCCTTGTAGTCTTCAAGTCTTTAATGAGGTGCCCTTAGGTAGGACATGTAGGTAGGGCCTATGGCCCTATCCTAGGTACATATCTCCATCATTAGCCCCCGAATGGATCGGGGCTCAAGTGAGGAAGGGGTCGATGCAAATTTTATCGAGACATACAAATCTCGAACGTGCTTCGGGGCTTAGTAGGACTGTGTGTCGATTGAAGTCTTCGTCATTCACCCTGATCGATTCTGCTGTGAAGTACGTCTGAGTGAATTTGAGCATTGAGGTTGATCCGAGTGACTAACGGGATCTTGAGATGTGACGGATCACTTCGCCAGGTACGTATTTCACGGGATTCAAAATTTTGGTTAGCGCGCGATGTGTGGTGATGATGTAACAACCATTGCAAGTGGGATAATGATGCCTCGATTATTGCATCGCCCTTATCGCCACGCATCACGCCTCCTCCGTTATCGGGATAGATAGAGATCTGGCAGGCCCACCAGTCAGCGACTCACTCGGTCGGTTATAAATCCGGCCGATGCTAGGGTTGGAGTAGTGCCTTTTCTTGATTCTCCTATGTTTCCTCTCCATTTCTGCTCCGCAGGTGCTGCTTTGATCTGCCTCCACCACCGCTGAGATGACGAAAGGCAAGACGAGCAAGCTTGAGCTGGCCGATCTGTGTTGCCGCCAGGGTGGATCGAGGGAGATTTTCTGCCGTCAACCGTCCGAAAGGAGGATGTTCTGGAGCTAGTTGAACACGGGATGATAGCTGATAAGTCGTGGAGGATGCCTGAAGGGGAGGTTGAGCTAGAGCCACGCGAAGGATAACGGGTCCTCCTCCTTACTCACATTGAGCGAGGTTTTTCTTTGCCCCCTCATCCTTTCATCCGCGGTTTTTTGAATTACTTTGGTGCGCAACTTCATCATCTTCCTCCAAATTCCATCGCATACCTTGCCGCATTCGTAATACTGTGTGAATGCTTTTTGGGTTGCCCCCCTCATTGGGGACTGTTTAAACACATCTTCACTGTGCGCTCCCAATCGGTGAAGAAAGCTAATCCGAGTGATAGTAGAGCTCATGTCATTCAGTTGTGTGGTGGTCTGGGGATTCAAAAGAGGAGTAGGAGTACGTATCCTCAGATGACCCTTCCCAAGTCAGTCGGAACTGCTAGTCGACTTAATTTTACTGTAATGATATTGCATCTCCAAATATGTCGACTAGCCTTCCCCCATTCCCTTTGGAGCGACCAACTGTTCCTAGAATGATAAACGTGTCGGATGAGGAGAAGGGTCAGGTAGGGATTCTGGTAAATGAGGTGGTTAACTTGGTCCGTGGTGGAGTGACTGGGATGGACTTGCCTGAGACATTCCTCGGTCGGTGTATCCAGCCTCTTCAGGTGAGGGATCATGCCATGTGGCATTATTCGGGCCCTAAGGATTCCACTCGGTCGCACCCAAGGAGGTTTCTGAAGAAACCGTGGCTCAATGATTCAAAATCATCACTAGAGCTTGCGACAATCCATTAGGATCCAAGCGGGTCTTGCCTTTCTTTGTTGAAAACAAGCCACGAAACTTGGTGAGTTATTTCCTTGCCGATTACTTTCATATCTTTGTCGAGTGATTGGTATTTTTACATCTTGTAGGAGTGGACAAACATGCATTCACCCGTGCCGAACGGGGATCAGCTTGACGTGGTGGGGAAAGCGAAGGTGGTAGCGCTGATAGCGACTATGCTGAGGACTGCGAGGGGAGCAAAGACGACTCAGAGGAGAGTGAGGAAGAGATCGAGTCTCCTCCATGCCCCGAGTCTCGATCCAAGCATTGCCATGATCCGGCTGCTACCCCAAGCAAGACTTTAGTGTCAAGCACTAGGAATGTGAAGCGTGATCGAGCTTCCACAACTGAGTCGGCAGAAAAGGCCGCCAAACAACCCAAACCTGATGCTCCCAAGCCTCGGAAGGCTCTGCCCCGAATGAGGATTGTTGTGCTAGTCGCTTCAGCGTGAGTGTTTTCCTCTTTCTTTCTTTTGTCGTTGTGAAATTTAATGCCTTTGATGTGCGAGTGGAATTTGTTTGCCAGAGCTGCTACCCCAGTGACATCGCCTCCTGGATATGAAGAGCATCCCATGGACTTGGATGTTGTGGACATGGCCACCTCCCAACGAGGTATGACAAGTCTTCATTCTGTTTTGTTTTCTAGACATGATTCGTCAATTGGAATAACTGATATTGTCGATTGACAGCTACATACGTCGTCTTCTTGGAGGACGATGAAGAACTGCGGCGGTTGACTGCTGAATTAGCTAAAACCATGTCTGAAACGCCGGTGTTGAGTGCTCCTCCAGCCAGTTTGATTGTTGTGACTACAGCTCCTCCAGCCAGTTCGATTGCTACGACTACAGTGCCGATTGCGCCTCTTCTAATAACTCATGTTACCTCTGCTCCAATGCCGACTCCTTCAATGCTTGCATATCCTTTGCACCGTGTCCCGGAAGACCATACTAGAGTTGCTAAAGAGGCCATGATTCAGGCCGAATATATGATGTTGCGGACCAAGGAGGCGTATGAGGCTAGCAAGTTGGCGTACGATGCCAACTCGACGCTTCAAGCTAATGCCCGAGTAAGTGCAATTGTAATTTCATTTCCGATTGAATCCTGTCCATCTTGACTTTGCACTCAGTGGGTATTTTCTTGTGTCGTATGGTTGCTTGTTTCTGATCTAGTGGGGGCACGCTGAGTGAACCCACTGGCTGTAGTCCCTGAGACCGTTGTCGAGTGCTTGCATCGGGAGGGGTATGATTGGAAGACACACTCTTCTCTTTATTTTTGACTCAGCCTGGCTGGACCTGGTCGAGTGGTTTTGTATCCAGTGGGGGCACGCTGAGTGCACCTACTTGGTTTAGTCCCCGATACCGCTGTCGAGTGCTTGCATCGGCAAGGGCATGATTGGAAGACACACTTTTTTTTTATTCGGCCAGGCCGGACCTAGTTGAGTGGTTTTGCATCCAGTGTGGGCACGCTGACTGCACCCAGTGGGTGTAGTCCCTGAGACTATTGTCGATCATTTACGAAGGGCAATAGTCTGAAGAACTTGGTCACAGGGTACTTTTTCGTACTTAGAGTACTTGCGCCACTCTGTCTGTCGAGTGATATGTTTCCTTAGTAGCTCCACCACTGAATCTTTGTCTTCGTAACGGAAAGGTCCGAACCAGCAAGGATCATCCTTCAAGTTTCATGGACACAATTTCCATCAACCATGATATGACGCTTTGTAGGGGAGTGTGCGTTGGGACTGCGGGCCGCCATTCGGTCGACTGAACTGCACTTCTCCACTCGGGAGTGAAAAAATATTAGTGTTGACTGAACTATTTCCTTGATGTTTTTAGAAAACCTATGAGATTGGAGCCAAATATGCCAACTTGGAATCAGAGAAGAACCAGCTTCAGCTGGATCTGGAAGTGACAACCAATGACCTGAATGTCTTGAAGAAGGCACTCACGGATAAGGATAAGGCCCTCACTGAGGCTAAGGAGAAATCCAAGGCCGCTGAGGAAAAGATCTTGGCAGTTGGCAAGATAGAAGAAGAGAATGCCAAACTGAAAAAAGAACGAACCGAGTGGGGCAAAAAGCTTGAGCAGATGGCCAAAAGGGGAATGCCATGGAGAAGTATCTGGGGGACTTCGTGAGCAAGATGCTCGACACGCTCACTGGTACACTTCTTTCACCGACTGAATCTCTTCAAACTTTATCGAATGAATTGTGACTAACTTTTCATTTTCCTTCACTCAGTATTCTGCCAGGATTTTGATAAGGAGACCGAAGAAGTGGAGCCGCATCTGGACCCTATCAAGTCACCTGTTGCAGATGCTGTGTCCATGAATATGTTTCGCCTCAATGCTCGTCTTTTGAAGGTCCAAGGGTACGTCGCCTGACTGTGAACCACGTTGGGGAAGATCGACAAGGAGCTGTGGCCTGAAGACACCCTCAAGATTGATGTGGAGTCAATAATGAGCCGCTTGGACCAGATTCCTAACAGGGTGCAAGTGTGGAAGAAGTCTGCTGCACGTTGCGGAGCCGACGTGACTCTTTCGCTCGTCAGAGTCCATTGCAACAAGGCTAGGGAAGATAAGTCGAAGGCGCTCGAGGTGGTTAATACGAAGAAGCTTCAGTTTGAGGACTTCATGGAGACCTTCATCGACGTGGCCACTCACATTGCTGACTAGATCGATCTTGACACTTTCGTTGAGCCCGCGAGTACTGGTGAGCATTGAAAAGAAACTTTGATTATAGTCCAAAATTTTAGTCGCCTCGGTATGCCGAGTGTTAATGTATCCATTCAAACTTTGTTCGGGTGTTAATCCCGAGTACTTACGTCCGCATAGACAACTTTAATACGTGCTGGATATCTTTAAGTTTATCTGCATTTGGCTGAGTTAGTTTGGTTTTTGAATGTTCTTGACATTCGGGAAAATCCCTTACTTAAGCAAAGTCTGATTTGTAGTTAAGTATCCGAGTGGAAATATTGTTTGTCACCCGACTGGAGTCTAACTTAGGCGAAGACTGGTTCACTGCTAAGTTCCCGAGTGAATAGGTTGCTATTCATTCGGCGGGGTTTTCTAACTTAGGCGAAGACATGTTCGCAGCTAAGCCCCAGAGTGAGAGGATCGCTTGTCACTCGGAGTGAGTTTTATACCTAGGCGAAAACTGGTTCGTGGCCAAGCCTCCAAGTGAGAAGATTGCTCGTCACTCGGAATATGTTCTAAACTTAGGCGAAGGCTGGTTCACGGCTAAGCATCCAACTGAATATGTTGCTATTCATTCATAGGTTTTTTTTAACTTAGGCGAAAACATGTTCGCGGCGAAGCCCCCGAGTGAGAGGATTGCTCGTCACTCGGAGTGAGTTCTAAACTTAGGCGAAGACTGGTTCGCGGCTAAGCATCTGAGAGAATAGGTTTCTATTCACTCGGAGAGGTTTTTAACTTAGGCGAAACCATGTTCGCAGCTAAGACCCCGAGTGAGAGGATTGCTCGTCACTCGGAGTGAGTTTTATACTTAGGCGAAGACACGTTCGCAGCTAAGACCCCGAGTGAGAGGATTGCTCCTCACTCGGAGTGAGTTTTATACTTAGGCGAAGACATGTTCGTAGCTAAGCCCTCGAGTGAGAGGATTTCTCGTCACTCGGAGTGAGCTCTAAACTTAGGCGAAGACTGGTTCGTAGCTAAGCATCCGAGTGAATAGGTTGCTATTCACTCGGAGAGGTTTTTAACTTAGGCGAAAACATGTTCGCAGCTAATCCCAGAGTGAGAGGATTGCTCGTCACTCGGAGTGAGTCTTAAACTTAGGTGAAGACTGGTTCGCGGCTAAGCATCCGAATGAATAGGTTGCTATTCACTCGGAGAGGTTTTTAACTTAAGCGAAAACATGTTTGCAGCTAAGCCTCCGAGTGAGAGGATTCCTCGTCACTCAGAGTGAGTTTTATACTTAGGCGGAGACATGTTCATAGCTAAGCCCCCGAGTGAGAGGATTTCTCGTCACTCGGAGTGAGTTTTATACTTAGGGGAAGACTGGTTCGCAGCTAAGCCCCCGAGTGAGAGGATTGCTCGTCACTTGGAGTGAGTTTTAAACTTATCGCTCGCAGCTGAGCCCCCAAGTGAGAGGATTTCTCGTCACTCGGAGTATATTTTGAGTGTGAAATTGCACGATCCGAATCGACAAAAACTGTAGGAATCATGACTTGACAAGCAACATTGTTCAGGAAACTCTCTTATTACATCAAACCAATTGGTTATCAAGCATAAAAGCGTCAAAGTAAATCTGCATTCCAAGCACGCGGTTCATCGATTCTCTTCTTGAGGTTGTAAAGGTGATAGGCTCCATTATTCCGTACTTTGGTGATGACGAAAGGTCCTTCCCATGTGGGGGAAAGCTTGTGAGGCCGCTGTTGATCCACTCAGAGCACCAGATCGCCTTTGTGGAACGCACGAATCCTGACATGCCTCGCATGGAAGCGACATAGATCCTGCTGGTATATTGTCGACCGAATCAAGGCCAGTTCATGGTCTTCTTCCAGGAGATCTACTCGTCGTGTCGCGCCTATTCAGCCTCAGCCTCAGAATATAAATCCACATGGGGAGAATTGTGAAGAAGATCACTCGGTAAGACGGCTTCAGCTCCATACACCAAGAAGAAGGGTGTGCGTCGAGTCGACCGGTTGGGAGTTGTCCTCAAGCCCCACAAAACAGACGGTAATTCAAATACCCAAGCTCCAGCTGCATGTTCCAACTCCCGCATGAGTCAAGGCTTCAACCCTTGACGGATAAGGCCATTCACCCGCTCAGCTTGTCCATTGGTTTGGGGGTGTGCGACGGACGCATAATCCACCCGGGTGTGAGCACGGCAAAAGCGTCTGAACTCTTCCGATTCGAAGTTAGAACCATTGTGTGTTATGATGATATGAGGAACACCATACTGGAATGTTATTTCCTTCATGAGCTTGATGGCGGTGCATGAGTCCAGCTTCTTTATAGGTTTGGCTTCGATCCATTTAGTGAACTTTTCGACTGCAACAAGCAGATGTGTGAATCCACTCTGGCCTGTTCGGAAAGGACCGACCATATCCAAACCGCAAACACCAAATGGCTAGACGAGTGGGATAGTCTTCAAGGCAGATGCAGGCTTGTTAGACATGTTAGAGTAGAACTGGTAGCCTTCGCAGTGATCAACGATACCTTTAGCCATCTCGTTAGCGCACGGCCAGAAGAAACCAACTCGGTTTGCTTTGGCTACAATAGTCCGTGAGGACGCATGATGACCACAGGTCCCCTAGTGGATTTCCTCCACGAACAGTCGGCCCTCCTCAGGGGAAATGCACCGTTGAGCTATGCTAGTAACACTTTCTCTGTAAAGTTGATCGCCCATCACAGTAAAAGCCTTTAATCTGCGGACAATCTGCTTAGCTTTAACTTCATCTTTTAGGAGTTCTCGCCTCAGAATGTATGCAATGTATGCTACTATCAAATCAGCCGTGATCACGAGAATTTCCATGACTAAATCAATGACTGTTTGAACATCAATCTCAGTCGGATCGGAGGTGCTTATCGTTTGTGGGGGCTCTTCAGCGAAAGGATCCTCTTGCACCGAAGGAGTATGCAAGTGTTCCGGGAACACATTGCTAGGGACAAGTTTTTGAGTGGACCCAATCTTGGCCAGCTCGTCAACTGCTTGATTTTTCAATCGGGGAACATGATGAAGTTCTAGACCTTCAAACTTCTTCCCAAGCTTCCTTACCGATGGAAATACCCAGTCACGCGGGGTTTCTGACATCCCATTCCGTCATCATTTGGTTGACCACCAAATCCGAGTCGCCGTACACCATCAGGCGCTGGACGCTGAGTGAGATGGCCATACACAACCCGTAGAGGAGCGCTTCATATTTAGCCTTGTTGTTGGAGGAATCAAAGTGAATCTGGAGAACATAGTTGAGCTTGTCGCCTTTTGGGGACACCAATACCACACCAGCACCGGACCCATTCAACATTTTAGAGCCATCAAAAAACATGGTCCAGTGTGCGAGTGAATTTGAGTTGGCTGCTGTTGTTCCACCCACTCGGCCATGAAATCAGCAAGCACTTGAGACTTGATAGCTTTCTTTGCTTCGAACTTGATGTCAAAGTATAAGAGCTCGATGGCCCATTTGGCCATGTGACCAGATGCGTCCCGATTGTTAAGAATCTCTGACAATGGCGAATCGCTGACGACTGATACCGAATGATCTTGAAAGTAGTGCACCACCTTCTTCGCTGATAAATATATTCCATAGAGGATCTTTTGGTAATGAGGGTACTTTGCTTCGAAGGGGTTAGTACTTCAGAAATGTAGTAGAGTGGACGCTGAACTTCGTAAGCCTTGCCCTGCTATTCTCGCTCGATAGTTAGAACTGTGGTGACAACTTGATTAGTAGCTATGATGTGTAAGAGCAATGGTTCTTCGCTGTGCGGAGCAGCAAGCACCGGCTGGGTGGAAAGTAGGGCTTTTAGCTCGACAAATGCTACTTGTGCCTCATCATTCCCCTTGAACACATCAAATTTTTTCAAGAGTCGGTACAGAGGCAATGCCTTCTCACCGAGACAAGAAATGAACCGATTCAACATTGCCAGGCAGCCTATGAGCCTCTGGACATTGTGCACATGCACATGGCTTTTCATTTGGATGATGGCGCCGATCTTCTCGGGGTTGACATTGATCCCACGTTCGAAAACGAGGAAACCGAGTAACTTGCCGCCAGGAACTCCAAAAGTGCACTTAGCTGGATTCAACATGATATCATACTTTCTCAGGTTGGCGAATGTTTCTGCCAAGTCACTCAGCAGGTCGGAACCTTTGCGGGACTTGACCAAAATATCATCCATATATGCTTTGACATTCCGACTGATTTGATCAAGCAGGCACTTCTGAATCATACGCATGAAAGTAGCATGCTATGTCAACAAAAGTCGTTCGCCGGCAGTGGTGCCACAAATCCTTCTGTCGTCTCTTGAGCTTGTGTTGGTTTTACCCTTGAAGAGGAAAGGGTGATGCAGCACAGGAGTAGTAAGTATTTCCCTTAGTTTGAGAACCAAGGTATCGATCCAGAAGGAGGGTCTCGTCAAGTCCAGAGTACCTGCGCAAACACAAACAAGCTTGGACCCAACGCTTCAAAGGGGTTGTCAATCCCTTCAAGATTGTTGCAAAGTGAGATCTGAAGGCAGAAAGTGCAACGAAGTAAAAAGTGTAAGGCTGAAAATATGGTGTGGAGTAGACCCGGGGGCCATAGTGTTCACTAGAGGCTTCTCTCAAAATAGCAAATATCACGGTGGGTAAACAAATTACTGTCGAGCAATTGATAGAGCCGCGCAAAGTCATGAAAATATCTAAGGCAATGATCATACACATAAGCATCACGTCCGGGACAAGTAGACCGATACTTTCTGCATCTACTACTGTTACTCCACCCATCGACCGCTATCCAGCATGCATCTAGTGTATCGAGTTCATGACAAACGGAGTAATGCCTTAAGCAAGATGACATGATGTAGAGGGATAAATTCATGCAATAGATATAAACCCCATCTTTTTACCATTAATGGAACAACACGATGTGTGCCTCGCTACCCCTTCTGTCACTAGGTGAGGTCATCGCATGGTATGAACCCAAAACCAAGCACTTCTCCCATTGCAAGAATCATAGATCTAGTTGGCCAAACAAAACCCACAACTCGAAGAGATTACAAGGATATGAAATCATGCATCAGAGAGATCAGAAGAAACTCAAATAAGATTCATAGATAATCTGATCATAAATCCACAATTCATCGGATCTCGACAAACACACCGCAAAAGAAGATTACATCGGATAGATCACCATGAAGATCATGGAGAACTTTGTATTGAAGATCCAAGAGAGAGAAGAAGCCATCTAGTTACTAGCTATGGACCCGTAGGTCTATGGTGAACTACTCACGCATTATCGGAGAGGTCATGGTGTTGATGAAGAAGCCTTCCGTATCCGAATCCCCCTCCGACAGGGCACCATAACGTGCCCCAGATGGGATCTTGCGGAGACAGAAGCTTGCGGCGGCGGAAAAGTACTTTCGATGATCTCCTGATTTTTTTGGGATTGTTAGGGAATATATAGGCGCAACCCCTAGGACAGAGGGCGTCCAGGGGGCCACAAGCCTATGGGCCATGACCTCCCCCCTGGCCGCAGGGTGGGGGCTTGTGGGGCCCCTGGGGCCCCCTGCCTTGGCTCTCAAGCCTCCTGATCTTCTTCCGTTACGGAAAAAATCTTTTCGGGGATTTTCTTCCGTTTGGACCCCGTTTCAAAATCTCCTCTGAAAGGGGTCAAAACATGGAAAAAACAGGAACTCGCACTTGGCACTGAGTTAATAAGTTAGTCCCAAAAAATATATAAAAGGCATGCAAAACATCCAAAGTTTGAAAAGATAATAACATGAAACCATCAAAAATTATAGATACGTTGGAGACGTATCAAGCATCCCCAAGCTTAACTCCTGCTCGTCCTCGAGTAGGGAAGTGATAAAAAATGAATTTTTGATGTGGAATGCTACCTAGCATAGTTGTCCTTTGCAACTTCTTTCACGTGACATGAATGTTTAGATCCGTAAGATTCGAAACAATAGTTTGCTATTGACATGAAAACAATAATACTTCAAGCAAACTAGCAAGGTAATCATGAACTTTCAAAATAACAAGGCCAATGAAGGTTATCCCTACAAAATGATATAGTCTGGCTATGCTCCATCATCCTCACACAACTAATGTAAATCATGCACAACCCCGGTATTGGCCAAGTAATTGTTTTCGCACTCTTACTTTCTCAAACTTTTTATAACTATCACGCAATACATGAGCGTGAGCCATGAATATAGCACTATAGGTGGAATAGAGTGTGGTGGTGGTTGTGAGACAAAAAGGAGGAGATGGTCACATTGACTCGGCGTGTAAAAGGGCTATGGAGATTCCCATTAATAGATATCAATGTGAATGAGTAGGGATTTCCATACAAGAGATGCACTAGAGCTATAAGTATGTGAAAGCTCAAAAGGAAAACTAGTGGGTGTGCATCCAACTTGCTTGCTCACGAAGACCTAGGGCAATTTTGAGGAAGCCCATCATTGGAATATACAAGCCAAGTTATATAATGAAGATTCCCACTAGCATAAGGTAGTGACAAAGCAAGAAGCTCTCAATCATGAAGAACATGGTGCTATTATGAAGCAAAAGTGTGGAAAAAGATAGTAGCATTGTCCGTTCTCTCTTTTTCTCTCTCTTTTTTTCATTGGGCTCTTAGGCCTCTTTTATTTCTATTATTTTCTCTTTTTTTGTTTTTGGGCTCTTTGGGATCTCTTTTTTCCTCGCATGGGACAATGCTCTAATAATGATGATCATCACACATTTATTTACTCACAGCTCAAAGCTCACAATGATGATGACTCTATAGGAAATGCCTCCGGCAGTGTACCGGGATGTGCAACGATCTAGCATGGCGTATGACGTTGGAAACATCTTGCTAGCTATCTTATGATCATGCAACGGCAATATGAGAGTGACAGCAGAAGTCATGAGACGGAACAGTGGGAGTTGCATGGCAATATATGTCGGAATGGCTATGAAAATGCCATAGTAGGTAGGTATGGTGGCTGTTTTGAGGAAGGCATTTGGTGGGTTTGTGTACCGGCGAGAATTGCGCGACACTAAAGAGGCTAGCAATGGTGGAAGGTGAAAGTGCATCTATACCATGGACTCACATTAGTCATGAAGAACTCACATACTTGTTGTGAATGTTTTTATTAGTAATCAAAACAAAGTGCTAAACGCATGCTCCGAGGGGAAGGGTTGGTAGGTGTTAACCATCTCCCGATCCCGACCTCAACACAAAGGATGAAAATCAATAGATCAATTATGCTCCGACTTCCTAACATAGCGGTTCACCATACGTGCATGATACGGGAATCACTAACTTCAACACAAGTATTTCTAGATTCACAACACCCTACTAACATAACTCTTAATATTACCAAATCCACGTCTCAAAACTAATTGAGAGGAATCAAGACTTCTCTTTCTACTCAATGCACATGAAGATGGAGGTTTTTGCATCCTCTTTGGGTACCTATCACATTTGGGACTACTTTCATAGCATAAGCCAACTACCAAGTCACGCACCGCCGTGCTCTAAAAGATATAAGTGAAGCACATAGAGCAAAAGTATCTAGCTCAAAAGATATAAGTGAAGCACTATGAGCATTCTAGCAAAATCACGATGAGTGCATGTCTCTCTCTCTCAAAAAGGTGTGCAGCAAGGATGATTGTGACAAAAAAAAGAAAAGTCTCCTACGATACAAGACGCTCCAAGCAAAACACACATCATGTGGTGAATAAAAATATAGCTCCAAGTAATGTTACCGATGGATTGAAGACGAAAGAGGGGGTGCCTTCCCGGGGCATACCCAAGCTTAGGCTTTTTGGTGCCTTGAATTTGGCTTGGGATGCCTTGGGAATCCCCAAGCTTGAGCTCTTTCCACTCCTTATCTCTTTGTCTATGAGAACATCACCCAAAACTTGAAAACTTCACAACACAAAACTTAAACAGAAACTCGTGATACCATTAGCACAAGAAAACAAACTACCACTTCTTTTGGTACTGTAGAAACCTTGAATTCCATCTATATTGGTGTTGGGCTACTGTATTCTCACTTTTCCATGGCTAGTACCCCCCGATACTAACCATAGTTTCATCAAAACAAGCAACCAACTCAACAAAAACTGAATCTATCAAAAACAGACCAGTCTGTAGCAATCTGTATACTTCGTATACTTCTGGTACCTCAAAAAATCTGAAACATTACGAAGGCCTGGGCAAAAGGCATATCAACCAGAAGAAAAAAGAATCAACTCAAAAGCTCTTTCTGAATAAAAATGAAAATCATCTCGTGAGCAAAAAGTTTCTGTCTTTTTCCAGCAGGATCAAACAACCATTACCAAGAGTAGTCATAAAGGTTTTGCTTGGCTCAAACACAAAAAGAAACACAAAAAACACAATCACAACAGAAGTGTGATGGTGTGGACGCAACAAAACAGAAAGAAAAAGATAAATTCATTGGGTTGCCTCCCAACAAGCGCTATTGTTTAACGCCCTTAGCTAGGCATAAAAGCGATAGAATCACGTATCATCGTCTTTGGTGCTCAAACCATAAGTGGCCCTCATCATGGATTCATAAGGCAATCTTATTTTCTTTCTAGGAAAGTGTTCCATGCCCTTCCTTAAAGGAAATTGAAATCTAATATTCCCTTCCTTCATATCGATGATAGCAGCGATAGTCCTTAGGAAAGGTCTACCAAGAATAATAGGGCATGTAGGATTGCAATCAATGTCAAGCACAATGAAATCCACGAGTACATAGTTCCTATTTGCAATAATAAGAACATCATTGATCCTTATCATGGGTTTCTTGACAGTAGAATCAGCAAGATGCAAATTAAGAGAACACTCTTCTATCTCATTAAAACCCAGAACATCACATAAAGACTTTGGAATCGCAGAAACACTAGCACCCAAATCACACAAATCATTGCATTCACAACTTTTGATTTTGATTTTGATGGTAGGTTCCCACTCATCATGAAGCTTTCTAGGGATAGAGACTTCCAATTCAAGTTTCTCTTCAAGAGATTTTATCATAGCTTCGACGATATGATCGGTAAAGGCCTTGTTTTGGCTATAAGCGTGTGGAGAGTTTAACATGGATTGCATCAAAGAAATGCATTCAATCAAGGAGCAACTATCGTAATTGAATTCCTTGAAATCCACGGTAGTAATTTCATTACTACTCAAAGTTCTAACATCTTCTACTCCACTTTGAATGCTTTTAGCATCAAGATAGATGGACTCCGAATAATTGGGGCCCTTTTCAACCAAAGTGGATTCATATCCAGCCCCATAATCATTAGTTTTGACACAAGAAAACAAAGATTTAATGGGAGTTACACCAAGCACTTTAAGATCTTTGTGATTCTCATCACGAGAACACGCCTTTTTGAGCCATTCATGTCTAGCACGAATTTGGGCGGTTCTTTCTTGGCTCTCAATCATGGAAACACGCATAGCTGTCAAAGTTTCATCCATGTTGATTTTGGGAGAAGCACATCTAAATTTCAAAGCATCAACATCACTAGACATTCTATCAACGCTCTTAGCCAAATCATCATTTTGAGTAGGTTTTCCTCTATGGACGCATTGAAAATCTTTTGAGAGTTGATGAACTCTTTGATATTACTCTCTATATCAGAGGGTAATCTATTGTAATTTCCATGAGTATTGTTGTAGGAGTTGCCAAAATTATTAGAGGAGTTACTAGGAAAAGGCCTAGGAACATAGTTTCCTCTAAAAGCATTGTTGTTGCCAAAGTTATTCCTACCAACAAAATTAACGTGCAAGCTAGCGTTGCTACTCTCAATCAAAGAAGACAAGGGAAAATCATTAAGATCCAAAGGAGCACTTCTACTAGCAACCAAATTCATTAACTCGTCCATCTTAGCACTCAATGAGTTAATTTCTTCTTACTAGTAGGTGACCGTTTAGTGTGCCACTGAGAGTAGTTCGTCATGATGTTGTCTAATAGCTTTGTGGCTTCACCTAACGTGATTTCCATGAACGTTCCACCTGAGGCGGAGTCCAAGATATTTCTAGAAGCGAAATTCAAGCCAGCGTAAAAGATTTGAATAATCATCCGAAGACTCAAGCCATGAGCGGGACAATTTCTAATCATCGATTTCATTCTCTCCAAAGATTGTGCAACATGTTCATGATCAAGTTGCTTGAAATTCATGATATCATTACGAAGAGAGGTGATCTTAGCCGGCGGAAAATACTTGGATATATAAGCATCTTTGCACTTATCCCAAGAATCGATACTATTTTTGGGCAAAGAAGAAAACCAAGTTTTTGCGCGATCTCGCAAGGAGAAAGGAAAAAGCTTCAATTTAATCACGTCATTATCCAGATCTTTCTTCTTTTGCATATCGCAAAGCTCAATGAAGGTATTAAGATGGGCTGTGGCATCTTCCCTAGGAAGGCGGAGAATTGCTCTTTCATAACAAGATTCAGCAAAGCGGCATTGATTTCGTATGACTCCGCACTAGTGGCAGGAGCAATGGGAGTACTAATAAAATCTTTATTATTAGTATTCGAGAAGTCACAAAGTTTGGTGTTTTCATTGATGGTGACTTCGGCAAGCAAGCAAACACACGAGCGAACAAAGAGCAAGCGAGAAAAAGGCGAACGAAAAGGCAAACGAAAAAGGCAAATTGGTGAAGTGGGGGAGAGGAAAACGAGAGGCAACTTGCAAACAAAGTAAATGCAAGAGATGAGTTTGCAACACCTACTTGGATGAGTTCTTGACTTGATCCTCCCCGGCAACGGCGCCAGAAATCCTTCTGCTACGTCAACAAAAGTCGTTCCCCGACAGTGCTGCCAGAGATCCTTCTGTCGTCTCTTGAGCTTGCGTTGGTTTTTCCCTTGAAGAGGAAAGGGTGATGCAGCAGAGGAGTAGTAAGTATTTCCCTCAGTTTGAGAACCAAGGTATCGATCCAGGAGGAGGGTCTCGTCAAGTCCACAGTACCTGTGCAAACACAAACAAGCTTGCACCCAACGCTTCAAAGGGGTTGTCAATCCCTTCAAGATTGTTTACAAAGTGAGATCTGAAGGCGGAAAGTGCAACGGAGTAAAAAGTGTAAGGC
Organism: Hordeum vulgare subsp. vulgare; assembly: GCF_904849725.1. NCBI lineage: Eukaryota > Viridiplantae > Streptophyta > Magnoliopsida > Poales > Poaceae > Hordeum > Hordeum vulgare. Next base: position 135,863,897 of record NC_058521.1, read on the forward strand.
TGAAAATATGGTGTGGAGTAGACCCGGGGGCCATAGTGTTCACTAGAGGCTTCTCTAAAAATAGCAAATATCATGGTGGGTAAACAAATTACTGTCGAGCAATTGATAGAACCGCGCAAAGTCATGACGATATCTAAGGCAATGATCATACATATAGGCATCACGCCCGAGACAAGTAGACCGATACTTTCTGCATCTACTACTATTACTCCACACATCGACCGCTATCCAGCATGCATCTAGTGTATTGAGTTCATGACGAACAGAGTAACGCCTTAAGCAAGATGACATGATGTAGAGGGATAATCTCAAACCAATGATGAAAACCCCATCTTTTTACCCTTGATGGCAGCAACATGATGTGTGCCTCGCTACCCCTTCTGTCACTGGGTGAGGTCACCGCATGGTATGAACCCAAACCAAGCACTTCTCCCATTGCAAGAATCATAGATCTAGTTGGCCAAACAAAACCCACAACTCTAAGAGAATTACAAGGATATGAAATCATGCATAAGAGAGATCAGAAGAAACTCAAATAAGATTCATAGATAATCTGACCATAAATCCACAATTCATCGGATCTCGACAAACACACCGCAAAATAAGATTATATCGGATAGATCTCCATGAAGATCATGGAGAACTTTGTATTGAAGATCCAAGAGAGAGAAGAAGCCATCTAGTTACTAGCTATGGACCCGTAGGTCTATGGTGAACTACTCACGCATCATCGGAGAGGTCATGGTGTTGATGAAGAAGCCTTCCGTATCCGAATCCCCCCTCCGGCAGGGCACCAAAACGTGCCCCAGATGTGATCTTGCGGAGACAGAAGCTTGCGGCGGCGGAAAAGTACTTTCGATGATCTCCTGATTTTTTTGGGATTTTTAGGGAATATATAGGCGCAACCCCTAGGGCAGAGGGCGTCCAGGGGGCCCACAGGCCTGTGGGCCACGGCCTCCCCCCTAGCCGCGGGGTGGGGGCTTGTGGGGCCCCTGGGGCCCCCCTACCTTGGCTCTCAAGCCTCGTGATCTTCTTCCATTACGGAAAAAAATCCTTTCGGGGATTTTCTTCCGTTTGGACTCCATTTCAAAATCTCCTCTGAAAGGTGTCAAAAACATGGAAAAACAGGAACTGGCACTTGGCACTGAGTTAATAAGTTAGTCCCAAATAATATATAAAAGGCATGCAAAACATCCAAAGTTTGACAAGATAATAGCATGAAACCATTAAAAATTATAGATACGTTGGAGACGTATCATAGCGCGAGCATTCTTCAAGCCAAAAGGCATGGTGATATATCCGAAACACCCAAAAGGGGTTATGAAGGCCATTTTTATTTCATCTGGACCAAACAGACGGCTCTGATGGTAGCCAGAGTATGCATCAAGAAAGGATAAATGCTCGGACCCCGTAGTCGAGTCGACAATTTGATCGATGCGCACGAGCGAAAAGTGATATTTCGGGCAGACCTTATTGATATTCTTGAAATCGATACACATACGAAGGGACTTGTCCTTCTTCGGGACCATGATGACGTTTGTGAGCCACTCGGAGTGGTAAACCTCTCGTACGAACTTCGCCCCCAAGAGTCGAGCCACCTCCTCGCCGATTGCTTTCCATTTCTCTGCTGCAGATCAACGCAAATGTTCTTTAACACGCTTTCCCTTTGGATCCACTCTCAGTCGGTGCTCAGCCAGTTCCCTAGGCACACCCGGCATGTCAGCAGGCTTCCATGCAAAGATGTCCCAGTTCTCACGGAGGAACTGGTGAGCTCGGTTTCCTATTTGCCGTTGAGTCTTGTCGAGATGTTGGTCGGGGCAGCATCAGGATCTATCAGGTGAATGTTCACTTTTTTGACTTCACCTGCCGACTGAAAAGCGGACTCAGAATTGAGCTTCTTGGAGTGCATCACGTCAGTAGGGTCAGTGTTCTTCCGGTATTCCTCCAGTTCAACCCGAGCCATTTGTTGATCAGCGATCTTGGAGCCTTGTTGCAAGCACTCCTCAGCCCTCTACCGATTGCCTGTGACTGTGATGACGCCCGTGGGCCCTGTCATCTTCATATTGAGATACACGTAACTTGGGCGTGCCATGAAACGTAGATAAGCGGGGCGACCAAGGATGGCATGATAAGCACTTGAAAATCCACAACTTCGAACGTTAATTTTTCCTTGCGAAAGTTTTTATCTGTGCCGAATACCACATCTAGCGCAATCTGGCCGAGTGACTTGGCCTTTTTCCCAGGGATGACCCCGCGTGTTAGGGCATATTTATCCCTAAGTGATTTTGGTGATTGATGATAGTACCTCAATGGACTAATCTTGTGCATTGAGCATTTTAGATAATTCATGACAAAGGCACAATATGTTTCGGCTCCCCTCCATGGATCAGAAGCACGGTGGCTTCTACGGTTCTCTTTGGTGGTTTTGAGTCATAGGAACGCGGTACTATTAAGAGGGGATCCGTGTCGGAAATGTTGGGTGGAATCAACCTCTCACGCGCACATTTTATCGCCACCACTTTTCCCCTTGCTGCTATGGAGCTTCCCCCCTTGTTCTTTCTCTCTCTCTTGGCAAAAAGGCTCTAGCGGTAGTACCGCTAGAGGTGAGTGGTAGTACCGCTAGTAAGTTGTAGCGACCCGACTCAAGACGAGTCAGGCCTCTGGTGTTTCCATACCATCCCAAGATCATGCTGGTACACACTCAGTACATAATGTATATATTCAAGAGTTCAATCACACAGCTTTATTAATCGAAATCTCATAAAGAGTACTTTATTACAATAAAGGATTACAATAAAGTGGCTGAAGGCCATCTCATGAGATATCTAACGAAGACTAGCGGAAGCATCAGGTAGACGAGTCCATCCGACTCCAAGGGCATGTCGCTGAGCGTAGATCGTAGCCTCACTCCTGGTCGAAAAAGTACTCTGCAACATGATACGTTGCAGCTATGTAGGTCAGCATATTGAATATGCCGGCAAGTCATCAAAGAGAGGAGTAAAAATAATAATCAACTATCTCTAAATGCATATTTGGCCAGTGGGGCTAAGTTTTGCATAAAGCCAGTTTTATCCTACAACAAGAGGGGTTGGAAGCAAAATATTACTACATTGTTTGTTGTTAACGAGATGGTTCCGCCAACCAATTCTCGTACCCGAATAGTTGTTAATACCCACATCATTATTAAGTTGTGTCGAGAGTTCAGGGGAAATTCAATGCCTTCGGCTCAAGTTGTCCATGGCCGTGGACACGGCTAATCGATTAGGTTGGGCACTCTGCAGAGCTTTGCACACGTTCCCCACAAGATTTGATCGCCTCCCCGTTTGTCCTCGCACTTCAGGGTGTTTGAAGACCGGATGATCAAAACATGGTCTTTCAACGGGTCCATCTGAATCCCTGTCGGTGCCCATCCATTCCTACCGTTCTTCTACATCTGCTAGCACCGCCTGTCCAGAGTCGCCGCGTTGTCCAACCAAGCCAGAGCCCATAATGACTTGTGGCTGTGCAGGTAAGCCTTGAGTCTTGAAGTCTCCGTCCGTCTCTCCGAGCCTGGGTGAAGCTTTCCGCAGGATGACATGGCCTCTCCAGCATCCCGGGCATCCACTGGGTTCTCCAGGGAGCCGATCAACCGTCCTTCACCCAGAGTTGCATTGCGTCCGAGGTCTTGGAAATCTTGTCTTAACCGGTCTTGATTATTTAATCAACCTCGCATCACTCGTGTTATGCACTCAACCGAAAACCCGTCTACTCAAGCGTAGCAAATATAAAATTGTCGTCCCGGGGCCAAGTATCGGGGTTGTTGTGTGCCTACCACATGATACTACAACTTATACTAAAGTTTCCAAGTACCTAGGCAGCATGCAATTGGGCAAAGAAAGGTGAACTACCATGCATCGAAAACATAGGAAAATAACATGATCAAAATGACTTGCCTTGATGATAGTTGTGTTGGTCGAGCGCTTCTAAGTAACACGCTTCGCACTCCGGATGATCTACCGATACAAACACAAAACACACCATAAGCACTTCAATCAAGCAACAAGTAAAAATAACATCACAAGTAAGGATTTGCTAATGACTAAGTAAAAGAGTTCAACACGCGTTACTAAGGCAGAAACTTGTTTCTGTTTAAAACACCAGTAAAAATACTTTAAATTTTTTGAAACTTCTACCACAGTAAGATTTAATCACTAGGAAGCAGTAGCAAAACGAATCAACTCAAAATCATTTTTTAAACTCCTGGAATAGGCAAAACAAGGTTTAAACTAAATCTGATCTAACTTATATTTGAAAGTTTCAAACATGGACAGATTATATGTTTTTAAAAACTACAGAAAAATTGGAGTCTACTGGAACAAGAATCAATATCATTGGACTTCGGGATCAAAAGCTATGGCCAAAACAAAACAGAAACTTTTTTGTTTTTGCAATTAGATAGAAAAAAAAGAAACTGACTAGCTAACTAACAGGGGGTATACGTGGCGTGCCGTGATAGGCTGCAGGGGTGTTTGTTGCAACGTTATAAACAAACGGCCGAAGGCCAACAAAACTTGCTGGCTAAATGAATATGTGAAATAAAACTGACGGTTTTCTAATATAAACCGAAGAGGTATTCTAGGAACTAATCTACACCATCTAATAAGGATCTAAGGGCTACTAAAAGAAAAAGAAAAACAACAGAGAGATGGGGGAGTTACCGTGGCTGGGAGACAACTCCGGCGAGGGTGGTGGTCGCCGGCGAGGGGAGGAGCTTCGTGGGCGGTGGAGAGACGGGGGGGGGGGGGCAGTCCGCCACCGAGGGGGGGCGTCAGGCGGAGCGGGGAGCGGCTCGGCTGCTGCTCCCGGGGGGCGGCCGAAGGTGCAGGAGCTCGGCTCCGGTGGGGCTGCGGCAGGGGACGGGCTCGGGCGGCGGCTCGACGTGGGCAGGGTGGGAACGGGGTGCGGCGGGGCTAGGGAGTATTTATAGGCCGGGGAGGGGTCGGGGAAGGAAGGAGTAGAGGGGATCGGGGTGGATCCCGAGTTCCTGGGTGCTGGCTTGGTGTCGGGCAGGAGTTTGGAAGGAGAGGAGGGAGATGACCGCGGGGTGGGAGAATGGTCGGTCGGCGGGTCCCACTAGCATAGAGAGAGAGGGGGCTGGGAAGGAAAGGGCGGCCGGCACTTAAGGGATTCGGTCCCTGGCGGCTGGGGGATCGGCCCATGGCCTATTAAGCGCTCGGGGCGGCGGCTTAAAAAAAAGGCTTTCCTATTTTATAACTTTTCCGAAACAGAAAAACAAAAGCGAATAAAGAGGAAGTAAATCAAATATTTAATATAGGGTATTATATACCAAAATAATCAGAAAAATATCCTCTACCCGAATAACATTTTTCCAAAGCAAAAATAAAAACTTAAAAAAATGTTTTTTCAGAAATTCCCGAAATTGCTTTATTTTCTTTTTGCAAATAAACTTTGTATTTTCTTGGCTCAAATATTTCAGAAATGCCCGTACTTTGGAGGGTCATTTTCCTCCGCTCTCTCTCTTGCGTGCAAGAGAGTATTTCCCCGGGCTTTTCGTGCGAGGAAAAAGATGGAAATGCAAATCAAAAGACGAAAGAATTCACGTGCTAAATTCATTTCAATCAATATGCATAGATGCTTAGCTACACTGTAAAACATTCCCAATTAGGAAAATTGGGATGTTACATAAGTGGTAGTACCGCCCCCTGGCTAGCGGTAGTACCACTCCAAGACTGTGGTACCGCTCTCTTAGAGGTTGTCCTACGTCGGACTTTTGGCGAAGACTTTCTCAGCGGTGGTAGGCCCGGTAGTAGCTCTTGCACTACCTTGGGTAAAGCGGTAGTACCGCTCTAGTCCTAGCAGTAGTACCGCTCGGGCTTGTGGTAGTACCGCTGGGGGCATCGATAATACCGCTGGAGGCTGCGGTAGTACCGCCACCCCTGAGCGGTAGTACCGCTCTTCTCGTGTAGTAAGTGGGGGTAACAGTTGGTTTTGTTCGCCCACTATATAAAGGGTTCTTCCACTCTATGAACCCTACCTTTGACCCTCCAAGACTCCATTGTTGCTCCTTAAGCTCATATGTGCCCGATCTCTCTCCCTAGCCAATCAAACTTGTTGATTTCCTAGGATTGGTTGAGAAGGCCAAGATCTACACTTCCACCAAGAGAAAATTGATTCCCCCCACTAAACCCTTGTGAATCTTGTTACTCTTGGGTGTTTGAGCACCCTAGACGGTTGAGGTCACATCGAAGCCACATTTCATTGTGGTGAAGCTCTTTGGTCTTGTTGGGAGCCTACAAGCTTTGTGTGGAGATAGCCCCAACCTTGTTTGTAAAGGTTCGGTCGCCGCCTTCAAGGGCACCTATAGTGGAATCACGGCACCTTGCATTGTGTGAGGGCGTGAGGAGAATACGGTGTCCCTAGTGTCTTATTGGGGAGCATCGTGCCTCCATACCGCTCCAACGGAGACGTACTTCCTGTCAAAGGGAAGGAACTTCGGTAACACATCCTCGTCTTCATCGGTTCCATTTGTGGTTATCTCTAACCTTTACATTGTGTATGTTATTGTTGTAAAGTATTTCTTACTTGATTTAGCGGTTATAGTTGGTAGCATCATATATGTTGCTCACCTAGTTGTCATTTTAGAGAACCTTTATGTTTCTAACCCTAACTTGTTAAGAATAGCTAAAAATTGGTAGTTGCCTATTCACCCCCCTCTAGTCAACCATATCAATCCTTTCAATTGGTATCAGAGCCACGTCTCTTTATTAAGGGTTTCACCACCCGAAGAGTATGGATGATAATGAGGGAGGAGTCCATGGACAACCCGAGGCCGTGGCCTTGACTTCGGTCACAAGGGACGACTTGAATGCGGCTATGGCCAACCTCAGAACGTCCTTGACGAACGAAGTCAAGACCATGCTTAAAGAGTTAATTGAGGGGATTAAAACTTCTCCCGTACCGGCGTTGGTGGCTAAACCCACCAACACGGATTCGGAGGCCAATTCCTCCGAGGAAGCGGATAAAGGTATGCGACCTTCTTCCCCTCTCGGCAATAATGGGACTGGAACCTATGCCTCAGTTCCACCTCCCCTGGTCTATGGAGGACCGGTTCCTACACCGCGTATTAATCCTGTTGGTCCTCCTCCTAAGCTTGTTAAGGGTGATTTTGCTAAATGTGTGTTTTCCATTAAGTCTCATTTGAATCACAACTCAACAAACTTATGGAGAATCAGTGAGCAAGGCTACTATCCGCATGACCCAAGCAACCTCACTCCAAGAGAAGAAGCGGACAATCAATATAATCACTCCGCATTATTCATTCTCTAGTCCGCAGTGCCTCCTTAAGATCTTGCTCACTTGCGCCCCTTCACTCTGGCTAAGGACTATTGGGAGCACATTATGGTGCTATACAAGGGAAGCTCAAGCATTCAACGGTCCAACTATGAAGTGGCTCTTGATGAGGCCAATGAGTTTGTGATGAAGGAAGATGAGGACCCTCGAGATCTCTACCGAAGGGTGACTGCTATTGTTGTTTCCCTCAAGGATCATGGAAGCAAGGATGTGGATGACACATGGATCAAACGCAAGTTTCTCAAGGCCATCATGCCATTCAACAAAGACATGTCATCCATCATTCGTCAATGGCCATATTTCCACTCCTTGTCCTCCAGTGAGGTGTTGGACAAATTCATTGCAATGTCAATCATGAACAAGACCGCTAATAATGCTCTTGCTCACGTTTGGTCAAAGACAACTTCACCCAACCTTCCCTTAAAAGCAAAGGCAGCTTCTGAAGAAGAAGAAGAGGAGGAGGAAGAGGAAGGCTTCCCTGAAGACACTAAGTATGCTTATCACGAGCACAGGGCTAGGAAATTCTGGGGCAACAAGAGAAACTCAAGGCCCAATTTCTCCAAGAATAACTCAAGTGGGTTCAAGACCAAGCAACGTGCGAGGACATGCTATAACTGCGGCAATGTGAGTCACTTCGTGGCAGAGTGTCCCTATGAGAAGATGGAAGACAACGGGGGTAAGCTCATTCGCAAAGACAAAGCCAAGTCTTTCCCAAACAAGAACAATTTTGTCAAGAAACCCCATCCAACGGGTATGGCGGCACTTGAAGAGTACACCTCCGATGATGATGACGATGATGATATGGTGGCAACGGCTACTGTAGCCATTGCCACCCCCTCTCCCAAGGTGTCTCTCTTCGGCGCCCCCAACGATAACCACATCGCCAAGTGCCTCATGGCCAAAGGTATCGATCAGGTAACACCCAGCATTAAGACCACCATCACTACTTCTCCTTCATTGTTAAACTATGTTGATGATAGTGATGTTGTGGAACTGAATCAACATGATTTTGACAAATTTCTGTGTAAAATCAAAGGAGAATCCAAGAAGCACTTTGTTGCTCTTTTGGAACAACTGGGTGAGGCTAATGACCTCATCGAGTCTCATGAGGAGACTATCTCTGAGCTGCAATGACATAGTCGTGACTATGCCGATGAGATTGCTGAATTATCTATTGCTTTAGAAAAAGAGTGTAGTCTTCGTTTGGCTCTTGAGGAGTCACACAACGATGACTGTGCTAAATTACAAAAGGACCTACATCACGCTATTGTCCTTACAGGTGTGCTTAAGTGTGAAAAGGCTGCACTTGGGGTTGGCCATGACAGACTCAAGGAGCAGTTTGATACACTTTACAAGGCTCACAAGGTCTTGAAAGGTGCTCATTTCTCCCTGAAAGAGTCTCATGATCAACTCCAAGCAAAGCTTACCAAGGAGATCTCTACCTGTCCTCCTTTTGTTATAATTGATAATGCTTGTACAATTAACCCTTGTTGTGAGCATGTACATCTTGTGGAGGAAAATGCTAAGTTGAAGGATCAACTTGAGAAGGGCCTAGTGTCATGCATCCAAGGCGAGAAGAACCTAAATGACCTTTTGAGTAATCAAAAGGGAGTTGTAGGAAAGGAGGGACTTGGACTTACATCCAAGTCGAGAAGGAAAAGGAAGAACAGGAACAACCGATCTCCTAGCCTCATGGAAATCTTTGTTAAAGAGGGCGAAGGGACTCAGAAGGAGAAGATGAACAAGGTGGAGGATGGTAGCATCAAGAAGGGCAAAACCATTCCTACCAACACAACCGGCAAACTTAACCCATCTTATGTTTTATGTCGTGCTGGTGATGGGCATGTTTATGCCGGATTTGTTGGTTCTTACTATGAGTCCATTGAATGGGCTATTTTGGTTCCTAAGACCCTTGTTTCTAACATTAAAGGAGCCATTCAAAAATGGGTACCTAAAACCAAGCCTTGATCCATTGCAGGAGTTTTCTTCCGGTGGGGTGTCATTGTTGCTCGATAGTGGAGCAACAAATCATATGACCGGAAGCAAGGACTTAGTGGTGGACGTGCATCCTTCCCCATCTATGCCCACCCATGCCCAATTTGCTGATGCTTCAACGTCCAAGGTATTGGGATTTGGTAAGGTGGTCATCTCTCAAGAGTTATCTATTGAGAAGGTCATGCTTGTTGAGTCCCTTGCTTACAATTTACTTTCTGTTTGTCAACTTGCAATTATGGGCTTTGCCACATTCTTTAATCTTGATACCGTGGTCCTTTTGTGGAGCAAGACTCTTAAAGTAGCCTATGTTGGATATGTCAAAAATGGTCTCTATGTGGTGAACTTTTCACAGCGACCCACTAAGACCGTGACTTGTCTAATGGCTAAAGTTGATGTGGGCTCGCTTTGGCATCGCCAACTAGCTCATGTCAATATGAGATCTTTGCAAAGTCTCCTCAAAGGGGACCATGTTCGTGGACTAACGAATGTGAGTTTTGCCAAAGATCGTGCTTGCAGTGCCTGTATTGAAGGGAAGATTCACGAAACTTCTCATCGTCCGAGGACTCTCATTTACACTAAGAGGCCTTTGAAGCTCCTTCATATGGATCTCTTTGCCCCCCATCGTTTGATAGTCTTGGGGGCAGAAAGTACTGCTTGGTGATTGTTGATGATTACTCAAGATACACTTGGGTATACTTCTTCAAGAGGAAGAGTGAGACTCAACAAACCATCATCAACTTTGCTAATGAAGCTCAACGTCAACATGAAGTAAAGATTTTGATGATTAGAAGTCACTACGGCACCGAGTTCAAGAACTACACCTTGGATGAGTTTCTTAGTGATGAGGGTATCAAACATCAATATTCAGCACCATACACCCCCCAACAAAATGGTGTGGCGGAGAGGAAGAACCGGACGTTGATGGACGCGGCAGGAACAATGATGGCGGAATTCAAATCTCCGTATAACTTTTGGGCTGAAGACATCAACACAACATGTCATGCATCCAATCGGCTCTATATCCGCAAAGGCTTGAACAAGACCCCATATGAGATTCTCACCAGAAACAAACCAGTGAACGTTTAGCTAAATTTGATTCTAGAGCTCAAGAGGGCATTTTTGTTGGTTATGCCACAAACTCTCATGCTTACCGTGTCCTCAACAAGTCCACCGGGATCATTGAGGAAACGTGTAACATGGAGTTTGATGAAAATAATGGCTCCCAAGTGGAGCAAAGTGGTCTTTGTGATGTAGGTTATGAAATTCCTCCCAAAGCCATAAGAAGAATGGGGATTGGTCAAATACACCCCATTGAGGAACCCCTTGTGGCCGAAGGAGAAGGACAATGCTCTACTCAAGTGGAGCCATCACCCTCGCAAGCCCCAAACGCTTCCGATGAACAAAGAGAAAACCCTCAACCAGCTGAACAAGATCAAGGGCAAGATAAACCACTCGAAGATGTCGATGCACCACATGATGTCCAAGTGCTTACACAAGGTTCTGAATCTGCTCAAGATCAAGATCAAGTGCAGCTACAAGATCAAGATAAAGTGCACGCACAAGGTCAAGATCAAGAGCAGCCATAAGATCAAGAACAAACTAGTGAGCCTGCTCAAGACAAAAATCAAGTTGATCAGGATGCTGGTTCTCAATTTCCTTCTGCAACACCTAAGAGGGTTCGCGGTGCCAAGGAAGGATCAAAACTCAAGGCCAAGCAAGGTGATCAAATTGATGCTCCCAAGTTATCAAGCGCAGAACTCTTGGAGCGTCGCGCAGCCAAGATTGCATCCAAGCTGAGAGTCAAGTCACATCTTATGAAGAACGTGCTTGGAAGTTTAAAAAGGGGAGTATCCACTCGTCAACAAATTTCAAATTATTGCGAGCATCACGCGTTTGTTTTGTATTGTGAACCTCAACAGGTACAGGAAGCGCTCGATGATGAGGATTAGCTTATGGACATGCATGAAGAACTCAACAACTTCGAGCGTAATCAAGTATGGAAATTAGTGCCAAGACCAAAGGAGGAACATAATGTCATTGCGACCAAATGGATCTTCAAAAACAAGCAAGATGCCAATGGGATCGTGGTTCGAAACAAGGCAAGATTGGTGGCTCAAGGCTACTCCCAAGTCGAGGGTATCGACTACGGTGAAACCTTTGCCCCTGTTGCTCGTCTAGAATCTATTCGCATGTTGCTTGCATTTGCATCTCATCATGATTTCAAATTACAACAAATGGATGTGAAAAGTGATTTTCTTAATGGTCCTTTAAATGAGTTGGTTTATGTCAAATAACCCCCGGGATTCGAACATCCCAAGCTCCCCAATCATGTATACAAAATTAATAAGGCACTCTATGGCCTTAAACAAGCCCCACGTGCATGGTATGAGTACCTTACTGATTTGTTACAAGATCGTGGGTTTGAAATTGGGAAGATTGATCCCACTCTTTTTACCAAGACGGTCAAAGGGGATTTGTTCATATGCCAACTATATGTTCATGATATCATTTTTGGTTCCCCTAACGAATCTTTCAATGAAGAATTTGCTGCACGAATGACCGAGAAATTTGAGATGTCAATGATGGGTGAGTTGAAGTTCTTCCTCGGGTTCGAGATTAAAAAAGGTTTAGAAGGGACCTTCATCAAACAAGCTAAGTACACCCAAGACATGCTCAAGAGGTTCGAGCTAGAGGACGTCAAGCCGGTCAAGTTTCCCATGCCAACCAGATGCAAGCTTGACAGTGATCCCAATGGTAAAGCAGTGGATCAAAAGGTATATCGCTCCATGATTGGATACCTTCTTTACCTTTGTGCATCCAGACCGGATATCATGTTGAGTGTAGGGATTTGTGCACGGTTTCAATCTGCACCAAAGGAAAGCCATTATATGGCTGTCAAACGAATCTTTTGATATTTGGCTCATACCCCAAACTTTGGCCTATGGTATCTCAAAGGAGCAAACTTCAACCTAGTGGGCTATTCTGACTCAGATTGGGCGGGAGACTCTGTCGAGAGGAAGTCAACTTCCGGAGGATGTCAATTTCTTGGTTGTTCATTGGTAAGTTGGTCTTCAAAGAAGCAGAACTGTGTCTCATTGTCTTCCACCAAAGCTGAGTATGTTGTAGTTGCGAGTTGTTGTGCACAGTTACTATGGATGAGGCAAACTTTAAAGGATTACGGTGTCACTTGTGACAAAGTGCCTCTTTTATGTGACAATCAAAGTGCTATCAAGATTTCCCTCAATCAGGTGCAACATAGCAAGACCAAGCACATTGATATTCGTCATCACTTCATTCGTGAGCATATCAAGCGTGGTGATATTGAGGTTCACTTCATCAACACTGAAGAGCAACTTGCAGATATTTTCACTAAGCCCCTAGATGAAGCAAGGTTCCGAGAGTTAAGGAATGAGCTAAATATCATTGATTCAAGTAATGTGGATTGAAACTAGGGACTCTCCACCTCATTCCGCATTATATCTAGTTCTAGTTGTAGGCATGGACATAGAGGGAGTGTTGTTCTCTCAATGAACTTTCCCTCCCCCATTATGCATAAAGCAATCAAGTCTTTCACATCGGCCATTACTGATGGCACTTGTGCTTCAAAGATGAGCATTGGTTATGAACCCAAGGATAATTCTTTGCGGTGTCATACCTTTTATCTCAAACATAGGTGGCTCCAGCCACCGCCCCCCCTTTTTATCTTCAGATAAAGAAATGTTATAATATGGCTAGTCAGTATATCTTGCTTGTGATTTTATTTCTCCCATACTGACTAGTCCGTGCCCACGATGATTTCGCGCTGTTCTGGCAAGTTCTAAAGCTCTCTGTGTTTTCTGGAGTGGTACTACCATTTAGAGGAAGCGGTACTACCACCAGGGGAGAGGTAATACCGCCCGGGTAGCGGTACTACCGCGATGACCAACACGGTACTACCGCTGGCTAGGGCTAGGTCGGCTTGATTCTGCATTTTTGTCAGGGGGAGCGGTACTACCGCTCATGACACGAACGGTACTACCGCCAGCCCAGCGATACTACCGCTCTGGCTCGAGCGGTACTAGCGCCCTACCCATGACCTAGGGGGTATATAAAGGGAGGGGGGCGTTTTCTCTGCCCCATTTTCTTCTTCTTCGTGGAGCTGTCTCTCTATCCCGAAATCCCCAGATCTGGTCCTCCTCCGTGCAACTTCTCCTCCCTTTCTAGTTGGAGGGATTGCCCCCCCTCCTCCTTCCTCCTTCGGGTGCTATGGATTCCGGTACAGCTCCTCTCCTTCCTCTTTTGGTTGGTGTTCTTGCTTCTAGGGTTAGGAGCTTGATGTACTAGATTCATTTTTTTGATGTATGCTTAGTCTTTAGTTGGAATGGAGGAGAAATCTTAGGAGATTTTAGGTCCAATGTTCTCTCTTGAATCAATCCGACATGCCTTAGAGTTCTACATGTTTAAAAAATCTGCTGGTTCTTGTCAAGATTATTATGGATGTGGTTGAGATGTGGATCCTATCTAGAAATCCAGCCCCACGCGGTACTACCGCTCCACCCGGGCGGTACTACCACTGGGGGCAGCAGTACTACCGCTTGCCTGGCGTTACTACCGATGGGGGGCTAGCGGTACTACCGCTGGGGGCTAGCGATACTATCACTATGCCATCCATGGCTGTTTTTCTTTGGAGTCTTGTGCTTATTCGTTTGTGTTCTGGACCTTGCCATGACTCTTTTTGTCGCCTTTTCTGCGTGTTTGTGTTGTGTGTCACAGGTGGTGGTTCCCATCGTTCTAACCCGGTCAGTGACACCCAGTTGAAGAGGTTCTGCAATCCTGACATCATAGAAGGTTCAGAAAGCTCCAATCCCAATCCTCCAAAGCGCCACTTCAAGAAGACTACCTCGAAGGAAAATGAGGCCAACATTGACTACAACACTATGCCTCCTAAAGAGTTTATGCGGCGCCGTGGCAGCAATTCTTATAACAATGAGAGAGTTTAGCTCAGAGGCTGTGATTTGTTCTCGACAAAGCAGCAAGCCCTGATCTATAAAGATGTGATCCTGTCCTTTAAGAAGATATATGTCCCTGTGCAGTGGATTGATCTCCATCATCTCCAGAGGTATCCTGATTATTTTGGACAGGCCCTCTCTTTGATTAAGCAACTTGGTCTTGAGGACGTCATCACCTTCCATCATGACTTCGATCCGGAGATTGTGGCTCAATTCTATGTCACTGTCCACTTTCATAGTGATGAGGATCGTACCCTCACTTGGACGACGAATGTCGAGAGAATGTCTGGAACTTGGGTAGATGATACGTCCATTTTGCATCATGTTTTCACGTTGATATTTATCGCTTCTTTTGCTGTTATTTTACTTCACGCTACTATTCTTATGCCTTTTCTCTCTCTTATTTTGCAAGGTTTACATGAAGAGGGAGAATAACGGCAACTGGAATTCTGGCCTGAAAGTGGAGCAAAGTTGAGATACCTATTCTGCGCAACTCCAAACGCCGTGAAAATAAATGGAGATTTTTTCCCAATATATAAAAAATACTGGGCCGAAGAAGTACCAGAGGGGCGCCAGGGGGTGGCCAATATCCTGCGCGGCGCGGCCACCCCCCAGGCCGCACCATGGGGGCTTGTGGGCACCCTGCTGGCCCACTTGCCCCCCTATTTTGCTATATGGAGGGTTTCGTCCAGAAAAAAATTAGACGCGAGATTTTTCGTGGTTTCGCCACCGCCACGAGGAGGAACTTGAGCAGAACCAATCTAGAGCTCCGGCAGGACGATCCTACCGGGGAAACTTCCCTCTAGGAGGGGGAAATCGTCGCCATCGTCATCACCAATACTCCTCTCATCAGAGGGGACTCGTCACCATCAACATCTTCATCAGTACCATCTCATCTCCAACCCCTAGTTTATCATTTGTGACCAATCTCCGTCTTGTGACTCCGATTGGTACTTGTAAGGTTGCTAGTAGTGTTGATTACTCTTTGTAGTTGATGCTAGTTGGATTATTTGGTGGAAGAGTTTATGTTCAGATCCTTGATGCTAATCATTACACCTCTGGTCATGATTATGATTATGCTTTGTGAGTAGTTACTTTTATTCCTCAGGACATGGGATAAGACATGCTAATAATAGTCATCTGAATTTGGTATTCGTTCGGTATTTTGATATGTTGTATGTTGTTTTTCCTCTAGTGGTGTTATGTGAACGTCGACTACATAACACTTCACCATTATTTAGGCCTAGAGGAAGGCATTGGGAAGTAGTAAGTAGATGATGGGTTGCTAGAGTGACAGAAGCTTAAACCCTAGTTTATGTGTTACTTCGTAAGGGGTTGATTTGGATCCACTAGTTTAATGCTATGGTTAGACTTTGTCTTAATTCTTCTTTCGTAGTTGTAGATGCTTGCGGGAGGGGTTAATAATAAGTGGGATGCTTGTCCAATTAAGGGCAGTACCCAAGTGCCGGTCCATCCACATATCAAACTATCAAAGTAACAAACGCGAATCATATGAACATGATGAAACTAGGATGACAGAAATTCCCGTGTGTCCTCGGGAGCGTTTTCCCTCCTATAAGACTTTGTCCAGGATTGTCCCTTGCTACAAAAGGGATTGGGCCACTTTGCTGCACCATTGCTACTTTTGCTACTTGTTGCTTGCTACGAAACATCTCACCACACAATCACTTGTTACCGACAATTTTAGTGCTTGCAGATTTTTCCATGCTGAAAACCACTTGTTAGATCATTCCGCTCCTCGTTGGGTTCGACACTCTTACTTATCAGAAGGACTAAGATTGATCCCCTATACTTGTGGGTCATCAAGACTCTTTTCTGGTGCCGTTGCCGGGGAGTGAAGCGCCTTTCGTAAGTGGAACTTGGTAAGGAAACATTCATATAGTGTGCTGAAATTTATTGTCACTTGTCACTACGGATACTAATCCTTTGGGGGGCTTGCTCGGGGTATCTTCACCTTGAACGGAAGCACGAATGGTTTCTCCTCAACCTGCTGCACCTACTGAAAATATTTGCTTTGAATTTCCTTCGGGTATGCTTGAGAAACTACCGGCTAATCCTTTTACAGGAGATGGAACATCACATCCAGACTTGCATCTAATCTATGTAGATGAAGTTTGTGGTTTATTTAAGCTTGCAGGTGTGCCCGAGGATGAGGTCAAGAAGAAGGTCTTTCCTTTATCTTTGAAGGATAAGGCATTGACATGGTATAGGCTATGTGATGATACTGGATCATGGGACTACAATCAGTTGAAATTGGAATTTCATCAAAAGTTTTATCCTATGCATTTAGTACATCGTGATCGAAATTATATTTACAATTTTTGGCCTCGTGACAGATAAAGCATCTCTCAAGCTTGGGGGAGGCTTAAATCAATGCTATATTCATGCTCCAATCATGAGCTCTCGAGAGAAATTATCATTCAGAACTTCTATGCTCGGCTTTCTCATGATGATCGCACCATGCTTGACACTTCTTGTACCGGTTGTTTTATGATGAGAGATATTGACTTCAAATGGAATTTATTGGAGAGTATTAAATGCAACTCTGAATATTGGGAGCTTGAAGAAGGTAAAGAGTCAGGTATGAATTTCACTTTTGATTGCGTTAAATCCTTTGTTGAGAGACATACTTTTTGTGACTTTAGCTCTAAGTATGGACTTGACTCTGAGATAGTAGCTTCATTGTGTGAATCCTTTGCTGCTCACATTGATATCCCCAAAGAGAAGTGGTTTAAATATCATCCTCCTTTAGAAGTCAATGTAGTTAAACCCACTCTAGTTGAAGAGAAAGTCATTGCCTATAGTGATCCTGTTGTTCCGAGTGCTTACATTGAGAAACCACCTTTCCCTGTTAGGATAAAGGATCATTCTAAAGATTCAACTGTGATACGTAGAGGCTATATTAGAACACCTACACCCCCCTGAGCAAATTAGAGTTGAACCTAGCGTTGCTATTATCAAAGATCTTCTGTCTGAAGAAGTTGAGGGACATAATATTCACTTCTGTGAAGATGTTGCTAGTATTGCTAAACCTCACGCTAGAGACAAACATAGGCCTGTTGTTGGCATGCATGTGGTTTCTGTTAAGATAGGAGATCATTGTTATCATGGTTTATGTGACTTGGGTGCTAGTCTTTGTGCAATACCTCAATCCTTATACGATGAAGTCAAAGATGAGATTGCACCTGTTGAGATAGAACCTATAGATGTCACTATTCAGCTTGCCAATAGAGATACTATCTGCCGTGTGGGAATTGTTAGGGATGTTGAAGTCTTGTGTGGTAAAACAAAGTATCCTGCTGATTTCCTCGTTCTTGCTACCGCACAAGATAGCTTTTGTCCCATCATATTTGGCAGACCCTTTCTCAATACCGTCAATGCTCATATTGATTGTGAGAAGCAAACTGTCACTGTTGGCTTTGAAGGTGTGTCACACGAGTTCAATTTCTCTAAGTTTGGTAGACAACCTGATGAAAAGGAGTTGCCTAGTAGGGATGAAACTATTGCCTTAGCTTCTATTGCCATACGGATGAAAATGATATGCATATGGATGAAAGGGATGAGATAGATAGAGTTGTCTTAGAACAATATCATATCCTTTAGAATAACTTGCCTGTTGAACTGCTTGGGGATCCACCCCCACCAAAGGGTGATCCTGTGTTCGAGCTTAAACAGTTGCCTGGTACTCTTAAGTATGCCTATCTTGATGAAAAGGAGATATATCCTATTATTATTAGTGCTAGCCTCTCAGAGTAGGAAGAAAAGAAGTTACTAAAAACTCTGAGGAAGCACCATGCTGCTATTGGATATACTCTTGATGATCTTAAGGGCATCAGTCCTACTCTATGCCAGAACAAGATTAAAACTGATCCTGATTTCAAACCAGTTGCTGATCATCAAAGGAGATTAAATCCTAAGATGAAAGAAGTAGTGAGAAAAGAAATACTAAAGCTCCTGGAAGCAGGTATCATTTATCCTGTTGCTCATAGTGATTGGGTGAGTCCGGTGCATTGCCTCCCTAAGAAGGGAGGCATCACCGTTGTCCCTAATGATAAGGATGAGTTGATCCCATAGAGGATTATTACTGGCTATAGGATGGTGATTGATTTTAGGAAGTTTAATAAGGCGACTAGGAAAGATTATTACCCTCTGCCTTTTATCGACCAAATGCTAGAAAGGCTGTCCAAACACACACACTTTTGCTTTCTATACGGTTATTCTGGTTTCTCCCAAATACCAGTTGCACAATCTGATCAGGAGAAAACCACTTTCACCTGCCCTTTCGGTAGCTTTGCCTATAGACGTATGCCTTTGGCTTATGTAATGCACCTGCCACATTTCAAAGATGTATGATGGCTATATTCTCTAACTTTTGTGAAAATATTGTTGAGGTTTTCATGGATGACTTCTCCGTTTACGGGTCTTCCTTTGATGATTGCCTCAGCAACCTTGATCGAGTCTTACAGAGATGTAAAGACACCAACCTTGTCTTGAATTGGGAGAAGTGCCACTTTATGGTTAATGAAGGCATCGTCTTGGGACATAAAATTTCTGAAAGAGGTACTGAAGTCGATAAGGCTATGGTTGATGCAATCGAGAAAATGCCGTACCCCATAGATATCAAAGGGATAAGAAGTTTCCTTGGTCATGCTGGTTTCTATAGAAGGTTCATTAAAGACTTCTCTAAGATTTCTAGGCATCTTACCAATCTCTTGCAAAAGGATATTCCTTTTGTCTTTGACGATGATTGTGAGGAAGCCTTCGAAATACTTAAGAGGGCTTTGATAACTACACCTATTGTTTAACCACCTGATTGGAACTTACCTTTCGAGATCATGTGTGATGCTAGTGATTATGCTGTTGGTGCTGTTCTAGGGCAAAGAGTTGATAATAAGTTGAATGTTATTCACTACGCTAGTAAAACTCTAGACAGTGCCCAAAGAAACTACGCCACTACGGAAAATGAGTTCTTAGTAGTCGGGTTTGCATGTGAAAAGTTTAGGTCTTACATAGTTGATTCCAAAGTTACTACTCACACTGATCATGCTGCTATTAAGTACCTCATGGAGAAGAAGGACGCTAAACCTAGACTTATCAGATGGGTTCTCTTGCTACAAGAATTTGATTTGCATGTTGTTGACAGAAAGGGTGCTGATAACCCAGTAGCAGATAACATGTCTAGGTTGGAGAACGTTCTTGATGACCCACAACCTTTTGATGATAGCTTTCCCGATGAGCAACTCAATGTCATCAATACTTCACGTAGTGCACTGTGGTATGCTAATTATGCAAACTATATCGTTGCCAAATACATACCACCTAGTTTCACGTACCACTAAAAGAAGAAATTCTTCTTTGACTTGAGACATTACTTTTGGGATGATCCTCACCTTTATAAGGAAGGAGTAGATGGTGTTATTAGACGTTGTGTACCTGAACATGAATAGGGACAGATCCTACAGAAGTGTCACTCCGAGGCCTACGGAGGACACCATGCGGGAGATAGAACTGCATACAAGGTATTGCAATCAGGTTTCTATTGGCCCACTCTCTTCAAGGATGCCTGTAAGTTTGTCTTGTAGTGTGACGAATGTCAAAGAATAGGTAATATTAGCAAACGTCAGGAAATGCCTATGAACTATTCACTTGTCATTGAACCATTTGGTGTTTGGGGCTTTGATTATATGGGACCTTTTCCAAAATCCAACGGGTATACGCATATCTTAGTTGCTGTTGATTATGTCACTAAGTGGGTAGAAGCTATCCCCACAAGTAGTGCTGATCACAACACTTCTATCAAGATGCTGAAAGAAGTTATCTTCCCTAGATTTGGAGTCCCTAGATATCTAATGACCGACGGTGGTTCACACTTCATTCATGGTGCTTTCCGTAAAATGCTTGCTAAGTACGATTTCAACCATGGAATTGCATCTCCCTATCACCCTTAGTCCAGTGGTCAAGTAGAGCTAAGCAATAGAGAAATTAAGCTAATTCTGCAAAAGACTGTCAACAGGTCTAGAAAGAATTGGTCTAAGAAGCTCGATGATGCACTGTGGGATTATAGAACTGCCTATAAGAATCCCATGGGCATGTCTCCGTACAAAATGGTGTATGAGAAAGCATGTCATTTACCTCTTGAGCTAGAACATAAATCTTATTGGGCAATCAAAGAGCTCAACTTTGATTTCAAACTTGCCGGTGAGAAGAGGTTATTTGACATTAGTTCGCTTGATGAATGGAGAACTCAGACATATGAGAATGCCAAGTTGTTAAAAGAGAAGGTTAAGAGGTGGCATGATAAGAGGATACAAAAGCGTGTGATTATGTCTTGCTATATAACTCTCGTTTAAGATTCTTTGCAGGCAAGCTTCTCTCTAAATGGGAAGGTCCCTATGTTGTTGAGGAAGTATATCGTTCCGGTGCTATCAAGATCAACAACATGGAAGGTAATTGTCCGAGAGTGGTAAATAGGCAGAGAATCAAGCATTATATCTCACGTACTCCCATAAATGTTGAAAGAAATATCATCAATACCATAACTCCGGAAGAATACCTAAGGGACATTTATCAGCCTGTTTCAGACTCCGAAAACGAAGAGGCATGAGATTCGGTAAGAAAACAGAGTTCAAAACGTTCCCCATAGGAAATTTTCTCAGTTTTGGAATATTTGAAAAAATACAAAAACTAGAAGTAGTCCGGAAAGTGCGCGAGGAGGCGACAAGCCTGCACGGCGCGGGCCCACCCCCTGGCTGCGTCGTGAGGGCTTGTGGCCACCTCGTGTGCCTCCCGAACTCCGTTTTCGTGCATGGGACTCCTTCTGGTCTGAAAAAAATCATTATATATACTTCCGTTTGTTCTGACCCCTTCATCACGCAGATTTCCTCCGTTTTTCATTTCGAGCCTGTTTTTTTGCCGCAGATCTAGGTCAACATGTCTTCTCAGGATTGAGAGGGGAAGAGCTATGTGGCTGATTACCTTGCTAACCCCAAGGTCTATGGGGACTTTGATCCATATGGCTGGACCACTGATGAGGAAGATGACTATGATCCCAAGGGGAAGGAACAAACAAGTTCCGATGAAGAGGAGGCTCCTCTATCTCAACCTGGACACACGCATGCGGAGTTCAAGAAGTCGAGCCTCCCTGACTCAAGGAAGAAGCCTAGGGCTTTGTTTATCCCTTCTCGTTTTTTGCAGGAGAGTAAGCAGTGATTATGCAAAAGGGTGTTGAAGCTTGAATAGGAAAACGATGATCTGAGGGAGCAGAACTTTATGTTCAAGTGGAAATTAAACAAGCTCAAGACCTCTGTAATAACTCCTCCACCACTACCAACGGAAGACAACTGAGCATTGGTATGGGCAATCCCCTTGGCTTGTGCCAAGCTTGGGGGAGTTGCCCCGGTATCGTATCACCATCACATCTTTTCGCCTTTACCATTATTTTAGTTTTCCTTTTCAGTTTTATTTTTCTCTAGTAGTTTGAAAGTCTTAGTGTTTTAGTCTTGAGTTTTGCTTTGTGTGACCCACGATGTATTCTTGCTCGTGAGCCTCATAATAAAGAGTTTCTTAGTTGAAGGGCTTTGCCTCTTGCCATGATCAAAAGAGTGAGAATAGAACAAAAGCATGAAAGATCATGTAATGATCTTATGGGAAGTGATGGCTTCACATATAAAAAGAATGAGGATTGAAACTTGTTGATGGTAGGCAAACGTAGACCTTGGTCATTGTTGAAATTAATAGGAAGTGATAAACAAGGAGAGGTTCACATATAAATATATCATCTCTGACACCATCTATGACTGTGAACACTCACTAAACTATTGCATGCCTAGAAGCAGATGTTGGACAAGGAAGACAACGTAATGAATCGTGTTTGCTTGGCTCTGAAGAATGTTATATGATTAGAGATCCCTTAGCATGTGACGATTGCTTCCACCTCATATTAGCCAAAACTCCCGCAATAAGTAGATATACTACTTGTGCATCCATAAACCTTCAAACCAGTTTTGCCATGAGTGTCCACCATACCTACCTATGGATTGAATAAGATCCCTCAAGTAAGTTGTCATCGGTGCAAACAATAAAAATTGCTCTCTAATATGTATGATCTATTAGTGTGTGGAAAATAAGCTTTTTACAAACCTGTGATGAGGAAGACATAAAAGCGACAGACTGTATAATAAAGTTCTTTATCACAGGGGGCAATACAAAGTGACGTTCCTCCGCACTAAGAGGACACGCATCCAAACCTCAAGAGCGCATGACAACCTCTCCTTCCCTCTACGAAGTGGCTATCTTGTACCTTTACTTTTTGCCCTTGAAAGAGTCATGGTGATCTTCACCAATTCCTTATTTTTGCCTTTGTCTTGGCTACCGTCACATGTTTGGGAAATATCTATATTCATATGTCAACTTGGAGGTAGGTATCCATAAATTATTATTGTTGACATTACCCTTGAGGTAAGGAGTTCGGAGGCAAATATAAGCCCCTATCTTTCTCTGTGTCCAGCTGAAACTTTGATCCCATGAGTATCACGTGAGTTGTAGCAATTGTAGAGAACGAAAGAATGATTGAGTATGTGGATTTGCTTTACAAGCTCTTATTTGACTCTTTCTGATGTTGTGATAAATTGCAATTGCTTCAGTGACTAAAGGCTATCGTTTGTTACTTCTCGGTAATGTTCTTGATCCATGCTTTACTTTGTGAAGGAATTATCACTTTAGCATGAGAGATTATATGTTGGTATGCTGTTCTGATCATGATCATGATGCATGCATGTTCGTATCTTGTTTTGTCGACACCTCTCACCCTAAACATGTGGACATATTTATTGAGCTCGGCTTTCGCTTGAGGACAAGCGAGGTCTAAGCTTGGGGGGAGTTGATACGTCCATTTTGCATCATGTTTTCATGTTGATATTTATCGCTTCTTTTGCTGTTATTTCACTTCACGGTACTATTCTTATGCCTTTTCTCTCTTATTTTGCAAGGTTTACATGAAGAGGGAGAATACCGACAACTGGAATTCTGGCCTGAAAGTGGAGCGAAGTTGAGATACCTATTCCGCGCAACTGCAAACGCCGTGAAAATCAACGGATTTTTTCCCAATATATAAAAAATACTGGGCCGAAGAAGTACCGGAGGGGCCCCAGGGGGTGGCGCCAAGCCTGCACGGCGCGGCCACCCCCAGGCCGCGCCATGGGGGCTTGTGGGCACCCTGCTGGCCCACTTGCCCCCTCTTTTGCTATATGGAGGGTTTCGTCCAGAAAAAACATCAGACGGGAGCTTTTTCGTGGTTTCGCCGCCGCCACGAGGCGGAACTTGAGCAGAACCAATCTAGAGCTCCGGCAGGACGATCCTGCTGGGGAAACTTCCCTACCGGAGGGGCAAATCATCGCCATCGTCATCACCAACACTCCTCTCATCGGAGGGGACTCATCACCATCAACATCTTCATCAGCACCATCTCATCTCCAAACCCTAGTTCATCACTTGTAACCAATCTCCGTCTCGCGACTCCGATTGGTACTTGTAAGGTTGCTAGTAGTGTTGATTACTCCTTGTAGTTGATGCTAGTTGGATTACTTGGTTGCACTTTGCTGCACCGTTGCTACTTTTGTTACTTGTTGCTTGCTACGAATCATCTCACCACACAATCACTTGTTACCGACAATTTCAGTGCTTGCAGATTTTTCCTTGCTGAAAACCACTTGTCAGATCCTTCTGCTCCTCGTTGGGTTCGACACTCTTACTTATCGAAAGGACTACGATTGATCCCTTATACTTGTGGGTCATCAGTAGAGTTCATGAAGCTTCTGAATGTGCCTGACGAGGGGCCGCGGGCTGCTGTTGGCTTGCGACCTCATGCCCAACCTCGTGCCCCCAAGAACAAGCTGCAATATCTCTATGTGAGGAAGGATGTGCTTCCCCCGCTCTTGGATATCATGCACCAGATCTTCCGCAACACGCTGTTTCCTCGTGTTGGCAACAAAAACGAGGTTCATTCATATTTGGTGGACATGCTTCTGATGTGTGAGGAGGGAAGGACAAAGAACACTAGGCCACTCGACATATCTGATGTGATGTTCAATGAGCTTAAGAGTTCAATCTCTCACCGTAAAGTCCCCATCTATGGGTCTTACTTGTTCATTTTCATCAAGAAAAAGTGGCGAGAGTCCTTTCCGCAAGTGCCCTTTCCTGTTGGCTCTGGGTGTGTCAGCCATGACCCTATAAAGTTGCACCATTAGGAGAAGTGGGCCAACACCTCAACTTCAAGTTCTACTCAACGTGACAGGGAGACTGCTGCTGCTGAGGGAGGCCCTGCCTCGCATACCTGCTCCTCTGATGTGCCATCTTGGGCTGTGAAGCTTAAGGAACAGATGAAGACCCTCTTCTGCATGCAGGCCAAGGGACGGTATCTGACTCATGTGGCCCAAAAGGAGAACCGTCGGAGGCACAAGCTTGTCTTGAGGACGCTTGATGTGCATATTTCAAGTGGCTCTGAGGACATCATCACTCCAGAGGTTGACTGATGCAGGCACGAGACTACCAGTGGGCTGCGTCCGACGCTAAGGAGGAGGCATATGACGAGGACGCTGAGGAGGAGGAGGATGAGGAGTATGCGGATGCTACAGAAGAGTTTGATGCGGATGCCTGAGCTACCACGTGTGTCATAGGTGTCCTCTCTGCCCTTTTTGGTGTCTTGATGCCAAAGGGGGAGAGAGTGTAGGGATTTGCTTTGCTTTATCGTTGCTTTGTTTTCTGAGTCTTTCCATGCTGAACTTGGCCGGTTTTATCGTGATGGATTACTTATCATGGTTGTGAGACTTTTTTAATCATATGGTGTGAGACATATGCTATCCCTAAATTATCTTTATTATTATCTCCTTTCTCTTCCTATATGATAGCTTGTGAGTTAATTATCTTGTGCCCCTATCTTCATGCTCACATGCTATACCTTGCTTCCTCACTTAATATTGTATCAAGTCACTGCAAGGAGTATTAGCATATGGTTTTTAGGAGGAGCCTTCTCCTTGGACTGAGTGCGCTGTTGTTCATAGCACTAACCTTAATCATGCACTCATCCAGGGGGAGCCGGTCCCTAGACCATAGACTCTGGGTTTGCAGTTATATTCAGTATACTTTCCTTTTGAGCAAATCCGGTATTGTCATCAATTCATCAAAAAGGGGGAGATTGTTAGGACATATTTATCCCTAAGTGATTTTGGTGATTGATGACAGTACCTCAACGGACTAATCGTGTGCATTGAGCATTTCAGATAATTCATGACAAAGGCACAAGATGTTTCGGCTCCCCTCCGTGAAGGAGAAGAACGGTGGATTCTATGGTTGTCTTTGGTGGTTTTGAGTCGTAGGAACGCCGTACTATTAAGAGGGGATCCGTGTCGGAAAGGTTGGGTGGAATCAAACTCTCACGCGCACATTTTATCTCCACTACCTTTTCTCTTGCTGCTATGGAGCTTCCCCCCTTGTTCTTTCTCTCTGTCTTGGCAAAAAGGCTCTATCGGTAGTACTGCTAGAGGTGAGCGGTAGTACCACTAGCATAGCGGTGGTACCACTAGTAAGCGGTAGTACCACCCTACTACCGGGCCTACCACCGTTGAGAAAGTCTTCGCAAAAAGTCCTAGCGGTAATACCGCTCGGGCTTGTGGTAGTACCGCTGGGGGCAGCGGTAGTACCACTACCCGTGAGCGGTAGTACCGCTCTGCTCGTGCAGTAAGTGGGGGTAGCGGTTGGTTTTGTTCCCCCACTATATAAAGGGTTATTCCACTCCCTGAACCCTACCTTTGACCCTCCAAGACTCTATTGTTGCTCCCTAAGCTAATATGTGCCCGATCTCTCTCCCTAGCCAATCAAACTTGTTGATTTCCTAGGGATTGATTGTGAAGGCCAAGATCTACACTTCCACCAAGAGAAAATTGATTCCCCCACTAATCCCTTGCGGTCTTGTTACTCTTGGGTGTTTGAGCACCCTATATGGTTGAGACCACCGCGGAGCCACATTCCATTGTGGTGAAGCTCCGTGGTCTTGTTGGGAGCCTCCAAGCTTTCTGTGGAGATAGCCCCAACCTTGTTTGTAAAGGTTCGGTCGCCGCCTTGAAGGGCACCTATAGTGGAATCACGACACCTTGCATTGTGTGAGGGCATGAGGAGAATACGGTAGCCCTAGTGGCTTATTGGGGAGCATTGCGACTCCACACCACTCCAACAGAGACACACTTCCTCTCAAAGGGAAGGAACTTCGGTAACACATCCTCGTCTTCATCGGTTCCACTTGTGGTTATCTCTAACCTTTACATTGTGCATGTTATTGTTGTAGAGTATTTCTTACTTGCTTTAGCGGTTATAGTTGGTAGCATCAGATAGGTTGCTCACCTAGTTGTCATTTTAGAGAACCTTTATGTTGCTAACCCTAACTTGTTAAGAATAGGTAAAAATTGGTAGTTGCCTATTCACCCCCTCTAGTTAACCATATCGATCCTTTCACTGTGGAACTGCATATTCCTTTCACTCAGTCGGGACATCGGAATGCCCATTCCTTTGAGGGTTTCTGCATACAGAATGTTCAACCCACTCCCACCATCCATCAAAATCTTGCGAAGCCGAACGCCTCCCACAACTCGGTCTACCACCAAAGCTTGTCGACAAGGGGTAGTGATGTGAGCAGGGTGATCCTACTGATCGAACGTTATGGGAGTCTGAGACCATTTGAGGTATGAGGGGGTGGTGGGAACTGCCATGTTGACCTCTCTATTTATGACCTTCGACCTACTTCTGCTCTCTACATCAGCAAAAATCATCAGGGTGTCATTGATATCTGGAAAATCTTCTTTATGTTCTCCATGCTCCTTCTCATGAGTCTTTTCACTCGACGGATTATCTTTGAACTATTGGATCAACAGTCTGCACTGACGAGTAGTGTGTTTGGGCAATATTAGATTGCCATCTTTATCTTTCTTTGTCTGGATTGCACATGGTAAATCCAGAACATCTGACTGATTTTTCAACTTCTTGGGGGGAAACTGCCCTTTGGGCTTTCCCTTCAACTTTCCTTGTGCCGCCACGGCAGCCGCTTCTGCCGGAGTGGAACCATCAGCCTTGCGCTTCTGTTTTCTATAGGAATTGCCTCCAGCGTCATTGTTGACTGCTTTTCCCTTACCGCTGCGGATGCGACCTTCTTCTTCACCGTTGGCGTATCGGGCAGCAATCTACATCATTTTGCTTATGGACATGTAACCTGTCCGACCGAGCTTTAGATATAACTCTCTGTACCTGATACCAGCCTTGAAAGCGCAGACAGCCTGGTGCTGAGAAACGTTTTCCATCGTGTGATGAAGGGTGATCCAACGCTGGATATAATCTCTCAAGGACTCATTTGGCTTCTGCATGCAATGCTGCAACTCAGACAAACCAGCAGGGTGATGACCCACAAGTATAGGGGATCAATCGTAGTCCTTTCAATAAGTAAGAGTGTCGAACCCAACGAGGAGCAGAAGGGTCTGACAAGTGGTTTTCAGCAAGGTAATATCTGCAAGCACTCACATTATCGGTAATAAGTGATTGTGTGGTGAGATGATTCGTAGCAAGCAACAAGTAACAAAAGTAGCAATGGTGCAGCAAAGTGGCCCAATCCCTTTTGTTGCAAGGGACAAGCCTGGACAAAGTCTTATAGGAGGAAAAACGCTCCCGAGGACACACGGGAATTTCTGTCATGCTAGTTTTCATCATGTTCATATGATTCACGTTCGTTACTTTGATAGTTTGATATGTGGGTGGACCCTTGGGTACTGCCCTTACTTGGACAAGCATCCCACTTATGATTAACCCCTCTCGCAAGCATCCGCAACTACGAAAGAAGAATTAAGACAAAGTCTAACCATAGCATTAAACTAGTGGATCCAAATCAGCCCCTTACGAAGCAATGCATAAACTAGGGTTTAAGCTTCTGTCAATCTAGCAACCCATCATCTACTTACTACTTCCCAATGCCTTCCTCTATGCCCAAATATTGGTGAAGTGTTATATAGTCAATGTTAACATAACACCACTAGAGTAAAAACAACATACAACACATCAAATTACCGAACGAATACAAAATTCACATGACTACTATTAGCATGACTTATCCCATGTCCTCAGGAACAAAAGTAACTACTCACAAAGCATAATCATATTCATGACCAGAGAGGTCATGAGTAGCATCAAGGATCTGAACATAAACTCTTCCACCAAGTAATCCAACTAGCATAAACTACAAGGAGTAATTAACACTACTAGCAACCTTACAAGTACCAATCGGAGTCGCAAGACGGAGATTGGTCACAAGAGATGAACTAGGGTTTGGAGATGAGATTGTGCTGATGAAGATGTTGATGGTGACGAGTCCCCTCCGATGAGAGGAGTGTTGGTGATGACGATGGCGACGATTTCCCCCTCCGGGAGGGAAGTTTCCCCGGCAGGATTGTCCGGCCGGAGCTCTAGATTGGTTTTGCTCAAGTTCCGCCTCGTGGCGGCGGCGAATCCACGAAAAAGCTTCGTCTTGATTTTTTTCCGGACGAAACCCTTCATATAGCAGAAGAGGGGGGCCAGAGGGCCAGCTGGGTGCCCATAAGCCCCCTAGGCGCGGCCAGGGGGCTGGCCGCCCCTAACAGGCTTGTGGCCACCTGCTGGCGCCCCTCTGGCACTTCCTCGGCCCAGTATATTCTATAATTCCCGAAAAAAATCCTCGTTGATTTTTACGGCGTTTGTAGTTGCGCAGAATATATCTCAAACTTGCTCCAATTTCAGGCAAGAATTCCAGCTGCCGGCATTCTCCCTCTTCATGTAAACCTTGCAAAATAAGGGAGAAAAGGCATAAGTATTGTACCGTGAAGTGAAATAACAGCCCAAAAAGCGATAAATATCAACATGAAAGCATGATGCAAAATGGACATATCAACTCCCCCAAGCTTAGACCTCGCTTGTCCTCAAGCGAAAGCCTAACTCAATAAATACTTCCACATGTTTAGGGAGAGAGGTGTCGACAAAACAAGATACGAACATGCAAGCATCATGATCATGATCGGAACAGCAATATCAAACATATAATCTCTCATGCTAAAGTGACAAGTCCTTCACAAAGTAAAGCATGGATCAAGAACCTTACCGAGAAGTAACAACCGATAGCCTGTAGTCATCTAAGCAATTGCAATTTATCACAACATCAGAAAGAGTCAAATAAGAGCTTGTAAAGCAAATCCACATACTCAATCATCCTTTCGTTCTCTACAATTTCTACAACTCACGTGGTATTCATGAGATTAAAGTTTCAGTTGGACACAGAGAAAGATAGGGGCTTATAGTTTTGCCTCCCAACTGCTTACCTCAAGGGTAATGTCAACAATAATAATTCATTAATACTTACTTCCAAGTTGACATATGAATATAGATCTTTCCCAAGCATATGACGTTAGCCAAGATAAAGGCGAGATAAAGAATTGGCGAAGATCACCATGGCTCTTTCAAGGGAAAAAAGTAAAGGTACAAGATAGGCCCTTCGCAGAGGGAAGCACAGGTTGTCATGCACTTTTGAGGTTTGGATGCGTGTCCTCTTAGTGCAGAGGAACATCACTTTATATTGCCTCCTGTGATAAAGAACTTTACTATGCAGTCTGTCGCTTTTATGTCTTTCTCATCACAGGTTCGTACAAAACTTATTTTCCACACACTAATAGATCATACATATTAGAGAGCAATTTTTACTGCTTGCACCGATGACAACTTACTCGAGGGATCTTATTCAATCCATAGGTAGGTATGGTGGACTCTCATGGCAAAACTGGGTTGAAGGTTTATGGATGCACAAGTAGTATCTCTACTTGGTGCGGGAGTTTTGGCTAATGTGAGGTGGAAGCAATCATCATATGCTAAGGAATCTCTAATCATATAACATTGTTCGGAACCAAGCAAACACAATTCATTATGTTGTCTTCCTTGTCCAACATCTACTTCTAGGCATGCAATAGTTTAGTGAGTGTTCACAATCATAGATGGTGTCAAAGATGATATATTTATATGTGAACCTCTCCTTCTTTATCACTTCCTATTAAGTGCAACAATGACCAAGGTCTACGTTTGTCTACCCTCAACAAGTTTCAATCATCATCCTTTTTATATGTGAAGCCATCACTTCCCATAAGATCATTACATGATCTTTCATGCTTTTGTTCTTTTCTCACTCTTTTGATCATGGCAAGAGGCAAAGCCCTTCAACCAAGACACTCTTTATTATATGGCTCACGAGCTCAAATACATCGGGGGTGTCACAAAGCAAAACTCAAGACTAAACACTAAGACTTTTATTCTACTAGAGAAAGAGAAAACTAAAAAGGAACAAACGAAAACAAAGGTAAAGGCAAAAGATGTGATGGTCATACGATACCGGGGCAACTCCCCCAAGCTTGGCACAAGTCAAGGGGATTGCCCATACCCATGCTCAGTTGTCTTCCTTTGGAGGTGATGGTGGTGGAGTTGTTGCAAAGGTCTTGAGCTTGTTTAATTTCCACTTGAGCATAAAATTCTGCACCCTCAGATCATCATTTTCCTCTTCAAGCTTCAACACCCTTTGGCATAATTCATGCTTACTCTCCTGCAAGAAACGAGAAGGGATAAACAAAGTCTTAGACTTCTTCCTTAAGTCAGGGAGGCTCGACTTCCTGAACTCCACATGCGCGTGTCGAGCTTGAGGTAGAGGAGCCTCCTCTTCATCGGAACTTGTTTGTTCCTTCCCCTTTGGATCATAATCTTCTTCCTCATCAATGGTCCAGCCATAAGGATCCAAGTCCCCATATACCTTGGGATTAGCAAGGTAATCTGCCACATAGCTCTCCCCCTCTGAATCTTGAAAAGACATCTTGCCCTAAATCTGCGGCAGAAAACAGGCTCGAAACGAAAATAGAGGAAATCTGCGTAATACAGGGGTCAGACCTCATGGGAGAATATATAATGATTTTTTCCAGACCAGAAGGAGTACCCCGCACGAAAACGGAGTCCGGGAGGCACACGAGGTGGCCACAAGCCCCCCACGCACGGCTAGGGGGTGGGCCCGCGAGTGGCAGGCTTTTCGCCTCCTCGCGCGCTTTCCGAACTACTTCCAATTTTTCTTTTTTTTCAAATATTCCAAAACGGAGAAAAATTCCTACTGGAAAAGTTTTGGAGTCTGTTTTCTTACCGAATCACATACCTCTTCGTTTTCGGAGTCTGAAACACGCTGATAAATATCCCTTAGGTATTCTTCCGGAGTTATGATATTGATAATATTTCTTTCAACATTTATGGGAGTACCTGAGATAAAATGCTTGATTCTCTGCCCATTTACCACTCTCGGACAATTACCTTCCGTGTTGTTGATCTTGATAGCACCGAAACGATATACTTCCTCAACAATATAGGGACCTTCCCATTTAGAGAGAAGTTTGCCTGCAAAAAATCTTTAACGAGAATTATATAGCAAGACATAATCACCTACATTGAACTCACACTTTTGTATCCTCTTATCATGCCACCTCTTATACTTTTCTTTGAACAACTTGGCTTTCTCATATGCCTGAGTTCTCCATTCATCAAGCGAGCTAATGTCAAATAACCTCTTCTCACCGGCAAGTTTGAAATCAAAGTTGAGCTCTTTGATTGCCCAATAAGCTTTATGCTCTAGCTCAAGAGGTAAATGACATGCTTTACTGTACACCATTTTGTACGGCGACATGCCCATGGGATTCTTATAGGCAGTTCTATAAGCCCACAGTGCATCACCGAGCTTCTTAGACCAATTCTTTCTAGAACTGTTGAGAGTCTTTTGCAGAATTAGTTTAATCTCTCTATTGCTTAGCTCTACTTGACCACTGGACTGAGGGTGATAGGGAGACACAATTCTATGGTTGACATCGTACTTAGCAAGTGTTTTACGGAAAGCGCCATGAATGAAATGTGAACCACCGTCGGTCATTAGATATCTAGGGACTCCAAATCCAGGGAACATAACTTCTTTAAGCATCTTGATAGAGGTGTTGTGATCAACAGTACTAGTGGGGATAACTTCTACCCACTTAGTGAAGTAATCAACAGAAACTAGGATATGAGTATACCCGTTGGATTTTGGAAAAGGTCCCGTATAATCAAAGACCCAAACATCAAATGGTTCAATGACAAGTGAATAATTCATAGGCATTTCCTGACGTTTTCTGATATTACCTATTCTTTGACATTCGTCACAAGACAAGACAAACTTACGGGCATCCTTGAAGAGAGGGGGCCAATAGAAACTTGATTGCAATACCTTGTGTGCAGTTCTATCTCCCGCATGGTGTCCTCCGTAGGCCTCGGAGTGACACTTCTGTAGGATCTTTCCCTGTTCATGTTCAGGTACACAACATCTAATAACACCATCTACCCCTTCCTTATAAAGGTGAGGATCATCCCAAAAGTAATGCCTCAAGTCAAAGAAGAATTTCTTCTTTTGCTGGTATGTGAAACTAGGTGGTATATATTTGGCAACGATATAGTTTGCATAATCAGCATACCATGATGCACTACGTCAAGCATTGATGACATTCAGTTGCTCATCGGGAAAGCTATCATCAATAGGTTGTGGGTCATCAAGAACGTTCTCCAACCTAGACAAGTTATCTGCTATGGGGTTATCAGCACCCTTTCTGTCGATGACGTGCAAATCAAATTCTTGTAGCAAGAGAACCCATCTGATAAGTCTAGGTTTAGCGTCTTTCTTCTCCATTAGGTACTTAATAGCAGCATGATCAGTGTGAATAGTAACTTTGGAATCAACTATGTAAGACCTTAACTTTTCACATGCAAACACGATTGCTAAAAACTCCTTTTCCGTAGTAGCATAGTTTCTTTGGGCACTGTCTAGAGTTTTACTAGCATAGTGAATAACATTCAACTTCTTATCAACTCTTTGCCCTAGGACAACACCAACAGCATAATCACTAGCATCACACATGATTTCAAAAGGTAAGTTCCAATCAGGTGGTTGAACAATAGGTGCAGTTACCAAAGCCTTCTTAAGTATTTCGAAGGCTTCCTCACAATCTTCGTCAAAAACAAAAGGAATATCCTTTTGCAAGAGATTGGTAAGAGGCCTAGAAATCTTAGAGAAGTCTTTAATGAACCTTCTATAGAAACCAACATGACCAAGGAAACTTCTTATACCTTTGATATTTGTGGGGTATGGCATTTTCTCAATTGCATCAACCTTAGCCTTATCGACTTCAATACCTCTTTCAGAAAGTTGATGTCCTAAGACGATGCCTTCATTAACCATAAAGTGTCACTTCTCCCAATTCAAGACAAGATTGGTGTCTTTACATCTCTACAAGACTCGATCAAGGTTGCTGAGGCAATCATCAAAGGAAGGCCCGTAAATGGAGAAGTCATCCATGAAAACCTCGACAATCTTTTCACAAAAGTCAGAGAATATAGCCATCATACATCTTTGAAAGGAGGCAGGTGCATTACATAAGCCAAAAGGCATACGTCTATAAGCAAAGGTACCGAAAGGGCAGGTGAAAGGGGTTTTCTCCTGATCAGATTTTGCAACTGGTATTTGTGAGAAACTAGAATAATCGTCTAGAAAGCAGACGTGTGTGTGTTTAGACAGTCTTTGTAGAATTTGGCCGATAAAAGGCAAAGGGTAATGATCTTTCCTAGTGGCTTTATTCAATTTCCTAAAATCGATCACCATCCTGTAGCCAGTAATAATCCTCTGTGGGATCAATTCATCCTTATCATTAGGGACAACGGTAGTGCCTCCCTTCTTAGGGACGCAATGCACCGGACTCACCCAATCGCTATGAGCAACAAGATAGATAATACCTGCTTCCAGGAGCTTTAGTATTTCTTTTCTTGCTACTTCTTTTATCTTAGGATTCAATCTCCTTTGATGATCAGCAACTAGTTTGAAGTTAGGATCAGTTTTAATCTTGTGCCGGCATAGAGTGGGACTAATGCCCTTAAGATCATCAAGAGTATATCCAATAGCAGCACGGTGCTTGCTCAGAGTTTTTAGTAACTTCTTTTCTTCATGCTCTGAGAGGCTAGCACTAATTATAACATGATATATCTCTTTTTCATCAAGATAGGCATACTTAAGAGTATCTGGCAACTGTTTAAGCTTGAACACAGGATCACCCTTTGGTGGGGGTGGATCCTCAAGCAGTACAACAGGGAGATTATTCTTAAGAATAGAATATTGTTCTAAGACAACTCTATCTATCTCATCCCTTTCATCCATATGCATATCATTTTCATGCTCAAGCAAGTATTGCTCTAAGGGATCAGTAGGAGGCACGGCAATAGAAGCTAAGGCAATAGTTTCATCCTTACTAGGCAACTCCTTTTCATGAGGTTGTCTACCAAACTTGGAGAAATTGAACTCATGTGACACACCTTCAAAGCCAACAGTGACAGTTTGCTTCTCACAGTCCATATGAGCATTGACAGTATTGAGAAAAGGTCTACCAAATATGATGGGACAAAAGCTATCTTGTGCAGTAGCAAGAATGAGGAAATTAGCAGGATACTTCGTTTT
Source organism: Hordeum vulgare subsp. vulgare (assembly GCF_904849725.1). Taxonomy (NCBI): domain Eukaryota; kingdom Viridiplantae; phylum Streptophyta; class Magnoliopsida; order Poales; family Poaceae; genus Hordeum; species Hordeum vulgare. Next base: position 135,898,853 of record NC_058521.1, read on the forward strand.
ATCACACAAGACTTCAACATCCCTAACAATTCCCACACGGCAGATAGTATCTCTATTGGCAAGCTGAATAGTGACATCAATAGGCTCTATCTCAATAGGTGCAATCTCGTCTTTGATTTCATCATATAAGGATTGAGGTATTGCACTAACACTAGCACCCACGTCACATAAAGCATGATAACAATGATCTCCTATCTTAACAGAAACAACAGGCGTGCCAACAACATGCCTATATTTGTCTCTAGCGTGAGGTTTAGCAATTCTAGCAGCATCTTCACAGAAGTGAATATTATGTCCCTCAACATCGTCGGACAGAAGATCTTTGATAATAGCAATGATAGGTTCAACTCTAATTTGCTCAGGGGGTGTAGGTGTTCTAATGTAGCCTTACGTATCACAGTGGAAGCTTTAGAATGATCCTTTATCCTAACAGGGAAAGATGGTTTCTCAATGTAAGCACTCGGAACAACAGGATCATTATAGGCAATGAATTTCTCTTCAACTGGATTGGGTTTAACTACATTGACTTCTAAAGGAGAACGATATTTAAAGCACTTCTCTTTGGGGAGATCAATATGAGCAGCAAATGATTCACACAATGAAGCTACTATCTCAGAGTCAAGTGCATACTTAGCGCTAAAGTCACAAAAAGTATTTGTTTCAACAAAGGATTTAACGCAATCAAACTTGAAATTCATACCTGACTCCTTACCTTCTTCAAGCTCCCAATCTTCAGAGTTGTGTTTAATTCTCTCCAATAAATTCCATTTGAAGTCAATATCTCTCTTCATAAAAGAACCGGTACAAGAAGTGTCAAGCATGGTGCGATCATCATGAGAGAGCCGAGCATAGAAGTTCTGAATGATAATTTCCCTCGAGAGCTCATGGTTGGGGCATGAATATAACATTGATTTAAGCCTCCCCAAGCTTGAGCGATGCTTTCTGTGTCACGAGGACAAAAATTATAAATATAATTCCGATCACGATGTACTAAATGCATAGGATAAAACTTTTGACGAAATTCAGATTTCAACCAATTGTAGTCCCATGATCCAGTATCATCACATAGCCTATACCATGTCAACGCCTTATCCTTCAAAGATAAAGGAAATACCTTCTTGTTGACCTCATCCTCGGGCAAACCTACTAGCTTAAATAAACCACAAACTTCATCTACATAGATTAGATGCAAGTCTGGATGTGATGTTCCATCTCCTGTAAAAGGATTAGCCAGCAATTTCTCAAGCTTACCCGAAGGAAATTCAAACCAAATATTTTCAGTAGGTGCTGCAGGTTGAGGAGCAACTCTTTCTGCTTCCGTTCAAGGTGAAGATACCCCGAACAAGCCCCTCAAAGGATTAGTATCCATAGTGAAAAGTGACAATAAATTTCAGCACACTATTTGAATGTTTCCTTACCAAGTTCCACTTACCAAAGGCGCTTCACTCCCCGGCAACGGCGCTAGAAAAGAGTCTTGATGACCCACAATTATAGGGGATCAATCATAGTCCTTTCAATAAGTAAGAGTGTCGAACCCAACGAGGAACGGAAGGATCTGACAAGTGGTTTTCAGCAAGGCAATATCTGCAAGCACTGAAATTATCGATATCAAGTGATTGTGTGGTGAGATGATTCGTAGCAAGCAACAAGTAACAAAAGTAGCAACGATGCAGCAAAGTGGCCCAATCCCTTTTGTAGCAAGGGACAAGCCTGGACAAAGTCTTATAGGAGGAAAAACGCTCCCGAGGACACACGGGAATTTCTCTTATGCTAATTTTCATCATGTTCATATGATTCGCGTTCGTTACTTTGATAGTTTGATATTTGGGTGGACCGGCGCTTGGGTACTGCCCTTACTTGGAAAAGCATCCCACTTATGATTAACCCCTCTCGCAAGCATCCGCAACTACGAAAGAAGAATTAAGACAAAGTCTAACCATAGCATTAAACTAGTGGATCCAAATCAGCCCCTTACGAAGCAACGCATAAACTAGGGTTTAAGATTCTGTCACTCTAGCAACCCATCATCTACTTAGTACTTCCCAATGCCTTCCTCTAGGCCCAAATAATGGTCAAGTTTTATGTAGTCGACGTTCACATAACACCACTAGAGGAAAAACAATATACAACACATCAAATTACCGAACGAATACCAAATTCACATGACTACTATTAGCATGACTTATCCCATGCCCTCAGGAACAAAAGTAACTACTCACAAAGCTTAAACATATTCATGACCAGAGAGGTAATGAGTAGCATCAAGGACTGAACATAAACTCTTCCACCAAGTAATCCAACTAGCATCAACTACAAGGAGTTATTAACACTACTAGCAACCTTACAAGTACCAATCGGAGTCGCGAGACAGAGATTGGCCACAAGAGATGAACTAGGGTTTGAAGATGAGATGGTGCTGATGAAGATGTTGATGGTGATGAGTCCCCTCCGATGAGAGGAGTGTTGGTGATGACGATGGCGACGATTTCCACCTCCGGGAGGGAAGTTTCCTCGGTAGGATCGTCCTGTCGGAGTTCTAGATTGGTTCTGCTCAAGTTCCACCTCGTGGCGGCGGCGAATCCACGAAAAAGCTTCCTCTTGATTTTTTTCTGGATGAAACCCTTCATATAGCAGAAGAGGGAGCCAGAGGGCTAGCTGGGTGCCCACAAGCCCCCTAGGCGCGGCCAGGGGGGTGGCCGCGCCTAGCAGACTTGTGGCCACCTGCTAGCGCCCCTCTGGAACTTCTTCGGCCCAGTAATTTTTTTATAATTCCCGAAAAAATCCTGGTTGATTTTTACGGCGTTTGGGGTTGCGCAGAATAGGTATCTCAAACTTGCTCCAATTTCAGGCAAGAATTCCAGCTGCTGGCATTCTCCCTCTTCATGTAAACCTTGCAAAATAAGAGAGAAAAGGCATAAGTATGTACCGTGAAGTGAAATAACAGCCCAAAAAGCGATAAATATCAACATGAAAGCATGATGCAAAATGGACGTATCACAGGGCGCTTGCACGTGCCCTCGAATGTTTTGATGAACACTCGGGCGAGATCCTCCCAACAGTAGATGCTAGAAGGAGCCAACTAATTCAGCCACGCCCTGGCCGAACCATCCAACATCAGAGACAAATGCTTCATGGCGACATTGTCGTTACCTCCACCAATCTGCACTGCCACTCGGTAGTCATCGAGCCATGTTTCGGGCTTAGATTCTTGTGTGAATTTACTTATTCCAGTCGCCAACCTAAAGCTGGGGGGGATATCACGAGGACGAATTGCTCTGCTGAAGCACTCGGGGCCGGAGACCATAGTGCCGCTTCCACTCGGACGATCTCTGTCAAAACCAACTCTGTGAGCTCTGCCTGTGTCAATCCTCCTTTGCGTGAGTATATTCCTTGCATCAAACCCAGTACTCCACTCATCACCGAACGGGCGCCTATCATCATAGTGCCAGGACATTTATGTTCCACTCCTCGGAGGAGAATGCACTCGACGGCGGTCATCACGATGGTAACGGGGAGCAAACTGGTTTCGCCCCTGATCTCTGTGCTGATCCTCTTGGTAACCCGTGCCTCTGCGACGCTGAGGTGACCCTGGACTATAAACTGAACGAATTGTATCTGCTCTAGGTGAATTACTGTGTAATCTATTGAGTGACTATGATACATCTGAGTTTTGCTACTGCGCTGCTTGAAGCAAAGTACAAATCTACTCTAAGCCTCTACCAGCCTATGAGTTTGACGGCTAAATAGAATCTGCCATCTTAGCAGCGACTGCAACATTTAGTACTGGAGTACGAAATACCTTGATGTTGTTTTGTGGTCCACTCGAATAGAGCTGTTGGTGATGCCGACTAGAAACTGGAGGACGATGACGGGCGTGTCCACTCGACAGCTCTCCAGCCTCGCGTCCACCATGACCAAACCCAAGCGGGCTCTCCATAGAACCCGCCATGAAGATCTCCGATGGAGGATTGCAGCTCTCGCACTCGTAAGGAACATTAGACTGATCTAACGCCGAGTCGATCGCGCATTGAAGAGGTTTAGCAGGCTCGATTGCCGCAATCAGCGGAGATGACGCCTGGCGAGCCACCGCGTGTTTCACCCATCGCTGGAGTTGCGAGCGACCGATCACTTGTGGCGATGAGCTGCGGGGTGAACAGTCGACACCGGGGTCGACGACTGCCAAAGGAGTACGCCACAGGAACTTGCACGGAAGTGCGTTGCCCCGCGGATCGGGAGCGCCTAGACGTTGAGAGGCGCCTCCTGAAGCCATTCTGAGCCATCAACAACGAAGACGAGCGTGCCGAGACGGATATCGCAGCCCAAGAACGAATTGCAGCCGGAAGACATGATGGAGAATCAAAATCGCAAACTTTTGTGAAGTCGCTGAGACGCCTGCCCCACGGTGGGCGCCAACTGTCGTGGGAATGAACCTGACAGTAGAGGTGTGGGGTACGAAAGGAGAGGGCAGAGTCCTAGCTACAGCAAGCTTGTACGCAAGATGTATGAGTTCAGGCCCCTCTCGTGGAGGTAACAGCCCTACGTCTCAGTGCTCTGGAGCTCTTGTAGTGTGGAATGTGTGTTACACGGGGTGCGAACCCTTGTGCCAGAGGGGAGGGGCGGCTTATATAGAGTGTGCTTCCCCTCATCAATACCAGGCAACCAAGGGTTCGATTAGTGGAGCTCAAAGGCGTAGGTTACTGATAACGTACATAATTAATGTTACTTATGACGACTAGCCGAACGCTCACCTGTCGGCCTCCCTGGAGTGACTTCTAGTCTTCTGTGTCGACTGGTTTCTGGTTCTTCCAAGTGGAAGTTGATTCCCAAGTGAAGGGGGAAATTCTCCGAGTGATTGCTTACTGAGTGACTCAGACGCTATGGCTATCTAGTCAGAGTCCTCCTTGTAGTCTTCAAGTCTTTAATGAGGTGCCCTTAGGTAGGACATGTAGGTCAGGCCTATGGCCCTACCCTAGGTACATATCTCCATCACGGGGAACCGAGGAAAAAAGCGCAGCCCATAGCACATCCACCTTTGCATGCCAACCCACGGAAGTGCCGCCTCTGCCATCAACCTCCTCAACGAGAAAAATGAGAAGGCGCCACGGCCCGTCGAGGCCGAGGCGCTCCCCTGCAACGCGATGGATGATGCCATATTGCGCGTCATCGCCAGGGCTGAGCAGGCCCTTCGCGCATGGCGCTTCAACACCACATATCAAGATAGGCATGTCAGCATCGAGAGGCTATAGCACGCTGCACAACATGATCGATGGTGCATCGCAGATCAAGCTATGCGCGTCCGCGCCGATAGGTTGCGGCTCGCCGCACAGCGAGACCGTTGGAGCTCCGCAAAGTGAGAGGCGCGACGCACTGCACATCAAGAGAGGATCCATCGGTGCTTATGTGCTGCTGACAGGGTGTTGCAGCTAGGTATATGTCCCATCAGTAGCCCCATTCCTCGCCAGGAGTGGGCAGAGGCCATCCGCGCCATACTTGCACCACATACCGACCGCATCGTACTTGCACCACATGCCCGCCGCACCGTTCACATGGGTCGCGCTGTTCGCCTTGTCCGCGGCCGGTCGATGCCAACGTGATGGTCGCTAGACTCGACCCCCTCCTTGGCCCAGGTGTCCACCTGGGTGTAGTAGAGGAACATGGTCATTGCATCCTCGAGCTGATGACCTCCGTTGAAATAGACAACTTGGAGCTCGAGATTGTGCTCTAGATGTACCGCGAGCATGTCGACTGCTTGGACGAACGCCTGCACGAGTTCAGGAAGAGCCAAGAACTATCATATGCAAGGGCTATTGGTCATGGACATGTTTTATTTTGTTGAGTTGTTTCAACGTGGATCGCTATGTATTCACAACAATCGTAATATTGCTCTATTTATTGATCTTTTCCAATGTGTGTACTCTGTTTTGCATTCTTATATGTTCTATTTGAATGTTTGTATATATGCTTCTCATTCTGTATGTGTGGATGATAACAGCTAGATACAAATAAGTATACAAAAACAAATATAAAATGGAATTCATAATATATATTAATTGCTCATTAGTTCATCAAGAAATCTATATAATATCATCACTTATACGTGATGATACTTAACTACTATGTGCAATGCATAAAATTGAAAACGAACAATAATAGAACTAATAATCCCTCCTGGGGGTAGTATTCTGGTAGCCCCTTGTGAGTAGTTCCCTCGTGTCCAGCTTCTTCCCAACACGAAGGCAGTAATTCTCCTCCTTTGCCTCGTAGCTCTTGACGTACCGATCTGCCGCTTGCTGGCGGACGAGCGCGAACAATCTTTCCATTTGGTTGGGCGCCCACAGAAGCACCTCGTCGGTGGCACACTAGAGCTTATCGGCCCACCTCCACACAGCGATGAGGAACCTAGAGCCTTTGACCTTCTTCGCGAAATATTTGTCTGCGTACACCTCCTCCGCAGGATGATGCTCCCGTCCTAAAAGCTCCACCGGCTCCTTTTTCCACGCGGCCACACGGGCTTCACAGGTTTCTTGGTACCTGGCTTTCTCCTACGCCATCTCCTTCTTGAGCTCCACTTGCCTGGCTTTCTCAGTTGGCGGTAGCCACTTTCACAAACAAAGATTGTAGTGGCCCGAAAACCACTCCAAAGTTGGGGGGTCCAATGAAACCTCGTTCGGCGGCCCGTAGGGGTCCTCCTCGTTGCTACTCTTTGACTAAACGTCCTTTGGGGGTAGAGCCTCCTCGTCGGCACGTGGGAAAATCGGCGGCACCATGGCAGAGATGTGTGTGTGTGAGAGAGAGGGCGAGCAAGGGGAGGATGTATACAAGAATGCGGGCGGGACGACGTGAGCAACATAGTATTTATTGGCGGCCGGAATCTAAAACGATAGGAAGAGTACACATGCTGGTCGCCAAAATTTATGAGTACTGTACTTAACACGTGACGATTTGCAATACAAAACCGCCTCTAATTAATAACCTGTGCCACTCACCTTCAAAACATGGAGGTACAAAATAGAGTGTCAATCGTGTGGGGCCCGGTTGTCTTGCAAGATATTTACATTTTCTTTCCTCATATAAGGCACAAATGCTTATTTTGTGTTACCGTGGCACTCCATGCATGTGTCCAAGCCTTGACACCAAAATGTTTGAATTAACTCGCACACAACTTCACATATATGATTTTTCAAACTGTTATGGTTAGCTCTTACATGTACATGTAGTTCAAATTTGAATTAATGTCATCAAATAGCTAAAAAATCACTTAAATGTCTTTAAAAGGTCAAAATACCCTTGAAATTTTCCAATTTTTGACATGATAGTTGTATTAGTGCATCTTAACTGTAGAAATATTTTGATGGCCACAAGAGCAAGCTATCGATGATTGGTCGTCAACCATGCATTGTTCCCTCTCGGAACCATGAGCCTTCTAGTGAGTTGCTCCGGTTTATGAGGGGTGTGTGTCCAAACTTTTGTCAAACATGCCAATTTTTTTACCACATCATTTTAGTGGCATGCCATTACGTCAAGCAAGGTTTCATGTTTTTTTATCATTTTTTTCCTGGTATTTAAATGCCATGACACTCGATGTGCCCAAGCCGTGACACCAATATGTTTGAAAATCCTTCAAATTTATTGCAGATGGAATTAAATAGCACACAAGTAAACAAATATGGTTTCTCAAACCGTTATGTTTAGCCGTTGCATGTACATGTAGTTCAAATTTGAATTATGGTAATTAAATGCCTAGAAAATCACTTAAATGTCTTAAAAGTTTCTTTTGTTTGTTACGGTTTGTGAGCGGTTTGTGAGGGGTGTGTGTCCAAACTTTTGTCAAACATCATCTTTGTGGCATGTCATTACGTTAAGCAATGTTTCTTTTGGTTGTGATCATTTTTATTTTTTTGGAATTTAAATGGCATGGCACTCGATGTGTCCAAGCCGTGACACCAATATGTTTGAAAATCCTTCCAAGTTACTGCACATGGAATTAAATCGCACACAAGTACACAAATATGATTTTCAAACCATTATGATAAGCTATTGCATGTACATGTAGTTCAAATTTGAATTGAGGTCATTAAATGCCTAGAAATTCACTTAAATGTATTAAAAAGGTCAAATGACCCCTGAAATTTTACAAATTTTGACTTGACAGTTGTATTAGTACTCCAAATTTTCTCGCACATTTAAAACACCATCCGTTGCCACTTTACTCCAAATTATTCTTTCACAGCTAATACAAAATATCAACAACATCACACACAACTTGTTGTAGGAACCATTTGCGATAAAAATTCATGGTCTATTTAAGTCTTCGTCCATAAGCTTCACCAACTTCATCTGCTCTAGTGCCGGTCACCCCGAATCCACGAATCCCCAATCCCCATTCCCGCAACACCTTCTTGCAAAGAATGATGCCATAGAAATGCTTCGTGAGGGCCCGTACAGTGGCCGCGTCCTCCCCAAGCAACGACGCGTGTGCCGAGAGGGCGTCCGCCTACGCCTAGAGCGTGGACGCATCCGCCGAGAGGGTGTCTGCGGCAGCGGATAGGGAAGCTGCAATAGCCGAGACGACTGCAACAATAGTTAAGACGATGGATGCAAATGCTGAGAGGTCTCGAGTTGTCGTTCGTTCCACCGATGTCGCCCTGGCCCTAGTCGAGGCCATCCACACCAAGATCGACGATGCACACGCCAAGATATTCCAGGCCCCCTTGGAATCCAACATGCAACCCACGTCCGAAAAGGCAGCGGAGGCCATGGAGCACGTGCTTCCTTATGAGATCGCTGAGGATGAGCTGGAGATGCAGGAGGCGGTGGATATCGAGTAGAGCGTGGAGGAGGAGTTGCACGTGGCTGAGGACGAGGTAGAGAAGAGCCCGCCCATCAAGGAATCGGCGGTGGAGTACCAACACGAGCTCTAGCGCAGCCACTACTACAAGTACTATAACCTTGAGGGCGGCATCGAGGACAAGGACAAGGACGACGATGTAGTCGACTTCAGCCGGGTGACGCGCAGTCCACCGACGGCGTCATGTCGCCAGGACAAGTCGTTGACGTTCCGTCTTACACCGGCGAGGCATAGGCCGGAGTGGTGCCGTCTTTGTTAGAATTATGTGTACTTAGCCTTCGTTTATAATGCTTGTATTTTGTTAGAGCAATTTTTAGGTGTACTGGCTTTGTCTAATTACTAAAATTGTTCGATTTAGTAAGTGTGGTCCGTGTGGTGTAGGCTTTTGTGTGTGCCCAAATTAGCAAGCAATGTTAAATTATGCAATGACGTGGATGAGGACAGTACTGAGGGAAATTCCCACCAAAGTTATAATGATCAAACTCATCGCATGCGGGTAAAGCAGAAGAATCATTTGCAATGCACACATTCGATCAAAGTGAATGGTTTCCCGCGTCACCGCGTGCAAAGTTTCCCTCCACCTTTCGAAAAATTTGGCCTACAGCCGAAATATATAACCCCCCTCCCCACCCCTTTTCTCCCCGACCACAAGTCACATTTCCCCTATTTCCTCCTTCCTTTACCAAGCTATAGTTGCTTCCTCCCTCTCGCTGTCTCGCATCCGACCGTCGCGGTCGCCATGGTCTTCTTCAATGACCTCTCCAGCGGTTGCTCCTCCTCCGACGACTCTTTCACTACCCTAGTATGCCTCTCATCTCTCTCTCGGGTTATGATTTGGAATGAAGGATTTTAACCCAACGGTCGATTTGAGTCATCCCTTCCTCTTCTAGCTCCCTAAGACCATTAGTTGCAAGGAGTGGAGCGGGGTGGCTGGAGACCGGCCTGCTCGTTGTCACCATCAATCTCCATGTGTGAAGTTAGTTGCTTTTGAATCTGTGAATAGTGGGAGGAAGTTTCTAGCATGTGGAGAGAAGGTTAGCCCCACTTTAGTTGTTACAAATCATTTGTTAGATGTGATTCAGACACTGCCACTATGCTATGTTATTCTGTTTGTGATTAAGATAGTGCCACAGTTTCTACCTAGTATCTAAAAAAGTTGCCATTTCAGCAACAATTCATTCATTTGCACATTGAGCTTTTCAGAAGATATGTCATAATTAACCAGTTTATTTTGTTTTTTAAAATATGTATATGGTGATTTTCTATGTTGCTAAAAACCCATTTTCCCTACAATTTTTACTAATTTAGTTTTAAATATTATAGGATGAACGGAAGTGTTCTTACCTAGAGTGGGTTGATCAAGAGGGACCACAATCTTTAAAGATGTGCTTAGCAGAGCTCTCGAGCATCTATGAGGAAGAGAACAGAGATAGTATTCGAGAAAGTGTTGTCAATGCTAAAGAACATTTCAATATGCAGGAAGAAATGAGATAGATGGAGAATGTGCTGAGATTTTTTAAATTAAACTACGCTAAGATGGTGTTGATCAGTGCAAAACAGGTTTTTATTGAACTGAAAGAAGAGGCGAAGAAGAATCTGCTGGCTGACCATGCATCAGTCGATTAGGGAAATGATTATATTGTTTGAATATTGTTCTTATATATGAAGGTGGACTAGCATATGATGTATTGTGCTGTTTTTAGGTATCTATCGTACTATGATTTTGAAATATATTTATGTGCTTGATATGAAATTGGCAAACAACTGTTAGATATGAAATGTGAATTTGCATAATACTGGAATTATTAATTATATAGTAATAAACTTGCCAAATGGATCATGGAACTTTGCAAACGGTTCTAGTAGTAAAAGCGGTTGTGATGCATATCCCAATGCCATACAGTTTTCTTCATCAAATCATGTGTGATATAGTTGAATAAAGCAAATGGTTAACGGAGGCATAGCGTGTGCGATCGTTACACCTATCACATATGAGGCTATACATAAAACTGTGTGGGATGTGCAGACGATCGAAAACATTTTTTTGAGATTCATTATGTGGGTTGTGCAGACGAAAGGAAATGTTTGTGTGGGAATCACTGTGTGGGATGTACCTACAAACTGAAACGAATGAGCCCGATCACACACAAGCTCATTTTGCGCAACGTGTGTGATCCGAGACCCTATCCCCGAGGGTTTTAGGGTCGTGTGGGAAGGACCTCCTGTCGCCTACACTCACTAGGCGATAGTTTAAAATATCATCGTGGATAGGGGTTAAAAACTGTTTGTATAGCACATCATTGCACTAGTGTGTGTTGACAAAGGTGTTATTCAATGAATTATCCAAATATTTGTGACGTGAGAGTTTAGCCTATTGCAAGCATGTCTTGAAGAGGAATATTATGTGGACATTCATGTTTACCTTCAACACGTCATCTTTATGAAGAGAGAAGATAAGATACAAGGTTTATGAAGACTAAGGCAAAGAGTGATTCAAGTTGATCAACACATAAAGCATACAAGATGTACCATGTGGGATCAAGTGATCACATGGTATGGTAAGTATTGTCCATCACACTTTGTGCACTAACCCAAGTTCTATGTGAGGTTTCTTTGTGGGGTTAGGTATGTGTCCATGGGCATGCATCAAAAGGAAGATATCACATAACCCATGGAGGGTGACATCAAGTGGTGATCATCAACATGATTGTGGTGTGCAAGTTTAAGTGGAGCATCACGAAGAGATCATGCTTGAATCTTGCCTTCCACTTTCGTGATAATGGACATGTGAAGATGTGTTGAATAGAGGAAAATCCATAGTGGAGTACGAGGGATCAATCTAATAGTCTTCATAGATCTAGCGCAATCAAGAAAGGTGGTCCAACTTGAGAAGGTCAAGATCATCATCGTCTGGCTCAAGTGGGCTATGCGCAAGCCATATGATTGTCCTTGGGAGTGCATGATACGTCTCCGTCGTATCTACTTTTCCGAACTCTTTTGCCCTTGTTTTGGACTCTAATTTGCATGATTTGAATGGAACTAACCCGGACTAACGCTGTTTTCAGCAGAATTACCATGGTGTTGTTTTTGTGCAGAAATAAAAGTTCTCGGAATGACCTGAAAATTTATGGAGAATTTTTCTGGAATTAATGAAAAATACCTGCGCAAAGATCAACCAGAGGAGGTGAGCCAGTGGGCCACAAGCCCAGGGGGCGCGGCCACCCCCAGGCCGCTGCATGAGGGCTTGTGGGGCCCACGAGGCTCCACGGCCTCCAATCTCAGCTCTATATATTCCGTTTCGCCCGGAAAAAAATCAGAGAGAAGGATTCATCGCGTTTTACAATACGGAGGCGCCGCCACCTCCTGTTCTTCATCTGGAGGGAGATCTAGAGTCCATTCTGGGCTCCAGAGAGGGGAAATCGTCGCCATCGTCATCATCAACCTTCCTCCATCGCCAATTCCATGATGCTCTTCATCGTTCGTGAGTAATCTCATCGTAGGCTTTCTGGACGGTGATGAGTTGGATAAGATCTATCATGTAATCGAGTTAGTTTTGACGGGGATTGATCCCTAGTATCCACTATGTTCTGAGATTGATGTTGCTACTACTTTGCCATGCTTAATGCTTGTCACTAGGGCCCGAGTGTCATGATTTCAGATCTGAACCTATTATGTTGTCGCCAATATATGCGTGTTTTAGATCCTATCTTGCAAGTTGTAGTCACCTACTATGTGTTATGACCCGGCAACCCCAGAGTGACAATATCCGGAACCACTCCCGGAGATGACCATAGTATGAGGAGTTCATGTATTCACCAAGTGTTAATGCGTTGGTCCGGTTCTTTATTAAAAGGAGAACCTTAATATCCCGTAGTTTCCATTAGCACCCCGCTGCCACTGGAGGGATGGACAATAGATGTCATGCAAGTTCTTTTCCCTAAGCACATATGACTACATACGGAATACATGCTTACATTAGATTGATGAACGAGAGCTAGTTACTTATCTCTCCATGTTATAGCTGTTACATGATGAATCACATGTGGCATAATCATCCATCACCGATCCAATGCCTATGAGTCTTTTACTATGGTCCTTGCTACGTTGCTTTGCCGCTACTGCTGTCACTGCTGTTACTGTTGCTTTGTTACTACTGCTGTTACTTTGCTGCTACTGGTTACTGTTGCTACTGCTGTTATCATACCACCTTGCTACTGATACTTTGCTGCAGACACTAAATATTTCAGGTGTGGTTGAATTGACAACTCAAGTGCTAATACTTGAGAATATTCTTTTGCTTTCCCTTGAGTCGAATCAATAAATTTGGGTTGAATACTCTACCCTCGAAAACTGTTGCGATCCTCTATACTTGAGGGTAATCAAGACATTTTTCTGGCGCCGTTGCCGGGGAGGCACAAATATATTCTCTGAGTCACTTGGGATTTACGTCTACTGGTCACTATGAAGAATCCGAAAGATCCAAGAACTGAAATCTTGCCTTCCACTACGAGGACAGGTAAGGAACTGCCATTTAGCTATGCACTTGATTCACCTTCAGTTATGAGTAAGTTTGCGACATCACCTCCTGCTAGAAATCTTGATATGTCGCATGTGCTTGATGATGCTACTTCTGCTGCCCATGATGCTTATGATGATGCTATGCTTGATACTTCTTTGCCTTATGATGCTATGCCTGAATTGCCTGTTATGCCTGTGCATTATGTTATGGAGGGAGAGATAGCTGAGGACTTTCTTGCGTGTAAGGATAGCTATGATGTTGAGAAACTACTGCTCAAGTGGAAAGAAAAATCTCTGAACGCTAGGATGAAATACGACCTGAAGTTTGCTACTTCGCCTATCTTTGTGACCGATAAGGATTATGAATTCTCTGTCGACCCTGAGTTAATCACTCTTGTCGAATGTGATCCTTTTTACGGTTATGAGTCTGAAATGGTTGTAGCCCATGTTACCAAACTGCACGATATAGCCACCCTATTCACTAGTGAGGAAAAGATCGCCACTGCTATATCCTCAAGCTGTTTCCTTTCTCGCTAAAGGAAGATGCTAAGACCTGGTTCACTTCTCTTGCTCCTGGGTGTGTGCGTAGCCCCTAGGATATGGTCTACTACTTCTCTGAAAAATATTTCCCAGCCCATAAGAAGCAAGCTGCCTTGCAGGAAATATACAACTTTGCTCAACCTGAAGAAGAGAGTCTCCCACGAGCTTGGGGAGGCTCATCCAGCTACTGAATGCTTTGCCTGATCACCCTCTTGAGAAGAATGAAATACTTGCTATCTTCTATAATGGACTTACCGATGCTTCCAAAGACAACCTAGATAGTTGTGCTGGTTGTGTTTTTAGGGAACGAACTATAGAACAAGCTGAGATTCTACTGAATAACATCTTGTGCAATGAGAATGCTTGGACTATTCCCGAACCACCTCCTAAGCCAACTCCGAAGAAAAGAGGTATTCTATTCCTCAATCCTGAAGATATGCAAGAAGCCAATAAATCTATGTGAGAGAAAGGCATTAAATCTGAAGATGTAAAAAATCTACCACCTATCGAAGAGATCCATGGTCTTGATAACCCGATACAGGTAGTAGAAGTAAATTCTCTGCGTAGGTTTGATGAGAGTGATATTCCTTTTGATAAACCTGCTAGCTTATGCCTGGATGAATTTGATAACTTTGTTGCCAAACAACAGGGTTTCAATGATTATGTTAGGAGACAATTGGAACAAAATGCTTGTATGCTTAGTCATTTAAGTGCTTGTGAGGACAGAAATGTCAATGATCGTAAGATCCTTAGTAAACATGCCTCTATGGTTACTACTCAGGTAGAACAAGTACTTAAAGCTCAAAATGACTTGCTCAACGAGTTGAATGAAAATTCTGTCAGAGTCGTTACTAGAGGCGGTAGAATAACTCAGGAACCTTTGTATCATGAAGGTCATCCTAGGAGAATTGAACAAGATTCTCAAGGAGTTAGCACTGATGCACCTAGTCATCCTAGAAAGAAGAAGAAAGATGATAGGGATGTGCACGCTAGCAACCCTGTTGCTGACACACCTGAGAGTCCAAATGATGCCTTTGTCTCTGATGCTGAAACACAATTTGGTGATGAACATGAGCCTAATGATAATATCAATAGTGATGTTCATGAAGATGCTCAACCTAGCAATGATAAGGATGTGGAGATTGAACCTGTTGATCTTGATAACCCACAACCTAAGAATAGAAGATACGATAAGAATGACTTCACTGCTTGGAAGCATGGTAAAGAAAGGGAACCATGGGTTCAGAAACCCATGCCCTTTCCTCCCAAACCATCCAAGAAAAAGGATGATGAGGATTTTGAGCGATTCGTTGAAATGATCAGACCTGTCTTTCTGCAAATGCGTTTGACACATATGCTCAAAATTTCTCCGTATGCTAAGTACAAGAAAGATATTGTGACTAATAAGAGGAGGATACCTGAGGTTGAGATTTCCACCATGCTTGCTAATTATACCTTCAGGGCTGAACTCCTAAGAAAGTGGGTGATCCCTGTGTGCCCACTATACCTTGCTCAACTAAAGGTAACTATGTTAGAACTGCTTTATGCGACCTTGGAGCCGGTGTTAGTGTTATGCCTCTCTCTCTTTATCGTAGACTTGAACTGGATAAGTTGACACCCACCGAAATCACTCTGCAAATGACCGACAAATCAACTGCTTTCCCTATCGGCATTTGCAAGGATGTGCCTGTTGTGGTTGCTAAAGTCAGCATCTTAACAGACTTCGTTATCTTGGATATTCCTGAGGACTATGACATGATGTCATCCTTGGAAGACCCTTTTTAAACACTGCAGGGGCTGTTATAGATTGCAACAAAGGCAATGTCACTTTCCATGTCAACGGTAATGAGCATACGGTGCACTTTCCGAAGAAACAATATCGAGTACATTGCATCAATGCTATCGAAAAAACTTCATCGATTCTTATTGGGAGCTTTGAATGCCCTATACCTCGTGTCAAGATGAAGTATGATTTGCTTGTTGGGGAGATACATATCCCCATTGAGGAGACCTAGTGACTATTCGGAAATTCTCTGTTCTCTTTTGCGATTCGAAAAGGTTCGTCGAGGAGACTTGATCAACCTAATTGACGGATTTTCGTTCGATGACCATGAGATGGATGAATCGAGGAGTCGCAAATCTCTGTTCCAAGCTTTTCACTTTAGGTTGCTTAGAAGAAAAATGATAGGTTTAGTTTAGTTTTCCCTGTTTTCTGTTTTAGCGTCCCGTGGAAAAGTACCGCAAAAATAAAAGTTCTCCGAACGCCGTGAAAATCTAGTATGAATTTTTCTGGAATTTTTGAAAAATTCTGAGACAAAGAGCTTGTCTGGGGCCTGCACGAGTGGGCCACAAGCCCTTGAGGCGCGGGCACCCCCTGGCCGTGCCACCTAGGCTTGTGGGGCCCACAGGCACCCCCTCCACTCATTCTAGCTCTCATATGGTTCTCCTACCTCCAGAAAAAATCGTTTCGCAGCTCAAACCCGTGTTCTTGCTCCTCTTGCTGGGATTTTCGATCTCTTTGCTCAAAGCACCGTTCTCCGAGCTGTTTTGGGGAAATTACTCCTTGGTAAGTGACTCCTCCATTGGTCCAATTAGTTTTTGCTCTAGTGCCTTATACTTCACGTATTTTTGCTTCCTTGGTGACCATGTTCTTGAGCTTTGCATGCTGATTTTAGCTGGTCCCAAGTAGTTTTGATGCGTAATATAGCCTCTAGGCACTTGTGGGAGTAGTTGCTACGAGTTTAGTTGAGCCTTGTTCATTTTTCCTTTGGATCACTGGAAAATTTCAGAAAAGGAAGATGTTTAGGAGAAATTATCATGGTGGCTCCTCAAGCAAGAGAGGCCCCCGTCTTGCGATTCGGGAGCCCAATCCTTACCAACCAAGGGACGCGCAGGTACAACCATGTGAATGGCCTTCAGATGAATTTATGATTGAGACAGGCTTCAAAGATGAGTTTGATGCACTTGTTCGCAACGTCGGACTCAAAGAATTCATATCCGATAAATGTGAACAGTATGTTGCTCTCACTGCCTCTTTTGTTCGTAGATTCAAATTTTTAGTTGACCATGACACATCGGTACTGTTTGATCTCTATGACAAATCGTATACCATGGATTTAGAGGATTTCAATAGAATTTGCAAGATACCTATTTGGGGTAGTCTCAATGATCCTCCTAAATCTTCGGTTAGAGATTTTTTCTCTGGTATAACTGTTGGAGAAACTAGAGATATTACGCAAGCTACCATAGGGAGCATTCATTTTCCTGCCTTGCATTATTTTGCCCTCTTCATAGGCAGATGCATTAATGGCAAGATTGAGCATTGTCACCTCTGCGCACCCGACCTTAGTATCCTTAAGAGCGTAGTAACGGGTGATAAAAGTTTCAACATGGGAGCTATTATAGCAAGGAGGTTGAATAAGAATGCTAATGAAGGGGATTTATTTGGTGGGATCTATGCCACTCGCATAGCAAATTTTCTTGGAGTACCCATCCACGAAGGAGATCCCCCGCTCCATAGAGCTTTCCTTGACCGCGACGCTTTGACACGCTACCAGTTCCTTGAGAGGGATGACGAATCCCTCCTATACCATTTGATATTTAACCGGCAGCATGTTTTCCATATTACCCTTCCTGCTCCTGCCTTCTTTGACTTTCAGGTAAAATGGAGATATTACATAACCAGAGGAGAGGCAGAGGAGTATATGAGGGAGGCAAAGGCTGCTCGTCTCCGTGAGGCAGCTATTCAGGCAGTGGCTGCAGCGCTCCCGTATAACCCCCATTATGATTTTGGGTTTCGCCAGGACCATCCTAGGGAGTAGACCAACTTAGGCCAAAATCCTAAGCTTGGGGGAGTACGTGTTCTCACCGACTTTACATTCTTACTTATGCTTTCACTTTGATTAACCGGTGTTCACACTTTGCCACTGTATCATCCATGCTAGTTTATTTTGTTTTTCTCGTTTTCTTTTTGTGCGTCTGTCTAGTTTGAGAAAACCCAAAAAGATTTTCTTGTTCCTCTTTTGCTTGTTGGGAGCTTTCCCGTGTAAATAGTTTTCTTTTTCTTTGGGTCAAGGTAGAAGATAATGGTTACAATGTTTAGTGGCTCTCGCATGCATACCTGTTTAGCTGTTAAAGAGCCATATTACTTTGTCTTCTCCTTTGTGTTTGGCTGCAGATTCCAGCTTTAGTCCAATGCACGAGCACACTTATTATTGTTCACATAGTTCGGTCGTGCAAGTGAAAGGCAATAATGACGATATATGACGAAGTGACCGAGCCTGGAAAAGCTGGTATGAACTCAATCTATTTTGTTTTTGTAAATATGACTAGCTCATCGTGCCTGAGTCAGCTTTGTTGTGAGATAAACATGTTTGCAATGAAAACTTAGAGATCATAGTTGCTTATGCCATGCTTACTTGGCTAGTAGCTTATAATGGTTTGTCTTGGATGCCCACATGAATTTTGAGATGACTCTGTTGTAGTATGATAGGATGGTATCCTCCTTTGAATGATTCAAGTGGCTTGACTTGGCGCATGTTCACGCATGTAGTTGAAACAATATTAACATAGCCTCTATGATATTCATGTCCATGGTGATTTATGTCCTACTCATGCTTGCACTCAATGTTAGTTAATCTCATTGCATTTTGATGACTGTTGTCACTCTCTAGTTGGTCGCTTCCCAGTCTTTTGCTAGCCTTCACTTGTACTAAGCGGGAATACTGCTTGTGCATCCACCCCCATAAACCCAAAGTTGTTCCATATGAGTCCACCATACCTACCTATTTGCGGTATCTACCTGCCGTTCCAAGTAAATTTCCATGTGCCACTCTCTAAACCTTCAAGAAATAATCTGTTTTGCGTGCCTGAACCGCTCATGTGGTGACAGGGGGCTATCAGTATCTTCCATGCTAGGCGTGTTATCCTTGATATGTGTTTATTCACTATCATTCACGAGAAAGGGGTCGGTAATTGGAATTCCGAGTTCCATACTCAAATTGAAAAGATAATTGCAAACAAAACTCCCCCATGATTGATGTTGGTATGGACGGTACCCGAGGATTCGGCTAGCCGTGGAGTGTGATTGATTGGTGATGGGGTAGTCAAAACTTTACTTTTCTGTTTGGGAACCGCCTATAGCATGTGTAGCGTGGAAGATGTTGAGAACTCTTAGTCATTGCATTGACAATGAAAGCATGCCACCCAAATTATTATCTCTGTTTTCAAAGCTTGAGCTCTGGCACCTCTGCAAATCAATGCTTCCCTCTGCGAAGGGCCTGTCTATTTATGTTCCTGTTGAGTGATCCTCCTCTTATAAAAGCACCAATTAGGGAGCACCTCTGTCATTTTTATGCTTTGCTTTTAACTGTGTTGAGTATGACTGTGACTTGATCTTCTTTGCCATGAATTACAAAGTTTAGTCAGCCCTTGGTCTTTGAAGGTGCTCTGCATTTATGTTTTGCGGTCTCAGAAAGAGCTAGCGAGATACCAGTTTTCCGTACTGCTTCATGTTGTTTTGATTGAAGTGTTGACATTTGAGGCTTATTATTATTTGATCGCTAGCTGATTATGCCATTGATATGAGTTTACCGTGAGACCTAGATGTCATTTGCTTATGTGGTTTGCTTGTGATCTTGCTGAAATTCTGGTTATGAGTTAGACATAGATGCAACAACAAGATCAAATAGAGTTCGTCAAAGTTTTTCTTTTGTCTCTTTCAGTTTGTCAAGTGAATTGCTTGAGGACAAGCAAGGCTTTAAGCTTGGAGGAGTTGATACGTCTCCGTCGTATCTACTTTTCCAAACTCTTTTGCCCTTGTTTTGGTGTAACATCCCAATTTTCCTAATTGGGAATGTTTTACATTGTAGCTAAGCATCTATGCATATTGAGTGAAATAAATTTTAGCACGTGAATTTTTCTTTCGTCTTTTTGATTTGCATTTCCATTTTTCCTCGCGCGAGAAAACCCCGGAGAAATACTCTCTTGCACGCAAAAGAGAGAGCGGAGGAAAATGACCCTCCAAAGAGCGGGCAATTTTTGAAATGTTGAAGCCAAGAAAACCCAAAGAATATTTCCAAAAATAATTGCAAAGAGAAATAACGCAAATTTGGGAATTTCTGAAAAAACATTTTTTTAAAGTTTTTATTTTTGCTTTGGAAAAATGTTATTCGGGTAGAGAATATTTTTCTGATTTTTTTGGTATATAATACCCTATATTAATATTTTGATTTATTACCTTTTTATTCACTTTTACTTTCTGTTTCAGAAAAAGGTTTAAGTTAGGAATGTTTTTTCTTTACAAACCGTCGCCGCCGGGCGCACTATAGCCTCGGCCGAGATCCCCACTGCCCCGGGATCCCGAATCCCTTTGAAACCGGCCAACCGTCCCACCCTTACCCCGCCCCATCTCTCTGCCCGAAGGGCCCCACCACCCGAGCCTTCTCTCCCGTCAGCCTTCTTCATCCTCCTACCATACCCCATGCCCGAAACCGAGCCGCCCGAGACCGCCGGGATTTCTTCCCCGTTTCCTCCCTCCCCCTTCCTTAGCTCTCCCTCCCCATGGCCTATAAATACCCAGCGCCCCGCCGCAGCCCCGTTCCCAACCCTACCTCGCCAAGCCGCCGCCTGAAGCCCTCCGCCGTGACCTTCCCGGCAGCAAAGCTGCTGCCACCTTCGGCAGCTCCTGGGAGCGCCCCCCCGAGCCCCTCTCTGCCCCACGAGCCCCACCCCGCGGAGGAGGAGCACCACCGCCACCGCCCCATCTCCTCCAACCCCCCGTAGCTCCCTCCCTCGCCGGCGACGCCCCGCCTCGCCGGAGCTACTCCTCCCAGCCACGGTACTCCCCCTCCCCTCCGTTTGTCCTTTTTTTCTTTTTGTAACCGTTGGATCTTAGCTATAGGGTGTAGATTAGATCTAGGGATAACTCTTCGGTTTAGTTTAGAAAACCAACGGTTTTATTTTCACTTATGTTTTAGCCAGTAGCTTTTGTTAGAGCTAGGCCATTTGCTCAAAACAATGCAACAAACGCCCTCCGCAGCCAATAGCAACCTGCCACGTGTACCCTCCTTTTAGAACTAGTTAGCTTTATATTTTTCTGCCTGTTTGCAAAAACAGAAAGTTCCTGTTTTGTTTTGGCCACAACTTTTGATCCCGAAGTCCAATGACATTGATTCTTTTTCCAGTAGCTCACAAATTTCCTGCAGTTTTTAAAAACATATAATTTGTCTATGTTTGAAATTTGCAAATATAAGTTAGAACAGATTTAGTTTAAACCTTATTTTGCCTATTCCAGGAGTTTAAAAAATGATTTTGAGTTGATTCTTTTTGCTACTGCTTCCTAGTGATATAATATTACTGTGGTAGAAGTTTAAAAATTTGTAAAGTATGTTTACTGGTGTTTTCAACAGAAACAAGTTTCTGCCATACCGGCGCGTGATGAATTCTTTTACTTCGGCATTAGCAAATCCTTACTTGTGATGTTATTTTTACTTGTGGCTTGAGTGAAGTGCTTATGGTGTGTTTTGTGTTTGTATCAGTAGATCATCCGGAGTGCGAAGCGTGTTACTTAGAAGCGCTCGAGCAAGACAACTATCATCAAGGCAAGTCATTTTGATCATGTTATTTTCCCTATGTTTCGATGCATGGTAGATCACCTTCTATGCCCAATTGCATGCTGCCTAGGTACTTGGAAACTTTAGCATAAGTTGTAGTATCATGTGGTAAGAACACATCAACCCCGATGCTTGGCCCCGGGACGACAATTTCTTAATGCTATGCTTGAGTAGACAGGTTATCGGTTGAGTGTATACCACGAGTGATGCGAGGTTGATATAATAATCAAGACCGGCTAAGACAAGATTTTCAAGACCTCGGACGCAATGCAACTCTGGGTGAAGGACGGTTGATCGGCTCCCTGGAGAACCCAGTGGATGCCCGGGATGCTGGAGAGGCCATGTCATCCTACGGAAAGCTTCACCCAGGCTCGAAGAGACGGACGGAGACTTCAAGACTCAAGGCTTACCTGCACAGCCACAAGTCATTATGGGCTCTGGCTTGGTTGGACAACGCGACGACTCTGGACAGGCGGTGCTAGCAGATGTAGAAGAATGGTAGGAATGGATGGGCACCGACAGGGATTCAGAGGGACCCGTTGAAAGACCATGTTTTGATCATCCGGTCTTCAAACACCCTGAAGTGCGAGGACAAACCCGGAGGCGATCAAATCTTGTGGGGAACGTGTGCAAAACTCTGCAGAGTGCCCAACCAAATCGATTAGCCGTGTCCACGGTCATGGATAACTTGAGCCGAAGGCATTGAATTTCCCCTGAACTCTCGACACAACTTAATAATGATGTGGGTGTTAACAACTATTCGGGTACGAGAATTGGTTGGCGGAACCATCTCGTTAACAACAAACTATGTAGTAGTATTTTGCTTTCAACCCCTCTTGTTGTAGGATAAAACTGGCTTTATGCAAAACATAGCCCCACCGGCCAAATATGCATGTAGAGATAGTTGATTATTATTTTACTCCTCTCTTTGATGACTTGCCGGCATATTCAATATGCTGACCTACACGGCTGCAACGTATCATGTTGCAGAGTACTTTTCCGACCAAGAGTGAGGCTACGATCTACGCTCAGCGACATGCCCTTGGAGTCGGATGGACTCGTCTACCTGATGCTTCCGCTAGTCTTCGTTAGATAATCTCATGAGTTGGCCTTGAGCCACTTTATTGTAATCCTTTATTGTAATAAAGTACTCTTTATGAGATTCGATTAATAAAGCTGTGTGATTGAACTCTTGAATATATACATTATGTACTGTGTGTGTACCAGCATGATCTTGGGATGGTACGGAAACACCAGAGACTTGACTCGTCTTGAGTCGGGTCGCTACAGAAATGGTATCATAGCACACGCTGACCTTAGGACGTAACCTCTAGGAATGGAAAAGCCTTAGGAAGAAAACTATTTTCTCGTATGTATATAAATCTTCTATTTCCTCTTCTGATCATTTCTGACTTCTCTCCGATTTTCCAATGTTTAGATGGCCACCTTCATCCCTGTTAAGTTCATGGAGTTTTGCCAGCCCGACACCACCATGCCATTCGGAAAGGAGCTAGTGCAGATCACCAAGGATTTGAGGATTGCTCTGCCGACTATCACAGGAAAGCCAACTTCGTCTTACCCGGAGGATTCACGCTACAGGATCGAGGTGCATATTCCCGGAAGGACATTCCAGCCGCGCACTGAGCCGATAGATTTCAAGTTCATCGCACCCAACTGGATTCTCGGAAGGGACATGGCGATCCATTGTGCACTCGGACGTATCAAGGAAGAATACAAAGGCTGCCCTATTTCTCCAGACCTATTCACCGTATCCTGGAGAAACGAATACGGAGAAATCATCTCAAGCAAGACCAAGGAAGCTCTCTTGTCTTATGCTCAGACCTTGGAGAAGTACAGCGGGACTCTGGAGCATCACGTGATCAAGGACGCCAGGAAGATCAAGCAACTGTCACTCTGCGAGCTTGAACTTGAAGAAGCAGCCTGGGAAGCCCACTATGAACATGAACTGGAGGCGAAGGACTTTCTGGAGCGGATCGAGAAGCTGAAGACTCGAGTTGCATACCTGGAGGAGGAACTGGACATGGGCGATAACCTTCATCCCGAAGGAGACGTAGCCCCCTTGATCAGCAACGACGAGGACTATGAATAAAGCTCCACCGAAGGACCCGTCACCATGCTTTTCTGAGGAGGACACTTAGACTAGACCACCAAATTTACTTTATCGTTATACGCTTAGGCCGATGTTTAGGATTATCGAATTTTGTATCCCCGTGTGAACCTTTGTGATGGTATTGAATAAAATGTGTGGTGTGATACTTGTGTGTTGCATTCATATGGGTAGTGTAACTCCTCTTAGACCATTGTTCTATGGTAATCTCACCCCTCCACAAACATCAGATGCCCTCGAGACGCGCCCCTACCTCCAACTTTCCGCCGGAACTCACTAAGTTGATCCAGCAACAAAACACCCTGATGCAGGTGATCATCCAAAACCAGAACAATAACAATAACCGTCACCCACCCCAGGCCGACAATCTCACCCGTTTCTTGAGGTTGAACCCTCCAACTTTCTCCAGCAGCATTGAGCCCATTGTGGCAGATGATTGGCTCCGCAAGATGGAGCGTGAACTTATGACTGCTGTTTGTTCTAAAGCTGAGAAGGTGCGTTTTGTCGCGCATCAACTTGAAGGCCCTGCAGCTGCTTGGTGGGAGAACTACACCACCACTTATCCCATTGCTGGAGTCTCTTGGGAGAAATTCAAGCAAGCCTTCCGCACCGCGCATGTCTCAGCTGGTGCAATGAGTCTGAAGAAGCGTGAGTTTCGCAACTTACGCCAGGGGAATCGCTCTGTGGCCCAGTACGTTGATGAATTCAGCATGCTCGCCCGTTATGCACCTAGAGATGTGGCCGATGATGCGGCCAAGCAGGAAAAGTTCTTGGAAGGACTCAATGATGAGCTAAGCATTCAGTTGACGGTAGCCACCTTCAACAACTACTAGGAGCTGGTTGATAAGGCCCTCATCCTGGAGGGGAAACACCAGCAGATGGAGAACCGCAAGCGAAAGTATGGGGTTGGAAAGTTCAACTCCGGCACTCAGCAGAAGCCTCGCTACACCCCCTATCCAGGGAATACCGGGACTGGATCCGGTAAGTTTGGAGGACACGTTCAACATAACCACCTGGTGCAGAACCATGGAGGCCACAACCATGGAGGAAATGGGAACCACCGCAACAACAACAACTTCAAGAATGGCGGTACTGGCACTCAGCAGCATTCAAATCCAGCTCAGAAGGATCTGACTCACATCACTTGCTTCAAGTGTCAGAAGACGGGACACTATGCCACTGAATGTCCCCAGAACAAGCAGGGAAATGGAAACGGCAACGGCAACTCTGCAGCAAAGAAGCCCAATCCTTTTCCTCGAGCTCAGGTGAACCACATTGATGTTGAAGAGGTCTATGATCACCCCGATACTGTGGTTGGTAAGTTCTTGCTAAATTCACATCCAGTATTGGTACTTTTTGGTTCTGGTGCAACACATTCATTCATATCGAGGGTAGTTGTGGAAAAGTATAGTTTGCCAATTAGAACCCTCAGCCAGCCTATTAAGGTAAGTTCCCCAGGAGGCATGATGACAACCGGGATAGGATGCCATGCTTTGAGTCTCAATATCGGGAACCATAATTTTCCCACCGACCTCATCGTATTAGAATCCCAGGGATTGGATGTAATCCTAGGCATGGATTGGTTGGCCAAGTATGAACGGACTATTGATTGTGCCCTTAAGTCTATTTTGCTCACCACCCCCGAGCAGAAGCGGATTAAGTACGTATCTCAGCGCCCGACACGGAGTAAGCGAGTAAACTCTCTCACAGGAGTAGTCCACGAGGAAGTACCGATTGTACAGGAGTACCCAGATGTATTTCCGGAGGAATTGCCAGGCATGCCACCCGATAGAGAGATTGAATTCTTGATTGAGCTATTACCTGGAATAGCCCCGATATCCAAGAGACCCTATCGGATGCCCGCAAATGACTTGATAGAAATCAAGAGGCAAATTAAGGAGTTATTGGACAAAGGGTATATTCGCCCAAGTTCTTCACCTTGGGGAGCCCCAGTGCTCTTGGTTGAATGAAGGACAAGTCCTCGAGAATGGTTGTCGATTATCGAGCATTGAACGATGTGACCATCAAGAACAAGTACCCCTTGCCGATGATCAATGATCTGTTTGATCAGTTAGTTGGAGCTCGCGTATTCTCAAAGATCGATCTTCGATCCGGGTATCATCAGTTGAAGATTCGTGAACAGGATATACCCAAGACAACCTTCACCACTCGGTACGGCTTGTATGAGTACACGGTCATGTCATTTGGACTGACTAATGCTCCGGCATATTTTATGAATCTGATGAACAAGGTATTTATGGAATACTTGGACAAGTTTGTCGTGGTGTTCATCGATGACACACTGATATTCTCCAAGAACGAAGAGGAACACAAGGAACATCTGCGTCTAGTTCTAGAGAAGCTTCGAGAGCATAAGCTATATGCAAAGTTCGGCAAATGCGAGTTTTGGTTGAAGGAAGTCGGATTTCTCGGACACGTCATCTCAGGAGAAGGAATAGCAGTGGACCCTGCCAAGGTCGCAGCAGTCACCGAATGGGTAGCACCCACTTCAGTCAAGGAGATCCGCAGTTTCCTCGGACTTGCCGGATATTACCGGAGGTTCATTGAGAATTTCTCAAAGATTGCCAAGCCCATGACAGAGTTATTGAAGAAGGAATCCAAGTATATTTGGACTGAGGAATGTGAAACCAGTTTTCAAGAGCTGAAGAAACGTCTTGTTACAGCCCCAGTGCTGATATTACCGAACATTCGAAAGGATTTCCAGGTTTACTGTGACGCTTCTCGTCAAGGACTCGGAGGAGTGCTCATGCAAGAAGGCAAAGTTGTAGCCTATGCATCCAGACAGCTCAGACCTCATGAGTTGAATTATGCCACACATGACTTGGAACTAGCAGCCGTAGTGCACGCTCTCAAGACCTGGAGACATTTCCTGATCGGAAATAGTTGTGATGTTTACACTGATCACAAGAGCCTGAAATATATCTTCACGCAGAAGGAGTTGAACCTCAGACAGAGGTGATGGCTAGAGTTGATCAAGGACTATGACATGAGGTTGCATTATCACCCAGGCAAGGAAAATGTTGTAGCCGATGCGTTGAGCCGCAAGAGTTATGTGAACACGCTCATAGCGGGAGGATTACCCCAGGAGTTAGTCGATGACCTCCGAGAGCTCAAATTGGAAATAATTCCAAGAGGATTTGTTGCCACTCTAGAAATTCAGTCCACCTTGACCGAAAAGATCTGCGAGGCACAGAAATCGGACAAGGAGATAGCTGAGATTAAGCAGAAAATGGAAGATGGGAAAGCTAAAGGTTTTCGTGAGGATGAACACGGAACTTTATGGTTTGAGGATCGCATCTATGTGCCAATGATCTCGAACTCAGGAAGTTGATACTTTAGGAGGCCCATGATTCCCCGTACTCGATACACCCAGGCAACACTAAGATGTATCTGGATCTGAAAGAAAGTTTCTGGTGGATAGGATTGAAGAAAGACATTGCCGAGTATGTAGCAATATGCGATGTTTGTCAGCGAGTAAAAGCCGAGCATCAGAAGCCAGCAGGTTTACTCCCACCTCTACCGATACCCGAGTGGAAATGGGAAAAGCTTGGTATGGACTTCATCACAAGATTACCCAGGACCCGTTCTGGCTATGATTCTATTTGGGTTGTGGTCGATCGTTTGACCAAGGTAGCTCACTTCATTCCGGTGAAGACTACTTACACGAGTGCCAAGCTGGCCAAGATATATATGACGAGGAATCGTATATCTGCATGGAGTACCGAAGAGCATTGTGTCAGATAGAGGGACTCAGTTCACATCAAAATTTTGGCACCAACTGCATGAAACCTTGTGAACGAGATTGGAGTTCAGTACAACTTTTCACCCGCAGACAGATGGACAGACCGAGAGAGTCAATCAGATTCTGGAGGACATGTTGAGAGCTTGCGCACTAGACTATGGGTCTAGTTGGGATGACAATTTACCGTATGACGAGTTCTCATACAAGAATAGCTACCAGACCAGTCTGAAGATGGCCCCTTTCGAAGCTCTATACGGAAGGAGGTGCAGAACACCGTTGATGTGGGATGGAGTTGGAGACCGACAACTTTTTGGTCCCGACCTTATCCGAGATTCTGAAGAGAACGTCAAGCTAATTCGTGACCGACTCAAGATAGCTCAGTCCAGGCAGAAGAGTTATGCCGACAGCAAACGCAAGGAAGTAACGTACGAAGTGGGAGACCGAGCATACCTTCGGGTGTCTCCACTTCGAGGAATCAAGAGATTCGGTGTGAAAGGAAAATTAGCACCTCGTTTCATTGGCCCCTACAAAATGCTTGAACGTAGAGGCGAAGTTGCATATAAACTGGAACTGCCGGAAGGATTGTCCGGAGTTCATGATGTCTTCCATGTTTCCCAGTTGAAGAGATGCCATGCTGAGATGGCCGATGTTCCGTTGAGAGATACAGTGCCCCTAGAGGCCATACAGCTTGACAGTGATCTGACGTATGAGGAGAAACCCGTCAGGATTCTCGAGACTGCCAACAGAGTTACCCGCAGCAAGATCATCAAGTTCTGCAAGGTGTTGTGGAGCCACCACACCGAGGAAGAAGCCACCTGGGAACGAGAAGAGGATCTTCGTCGAGACCACCCGCACCTGTTTTCTAGCCAACCCGAATCTCGAGGGCGAGATTCATCTTAAGGTGGGTATGTTTGTAACATCCCAATTTTCCTAATTGGGAATGTTTTACATTGTAGCTAAGCATCTATGCATATTGAGTGAAATAAATTTTAGCACGTGAATTTTTCTTTCGTCTTTTTGATTTGCATTTCCATTTTTCCTCGCGCGAGAAAACCCCGGAGAAATACTCTCTTGCACGCAAGAGAGAGAGCGGAGGAAAATGACCCTCCAAAGAGCGGGCAATTTTTGAAATGTTGGAGCCAAGAAAACCCAAAGAATATTTGCAAAAATAATTGCAAAGAGAAATAAAGCAAATTTGGGAATTTCTGAAAAAACATTTTTTTTAAAGTTTTTATTTTTGCTTTGGAAAAATGTTATTCGGGTAGAGAATATTTTTCTGATTTTTTTGGTATATAATATCCTATATTAATATTTTGATTTATTACCTTTTTATTCGCTTTTACTTTCTGTTTCGGAAAAAGGTTTAAATTAGTATTTTTTTTTCTTTACAAACCGCCGCCGCCGGGCACACTATAGCCTGGGCCGAGATCCCCAGTGCCCCGGGATCCCGAATCCCTTTGAAACCGGCCAACCGCCCCACCCTTACCCTGCCCCCTCTCTCTGCCCGAAGGGCCCCACCACCCGAGCCTTCTCTCCCGTCAGCCTTCTTCTTCCTCCTACCATACCCGTTCCCGAAACCGAGCCGCCCGAGACCGCCGGGATTTCTTCCCCGTTTCCTCCCTCCCCCTTCCTTAGCTCTCCCTCCCCATGGCCTATAAATACCCAGCACCCCGCCGCAGCCCCGTTCCCAACCCTAACTCGCCAAGCCGCCGCCCAAAGCCCTCCGCCGTGACCTCGCCGGCAGCAAAGCTGCTGCCACCTTCGGCAGCTCCTGGGAGCCCCCCCCCAGCCCCTCTCCGCCCCCGAGCCCCACCCCGCGGAGGAGGAGCACCACCGCCACCGCCCCATCTCCTCCAACCCCCCGGAGCTCCCTCCCTCGCCGGCGACGCCCCGCCTCGCCGGAGCTACTCCTCCGAGCCACGGTACTCCCCCTCCCCTCCGTTTGTCCTTTTTTTTTGTAACCGTTGGATCTTAGCTATAAGGTGTAGATTAGATCTAGGGATAACTCTTTGGTTTAGTTTAGAAAACCAACGGTTTTATTTTCACTTATGTTTTAGCCAGTAGCTTTTGTTAGAGCTAGGCCGTTTGCTCAAAACGCTGCAACAAACGCCCTCCGCAGCCAATAGCAACCTGCCACGTGTACCCTCCTTTTAGAACTAGTTAGCTTTATATTTTTCTGCCTGTTTGCAAAAACAGAAAGTTTCTATTTTGTTTTGGCCACAACTTTCGATCCCGAAGTCCAATGACATTGATTCTTTTTCCAGTAGCTCGCAAATTGCCTGTACTTATTAAAAACATATAATTTGTCTATGTTTGAAATTTGCAAATATAAGTTAGAACAGATTTATTTTAAACCTTGTTTTGCCTATTCCAGGAGTTTAAGAAATGATTTTGAGTTGATTCTTTTTGCTACTCCTTCCTAGTGATAAAATCTTACTGTGGTAGAAGTTCCAAATTTTTTTAAAGTATTTTTACTGGTGTTTTCAACAGAAACAAGTTTCTGCCATACCGGCGCGTGATGAATTCTTTTACTTAGGCATTAGCAAATGCTTACTTGTGATGTTTTTTTTACTTGTGGCTTGAGTGAAGTGCTTATGGTGTGTTTTGAGTTTGTATCGGTAGATCATCCGGAGTGCGAAGCGTGTTACTTAGAAGCGCTCGAGCAAGACAACTATCATCAAGGCAAGTCATTTTGATCATGTTATTTTCCCTATGTTTTCGATGCATGGTAGATCACCTTCTATGCCCAATTGCATGCTGCCTAGGTACTTGGAAACTTTAGCATAAGTTGTAGTATCATGTGGTAGGAACACATCAACCCCGATGCTTGGCCCCGGGACGACAATTTCTTAATGCTATGCTTGAGTAGACGGGTTATCGGTTGAGTGTATACCACGAGTGATGCGAGGTTGATATAATAATCAAGACCGACTAAGACAAGATTTTCAAGACCTCGGACGCAATGCAACTCTGGGTGAAGGACGGTTGATCGGCTCCCTGGAGAACCCAGTGGATGCCCGGGATGCTGGAGAGGCCATGTCATCCTGCGGAAAGCTTCACCCAGGCTCGAAGAGACGGACGGAGAATTCAAGACTCAAGGCTTACCTGCACAGCCACAAGTCATTATGGGCTCTGGCTTGGTTGGACAACGCGGCGACTCTGGACAGGCGGTGCTAGCAGATGTAGAAGAACGGTAGGAATGGATGGGCACCGATAGGGATTCAGAGGGACCCGTTGAAAGACCATGTTTTGATCATCCGGTCTTCAAACACCCTGAAGTGCGAGGACAAACCCGGAGGCGATCAAATCTTGTGGGGAACGTGTGCAAAACTGTGCAGAGTGCCCAACCTAATCGATTAGCCGTGTCCACGGTCATGGACAACTTGAGCCGAAGGCATTGAATTTCCCCTGAACTCTCGACACAACTTAATAATGCTGTGGGTGTTAACAACTATTTGGGTACGAGAATTGGTTGGCGGAACCATCTCGTTAACAACAAACTATGTAGTAATATTTTGCTTTCAACCCCTCTTGTTGTAGGATAAAACTGGCTTTATGCAAAACTTAGCCCCACCGGCCAAATATGCATGTAGAGATAGTTGATTATTATTTTACTCCTCTCTTTGATGACTTGCCGGCATATTCAATATGCTGACCTACACGGCTGCAACGTATCATGTTGCAGAGTACTTTTCCGACCAGGAGTGAGGCTATGATCTACGCTCAGCGACATGCCCTTGGAGTCGGATGGACTCGTCTACCTGATGCTTCCGCTAGTCTTCGTTAGATAATCTCATGAGTTGGCCTTCAGCCACTTTATTGTAATCCTTTATTGTAATAAAGTACTCTTTATGAGATTTGATTAATAAAGTTGTGTGATTGAACTCTTGAATATATACATTATGTACTGTGCGTGTACCAGCATGATCTTGGGATGGTACGGAAACACCAGAGGCTTGACTCGTCTTGAGTCGGGTCGCTACATTTGGACTCTAATTTGCATGATTTGAATGGAACTAACCCGGTCTAACGCTGTTTTCAGCAGAATTGCCATGGTGTTGTTTTTGTGCAGAAATAAAAGATCTCAGAATGACCTGAAAATTTACGGAGAATTTTTCTGGAATTAATGAAAAATACCTACGCAAAGATCCACCAGAGGAGGTGATCTAGTGGGCCACAAGCCCAGGGGGCGCGACCACCCCCTGGCCGTGCCATGAGGGCTTGTGGGGCCCACGAGGCTCCACCACCTCCAATCCCAGCTCTATATATTCCGTTTCGCCCGGAAAAAAATCAGAGAGAAGGATTCATCACGTTTTACGATACGGAGGCGCCGCCACCTCCTGTTCTTCATCTCGAGGGCAGATCTGGAGTCCGTTCCGGGCTCCGGAGAGGGGAATCGTCGCCATCTTCATCATCAACCTTCCTCCATCGCCAATTCCATGATGCTCTTCATCGTTCGTGAGTAATCTCATCGTAGGCTTGCTGGACGGTGATGAGTTGGATGAGATCTATCATGTAATCGAGTTAGTTTTGATGGGGATTGATCCCTAGTATCCACTATGTTCTGAGATTGATGTTGCTACTACTTTGCCATGCTTAATGCTTGTCACTAGGGCCCGAGTGCCATGATTTCAGATCTGAACCTATTATGTTGTCACCAATATATGTGTGTTTTAGATCCTATCTTGCAAGTTGTAGTCACCTACTATGTGTTATGACCCGGCAACCCCGGAGTGACAATAGCCGGAACCACTCCCGGAGATGACCATAGTATGAGGATTTCATGTATTCACCAAGTGTTAATGCGTTGGTCCGGCCGGTTCTTTATTAAAACGGGAAACTTAATATCCCATAGTTTCCATTAGGACCCCGCTGCCACGGGAGGGATGTACAATAGATGTCATGCAAGTTCTTTTCCCTAAGCACGTATGACTATGTACGGAATACATGCCTACATTAGATTGACGAACGGGAGCTAGTTAGTTATCTCTCCGTGTTATGGCTGTTACATGATGAATCACATCTGGCATAATCATCCATCACCGATCCAATGCCTACGAGTCTTTTACTACTGGTCCTTGCTATGTTGCTTTGCCGCTACTGCTGTCACTGCTGTTACTGTTGCTTTGTTGCTACTGGTTACTTTGCTCCTACTGGTTACTCTTGCTACTGCTGCTATCATACCACCTTACTACTGATACTTTGCTGCAGACACTAAATCTTTCATGTGTGGTTGAATTGAAAACTCAACTGCTAATACTTGAGAATATTCTTTCGCTTCCCCTTGAGTTGAATCAATAAATTTGGGTTGAATACTCTACCCTCGAAAACTTTTGCGATCCCCTATACTTGAGGGTTATCAGTGCATCAAAAGGAAGATGTCATATAGCCCATGGAGGATGACATCAAGTGGTGATCGTCAATATGATTGTCGTGTGCAAGTTTAATTGGAGCATCATGAAGAGATCATGCTTGAAGCTTTCCTTCCATTCTCGTCATAATGGACATGTGAAGATGTGTTGAAGAGAGTCTCACCCATAGTGGAGTATTGGGGGCTATCTAATAGTCTTCATAGAGCTAGCGTAATCAAGAAAGGTGGTCCAACTTGAGAAGGTCAAGATCGTCGTTGTCTGGCTCAAGTGGGCTATGCGCAAGGCAAATGTTTGTCCATGGTTGGTTTTCTATTTTACCGATATCATGTTGTTAGTTGGGAGACCGGGTTATAGGATCGATTGTCATACTATCAAGGGGGCTCTCGAGTGAGTAGCTTGATTGTATTGCTCATAGGGAGCTCAAACCATTGCATCCTTGTGATACTTCCTTTTTGTGTGACCTGGTAACGAATCAGAAACTATCCCACACATATTTCCCCAAGTAGTGACCTGGGTTATCAAACTGGCAAGAGTAAGTTTCCCTTGAAGCGATGGTCTCTAGCAAGCAATTTTTAAAGGACTAATTTCGGCTTTTGACAAGATCAATCAAGATAGTAGGGATGTATCACTTATAATAAAAATAAGGTAAGGCTATTGAGGTCTTAATGCTTACAACCATGTATTCGTGTTGTGACCATATATGGTATTAATTTGTACACCGGAAGTCATCCATCGAGATGTGCTTGTTATGAACCGAAGTGAGGGGTGTGTCCAAATAACATCTTGACCGACATGAGTCATGCATCAAGAATTAGTTGTCCTACCGCATGCCCCATCTGTCACACGGGTTTGCCTTGATAATTAATATTATAATAATCATACAAGAGCCTTGGGGTTTTTAGTGACTAGACCTCTTGAATCCCCAAGGATTAGATTTGTGTTACCATACTAAACCTTTCTTTCATTAGTCTTCGAAATATCACTTCACGATCTCCTTTCTCCCTCCTAGCCTCACCGTGACCCACTCTCCATGATGCTGGTGACATGCATGGATGAAGAACACAGACAAGAGAAGCGACATCTATAGAGGGTTTCAAGGGTCACACATACGCGATGTTATTTCAAAGCTGACCATTGACCCCCACAACAAAATACAGAGGGTTTCAAGGATTCTGCCTCAACCCATACCTTACCGAACTAATCACACATGAAGATTGGATCGCATGAAGAAAACATTGAAGAACACATCTTGAAGATAGATTGATTGCCAATATGTCTAGAGTGGTTGCCTTGTGTGATGCACGATTACAAGTATGAACTAGAGGGATATGAACTATGGTGGTGATGATGGCTGTGGAGATGAGATGGTGGCGGCTAGGTTTGATGAAGAGGATTAATATGGATTTGTTGTGGAAGACTTGCTTGATTGTCTATTGACCTTTCAGTTGGGTCCCCTTTATAAAAGTTGTCCAGGTAGACGAGCTGCCTCGGTCCCAC
The DNA here is from genome assembly GCF_904849725.1 of Hordeum vulgare subsp. vulgare. Classification (NCBI taxonomy): domain Eukaryota; kingdom Viridiplantae; phylum Streptophyta; class Magnoliopsida; order Poales; family Poaceae; genus Hordeum; species Hordeum vulgare. The sequence goes on from NC_058521.1 coordinate 135,933,132, forward strand.
GACAAATGACCGCTCATATGAGTAGTAGCGGTCGTATGGATTACCGTCTTTCGCTCTAGAGCCTCTTGTGCGCCTCTTGTTGATTCCCTCTATCTCCTCCTTTACTCCTTTTAATGTTCTGACTTGAGTTAGTCTATTTCTAGTCCATTTACTATAGATTCATAATAAGAGAAGATTTTGTGGAATCATTTGCATTCATTAGTCACTAGTACCAACATCAGATCAAATATATCAATTTAGAGAAATATATCGGTTTAAACAAAGGTGAAATGAGTGTAAAAATACCACTCGTCATCTTAGATTTTATCCATGTGAGTTTTGGAGCTTATGGTCTTCGTCTTGACAAGCTCAAGTTCATCAAAAACGAATTTTGTATGCATCATCTTTGCGTTTTTGGAATTTGAGATCTTGTTGGTTCATATTTGGGATGGTTATCTTCCTTATAATATAGGTATTTACCATGTTGGATAGTACTTGTCATCATCTATCCAACAAGCTTGAGTTTGTTGTTTGTGGTGATCATTTGCAAAAGTTATGACATTTTTAGTCTTTTCTGGTTCATCTATTTGCATGAGCTATTTTGTAGCACCCAAGTTGTTGTACCGTTCTGTCCCATGGTAGTACCACTACTTCTGTTGTGGCCTACTGCTGCTACTATCGCTTGCGATATACCTTCAGTGCAAATTTTCATTGACTAAATTTCTATAGGAGTAGTTGCATGGTAGTACCGCTTGCACGGTACTACCGCTTATTTCTACTGCTGCTACTAATGCTTGTTTACAAGAAGTGTGCAAGCTTCTGTTTCCCATAACAGCTTTCACGAGTGGTAGTTATCTCATAGTACCTCTTCGCGCGGTACTACCGATATGGCGTTTATTAGCATCGTCGTTTCTCTATACTGGGTGACCTAAGCGGTAGTGTTGCTAATGAGGGATGGTCTTTCCGGCAGCACTACCAGTGCCGCACTTAACATGATTACTATGTTACACCTGGAACATTCGCGGTAAGTGGTAGTACCACTTTACTGTAGGCTGGGGCATAAAGGTTGTAATTTTCCCCACCTATAAAATGGGGTGTCACACCCTATTTTTGTACCACTTTTTCCACATGTTGTTTTTATAAAAATTGGAACCAATTAAAAACTTTTTGCATGTTTGTGATGAATGATTTTGTTGCAACTTGCTTGTGTGACTGATTGTGTTCTTGAATCACTATAATTGTTCTCCTTTCTAAAACCCACCTCCTTGATCCCAAGCCCTTACCCAATGACCATGCCATGTTAATAGAACCAGAAAACAATTTTTTATAAATTATTTTTTAACAAAAGGCATTTAATCATTTCAAGTTCTCTAAAACCCCTCATTGGTATTTGCAGTGCATGTCCCCAATAGGAGGGATGTTTTACACAAAGACTTTATTTGAATCCTATTATTAAAAAGACTTCACAAAACCACAAGAGTTATTTTCCAATTTTATTTAAATACCTTTTTGTGAGGCCGGAAATGGTATTCCATAGGGAAAAATTATTTAATTTCTTCAAAAATATTTGAGTAAATTTAGGGAAAATCAATCGACATATATTTTCCATACATAAGAGTTTCAACACATGGTCATGTTCAAAATATTGGACAAAACTCCTCAAAAACCTTTCTGCCTATTTCAAGACATTCAAATATTTCCATAGGAAGTATTCTCAATATATTCCAGGAATATTCTAGCTAGTCACACATGATAAATGTGGTGATCCTGCAAAGTTTCATATCAATCCAAGTTGATTTGATCCACCTATTAATCCCAAATCCCTTTGTGTCCAGAACCAAATGTGAACAACTTTACATTACCCCATTTATCCAATTGATCCCAAACTTCACAAGAGTGATCCAGCCCCAAAATAAGGATGCTATACCAAGTTGTGCATTTGTGGGAGTTGATTTGATCACCTAGGTCCACAGGAACTGATTCTGTCCATTTTTATGGTTTCTCATGTCTACATTGTCAACTTTGCTCAAATGAGCTCAAACTTGGTGAATTCTATTGATTTTGCACATCATCTTATCCTGCTAAATCTCACTCCAAGTGGTGAGGTTTATCTTTCTCAAACCAGCATCAAACACCTTCTCGTTATTTGGTAAAACTGGTACTTTCACCCCTTACACCATTCTCCTTCACTCCAAATTTTTACCACAAGCCCACAATGTCGCCCTTCATCTGCAGCAGAGAGATCCAGCCCTAGTTCAACATTAGGGGGTGGACAAAGACCCCAATTAACCCCCTGGTTCACCATGGTAGAGACTGTCTCTCACTCGTCCTTTGACCACAACCCCCTCCTCGGCTCCAAAGAATCCAAGGGGCATATCCACACCCCGCAGACACTAGTGGACAAGGTGGAATGTGCAGAGCGCGCCAACATGTCGTGGCATGCCAAAACTGCGCTCTTGACGCGCTACAATGCGCACCCGCACTGTGGGAGTCCAGCCCCGACCAGCTTTGGCCCCCTCCGGCTGTCCCCCGAGATACCCTCAACGGTAGAGACCATGCGCCACGTCATGCCCCTCCTTTCTCCCCTTCTACCCCCTACGACGCATGCCCCCGTCTGGCTGAATCGGTCAGATGGCGCCTGCCACTGTGGCATGCCAGAAGGCAAATCCCACTCCTCCTGATCCTTTTCCCAACCCCAGACATCGTCCACGAAGACCGCAGACGCACCCCAAGTCCCCTCTCCTCCCCTGGCTGTCGCCACGGTCTCGCTGGCGCACGAGCTTTCAGTGAACCATGCCACCACTATAAAATGATGCCCGGGCCTCCCTCTCCATCCCTTCGACCTATTGCTACTCCTAATCCCACTCCTAAACCACCCACTCCTCGCCAGAGGCTCCCGAGCATGAGATCGAGCTTCGGATCCACCGGATCGTGGCAATCCCTGTGTATAGGGCAGCTTCGGCTCTCCTTTCTTCTTCATTGGAACCGAGACAATTTCTTGATACTTATACCCCTCTCCCCGGGTCTTTTGCTCGAGGATTCAGCCCAACGACCACCCCCCGAAGCACCTCCGCCACGGTACCTCGTCGTCGGCGACTCGATGTACCTTAGCACCTCCCTCCACCACCCATCAAACGACTAGACGATGCTGGTTCCATTTCGGTCATCACCAGGACTAGCCGTGCCTCCTCTCGCCGATGAACTCGCCCTCTCTCCTGTCGAGAGGTTGAACAGGCCCACATGTCATCCTCCTCTCTCTCCCTCTTTCACTGACTGCTAGGGCCCAGCGATCAGGTTTGAACGCTGCAGCCGCGCATGCACCACGTCGGATGAAGGCGTAAAGTGCCCCGGCGCCTTCGTCGTGGCCGCCTGGCGCGGGCTAATTCCCCTCTAGGACGACTGTGCCGAGCCAGTTGGGCCAAGGGGAATAGTGGCCTTTCTTTTTTATTTTTTTCGAGAGTCTTTCAAAAATTTCCTAGTTTTGTATATTTGTCCAAATTCAAATATTCCTCCACCACAATCTTGTGATATTATTTAGTATTTTAGGGTGCCACTTGTGATTTTTTTATAATACGTTGCATGCAATGTTTTATTTTAAAACCCTCTTTTAGACATTTCAACACTGTGCTAAAATAGTTTGTTCAAATTTTACAGTCCAAAAAGAAGACTCAATAATTTTTACGGAACCTATACCCATCCTAGTTTTTTTCAAAAATGGTGTGACATTTTTCTGAGTAGATTATTTTCTCTCTTTTTGGTTGAGTGCTTATTTTTGCCTTTTATATTGCGACTATAGATTGTGTTGCTGAGACTTTGACGAGAAGACTTTGAAGACCCCGGAGACTTTGTTGAGCAAGGCAAGAAGCCCCTTTACCTTGTCTAATCGAATACTTTCATGCATGTCATATTTAGCATTTTATGCCAATGCATAAGGCCATGTTGAATCGGTAACTACCTTGATGAGGTGTGCCCGATAGTTCATCGATGACACTTGCACTTGGGCATAACCCTACCTACCTATGAGGGTTGTGTGGGTGGGGTGTAGTTAGGTTGCTAGTAGAGCTACGCATGGGATTGGGTACATGCATTGAGACAGTAAACGAAGATGATTTCAAATGTGTTATGAAAACCCCGTCGGGTGCCACTAATGCCCGAGGGTGATGTGTTGAGCTAGGTAAGCACTTGATAAGGGAGTGGTATACCGAGGCCAGTTGTGTGAGGGGTTTCTAAAAACCAAATTATATTTAAGATTTGATGAACGTCCCAACCTTACATGTACAACCACGATACCCCTTATGGGATGGGGCTTTGCTGATTACTATGGTCGGTGCTAGTAGAGAGCTCACATTACTAGTGGCGGGAGTGACGTGGTTGCTGTCGAGACGGTGTCGTGCCAAAAAAGGGCGACCATGGACTGTTTCTACACACACCGGTCACAGTGTTGCTTGCCCTCGTGGATGATACATGTGATGTACATCATGAGGGATTATCACCAATGAGTCGTCTCTTTGCTAGTATCATCATGGGAAAGGTGATGTTCGGGTACTTACCTCAGGTATCAGAAATGTCGTGAGGCGTGTCCTGAGACGGAAGTTTCCCGAGTCTTGTGGGTAAAGTGTGCAACCTCTACAGAGTGTAAAACTATTCGAATAGTCGTGTCCATGGTCAAGGACAGTTGAGTCGTGTTGCTTAAACTACTTCTAGGAGTTTTCGCATAAACCAAGTGTGTCTGTGTGGGAATGGTGGTAGTATGAATGATGAGCTAAGTCTGATGACTTGGCATGATGGGTGAACATGGGTCCTTCATCCCTTAGTTGATATTGAAATCTGAACCCGTTCGCGTGGTTATCACTTACCTTATTGTGCATGTCGCGCGAGAAGTTTTTCATGTTATTGTGCTAGGGAAAGCCCTGCTTTCCGCAAATTGCGTGTTAGTATCATATCATGTTTCATTATTGCCTTGTTCCACATCATGGGTTGCTTGCGAGTACATTCAAATTACTCATTGGCTTGACACTAGTAATTTAATTGGCGAGGCATGGAAGAGCAGGAATTTGGAGAAGAGTTCGTCGGTGACGAACATGCGAACCAGGACGCTTCCCATTCAGAATGCCCGTAGGTTAAGGCAGATGGCACGAGTTCATGCTTTCATTCAAGATTTCCACTGTTAGTTGTGTTTGGTCTATTGGCATTCGAGGCCTTATCTATGTAAGACTTGGCCTTAATGGTCGCTATTTGTATTAGACGGTATGTATGGATGTAATACTCTTGTTATTCAGCTTCTGTGTGTTCAGTGAGCATTGATCTCTGGGATCACTGTACACGTGCATTCGGTGATCATGACTTACAAGTCGGGGTTCCCATAGAGCTAGCATTAGAGCCATCCTGACTATAGGAAGCCTTAGCTATCATGGATGTTGATACGTCTCCGTCGTATCTACTTTCCAAACATTTTTCTCTTGTTTTGGACTCTAACTTGCATGATTTGAATGGAACTAACCCAGACTGATGGTGTTTTAAGCAGAATTGCCATGGTCCTGTTTTTTGTGCAGAAATCAAAGTTCTCCAAATGAGCTGAAACTTTCCAAGGATTTTTTATGGAATTAATAAGAAATATTGGAGCAAAGAACAACCGAAGAGGGGCACCGGAGTGCACGGACAACACCCAAGCACCCCTGGGGTGCACCCTAATGTTGTGTGGGCCCCTGGTGGCCCATATGACCCTAATTCCAAGGCTATAAAATCACATCCACGGAGAAAAAAACACAAAGGAATAATTATCGCGTTTCACGAGACGGAGCCACCGCCACCTCTTGTTCTTCATCGGGAGGCCAGATCTGGAGTCCGTTTGGGGCTCCGAAGAGGGGAATCTTCGGTGTTCATCATCGCCAATTCCATGACGCTCCTCACCGGGAGTGAGTAATCTCTTCGTAGGCTCGCTGGTCGGTGTAGGGGTAAGATGAGATCGATCATGTAATGGAGTTAGTTTTGTTAGGGCTTGATCCCTAGTATCCACTATGTTCTAAGATTGATGTTGTGATGACTTTGCTATGCTTAATGCTTGTCACTATGGCCCGAGTGCCATGATTTCAGATATGAACCGTTTATGTTTTCACCAATATATTTGTGTTTTAGATCTGATCTTGCAAGTTGTATGCACCTGCTATATGTTATGATCCGCATCCCCCAGGGTGACAATAGCTGGGATTCCTTCCGGTGATTACTGTAGTTTGAGGAGTTCATGTATTCACTATGTGTTAATGCTTTGTTCCATTTCTCTATTAAAAGGAGGCCTTAATATCCCATAGTTTCCTTATGGACCCCGCTGCCATGGGAGGGTAGGACAAAAGATGACATGCAAGTTCTTCTTCATAAGTACGTATGACTATTTACGGAAAACATGCCTACATTGTATTGATGAACTAGAGCTAGTTATGTGTCGCCCAAGGTTATAACTAATACATGATCGATATCATCCAACACATAACCAACATCACCGATCTAGTGCCTATGAGTTTCCACATATTGATACTTGCTAAGTTACTATTATTACTGCTGCTACTATTACACTTGCTATCAATCTGCTACTGTTACCACTACTGTCGTTACTACTGCTTTGGCTACTCGCTATCAAACTATCATATTATCTTGCTACTAATCACTTGCTACAATTATTTAGCCTCAAGGTGTGGTTGAATTGACAACTCAACTGCTAATACTTCCAAGTATTGCTTGGCTCCCCTTGTATCGAATTGATAAATTTGGGTTGAATACTCTACCCTCGACAGCTGTTGTGATCCCCTATACTTGTGGGTTATCAGACGTCAGATAGGACAAACCCCTTTCCAAAAACGGTATCTAGCCTCTATACTTAGGACTTTGTGCATTTCTTGTCTCTTCCACTCTATTTTCAAAACCCTTTACTGACACCTGTCCTTAAACATTGTAGATGGTTGTCGTACCCGAAAACCTCCTAGCATCCGGCTTTCATCTACTCCTCGAGGATGATGTCAGTTGTGCTTCCCCAGCAATAGTGCCAGAAAAGTGCCGATCCTGCATTCTCTAGTGTTAGCTAGACGAATGCTTATGACAACGAACCTTCTCCTGTAACGGCGCCAGAAGAATGCTGATAGCACTCCCCGGTAATGAAACTAGAAGAATGTTGTTGATGGCCCACCAGCGCGTGGGTTCGCAGCAGTTTTCGAGGATAGAGTATTCGACCCAAATTTGTTGATTCGCAAGACGGGAGGTGAGAGAATACTCTCAAGTATTAGCAGCTGAATGTGTGAGATTCAACCACATCTGAAAGATAAGTATCTGCAAGCACAGTAGTAACAGCAAAGTAACGAGTAACGGTAGTGTAACGAGCAATAGCAGTGGCAAGGAACAGCAGTAGTGACAGCAGTAGCAAGTAGCAACAGTAGCAAGCGACAATAATAGCAACAGTAGCAGCAGAGCAAAACAAGTAATAGCAGTAGCAACAGTAGTAGCAGCCGCAGAGCAAGACAAGTAACAACAGTAGCAACAGTAGTAGCAACAGCAGCAGAGCAAGACAAGTAACAGCAGTCGGACAAACTCGTAGGCAATGGGTCGATGATTTGTTTGGATGATATTCATCATGCAACAGCTATAACACGGAGAGATAAGTGGCTAGCTCCCGTTCGTCAATGTGATGTAGGCATGCATTCCGTGTGTCGTCATACGTGCTTAGGGAAAAGAACTTGCATGACATCTATTGTCCATCCCTCCCGTGGCAGCGGGGTCCAAAAGGAAACTACGGGATATTAAGGTTCTCCTTTTGATAAAGAACCGGACCAACACATTAGCACTTGGTGAACACATGAACTCCTCAAACTATGATCATCACCGGGAGTAGTTCCGGTTATTGTCACTCAGGGGTTGCCGGATCATAACACATAGTAGGTAACTACAACTTGCAAGATCGGATCTAAAACACACATATATTGGTGACAACATAATAATTTCAGAGCTGAAATGATGGCACTCAGGCCCTAGTGATAAGCATTAAGCATGGCAAAGTAGTAGCAACATCAAATCTCAGAACATAGTGGATACTAGGGATCAATCCCCATAAAAACTAACTCGATTACATGATAGATCTCATCCTACTCATCACCGCCCAGCGAGCCTACGAATAGATTACTCACGAACGACGAAGAGCTTCATGGAATTGGAGAGGGAAGAAGGTTGATGATGACGATGGCGACGATTTCCCCTCTCCGGAGCCGAAGACGGACTCCAGATCTGCCCTCCAGATGAAGAACAGGAGGTGGCGGTGCCTCCGTATCGAAAACGCGACGAAAACTTCTCTTTTTATTTTTTTCTGGGAGGAAAGACAACTTATAGACCTGGAGTTGGGGGCGGCAGGTGCCTATGGGCCCCACAAGCCTGCCCACCACCACCAGGGGGGGTGGTGGCGGAGCAGGGGCTTGTGGCCCACTGGCCCACCCCCTGAGGTGGAACTTGGCGCACGTATTTTTGATATTTTCCAAAACTGCTCCCCGTAAATTTTCAGGATGTTTGGAGAACTTTAATTTCCGCACAAAGATAACACCAAGGCAATTCTGCTGAAAACAGCGCCAGTGCAGGTTAGTTCCATTCGAATCATGCAAATTATAGTCCAAAACAAGGGCAAAAGAGTTTGGAAAAGTAGATACGTTGGAGACGTATTAGAGGACAGCCTGGAGAAGTGGCAGGTCCGTCGATCACCCGTTGTCCTCAACCACGAGCACTGGGTTAATGCCACCACGAAGGAGTACCACGTTGATGTGGTCGTGAAGGCAAACGACTCCCAAAAAAACTGGTTCTTTGAAGGACCACACATGGAGACTCTCGTGTTAGCAGTCGAGATAGCGGCGCGGAAGGCGCTCATCCACATTCGTGACATCCTTCCTGAGATGGCCAACGAACCATCTGATCGCCACTTTCCTTTCGTGAAGGATGATGTTGGCGGGAGCTGGACGTTGACCCCATCACCAGAAGATGGAACACTTCTCAGATTCCAGACCTACTTCAGCCTCTCCACCGGCAGTCTGGCTCACAACCTGATCAAGGAGTCTGTGAAGCTCCGATAGGATCTTCACCATACCCGTGAGCTACTATGTCAAGCTAAGATGAAAATAGGCAAGATCAAGAAGGATGGAGCCCCCGAGGTTTAACCCGTTGTCGCTTATAGAGGAGGAGTATCCCCAGCTAGAGATCCACCCACACAGTGTCATCGCATAGTGCGAAGGAGTATCGAGAGCTCTTCACCACTCCACGAGCGAAGCATCGTCGGGATGGACCTCCCCATTCCCCGACTTCATCGATGGGAAACGATGCCCGCATGGATGATGACCAGGAGGAAGACCCAGAGGAGCGTGAGTAGGAGGCCAAGCTTTACACTACTTGAGTCCGAGAACCCCTAGAGTAGGACAAGCTATGAACCCCTCATGCTAAGTCGAGTCCGTGCAATGGTTCATATGAAACCATGTGTGCTTGTTGTTTTTCGTTTCAATGCAAGTTGCGCTTTTTCCATAGGAAACATGTAAGCGACTACATCACCTATCTTATCTTAAGTTTATGTGATGAGTCTTTCGACCCTTTGTTTGACAGACTTGCACTGTACCAAGCCCCTTTAGGCGCGTTTCCCTCTTGTTGCTATTCCTTTCGTCTATTCCAGTAGTTTGACTTGGCTGCTCCAAACAAGAAGGTGACTGCTACTCGCACCAGTACTTTTGGCAACCCCATCACCAACGACTCTAGCCATCAGCCAGAAGTCGGTGGGTCTGCTCAAGCTGGAGGTCACCAGGAACAACCACAAGGCGATATTCCCCCGCCACTGCCTCCATTGGAGAACCTGACTATGGCTCATTTTCTCCAAGCTCTTTGGGAGGAACGCCAAGCCAACACTACCGCTATTCAACAGATGTCTCAGGTTCTCGTGAACAACCAACAGCAGGGTTGGAATGGCAATGGTCGTTCCACTCTATCACAGTTCATCAGGTCTTCGCCCGCGACCTTCACCGAGACAACTGGACCTTTGGATGTTGATGACTAGAACCGCACCATCGAGGACCTCCTTGCATTGTTCAACTGCAATAAGAACCGTGAGACGGTTATCTATGCCTCACACTGCCTCGGACGTACCACCAATGCTTGGTGGGATGGATTCAAAGTCATGCAAGGCGAGCGTGTAATCACCTGGGATGATTTCAAGCAAGGATTTTTACTTCCCATATCGCTTCTAGGATTATGGCCATCAAGAAGCGGGAGTTTCGAGCACTGAAGCAAGGAAGTGACTCTGTCATGGAGTACCTGTAGAAGTTCAGCCTCTTATCGAGGTATGCACGTGATCATGTGAGCACTGAGGCAAGCATGATAGATCGCTTCATGGAAGGGCTTCATCAATCTTTGTAGTATCAACTTGGTGGCTTTGACTGCTGAACCTTCTTCGAGATGGTGAACAAGGCCCTCATGCTTGAATATAAGCGTCATGCCAGGGAAGACACACGCAAACGCAAGATGATCAACATCGGTGGTTCCAGCAACCAGAAGACTCGCCCCTGGCAATCATCCCAAGCAAAGACAAACTATCAGCCTCAGCAATCCAGGACTCCTGCTCCTTGTTCGAGCTACCAACCTCAGCCATATGCTAACCACAGGCTGGCATACAACCATCCCAACTACAACAATGGCGGCAAGACCAACTACTTCAGGCAGGTAACATGCTTTGGGTGTGGTCAGCCTTGACACATCTCGAGGCAGTGCCCAACAAGAATCCAGATGCACCGCGCCCCAATGCGCCAAACCAGGGACAAGGCCATGGAGCGGCACCCAGGAACCAATCTCCTTGCAACCTACCCAACACTGGCAAAGGCCGTGTGAATCGCATCTCCCCAGACGAAGCCTAGGAGGACCCGGATATCATACTGGGTACATTCCTTGTCAACTCAACCCCAGCAATAGTTCTGTTTGATTGTGGTGCTTCACATTCTTTTGTTACCCAAAAGTTTGTGCTAGAGAGTGGCATGGAGCTTACGCCTTTGGGTGGTCAAATGATGGTACAAAACCCGAGTGTAGTAATGAGGGCCAACATAGGGTGTAGGGGAGTTGGAATCAACATCAAGGGGTAGACTTCTTAGCAGATCTCGTCGTCCTTAAGTCGCAAGGCTTGGACGTGATCCTTGGCATGTATTGGCTAACCAAGCACCAAGTCTTGTTGGACTATGCCAAGAGGACTGTTACGATGACCGATAGCTAAGGAGTTGAGGTCAAGTACGTTACCAACCCTACCTCAAATCAAGCCCCTCGGGTTAATTGCCTTTCGAGAGTTTAGATGGATCAAGTACCAGCGGTATGCGAATACCAGATGTCTTTCCTGACGAACTGCCCAGAATGCCACCTAACTGTGACATTGAGTTCATTATTGAGCTAATGCCCGGAGAAGGACCCATGTATAAGAAACCCTATAGAATGGGATCCGAAGAGTTGGTTGAACTAAAGGAGTAACTGGCTGAGCAGCTCAGAAAAGGATTCATTCATCCTAGCGCCTCTCCTCGGGAATCGACTGTTATATTTGTGTCAATGAAGGACGGAACAATCAGGATCTGTGTTGATTACCGTTCTCTCAATGAAGTCACAATAAAGAACAAGTATCCACTCCCCAAGATTGAAGACTTGTTCGATCAGCTAAATGGTGCCAAGGTGTTCTCCAAGATCGATCTTAGGTCTGAGTATTACTAGTTGAAGATCAGACCCGAGGATATCCCGAAGATGATGTTTGTGTCCACATATAGCCTGTATGAGTACACGGTCATGTCATTTGGGTTAACCAATGCCCCAGCCTACTCCTCATGAACACGGTCTTCATGGAGTATCTAGACAAGTTTGTCGTTTTCTTCATCGACAACATACTCGTCTTCTCCAAGTCCGAAGAAGAACATGAGCAACACTTGATGACAGTGCTGGAAAAGCTTCGAGAGCACCAAAATTATGTCAAGTTCAGCAGGTGTGAATTCTTGCTGCATGAAGTTGTGTTTTGGGGCCATGTGTTGACAACAGATGGGTTGTCAGTTGATCCTGCCAAGATTCAAGCCGTGACGAAGTGGCAATCACCGACCAATGTGAACGAAGTTAGGAGCTTCCTCGGACTCACGGGATACTACCACAAGTTCGTTGAAGGATTCTCAAGCATCACCGACCTATGACTCAACTCTTGAAGAAGGATAAGAAGTTCAAATGGACACCGAAGTGCGAGGAAAGCTTCCAAGAGCTCAAGAAGTGGTTGACAATGGCCCCAGTTTTGGCCACACCTGATATTCACGAGGAGTTTGTGATATATTGTATTGCATCAAGGACCAGGCTTGGTGGTGTCCTGATGCAAGAAGGCAGAGTCGTGGCATATCTGTCTCGACAGCTATGTCCTCATGAAGAGAACTGTGCCACTCATGATCTTGAGCTGGCATCAGTGGTTCATGCCTTGAAGACATGGCGACATTACCTTCTCGGGAAGCGATGTGAGATATACACAGACCACAAGAGTTTGAAGTATATTTTCACTCAGAAGGAATTGAACATGAGGCCATGAAGGTGGTTGGAGTTGATCAAAGATTACGACCTCAGTATTCAATACCACCCCGAAAAAGCCAATGTGGTAGCAGATGCCTTGAGAAGGAAGGCGTGTTCCTTGAATGCTATGATCAAGGAAAGGCTACCCTCCTTGTATGAGGAACTTGAGAGCTACGGGTTGGAGCTAGTTGCACTAGGATATCTGGCCAGCCTTGAAGCAAAGTGTACATTGATGGACGACATCAAGGAAGCTCATAAGGGACACGAGAGCATCGAAGGTATCAAGAAGAAGATCAAGGATGGAAAGGCCCCATCATTCTCAGTGGATGAGCAAGGAGTTGTATGGTTTGGGGACCGCATTTGCGTACCTAACGAAGCTCAGCTCAAGAACCTGATCTTGCAAGAAGCACATGACACTCCGTATTTCATCCACCCCGGAGGAACCAAGATGTACCAGGACCTTAAGGCAAGATTCTGGTGGCATGGCATGAAGAGAGAGATAGCCTCTTTTGTCACTAAATGTGACGTATGCCAGAGGGTCAAGGCTGAGCATCAGCGACCCACTCGACTGCTACAACCTCCCCAAGTCCCTTAATGGAAGTGGGACAAAGTCGGTATGGACTTCATCACTGGTCTGCCCAGATCAAGCAAAGGACATGATTCCATTTGGGTCATTGTCGTCCACCTGACCAAGGTAGCCCACTTCGTTCTGGTCAATACCACCTATGATGGGAGCCAACTAGCCAATATCTACATCAATCGCATTGTGAGCCTTCATGGAGTTCCTAAGGAGATCGTGTCAGATCGTGGCACCCAGTTCACCTCGAGGTTCTGGAAGAAGTTTCAGGAAGCTTTGGGAACCAAACTATCCTTCGACACCGCCTTTCACCCTCAGACCGGCGGGCAGACAAAACAAGTGAATCAGATACTCAAGGACATGGTCCATGCTTGTGTCTTGGCATGTGGAGCCAACTAGGAAGATTGTTTTCCCTTTGCCGAGTTCTCCTACAACAACAACTACCAGTCCAGCCTCCAGATGGCACCATTTGAGATGTTGTATGGTCACAAGTGCCTCACTCCCCTCAACTGGTCAGAAACCGGAGAAGGGCTGGTCTTTGGACCATATGTATTCCTTCAAGTAGAAGTCCAAGCTCAACTTGTCAGGGAACGCCTAGAGGCTGCCAAATCAAGACAGAAGAGCAATGTCGACTCCCATCGCTGAGACATGTGTTTTCTTGTTGGGGACTATGTCTATCTTCGAGTCATGCCTCTCAAGGGAAGAAAGCACTTCCACATCAAGGAGAAACTTGCACCAAGGTACAGTGGCCCCGTCTAGGTCACCGCAAGATGGGGGGAAGTTGCCTACCTTCTAGAGATACCATCCAAACTATCCGATGTGCACAAAGTTTTACACGTGCCGCAGCTCCGGATGTGCCTTCAACTTCCCAACCACTCTGAGTTGTACGAGGATATCGATTACCGAGCCATCAATCTTCAGCCAGACCTCACTTATCGTGAGAGACCAATCCGCATCCTAGACGAAGCCGAGGATTGCATGAGAAGCCGCAACATCAAGTACTTCAAGGTTTAGGGGAGCAATCACATTGAAGCAGAAGAAACATGGAATCGTGAAGACTACCTTAGATCCGAGTTTCCTTCTCTTTTTAGCGCCTAGCCTAGGTATCTCGGGGACGTGATTCTTGTAAGGGGGATAGATCTGTCACCCTGCGTTTGTACCACTTTTGCCACACGTTGTTTTTATAGAAGTTGGAACCAATTAAAACTTTTTTGCATGTTTGTGATGATTGATTTTGTTGCAACTTTCTTGTTCGACTGATTGAGTTCTTGAATCACTATAGTTGTTCTCCCATCTAAAACCCACCTCCTTGACCCCAAGACCTTTCCCAATGACCATGCCATGTGAATAGAACCATAAAACCATTTTTTTATTAATTATTATTTTAACAAAGGCATTTAATCATTTCAAGTTCTCCAAAACCCCTCATTGGGATTAAAGTGCAAGTCCCCAATTTAGGAGGGATGTTTTACGCAAAGACTTTATTTGAATCCTATTATTAAAAAGACTTCACAAAACCACAAGAGTTATTTTCCTATTTTATTTAAATACCTTTTTCTCAGGCCAGAAATGGTGTTTCATAGGGAAAAATATTTTATTGCTTCAAAAATATTTGAGAAAATTTAGGGAAAATCACTCGACATATATTTTCCATACATAAGAGTTTCAACACATGGTCATGTTCAAAATATTGGACAAAACTCCTCAAAAAACTTTCTGCCTATTTCAAGACTTTCAAATATTTCCATAGGAAATATTCTCAATAAATTCCATTAAAATTCTAGCTAGTCACACATGATAAATGTGGTAATCCTGCAAAGTTTCATCTCAATCCAAGTAGATTTGATCCACCTATTAATCCCAAAACCCTTTGTGTCCAGAACCAAATCTGAACAACTTTACATTGCCGCATTTATCCAGTTGATCCCAAACTTTACAAGAGTGATCCAACCCCAAAATAAGGATGCTGTGCCAGGTTGTGCATTTGTGGTAGTTGATTTGATCACCTAGGTCCACAGAAATCTGATTCTGTCCATTTTTATGGTTTCTCATGTCTACATTGTCAACTTTGCACCATTGTCCTTCACCATTCTACTTTCACCCCTTACACCATTCTCTTTCACTCCAAAATTTTACCACAAGACCACAGTGTTGCCCTTCATCTGCAACAGAGAGATCCAGCCCTAGTTCAACACTGGGGGTGGAGAAAGACCGCAATTAAGCCCCTGGTTCACCATGGCACAGACTGTCTCTCACTCCTCCTTTGACCACAACCTCCCTCCTCGGCCCCAAAGAATCCAAGGGGCATATCCACATCCCCAGACACTAATGGACAAGGTTGAACATGCAGAGCGTGCTAGCATGTCGTGGCATGCCAAAACTACGTTCTGGACGCGCTACAATGCGCACCCGCATTGAGGGAGGCCAGCCCCGACCAACTTTGGCCCCCTCTGGCTGTCCCTCGAGACCCCCTCGACTGCAGAGACCGTGCACCACGTCATGCCCATCCTTTCTCCCCTTCTCCCCCCTACGACGCATGCCCCCGGCCGACCGAATCGGTTAGATGGCGCATGCCACTGTGGCGCGCCAGAAGCCATCTCCCGCTCATCCTCGTCCTTTTCCCAACCCAGACATCGTCCACGAAGACCGCAGACGCACCCCAAGTCCCCTCACTTCACCTGGCCGTCACCATGGTCTCGTCAGTGCACGAGCTTGAACCATGCCCCCACTATAAAATGCCACCCCGTGCCTCCCTCTCCCTCCCTTCGACCTACTGCTACTCCGAATCGCACTCCTAAATCACCCACTCCTCGTGAGAGGCTCTCGAGCTCGAGATCGAGCTCCGGATCCACTGCATCAGGTTTCTGGCAATCCTTGAGTACATGGATGCTCCGGTTCTCCTTTCTTCTCCATTGGAACCGCAATAGGTTCCTGATGCTTCTCCCCCTCTCCCCGGGTCTTTTGCTGCAGGATTCGTCCCCGGCGACCACCCTCCTGAAGCGCCTCCGCCATGGGACCTCGCCGCCGGCAACTCGTTCCACCTTTGGACACATTGATCTGAATTTATTTTCTACGTAATTTTGAGCAGTAAGGTAGTACCATGATTACCTCTTCATGCAATATGAAATTATTTCCTCTTGAATGTGTTGTTGTAGAAGAAGTAAATTTGGTTGCAGGTTCAATTTCACATATTTTAGCGGTTCGGCCCTGATCACATTTGTTTAGTACTTCACCTAATAATTAATGAAAATACTTGAGTGCACCATAATGATGCAGAGCCTAGAGCTTGAACCTCCTTTTGAAAGGAAAAGAAACACTACGTACGCGGCGATGTGGTCGGCAAAAACTATGAGCCTAATGGTCACCGACTCGGTGCCTCCCACTCCGATGGGTTTGCGTGGCATGTTGACGTCTAGTTGTCCTATGGCGTGCGCGAAGGATGGAGAGGAAGGCATGGAGAGTTACGTTGAGGGAGAGTTGGCCAAGATTCTAAGAGAATTTTTAGTAGAATTTTTAGAATATCCTATTCAAACGTAAGACTTTCCTTTTATTTCTGCATAGTGGCTTTTCTTTTTATTTATTTTCCAGAGTCTTTCAAAAATACCTAGGTCTGAATATTTGTCCAAATTCAAATATTCCTCCACCACAAAGGTTGTAATATTATGTAGTATTTTAGGGTGCCACTTGTGAATTGTTTACAATAGTTGCATGCACTGTTTTATTTTAAATCCCCGTTTTTGGCATTGTAACACTCTGTTAAAGATTCTGCGACTTTTAACGGTCCAAAATCAAGACACAGTAATTTTACAGAACCTATACTCATCCCACTATTTTACAAAAATGGTGTGACATTTTTCTAAGTAGATTATTTCCTCTATTTTGGTTGAGTGCTTATTTTTGCCCATTTTATTGCAATGATAGATTGCGTTGATGACGAGGGACTTGGACTAGAAGACTTTGAAGACCCTGGAGACTTTGTTGAGAAAGGCAAGCAGCCCCTTGACCATATCTAAGAGAATACTTTCATGCATGTCATATTTAGAATTTTATTCCAATGCATAAGGCCATGTTGAATCGGTAGGTACCTCAGTGAGGTGTTCCAGATAGTTCCTCGATGACACTTGCACTTGGGCATAACCCTACCTATCTATGAGGGTTGTGAGGGTGGGGTGTAGTTAGGTTTCTAGTAGTGCTACGCATGGGATTATGTACATGCATGGCGACGGTAAAAGAAGGTGATTTCAAATGTTTTACAAAAACCCCGTCGGGTGCCACTAATGCCCGAGGGTGATGTGTTGAGTTAGGTAACCACTTGATAAGGGAGTGGTATATCGAGGCCACTTGTGTGAGGTGTTTCTAAAAACCGTATTAGATTTAATATTTCACGACCATCCCAACCTTACATGTACAACCACAATACTCCTTATGGGACAAGGCTTTGCTGATTACTATGGTCGATGCTAGTGGAGATCCCACATTACTAGTGGCGGGAGTGATGTGGTCACTCTCGAGACGGGTTCGTGCCAAAAAAGGGCGACCATGGGCTGTTTTCACAGAAACCAGGCACACCATTGCGTTCCCTCGTGGATGATACATGTGATGTACATCACGTGGGATTGTCACCAACGAGTGGTCTTTTTGCTAGTATCGTCATGGGAAAGGTGATTGTCGAGGGGATAACCCCGGGGTAGGCTCATCAAGCCTATTCCTACATTTCCGGCCCAATGGACATGGACGTATGAAGATTACCAAGGCCCAAGTCTTCTGGTCGGCTAGGCATCACCTACCGGCTAGAGGACGAGGCGGCCACCTTTCTGGCCGCCAGGCAACCTCTGCTGGCTAGAATTCAGGCGGCCTCCCCTTCGGAGCCGGCCTGATCCCGCCAGCCGGACTGGGGAAGAGGCTTCCACACTTAAGCCGGCTGGCCTAGCAGGCAAGCCGGCCGAGGATCACAAGTCACATCAGATCGTAGGTCACGAAGAGACCTCACGATTAAAGGTAGCTACGCGTCAGAAAAGGTACTGGATCAGGGCGCCCGGCAGGTACAAGCGTCGGCGGCCACGCCGCTGACCTACCCCGACTCTGATCCATCACCTAGCATAGTGTCGGACCGTCACACTCCCACTCCATTACTGCACTCGGTGTGGGGAATAGTGGAGGCGGTCGTACTACCTGCCCATGAAGAATCTCGCAGGGCGACACTCGCGTGCTCAGCGTCAGCCTTACATGAGAGCCTCATTGGCCAGCCGGCGGGTCCCACAGGCAATCGAGACCATACAGCCGGCGCCCCCCCTCGACAAGACAAGACCTTTGTGGGCCCCTGGCCAGCCGGCGAAGCTGCCAACCGGGTCCCACACTTGTACCCTTTATCCATATTGTAGGCCGGCGGGTTCGTCTATAAAACCCCCCGGTTGCCCTCCATGCGAGGGGGCCGATCTTTCACCAGTCATTCAACGCAACACATTCACCAACCAAAGAGAGAGAGGTAGAGACTAGCCGGCTGCTCCCCTCTTCCTCCTCCCAACGCAACTCCAGGAGCGACATTGTACTCTATTCCTATACATCAAACACTCCGGCAGGATTAGGGGTATTATCTCTACGGAGAGCCCTGAACCTGGGTACATCGTGCGTCCCATGCGTGTACCAACCACGTTCCCAGCGCCCACCTTTGCCCCTTCAGTTCTCACCGACTTTAGCCTACCTATGGCATATGTTGTGAGTATTCACCGACATTTGGCGCTCACCGTGGGGCCGATCGCGGCATCGGCTGGCTTTACGCGCTGGGCGGGGCCCCGCACCTACACCACCGGATGCATCGCGTCCGGATCAGTTTGCATGCCCGTGGAGCCCGCTTTCGACGAGGCGACACCCATGATGATCGACATCCCCGTCCGCCATGCGGATTCGGACGAAGATTCTGATGACGAGGTGCTCCCTAGCGTTGTCGTCGCTGCTATGGAGAACCTCAGCGTTCTCTTCAGCGACCTTCGTCTCAATGACGACCCGCGGTACTTCGGCGAGGACTTCGACGTTGAGACGCTCTGCGCCAGCTTCAGCAAGCTCTCTATCGCTGAGATGCCTGCCCACGACGTTTATCCCAGTAACGTCCTCATCTTCAACGGCCCTCAGCCGTCGGTGGGGTTCTTCACCCCATACCACGTTGCCGCCGTCTTCAACACCATGGAGGTGATGGTTATCGGCGCTGGCACCAGCACGGCTCCCGGAAAGGCCTCCGTAGGCGCTGGCGAGCCCGCTGCAGCCACCGCTGATACTCTTCAGGACGCCATCGTCGGCCTGAAGACACATGTCACCACTTCCGCCGACCCTGCTGACGCTCGGGCCTCGCTGGAGGAGGCTCGCAAGCGTATCTTGGAGGAGGGCATCGCCGTAGCTTCGGCGAAACGTCGGTTGGAGGCTACGCAGCGCGAGTATAACTCCGCATACGGTCTCACTCCGATTTCCAAGGCCCCTAGCCCACTTACGAGACTCCTGCGGCCAATATGCGAGCGGTGCAGGCAACCATGGAGGAGATGGCAAGCCTGGAAGGCGAGGAGCGCGCCTTCCAGGAGAAGCGTGTCAAGGATCTCCTTGACACCGCCAACCAGCAACACGCTCGGCTTGACCCCGGTCAGGCTCAATCGGAGTCCCCGGGACCGAACTCGGTGGCACGCCGCAACCCTGGCGGCCAGCACCATGCAGAAGGATCTTGCTCGCATCGCCTTTCCGGCCGGAGGGGTGAGGGAAGCCAAGACGGGTGCTCTCAGCGCCAGAGCGAGCACACTTCGGGCTTTGCATCGCGTAGGCGATGAGGGCGATTCGGAGTGTGAGGTTCTTCCCCCGTGAAGAACTCACCTCTCTGGCTCACGAGGCGCCTCCCCTCTCGCCACCGGGGCTGGCGCCCGTGCCACCCAGGATGAGTGGGATGCCCGCCGACGTCTCATCGTCCTGGCCCAGTCAGCCCTCCAAGAGGACGACGGACCCGTCGGTCCGGCATGCTTCGGCCCTCGGATCCGAGGGGAGCCGTTCCCCCGAGGTTTCACCCTACCTCGGGATACGCCGAAATACAACGGCACGACCAAGCCAGAAGACTGGCTGATTGATTACACCACGGCCGTAGGCATCGCCAGGGGCAACAAGCGCGTAGCAGTTCGCTATGTCCCACTCATGTTGGCCGGCTCGGCCCGGACTTGGCTTAACAGCCTCCCGGCCGACAGTGTGAACTCCTGGGTGGACTTCGAGGAGGAGTTCGTCCGCAACTTCACCGGCACCTACAAGCGCACTGGCCGGCCCCGCGAGCTAGCTATGTGCGTCCAGAAGGCCGACGAACCCCTTCGCGACTACGTTACCCAGTGGACTGAGCTCCGCAACTCCTGCGAGGGGGTGCATGAGGTACAAGCCATGCAGTACTTCATTGACGGTTTCTGAGACGGCACCCTCCTCAAGCACAATCTCATGTGCACCGAGCCCACCTCTTTGGCGGTGCTCATTGCCAAGGCAGACAAGTACGCCACGGCCGACTCCGCAATGCGCATCAAGGTGATCGCCTCAGACAAGGTTGTGCCTACGCCGGCTACTCCCAAGCCGGCTGGGGACAACCGAGGCGGCCAGAACAACTACAAGCGCAAGGAGGACCAGATGGATCCCCGCTCCAACAGCAAGTTGGTGGCCAACGTGGAGAGCGAGGCGTTGGCTCCTCAAGCCGGCCCTCCACGAAAGCGTCCCAACCGGAGCAACCCCAACTGGCTGCCCAAGCAGTCCTTCGAGCAGCTGCTCGACGCCCCCTGCAAGATACATTCTAGGGCGCAACCGTCTTCCCATACCCTTCGACAGTGCAGCTTTGCGTGCCGGCTGTCGCAAGGGGATGGCCCGTCGGCTCTTCCGGGTGCACAAGCGGCTCCTCGAGCATCGGCTCCCAACCATGCTCCGCCTCCGCCACCACCGCCTCGCGATGACGGTCATCACCTAGACGACTATCCTCATCAAGACGGAGCTTTCGTCGTCTTCACCAGCGAAGGCGAGGACAAGAACAGCCTGCGCCAGAGACGGCGCGAGGTAAACGCCACTGTCCCCCCGGTTCCCCACTACATGTATTGGTCTGACAAACCAATCACATGGAGCCCGGTGGACCATCCTGCGGTGATGCCCAACCCGGGATCATATGCACTCGTCCTCGACCCCACCTTCGCTTCCAAAAGGCTCACCTGCCGATTCTCCCGGGTGCTGGTCGATGGCGGCAGCAGCATCAACATCCTCTACCTCGACACTCTCCTCAAGCTCGGGCTCAAGGAGACGGACGTCCTGCCAACCAGCACTGTCTTCCATGGCATCCTGCCGGGGCAGTCCTGCTCGCCCATCGGCAAGATCCTGCTGGACGTCCTCTTCGGCGACAAAGCCCACTTCCGCCGAGAGTCCATATGGTTCGAGGTAGTAGACCTCAGTAGCCCGTATCACAAGCTGCTGGGAAGACCGGCTCTAGCCAAGTTCATGGCTATTCCGCATTACGCCTACCTAAAGATGAAGATGCCGGGTCCCAAGGGCATCATCACTATTGTTGGCGACTACAAGAAGTCGCTCGAGTGTGCCCAAGATAGCAGCCGGCTCACCGACGCCTTGGTGATTGCTGAGGAGAAGCGGCAGAGCGACCGGCTTGTGGCCCATGCTACCAAGCAGCCGACGATTCCTGCTCCTCCGTCCCAATCGGCCGGCGAGGGCTATTTCAAGCCAGTTAAAGAGACCAAGCAGGTCCCACACGACCCTGCCAACCCGAAGCAGTGCGTCACCATCGGGGCTGGCCTCAGCCCCAAATAGGAAGGCGCGCTCGTCGACTTCCTCCATGAGAACCGGGACATCTTTGCATGGTCCCCCAAGGACATGCCGTGTGTTCCGAGGAAGTACGCCGAGCACAAACTTCACGTGCGACCAGATGCGAAGCTAGTAAAACAACCCCTGCGCCGCTTCGCCGAGGGGAAGCGGCGCACAATCGGAGAAGAAATCACCCGGCTCCTCGCAGCCGGCTTCATCATGGAGGTTTTCCACCCGGACTGGCTGGCTAACCCAGTCCTGGTGCTGAAGAAGAACAACACATGGCGAATGTGTATCGACTATACTAGCCTGAATAAGGCCTGTCCGAAAGACCCTTTCGCGTTGCCTAGGATAGATCAAGTGATCGACTCCACTGCAGGCTGCGAATTGCTGTCGTTTCTTGATGCTTATTCAGGCTACCATCAAATCAAGCTGGGTCCAGCTGATCGCCTGAAGACCTCCTTCATCACGCCCTTCGGGGCCTACTGCTACACCATCATGACGTTTGGTCTGAAGAACGTAGGTGCGACATTCCAACACTGCGTGCAGCACTGCCTACTACCGCAGATTGGCAGAAACATCCACGTCTATGTGGATGACATCATTGTCAAGACGAAGCAGCACTTCAGCCTCCTCGACGACCTACGGGAGACGTTCGCTAATTTGCGCGAATACAAGATCCGGCTCAACCCTGAGACGTGCGTCTTTGGGGTCCCGGGCGGAAAACTCTTGGGGTTCTTTGTATCCGCCCGCGGCATCGAATCGAACCCTGAGAAGATCAACACCATCGAGCGGATGGTGCGGCCGGCTCGGATCCTCGACGTCCAAAAGTTCGCCGGCTGCTTGGGATCCCTCAGCCGGTTCGTCAGCCGGCTTGGCGAGAAGGCCCTTCCACTCTACCAGCTCATGAAGAAGACGACAGAGTTCGAGTGGAACGACTAGGCAGACGAAGCCTTCTGCGGCCTCAAGCGGGTAATCTCGAGCCTGCCAATCTTGGCAGCCCCATCTGAAAGGGAACCCATACTCATATACATCGCGGCGACCACTCGCGTGGTCAGCGTAGTGTTGGTAGTTCAGCGTAAAGAGGAAGGCAAGGCCCTGCCAGTGCAACGCCCCGTCGACTACCTTAGCGAGGTCTTGTCCGCCTCTAAGCAGAACTACCCTCATTATCAGAAAATGTGTTATGGTATTTACCTTGCTGCAAAGAAATTGAAGCAATACTTCCAAGAGCATGCCATCACTGTGGTGAGCACTGCTCCGCTTTCAGAGATCATGGGTAACCCTGATGCCACGGGCAGAAGTGCCAAATGGTCCATCGCCATGGCGGACCATGATATTCGGTACGAGCCTCGCACCGCCATCAAATCACAGGTCGTGGCCGACTTCTTAGTCGATTGGGCCGAGACCCAGTTCGAGCCACCACCTCCAGACTCCACACATTGGCGTATGCACTTCGACGGCTCTTAGATGCGGACAGGGCTGGGAGCCGGCATCATCTTGATGTCTCCAAAGGGGGACCAGCTCAAGTACGCTCTCCAGATCCATTTCGCCGCTGCCAACAATGTCGCCGAGTACGAAGCACTGGCTCATGGCCTCCGGCTTGCCAAGGAGATCGGCATCCGGTGGCTCATATGCTTCGGCGATTCAGACTTGGTGGTGTAGCAGGTCTCTGGCGAACGGGATGCCAGGGACGCCAACATGGTGAGCTACCGCTTCCTCATCCAGCAGCTCAGCGGCCCCTTCGAGGGTTGTGAGTTCCACCACCTTCCCAGGGCGGAAAATGAGGCGGCCGATACACTGGCGAAGATCGGCTCCACGAGATAGGCCATTCCAGCAGGCGTCTCCGTCGAGCAACTCCATAAACCGTCTATCAAGCCATCTCCCGAGTCGGCATCAATCTTTGTACCGGCCGACTCTACGATACAAGCGCTGTCGGCTCTGCCAGTTACACCAGCTGAGGACCCCACGCCGGCTGCGCTCGCGGCACCGGCTCCAAATGCGGCACCAACTGAATCCACGGTGCACGCGCCATCGGTTCCACCAACTACGCCGGCTGCGGATCCTATACCGGCTCCATTGGTCCAACCGACTCCAATGGCGGCACCAGCTACAACAACAACCCCGGCTCTATCCAGGCTCGAATCCTCCTAGTGGGTGGACGTCATGGAGGTAGACGGTGAGCCGGCTGCAGTAATAGCACCAGAGACACCAGCAAGTTCGGGGGCTGCAGAAGCTCCAACAGTCAAGACGAAGCAAAGGCGACCCTTGTGACGGCTCCATCATGGGCTGAAGCCATTCTGGCCTTCCTTCTTCGCGGCGAACTTCCTCAGAATGAGGCGGAGGCGAGACAGATGCAGCGCAGGTCCGCCGCCTACACCATCATCAATCGCGAACTGGTGCGATGCAGCGCGACCGTCGTGGTCCAACGCTGCATCGAATCAGAAAAAGGGCATGAGATCCTCAGAGACATCCACCAGGGGGAGTGTGGGCATCATGCCGCCTCTAGAACCCTGGTGGCCAAAGAATTCCACCATGGATTTTACTGGCCCATGACCCTCGAGGAGGCCGTGGATCTGGTGGACAAATGCAAAGGCTGCCAATGCTTCAGTGCACAGAGCCACATGACGCCTTTGGCACTCAAAACCATTCCCTTATCATGGACATTCGCCGTCTGGGGACTGGACATGGTTGGGCCCTTCAAGACGACTCGCGGAGGGATGACACATCTTTTGGTAGCCGTCGACAAGTTCACCAAGTGGATCGAATACAGACCTATCAAAAAGCTTGATGGCCCCACTGCTGTCAGGTTCATCATAGACATCTCTGTCCGATATGGTGTTCCCCACAGCATCATCACCGACAATGGCACCAGCTTCGCCAAGGGCGCCCTGGCGCTCTACTGTTCCAAGGTAGGCATCCGGCTCGACTTGGCTTCAGTGGCACACCCTCAGTCGAACGGCCAAGAAGAGAGGGCCAACGGCCTGATCCTAGCCGGCATCAAGCCAAGGCTGGTGGCACCACTAGTCAGGTCTGCCGACTGCTGGATTGAAGAACTGTCGGCTGTGCTATGGAGCGTCCGCACCACGCCCAACCGATCGACCGGCTTCACTCCATTCTTTCTGGTATATGGGTTTGAGGCTATTGTTCCCACGGATGTCGAGTTCGACTCGCCTCGGGTCACCCTATACACAGAAACGGAGGCGAAGGAGGCCAGAGAAGACGGTGTGGATCTTCTCGAAGAAGCAAGGGACTTGGCTTTGAGCCGGACGGCCATCTACCAATAGAAGCTGAGATACTACCATAGCAAAAAGATCATGCCTCTCTCTTTCAGGGAGGGAGTCTTGGTCCTCAGAAGAATCCAGCGCACTGTCGGCCAGCACAAGCTCTCATCCCCCTGGGAGGGACCCTTCATCATTAGTAGGGCGCTGCACAACAACGCTTACTACCTGGTTGATGCCCAAAAGCCAAGGAAGCGCAAGAGGGACGACTCCGGCCAAGAAACGGAACGTCCATGGACCGTGGTGTTGCTTCGCCCGTTCTATTGCTAAAAGGCAAAAGTCAAGCAAAGGAAAGAGCATGCACATGTATCTTTCTCCCTCTTCAGGGAATAACAAATGCAATAAAAAGAGCATGCTTCATGTTTCTTTTTATTGACAGTTTTCACTCAGTGTACGCCCTCTGACACGCTTCATTAAGCTCGGGGGCTACACCGCGTACAACCTCTTGCTGGCTTAATCAAGCTTGGAGGCTACGCAGCGCACGCCCCTTGCTGGCTTTAACAAGCTCAGGGGCTCGTCA
Organism: Hordeum vulgare subsp. vulgare; assembly: GCF_904849725.1. Classification (NCBI taxonomy): domain Eukaryota; kingdom Viridiplantae; phylum Streptophyta; class Magnoliopsida; order Poales; family Poaceae; genus Hordeum; species Hordeum vulgare. The sequence goes on from NC_058521.1 coordinate 135,958,858, forward strand.
GCCGCCCGGACGCCCTCCCTTGTAAATGAACACATAGTGTACCGGTTGATCCCTGGTCACCTCGTACGAACCTGCGAGCTGGCTCCGGCCGCTCGGTTTGCGAGGTGACGCCAGGTCAGGTCGGATACATGCAAAGTTCGGTTACACTTGGGTCGCCGGCTCGGGCTGGCTCGATCATATATACGATCTCATTCAAGTCGGCCTCTGATTGGCTTATGTCTTGTTCTTTATGTCTTGATGCCTTGAGATAAGAGAAGTCAACCAGGAATCAAAAGATAGGATCATAAGACAACACACTTGGCATACGAATATAATGCTGAATATATACATTCACAAAAGCATTGGCCCACGACCCACATTCATTACATCCCTCCGGGGGTAGAACAAAACACCAAAGGACACGAGTTACGGGACTGCGGCCTTATTGGTCGTCTCGGCCGCTGCTCCTGATGTGGTAGCGTCACCGCCTCCAGCTGCTCCCGAGGTGGTTGCACCGTCTCCCTCGCCGAGGCCGCTGGCTCCGTCAACACCGGAGTCGGCATACGCCGCACCACCGGAGGCGGCAGCAGATTCCACAGCCCAGACCGCTTCGTCGGAGCTGTCGTCGGCGTCATAAGGCTGAAGGCCGTGCAGATCTTCAGTGATCACACTACCATCTTCACCCAGTCTGCGATTGATCCAGGCTCCGTACTCGGCGACGGCAGACCGCGCGGTAGAGGCACGCCAGGCATCCAGGCGCTCTCCACCCACTGCAAGCCAGCGGGCGAGCCGACTCATGGAAGCCGGCTCCACGCCTTCCGGCCACAAGGCCGCCACCATCGACGAGCCTGTGTCCTGAAGTTGAGCCACAGACTCGCCCAGGGTGCACAGGCGGGCCCGAAGGCCCACCCCAATCTCCTCCACGCTCCAGCCGGAGGTAGTATCTACCTCCTGCCCGGCCGCACGGCGCTCCTCACGGCACACCTCAACGGCGGTGTCGGCCGCGATCTGGGTCTCGGGGAAGAGACCTGGAGTGACGGCAACCCAGACGTAAGAGCACAGTAAAAGGAGGAGACGGCAAAAAGACCAAACATAAGACAAGGAAGAGAGACCCATGATGGAAGGCGCCGTCGGTCTCATGAGAGACCTTGAGGACCTCGCGCTCCCGCACCTTACTCGCATGAGTAAGGCGGGCAACTTCCTCCTGGAAGGTCTCCGCAGACTCCAGGGCCTTGGCCAGCTGCGTCTGCTTCCGGACAAGGGCCTCATGCTTCTCCCTCAAGGCGGCGTCCTTGAGGTGAAGCGACGCGAGACAGTCCATGTCGGCAGAGTAGGAGGCCTCCTTCTCCTGCAGCGTGGCCCGTAGCCACTCCAACTCGACCCGACCAGCCGCCTCGAGATCCTTCTTCTCCGCCTGAAGAAGGTCTAGCTGCTCTTGGAGCCGGCCGCCGGCGTTGCGCAGGGTGTCACGCTCTGCGGCGACCTCGCCCAGCCGGGCTTCAAGCTCGGCAATCCGGCTATCGGCCACCAGGTGCTGGGTCCGTAGCTCATTGTATGCCTGTACCTGAGCATCATAAAGCGCCTGCCGAAAGAGAGAAAAAGGGAACAGGATTAAGATTCGACATGGTTAGAAACCTAACCAGCCCGATTCTCGGGGGCTACACCCAGTGGGTGCGCTAGCCCGCCCCCACTGAAGAAAACCACGCAGGGAAAAAGGCCTCCAAGAGATTCGAACCGGTCGGCAATCAACCCGCCCGATTCTCGGGGGCTACAACCAGTGCGTGCGCTGTCGCGCCCCCACTAACGCCAAGAGAAGAGAAAAAAGTACAAAAAAAACTAAAGAAGGCAATACCTACCTGGGTGCGGGCTTCCAGGCGCTCCATGTCGTTGCATACCATGCGGGCCGACTGCTCCACCTTCCACCGGCTGCTGGAAAACATCGTCACCAGCTCCGGCACGCCGGAAAGAACGGTGCCAGCGGGCAGTCGTAGGTGGGCCAAGTTCGCCGCCCGCCATGTCCTCATAGGCCGGCTCCCAGCCCGGACCTCGGCTCCTGGTGCAACAGGGCCGTGCTGAGGAACGACGATGGCGCCGGCTCCTGGTGCCGGCTCGACAGCCGGCTCGGGTGCCGCCCCGGCCGGCGCTACCTCCTCCGCAGGAGGCGGATGGGCCGCATCCGACGCATCCATGGTCGCCCCTGGGGTGGCAGGGGCCGTCTCCGGTGCTGCCAAGTCCAACTCCGGCGCGTCGGGGGCCGCCTCGGCCCTGGGAGAGTCAGGGATCGTCTCCAGGTCCACCTGCTCCGAGGCTGCCCGTTCGGATGGCTGGGCCCCCTCGGTCCTTGGGGCCGTCCTGGAGGCGGCCTCGCTAGCTGGCTCCTGTGCACGGGCATGTGCGGAGGGGTCATGTCTAGCCTTTGCACTCTTCTCCACCGGCCTCTCGACCCGGCTGGGGCGAGGCTGACCCACGGCGGCCTTCCCCGCAGCCGTGTCCCACCAGCGCTTGCACTCTATCTCAAGCTCCCTCTGGGGAGCATCAACTGTTTCCCAGCCAGCCCGCCCGGTTGCGGAGGCGGTGTCTTCATCCGCATCCTCCGCCTTCGTGTCAAGCAAAGCTCCTAAGGAACAAAGCTCATCCCAAGATGGACAAAGGAAACGAGGAGGAAACCGTACCCCGCTACTACACGGACCTTCCTCCGGCCACCACCACGGCGTCTCTTGGCGCTGCCTGCTCGCTGCCCGGCTGGAGGACCCGACACCGGCGGCTTAGAGGCCGGCCGAGAAGCTGTGGCACCCTTGCCCTTCTTCCTGATTGCCTCGTCAGCAGCGGTCCCTCCGCCCCCTTGACGCCGGCCACCCGTCGGTGGTGGGCTGCTGACCTCCTCCACCTCATCAGAGTCTTTCTCGAAGGCTGCACCAGAACAGAATGAGCTTACCTCGTCGTCGTTCATCCAGTCTGCTTTGGCGGGCCGCATATACTCACTAGACGGCTCGGTCCCTTCCGACTCCAGGGGATCCTCCGAGTCGGCAGAGGAGTCTGAGAAGGGTTCCATCGCGCCCTCGTCCTCAATCTCGGAGGCGTCGGATACCTCCACATCGGGAGTGGGCTGACGGAGGGACCCCTGCAGGGTCTCGAAAAGCTAGGAAAAAGAATTCAACCAAAGGCTCAGCAATGCCACCGGCTGCGAGACAAAACGACAGAGAAAAATGGAGTAAAGCTACCATCGGAGGCGGGTGAGCCCTGTTGAACGGGGACATCCCCCACGTCCATTCCCCACCCTCATCCATGCGGGCGGTGGAGATCAGGTTCACCCTTCGTGCTACAGCGCCCGGGGTAAACCTCTTGGTGGATAGCCGGCATGGATCAAGCCGGCCGCTCATCTGGCAGACCAGATGTGGCCGCCTCTGCAGAGGAAGAATCTGGCGGACCACCATGGTGGCGAGAAGGCCGTCGCCAAGGAGGCCGCTCTTCTCCAAGATGTCGAGGAGGGCACAGATAAGCACCACCTCCGGATGCGGCCTGGGAGTCTTTACATCCCAGTTTCGCCGCGTCGGGGGAGCGATGACGAACATGTGCATGTTGAGGGCGTCCTGGGCCGGGTCGGCGCTCTTCACGTAGAAGAAACCCTTCTGCCAATGCTTGATGGATTCTTGCAGAGGCATCTGGGGAAGCCAGACTTCAGATGATGATGCACCAATGTGGCCCCGCACGGTGTCATGGGACGCGGCCCCTTGAGCTTCTCCACCTCGGATTTCTCCATGGCGATGGGTTGCTGCTTGAAGAAGAATAGGCTGCGCCACAGATCGACGCGAGGCTCGATCCCCACGAATCCCTCACACACGACCACGAAGGCGACCAGCTGCAGTATGGCGTTCGGCGCCAGATGATGCGGCTGCAGGCCGAAGAATTGGATCCATTCGGCGAAGAAGGAGCTAGCCGGGAGCCCGAAGCCTTGGCAGAAGTGCTCGACGAAGACTACGACCTCTCCAGCAGCGGGTGTGGGAGCGGTCTCGGAGCTGGGGAGGCGCACCAACACTTGGGAGGCCGGGGGCAGCAGTCGATGGTGACGAAGCGCCTCGATGTGCCCCTCGTCGACGTCGCTGCCCAACCAGGCCCCCTGCAAGGACGCCTTCTGCGCCGATGACTTCTTCGAGGAAGAACCGCCGGCCATTGGTGCGGGTGGCGAGAGCTCGAATTAGTCGGTGATGTCACGAAGTCAAAAATAAAGAGGACGAAGGGCGCGAGCTCTTCTTCTCAGGACACAGGGAGGAAGAGAGCGTGAATGCAGGGCGAGAAGAGGGGGCAAATGGCTTCCTCGGAACCCTTGCGTCCCATTTAAACCCCCACGAAGCATCGTGGGGAGGGGATCGTGTGCGCACCGGGCCCCATTAATCCCGTGTATTACGGGCGGTAACGCTTCCCTAAGCCCAACCGTCGCGGAGTAAATCCACAGAGGATCTCCCGCGCGGAGGCCGAGGGGGCGTCGTGGCGGGACCCAGGGCCCTGGCCCGGTCCCGTCAGTAGTAATCGCCATCATTACGCCAAGCGGGGCCTGACACGTGGCGTTCTTCGAACAAGTGACGACTAGACCGAGCCGTCGCTTCAAAGCCACCCGGTTGCGAAGCCGGCGTCCTTCGCCGCGAATAGCGGTCAAAATATCAAGACAAATGAACAAGCCGATGGGGCGGCCCGCCCGCAGGTGGCAGACCTCGCCAGCTTCGGGGACTACTGTCGGGGGGATAACCCCGGGGTAGGCTCATCAAGCCTATTCCTCCATTTCCGGTCCAATGGACATGGACGTATGAAGATTACCAAGGCCCAAGTCTTCTGGCCGGCTAGGCATCACCTTCCGGCTAGAGGACGAGGCGGCCACCTTTCTGGCCACCAAGCAACCCCTGCCAGCTAGAATTCCAGCGGCCTCCCCTTTGGAGCCGGCCTGATCCCGCCAGCCGGACTGGGGAGGAGGCAGCCACACTTAAGCCGGCTGGCCAAGCAGGCTAGCCGGCCAAGGATCACAAGTCACATCAGATCGTAGGTCAGGAAGAGACCTCACGATTAAAGGTAGCTACGCGTCAGCAAATGTACTGGACCAGGGCGCCCGGCAGGTACGAGCGTCGGCGGCCACGCTGCTGACCTACCCCGGCTCTGATCCATCACCTAGCATAGTGTCGGACCGTCACACCCCCACTCCATTACCTCACTCGGCATGGGGAATAGTGGAGGCGGTCGTACTACCTGCCCATGAAGAATCTCGCAGGGCGACGCTCGCGTGCTCAGCGTCAAGCTTACGCGAGAGCCTCATTGGCCAGCCGGCAGGTCCCACAGGCAATCGAGACCATATAGCCGGCGGCCCCCCTCGACAAGACAAGACCTTTGTGGGCCCCTGGCCAGCCGGCGAAGCTGCCAACTGGGTCCCACACTTGTACCCTTTATCCATATTGTAGGCTGGCGGGTTCGTCTATAAAACCCCCTGGTCGCCCTCCATGCGAGGGGGCCGATCTTTCACAGTCATTCAACGCAACACATTCACCAACCATAGAGAGAGAGGTAGAGACGAGCCGGCTGATCCCCTCTTCCTCCTCCCAACACAGCTCCATGAGCGACATTGTACTCTGTTCCTATACATCAAACACTCCGGCAAGATTAGGGGTATTATCTCTACGGAGAGCCCTGAACCTGGGTACATCGTGCGTCCCATGCGTGTACCAACCTCGTTCCCAGCACCCACCTTTGTCCCTTCGGTTCTCACCGACTTTACCCTACCTATGGCATATGTTGTGAGTATTCACCGATAGTGATGTTTGGGTATTTACCTCTGGTATGAGAAATGACGTGAGTCGTGTCCTGAAACGGAAGTTTCCCGAGTCTTGTGGGTAAAGCGTGCAACCTCTCTAGAGTGTAAAACTATTCGAATAGTCATGTCCACGGTCAAGGATAGTTGGGTGGTGCTGATTAAACTACATCCTGGAGTTCTCACATAAACCAAGTGTGTGTGTGAGAGAGAGAGAATGGTGGTAGTATGAATGATGGGCTAAGTCAGATGACTTGGCATGATGGGTGAACATGGGTCGTTCAGCCCTCAGTTGATATTGAAATCTGTAACCCATTCATGTGGTTATCACTTACCTTAAGATGCATGCCGCACGAGAAGTTTATCATGTTATTCCAGTGGGGAAAACCCCGCTTTCCGCAAATTGCCTATTAGTATCATACCATGTTTCATTATTGCCTTGTTCCACATCATGGGTTGCTTGCGAGTACATTCAAAGTACTCATTGGCTTGCCACTGGTTATTTAATTGGCCAAGCATGGAAGAGCTTGGATTTGAAGAAGAGTTCATCGGTGACGAACACCCGAACTAGGACGCTTCCCAGTCAGAATGCCTGTAGATTAAGGTAGATGGCATGGGTTTATGCTTTTATTCAAGATGTCCGATGTTAGTTGTGTTTAGTGTGTCGGCCTTCGAGGCCCTATCTATGTAAGACTTAGCCTTAATGGTCCCTATTTTTATCAAACGGTATGTATGGATGTAGGACTCTTGTTATTAAACTTCTGTGCGCTCAGTGAGCGTTGATCTTTAAGATCACTGTACAAGTGCATTCAATGATCACGACTTACAAGTTGGGATCCCGACATGATGGTGTTCTTCCCAATAGTTTTCAATTTCTTGAGCTCGTGTTTCCCTTCTGTTGTTGGCCCTTGATACATCTCCTGCGTATCTATAATTTTGATTGTTCCATGTTGTTATATTATCATTCTTGGATGTTTTATTATCATTTTATAGAAACTTTATATCATTTTATGGGACAAACCTATTGATATAGTGCCGAGTGTTAGTTGCTGTTTTTTGCTTGTTTTTTCCTTCACAAAAAATCAATATCAGATGAAGTCCAAATGCCACGAAACATTTTGGAGATATTTTTTGGACCAGAAGGAAACTTGAGGACCAAGGATACTCACAAGGGGAGGACCAGGCACCACAATATGCACCAAGGCGCGCCCTAGGACCCTAGCACCCTCGTGGGTAGTGGGGGCCTCGAGCACCTCCTCTGGCGACTCTGAGCTCTATAAATACCCCAATATTCTAGAAACCCTAGAAGAGAAGGTGAAAAATTATTTTAGCCGCTGCATGTTCCAAAACCCATGAAATCCAATCTAGAGACAGTAGCTAGATGGCTTTATCTCTCGTTTTTCTTCTCAATACAATGGTCACTTGGAGATCTACTTGAGGTAACTTTATCTTTTGTGTTGTTTTTGTTGGGATCCGATGAATTGTGAGTTTATGATTAGATCTATGAAATTATATCCATTCTTGATTATTATAGCCTCTTATTTCTTCTCCGTTATTTGGGTTTTGTTTGGCCAAATTGATATTTTTATCTTGCAATGGGAAGATGTGCTTTGTGATGTGTTCGATCTTGCAGTGCTCAATCTGAGTGACAGAAACAGACATGACATGGATGTATCATTCCTATTAAGGATAAAACGATGGGGTCTATTCCTACAAGACTAGATCTTGTCTACATCATGTTATCATTCTTAAATCATTACTCCCATTCTCCATGAACTTAATACACTAGATGCATGCTGGATAGCAGTCGATGTGTGGAGTAATAGTAGTAGATGCAGGCAGGAGTCGGTCTACTTGTCTTGGACATGATGCCTATATACATAATCATTGTTTTGGATATCGTCATAATTATTCACTCTTCTATCAATTGCCCAACAGTAATTTGTCTACCCACCATTTGCTATTTTCTCGAGAGAAGCCAGTACTGAAACGTATGGCCTCCGGGCCTATTTTACATCATCTATTTGCAAGATCTATTTTGCTATTTGCGTTTCCACTTTATTTGATCTTTTATTTTCATATCAATATTATCAAAAACCGAAAATACCTTGTTGCATTTTATTTACCATTACTTTATTTGCATCTATCAATCTATTCCTATCGTTTCATGCTACCCACGAGGGATTGAGAACCCTACACGCGTTGGGTTGTGAGGACTTGTTATTTGTGTGTAGGTACTGCTTACAGAGTCTTGTGGAGCTTCCTACTGGATTGATAACTTGGTTTCATAACTAAGGGAAATACTTGTCGTCGTTGTGCTACATCACTCTTTAAGCTTGGAGGGAAACCAACACAATGAGTGAGGAGTCAAGATTTCTGGAGCCGTTGCCGGGGAAGATCAAGTCAAGATCTATGAGGTTCGCACACATAAACTCTCATCTCCTTGCAATTACATTATTGGGATTTTTATTCTTATGCCCATGGTTCCTTAGTTGTACCTACTTTCCCCCATTTTCTCATTTTGCATCCTTTCTCAACAAATTTTCTTAGGGGGGGTGAGGAAAATATGAATGTAAATACCCGAGCCATGGGGAAAAGTGAGGAAAAAGTTAGTGAATGGGGAAAAGTGAGTACAACTAAGGAACCAGGCGCATAAGAATAAAAATCCTTACATTATTTGCCATTTGCCCCTCGTTTTCCTCTCCCCCACTTCACAAAAATATTTTCCTTTTTATTTTCCTTCGTTCCATTTGCCTTTTTCTTGCTTGCTTGCTTATATTGCCTTCATGTCAACATTCAAAAATAGAAAATAAACATGAAAAGTAAAGACATATGGATCCTCATCCACTTGCTAATATTTTCAAAATATCTAATTATCTTGAACCAATTGCTTGTGAGTTGAGTGCTCTTAATTATTTTTGTGAAGTTTTGCTTGAAAATCGTGAATCTGAATATTGTGATGAAGTGTTAAAATAATAAATTTATAAAGTGATTCATGATATCTCCTTGAATGAAAAGTATGGTTGGAATGATGTTATTACAAATTCTATTAATGTCAATCATGCTAATAATATGCAAAACTACAAGATTGGGGATGGCAATTTTGTCATGTCCACTACTCACTGTAATGATCATGATTGGGGTGATGCTTCTTATTATCTTCAAAATTTATTTAATCCTCGTGATGAATATGATATTGATAATAATGTTTGCAATAGTATTGAAAGTGGATTTGGAAGAGTATAAACTTTAGGTAATAATGGTCCCACTATTTTGGAGAATTATTTATCTCATGATTTTTTTTGATAAAAGTGGGTTTGGAGTGGTCATGACTTTACTTAATGTTAATCGCACTACCTTGGAAGATTATAAGACTTTTAGGCATGTTGATCATGAAGAAAATATTATATGTCATACATATATTATTGAATTTCAATATGATCCTACATGTAATTATCATGAGAGTGGTAAATATGATTACAGTAATATTAAATATACTAAATTATCTCTCTTCATGTTGAGATTGCTATTGTTTCTTTCTTCTTCCATGCATATGTTAGATATTTCTTTTCTTGAAAATTTGTTTTCTTACGAAATTCCTATGCACAGGAAGTATGTTAGACTTAAATGTGTTTGTATTATGCTACATGATTCTCTCTTTGTGTTTCAACTACAATCTTTCATGCGAGCATCAAGAAAATCCCAAGCCTATCTTAATGGCTATAAAGAAAGAGCTTGTTGGGAGGCGACCCAATGAATATTTATTTTTTCACATTTGCTTTCTATTGTGAGTGTTTGCACAATTATTCTACTGTTATGATTGTGTTTTTCATGTTTAAATTAGTGTTTGTGCCAAGTAAAGCCTTTAGGATCATTTTGGGTGATAGTTGCTTTGATCTTGTTGGAAAACATAAACTTCTGCGTCCAGTAGAAGAAATTTTGAAAAGCACATAAGCGACCAAAGTGTGAGTATGTTTTATGCAAGATTGATATCCAAATTCCCTACGTTTTCCTAATTTTTCGTAATTTTTGGAGTTACAAAATTATGAGTAAAATTTGAGTCTTTACAGACTGTTCTGTTTTTGAAAGATTCTGTTTTCTTTGCGTTGTGTGCTTATTTTGATGATTATATGGTTTTTATTGGGGGATATAATCCATGGTAAAGTTAGAATATAGTAGGTATAATTTAAAAAAAAATTGGAATAGGTTTTCATCAGTACCTAAAGTAAAGTTTGGTTTTCTTATACTAATGGATCTCACGAAGGTTTTATTCATTTTTGTCGGATTGAAGTTTTCATGTTTTGGGTGAGATAATGATGGATGACGGAATAAGGAGTGATAAAATCCTAAGCTTGGCGATGCCCCATGGAACCCCAAGGTAATATCCAAAGAGTACCGAGCAACTAAGCTTGGGGATGCCCCGGAAGGCATCCCCTCTTTCTTCTAACAACCATCGGTAATTTTACTTGGAGCTATATTTTTATTCATCACATATCATGAGTTTTGCTTGGAGCATCATGTATTATATGAGTATTTGCTTGCTTTTTTGGTTAGTTTGTCATAATAAACCTTGCTGGACACATCTATTTGAGAGAGCCAAGTTTTGTTATGATTTGTTAAAATCGCTCTTTATGGTTCACTTAATTTTTTTAGAGCCATGGAATTTCTCTAGTGCTTCACTTATATCTTTTTGAGCATGGTGGAATTGTTATTTTTATGAAATTTTCTCTCATGCTTCACTTAGATTATTTTGAGAGCTAGTAGAAATTTTGAAGAAATCCTCTCTTGCTTCACTTATATTATTCCGAGAGTTCAAAATTTTAAAGAAACTTGTGCTCTCATTCTTCACTTATATTTGCTCGGGAGCTTGTTATTTGCAATGCAAAATTTCTTTAAATTAAATTAGTCCCAAAGTGATTGATATACAAGGCGGATATAATAAAAACTTTCATGAAGATCATTGGATGTTAAACTTGATTCTTTGCAATAGTTTTGCGATATGAAGATAGTGATATGTGAGTTATGTTGATGAGTAATTATGCTTTAGTAAGATATTGGTGTTAAGGTTTGTGATTCCCTATGCATGCACATGAAGTCAATAATTATGCTATGAAATTACATCCTACTTGTGTTGCATTATTCGGTGTTAGTTATGCTTAATATCCGCTTATGATGGTTTTCGTTCCTTGGTTGGGTGCTTCTCAATCTATTTGCTATCCTTCACTTGTACTAAGCAGGAATACTCCTTGTGCATCCAAATCCTAAACTCAAAGTTGTGCCAAATGAGTCCACCATACCTACTTATATGTGGCATTTCAACGTCGTTCTATGTAAATTTGCATGTGCCAACTCTAATGTTCAAAATAAATTTCTTGGTTAGATTATGCTAGGTAGCATTCCACATCAAAAATTATCTTTTTTATCATTTACCTACTCGAGGACGAGCAGGAATTAAGCTTGGGGATGCTGATATGTCTCCAACATATCTATAATTTTTATTGTTCCATGCTGTTATATTATCATTCTTGGATGTTTTATGATCATTTTATAGCAACTTTATATCATCTTTTGGGACTAACCTATTGACATAGTACCCAGTGACACTTGTTATTTTTGCTTGCTTTTTCCTTCACAGAAAATCAATATCAGATGAAGTCCAAATGCCATGAAATGCTTTAGAGATTTTTTTAACCAGAAAGAAACTTAAGGGCCAAGGATGCTCACCAGGGGAGGCCGACGCGGCCCACTAGGCACCAAGGCGTGCCTTGGGCCCCTAGCGCGCCCTCATGGGTAGTGGGTGCCTCGTGCACCTCCTCCGCCACCTCTGAGCTCTATAAATACCCCAATATCCTAGAAATCCTAGAAGATAAGATAAAAAATCGTTTGACCTGCCGCAAGTTCTAGACGACACGAAATGCAATCTAGAGCCCATCCCGGAAGGGAACACGGTCACAGAGGGGTTCATCATCCTCATAGGTGCTCCTCCGATGATGTGTGAGTAGTTCATATCAGACCTACAGGTCCTTAGGCAGTATCTAGATGGCTTTATCTCTTGTTTTGCTTCTCAATACAATGATCTCTTGGAGATATATTCGATGTAACTCTATCTTTTGTGGCGTGTTTGTGAGGATCCTATGAATTGTGATTTTATGATCATATCTATGAAATTATATCCATTCAAATATTTGGGTTTTGTTTGGCCAACCTCATATTTTTATCTTGCAATGGGAAGATGTGCTTTGTGACGGGTTCGATCTTGTGGTTCTCAATCTCACTGACACAAAGAGACATGACAGGCATGTATATTTTCTATTAAGGATAAAACGATGGGGTATATTCCTACATGAATAGATCTTGTCTACATCATGTCATCATTCTTAAAACATTACTCCATTTCTCCATGAACGTAATAGACTAGATGCATGCGGGATAGCAATCGATGTGTGGAGTAATAGTAGTAGATGCAGTCAGGAGTTGGTCTACTTGTCTTGGACATAATGACTATATACATGATCATTGTCTTGGATATCGTCATAATTATTCGCTCTTCTATCAATTTCCCAATTGTAATTTGTCCAACCACCATTTATTATTTCTCGAGAGAAGCCACTAGTGAAACCTATGGGCCCCGGGTCTATTTTACATCATCTATTTGCAAGATCTAGTTTTCTACTCGCGTTTCCATTTTATTTTCTCTTTTATTTTCAGGTATATATTATCAAAAACCCAAAAATACCCTGCTGCATTTTATTTACCATTACTTTATTTGCATCTATGAATCTATGCTTATACCGTTTCATTCTACCCACGAGGGATTGACAACCCCTACACGCGTTGGGTTGCGAGGATTTGTTATTTATATGCCGGTACAACTTACATAGTCTTTTGGATCTTCCTACTAGATTGATACCTTGGTTTCATAACTGAGGGAAATACTTGTTGTCGATGTGCTACATCACCCTTTAAGCTTGGAGGGAAACCAACGCAATCAACGAGGAGTCAGCCATCTTGGAGCTTGCTATCTCTCAATCCCTCCAATGAACATTTCTCCTTTTTAGGGTAAATAGATAGGAGATCAAGACCACATTTCCACCAATTACTTTCGCATCTAATTGAGGGGAACCCCTTGGATCGAGATCTTGGAGTTATTTTGTGTTCTCATTGTTTTTTCTCATGTTCCTCCATAGATTTTGTTGTTGCGATGGGATTTGGGAGTGAGAGACTTGACTACTTCGTGTGTTCTTGCCATTGCATTATTTGCATCGGTTTGAGTTTTCCATGTTGTTACGTGGAAGAGAAATGTTGAGAAGCTTATTACTCTTGGGTGTTCGGGCATGATGACCCACAAGTATAGGGTATAAACCGTAGTCCTTTTTATAAGTAAGAGTATCGAACCAATGAGGAGCAAAAGGAAATGATAAGCAGTTTCATCAAGGTATTTTGCGCTAGTGTTATAAGTAAAAGTAATAAACAATGTTGTAGCAAGATACTTCATAGCAAGTGACAAGTAACAAAAGTAACAAGTATGGAGCAAGATAGCCCAATCCTTTTTGTAGCAAAGGATAGGCCGTAAAGTACTCTTGTATGAGGCAAACGCTCCCGAGGGCACATGGGAATTTCTGTCTACTCATGTTGATCATGTTGAGTTGAATAACGTTCGTTACTTTCATAATTTGATATGTGCGTGGACCGGTGCTAAGGTGTTGTTCTTACTTGAACAAGCAACCCATTTATTATTACCCCCTTTTGCAAGCATATGCAACTACGAAAGAAGAATTAAGATAAATCGAACCATAGCATGAAACATGTGGATCCAAATCAGCCCCTTATGAAGCAACACATATACTGGGGTTTAAGATTCTTCCACTCTCTCAATCCGTCCTCTACTTGTTACTCCACAATGACTTCCCATAGGCACATAACATGGTGAAGTGTTGTGTAGTCCATGCTCACACGATAGCACTAAGATAAGAAACAACACACACATCATCAAAATATCGAACGAATGCAAACTTCACATGCTTACTTATAACAAGACTTCTCCCATGTCCCCGGGAACAATATTAACTATTCACACTGCATCAACATGTTCAAGATCAGAGGTATAATAATGGTGATCAAGGCTCTAAACATAATATCTTCCAACAAGTATCAATTACGAGACGTAATCAACACTACTAGTAACCCACAGGTACCAATCTGAGGTTTTGAGACTAAGATTGAATACAAGAGATGAAATAGGATTGGATATGGGATGGTTCTTGTGAATATGATGAATATTTGTCCTCTCACGAAGGAGCAAGAATTGGTGATGACTATTGCTTCGACTTCCCCTCCCGTAGAGGAATTCCCGTGGCAAAATCTCTCTGCTTGAGAGCAAAAGGGTCTCTGTCCAGGTTTTCGTCTCGAGACAGTGGCGATTTGTCCTGAAAGTATGCTTAGGATTTTTCTAGGTCAAAACACACTATATAGGATAAGAGGGTGCTTGGGAGACCTACTGGGTCCCCAATAGGCAACAAGGCGTGGTCATGAGGGTGACCGTGCCCTATTGGCTCATGGACAGCAGGTTGCCCCCTCTGGTATATTTCTGCCCAATAATTCTTATATATTCCATAAAATTCTCCGTGAAATTTCAGTTCATTTGTAATACATTGATTTTTTTTACTCTTTTTCATGGTTTCCAAGTCCAGAATTCCTGTTTCCGGCAGTTTCCCTCTTCGTGGTGTACCTTGCATATTCAAAGAGTAAATGCATAAGAATTGTATCATAATGAGGAATAATGGACATGAATAACATAGATATCAATAAGAATTCATGATGCATAATGGATGTATCAACTCACCCAAGCTTAGACCTCGCTTGTCCTCAACCGAAAGCCGAACTTGATAATAATGACCACATGATTTGAGAGAGAGAGGTGTCGATAAAAATAGGATACGGAAATACGGCATCATGAATATTGACATATCAACAAGTTTATCATCTTATAGCTTCTCCTAAGCAAGTAACTATCCATCCACAATATTTGAACTATAAGGCATAATCTTTATTGGCAATCAAAAAACTATGTTCTTATTTATTGAGGCTATCATAATTCATCATATTCTAGAGAAGAGTCTATATAAGAGCTTTCCATTGTAGAAAGTTCACATACTCATCTATCACTTAGTCTTATATGATTGCTAGCACTCATTGCATATTTTTGGAGCTAGTGTTTCCATTGGCCAAATAGGAAGATGGGGGCTTGATAGTTTTTGCCACCCGACTTATGTACCTCGAGGATAATGTCAGCAATAATTTTTCATGATCACCTACATTCAACGGGATACATTTATCTGGATCTACCTCCAACACATGATGCTTTCCAACTAGAGAGTTAACAGGTTGGAAAAAGGATAAAATTTATCGACTCTTGCACAAAAGTAAATTCATGAAGATAAAAATATAGGCCCTTCGCAGAGGGAAACAGACGTTGTCATGCGATTTTAAGTTGCTTGTGCAAACTGTTAATGCAAAGGAACGCCACTTTATATTGCCCCTTATGATAGCAAACTTTATTATGCACTCTGTCACTTTTACTTCTTTGTTGTCACAAGATCGTACAAAGCTTATTTTCCCTTGCAATAAAATATTATACATATTTAATATCATTTTTTCTTGTTTGAAGCACTGATGAAAACTTACTTGAAGGATCGTACTCAATCCATAGGTAGATATGGTGGGCTCTCATGGCGAGAAAATAGGTTTCAAGGTTATGGATGCACAAGTAGTATCTCTACTTAGTGCGGAAAATTTTCTCTATTAAATGATCTGAAGAAAGCACCACATATTAAGGGATCCAAGACCATATAACTTCTAGTCAATGTAAACTACCATGATCATTACGTTGTCTTTCAAGTACAACATCAACACTTGATCATTATATAATATTTGATGGGGACTCACGATCATAAAAGATGTCCAAGATAGTGCATATGTACATAAATCTCATCTCTTATGTCATAATATTTCATAGATTGTATCAATGACTAATGCTATGTTTGTTTATTCTCAACAACTTTTATCACTTATCCTTTTTCTATGTGAAGTCATTACTCCGCATGGGACTAGCATATGAGCTTTTCTATAACTTCTATTTCAATGCTATGATGACAGATGCATGAGAGTAAAGCACACAAACTCAACTAATCTTTATGACATAACCTCACACTCAATTACAAGAATAGATAGATCTTAAAGCAAAAACCTAAGCAAAGAAAATCTGAAATTTTATTTCTCTAAATAACGACATAACTAAGGATCGAATTTTGATAGATGGTAATAATAAGAGTGATGGTGATACGATACTGGGGCACCTCCCCCAAGCTTGGAACAAGCTAAGGGTGATGCCCATACCCATGTACGGAGGTGTCCTTCTTGGATGATGGTGGTGTTGAGGTAGTAGGCTTGTTCTTCAAGAGGTATTCCAAACCATTGAGTGTTCTTTGGAGAGCATGATTCTTCTCTTCCAACAAGATTACTTCATTACTAAGTGATGTAATTTGCGCACAAGCAGATTCCATGCCATTCAAGGCATCAATTTAAGGTAAAGAAACATCATCGAAAGAAGTAATAGTGATTCTGCCTTGTTAGAACCACCTGAGGAATGATTGGCATAGCCCCCCTTGCATCCTTCGTACTCCTCCTGGCTCTTCCTCATGACGTCTTCGAGGACCCTCATTGTATCCACCTCTCCCAAGGACAGCTCATAGTAGATCACTGTATGGATGCATGCCCACTGAAGGTCGAACTATGTGATGTTTCTTGCGGAGGGTTGGTGGAGTCATGACAATCTAGATCCGTCAGAAAAACAACCTGAAACAAGAACAGAGGAGAAACTCGCAATGCGGTGGTCAAAACATACGGAGTGTATATAATGAAATTTTAGGTTAGAATATGTGTCCAAGAATTCTTTGGCACTTCCTAATGTCTACCAATGTTACCAATTCTTTGATACTCATCACAGGAAAGGACATGCTTACGAGCATCTTTAAAAAGAGTAGACCAATAAAAACCGAATTGTAATACCTTGTGTGCAGTTCTATCACATGCATGGTGTCCTCCGTAAGCTTCAGAGTGGCACTTCCATAGGATCTGTCCCTGTTGATGCTCACATAGAAAACATCTAATAACACCATACACTCCTTCTTTATAATGGTGTGGATCATCCCAAAAGTAATGTCTCAAACCATAAAACAATTTTTTCTTTTGTTGATAGGTAAAATTAGGTGGTATGTATTTAGCGAAAATATAGTTAGCATAATCTACATACCAAAGAGTACTATGCAAAGTGTTTATAGCAGCAAGTTGCTCATCAGGAAAACTATCGTCAATAGGCAATGGGTCAGCAAGAACATTTTCCATCCAAGAAAAGTTATCTGCTATAGGGTTTTCAGCTCCCTACCTATCGATGATATGCAAGCCATACTCTTGAAGTAAAAGCACCCATCTAATACGTCTAGGTTTAGCATCTTTCTTTTCCATAAGGTATTTTATAGCTGCATGATCAATGTGAATAGTAACTTTGGAATCGACAATGTAAGGTCTAAAAAATCTCATGCAAACACGACTGCCAATAATTACTTACGAGTGGTAGCATAATTTCTTTGAGCATTGTCTAGGGTCTTACTAGCATAATGAATAACATTTAATTTCTTGTCTACTTTTTCCCCTAGATCAACACCAACAGCATAATTACTACCATCACACATAAGTTCAAATGGTAGATTCCAATCGGGTGGTTGGACAATAGTTGCAGAAACCAAGGCTTTCTTAAGTATTTCAAAGGCTTCTACACAATCATCATAAAAAAGGAACATCTTTTTGCTGAAGAATAGTTAGTGGCCTAGAAGTCTTTGAGAAATCTTTAATGAAATGCCTATAAAAACCAGCATGACCAAAGAAACTTCTTATACCCTTGATATCTATTGCATCAACTTTAGCTTTTTTTTACTTCGATGCCTCGTCCAGAAATGTTATGCCCGAGTACTTGATGACCCACAAGTATAGGGGATCTATCATAGTCCTTTTGATAAGTAAGAGTGTCGAACCAAACGAGGAGCAGAAGGATCTGACAAGTGGTTTTCAGCAAGGTATTCTCTGCAAGCACTGAAATTATCGGTAACAAGTAGTTGTGTGATAAGATGAATCGTAGCCAGTAGCAAGTAATAATAGTAACAACGGTGCAACAAAGTGGCCCAATCCCTTTTGTAGCAAGGGACAAGACTAGACAAACTCTTATCGGAGGTAAAGCACTCCCGAGGACACACGGGAATTTCTGTCAAGCTAGTTTTCATCATGTTCATATGATTCGCGTTCGCTACTTTGATAGTTTGATATGAGGGTGGACCGGTGCTTGGGTGCTGCCCTTACTTGGACAAACATCCCACTTATGATTAACCCCTCTCGCAAGCATCCTCAACTACGAAATAAGAATTAAGACAAAGTCTAACCATAGCATTAAACTAGTGGATCCAAATCAGCCCCTTACGAAGCAATGCATAAACTAGGGTTTAAGCTTCTGTCACTCTAGCAACCCATCATCTACTTATTACTTCCCAATGCCTTCCTCGAGGCCCAAATAATGGTGAAGTGTTATGTAGTCGACGTTCACATAACATGACTAGAGGAAAAACAACATACAACGCATCAAAATATCGAACGAATACCAAATTTACATGACTACTAATAACATGACTTATCCCATGTCCTCAGGAACAAAAGTAACTACTCACAAAGCATAATTATATTCATGACCATAGAGGTATTGAATAGCATCAAGGATCCGAACATATAATCTTCCATCGAGTAATCCAACTAGCATCAACTACAAAGAGTAATTAACAGTACTAGCAACCTTACAGGTACCAATCGGAGTCGCGAGACGGAGATTGGTTACAAGAGATGAACTAGGTTTTGGAGATGAGATGGTGCTGATGAAGATGTTGATGGTGATGAGTCCCCTCCGATGAGAGGACTGTTGGTGATGACGATGGCGACGATTTCCCCCTTCGGGAGGGAAGTTTCCCCGGAAGGACGACCCTGCCGGAGCTCTAGATTGATTCTGCTCAAGTTCCGCCTTGTGGCGGCGACGATTCCTCCGAAAAGCCTCCTCTGGATTTTTTCCAGACCGAAACCCTTCTTGTAGCAAAAGAGGGCAGCCAGTGGGCCAGCAGGGAGCTCACAAGCCCCCTAGGCGCGACCAGGGGGGAGGCCGCACCTAGCAGGCTTGTGGCCTCCTGCTGGCGCCCCTCTGGCACTTCTTCGACCCAGTATTTTTTATAAATCCCAAAAAAAATCCACGTTGATTTTCACGACTTTGGAGATGTGCAAAATAGGCATCTCAAACTTGCTCCTTTCTCAGGCCAGAATTCCGGCTGCCGGCATTCTCCCTCTTCATGTAAACCTTGCAAAATAAGAGAGAAAAGGCATAAGTATTGTACCGTGAAGTGTAATAACAGCCCAAAAAGCGATAAATATCAACATGAAAGCATGATGCAAAATGGATGTATCAGTACTATACCTTCATTCACCATAAAGTGACACTTCTCGAAATTCAAGACAAGATTACTTTCTTCACATCTCTGCAAAACTCAATCAAGGTTGCTCAATAAATCATCAAAAGAAGTCCCATAGACGGAAAAAACCATCCATGGAACTCTCAACAATCTTTTCACAAAAGTCAAAGAATATAGCAGTCATGCATATTTGAAATGTCGAGGTGCATTGCATAAACCAAAAGGCATACGTCTATGAGCATAGGTTCCAAAAGGGCATGTGAAGGTAGTTTTCGCTTGGTCCTCTTTTGTCACACGTATTTGAGAGAAACCAGAATATCCATCAAGAAAACAAAAGTATGTGTGCTTAGATAATATTTCTAACATTTGATCAAAAAATGCAAGGGTTAATGATCTTTCCTAGTAACTTTATTCAATTTCCTATAACTAGTTACTATTCTTTGTGGAATAAGTTTATTTCTATCATTACGAACAATAGTTATAACTCCTTTCTTAGGAACACAATGAACATGACTTACCCATCTACTATCAGCAATAGGATAAATTATACCTGCTTCCTGAAGATTTAGTATTTCAGTTCTTTCCACTTCCTCCATCTTAGGATTTAAGCGTCATTGATGATCAACAATAGGTTTAGCATCCAGTTCCATATTAATCGTGTGCTGACATTGAGTGGGGCTTATGGCCTTAAGATAATCAAGAGTATATCCAGTAGCAGCCATGTGCATCTTCAGAGTTTTGAGTAACCTCTTCTCTTCATGCTCTGAAAGGTTATCACTAATAATAACATGGTATATCTTCTTTTCATCAAGATGAGCATATTTCAAAGTATCAGGTAATGCCTTTAACCGAAACATGGGATCTCCTTTTGGTGGAGGAGGATCCCCTAAGATATCAACAGACAAGTTGTGTTTGAGTATAGGTGCATGTCTAAGGAATATATCATCTATCACATTTCTTTCATTCATATCCATATTATTCTCATGGTCTAGCAAATGTTCTAAAGGATCTATAGGAGGCACAATAATAGAAATAATTTCATCTTTATTAGATAAATCCTTCTCATGTGGTTGTCTACCAAATTTGGAGAAATTAAATTCATGAGACTCATTACCAAAGCTTACTTTAACTTTCTTGGTAACACAATTAATTTCAGCATTAACAATATTCAAGAAAGGCCTACCAAATATAATGGGACAAAAGTTATCTTGTTTAGAACCAAGTACTAGGAACTGAGTGGGGTATTTGACTTTTCCACACAAGACTTCAACATATCTAACAATCCCAAGCGGCGAGATAGTATCTTGGTTTGCAAGTTTAATAGTGACATCAATATCCTCGATCTCAGAGGGTGCTATGTCATTCATAATTTCTTTATATAAGGTAAAAGGTATAGCATTAATACTAGCAACTATGTCACATAAACCATGATATCAATGATCTCCAATCTTAACAGAAACAACACGCATGCCAATAACTGGTTTGTTTTTATCTAGCTTGTCCTCCTCATTTTTAACAGGCTTTGCAATTCTAGTAGCTTCACTACAAAAGTAAATAACATGACCATCAATATTATCATCCAAGATATCTTTAATTACAACAATATTAGGCTCCACCTTTATTTGTTTAGAAGGTTTGGGTGTTCCAACTTAACTTTTATTAACCATATTTGTAGCTTTAGCATGTTCCCTAATCCAAACACGAAAAGGTTGTTTCTTGATATAAGCAGTAGGTATAACCTTATGAACATGATAAACAATTGCTTCCTCTTTACTTTAATGGGTTCCTCTAATAATTTTTCAATAGGTGGATGATATTTAAGCCACTTCTCCCTAGGGAGATCAACATGATTATAAAATGGTTCACAGAAAGTAGCCACTATCTCGGAGTCATGCCCATATTTATTGCCAAACTTATGAAAAGTATTGGTTTCCATAAAAGATTTAACAAAATCAAACTTAAGATTTATACCAGGCTCTTTACCTTATCGAATTCCTAGTCCTTAGAGTCGTCTTTAATTCTTTGCATATTATCCCATTTGAATTCAATAGTCTTCTTCATACAAGAAGAAGTAGAAGAAGAATAGAGTTGTACTTGATCATTATGAGAAAGTCGAGCATAAAATATTTGTATATTCATTTCTATCGAGAGCTCGTGATTGGGGCATCTGTGCATCATAGATTTAAGCCTCCCCAAGCTTGAGCGATGCTTTCTCCTTCACGAGGCCAACAATTGTAAATAAAATTCTGATCATGATGAACTAGATGCATAGGATAAAACTTCTGATGAAATTCCAGCTTCAAGCGATTGCAGTCCCATAATCCAATATCATCCAATAGCATGCAACATATCGATGATTTTCCCTCCAAAGATAAAGGGAAAACTTTGTTCTTAACTTTGTCTCCAGGCAAACATGCAAGCAAAAATAATCCACAAACCTCATCCACATTTGTCAAGTGGTAATGAGGATGAGTTGTACCATCATAAGGATTAGCTATCAGTTTCTCTAGTATACCCAAAGGAATCTCATACTAAATATTTTCAGTAGGTTGAGGAGCAACATTTTCAACTTTTGTTCGAGACGAAGATGCCCTGAACAAGCCTATCAAAGGGTGACCGTCCATAGTAACAAGCAACAGTAAAATTCAACATGTACCAAAAATGTTTCCTTAGCCATTTCCACTTCCCAAAGGAACTTCACTCCCCGACAACAATGCTAGAAAAGAGTCTTGATGACCAACAAGTATAGGGGATCAATCAGAGTCCTTCCAATAAGTAAGAGTGTCGAACCCAACGAGGAGCAGAAGGAAAAGATAACAAGTTTTCAGTAAGGTATTCTTGAGGGAGTTCGGGACTAAGGGGTCCTTGGGCCACCGACCTATATCTATGGGCCGGACTCATGGGCCACTCTATGACTATCATTGGAGGGACAGACTTCAAGATGGCGCTGTTTTCAGGATGAAAACCTTCGAAGCTTGGTGTGTGTGCTCCAAGTTAGATGATAATATCGGCATGTTTGTGTCAGGATGTAATTGACTATATGTAACCCTAGGTACCACTGGTAACTATATAAACAAAACAGTTTTAGTCCATAAAGATGACCGATAACATCATTACTCCTAGGGTTTATACCACAACATATGTTCTCGAGGTAGATCAACTCTATACTCAACACTCCATCATCAATATAAACAAGAGCATGACATAGGGTTTTACCTCCATGAAGAGGACCTGAACCAGGGTAAGCATCGTCTCCCTTGCTCTGTGTTACCCATCGATCCAAGACTTACAAATCGAGACCCCAACCTGAGATCTGCTAGTTTGACACTGATATTGGTGGTTTCATTGAGAATTTTGCTATAGAATTGTCAAAGGAGCGATGGCTCGCTTGGTCACTAGAAATAACATCAACACTAGGGATGCCTTCAACCCTGGACAATAGATCAAGTTCAACGACTTTGAGTACGTTGCCAACGCACACGGTCATCTGGTCCTTACATGGCTCTCGGCCGTTACCGAGGACCCTGGAAACCCCGAAGCTTTAACTTCGGGACTCCTGCTCGGCCCCGTCACTTGTTCAAGCCTTACCCCGGACCAAGCTTCAAGCTCAGGTCCGATCAAAGCATTCAAAGACCAAGGGTCAACCCTGGCCGAGCACGTACCCCGTGCCGACACATCGGAGATCTACTCCGTAGGAATTCAGGAAAACAATCCGACTAATTTCTCATTGTTGAACAAGACGATGGTTTGCATGCATATTATGGATATTACGGGTAACCCATGCTTGGACTATGCTCAGAATGGTCTTGAGTTAGGATACAACAAATTTTACGTCCCACCCACTACCCACTTGGTAGCCACTATCGAAGATTTAGCTGATATGATGGACTTATCCTCGGATGAGGACGAAGACATAGATGAAGATGTTGACACAACTGCTCCCCCCACCACGGTACGACGGACATCCACCTCCACCTACAATGTATGTATGGTGGACACCCTTGGTGACAAGGGCGATGGCACCACAGGGAAGAGCGATGATGATACCCCAACACAAAATGGTGGCGACGAGCCACCCCAGTGCCTGCGTCAATGCAAAAGATCCAAGGGGCACAAGGGCAGGAAAATCAATACGAGCAGTAAAGAAAACGGTACCCATGATGACATCGAAGACCTCTTTGACCCCGATGCTCTCGAAGAATAGCTCGATGATTCGAAGGGGTGTAAGGATGCAGAAAACTCCGAGGACCTGAACGACTCCGAAGATGACAACTATATCCCTCCTTATGAAGAGGAGGATAGTCTCGTAGACGAGGATTTCATCATCCCTGAAGATCCGCTGGATCAAGTGCGGTTCAAGAGGCAACTTATAGCTAGGGCTGGACCAAAATCTCGTAGCTCGCGAGATTAATGGGCACTTGGTAGTTCGGCTTGTTAAGATCATGGCTCGCTTCTTAATGTATAGAGTTGATCTTCAATTTCAACTCTGTCGGCGAAAGGATCGACACCTATGGGGGCCTCAACGGTCCCCTTTTGCTGGTTTGGCGGGAGAGTGGTCACAGCAAGAGCAGAACCAACAGTCAGGGCCCGACAAGGTCGTTTTTACCCAGGTTCGGGCCGCGTTGTGCGTAAAACCCTACTCCTGCATGTGTTTAGTTATTTGTTTTAGTTTACTGTAAATCTGTCCCTCTTACAACCTTTCGATTGTTCAAAAAGCCAAAAGTCCTTTCTACTAAGCCTTGGGCCTCCTTTTATAGGCGAAGGGTTCACCACAGTGGCTCAGCCAGTGAATGGTGGGTTCATGAGTGAACAACGCCAACTGCCCGCCATAGTGTTATGCGGTGCATGAAATGCTTCGCCAGACTTCCTGACCTTGCCAGGGGGAGTTGGACACGTACCCACATGTAGCAACTTTGGGGTGTTGCGCTGGCGTGTGAGCGGATGCGTGGTCCATGCATCGGCAGTGGCGTGTTCGTTAGTGGAGGCACTTATAGGACGCGAAGGCGCCCTGGGCCCTCTCCTCTCTTCGGGCCTTCTTTCCCTCCCTAGCAGGGTTACCTTGCCGAGGGCTCTTCTTGTTCCTCTCGGCAGGGAGATGATGGCCTGCCGAGGCTTTGTCAATCTTCCCGGCAAGGATGGCTTGCTGGGGCTCAATCCTTCTTCCTTGGCGGGAGGGTCTCGCCTTGGCAGTGTCTATCTTCCCGGCAGTGAACTCCTGTCGGCGTATCTTCTTCATTCCCAACAAGCGGGCGGTTGTCGGGGGCTTGTAGTCTGCACTTGGTGGGCTTCCGAGCCTTGCTTCCGCCCTATGCTCTAGCGATGCGCCTTGCCGCTGTGGAGGGTGTTGTTGGTGTCCGTTGCACTGGAGACCCCGGTCTTTAGTGCATCGACAGAAGCCCCCAGGTCTGGGCTACACATGCATGTGAGGCATTGTTGGGCCAGGCCCAAAGCGGTGAGCGGACTCGCACGCGCCGGGCTTATCGGAATCGAACCGTTGCAGGCTTTCTTTCCCCATGTCGCACATTGAACACACGAAGTGGGAGAGTGCGCGGCGTGTGTGTGATGGCCCCTTTATTCCCTGAAACCGCTTCTGCCATGCGTAGGGCATGCGCAGCGGCGGTCGGGCAAGTGGCGTTCGTGGCGTCAAAAGTCCTGGGCATGGATGGGCCCGCCCCTGCATGCATTGGCGCATCAGGGCGGTTCCATGTTCCGCTCGTGACTTGAGGGCGATTGGGCGAGAGGGGCGACGGCTTATGGACTGAGGAAGGTAGCCTTCGAGCTTTGCCCTATAAATTAGGGTGTTTGCGCGGAGGTTTTGCCCATCCATCTCACCCTTAAAGCCTTCAGCGCATGTCGCATTGTCTCTCTTGCTTCTTTTCAACTTTGCCGGTGGCACCTGTCCCTAACCATGGTCAGGGGACGGGGCCGGCCTCCGTTGGCCACCAGGGCGGCAATGGGATCCTGCTCGGATCATGCCACAGCTTCTGGGGCTGTAGCCAGTGGCAGCCCCGTCGACCATGGCGGGAGAGGCTCGAGGGGCCGAGGACGCCGGGGACGTTGTCAAGGAGGAAGAGTGCTACTCCGATGTCCCCCGCCTTCCCCTGGGCTTGTTGGGCAGTTGGACGAAACGACGCTGGAGTTCGTCGTGGAGCTGCACGGTGCTCCGCCGGGTCATCTGCACCTCCCCCGCCCTTTCGCTAGGGTGATGGAGGCTGCCAAGCCCCCGGTCTTGTGGTTGTGGGCGCATGACTGCTCCCATGGCGCCATGCAGGTGCGCATGGAATATCCGAAGCGCCACTCCATGCTGCTTGGGCGGGGCTGGAAAGCCTTCGCTCGCTCCCATAGCCTCGAGGATGGGCATATCCTCCGCTTTAAGCTAGCGGAGGTTAATATGCTATCCGTCAAGTTTTACGGGCGCAAATGTGTCTATCCTCCCGGCGGGGAGCTCCTGCTGGGGTCTCTTCTTCATTCCCAACAAGCGGGCGCTTGCCGGGGGCTTGCAGTCTACACTTGGTGGGCTTCCGAGCCTTGCTTGCGCCCTATGCTCCAGCGACGCGCCTTGCCACTGTAGAGGGGGATGCCGATGTCCGCGCACTAGTCCGGGGCACTAGAGACCCCGGTCTTTAGTGCACCGACAAACTCGTTACGATTAATGAGCTTAATGAATGAGCTAATGAGTTGCACGAGTAGCTCATTAACCTCATTAGTAACAACACAACACATATTTTCATATTACGTGACAAAAGTTTCATAGCAGCTCATCCCATCTTTTCAATCTAATCTACCTAGGAGGCAACAAACTAGTGCTTTCCATTTTGTAGTTGCCATCTTCCTTCTTAAGAACCAAACATAAACACTCATCCTATAGCCTGTAACATATCAGAATTTGTTAATGAGCGCTCGCGAGCACTCACGAGCTTAACGAGCTTCAAACGAGCCAATCCGAGCAGGGTTTTTTTCTCGTTAACTTAACAAGCTTAACATGCCGAGCCTTAACAAGTGTGAGCTTAACGAGCATGAGATTAATGAGCCAAGCAACTCGTTAATCCACCCCTACTTATAGCCACTTCACGAAGCATGAAGATGAAATAGAAGAACATCAAAGCTGAATAAGACACCCTCAATGACAGATGGACGCAAGTCCTAGCTGCCGAAGAAGGGTACGTCTACAAATGACAAGGGCAAAACAAAAGTTACCTGCACCGACGTTTACTGCCGCAATTCGACAACGAGGCCTTTGAGCGTGCACCCTAGATGCATTGAGGGCGACCAGCCAGATCGCCGGCCTTGAGGACGGGACATGATGGCTGGTGAAGCCAAGAAGCGATCCAACCCACATGGAGAAGAAGGAAAGAGCCGGTGCAGCCCGGGGACCTATTTGACCTGCACCACAACCTGAATGCTAGAGTAGGCCAGAGCTATCTATGGATCCAGAGGCCCCGCTCCCACTAGACACGACGGGTACCAAGCTTGGGTCGGCCAACATGATAGATCTTGGGAAAAACAACAACATGTTCAGATGACATCCGACCTCCAACACAACTTAGCTTGTGTTAGAGGCGTCACTCACCAATGTGTTTTACAAATGAGGTGATGCAGCATCAGTTCTCCGAAGGGTTCAAACCCATGAACATAGAGCAATACGAAGGGACAACACATCCGGCCATGTGGATCAAAGACTTTGTCCTCCACATACTTATGGCATGAGGAGATGACCTCCATGGCATAAAATACTTGCCATTAAAGCTATAAGGACTAACACGACATTGGCTGAACAACCTCCCTGAAAACTCTATTGGGAGCTGGGAAGAGCTCGAGGATGCTTTTTGAGCAAACTTTTAAGGCACTTATGTCCGACCTCCGGATGCCGATGACCGGAGCCACATTGTCCAAGAAGCTAGCGAGTCATCCCCGCAATTTTGGAACCGATTCCCGACTAAAAAAAACCAAATCATCGACTGTTCGGATGCCGATGCACTAGCCTCCTTCAGGAACAATATCAGGGATGAACGGCTAGCTCGCTAGCTCGGTTAGGACAAGCCGAGAACAATGTTGGCCCTTACCTCAGTTATGACCCGCTCGTGCGTGGGCGAGGACAACTGGCTAGCCCGTCAAAACAACCCTCCTGGAAACCCCAGCACTTCTGAAGCTCAGGATCGCAACAAGAACCCACAGCGCAACAAGAACAAGCATTAAAACAACAACAGCGACACCGAAGATACATTAGTTAACGCTAGATTCAACAACTCAAAGCCCTCGCCAGGGAAGAAACCATCAAAAGGAAATCGGGATGGACCTACTGTGCTGGGAAAAATACTGGATAGACTTTGCCATATTCAAGACACCTCAAACAAGCTCGCCACCCATACCATCCGCAACTGTTGGGTGATAAAACATGCGAGCAAACTTAGAGCCGAGGACCAAGACAAGAGCCCTCGCAGCAAGGACGGTGACGAGCCTCGAAGGCCGAACAACGGAAGCCAAATGCAATTCCCTCATGAAGTAAAAATTTTGAACATGATTTACGTCACGCACATAACCAATAAGGAGAGGAAGCATGCACTCCGGGACGTCTAAGCCATAGAGCCTGTAGCCCCAAAGTTCAAACCATAGTTGGCATGCCCGATCACCTTTGACCGCACAAACCACCTCACTAGTATCTTGTAACAGCCCAAGTGAACCCCTTGCCATTTATGTAACCTTTCCATGTTTGGACCTTCCAACCTGCCATGTGTTTGATTTAATATTAGTTTTGGTTCCCATCTTCTTTGTTGCATCATGGCATCATGGCATTATTCATGTTGTGCATCTTGTGTTCCTCTTGTGTGATGTTCTGTGAGTGTGAGCAATGGTGTTGTGTGCTTGCAAGTGATGGGTGAGCCTAGCTACATGCCTTGTTACTATGAAAAACCCTTGTTTGTTTGAAAAACCTTGCAAACAGTGTGAATTATAGGAGTTGGGTGATATTTTGTTGTTTTAGAAAAATGCGAAGCCATTTTTCTAAAATAGTGCAAAATGTGGTGAATGCAGCAGTATTGTTGTTTGGAAAAAAACCCATTTTATTTTCCTTTGTGTGCATTTTATTTGTTGTGAGATCTTTTAAATAATAAACAGTGGTGGCTATTGTTAAAAGGGAGAGAGGGGTTATCTGGGTCACCTCCCTCTCCTTGCGGCCTAGCCGGCCGTAGCCGCAGCTTAGCAGACGCAGCCCAACGCCGCCCTCGCTCTCCTTTCTAGTGTGGCGCGAGCCTACCAACGTCTCCAACCCCTACTTTCTTCCTCCTTCTTTCCACCTCCCCTCTCGGCGACATAGAGAGAGTGCGAGGCCATGGCCACCATGGCAGCCACTACGACCGCGCCTGCCTATAAAGCATAGGTGTCTATGCCCCCTCCTTCGGGTTTCCCATTTTCCTCATTGCCGCTGCCACCTCTCCGCTTCTCCTCCTTCTTCTGTTAGGTTTAGTGAGAGAGAGAGACAAAGCTGCAGGATTAAGACCGCGTTCACAGATCGTCATCGCCGGCAATCGCCGTCTCCGGTGGCTCCTCCGCTTCGTCCATGGCATCCCAGAGGCCCCTGGTATCTCCGCCAACCATTCCAACCGTTAGGAGGGAAGGAGCTCCCTCCCTCGGCATTCCCGCGTCTTCTTGCCGCATCCGAGGCCCCACTCGCGTTCTTCTCTTGCAGTGCAATCCTCGCTCCGCTCCGAGCTCATTTTCGCGCTCCCCTCGATGAGACGCGTCAGGTCCCCTTTCCCTAGCCTTTGTTCCCGTCGTGCCATCGTGTTTGGCGCCGTCGTCGCGCCGCCGTAGTCGCAGGAGCAGCAGCCCCGCAGCAGAGTGCAGCAATAGCAGCAACTTAGTAGCTGTAGGGACCCGACTCAAAACGAGTCAAGCCTTTGTGTATCTGTGCCATCCCTTGATCAGTATGCTAGCACACAGAGTACATCAATGTATATATCAAAGTGCAATCACATGTAAATAACGTTAAATTGATATATACCTCAAAAATCTCAGCGGAAACAGTAAAAGGGAGTGGAGTCCCAATAAACACCAACGGCAAGTTGAGTGCGGACCGTAACCCTGAATCGTACTCTTACTCGTTGAAGAAAGTATCTGCAACATAAGACGTTGCAGACGTGTAGGTCAGCATATTGAATATTCCGTCAAGTCACAAAAGAGAGAGTGAAAATATCATCTATTCTATATGCATATATGGCAGGTGGGGCTGTAGTTTAAGCTTTGCGTAAAGCAAATTTTTCCTACAACAAGAGAGAGTAAAAGCAAAATTTACTACATTGTTGGTTGTTAATGAGATGGTCCCACCAAGCATTTCTCATACCCAAGTTATCAATATTACCCACATCAATAAGTTAATGGTGTTGGGAATTCCTGATAGTTTCAGTTCCTTTGGCTCAAGATGTCCATGGCCGTGGACCCGGCTAATCGATTAGGTTTGAGTACTTTGCAGAGTTTTGCACACGTTCCCCACAAGATTTGATCGCCTCCGTTGAAGTCCTCACACTTCAGGGTGTTTGAGAACCGGATGATCAAAACAAGGTCTTTCAACGGGTTCCTCTTAGACTCTGACGGTACCCATCCAATCCTACCGTTCTTCTACATCTCGTAGCACCGCCTGTCTAGAGTCACCATGTTGTCCAACCGAGCCAGAGCCCATAATGACCTTGGCTGTGCAAGTAAGCCTTGGGTCTTGAAGTATCCATCCATTTCTTTGTGCCTGGGTGAAGCTTTTCGTAAGATGTCATGGCGCTTCTCCATGCATCCCGAGTCGTCCACTGGTTTCCCCAGGGATCCCATCTAAACCATCCTTCACCCAGAGGTATATTTCGGTCTGAGGTTTTGCAAGTCTTTGAGTCTTCAGGTCTTGATTATTTAGTTCTCGCAACTCTCATGATCAACACTCAACCAAACCCCGTCTACTACGAGCATAGCACAATAACGTCACGCCAAAAGTAACAAGGGTGATGGGTGCCTACCACATGATACTACATCAAGATCCCAATTTCCAAGTACCTACTTTGCATGCAATTGGGTGAAGAAGGTAGAACTACTATGCATATAAAACATAGGTAGAATATGATCAAGGTGACTTGCCTTGCTGATGGTTGTCGAGTTCGAGCGCTTCTAGGTAACAAGCTTCGCACTCCGGGTGATCTAACGACACAAACACATTCACACAATAAGCATCACAATGTCAAGAAATCAAAATATCAAAACTATCAACCAATAGCTGTAGCATAGAGAAGTGAAATTGCCTTCACATAACCAAAACAGAATCTGTTTTGGTGAAAACCCCATGATAAAATATAAAACAAATCTGAAATTTAACCTACTGATAACTAAGATCAATAGTGATTAGTAGCAAAAAGAATCAATTAAAAAGCTATATTTAAACTCCCGGTATAAGCAAAACAAGATTTAAATCAAACCTGTTCTAACTCAATTTCTATAAATTCAAACATAGTCAAATTTTATATTTTCGGAAACTACATAAATTTGGGATCTAACGCAAAAAGAATCAACCTCATTGGTTTTGTAGATCAAAAGCTATTAAGAAAACAAAAACAGAACTATTTCTGTTACAGATTTAAAATAGAAAAAAACGATGACGTGGCACGCTCTGATTGGCCGCATCCGTGCGCTGCTGGAACTAAATAAAAAACGGCCGATAAGTAAGAAAAACGCTTCGGTTAACTTAATAGGTTGACCGGTTCTTTAAAAAACCTGAAAGGGTATGCTCCTCTAATCCTACACCGTTGGATCTAGATCTAAGGGTAAAAAAACAGAGAGGTGAGAGAGATCTCACTGTTGTTGGCAGGGAAGGGGGCCTTCTCCGGCGAGGTGACCGGCAAGGTGGGCTGCTCCGGCGAGGTGGGAGGTCGCCGACGGGGATGGGGGACGGTGGAGGAGGTCCTGCCGCCGGTGGGGAAGGGGCGCGGGGCGTCTGGGGTGAGGAAGTGGCGCCCTGGGCTCGTGGGGTTCCTCCTGTTCGGCTCCTGGCGTGGTCCTTGGCAGAGGGGAGTTGTCGCTGGGGTGTGTTGCAGGGGGGGCGACAAGGTGGGGAAGTGGCGTGGGGTGCAGCGGGGTAGGGGGTGGCGGTAGGGGAGTGGGGCATTGGAGGGGCTCGGCAGGGGCGATGGGGTTTCTAGGAGAGCTCCTAGTGAGCGTTCTTGGCAGGAAGAGGAAGATGGTGGCAAGGTGGCTATGGGCAGGGAGGCATCGATGTGATGGGGAAAATGGAATGAGGAGGGTCGGGACGTTCTTATAGTGGTGATGGGAGTCGAAGGAAGGCAACATATCTCATGAATCGGGGGAGGGAAGCTTCGAGGAAGCTTCTGCCATTGCCACGGATGGAAGGAACGAGAGGAGGAAGAAGAAGGGGTATCTGGGCCTGATGCGTTTCCAATTGTGGCCCAGGGACTTTCCTAATAAAATAGATCTCTTTCCTTTTAATTAAAAACAGGAAATAAAATCTATAAAAGGAAATAGTATATGCTCGGTATATATGGGTATAATATATTAAAATTTTCAGAAAAATATGCCCTATAAGATGGGCATTTTTCCACGGTCAAAAAAATACTTAAAAACGTTTTTTTTCAGGAAATCCTAAATTGGTTTATTTTCTTTTTGCAAATATTATTTTCAAATACCCCTTGGGTTTTCTTGTTCAAATATTTCAAAGGAATATCCCGGGTTTGGAGGGTCATGTTATTTCTCTCTTTTTCTTTCTTGGCAAGGTATTGTTCCCGACATTCCGTGAGTGAAGAAGAAACAAAATGCAAGGCAAAATCGAAAGAAATTCAAATGCCACCTTGATTCAAATTCTTTATAGTTGAAGAAGTCATGCTATCTCCTCTCGGTGATTTTAAAAAGATGAATTTGAATTCATAGGAAAAGGGGAAAGTCATTTTATCCCTTGTCATTCAAAAGTTTTTTCGAAAGTTTCAAAACTTCACCGAAGTTTCAATCACTCAAACATAAAAACAATCAATCTAATAATTATATTAACATTCCAAAATTTGGGATGTTACAGTAGCACAATAGTAGCGCAATAGTAGCTCCTTATTAGCAGCAGCAGCCGGAGTGCCCGCTCGAGATCAGGCCGTCGCCGTTGTGCCGTCGACGCATTCAATCGCCGGTGGCTTGCCCCGTTGCATTTGAATAAGAGGGGCATTGTCCCTCTTATGTTAAGAACCGTGTCATGGCGTAGTGGTGTGGAGGCATGGCTCGCTAGGTAGAGGTCACAAGTTCGACACCCCCCGCGGCCTATGTCCTTTTCCGGCTATTTTGTGGTGTGGTGGCTCTGACTATGGGCTAGGGCCCACATGTCATCTGAAAGGGGCATGGTGACACTTCCAGTGGGACCCCCCTGTTTATTATTTATTTTGGCATTATTTTGTGTTGATAAATAAGTTACCATATTTGGAATTGCCCGAATATGGACGTGCCAAATCTAGTAGTGGCCCAAATAGGAATGTTTTGTCTTATGTTTGATACAGGAATGTAGGTGATTTTCTTTTCAGTGTTGTGGGTGTTTTCCCTAGTGAAAGCACATATTCTCCCTTGGTGATTTCGATAATTCATGACAACATACATTGTCTCTTGGACTAACACATCTACCTGGATGTTTTAGGAAAAGTCCATATAGAGCATTTGCTAAAGGTTTATGTGGAGACACCCCTAGATGCAAGAAAGGAATAATATTGGCTCAAGCTTCAAGCTAGAAGACTCTTCATTTTATATTTGTGATGAATCCCTTTGGACTCCATAGGAAAGACAATAGTATTAAAAGGGGGAGACGTAGTAAAATGAACTCATTGCTCAAATGCTCAAACTTAGCCACCAAAACACTCAGTCATTTTCCCACATATCCACTCTGTCAAGTTCCACAATCACAAATTCGATGTCACCAACATTTCCACATCGGACCCACCGAGTTTGAACCTCAGACAGAACCCTAGCCATTACCACCAGATCGGTGCAACCGAAACTGCATCGGTGCTACCGAGTTCAGTGTGACCAACATTATGTTGCAAAGATACACCCAATTAGAATTTCCGAGTTTGAGTATCGGTGTGACCGAGTTTGGTCATCTGACTATTAGTCACCTTTTCGGTGCCATCGAGTTCAATATATCGGTCTCACCGAGATTCAAAAGTTCACACTTTTAGTGCTAGTTGGTACCACTGAGTTGTCCACTTCGGTGTCACCGAGTTTGCTATTTTGTGTGTAACGGTTGGATTTTGGCTGCTGCCTATATATACCCCTTCACCCACCTCTCATTCGTGGGATAAGCACTCAGGACACACACTTCATTTCCAGATTCATTTTCTGAGAGAGAACCACCAACTCATGTGTTGAGACCAAGATATTCCAATCCAATCATTTGAAACTTGATATCTAGCCTCCCCAAACAGCTTGCAACCAAATCAACCTCTCCTTCCCATTCATATTCTGTGAGAGAGTGATTTGTGTTGAGGAGACTATCTTTAGAAGCACAAGAGCAAGGAGTTCATTGATCTACCACATAAATTACCTTTTGGAGGGTGGTGCCTCCTAGATTGGTTAGGTGTCGCTTGGGAGCATCCTACTTCGTGTTGTGGAGTTGAACCAAGATGTTTGTAAGGGCAAGGAGATAGCCTACTTCGTGAAGATCTACCGTGAGTGAGTCTAGTGCTGTGTGGATGTAAGCCATGGTGGGATAGACAAGGCCGCTTATTTGTGGACCCTCCGTGGACTCTCGCAGCCGTTACCCTATGTGGGTTGAAGTCTCCGCTAACATGGACGTACGATAGAGCTATCGGAACCAAGCCAAAAATCGCCGTGTCAACCTCATGCGTTTGATCTCCCTACCTTATTCCTCTACATTACAATTGCATATTTTACTTTTCGCTACTATACTCTTAGAACTGCATATGTAGGGTGACTTAGACTTGATACAACTGCGAGATTTCCGCCATCCTAGAAATTAGGTTAGGCTAGATTTTTAACTTGACAAGTAGTCTTTCACCCCCCCTCTAGACACATCTTCTATCGATCCCTCGCCTAGTTATATAAATAAGTGTGATATATGGAAATGGGGTAGAAAAACCTGATGAATCCAATGGTGGTTTTGGATTTCACTTTTGAGCTAGTTTGCAAAACTACTATTTTGTGATGATGTGGCATTTTCTGAATTTTGTAGTATTTATTCTAGGCATGCTTTGGTGGATGTGTCAACATGAAAGTGCTAGTGTTTTGTGGGTACTAGGCCCTGGTAATTTTTCTTACCATGATAATCTTGTAGATGAGTGGATTTCTTGCTGTTTAGTAGATAAGAAATTATTGAAGATTCACATGCTAGAATTTCTCTAAGTGTTGGAGACTATTATTTTCTTCCCATGTTGTGATGATGATTCCCATGGATATATTGCTCCTTTGAGTTTGGTCAAATGCTATGATTTGTTCTGTTTGATATCCTCTACATTTGGTGCCTCAAGTTTGTCAATAGGGTCTTGCATCACAGTTTTATTCACAGTCAAAGTTGCTATGCTGATATAAAATGCTGCTAGTTGCACTTGTGGTATTCACCAAGTCCGAGATTCTATAGTTAATTTCTTGCCAGGTTAGATTGGTGATATTAAATATGATGTTGATATTTAGCCCAAGCTAAGTGCTAGTGTTTTGTAGTATATGATGTCCTCTATCACCCTGTTACATTTCATGCCATCAGGTTTTCTGTAGCATAGTATTCTATTGCTGTGAATATACT
Source organism: Hordeum vulgare subsp. vulgare (assembly GCF_904849725.1). Classification (NCBI taxonomy): domain Eukaryota; kingdom Viridiplantae; phylum Streptophyta; class Magnoliopsida; order Poales; family Poaceae; genus Hordeum; species Hordeum vulgare. Next base: position 135,993,953 of record NC_058521.1, read on the forward strand.
ACCAGGTTATAAACTGCTAGTGCAATCTATGATTTTTTACGAAGTCCTAGACTGTGATGATTTTTTGCCATGTTTAGAGCTTGGTAGCTACTGATTTATGCATCTAGCTATATTGTTGTTTGTTAGGTGTTGTTGTACTGTTTGATAGCTCCAGTTCTGTGCCTTGGTTGAATTAATTGGATGGAAGTAGCTACTTGATTTCTATTGAACAAAGTGGTATGTTGCTGTTAGTGGGCAGATTGTTAGTTATTTTGGTTTGGGCTTTGTGTGAGTTGTTCTTGATGGAATTGCGTGATTCTTAGGTCTATTCCACCTAGAATTTTATGCTTAGTCCAGTGGCAACCTTGGAATGCCATGTGAATGCCCATAGCCTATGGTATATTGCTGTTTTCTCTCCCTTGCCTTCCATATCTTGTTTTGTAGTTTCCAAAAGTTCCGTAACTCGGTTTGCGACATTCTTTATATGTTTTTGCACCATTTTATCGTGATGCATCCGTTCCTGCCATGTTCGTGCATGTTCAAAGAAGTTAACCTGAGGTTTTGTCCAGAATGTTAATAACTTAAATAATGCATGAAAGATGACTAGTTTAGCAATGCCATGCTTTGTTTCATGCCACACATGCATCATATATGATTGTGCATCATGTCCTGCATACGTGTGGTGTTATCGAGCGTTGATTGTTGTTTCCCGATTATTTCTTCTCGATAGAGTTCCGAACTGCTTCGGAGTGTGAGGATTCATTCGACTACGTTGGTTTGTCTGCTTCATTGATTCATTCTTCTTCCAAGCGGGATCTCAGGCAAGATAATCATTTCCCTAGATACCATTACTATCATTGACATGCTAGTTGTCTCAATTCTTTCGCTATGCCACACTTCCTACCACGTGTTAAATGTCATCCTCCCAACATTGCCATGAAAACCTCTAACCTTTCCACAACACCTTAAACCACTGGCTATGTTACTGCTTGATGATTCTTCTGTTAACGTTGCTAGTTGCAGGTGTAGTTGCTTACATGTGAATACACGGGACGTTGTTATATCACCATATAATTGCTATTTAATTTAATGCACCTATATACTTGGTAAAAGGTGGAAGGTTTGGCCTTCCAGCCTGGTCTTTTGTTGCACCTTTGTCGTCTTAGTTTCGGACACCTCTTCTATCGATCTCACAATTGGTATCAAAGCAAGGTCTCCAAAACATTGGTTTAAACAGCGTGGAAGGAAGATGGATGCGCCCAATTTGGGGAATATTAGTTGTAGAGTGCCTATTCTTGACGGGGAATATTTTAGACAATGGAAAGATGAAATGCTTGATATATTTGATAAATTCCATTTGCACAAATATGTTGAATATCCCTATGAGCCTCCCGTTGATCCTTTGCATCATTCTCATGATGAAGAAGTTGATATGCTTGGTAATCTTAATAGTGATAATCTAATCATTAGAGGACTACCAAGAAATGTGCTGAACCAATTGCAAAATTTGGAGTGTGCTCATACTTTATGGAAAAACTTAGAGAAAATATATCTCGACTATTCACTGAATAACTTGAGATCATTTTCCATAAATGCATTTCTTTCACAAAATGAAGCCAACCGATCCTAATTTTGATAAAGGCATATTTGAGCTTCGCGACCTCATGCGTGCTAAAGGAGATGTCATTACCATTAACAATGTCATTGTTGGAGCCATTCAGATGCATAAATATGCACATTATCATAGTCAAAATTCTGATGAAATTCTTGTTTCCTATGATGAGGTTATTTTGTCTGACAAGGACAATGTGGAGCATGGCTACTATGATCAAGATGAAGAGTTTGACATCAAGTAAGAGAAGACCATGAGGAACCTTAGTCTTATGGCTAACCTTAGAGACTACATGGCTGGAGGAAAGGAGTGGGTTCTCAACAGTGGATGCACTGATCACATGACTAGAGGTAAAGACATGTTCCACGAGATTACACCAAACAATGGACCTCGGAAGTATGTGACTTTTGGAGACAAGTCCAAAGGTAAGGTGCTTGGTCTTGGTAAGTTGGCCGTATCTCATGACAGTTCCATTCAGAATGTCATGCTTGTTGAATCCCTTGGCTACAATATTCTTTCCGTATCTAGACTAGCATATTTGATTTTCACGTGCTATTTACGAAAGTTGAATGCCGAGTGTTTCGTAGCGACAAACATAACATCGTCTTTACTGTTTGCCATAGAGGTGATCTATACATTGTTGATTTCTCTAAAATATCCAAACCCCGTACATGTATTATTGCAAAATCTTCTAAAGGTTGGTGTCGGGACCCCGATCCTAAGCCATAGGAATCTAGCCTGTAACACATCGCATCCCTTTGTGGTCTCACGCACGGTTAACTCCACGGCTGCAGCCTTACCTTAGCCGGGACCGTTTGCGTCTTTTGACTCACGTATGCGATAGTGTCGCTAGCAATCCAATGTCAAAGAACCCGGATCGACATGTCTAGTCATGAACCAAAGTGGCAGTACCGCACAAGGACAGGCATACATGACCCAACAAAGCAGGTGTCGGTCATCGGCGAATGTAGACGAGTCGTAGCAAGCTACAAGGACTCCATTGCATCACGTGATATTTCCCCAAAGGGGACAGACACAGCAGCTAAGAAGGACACATGCCGGTCAACCAATGTATCCGGAGCAGTAGCGAACTACCAAGGCTCGTTGGATCACAAAGGGGCATTTCCTTGTAAGGAGTGCTACTAAAGTTCACGACTAGGTATTCGAACCCCATACATACCAAGTAAGACACGCGTAAGCATGGCATACCGATATGTATAGATACATCGATGGCATCACAACATAACCATAAACATACAAGCTTTATTTAAGAGGCTCGGAAGAGACACACACATAATATTACACATTAAGGGTCTCACGACCCATAATAGCAGTCATACAATACAAGCCAGCGGAAGAGTTATAAACTGTGTGGGTACAGACAGGGCAACTAGAAGGCACATGGCCTGACTATACTACAGAGCCGACGTAGGGCTAGATCGTAGCTGGGATACCAGCTAATCATCGTCGTCGATGTCTACGAAGAACCCTCCATTAGGGTCATTAGCAACCTCTGCAACATTTATTAAGCAAACCTGAGTACGAAGGTACTCAACAAGACTTTAGGAGAACTAACTACTCATGCAAGGTATCAAAAGGTACTATGGGGTTTCATGCGGGAAGCCAGCATTTGACTCGTGGCTAGACAACTTGCATTTTGAAATTAGTTTTGACAACTTGATTTCTCGCACACGAGTCCACTAACACCACAACAATACACTATCGTGGAATCATTCCGTCTCCATACGAAAATGCCGTCCACGACACTCACGCTTATCTTGACAAATTTTATGAGTAACCATTGAAGTTATCTATGAACAACATATGTCTCCAAGTAGTCCATATCCGCGGACACGGCTATTCGAATAGATCATAACCCTGCAGGGGTGTACTTCGTCACACACGCTCTCGCCACTTATCGCCATGTGCACGTCATGCACCTCGGCAACCTTCAAGCGGAAGCCCAGCGAGGGAGTCGGCCACGACCGTTAACCACACCAGTACCTAGTCCAGGTTTATCGCCTATCTGAGGGTAACCCGTACGGAAGTCTGGCCGGGGTTTCCGCCACGGCCTCAAACGATGTGCGCAGGGTTCCCAAGCCCACCATCCGGGTGCCACTTGGTACACCGTGCCACTGCCTACCGCATCACGGCCCACCTCTCAGGTCAGCACCATGCACGGCCTCCAGCATTACTATAAACACCAGAAACTACTTGCAACTCCTGGACCGAGTACTACGCGATTAATAGGCCGAGCGGGGTCATATTTCAGGGCCCATCATGTGGTAGTATCTAGTCTTGGATTACATATACGGAACTCAGTTCTTAAGGACGGTTCCAATGAAACAACCCGCCATGTACTCCTACACAGCCTTTCACCGGTACCTTTACCAAATCAAGTTCAACACACAACCTTTGCTCATCAAACACATTTCACAATTCTGTTCATCTCCCAGATGACAGACCATACACAACTCTAAGCATAGCATGCATAGCAGGATAAGGCACATCATAGCTCAAGCTACTACCAGGTATGCTATGTTGCAAGGTTTGGCTATTTACTGTGACAAGGTTAAGTCATGCAAAGGAAGTGGGTTCAACTATCGCGGCAAAAGCAGTTGAAGCATCTGATCTTAAATGCAATAAATAGGTGCAGGAGCAAGAACATGGGATTTATCGGGATGATCAAAAGGGTTGCTTGCCTTGTTGCTCAGAGGAGGAACGATATCCATCAGACGGATATTCGGTGGAATCCGGGGGTGCGGAGCCTACCGAAATGTATGGCAACATTCAATAACAATCATATGCACTCAAAATGATGCATGAGCATGGCATGAGAATGCAAGGTGATAAGTTATTATTTTCAACATGTAATAGGTTTAGAGTTGATTTGAATCACATTCGAATAGCAATTCAAACGGGGTATTCTCGGATACCGGTTTAATTGATTCGACCTGATGCTCAGATCAACTTGATGTTAACATGCATGAAATGTCATGTTATGATACTTATTTGTAATTAGGGCAGTGTGTGATCATTGCATATATAATGAAATTTGAATGTTTTTGCAAATTCCATTTATAAAGTGATTAAAAGAATTGAATTATTCCTTATTTCACAATTTAGGGTTCTGTAACTTTTTCAAACATGGTTGAAAATAGCATAATCAGAATCCTTGAATTTTTCTGATACTTTTTCATATATAAATTATTTTCATTGGAGTTACAGATTAATTTCTATGATTTTTACAAATTTTAGCAATTTCCTGAATTAGTTTTAAACTAGAAATTCTATTTATTGCCTCAGGCTGACGTCAGCAGGTCAGCCGACCTGTTCAGGTCAAACCTGACAGGGGGCCCCACTGGTCAGCCTCTCTGGTACTAATCCCGCGCTGACCAGCCCTGACTGAAATTTGACTTGGCCTTGGGCCCACTTGTCAGCGAGTGATTAGGTCACTAATCGGCTGGGTTAGCTTACCACGTCGACATCCACCGGCGGCGAGGTCGTCCTCGCCGGCGGGGAGCCTCCGGCGACCACCAGCACGGCGGAGGGGCTCGGAAAACGGCGCACAGGGGGCCAAATGCTGCGCGGAGAGCACCAGAGGAACGGCACGTCTCCCGCAGCTTCATTTCTGTGCCTAGACGGGGCTGATCTGGCCGGAGATGACGCCGGCGACGAGCTTGGCGGCGGCCAAGGCTCGAGCGTCATCGGGGCCTTTGAATCAGGGGGATCTACGCTCGGTTCTTAGCTGCTACGGCATCTACACGTCGTCCTGGAGCTGCTGGTGCCCTCGGAAGGACGAGCTGATCACCGGAGGGCTACCGGCGACGAGCGGCAGCGGCGGTCCTCGTCGGGCTCCGGTGAAACTAGAGCTAGAGGAGGGGATCGACGGGGAAAACTTAGGGGAAACGACCGCATGCTCACGGGGAGTGCAGAGCAGAGCTTAGACGGCTCGGGGAAGGCCTGGGGGCGACGAATCGACGGGAGAGGTCCGGCGGCCGGAGGTGGAAGACGACGGCGTTGCGGGCGTTGCAGGGCTCGAGGAAGCTTCGGCTTCTGCAGAGACGACCAGGGCGACGAGGCGGAGCTAATGGCATGCTCTGGGAGGGGATCCTATGGCCAGGGGCACGGGCAGCTCGAGCTCGAGCTCGGCTCTAATGGCGGCAGCAAGGAGGAGGAGGAGATCCGGGAGGAGGGGGAGAACCGAGGCGGGGAATGGATAGGGGAGGCTCTGGGGAGCTTATCCCCGTCGTCGCCAGCGCGAGGCGGCGGCCAGGCAGGCACGCAGGTGCGTGGCCGCGCCGGAGGAGGCGGCGGCCACCTCCTGCTGCCTACTGGCGCGAGGGAGGGGACGAGCGGGGAGATGGGCCGGGCTAGGCTTGGGCGACAGGTAAGTTTTTTTCCATTTTCTCTGTTTTTGTTTTTCTGTTTTGCTAACTATTGTTTTGCTAATTATTTCAGCTCCAAAACAAAAAGTAAAAACTATTTTAGACCTCCTGAAATATTTGTTATAATATCCCCACTCATTTCCAAGGTTTTCAACATTTTTGGAAATTTATAGATTCTGATTTCAAATTTAATACTTGAAACCAGTAGGCTTTTTCATTTATTCAAAAAGCTTAAGGTGTCAAGAAAATAGTTTTCTCCAATGCTCATTTACTTTCATGATTTATCAGAAAGTTTGAACATTTCTTGAGGCCATTTTGGGTTCATTGATTTTGAACTAGTTTGAGATTTCCTTTAATTGAAATGGTGGCTAGGGTTTTGAGTTTTTCCTTTGCCACTTTGTTGTTTTTGTTGAAACTTCTTAGATGCAAATGCGAAGAAGACATGAGCACAATGCTATCTTGCTTAAGGGTTAGGGATGTGACAACTCACCCCCACTCAAAAGAATCTCGTCCCGAGATTTAGAAGTCGTCGGGAATAACGCATGATACTCAAGTCGGAGACGATCCTCTCTTTCCCAAGTTGCCTCCTTTTCAGAATGATTTGACCATTGAACTTTAAGAAACTTGACGTTTCGACGTCGAGTGGTACGCTCAGCTTGATCAAGAATACGCACGGGGTATTCTCGGTAGGAAAGGTTATCTTGTAGATCAAGCCTTTCGTGGTCCATTTCACGGATAGGATCCGAAAAGCAACGCCTGAGTTTCGAGACGTGGAAAACATCATGAACCTTGGAAAGATGCGGAGGAAGTTCCAACTGGTAGGCAACTTCTCCTCGTTTGGCAAGAATGCGAAAAGGACCAACGTAACGAGGAGCCAATTTTCCCTTGATACCGAATCGATGGGTACCCTTCAAAGGTGTAACCCGAAGGTAAGCCTTCTCGTCAACTTCAAAGGTCACAGCCTTATGATGACGATCATATTGGCTCTTTTGACGAGACTGGGCTGTTTTCAACTTCTCACGAATAATGCGAACCTGCTCTTCTGCATCTTGGATCATATCCGGGCCAAAGAGTTGCCTCTCTCCGGTTTCTGACCAATTAAGAGGTGTTCGACATCTTCGTCCATAGAGAACTTCAAAAGGGGCTTTGCCCAAGCTTGATTGATAACTATTGTTATAAGCGATTTCGGCGAATGGAAGGCACTTCTCCCAATTCATACCGAACGAAATAACACATGCTCGGAGCATATCTTCTAGGATTTGATTCACTCTTTCTACTTGACCACTTGATTGGAGATGGAAAGCAGTGCTAAAAGATAGGTGAGTCCCCATGGCATTCTGAAAACTTTCCCAGAAGCGAGAAGTAAAGATACTTCCACGGTCCGAGTTAATTTCCAGGGGAACACCTTGAAGAGACACTATTCGAGAGATATATAACTCTGCTAGCTGGCTAGCTGTTATACTCTCACGAACAGGAAGAAAATGAGCCACTTTGGAAAGACGGTCAATGACCACAAAGATAGCATTATTTCCTTTCTTGGTCTTGGGAAATCCGGTAATGAAATCCATGCTAACCTTATCCCATTTCCATTCAGGAATAGCTAAAGGTTGAAGGGTGCTAGCAGGCCTTTGATGTTCTGCCTTAACTCGGCGACAAACGTCGCAGTTAGCAATGAACTCAGCAATTTCTCTCTTCATCCTAGTCCACCAGAACCTCTGGCGTAGGTCCTGATACATCTTAGTACTACCGGGATGAATGGTGAGAGGAGAATCATGAGCCTCCTTAAGGATTAACTGCCTTAGATGTGGGTTCTTAGGAACCACTAAACAATTCTGGAAGAACACAACATGTTGATCATTCATGGAAAATTCTTTAGCGTTTCCGCTAAAAATATTCCCCTTGATCCGTGATATTCCCTTGTCACGCTTTTGGCCAGCTATAATTTCATCCTTAAGAGTAGGCTTCGCCACCAGGGTGGAAAGGAATCCTTGAGGGACAATATGAAGATTCAACTTCCGAAAGTCCTCATGGAGATGTGGTTGACCTTGTTGTAGCATCAAATTGTTACAATAAGATTTACGACTTAGTGCATCGGCCATAACATTGGCCTTCCCCGGGGTGTAAGTTATCCCTAAGTCGTAATCCGAGATCAACTCAACCCACCGTATTTGCCTGAGATTCAAATCCGGCTGGGTGAAGATATATTTCAGACTTTGGTGATCAGTGAATATTTCGCAACGATTACCCAAAAGGTAATGTCGCCAGGTTTTTAGTGCATGGACCACAGCTGCAAGCTCAAGGTCATGTGTGGGATAATTATCCTCATGTGGACGCAACTGTCGAGATGCGTATGCGATCACATGACGATCTTGCATGAGAATGCAACCTAATCCTTGTCGCGAGGCGTCGCAATAGATAACAAACTCCTTAGAAAAATCTGGTGGTAGCAACACAGGTGCGGAAGTCAGGCGTCTTTTCAGTTCCTGAAAACTATGCTCACACTGTGGTGTCCACTCGAACTTTTTATCCTTCTCGAGGAGTTCCGTTAGAGGCTTTGCAACCTTGGAGAAATTCTCGACGAAGCGGCGACAATAGCTCGCTAGACCAAGAAAACTCCTAACTTGCTTAACCGATTCAGGTTGAGTCCAATCAAGGACAGCTTGAACTCTCTCGGGATTGACAGCAATACCCTTACTAGAGATTACGTGGCCTAGATAGGTCACTTGTGGTAACCAGAATTCACATTTTGAAAATTTGGCATAAAGGCGATGCTCTCGAAGTTTCATCAATACCAGCCTTAGATGCTCGGCATGTTTTTGTTCATTCTTTGAGTAGATGAGAATATCATCGAGGTATACTACGACGAATTTATCCAAATACTCCATGAAGATTGAATTCATCAGCCGAGAGAAGGTGGCTGGGGCATTGGTTAAACCGAAGGACATAACGGTGTACTCGTATTGGCCATAACGAGTAACAAAAGCCGTTTTTGGAATGTCCCCGTTCTTGATCTTGATTTGATGGTATCCCAACCTCAAATCCATTTTGGAGAAGACTGAGGATCCAGCGAGCTGATCGTACAAGTCGTTGATCCTGGGGAGCGGATACTTGTTCTTAATGGTGACCAGATTAACTGGTCGGTAATCTACAACCATCCGATCCGTTCCGTCTTTCTTCTTGACGAAGAGGACGGGGCAAGCCCAAGGAGAAGAGCTAGGACGAATGAAACCCTTGTTCAAGGCCTCATCTAATTGCTTCTTAAGTTCGGCTAGCTCCAGGGGTGCCATCTTATAAGGTCTTCTGGCTATTGGAACAGTTCCCGGAACAAGATCTATCACAAACTCTACATCTCTGTCACGTGGAATTCCTGGCAGTTCCTCTGGAAAAACATCCGGGAAGTCACGGACTACCGGAATGTCTTCAAGTTCCGGAAGGGGGTTGGCATTTAGGGAATAGAGTTGGCATTTGGCAGCTCGAGTAGAGACATTTACTATCTCACCCGAGGGATGGGTAAGCTGGATATTTCTAGAATGAGTATCAATCTTGGCATAGTGAGCTGACATCCAGTCCATGCCCAAGATGATATTAATATCCGAAGATTTCAATGATATCAATGAGGCTAGAAAAACTAGCCTGTCTACTAGAATTTCATTGTCATAGGTTATCCTAGAGGTTTGCCATTTACTACCAGGGGTTTGGACAACCAATGGGATTGGCATATCACAAAATGACATGTTATGCAACTGTGCCTAACTTTCTGAAATGAAGGAGTGAGAAGACCCAGTGTCAAAGAGAACGGACGCTGGGTGATGATTAACAAGAAGCGTACCCAGCATGACGTCGTGATCCTCTGCAGCTTCTTATGCTGACACATAGTTCACACGGCCACGTGCAGGAGTTGGCTTCACATAGTATGCTTTGCCCGACTTGGCCTACCCGACGGACTTTCCGGGTTGCTTGGCACCCACATTCTGAGGACACTCACGGGAATAATGCCCTGGTTCTCCACACTTGTAGCATATCACCTGGTTGGCACATGGTGCAGCATTGCTAGCTGGACCACCATAAGCTTTTGCTGGAGGGTTGGCCTGATTCGTATGAGGCGCCACGTAGGATGGCCTCGGAGTGTATCTTGGCGGCAGAGAACTGTTTGGAACCCACAACCTGCATTTTGGAAACGCGGAACCAGAAGATGAGCCAAAGTCACGGGAGTGCTTCCTTGTGGCTTCGAAGTCAGTATGACCAGTCTCCGCACTGATCGCTTTGTTGACCAGGGCTTGAAAACTTGCACACTCATGGAGGCGCAGGTCTCGACGGAGCTCAGGGCTCAGACCCTTACGGAATCTTGCTTGCTTCTTGGCGTCAGTAGACACCTCCTCTGTTGCATAGCGGGCAAGGTTACCGAACTCGCGGCTATAGGCATCCACAGACAACTTGCCCTGAGTGAAGGAACAGAACTCCTCTCTCTTTCTGTCCATCAGGCCCTCTGGAATATGGTGCAGACGAAAAGTTGCGCTGAAGTCTGCCCATGTGGCCACTGGTTCAGCGGGACGCATAGCTTCAAAATTCTCCCACCACAGATTGGCGGGTCCCTCCAGGAAATACGTCGCGAAGGTCACCTTGTCGGCCTCAGACACATTCGCAGAGTGAATCTTGCGTGAGATGCTGCACAGCCAGTCATCAGCGTCGAGGGGATCGACGGAATGATGAAACTTTGGAGGATTCAGCTTCACAAAGTCATTGAGGGACACTGCAGCATTCCTAGGCTGTCGAGCCGTATTCTTCTCAATACGCTCTAGCAGTCGGTTGGTCTCCCTTTTGTTTCTTTCTGCTTCAAGCATCACTTCCACCAGAGAAGGTGGGTGAGGCAGGTCTTCCTGCGACGCTTGACTACCCTCGCCTTGCTCATGAGCAGGGGCACGGTTCAACCTGGTGAACACCATCCTGATAAACAAACTCGTAGCTTAGACCAATATCATATCAATACTAGCTATGGATTAAGAATGTACTGAACACACGGAATGCGGAAATGAATATCCGAACAACATGGTAACAAGCAACTGCTATATATACACCATGGTTCATACACACCCTTACATAGTTCAGTACAAACTTACTCGAAGAGCAAACTACTGAAATGGTGGAACTACTCATCAGAGGCTTAGAAGCTTCCTATACATTATTTATCTAGGCCTCCGGAATTCATTTCACCTTACTACCATACTTCACAAGTCACGCAGGACTGTGAATGTACGGCTACTACCATAATATCCTTCCGCTCACAGCTCAGGCATCCGCATAGAACATCTCATAGAGATTACCTCCATGACCTGGAAGCTCAACCTGCGGATCAGGAAACACTCTAGCCTGAGATCCCTGGGGTCCATAAGGACACGGATGTGGCCTTGGTCCCCTGACTGGTGGTAAGAGGGGTCCCCGAAGAGGTGTGACTCCTCCTATGGCTGGCCAGTCAACGTGGGCCGGAAGATGGGTTCTAACAGGGTTCAGCATCTCCATCTCTCCATACCCTGTCTGGACTACCGGTGCGTGCTGCGTCAAAGCTGTCCACAGACGGGCACGGGTAGCATAAAGCTCCATGCGGAGAGCACGAGCACCCCTGTCTCTGTTCTCTAGCATCTCAATAGTGGACTGCAGAAGTGGATCCTCCATAGAAAAATCAAAATAGACTCCACTGAGGTATCCCTCTTCACCAGACTGAGAGGCCGGAACATAGCAGAACTCTGAATTCTGCAGCAGTGCATGTCTCACTCTCATAATAGTCAGCATTGAATAGGCAGCATCCTGTACTGCCATGTCAACGGTGACCCCCAACCCATAGGACCAATGGATTGGCTTCTCCGCTCCAGGATAGTCTGGGAATACCCTAACAGTGCAGATGTACTGGCTCTGGTTGAAGTCTCGGTACTATTCCTCTACCGTGTACTCGGGGTACCAGCGGTAACCGCACACCGACATCACCCTGACCAGCATGGCCGTATGACCCGGTACATCAATGCACCTAGTCAGACGTACCACCTGACGAGAAGGACGGCCAGGCATCTGTAAATAGAGAGTAATGCAAAAGCATTAGAGCTCTGAATGCAAAATTGGGCAGCATAAGGGCTGTAAATGCTCAAAACAAATTTGAGACAACCCAAAATGGAATAGCATAACCACTCAACTATCAAGTTCAACTCTCTGATCATCAAACTTACTTCCTGTTTCCTGAGAATAAAAGAAACCCAATATCTCTCAACCCGTAGTCCTATAAGCTACCGATCGGAAACACGAGCCTAGGAGAAGATGAGTAACCTAGTCCTTAATTCCCGCAGAAGAGACGAGGATGACCAGAATAGAATAACTTGGGAAGAGAACAAGAGTCTTACGTTCCCTTCCACAAACAATTCCCTTATATATAACTAAAGCAATTCTAGACTCAACTTCGACCAGTTTGGCTTAGTAATCCTACAGTCAGACAGGCTCTGATACCAACGCTGTCGGGACCCCGATCCTAAGCCATAGGAATCTAGCCTGTAACACATCGCATCCCTTTGTGGTCTCACGCACGGTTTACTCCATGGCTGCAGCCTTACCTTAGCCGGGATCGTTTGCGTCTTTTGACTCACGTATGCGATAGTGTCGCTAGCAATCCAATGTCAAAGAACCCGGATCGACATCTCTAGTCATGAACCAAAGTGGCAGTACCGCACAAGGACACGCATACATGACCCAACAAAGCAGGTGTCGGTCATCGGCGAATGTAGACGAGTCGTAGCAAGCTACAAGGACTCCATTACATCGCGTGACATTTCCCCAAAGGGGACAGACACAGCAGCTAAGAAGGACACATGCCGGTCAACTAATGTATCCGGAGCAGTAGCGAACTACCAAGGCTCGTTGGATCACAAAGGGGCATTTCCTTGTAAGGAGTGCTACTAAAGTTCACGACTAGGTATTCGAACCCCATACATACCAAGTAAGACACGCGTACGCATGGCATACCGATATGTATAGATACATCGATGGCATCACAACATAACCATAAACATACAAGCTTTATTTAAGAGGCTTGGAAGAGACACACACATAATATTACACATTAAGGGTCTCACGACCCATAATAGCAGTCATACAATACAAGCCAGCGGAAGAGTTATAAACTGTGTGGGTACAGACAGGGCAACTAGAAGGCACATGGCCTGACTATACTACAGAGCCGACGTAGGGCTAGATCATAGCTGGGATACCAGCCAATCGTCGTCGTCGATGTCTACGAAGAACCCTCCATTAGGGTCATTAGAAACCTCTACAACATTTATTAAGCAAACCTGAGTACGAAGGTACTCAGCAAGACTTTAGGAGAACTAACTACTCATGCAAGGTATCAAAAGGTACTATGGGGTTTCATGCGGGAAGCCAGCATTTGACTCGTGGCTAGACAACTTGCATTTTGAAATTAGTTTTGACAACTTGATTTCTCGCACACGAGTCCACTAACACCACAACAATACACTATCGTGGAATCATTCCGTCTCCATACGGAAATGCCGTCCACGACACTCACGCTTATCTTGACAAATTTTATGAGTAACCATTGAAGTTATCTATGAACAACATATGTCTCCAAGTAGTCCATATCCCCGGACACGGCTATTCGAATAGATCATAACCCTGCAGGGGTGTACTTCGTCACACACGCTCTCGCCACTTATCGCCATGTGCACGTCATGCACCTCGGCAACCTTCAAGCGGAAGCCCAGCGAGGGAGTCGGCCACGACCGTTAACCACACCAGTACCTAGTCCAGGTTTATCGCCTATCTGAGGGTAACCCGTACGGAAGTCTGGCCGGGGTTTCCGCCACGGCCTCAAACGATGTGCGCAGGGTTCCCAAGCCCACCATCCGGGTGCCACTTGGTACACCGTGCCACTGCCTACCGCATCACGGCCCACCTCTCAGGTCAGCACCATGCACGGCCTCCAGCATTACTATAAACACCAGAAACTACTTGCAACTCCTGGACCGAGTACTACACGATTAATAGGCCGAGCGGGGTCATATTTCAGGGCCCATCATGTGGTAGTATCTAGTCTTGGATTACATATACGGAACTCAGTTCTTAAGGACGGTTCCAATGAAACAACCCGCCATGTACTCCTACACAGCCTTTCACCGGTACCTTTACCAAATCAAGTTCAACACACAACCTTTGCTCATCAAACACATTTCACAATTCTGTTCATCTCCCAGATGACAGACCATACACAACTCTAAGCATAGCATGCATAGCAGGATAAGGCACATCATAGCTCAAGCTACTACCAGGTATGCTAGGTTGCAAGGTTTGGCTATTTACTGTGACAAGGTTAAGTCATGCAAAGGAAGTGGGTTCAACTATCGCGGCAAAAGCAGTTGAAGCATCTGATCTTAAATGCAATAAATAGGTGCAGGAGCAAGAACATGGGATTTATCGGGATGATCAAAAGGGTTGCTTGCCTTGTTGCTCAGAGGAGGAACGATATCCATCAGACGGATATTCGGTGGAATCCGGGGGTGCGGAGCCTACCGAAATGTATGGCAACATTCAATAACAATCATATGCACTCAAAATGATGCATGAGCATGGCATGAGAATGCAAGGTGATAAGTTATTATTTTCAACATGTAATAGGTTTAGAGTTGATTTGAATCACATTCGAATAGCAATTCAAACGGGGTATTCTCGGATACCGGTTTAATTGATTCGACCTGATGCTCAGATCAACTTGATGTTAACATGCATGAAATGTCATGTTATGATACTGATTTGTAATTAGGGCAGTGTGTGATCATTGCATATATAATGAAATTTGAATGTTTTTGCAAATTCCATTTATAAAGTGATTAAAAGAATTGAATTATTCCTTATTTCACAATTTAGGGTTCTCTAACTTTTTCAAACATGGTTGAAAATAGCATAATCAGAATCCTTGAATTTTTATGATACTTTTTCATATATAAATTATTTTCATTGGAGTTACAGATTAATTTCTATGATTTTTAAAAATTTTACCAATTTCCTGAATTAGTTTTAAACTGGAAATTCTATTTATTGCCTCGGGCTGACGTCAGCAGGTCAGCCGACCTGTTCAGGTCAAACCTGACAGGGGGCCCCACTGGTCAGCCTCTCTGGGACTAATCCCGCGCTGACCAGCCCTAACAGAAGTTTGACTTGGCCTTGGGCCCACTTGTCAGCGAGTGATTAGGTCACTAATCAGCTGGGTTAGCTTGCCACGTCGACATCCACCGGCGGCGAGGTCGTCCTCGCCTGCGGGGAGCCTCCGGCGACCACCAGCACGGCGGAGGGGCTCGGAAAACGGCGCAGAGGGGGGCCAAATGCTGCGCGGAGAGCACCAGAGGAACGACACGTCTCCCGCAGCTTCATTTCTGTGCCTAGCCGGGGCTGATCTGGCCAGAGATGACGCCGGCGACGAGCTTGGCGGTGGCCAAGGCTCGGGCGTCATCGGGGCCTTTGAATCAGGGGGATCTACGCTCGGTTCGTAGCTGCTACGACATCTACGC
Organism: Hordeum vulgare subsp. vulgare; assembly: GCF_904849725.1. Taxonomy (NCBI): domain Eukaryota; kingdom Viridiplantae; phylum Streptophyta; class Magnoliopsida; order Poales; family Poaceae; genus Hordeum; species Hordeum vulgare. The sequence goes on from NC_058521.1 coordinate 136,009,492, forward strand.
GTCGTCCTGGAGCTGCTGGTGCCCTCGGAAGGACGAGCTGATCATCAGAGGGCTACCGGCGACGAGCGGCAGCGGCGGTCCTCGTCGGGCTCCGGTGAAACTAGAGCTAGAGGAGGGGATCGACGGGGAAAACTTAGGGGAAACGACCGCATGCTCACGCGGAGTGCAGAGCAGAGCTTAGACGGCTCGGGGAAGGCCTGGGGGCGACGAATCGACGGGAGAGGTCCGGCGGCCGGAGGTGGAAGACGACGGCGTTGCGGGCGTTGCAGGGCTCGAGGAAGCTTCGGCTTCTGTAGAGACGACCAGGGCAACGAGGCGGAGCTAATGGCGTGCCCTGGGAGGGGATCCTATGGCCAGGGGCATGGGCAGCTCGAGCTCGAGCTCGGCTCTAATGGCGGCAGCAAGGAGGAGGAGGAGATCCGGGAGGAGGGGCAGAACCGAGGCGGGGAATGGATAGGGGAGGCTCTGGGGAGCTTATCCCTGTCGTCGCCAGCGCGAGGCGGCGGCTAGGCAGGCACGCAGGTGCGTGGCCGCGCCGGAGGAGGCGGCGACCACCTCTTGCTGCCTACTGGCGCGAGGGAGGGGACGAGCGGGGAGATGGGCCGGGCCAGTCTTGGGCGACAGGTAAGTTTTTTTTCCATTTTCTCGGTTTTTGTTTTTCTGTTTTGCTAACTATTGTTTTGCTAATTATTTCATCTCCAAAACAAAAGGTAAAAACTATTTTAGACCTCCTGAAATATTTGTTATAATATCCCCACTCATTTCCAAGGTTTTCAACATTTTTGGAAATTTATAGATTCTGATTTCAAATTTAGTACTTGAAACCAGTAGCCTTTTTCATTTATTCAAAAATCTTAAGGTGTCAAGAAAATAGTTTTCTCCAATGCTCATTTACTTTCATGATTTATCAGAAAGTTTGAACATTTCTTGAGGCCATTTTGGGTTCATTGATTTTGAACTAGTTTGAGATTTCCTTTAAATGAAATGGTGGCTAGGGTTTTGAGTTTTTCCTTTGCCACTTTGTTGTTTTTGTTGAAACTACTTAGATGCAAATGCAAAGAAGACATGATCACAATGCTATCTTGCTTAAGGGTTAGGGATGTGACAGTTGGTTATGGCATAGAAGGCTTGGACATGTTTGTATGTGTAATCTTGACAAACTTATCAAAGGTGATCATATTCTTGGTGTTAGAGATGCTATCTTTGACAAAGATATACTTTGAAGTGCTTGTCCAGCAGGAAAACAAGTTGGAGGAATTCATCCCGTGAAGAACATCATGACCACTAAAAGACCCCTCGAGCTGCTTCACATGGATCTCTTTGGTCCCAACGCTTATAAGAGCCTCGTGGAAATTCTTATGGTCTAGTTATTGTTGATGATTTTTCCGGATTTACGTGGGTTTTATTTCTCAACGATAAGTCCCAGGTACAAATGATCTTCAGGAACTTTGCTCGAAAAGATCAAAACCAGTTTGAAGTGAAGATAAAGAAGGTTCAGAGCGACAACGGAATGGAGTTCACGAACACTAATGTGGATACTTTTCTTGATAAAGAAGGTATCTTACATGAGTTCTCTGCGACGTACACAACTCAACAAAATGGAGTTATTGTGAGGAAGAATCTGGCGCTCATAGAGATGGTGAGAACAATGCTTGACAAATACAAGACTCCAAGACACTTTTGGGGCAGAAGCCGTGGAAACAGCTTGGCATGCCATAAACTAACTCTACCTGCACAAGCTTATCGGTAAAACGACATACGAGCTACTCAGCGGTAACAAACCCCAAGTTGGATACTTTCGAGTATTCGGCTGTAAGTGCTATATTCTTGATAAGAATCATCGCTCTAAATTTGCACCTAAATCTAATGAAGGTTTCCTTCTTGGTTACGTATCAAACTCTCACACTTACCGTGTCTACAACAACTTCACTCAAAAAGTTGAAGAGACGGTAGATGTGAAGTTTGATGAGACTAACGGTTCACATCTCAAACAATTGTCTATTGATATAGGAGATAACGAAACTTCGGAAGCTATCTAAGATTGTCCATTGGCAAGATTCGTCCCATGGAGGTGAAGGAAAGCACTTCATCAACTCAAGTGGAAGCTCCTACTTCGCGTCAAGGCGAACGGAAAATTGAAATGGAAGCATCCACAAGCGGTACACGACATGATGGAGAAGAGGAAGAGAAACATCCTAACGATCCACCTCAACCTTCCTCACCACCACCTCCAGAAGAGGATGGTGCCAACGAGAATGCTCAAGATGACGATGAAGAAAAAGAAGCTCCTCCATCCAACAAGAAGAAGCTATTAAGAGTTAGAGTAAGAGTGGACAGAGGTCATCCGCTGAAACAAATCTACGCCGATATAAATAACAAGAGAATCACTCTCTCTAAATCTCGTTTAGCTAACTTTTGTGAGCATTTTATTTCATATCTAGCATTGAACCCTTGAAGGTAGAAGAAGCTCTCCAAGATCCAAATTGGGTGAATGCCATGCATGAAGAGCTACACAACTTCGAGAGGAACCAAGTATGGACACTTGCTGAAAACCGGAAGGCGATAAGAATATCATTGGTACAAGATGGGTGTTTCGGAACAAGAAAATGAAGACGGACAAGTTGTACGCAATAAACCACGTCTCATAGCCCAAGGATACACGCAAGTCGAAGGTATGGACTATGCTGGGACTTATGCTCTTGTTGCTAGACTTTAAGCCATTCATAGTCTTCTAGCTTATGCCAATCAACATGATATAACTCTCTACCAAATGGATATTAAAAGAGCCTTTCTCAATGGAGAAATTGAAGAGGAAGTTTATGTTAAACAACCTCCTGGTTTTGTGAACCCTAAGAAACCTGATCATGTTTCAAAACTTTGTAAAGCCTTATATGGTCTTAAACAAGCACCTAGAACTTGGTACAAATGCCTAACAAAGTGTCTCATTGAAAAGGGTTTTCAGATTGGAAAAATTGATGCAACCTTATTCACTAAAAGAGTAAATGATGAACTATTTGTTTGTCAAATATATGTGGAAGATATTATCTTTGGCTCTACTAACCCACATTTTAGTGAAAATTTTGGAAAGCTGATGTCAGAGAAGTACGAGATGTCCATGATGAGTGAACTGAAGATCTTCCTTGGATTGCAAATCAAACAATCGAGAGAGGGGACGTTCATCTCTCAAAAGAAGTACACCAAGGAATTCATCAGGAAGTTTAACATGCAAGAATGCAAAGGTATGAGAACCCCCATGCCTACTAGTGGACATCTTGACCTCACTAAGGATGATGCACCCGTTGATCAAAAGGTTTAACGATCAATGATAGGATCATTGTTAAATCTGTGTGCCTCTCGTCCTGATATCATGCTAAGTGTTTGCATGTGTTCCCGCTATCAAGCAGCACCTAAAGAGTGTCATCTATTATCTGTGAAAAGGATAGTGAGATACCTCATACATACACCAAACTTTGGCATATGGTATCCCAAGGGATCTTCTTTTGATCTTGTTGGCTATTCCAACTCGGACTATGCTGGAGACAAGGTTGATAGAAAATCCACCTCGGGTACATGCCAATTTCTTGGGAGATCCCTTGTCTCTTGGACATCCAAGAAACAAAACTCAGTATCCTTATCAATTGTCGAAGCTGAATACATTGCTGCTCAATCATGCTGTACTCAATTACTATGGATGTCTGCTACCTCTTGAGCTTGCATTGGTTTTTACCGTGAAGAGGAAAGGGTGATGCAGCACAGTAGCAGTAAGTATTTCCCTCAGTTTGAGAACCATGGTATCAATCCAGTAGGAGTATCAAGGCAAGTCTCCAATGTACCTACACAAAAACAGCAAACTTGCACCCAACGCTACAAAGGGGTTGTCCATCCCTTCACGATTGATTGCAAGGTGATATCTGAAGGCAGAAAGTGCAACAAAGTAAAAGTGTAGGGCTGAAAATATGATGTGAAGTAGACCCGGGGGCCATAGTGTTCATTAGAGGCATCTCTCAAGATAGCAAATATTACGGTGGGTGAACGAATTACCGTCGAGCAATTGATAGTACCGCACAAAGTCATGATGATATCTAAGGCAATGATCGTACATATAGGCATCACGTCCGAGATAAGTAGACCGATACTTTCTGCATCTACTACTATTACTCCACACATCGACTGCTATCCAGCATGCATCTAGTGTATTGAGTTCATGACAAACAGAGTAACGCCTTAAGCAAGATGACATGATGTAGAGGAATAAATTCATGCAACATATATAAAACCCATCTTTTTACCCTTGATGGCAACAACATGATGCGTGCTTTGCTACCCCTTCTGTCACTGGGTGAGGTCACCGCACGGTATGAACCCAAAACCAAGCACTTCTCCCATTGCAAGAATCATAGATCAAGTTGGCCAAACAAAACCCACAACTCGAAGAGAATTACAAGGATATGAAATCATGCATATAAGAGGTCAGAAGAAACTCAAATAAGATTCATAGATAATCCGATCATCAATCCACAATTCATCGGATCGCAACAAACAGACCGCAAAAGAAGATTACATCGGATAGATCTCCATGAAGATCATGGAGAACTTTGTATTGAAGATCCAAGAGAGAGAAGAATCCATCTAGCTACTAGCTATGGACCCGAAGGTCTATGGTGAACTACTCACGCATCATCGGAGAGGCAATGGTGTTGATGAAGAAGCCCTCCGTATCCGAACCCCCCGTGTCGTGGGTATAAGTCTGACAGTAGATGTGTAGGGTACGAAAGGATGGGCAGTGCCTTAGCTACGGCAAGGATGTATGAGTTCATGCCCCTCTACGGTGGAGGTAAAAGCCCTACGTCTCAGTGCTCTTGGGAGCTTAGTGTCGGGTGGAATATAGGATTACAGTAAATGCCAACCCCTGCACCAGTGGGGAAGGGCGGTTTATATAGAGTACGCTACCCTTCATAATGGCCCGGTGGACAGGGGTGGAATAGTGGCGAATAAATGCCTACGTTACAGGTAACATATGCCTTAAATGTTAATAATGGTGTATGAAAACGTATGACCGTTGCCCTCCTGGGAGGTTACGATGTACATAGTGGAATTCAGTCGGTACGTTAAATACGCTCCGAGTGTTCGTCACCGACTGGATGATGGGGGAGTCCTTTGTTCAGTCGGAACTGTCTAAGGGCCATGTCCTCTATGAAGGGTAGTCCTTGGGTGGACCTATAGGGCAGGCCTATGACCCTACCCCAGGACTATAACCCCATCATTAGTCCCCGAATGGATCGGGGTTGGAACGATGAAGTGATGCCTAGAGTGCGGATCCGACTGGTATGGATTTGACTTTGGCGTTGTTTGCCTCGATTCATTTTATCCTTTCAACCAGTGATTCGAGTGAATATACCAGTAAAAAGAACCGTCAGGGACTGAATGCTTCCGCGGAATCTTTCAATGTGACCGGTCAAACTAACAGCGGCGGATTTTCCGGGATCCTCAAATTTCGATTGCCGCGCGCTCAGCGAGGATGACGACATCGCCATCGAGTAGTTTCTGCTGCGTCGATTACCGCGCCTTTATCTTCTCCACTAACATCGCAGCAGCCGGTCGGGGGGATAAGATTTCGGGGCCACCTGTTAGCGACTCAGTCGAAAGCTTATTTAAGCCCTTCCGGCGGGGATCTCTTGTTAGGTTGCTCTTCTTCCTCGCATTAACCTCGCTCCTCCCGCAGCTCCCTGCGCGCCCCAAGCCTCCTACTTCCTCTCCTCCTCCGCGGATCTGTTGCCTTCACCATGACGAAGGGGCAGACATGCAAACTCGAAGTGCAGAAGAAGAAGAAGAAGAAGGGGACGGCCCCTTCTTAGCGGCGACAGCGGGCACTGCCGGCAGGCTGGATCCAGGGGAATTTCCTCCCCTCCACGGTGATGCAGGACGACTTGCTGGAGCTGGTGGAGCACGACATGATCGCCAAGAAGTCGTGGAGGCTGCCGGAGGGCGAGACGGAGCCGGTGCCGAAGGAGGGGGAGCGCGTGCTACTGCTTAGCCATGTGTTCAGGGGCTTCTCCTTGCCTCCCCACCCCTTCGTCCGAGGTATTATGAATCACTTCGGGGCGCAGCTCCATCATTTTCCTCCGAACGCGATAGCCCACCTTGCAGCATTCGTCACCCTTTGCGAGTGCTTTATTGGATGTCCCCCCCCCACTGCGGGATCTTCAAGTACGTCTTCTCCGCTAGGTCCCAAACAATCAAAAAACTTAGCCAGTCGGACGATAAGACCCATCTCCTCCAGCTCTGCGGGGGCTTAGGCTTCCAGAGGAAAACAAAGAGTAGCTACCCCCCTCTCCAGTTGTCCGAGTCAGTTAGGAACTGGCAGTCGACCTGGTTCTATTGCCAGGACGTCGCTTGTCCGAATGCTGCGACTGGGTTGCCACCTTTTAGCCTAGACCGTCCGGCCCCTCCCAGGCAGCTTGCACTCTCAAAGGTGGAAAAGGTCCAGATCCAGCCTCTGGTCGACGCGCTGATAGCCGTCGTCCTAAAGGGAGTCACCGGCACGGACTTAACGGAGACTTTTCTGGGCCGGCGCATCCAGCCGAAGCAAGCCTGACACCACGCCATGTGGCACTACGCGGGGCCTGAGGATTCCACTCGGACTCATCCAGAGTGCGTGACCGGGGAGACTCTAATAGCGTGGGTCCGCGGCATCACAGGCGCATGCGACAACACCCAAGGAGCCCGGCGAGTGAAGCCCTTCCGCGCCGACAATCCTCCTCCGAATGAGGTGAGCGCATCTTGTTGAGTGCTTTCAATCTTCTTAGATTTATCGCCTTTCTTGTACCACCGCTTGACGTCTGACGTTGCCGACTGTATCTTGTGCAGGAGTGGACTAACTGGCATTCTGCCATCTCGAACGGGAATCCAGCTGAGGAAGAGGAGGGCAGCCAGGAGGGCAGCGTGGACAACGACGAGTACGTTTCCGACAGTGGGGAGACGGAGGAGGAGACCCAAGAGGAGGAGGAGGAGGTTGGGGTGCAAAGCTGGCCACCTCCACCATCAGAACATCGAACTAAGAGTCGTCACGATCCCACGACTCCGCCGGCTCCTCTAGCGGCCCCGAGTGCTCCGCCAACCCCTCCCGTAGCTCCGAGTGCTCAGAGTGTGAAGAGGACTAGGGACGCTGCTGCCGAGCAAACGGACCAGCCGTCCAAGGTTGCCAAACCAAGCGGGCCCAAGCCTCGGAAAGCTTTGCCTCGGATGAGGATCGCTGTTCCAGTCGCCTCAGCGTAAGTGTCTTGTTCTCCCATCTTCCTTCAGTATCTGATCGAACTCATGCTTATCTGTCGAGTGGATTTCACTCAACAGAGCTGCTACCTCCGCCGCCTCTCAGCCGCACCAGGACGATGATCCCATGGACACGGACAACGCTTCCACATCCCAGCAAGGTACGTTGTCATGACTCTGAGAGTTTGTATTATTGTTTCGCGAGCGCTCCCTTTAATCTTGCCCTTTTTCTGTAATTTCATGTTTTTCAGTCGGGCTTCCTTCGGAGGTGATTCATCTGGAGGACGACGACCAAAGGGGGTCAGCGCCAGCTTTGGCGCCTGTCCTTGAGGTTGTCCCATCTGTTGCTGCTCCCACCATGAACGTGCCGCCGACCGAGATGATGCCGCCGACTGAGACGGTGCTCCTCGCGGCGGAACCGACTGGAGCGGAGCTTGGGATGCCCAAGTAGTCTTCTGCCGTGCCGGGTCCGTCAACCATTCAGTATGACGCTCGACATCTCTCGGAAGACCAGGTGGGGCCGCCAAGGACGCCATGGTGCAGGTGGAGTTGATGGTGGCTGATGCCAAGGGAGCATACGACTCCATCGCGTCTTTGTACAAGAAAAGCTTGGAGCTCCGGGACGATATCCGAGTAAGTGCGCTAGTAAGTGTTTACTTTCCTCTTGTCACCCACTGGGGGTTTTAGTGATAGACTCGGATACAGTAGGATGATTTTGCAGTGGGTTCACTCCGAGTGAACCCAGTGGGTGTAGTCCCCGAGACTTCTGTCGAGTGCTTGCACTGGAAGTTGTCTTTAGATGCATTTTCCGTGACTTGAGCAGATCAGAGCTAATCTGCCCAAATGGTACCAGTGGGGGCACTCCGAGTGCACCCACTGGGTGTAGTCCCCGAGAGTAGTGTTACTCAGGTCGGGTAATAGTAATCTCATAGATTTGTCTATTTGTCATGTAACTCAATAGGGCCGGCCTGTTCGAGCTTCATGCCAGTGGGGTCACTCTTAGTGAAACCACTTGGTGTAGTCCCCGAGACCGCTGTCGATTGCTTGCATCGGCAGGGGTCTGAAGAACTTTGAGCTTTGATTGTTTTCCTTGTTGAATGTGTCTGATCTTCCCTTTGCGCTTATTTGGCAGAAGACTTGCGAAATGGGATCCGCGTACAATGCTCTAAAGGCTGAAAAGATTCAGCTTGCTGCGGACTTGGAGGCGGCTGTGAATGACTTGGCTGGTGTGAAGGGGTTCTTGCTGACCGAGAGAAGTCTTTGGAGGAGTCCCGGGAGACCAACAAGGCATTGGTAGCCGAAATTGAGAAATTGAAGAGTCAAAGAACCGAACGGATGGGTCAGCTGAAGTTGATGAACAATCAGTGCATGGCGCAGGAGAAGTACGTTAGCGACTGGGCAAGGAAGATGATTGCACTCCTTGGTGGTAAGCTTTTTGCCGAGTGCTTCTTGACTTTGGAGTTCATTCTGCGCTTACTTTCTGCTTGTCTTTTCTTGGCAGATTTTTGTCTAGACGCTGAGGCTGAAGCAGCCGACATTGAGCGGTCGGTTGTTCCCAACGTTCCACTCGGCGACGAAGCCAACCGGGACTTGCTCCGAGCGCATATTCGCCTTGGCAGAGTGGGACCTTTCATTGGCCGCCTGAGAGAAGTCATCGGCCGGATCAGCAAGGAGTTGTGGCCCGAAGACGATTCCCGGCAAGAAATAGAAGGGTTGATGACTCGGCTGGAGGATGTCCCGAACAGAGTGCAGGCATGGAAGAAGTCTGCCGCTCGTTGTGGTGTGGACGTGGCGCTATTGCTAGTCCGAGTGCATTGCAAGGAAGTTCGTGAAGAAAAGTAGAAGACGTTGCAGGTCGCCAACACCAAGAAGCTTCGACTCGAAGATTTCATGGAGACCTTCCTCGACACAGCCACTCGCATCGCAGACGGGATCGACCTTGACACCTTTGTGGAGCCTGCCAGTCCCGGTGATGCTTGAAAAACTTTACCTCGGTATGCCGAGTGGTATCTGTATCAAACTTTGGCCACTGCTGTTGGCCGTCACATTCGTGGTTCGGTGTGGATAAGCTTGATCCACACCGAGCCGACTGATCGTAGATCCAACTTTGAATTCGAATCGAATACTTTGCTCTTCTTTCGCCAAAAAATTATTTTGACACGATTTTGGCTCGTGGTTTTTGTTTGGCATTTCTTGGTGAAGCCAATGGCAAACATGAGAAAGCTTTTTACTTAGGCGACTCTGAGTCGCAGCTAAGTCCCCGAGTGTGACTTTTCGTGCGCACCCGGAGTGAGTTGATACTCATGTAGTTGTCAGTTGTCTTCACATCCACATGAGCCTCAATGAGGGTCTGCTAAGCCTCCGAGTGGATCTCGAGGATACCCTCGAAGGAAGCTTTTTTACTTAGGCGATTCTGGATCGCAGCTAAGTCCCCGAGTGCGGCTTTTAGTGCGCACTCGAAGCAAGTTTGTACTTAGGCGATTCCCGGTCGTAGCTAAGTCCTCGAGTGTGGCTGTAAGCTCGCATTCGGAGCGAGTTGTTACTCATGTAGTTGTCAGTTGTCTTCACATCCACATGAGTCTCAATGAGGGTCTGCTAAGCCTCCGAGTGGATCTCGAGGATACACTCGAAGGAAGTTTTTTACTTAGGCGATTCTGGATCGCAGCTAAGTCTCCGAGTGCGGCTTTTAGTGCGCACTCGGAGCAAATTTTACTTAGGTGATTCTGGGTTGTAGCTAAGTCCCCGAGTGCGGCTTTTGGTGCGCACTCAGAGCGAGTTTTTACTTAGGCGATTCTGGGTCGCAGCTAAGTCCCCGAGTGCGACTTTTAGTGCACACTCGGAGCGAGTTTGTACTTAGGCGATTCTGGGTCGCAGCTAAGTCTCCGAGTGCGGCTTTTAGTGCACACTCGGAGCGAGTTTTTACTTAGGCGATTCTGGATCGCAGCTATGTCCCCGAGTGCGGCTTTTGGTGCGCACTCGGAGCGAGTTTTTACTTAGGCGATTCTGGGTTGGAGCTAAGTCCCCGAGTGCGGCTTTTGGTGCGCACTCGGAGCGAGTTTTTACTTAGGTGATTCTGGGTCGCAGCTACGTCCCCGAGTGCGGATTTTAGTGCACCCTCGGAGCGAGTTTTTACTTAGGCGATTTTGGGTCGCAGCTAAGTCCCCGAGTGCGACTTTTGTTGCGCACTCGGAGCAGGTTTTTACTTAGGCTATTCTGGGTCGCAACTAAGTCCCCGAGTGCGGCTTTTGGTGCGCACTCGGAGCGAGTTTTTACTTAGGCGATTCTGGGTCGCAGCTAAGTCCCCGAGTGTGGCTTTTGGTGCGCACTCGGAGCGAGTTTTTAGACCGGAGTCTGCAAACGTGGAAATTTTTTGAACCTGCAAGAAATCAACCTGCCTTGTATTACTTCAATGATACTTGTTCTTTACATTGTCTCCGTCGGTGGTCACGTGTAGAAGCGCTTTAGGAGATTTCCATTCCATGTTCGCGGCTCGTCTGTTTCCCTGTCAAGGTTGTAGAGTCGATATGCTGCGTTGTTCAGCACCTTAGAGATGATGAAGGGTCCTTCCCAGGCGGGAGCTAACTTGTGAGGTCTCTGCTGATCCACTCAGAGCACCAGGTCGCCTGCTTGGACTGTGCGACTCCTGACGTGTCGCGCGTGAAATCGCCGCAGATCTTGTTCATAAATTGTTGAGCGAGTCAGTGCCATCTCGGGCTCTTCTTCTAGAAGATCTACTTCGTCTTGCCTGGCTTGCTCTGCTTCGGCTTCGGAGAAGAGTTCGACTCGTGGACAGTTGTGAAGCAAGTCACTCAGAAGGACTGCCTCGGCTCCATAAACGAGGAAGAACGGAGATCGCCCTGTAGATCTATTCGGAGTTGTGCGTAGACCCCACAACACCGAAGGCAGCTAGGTGACCCATGCACCGGCGGCATGTCCAACTTCTCGCAAGAGTCGATGCTTCAACCCTTGAAGAATAAGTCCATTCGCCCGCTCTGCTTTCCCGTTTGTTTGGGGGTGCGCCACAGATGCAAAATCCACTCGGATCCCTTGGCCTGTGCAAAAACCTTTGAATCTGTCCGAGTCAAAGTTTCTGCCATTGTCGGTGATTATGTTGTGCGGCACCCCGAATCTGGCGATGATGTCTCTGACAAATTTGATGGCCGTGAGGGCGTCGAGCTTCTTGATGGGCTTGGCTTCAATCCACTTGGTAAACTTGTCGACTGCTACCAACAGATGAGTGAACCCCCCTTGGCATGGTCTGAATGGTCTGACTATGTCTAATCCCCACACGGTGAACGGCCAAACAAGAGGGATTGTCTTCAGTGCAGATGTTGGCTTGTGGGACTTGTTCGAATAGAACTGACAGCCTTCACATCGATCGACCATATCTTTTGCCATTTCATTCGCCTGCAACCAGAAGAAACCAGCTCTGAATGCTTTGGCGACGATTGCTCTTGAGGAGGCATGATGGCCGCAGGTTCACGAGTGAATTTCTTCCAGGATTAACTGTCCCTCCTAAGGGGAGATGCACTGCTGAAGGACGCCTGAAACACTTTCCTTGTACAACTGGCCATCAATGACGGTGAAGGACTTCGACTTGCGGACGATCTGCCTAGCTTGGACTTCGTCTTCTGGTAATTCTTGCCTCAGGATGTACGCAATGAACGGCACAGTCCATTTGGGGACAATGGCAAGAATCTCCATAATCAAATCAACCACAGCGGGGACCTCGACTTCAGTCGGATCTGTTGAACTCTTTGGTTGTACCGGTTCCTCTGTAAAAGGATCTTCTTTCCCCGAAGGGATATGTAGGTGCTCGAGGCAGATATCACTCCCGACTGGTCTCCGAGTGGATCCGAGTTTTGCCAACTCATCAGCTGCTTGGTTTTTCAGTCGGGGAACATGGTGAAGTTCCAGACCTTCAAACTTCTTCTCGAGCTTGCTTACTACGTTGCAGTATGCGGTCATGGTGGGGGTCCTTACGTCCCATTCCTTCATCACTTGATTAACCACCAGACCTGAATCGCCATAGACCATCAGGCGACGGACGCCGAGTGTGATGGCCATGCGCAATCCATAAAGGAGAGCTTCGTACTCTGCCTCATTGTTGGAAGAATCAAAATGTATCTGCAACACATAATTGAGTTTATCACCTTTTGGCGATATGATCACTAGGCCAGCGCTGGAGCCATTCAACATCTTGGACCCATCGAAGAACATGGTCCAATGAGCCGAGTAGATGTGAGTCGGTTGCTATTGTTCTACCCATTCTGCTATGAAGTCAGCCAGAGCTTGAGACTTTATAGCCTTCTTGGCTTCGAACTTGATGTCGCAGTATAACATCTCCATTGCCCACTTCGCCACTCGGCCTGATGCGTCCCGATTGTGGAGGATTTCCGACAACGGAGCATCAGAAATGACAGACACCGAGTGGTCTTGGAAATAATGAGCCACCTTCTTTGCAGTCATGTAGATCCCATAAATAAGCTTTTGACAATGGGGATACCTCTGCTTGGAAGGAGTCAGGACTTCGGAGACATAATATACTGGCCGCTGAACCTTGTACGCTTTGCCTTCTTCTTCGCGTTCGACTGTCAGAACGGTGCTGACGACTTGATTTGTAGCCGCGATGTACAGAAGAAGGGGTTCTTTACTGAGCGGGGCAGTAAGAACCGGCTGGGTGGAAAGAAGGGCTTTGAGGCCGTCGAATGCAATTTGGGCTTCGTCTGTCCACTCGAAGGTATCTGATTTCTTCATGAGTCGGTACAGAGGTAACGCCTTCTCGCCGAGTCGAGCGATAAACCTGCTCAAAGCCGCTAGGCAACCTGTGAGCCTTTGAACATCATGTATTCTGACCGGCCGTTCCATTCGGACGATGGTCCCGATCTTTTCGGGGTTGACATCGATCCCTCATTCGGAAACGAAGAAACCGAGTAACTTCCCACTGGGAACGCCGAATGAACACTTGGCTGGGTTGAGCTTGATATCGTACCTAGTAGGTTGGCGAATGTTTCTGCCAAGTCAGTCAGCAGGTCGGAACCTTTGCGTGACTTGACTACGATATCGTCCATATATGCCTCCACATTTCAACCGATCTGGTCAAGGAGGCATTTTTGGATCATGCTCATAAAAGTTGCTCCTGCATTCTTCAAACCGAATGGAATAGTGATGTTGCAGAAGCACCCGAATGGGGTGATGAAGGCTGTTTTTGATTCATCCGGACCACACAGACGAATCTGATGATTGCCCGAATAGGCATCAAGGAATGATAAACGCTCGCAGCCCGCAGTCGAATCAACAATTTGATCAATGCGGGGGAGCGGGAAATGATCTTTCGGGCAGACCTTATTGAGATGCTTGAAACCGATGCACATACGGAGAGACTTGTCCTTCTTGGGCACCATGACAACATTGGCGAGCCCCTCGGAGTGGTGTACCTCGCGAATGAAGTTGGCTCCCAAAAGTTTAGCCACCTCCTCTCCGATAGCCTTCCTCTTGTGCGCGGCGGACCAACGCAGGCGTTCTCGGACGGGCCGAGAAGCAGGATACACCTGGGTACACCTGGCATGTCAGCGGGCTTCCATGCGAAAATGTCCCAGTTCTCACGGAGGAATTGGATGAGCTCGGCTTCCTATTTTGGATCAAGGGTGGTGGAGATGTTCGTCGGGGCAGCGGCGTCGTCCGTCGGGTGGATGCTGACTTTCTTCGTGTCTCCCGCCGACTGGAATGCGGACTCCAAAGCTGGCTTCTTCGAAAGCATCATGTCAGCGGGGTCGGTTGTCTTCTTGTACTCATCCAGCTCGAGGATAGCCATCTGCTGGTCGGCAATCCTCGACCCCTGCTGCAGACACTCCTCGGCCCGCTGCCGATTGCCTGTGACCGTGATCACACCTTTAGGACCCGGCATCTTCAGCTTCAAATATACGTAACATGGACGGGCCATGAAACGCGCATACGCAAGACGGCCCAGAATCGTATGGTATGCACTCTGGAAGTCCACCACCTCGAATGTCAGCCTTTCCTTGCGGAAGTTCTTGTCGGAGCCGAAAACATCGTCCAACGCGATCTAGCTGAGTTACTTGGCCTTTTTGTCCTGGGACGAGTCCGTGGAACTGCATGCTGCTCTCGCTAAGTTTGGACATCGGAATGCCCATCCCCTTGAGAGTGTCGGCGTACATGATGTTCAAGCCGTTGCCGCCATCCATGAGGACTTTGCGCAGTCGGACTCCTTCCACCACCGGGTCGACGACCAGAGCTTGCCTCCCTGGGGTGGGCACGTGTGCTAGATGGTCCGACTGATCAAAGGTGATCGCAGTCTGGGACCATTTGAGGGACGTGGGGTTGGTTGGGGTTGCCATGTTCACCTCCCTGTTCACCAACTTCAGTCGGCTCTTGCTTTCCACGTCAGCAAAAATCATCAATGTTGCATGGACTTGGGGGAACGGATCCTCCTTGTCCTCATCATTCTGCTCGTTGTCCTTTTCACTCGGCTGCCCTTCGCCGAACCCTTGGATAAGGAGGCGACATTGCCGAGTGGTGTGCTTCGGGAATATGGCGTTGCCTTCTTCATCCATCTTCGCGTGGATTGGAGATGGCTGATCCAGGATGGAATTCCCGAACTGTTTCTTCTTGGGGGTAAACTGAGCTTTCCCCTTGCCCTTGAACTTGGCATTTGTAACGGCTGCTGCCTCTGCCTACGGAGTGGACGGAGCTTTCTGCTTCTGCTTCCGATTGCTGTTCCCATCTCCATCGGCGACTGCCTTATGCTTGCCGCTACGTATGCGGTCCTCCTCTTCGCCATTTGCATAGCGTGCGGCTATCTCCATCATCTTGCTCATGGAGATGTCGCCTGTCCGACCGAAGTTCAGGTACAGGTCCCTGTACCACACACCTGCCTTGAAGGCGCAGACTACTTGATGGTCTGTGACGTTCCCCACCGTGTCGTAGAGGGTCGTCCAGCGTTGGATGAAATCGTGCAGGGGCTCATTCTGCTTCTGTACACAGTGCTGGAGCTCCACGAGACCAGCAGGGCGTTTGCACGTGCCCTCGAAGGTCCTGATGA
This sequence comes from Hordeum vulgare subsp. vulgare, assembly GCF_904849725.1. Lineage (NCBI taxonomy): Eukaryota > Viridiplantae > Streptophyta > Magnoliopsida > Poales > Poaceae > Hordeum > Hordeum vulgare. Next base: position 136,024,823 of record NC_058521.1, read on the forward strand.
AGACTCGGGATAGATCTTCCCAGCTGTAGATGCTTGACGGAGCCAACTGGTTCAGCCACGCTCGCGCCGAGCCGTCGAGCATCAGGGGAGATGCTTCATGGCGACCTGGTCATCTCCGCCACCGATCTGGACCGCCACTCTGTAGTCGTCCAGCCACGTTTCTGGCTTGGATTCTCCTGTGAACTTGTTGATTCCCGTCGCCAATCAGAAGTTGGGAGGGATGTCAGCTGAACGGATGGCCCGACTGAAGCACTCGGGACCAGAGACGATGGTCCTGCTTCCACTCGGATAGTCTCTATCGTGACCATCACGGTGGGCTCGACTCCTCTCGACCTTCCTCTGGGCGATGTACCCTATCGCATCGGGCCTTGGATCATATGCATCACCGACTGAACGCCGATCATCGTGATGCCGGGGCCCGTAAGGCCCACCCCGCGAAGGGGTGCGTGAACGGCGACGATCTTCGGGATTCCTGGAATGGTTGCCTCCTCAGCGTTGCTGATGAGAGTCGGGGCTGAAAACTGACCGATGCGTGTTCGCGTGAACAGAACTGTTGTGTATCCCGTTGTGCGACTGGGAAACCGCCGAATTCTACTGCTGCACCATATGCAACACGGACAGATCTGCTCGATCGCTCTACCAGCCTCTGAATCAGTCGGTTGGAGGGAATCGGCTATCTTGGCAGCGGCAGCCAGGTTGAGGACGGGTGTGCGGAACACCTCGACGTTGCTCTGGCGAGTGCGTCGACTGGCAGAACGGTGGTGTTGACGACGAGCGCTAGACGATTTGCCAACCTCATTCTCGTTCCGACCAGTTCGGAGGGGACTTTCATGGGAATCGGCCATGAGAACTTCGGCTGCACGCCCGCGACCCAAGTACTCGGAAGGTAACTCAGTCGGAACTGAGTCCAAGCACTGGGACGGCGGCGCGACCACAACCGACTCGAGGACCGCCAGAGAGGACGCGTTCTGTCGCGCCTGGGCATGTCGCACCCAACGCTGGAGCCACGGACGGCGGGACCACTTGTTGCGGTGCGTGACGGGGGCGAAGATCGACACCGGGGCCGATTGTTGGAGAAGAAGGATGCCGCGGAAGCCGGCACGGAAGTGCATAGCCCCGCGACTGGGGAGCGCCTCGACATCGAGGGGCGCATCCCGAAGCCATGCCGAATCGTCGACGATGAAGGAGAGTGCGCCGAAGAGGATCTCATGACCCATGCACAAATCACCGCCGGACGACATGATGAAAAAATGAAGTCCCAAACTCGCCGGAAGTCGCTTAGACGCCTGCCCCACGGTGGGCGCCAACTGTCGTGGGTATAAGTCTGACAGTAGATGTGTAGGTTACGAAAGGATGGGCAGAGCCTTAGCTACGGCGAGGATGTATGAGTTCAGGCCCCTCTATGGTGGAGGTAAAATCACTACGTCTCAGTGCTCTTGGGAGCATAGTGTCGAGTGGAATATAGGATTACAGTAAATGCCAACCCCTGCACCAGTGGGGAAGGGCGGCTTATATAGAGTGCGCTACCCTTCATAATGGCCTGGTGGACAGGGGTGGAATAGTGGCGAATAAACGCCTACGTTACAGGTAACGTATGCATTCAATGTTAATAATGCTGTATGAAAATGTATGACCGTTGCCCTCCTCGGAGGTTATGATGTACAGAGTGGAATCCAGTCAGTACATTAAATACGCTCCGAGTGTTCGTCACCGACTGGATGATGGGGGAGTCCTTAGTTTAGTCGGAACTGTCTAAGGGCCCTGTCCTCTATGAAGGGTAGTCCTTGGGTAGGACATATAGAGTAGGCCTATGACCCTACCCCGGGAGTATAACCCCATCACCCCCTCCGGCAGGGCACCAGAACGTGCCCCAGATGGCATCTTGCTGAGACAGAAGCTTTTGGCGGCGGAAAAGTATTTTCGTGGATCTCCCCCGTAGTTTTGGATTTTTCGGAGATTTATAGGCGGAAGAAGTAGGGCAGAGGAGCCACAGGGGGCCCACAAGCCTTCTAGGCGCAGGCCTCCCTGGCCACGTCTAGGGGGCTTGTGGCCTCCCCTGGTGCCCTCTGCCTTGGTTCTCAAGCTCCCTGCGCATCTTCTGTTCCGGAAAAAAAATCTTTTCGGAGGTTTTATTCCGTTTGGACTCCGTTTAATATTCTCCTCTGAAAAGGGTCAAAAACATAGAAAAAACACGAACTGGCACTTGGCACTGAGTTAATAAGTTAGTCCCAAAAAAGATATAAAAGGCATACAAAACATCCAAAGTTTGACAAGATAATAGCATGGAACCATCAAAAATTATAGATACGTTGGAGACGTATCAAGCATCCCCAAGCTTAACTCCTGCTCGTCCTCAAGTAGGGAAGTGATAAAGACTAAATTTTTGATGTGGAATGCTACCTAGCATATTTGTCCTTTGTAACTTCTTTCATGTGACACGAATGTTCAGATCCGTAAGATTCAAACCAATAGTTTGCTATTGACATGAAAACAATAATACTTCAAGCAAACTAGCAAGGTAATCATGAACTTTCAAAATAACAAGGCCAAAGAAAATTATCCCTACAAAATCATATAGTGTGGCTATGCTCCATCATCCCCACACAACTAATTTAAATCATGCACAACCCGGTATTGGCCAAGTAATTGTTTTCACACTCTTACTTTCTCAAACCTTTTTCAACTCTCACGCAATACATGAGCGTGAGCCATGGATATAGCACAATAGGTGGAATAGAGTGTGTTGGAGGTTGTGAGACAAAAAGGAGGAGATGGTCACGTCGGCTCGGCGTATCAAAGGGCTATGGTGATGCCCATCAATAGATATCATGAAAGAGTAGGGATTACCATGCAATGGATGCACTTAGAGCTATAAGTATGTGAAAGCTGAAAAGGAGAACTAGTGGGTGTGCATCCAACTTGCTTGCTCACGAAGACCTAGGGCAATTTTAAGGAAGCCCATCATTGGAATATACAAGCCAAGTTATATAATGAAGATTTCCACTAGCATATGGTGGTGATAAAACAAGAGACTCTCAATCATGAAGAACATAGTGCTATTATGAAGCACAAGTGTGGAAAAAGATAGTAGCATTGTCCCTTCTCTCTTTTTCTCTCTCTTTTTTTGTTTGGGCACTTTGTCCTCTTTCCATATCTCTCTCTCCCCCCTTTCTTTGTGTGGGAAACTTTGGCCTCTTTTTTTAATTATTTCCTCACATGGGACAATCCTCTAATAAGGATGATCATCACACTTTAATTTACTCACAGCTCAATGCTTAGAACGATGAGGACTCTATAGGAAATGCCTCCGGCAGTGTACCGAGATGTGCAACGATCTAGCTTGGTGTATGACGTTGAAACATCTCGCTAGATACCTTACGATCATGCAATGGCAATATGAAAGTGACGGCACATGTCATGAGACGGAACGGTGGGAGTTGCATGGAAATATATCTCGGAATGGCTATGAAAATGCCATAATAGGTAGGTATGGTGGCTGTTTTGAGGAAGGTATATGGTGGTTTTGTGTACCGGCAAAAGTTGCGCGGCACTAGAGAGGCTAGCAATGGTGGAAGATGAAAGTGCATCTATACCATGGACTCACATTAGTCATGAAGAAGTCACATACTTATTGCGAAAGTTTTAATTAGTAATCGAAACAAAGAGCTAAACACATACTCCTAGGGGAAGGATTGGTAGGTGTTAACCATTGCGTGATCCCGACTGCAACACAAAGGATGACAATCAATAAATCAATTATGCTTCGACTTCCTAACATAGCGGTTCACCATACGTGCATGTTATGGGAATCACTAACTTCAACACATGTATTTCTAGATTCACAACACCCTACTAACATAACTCTTGATATTACCAAATCCATGTCTCAAAACTAATTGACAGGAATCAAACTATCTTTCTAATCAATGCATAAGAATATGGAAGTTTTATTGTATCCTCTTTGGACGCCTATCATCTTTAGGACTACTTTCATAGCACAAGCCAACTACCAAGTTACTCAGAGAGAGCACTCTCAAGAAGATATAAGTGAAGATCAAGAGTTCTTATTTCTCCAAAATATGACACCGCCGTGCTCTAAAAGATCTAAGTGAAGCACTTAGAGCAAAGTTATCTAGCTCAAAAGATATAAGTGAAGCACATGTGAGCTAAATTGCCTAACTCAAAAGATATAAGCGAAGCTCAATGAGTATTCTAGAAAATTCACGATGAGTGCATGTCTCTCTCAAAAGGTGTGCAGCAAGGATGATTGTGACACAACAAAAAGCAAAAGACTCCTATAATACACGATGCTCCAAGAAAAACACATATAATGTGGTGAATAAAAATATAGCTCCAAGTAATGTTACCGATGGATTGAATACGAAAGAGGGGATGCCTTCCCGAGGCATCCCCAAGCTTAGGCTTTTTTGTGTCCTTGAATTTGTCTTGGGATGCCTTGGGCATACCCAAGCTTGAGCTCTTTCCACTCTTTATCCCATTGTCCATGAGAACATAACCAAAAACTTGAAAACTTCACAACACAAAACTTAAACAGAAACTCATGATATCATTAGCACAAGAAAACAAACTACCACCTCTTTAGGTACTGCAGAAAACTTGATTTCTATTTACATTGGTGTTAGATTAATGTATTCTCACTTTTCCATGGCTAGTAACCCCCCGATACTATCCATATTTTCATCAAAATAAGCAATCAACACAACAAAAACAAAACCTGTCAAAAACAGACCAGTCTGTAGCAAGCTGTATACTTCGTGTACTTCTGTTATCTCAAAACTTCTAAAACATTACGACAATTGGGGAAATTGGCATATCAACTAGAAGCAAAAAGAATCAGCTCAAAAGCTATTTCTAGATAAAAATGAAAAATAATTTCGTGAGCGAAAAGTTTCTGTCTTTTTCCAGCATGATCAAACAACCATCACCAAAAGTAGTCATAAAGGTTTTACTTGGCTCAAACACAAAAATAAACACAAAAAACACAATCATGACAGAATTATGATGGCGTGGACACCACAAAACAGAAAGCAAAGGTAAATTAATTGGGTTGCCTCCCAACAAGCGCTATTGTTTAACGCCCTTAGTTAGGCACTGATAATTCAATGATTCTCACATAAAAGATAGCAATCGGACATGAAGAGAGCATCATGAAACATGTGACGAACATATATAAGTCTAACATACTTCCTATGCATAGGCATTTTATAGGAAAACAGATTGTCAATACAACCAATAGTTACCATATGCAAGGAAGAAGAAAGAGACAATATCAATCTCAACATAACGAGAGGTTATTTGGTAACATGAAAGTTTCTACCACAATATTTTCCTCTCTCATAGAAATTACATGGGGGATCATAATCAAATTCAACAATATAGCTATCACAAAGGATATTCTTTTCATGATCCACATACATGCAAAGTTGACGCTCTTCAAAAACAGTGGGATTATCATCAACTAAAGTCATGACTACTCCTAACCCACTTCCAATATTATTGCAAATATCATATTCATCATGAGGCTTAAACAAGTTTTCAAGATCATAAGAAAAATCATTACCCCAATCATGATCATTGCAACAAGTAGTGGACATAGCAAAACTAGCATCCCCAAGCTTAGGGTTTTGCATATTTTTAGCATGATTGACACTAATAGGATCTATAGTGAAACCATTGCAATCATGCTTTTCATTCAAGGAGCCCTCGTGAATCACTTCATGAATTTCTTCATCATGATTTTCAGATTCATGCATCTCAAGAAATAATCCATAGAGAAAGTCAAGTGCACTCAACTCACTAGCAATTGGTTCGACATAATTGGGTCTCTTAAAGAGATTAACAAGTGGATGAGGATCCATATCAATAGATTTTCAGCAAGCGAAGATGCAAGCATATTGAAGGCACATAGCACACAAGCAAAGGAAAGCAAGCGAAAAAGGCAATTTTTTTTGTAAATTTCAGTTTTTTCAGAAGTGGGGGAGAGGAAAACGAGAGGCAAAAAAGTAAATGCAAGAGATGAGTTTGCGACAAACTTGGATAAGCTTCACTTAGAATAATCCCCGGTGCCAGAGATTGACACGTTGGAGGAAGACTATTCTTGACTTCATGCTCCCTGGCAACGACGCCAGAAATTGGCACGTTGACGCGAGACTATTCTTGACTTTATCCTCCTCCCCAGCAACGGCGCCAGAAATTCTTCTTGCTACCTCTTGAGCTTGCGTTGGTTTATCCCTTGAAGAGGAAAGGGTGATGCAACACAGTAGCAGTAAGTATTTCCGTCAGTTTGGGAACCAAGGTATCAATCCACTAGGAGTATCAAGGCAAGTCTAAAAAGTACCTGCGCAAAAACATCAAACTTGCACCCAACGCTACAAAGGGGTTGTCAATCCCTTCACGATTGATTGCAAGGTGAGATCTGAAGGCGAAAAGTGCAACAAAGTAAAAGTTTAGGGCTGAAAATATGATGTGAAGTAGACCCCGGGCCCATAGTGTTCACTAGAGGCTTCTATCAAGGTAGCAAATATTACGGTGGGTGAACGAATTACTGTCGAGCAATTGATAGAACCGCGCAAAGTCAGGACGATATCTAAGGCAATGATCATACATATAGGCATCATGTCCGAGACAAGTAGACCGATACTTTCTGCATCTACTACTATTACTCTACATATCGACCGCTATCGAGCATGCATCTAGTGTATTGAGTTCATGACAAACAGTGTAACGGCTTAAGCAAGATGACATGATGTAGAGGGTCAAATTCATGCAATAGATATAAACCCCATCTTTTTACCCTTGATGGCAACAACACGATGCGTGCCTTGCTACCGCTTCTGTCACTGGGTGAGGTCACCGCACGGTATGAACCCAAAACCAAGCACTTCTCCCATTGGAAGAATCATAGATCAAGTTGGCCAAAAAAAACCCACAACTTGAAGAGAATTACAAGGATATGAAATCGTGCATATAAGAGATCAGAAGAAACTCAAATAAGATTCATAGATAATCTGATCATAAATCCACAATTCATCGGATCTCGACAAACACACCGCAAAAGAAGATTACATCGGATAGATCTCCATGAAGATCATGGTGAACTTTGTATTGAAGATCCAAGAGAGAGAAGAAGCCATCTAGCTACTAGCTATGGACCCGAAGGTCTATGGTGAACTACTCACGCATCATCAGAGAGGCAATGGTATTGATGAAGAAGCCCTCTGTATCCGAATCACCCCTCCGACATGGCACCAGAACATGCCCGAGATGGGATCTTGCGGAGAGAGAAGCTTGCGGCGGCGGAAAAGTATTTTCATGGATCTCCCCTGTGGTTTTGGATTTTTCGGAGATTTGTAGGCGGAATAAGTAGGGCAGAGGAGCCATAGGGGGCCCACAAGCCTGCTAGGCGCGGGCCCCCTGACCACGCCTAGGGGGCTTGTGGCCTCCCCTAGTGCCCTCTTCCTTGGTTATCGAGCTCCCTGCGTATCTTCTGTTCTGAAAAAAAAACTTTTAGGAGGTTTTATTCTGTTTGGACTCCATTTAATATTCTCCTCTGAAAAGGGTGAAAAACACGGAAAAAACAGGAACTGGCACTTGGCACTGAGTTAATAAGTTAGTCCTAAAAAAGAAATAAAAGGCACACAAAACATCCAAAGTTTGACAAGATAATAGCATGGAACCATCAAAAATTATAGATACGTTGGAGACGTATCAATGTCTCAAACTCTTACGGATTATGGAACTCATGTTAGAAAAGTCTCGCTGTTGTGTAAAAATGAAAGTTCTATTGAGATTGCATATAATCCTGTGCAACATTCTAGAACCAAGCACATCCAAGTGCAACATTATTTCATCCGTGATCATGTTGCCAAAGGAGATATCAATCTCAGGCATGTTTGTAGTGACAAACAGTTGTCTGATATTTCTCACCAAACCACTGGATGAGAAAGTGTTCTGTCTTTTGAGGAGTGAGTTGAACACCATTGATGCTTCAAACTTGAGCTAGACTCACTCAGATGCATGCAAGGGCATGAGCTTGGCTGACTATTCCTTGACGCCATTGATATGACTATATTATGTCTTGTAAATTATGCTCCCTTGTATTGCATCTAACCTTTTGTAGGTACTTGTAATAAAAACACTCCACAAGATTGCAAACCAACTCTCATCAAAAGTAATCTTTACATGGCCAAGTATCAACAACCTTTTCTTCGGAGATGAAGGAAGAAGACAACAAAATTATATCCTTGACAATTCTATGATATTGAATTTCACTCATGTCACTTGGATATATTATGTTCTTCCTTGCATGACTAACCATTGTGGGTGAAAAGCGAACCAAAACATCATGGATAGCTCCCAACTCAAGATGATCTTCATCAACTTTGAGCATCCATAACAAGTTCACCTACATGCTATGTCATCAACATCACTCGAAGTTATGTACTCATATCCTCGATAATCTCTACACCAAATCATGGTGTACATCAACTCATGTGGTATGAACACATTCATTTGCTTAAGCGCGTAATGGGAATCTTAACGATGAGTATGACCTATGATATGGCAAATACTGTAATATAGGTGACCTAGTCATCGCCCCACATCTAGATGGACAATATCGTATGGTTCACATTTGATCTTTCACATTCTTAGAACCATTCCACTCTCATCTATATGTGTGTATTTTCAAAAAAACACAATTTTTTTATTCTTCTTACTTTTGTTTAAATTGTCTGAGTTGGAATTATCATTCTTTTGGACTCTTGACCTTTTGAAACAATTATTTCAATCAACCTATTTTATGTTAAAGAGTTGACTATCATTGCAACTCGGTTTCACCGAATTAGGAGACTCGACCTAACCGATTTCTCTAAGAGGCCTAAATATCAATCTCGGTTCTACCGAATCATTATGCGTCGGTGACTCTGATTTTTCTGACTTTGTTGTTGTGATAATTTCTTTCAGACTATTGTCTTAGGGGGAGGCAACTTCTCTAGGGGGAAAAAATCTCAGTGATCCCATGCAATATAAGAGTGAGAATTCTCTAGGATCCCTAATTCAGGGGAAGATCATTCAAGGAACTCGTATCCATACCTAAGGGGGATAATATCCATTGAACCCTATAAAATATCTAAGGGGGAGAAAAAGAAATTCCCGAAACCCTTACAACAGAGAGAAGTATCCAGAATCCTCTCTTTTACTCTCAAGGAGCCCTTACCCTCTGACCTTTCTTTTTGGTAATTAAGCCAAACGGGGATAAAATCATGAAAGCTTCCATTCAGTGAACCTATTTGTAGGGGAGAAATAGTATCATATACAATCAAGAAGCTTATACAAAAGAGGGAGTAACAGCTCTAAAGGGAGATACTTGTATCATACCCTACATTAAGGGGGAGAGACATAAATACCATTTAATTGGCTTTATTGGTTGAACTTATTTTCCCTACCTACTCCCAATATCTACATGCCATGATTCAGGGGGAGAGGAAACTTTACATACTCATTTTTAAGGGAGAAAAAGTTCTTGTTCCTTTAAGACATATTCTTTCATCAGATCCTATCTTAACTATGACTTTAATTTCTTGGTACTTTTGAATTTCTTTTGCATCTTTACAACATGGTACTCTTGTGTTATCTAACATTTGTTTTCCCAAGTGTACTCCTATGTTAAGACGCCCAAGATCCTCAAGTTAAGTATATGCATCATATCCTTGTTCATGATGACCTCTTGTTTCTTGCACATACTATTTGCAACAGGGAGTCGTAAACATGAAGTCTTTCATTCACATACGTTTGATGCATATAGCCAAGATTCCTATGACTTGCCTTGTCCTTCTACCTTGTGTGTGCTCATGCATTCCAAATCAACTATCCTTCAAAGGGATTGCACGCATTTAGGGGAAGCTTATACAAGTCATATTTTCTTGAAAGTGTGATATCCTTTTGAGTATTTTTGTATGAAGCTTTGATTATATGTTGTCATCAATTACCAAAAAGGGGGAGATTGAAAGCACATATGCTCCCTTGGTGATTTTGACAATCCATGACAACAAACATTCTCTCTTGGACTAACACTTCTACCTAGATGTTTGAGGAAAAGTCCATAGAGAGCATTACCTAAAGGTTTATGTGGAGACACCCTTGGATGCAAGAAAGGAATAATATTGGCTCAAGATTCAAGCTAGAAGACTCTTCATTTTATATTTGTGAGAAATCACTTTTGAGTCCATAGGAAAGCCAATACTATTAAAAGGGGGTGAGGTGGTAAAATGAAGTCATTGCTCAAATGCTCAAAGTTTGCCACCAAAACACTCAGTCATTTTCCCACATATCCACTCTGTCAAGTTCCACATTCACAAATTCAGTGTCACCAACATTTCCACATCGGACCCACCGATTTTGAACCTTAGACATAACCCTACACATTACCACGAAATAGGTGCAACGGAAACTGCATCGGTGCTACCGAGTTCTGTGTGATCAACATTCGGTTGCCAAGATAAACAAAACCGTAATTTCCGAGTTTGAGTATCGATGCCACCGAGTTTGGTCATCTGACCGTTAGTCACCTTTTCGGTGCCACCGAGTTCCATATATCGGTCTCACCGAGATTCAAAAGTTCACACTTTTAGTAATAGTCGATACCACCGGGATGTCCTCTTCGGTGTCACCGAGTTTGCTATTTTGAGTGTAACGGTTGGATTTTGACTGCTGCCTATATATACCCCTTCACCCACCTCTCAATCGTCGGAGAAGCACTCGGAACACACACTTTATTTCTAGATCCATTTTCCAAGAGAGAACCACTTGCTCATTTATTGAGACCAATATATTCTAATACAATCATTTGAAATTTGATCTCTAGCCTCCCCAAACTGCTTTCCACAAAATCAACCTCTCCTACCCATTCATATTCTGTGAGAGAGTGATCTGTGTTGAGGATACAATCTTTAGAGGAACAAGAGCAAGGAGTTCATTGATCTACCACATATATTACCTTTTGGAGGGTGGTGCCTCCTAGATTGGTTAGGTGTTTCTTAGGAGGCTCTTACTTCGTGTTGTGGAGTTTAACCAAGATGTTTGTAAGGGCAAGGAGATTGCCTACTTCGTGAAGATCTACCATGAGTGAGACTAGTTGTGTGTGGACGTAAGCCGTGGTGGGATAGACCAGGCCGCTTCTTTGTGGACCCTCCGTGGGTGGAGCCCTCCGTGGACTCTCGCAGTCATTACCCTCCGTGGGTTGAAGTCTCCACTAACATGGACGTACGATAGTGCCACCTATCGGAACCATGCCAAAAATTGCCGTGTCAACCTCATGCGTTTGATCTCCCTACCTTACTCCTCTACATTACACTTGCATGTTTTACTTTCCACTTCTATACTCTAAGGACTGCATGTGTAGGGTGACTTAGACTTGTTACAACTCCTAGATTACTACCCTCCTAGAAATTAGGTTTGGCTAGATTTTTAACTTGACAAGTAGTCTATTCACCCCCTCTAGACACATCTTCTATCGATCCCTCACCTAGTGATATAAATAAGTGTGATATATGGAAATGGGGTAGAAAAACCTAATGAATCCAATGATGGTGTTGGATTTCTCTTTTGAGTAAGTTTGGAAAACTCCTATTTTGTGATGATGTGGAATTTTGTGAATTTTTAGTATTTATTCTAGGCATGCTTTGGTAAATGTGTCAACATGAAAGTGCGAGTGTTTTGTGGGTACTAGGCCCTGGAAAATTTTCTTGCCATGATAATCTTGTAGATGAGTCGATTTCTTGCCATTAAGTAGCTAAAAATTATTGCAGATTCACATGCTAGAATTTCTCTGAGTGTCGAGACTATTATTTTTTCCCATGTTGTGATGATGGTTCCCATGGATATGTTGCTCCTTCGAGTTTGGTCAAATGCCATGATTTGTTCTACTTGATATCCTCTACATTTGGTGCCTCAAGTTTGTCAATAGGGTCTTGCATCATAGTTTTATTCACTGTCAAAGTTGTTATGCTCATATAAAATGTTGCTAGTTTCACTTGTGTTTTTCACTAAGTGTGAGATTTTGTACTTAATTTCTTCCCATGTTAGATTGGTGATATGAAGTATTCTGTTGAGATTTAGCCCAAGCTCAGTGCTAGTGTTTTGTAGTATATGATGTCCTCTATCACCCTGTTAAATTTCATGCCATGAGGTTTGCTGTGGCATAGTATTTTTTGTTGTGAATATACTACCAGGTTATAAAGTGCTAGTGCAATCTGTGATTTTTAGTAAGTCCTAGACTGTGATGATTTTTGCCATGTTTAGAGCTCGGTAGCTACTGATTTATGCATCTTGCTATATTGTTGTTTGTCAGGTGTTGTTGTAGTGTTTGATAGCTCCAATTCAGTGCCTTGGTTGAATTAGTTGGATGACTGTAGCTATTAGATTTCTTTTAAACAAAGTGGTATGTTGCTGTTAGTGGGCATATTGTTAGTTATTTTGTTTTGGGCTTTGTGTGAGTTGTGCTTGATGGAATTGCATGAGTCTTAGGTCTATTACACCTGCAATTTTATGCTTAGTCCAGGGGAAACCTTGGAATGCCAAGTGAATGCCCATAGCTTCTGGTATATTGTTGTTTTGTCTTCCTTGCCTTCCGTATCTTGTTTTGAAGTTTCCGAGAGTTTCGTAACTCGGTTCGCGACATTCTTTATATGTGTATGCACCATTTTCTCGTGACGCATCAATTCCTGCCATGTTCGTGCATGTTCAAAGAAGTTAACCTTAGGTTTTGTCCAGAATGTTAATAACTCAAATAATGCATGAAAGATGACTAGTTTAGCAATGTCATCCTTTTTTTCATGCCACACATGCATCATATAAGATTGTGCATCATGTCATGCATAAGTTTGGTGTTATCGAGTGTTGATTGTTGTTTCCCGATTATTTCTTCTTGATAGAGTTACGAACCGCTTCGGAGTCTGAGGATTCGTTCAACTACGTTGGTTCGTTTGCTTCATGGATTCGTTCTTCTTCCAAGCAGGATCTCAGGCAAGACGATCATTTCCCTAGATACCAATACTATCATTGCCATGCTAGTTGTCTCGTTTCTTTTGCTATGCCATGCTTCCTACTACCTGTTAAATGTCATCCTCCCAACATTGCCATGAGAACTTCTTACCTTTCCACAACCTAGCAAACCACTGTTTGGCTATGTTACCACTTGATGAGCATTTTGTTAACGTTTCTAGTTGCAGGTGTAGTTGCTTACATGTGAAAACATGGGTTCCTTGTTATATCACCATATAATTGATATTTAATTCAATGCAACTATATACTTGGTAAAAGGTGGAAGGCTTGGCCTTCTAGCCTGGTGTTTTGTTCCACCTTTGTCGTCTTAGTTTCGGCTACCGGTGTTATGGTCCAAAAACGAGCGCTCCTAACATGCTTGGGGTTGTTATGGGGACCCCCTTGACTTTCATTTTGGGATAAAACTCGTCTAGCAAGGCCCAACATTGGTACTATATTTTCCGAACATAATAATACTGAACATTGTTAGTAACACATAGGGAGTTAGCGCTACCCATGGATTAATTCAACATAATACAGGGGGCCAGTGCTAATTGTGTTGGTCCCAAACGGGCAGATTGCGAGGCCACCACGGGGAAACTCGAGGTTTAGTCTTACTCGTAGTGAGACTCATCCAGTGTGCCTTGAGAACGAGATATGTGGCTCCTATCGGGATTGTCGGCACGTCGGGCGGCCTTGTTGGACTTGTTTTACGTTTCCCGAATGTCTTGTGTATCGGGATTCTGGTGATGCTTTGGGTTATCTCAGAGTTGTGGTTTTCCACTAAGGAATCCGAGGAGATCACGAGATTTGTGGTCGAATCTTTCTATGTATCGTGTGGTAGTTTGTGATGGACTAGTTGGAGCACCCCTGGAGGGTTAAATCATTCGGAAAGTCGTGCCCGTGGTTATGTGGAAAACTTGGAAACTTTCTTTAACATCTGGTTGTAGAGAACTTGAAGTAAACTTAACTAAACTTGCCAACCGTGTGCGTAACCGTGACTATCTCCTTCACGAGCTCCTTCTCCAACTAAGGACACAGTGGGTTTATGTCTGAAGTAACTAGGTGTTCAGGATCATTCATTTGATCATTATTAGTTCAAGTCCGATTATGCGTAGTTCATCCACCTTTTATTCTTGTACTCATAAGTTAGCCATGTCAAATAAATTCTTAGTTCTTGCTATAGCCTCACCACTTAACTATACCTCACCCATTAAGCTTTGCTAGTCTTGATACCTTTGGAAATGAGATTGTTGAGTCCATATGGCTCATAGATTACTACAATAACAATTGCAGGTGGAGGTAAAGCAATACTTTGACGTGAGTGCGATGATTGTTCTATTTGGAGTTTCTTCTTCTTCATAATCATCGATCTAGGATGGGTTCCAGGTCGACATCATGGGATAGCAAGGATGGATGTCGTTCTTTTATTCTCTATTTTCATCCATAGTCGGACCCTGCTCTTCTCCATGATGATTGATGACTTTGTTGTATTGAGATGTTCATGATGTAGCTTGTGGCGACTGTAAGCCATTTCCATATACTCATCTCTTCTGTACATGTACTTGTAAAGATATCCATTCTTGCAAAAATGACGAGATGGGCTTCTATCCCCGTTGAGGCCCTCGTGCCAAAATAAGGATAGGATCACATCTTGGGCATCACATATCTTTCATGGGGGTTCAGCATCCCTCGTGCTTGACCCCATTATTGATGGGTAACCCATAACTTGAGTATTCATCGATGGGGGATGTAGCATCAATCTGATTTATGTAGAGACAATGAGGAAAACAGGTGTCGATACATCAAGGATCAAACCCAGCAATACCACCTTTAAAGGAATAATCCCCGGCATCGAGGACCACTGCTCGGGTACCATAATTCTAGAAGTAGTGTTTGGCTCACCCGACAACTTCCGCGATGAAGATTTGATCTTTGGCATTGTCCCCTTTTTGCAGCGGGTATCATGCAGTTCTCCCACGTACAACATTCGCTCGCTTTAACGACATCCCTCATTATGGATACCTAAAGCTTAAGATGCCGCGACCGAAGGGCAATGGTAAAACTTAGCTCTCACTCCGAACCTAGGAACACACAACGGCTCTGGCAGCCGAAGTTCAGACAGACAAGGAAGCTCTGAGGTCCCAATGCACCATCAAGGATCGGGGGGCAAACAAGCAAGCCCAAGCCCCGCTGCAGCTCCCGGATTCTTCCCACGCCCAACACAAATGAAGATACGCTCCGCACGGCATGGCATCCCTGTCCGTAAAGTCCATGCCTCGAAGGCACAATTTTTTGCTCAAAATATCATGGGAAGATGTGGGGACTGACTACAGAGGGACCAAGTGTTCGGCTTTATCGAGATATGGACAAACACGTCTTTGGACAATATTAGGTACCATCAAGGACCTACTCAGCATTAAGCTAATACCACAACGACTTCGCAAAGACCCTCTCTTAAAAGAGGTCCGCTCGTCGGACTACCTCCTTTAACGTAGAATCCCCCCCCATGGAAAGCAAAGACGGAGACGTGCAGGAGGGCGTAGTATGTCAAACCACTCTACAAGGCCCTTTGTAAATTTTCTTTTAATATAAAAAGTATATGTAACAGTTGCTTGAACATTATGGATTGTTCGGATAGACGTCACGAGTCCATCAGAAATAAATACCAATTTTTATTGTCGCATGCCAGTCATTTATATATTGCATCACCTCTCTTCTTTTTCTGCTCTGTGACACAAAAACAGACCAGTTCGATACATATTGTAGATGCGGCCAGCTAATCGACCAAGGGCTCAACTATAAAGCTCACCACAAGCATCACTCTGACACCATTTTTACCCTATGTGCTTGGTGTCTTGGATATTGCATTATATGCATAGGTTCCGAATTATGTCTTGGATCAATAGTTGGTTTGCCCTTATCCTGTGTTTACCCTCTTAAATTCTGCATGTTCGACTAAATGGGTAAGGGGAGAACAATTACGATTGTACTTCTAGCTTGCTTGGTTAAGTACCTTAATGGAGAAAGCCGAAAACTCACTGTCATAATAAGCGTGAACCGGTCTGCGATCCGATGACAAATGGTAAACTAAAAATTGATGGAGGTTACACCATGTTACATGAAGGGCTTGTAGTTATACAAACCAAGTGATAATGGTTTCAACCTCGGTATACCCAAACATCACAAAACACAAGGGGCTAGTAGCTAGTCTCCGCAGTCAGGCTCCTACGGCTAAGTGAAAGCATTGAAGTCACATATTCTGATTACCTCGTTTCCTTCCGCACTATCGCCTCCGGACACGAAGACTTAGGCTAGGGGTAATAGAGTGAAAGTCGCAAACACCCTCATAGATTCTACAAGGGGGCTGGAGCCGATGACTGGTAGCTTTCATATTGAAACGGCCACGCAGGAGTCAAAATAAAACAAAGGCACGTATGGTATATCATGCAAAGCAAAAGCATGATAAAGCACAAAAGTTTAACTGTCAATAAACATACATGGTAGTACTCTCACACAAGCATTACATCCTTCGGGCACATGGTTTCTGTCACTCGAGCCCCATCGATAACGATGGGAAAGTATTGCTCGGGGTGCCTATGCTCCTTCGCACGCGACGGGGGGCCGATGGCCATTTCGGCTGGCTTTATGTTCGGCCAGTGCAACATGGTCTTCGCAAAGGCCATCCGAGCTCCCTCAATGCATAAAACACGCTTCTGGATGTTAATTCGGGGTGCGACATCGATCGCTTTCGCACCAAGCCGAAGTAGCTGCTAGGCAGTGGTTTTGTAGACCATAGCGTGATGCACAGGCTCTTCATGGCCTGCTCTGCCATCCGATGCAACTCCATGAGTTGTTTCATCTGATTGGAGACGAGGAGATGTTGCTCGAGGGCTTGAAATGCCACCCAGAACTACCCCAGCTCGGCATCCCCCTCCTGGGCTGCATAGTGCCTTTCCGCAACCGCTGCACTCCTCATGAGATCCGCAAACACGCATGGGGAATGCCACACTCTTGTGAGCAACGCTAACCACTTACCAACAACGACGCATTGCAGTAAGTATCGCTTACCATTCACAATACATTTGATTTGGTGGAGCTCGTTCTAGTGGCCTTGCGCTTCCATTCGTGTCAGAATTAGGGCTCCAAATTGCGCTTCCATTCGTGTCAGAATTAGGGTTGCGTATTCAACCCAAATTTGTTGATTCGACACAAGGGGAAGCCAAAGAATATTCTCGAGTATTAGCAGTTGAGATGTCAATTCAACCACACCTGAAAGACTTACTATCTGCAGCAAAGTATGAGTAGCAAAGTAGTGTGATAGCAACAGTAGCAACGATAACAGTAGCAGAAGTGACAGCAGTAGCGGCAAAGTAACAGTAGCAGCAGTGACAGCAGTAGCGGCAAAGTAACAGTAGCAGCAGTGACAACAGTAGCGGCAAAGTAACATAGCAAGGACCAGTAGGAAAAACTCGTAGGCATTGGATCGGTGATGGATAATTATGCCGGATGACATTCATCATGCAATAGTTATAACATGGGGAGATATGTAACTAGCTCCAGTTCGTCAATGTAATGTAGGCATGCATTCCGTATATAGTCATACGTGCTTAAGGAAAAGAACTTGCCTGACATCTATTGTCCATCCCTTTCGTGGCAGTGTGGTCCTAATGGAATCTAAGGGATATTATGGTTCTCCTTTTAATAGAGAACCGGAACTAAGCATTAGCACAAAGTGAATACATGAACTCCTCATACCATGGTCATCTCCGGGAGTGGTTCCGGCTATTGTCACTCCGGGGTTGCCGGGTCATAAAACATAGTAGGTGACTACAACTTGCAAGATAGGATCAAGAACACACATATATTGACGAGAACATAATAGGTTCAGATTTGAAATCATGGCACTCGGGCCCTAGTGACAAGCATTAAGCATGGCAAAGTAGTAGCAACATCAATCTCAGAACATAGTGGATACTAGGGATTAATCCCCATCAAAACTAACTCGATTACATGATAGATCTCATCCAACCCATCGCTGTCCAGCAAGCCTACGATGAGATTACTCATGAACGGTGAAGAGCATCATGGAATTGGCGATGAAGGAAGGTTGGTGATGACGATGGCGACGATCTCCCCTCTCCGGAGCCCAGAACGGACTCCAGATCTGCCCTCCAGAGGAAGAACATGTGGTCGCGGTGCCTCCATATCGTAAAACACGATGAACTCTTCTCCTTGATTTTTTCCGGACGAAAGGGACTAAATAGAGCTGGAGTTGGAGGCGGCGGAGCCCCAAGGGCCCCCAAGCCTGCTAGGCGCGGCTAGGGGGGTGCGCTTCTTGGCCTTGTGGGCTCCTCGCTCCACGCCTCCGGTTGATTCTTGCACCATTATTTTTTGTATATTCCACAAAAAATCCTCGTGAATTTGCAGGTCATTCCGAGAACATTTATTTCTGCGCAAAAAAAACACCATGGCAATTCTGCTGAAAACAACGTTAGTCCGGGTTAGTTCCATTCAAATCATGCAAATTATAGTCCAAAACATGGGCAAAAGAGTTTGGAAAAGTAGATACGATGGAGACGTATGACTATAAAACCGCCACACTCGTGGGGAGGAGTTGACACCATACTACTTATTCCTTCTGCTTTCCTCTTATGGTGCTTCGACATTCGTGTGTGAACGTCTCCTTCTTCCTCCTTCTTTTCTTCCCATGGCGGCCAGAAGGGATGCCTCAAGCACTGAGGCGCACGCGGGGCCTTCGGAGCCGCAGCTGCCCCCATTGTGACAATGTTGGGCTACCAGCAATGAGTAAGTACGTTGTAGCCATTGTTTGTTCTTGCGTACCTTGTCTAGCCCAACGAATTTGAGCACTTAACTTTCTAGGTCGCCAACACCCCAGAGGGACCGCATTGGCCCGCCAGGGGCGCCCTCTTGCACGCCGTCTCCCGAGGAGGCCTCCTCCTTTGCGCTTGGCCCGACGAGGCCCGGAGGACCCGCAGCTCCTTTAGAGGCGACAACAAGGTCATCGGGGCATGCGGTCCAATCCAAAACACCTTCCCCTCGGAGCGCCGGGCTCGAGGCAGACCTGGCCCTGTGGGAGGTGGCTATCATCAAGCGAGAGGAGGAGATGGCTCTCTGCGAGCGGGAGGCTGCCTGTACCGCCTATGATCAGGAGGCGGAGTGAGAGCGCCTCGAGACCCTGGAGAGGCGCGTGCTTGTGGATGAGGCCACCTTCATGGCGGAGCGTGAGGAAGCCCTGGACGATGTGGATGCGAGGGTGGCCCAATAACAAGCGGCCACCCTGGAGGAGTATCATGATGGGCTCGCTCGGCAGGAAAACCGCCTCCAGCTCAGGTGAGACACACTCCAGGAAGAGGTAGGCGCGCCCAGGGCCCAGCTGCAGGACGCCCATGCCGCTCTCCAAGCTGCCCTCAGGGGCAAGGAGGGCACTAAGGAGGAGGTGGCCGCGCTTCAGGCCCAGGTCAGAGAAGCCGCCGACGCCATGCGCGTGTCCAGGGATGGCGTTGCGCATGAGTGGATGATCGAGGCACAGCATGCCAAGCAGTTCCTGGACCTCATTTATCACGCAAATGGCACACTGTGCTGCTTCATTGAGGATGGCTCAGTGCTTCCACGTGCGCATGCTGATGGGGGCTTCTTTACTTATTCCTCAACGTAGTGGAGGTGCTGGAATCTGGCGTCTCCAAGGTGGACGAAGACATCGAGTCCAGCGTGCGCGACCTCCTTGACAGCGCGATAACGCATGTCTTCTCCAACCTTCTCCGCACGGCCCCATGCTCGACCTCTCCCGCATGATGGACCGGTGACCGCGAAGCTCCAGAGCCCTCTCAGGGATGAGGTGCGCAAGCACGTGGAGTCCCTGGTTGGGCGGTTCGTCCAGGCTGCACCCTCCAAGGAGACTGGCGGCCTTGGCGCTGGGGCCTCTGGGAGCCACGACGAGGACAACGTCTCCTCCGCTTAGAATTTTGTCCCTTTCATGTTGTATCAAGAATCACTTGGCCCTTGGAGGGCGTTAGACATTATGTAATATACTTTTGCTTTAAGTAGTGGTTTGCTTTTATTCTTGGGGTGTCTTTGTTCTTTTCACGAGGTCCCCCATTGCCCTTCGCTTGTTTCATGTGCTCTCGCGTGAGGGGTCCCGTGGCGCATGGCTCCCGAGCCCCCCACCACAGACGCGCGACGGGGGCCTTGGGGGACAGCCCCCGAGCGCTTCTTGATACTTGCCCTTACCTGGCCAGGCCGTTGCTTCGTGCTTCCTTGGTCATCCTTTCCTGCGAAGACCTCGGGGTAGCTTCCCGACGTGGCCACGCGGTAGCGCCTCGAAGTTCTTGATGACGGTTGCTGGTGCGAGCCTCACGAGGCTGGTGCCTTCACAAGAGTCTTGTCCGTGTACCCTAGAGATGAACTGAATCCATGTCCTGGCACGTGGCGCAAGGTTGCAAGCATGCACCCCTGGGCTTCTCCAAGCCCTCGGGGCCAGCAGTACAGCTTGCGAACGCGCACGAGACGCACTCCATCTGCCGATTTGAATAGAGATGGCATGGGCCCTCCGTGTCAAAGAGTCGAGTGCGACATGTGGCACGCGACAGGGCGTGGGGCGCTCTCGCTTCCACATGTTGCCTCGGCAACCGCTCGGTGCTGACATAAAGCCTGCACATGGCGTGGGGGCATCATTTCTGCATTAACCTTCTGCTCGTTGAATACGAACAAGGAAGCGCAGACTGAACGCCCGCTTGAAGGCCCCATATAAGGGCGAGGGAAAAAGGTCTCCTGCCCCAATTTCCTCATCCTTGCCCTTCATTCTCACCTATCGCCATCATTGTGATAGCACCAGCGAAGAGATTCCCCATTGTCGAGAAGGAGTCAGTAGCGAATGGGGGAGTAGATGTGTGACAACCGATGAGGGGAAGAGGCCACCCCCGCGCACCTGTCACCA
The DNA here is from genome assembly GCF_904849725.1 of Hordeum vulgare subsp. vulgare. Taxonomy (NCBI): domain Eukaryota; kingdom Viridiplantae; phylum Streptophyta; class Magnoliopsida; order Poales; family Poaceae; genus Hordeum; species Hordeum vulgare. Next base: position 136,045,842 of record NC_058521.1, read on the forward strand.
TGCTCGGGCACCTCTTGTGGGACGCGAGCGCTCCATGCGTGCGGCCCGTGCTAGGAGACCCACTGCACAAGTGGTTTCATTCGCGGGCGCGACGGATGAGGTAGCCGCGGACGGGGCCGGCGGGGCGGCACAAACACTCGGCCTCCCAGGCTGCAAAGGGACTCCACTGGCGTGACCCGTGAGTTCATTGTACGGATGGAAGACAGACCACACACCCGGCCCCAGCTCTTGGGCTCTTTTGCGGGGGAGGTGGGGGAGCTCGCCCCTAGGCCTGTGGTTGCAGCCACACGGCTGTTGCAACAGGCCCACCTAGGTGGTGACGGAGTTCAACTCCCTCGGCTTCATGTTCCTAGGGCATGGGTGGAAGTCATTCGCCCTTGCCCAAGGCTTGCAGGAAGGGCACATCCTCCACGTCAAGCTCGAGAGGGCCTCGACGCTCTTCATGAAGGCCATTGAGAGCGCCTGCGGCCGCGTGGACTATTGCATGGAACTGAATTGTAGTGGCAACAACAGCCCATCTAGCACCGATGACAGCGTCAGCTCCTCCTCCATTTGAAGCGAGGGCGACAACGACTCTGATTACGCCCTGGGCGCCCACGTCAAGGAGGAGGAGGACTCCAACAAAGCGTGCGCAACGAGGAATCGAGGCCTTGGTGATGGTGCTTTGAGAGCCCGACCTTCTTTCTTTGTGACGCATTCTTTGTACTATAATGCAACATGCTGGCCCCCTGGGGGTGGGGGAAAGGGGTTATGTCCTTCATGCCTCAAAAATATTTGAACGCTATTTTGGGTCAAAAATAAACTTCTCCTTGGTACTCTTTGTTGCGCTTGAACCCTCCCCAAGGTTGTCCCAATGCCTTGTGGCACTAAGGCCCAGCCCCCGAGCATGAGTATGAGGGCTCCTGAGGCACGGTCCTCAGGGGATCACCTTCTTTCATGAGTATGAGGGCCCGCCTCGTGAGGCTCCTTGAGAGAAGTCCCGTGGAGAAGGTGCCATGTTCCAACGGCGCGTGCTTGTCCTCTTGAATTTGGGCGTTACATGAGGAGTCTAGGCCCCAAGGGCCTTGGTTTGTTGATGTGTGCGCCGGTATGCCCGCAAGCGAGAACCCTATTCTTTGGCTTCCCAGCACCACTAGGGCAAACCCAGGCGAAGGCACCGCGTCCAGCCCCCGTGAGTGTGAGTCCCAAGGTAAGCTAGGGGGTGCATGCCCCTGGGCATTCTTTTGATGTCTTTGTCTTCCCCCCAACGTGATGCATGTGACTTCCACTAGGCGTCGGCATAGTCATGGTTCTACAGTTAAGAGGGAGGCGCCAAGCGTGCGTGGAGAGAAAAGAGAAGACCAATGAAACTCTGCAAAAATCAGACGACCAAGATCTTTGCTAAAACCTGATGCAAACTTGTTTACAAGCCCCAAAAGGGGATGCGGCCACAGTGTCCAGCACAGGTCAACCCGGTGAGCTTATCCGCAAGTCGAAAATGAAGTCAATAACTGTTGCCTAGTCCAACATCGGTCAACCTCGAGAGAAAGGCGATTGTCGTATCTAGTACGGGTCAACCTAAAAGAGATGCGAGCCCCACGGTGTCTTCTTCGCTTCTTTCCCAGCACGGAGCATGGGGACTGCCACTCGGCGTGGGAGGGGGCCCTCTACCAAGGCCATGATGCGACTCATCATGGGCTTCCACTTAGGATGCCCCGAGACGTGTACAACCCCCAAAACTCATTATTATGTGGGAGTGTCACGAGCGGCGATAATTGGACGGATACCCCAGGCACAAGACTGAGGAGTTACTAACCCAGTCTTTAGGTGCACTCCTGTGGACCAAACATGAGCATCGTTCACACCCCGCGTAACCACAAGAGCGCCATTGCGTGCCCCAACGACCCAAACATGAGCATCATTCACGCCCCGCGTAGCCGTAAGAGCACATTATTAGGAGAGTCGTCTTATGAGGTGGCAACAAGCGTGTCCAGCAGCGACACGAGCCAAGTCGTATCCCCTTCATCTGTTCATGACGGTTCGTCGAGAGGGCGCGACACTAAGGACCTTGGCAACATGACTAGCATGGGTGGTGAGTCCATGAGCCAGAGCTCGGTCGCTTAGATCTCTCGGTGCTGCGAGGACAAGTCATGCACAGACGCCGTGTCTAGCCCTTCATCGTGGATCCATCCTTGGGTGTATGAGGGGGTGTGTCAGCCCTCGGGAGTGGCGTCCTAGGCGATGCAAAATACAGGGGTCCACGGCAGGCCGCTTGTCATTACGTGCCACAAGGGTCTACACCTCTGGTGGGGGCGGCTGGCTCCTGAGACTTCGCGAGCCTGCGTGGTCCCGACACCTCACGAGGTGCGCGTGACCCACACCCCGTGCAGCTCATTGGTCTCCTTAGAGGCGAACTCCCATGCACTCTTGAGGCTTCGCGAACCCGTGGGGTCATGACACCTTGCGAGATGCATGTGACCCACACCCCTTGTAGCTTGTCGATCTCCTCAGTGGCGAACTCCCATGCTTTGCGCTTGGTGGTACTCTCCCAGCTCGTGTGGGCGCATGCCAGGTCACGTCTCCATTGGGTCCCCGGGCGCCCCCTTGTCGCATTGGCCAAGCTAGGCAACTCTATGCAGGAGCCCCCGAGCCTGGCCTGACGAGTGTGCCTCGGGCGACATGCTACACCCAAAGAAGGTGGGTGCCAACATGGAGCACGACGCCCAAGGTAACACCGTCCGCCGCGACAGCCTTCCCTCTGGGGGGCCATGGTCGTGGAAGCAGAATGGCGTCGTCCTGGGAGCGCATGCCGCGGGGGGTACCCGCTCCGAGCGCCTTCTTGAGCCAGACCGCTTCTACTGTCGCCACGGGGTTGGTGAGGGTGGTCACCGAGGTCGCCCCTTCCAACGCTATCGCGGTCACCTCCGCGTTCGGCGGCGCCGACGTAGTCTCGGTATTGGGCGGTGTGCTTACTACGGGAAGTCCTGATTTCTTGGCAGTCCTCCGTGTTGTGGGTGTGCGTGCTGTGATGGGCGCATAACATTCCGTCGGCCCCTTCGGGCACGCCACCGCAGGGAGCCGGTAGTAGCCTAAATCTGGTCCCCCGGACTTGGAGGAGTAGGAGCATGATGCAAGGCGGACCCTACTCGGGCCCCTTGAGTTGTGGACCAAGCAAGTCACCGCACGATGGTGGAGGCAACTCGCTCAATGAGCCCCCTGCCTCTGGCGTTGGGGGTGGAGGGGCGTAGGAAGTCACGGCCCCTCTGGCGACGGTGACGACCTCGGTGATGTGGTTTGCTCAGGCGTCGTACCCTCGTCCATCGGGCACTGGCGAAGTAGTTCGCTCGCCATGAGCAGTGCGTCTTGCGTGCTCAGGTCTCCCACTTGAACGCAGGCTAAGGCAGATGCCGCGGGGATGCAGCGGGGCTTCCACCTTGCTGCACCAGGGTCACGAGAGGCCCTGTTGCCCCGGGGCAGTGCGGGCGACGACGGTGGTGGTGGCTACGATGCTAGTGGGTCGGTGACGGTCGTCTGGCACCTGGACGCACGGGTGCGAGCGTTGGCAATGCGGTCATTGAAGACGGAGATAAAACTGGAGCCGGAGGACGGTTGTGCACCCCTACCTAGCGTGCCAAATGTCGGAATCTGGGCTCCACAGACCCAGAAAGGTTCAAACTCTGGGGTGCTTTCTCTCTCCTACCCTGTTCTACCTGTTGACTTTATCGCCGCTCTCTGACGTCTCGAGCTAAGGAAAGCGGACAAGAACACGCGAGCAGTTGAACCTGGTTCGGGCCACCTTGCGGTGTAAAACCCTGCTCCTGCTTGTCTAGATTGATTGAGGTGGGAGACGTGTACAAAGGTGGGTTCTTGCACTAGTTGAGACGATGGGATTAGGAGAGTTTCCCTACTACAGAGGTTGGGCCTCTCTTTTATACAAGCGTTTGTCCTCTTCCCCTAAAACACACTTGGTTTGAAGGGCCGCAACAATAGCCATTTTGAAAGGGGGCAGGACTACGGCCTGCCCTGACAAAGGTGGCCTTCGCCTACAAAAGTCCTTCTCCATGACGTGCTGGTGTTCTCGGGGGTGACCTCCTCCTACCGAGACCCCAGCCTTTGGGGGATGCTTCGAGAACTCGCCATCTGGCCCTGCTTCCTTTGCACAAAAGCGGAAAATCTCCCTGTCTGTGCCTACTCGCACCGCTCATATGCCGTCTGCGCAACTTGTGTCACCCACATGGGGGCACAGTGTTGTGGGCCCGTGCCAGGTCGCCCTTGATGAACCCGCCTCGCGAGAGCCTAAGAGTCTTAGGGGTGGCCTCAGTACATGTCCTTGCAACGAGCACCCTCTCGTGGTCTTTGGCGATGATCCTCAGATGCTCGCCTCGCAAGGTAAGCGCCCTCACGCGGGTCTTCCTTGGTGGGCTCGCCAATGGTCTGAGCCAGGCTTGTGCAGCGCGTCGCACGTGGGTACCCCCCTTCCCAGGGGCCCGGCAATCAGCACTTCCAAGATCACTGAAGTCAGCAAGCTCAGCTCGGAGGCTTGATCCTTATTATTTTGCTCACGCACCTCACATTTAGTGATGGCGTCCTTGAGCTCTTGCTGCACGTAAGCAAACCTAGCCTCGTGCTTGTCACCGGTAGCCTTTCCCGAGGACCGTTTAGTGGCTGCTTGTTTGGCTGCCGACTTCTGTTTGATAGCCTCTTGCCTTGCTTTCTTCAGCTCGGCCTTCAGGTTCTTGACCTCTGCGGTGACAATTACAGTTGTCATAGAAAACCAGCAGTTAAGGATAAAGCAAAAAATACCTCACCTAAATGAGGAAAATAATTATTTAAAAAAGCAGTCCAGCCCGGACATACCTTGTGCATCATTGAACCGCTTGTTGAGACGGTCGAGCTCATCCTTGGAGCTCTTGGGCTTCAGATTCATCTTCGCCACCTCCACGGTGTTGGGAGCCTGTGTCGAAGGCGAGGCCTGCATAAACATTTTATATATGCCAAACTCCCAAGTTATAGGATCTTGAATCCTCTGCCAAGCTTTTTTCAATCCCACGAGAGTCTTTGGGGCTACGACCCACTTAAATATTACCGGTGTTTTTTCCACACTACTTGACCCCCGCATAAGTTTCTTCAAACTCACAATGGGATCAGGGGCTACTGTATATAGGAATTGCGTAGAAACACATATATTAGAATTTCCTCATAAAAAGGAATGGTATTTGATTTACATTGAATCCCGTCAACATGCCATTCAAAGCTTCCTTCAGTCCACTGTGGATGGACTGAATGCTTTGTAAATCCGCACCCAGAACAGGGCGGTGTTCTTCAGTGATGGAGGACTCATTTAAACTCTCCTCCATCATGACCAACCACATGGCCTGGGCCATCTCTATTGTGGGCGGGTCTGGTGGACGCATTCCAGTCTCTCTTCTGAGACAAGCCAGAATGGATGTCTCCGGATGCCTAGGGGGTCTCCGAAATTGTCTTTGGAGAGTGCTCAGGCTGACAGGGCTCTCCCTCTTTCCTTGACAAGAGGGATTCACTTTCCTGGTCTTCAGCGACCGAGGTGTTAACCTCGGCCATGATATCATCGCCCCCGCCCCTTGTGTCCTGCTCGGGGGGGGGGGGGGATATTCGGGACACCACTTCCCCGATCTCATCGGTAACCGAGGGAAGTATGTGTGTGATACGGCCCCGCTCTCCGCCAGTTCGGCTGAAAGGAAGTCCCCTCCGATGCTTGATCGGTGGGGAGATCACGCGGTGGGCTACAATATGAGAAGTATGCATATAGTCATTCAATTTGAAAATTGATATAGTCTTTGTATTCCTACCTTTGGGCTGGGGGCTTCACCCTGGGTTTCCTTGGAGGAACCCTCTCAAATGCCTGAGACTCCTCGGCGGAGTCCGAGGCGTGCTAGATCAAAACCACCTTGGCCCTGCATTGCCTTTGGGGGGCAATGGGAGGTAGATCTCCCTTGATGTCTTCGGCCGTCGCCCTTTTTCTTGTGTGGGAGGAGTCACTCTCCTCCCCGCCTTCTTCCTGATCTCCCTCAAGAGTAGAAGGGGCGTGGGCGTCTTCGGATCTAGTATCCGGAGGTCCTTTTGAGCGGAGGCCTCCTTATTATTTTTCTTCTTGTCCGGCACCACGTATGGTTTTTCGACCATTTTGGCCATTAGTTAGGTCGTCCTAGGGCCCTTGAGAAACGGTGCCGAGTAGTTGATCCGCTTGGATTTCTCTAGCCAGTTCTGCGAATATGGAAAAGAAAGGCTCAAGAGCCTTGTTAAAGGGAAGTATCCGAACACAAATCATGAAATTTTATCATACCTCCCCAAGAGGGTGTGTGGCGTCAAGGCCCGTGTCTTCCTCCTCGGACGGCGAGGTCTTTTGCGGCTTGAACACCACCTTCCACAACTTGTCATGGGTGATGTGGTAGAAGTGGTTCATGGTGGCCGGGTCATCGGGATTGTAGGACCACATTGGGGTGGCACGATGTTGACAGGGGAGAAGGTAGCGGCGAAGCATGACCCTAACCATAGTGGTCAGCTCAAATTTCTTCTTCACCAGCTGGGAGATGCACCTTGTAGTGACTCCACCTCCGCACTTAACCCCCACTCAAGCCCCTTATTCGTCCAAGACACCAGTCTGCCAGGAGGTCCGGATCTGAATCCGGAGGGTGTTTCCCATTCCATGTCATGTGATTCGGTGATATATAACCACTCCTATTACAGATCTTGATGGTATCTATGAAAGAACCGTCCGGCCACTATACCCAGGGGACCTTCTTGATCATCACCCCAGTCCGCCTGCTCGCTATTGACCACCTTTAGCTTAACATTGAACATTTTTAACAACAAGACAAAGTGTGGTTGGACCCATAGAAAGGCCTCGCAGACGATGATAAATGGTCAAATGTGGAAAAAAGGGTTCGGGGGTGTTGGGGATGTACCCCTTGATTTGACCGGGCCAGGAGGATTGACCCAACTCGCCGGGTCGACCTGGACGACAAGGTCCAAGGCCTAGCATGCATTAAATGACTCACCACCCAACTCATTTACCTCGAGGATAATGTCAATAATTATGAATCATGATAATCTACATTCACTTGGATATATAAATCTGAATCTTTCCTCAACACATGATGCTTGTCACTATAAAATTAATAGGTAGAGGGAAAAATGAATTTGGTGACTCACGCTCAAGAGTGAACTTCAAAGATAAAAGAGAGGGAAGCAGAGGTTGTAATGCGCTTTAAGTTTTTGATTGTGTAAACTCTTAATGCAAAGGAACGTCACTTTATCTTGCCCCTTGTGATAGCAAACTTTATTATGTAGTTTGTCTATTTTATTTCTTTGTCATCACAAGATCTTAAAAATATTATTTTCCCTTGCAATAAAAGATCATACATATTTAGAAGCAACTTTGTATTGCTTGGTACACTGATGACAACTTACTTGAAGGATCTTACTCAATCCATGGGTAGGTATGCTGGGCTCTCATGGCAAGAAACTGGGTTTCAGGGTCATGGATGCACAAGTAGTATCTCTACTTAGTGCGAAGTTTTTGGAGTAGAAAAAGATCTAAAGCAAGCATCACATGTTAAAGGATACATGACCATATAACCTCTATATGAATGTGAAATACCATCACCACTATGTTGTCTTCCATGTCATGTGTCAACATTTGATCATTATATAATATTTGGTGAGGGCTCACAATCACAAAATATGTTCACGATAGTGTACTTATATGGGAATCTCCTATCCTCCTTAATAGTCTTGCTTAGATTGTAACCATGACTAATAGTATGTTTGTTTATTTTCAACAATCTTTATCGCATATAATCCTTACTATGTGAAGTCATTACTCCTCATGGGATAAGCATATGATCTATATCTTTATTTTTATGGACATACTATGATGACAGGTGCCCATGGGTAAACCATAAAGACTCAATTAGTCTTTATTATATATTTCGCATACTCGATTACAAGGGTAGATGGGACTAAAAGCAAAAAAATACTAAACAAAGCAAACCTGAAAATTATTTCTCTCAATCACGAAACAACAAAGGATCGAACAAAAATAGATAGTAATGATGGTGGGGTGTGATGGTGATACGATAAAGTAGCACCTACCCCAAGCTTGGAACAAGCCAAGGGTGGTGCCCATACCCAAGTACTCAAGCATCCTTCTCATGTGGTGGTGGTGGTGTAGTCGGGGTGTCCTCTTCCTTCCATGGTGTAGATTCCCCATCATAATATGATAATGTTGTCTTGGTAGTCATGAAACCGAAAGTAAAGATCATGATGTGAAACCTTGATTCATACTCACAGTTTTGGCTTTAGAGTTCATTGACTTGATCTTGGAGGTGATCGACCCTCTCTTGAAGTTTGAAAACAATGTTCCCTACTTTCTCGGTGTCTAGCTTGTTCTCCCAAATGAAGTCCATGATCATGGTGTGGTTAGCACTCAAACCACGTTCAACCATCCCTTGGCACCTGAAGATCCCCTGTTCCCCCACGGCGAACCTGACCTTCTCGCTTACCTCCTTCTTGGCACCTTGAACACCTCGCATGTGAAGCACCCCCTCATACATCTCAATAGCTTGAGGGTGCCTCATCACCTCCAGCAAGTAGGGGTTGATGACCTTCTCAAAGAACTTGTCATTGGAAGGGCTTCGTGAAGTCATGGCGATCTAGATCTGTTAGAAAAACAGCCCGAAACAAAAACAAAGGAAAATCTCGTGATGCGGTAGTCAAAACAACCAGGAGTATATATAATAATTTTTTTGGACCAGAATACGTGTTCGGGAAGAAGTCAGAGCCCGGGAGGCACACGAGGGCCCCACAAGCTATCAAGCTGCAGCCTAGGGGAGGGCGCGCGGCCTGGCTTGTGCCTCCCTCATGCGTCCCGTGGACTCCTTTTTGTTTTTGTAATTTTTCTCGAATTCGAAAACCTAAAAAAATTATTTTTTGGAATTTTTGGAGTCGGTTTACTTACCGTACCACGTACCTACCCCTTCTTCATATTTCTGGGGTGTTCTGGAAGACTTCCTTTATGTGCTCTTCCGGTGTTATGACTTGGATGATATTGGTGTCCTCATTAATGGGTGCATATGAAATATAATGTGTGATTCTTTGACCATTCATCACTCTCGGGTTTTTACCTTTGAAGTTTTTTATTTTTATGGCATCGGCGTGATGAACTTCCTCGACAACATAGGGCCTCCCCATTTAGAGATGAGTTTGCGTGCAAAAAAATCTCAAACGAGAATTGTACAAAAGCACGAGGTCTCCTACATTAAGTTCTCGTTTTTGAATCCTCTTGTCATGCCATCTTTTAACTTTCTCTTTAAATAACTTAGCTTTTTTATAAGAATGTGTCCTCCATTCATCTAATGACATAATATCAAACAACCTTTTTTCACAAGCAAGTTTGAAATCATAATTAAGCTCTTTGTTTGCCTAATATGCTTAATGTTCTAGCTCCATGGGTATATGGCAAGCTTTTACATAGACCACTTTATATGGGGACATCTTTATGGTATTCTTATAAGCAGTCCTATAAGCCCACAAAGCATCATCAAGTTTCTTAGACCAATTCTTTCGCGACCTATTGACTGTCTTTTTTAAGATTAATTTTATTTCACGATTTCTCAGTTCAACTTGTCCACTAGATTGAGGATGATAAGGTGATGTATTCCTATGGTTAACATCATATTTAGCTATAACTTTACGGAAGTCACCATGAAAAAAATGTGAACCACCATCAGTCATTAAGTACCCAGGGACACCAAACCTTGGAAAGATAATGTCTTCAAGCATTTTAATAGAAGTGATATAGTAGCACTCCTTACAAGGAAATGCCCCTTTGTGATCCAACGAGCCTTGGTAGTTCGCTACTGCTCCGGACACATTGGTTGACCGGCATGTGTCCTTCTTAGCTGCTGTGTCTGTCCCCTTTGGGGAAATGTCACGCGATGTAATGGAGTCCTTGTAGCTTGCTACGACTCGTCTACATTCGCTGATGACCGACACCTGCTATGTTGGGTCATGTATGCCTGTCCTTGTGCGGTACTGCCACTTTGGTTTATGACTAGACATGTCGATCCGGGTTCTTTAACATTGGATTGCTAGCGACACTATCCCATACGTGAGTCAAAAGACGCAAACGGTCCCGGCTAAGGTAAGGCTGCAGCCGTGGAGTTAACCGTGCGTGAGACCACAAAGGGATGCGATGTGTTATAGGCTGGATTCCTATGGCTTAGGATCGGGGTCCCGACAGCTTTGCCACAAATACTATGTAAGCTCTATATGATCATACAAAGCAATATGATGATGACCGAACTTGTCATGTGAAGTGACGATGGAATTTACATGGCAATATATCTCTGAATGGCTATTAAAATTCCATAATAGGTAGGTATGGTCGATGTTTTGAGGAGGATATAATAAGGCTTATGTGCAACAGAGCATATCATGTCACGGGATTTGGATGCACCGGCGAAAGTTGCACCAATCCTCGAGGTGAGAATGGGCTATGCGCGGTATAGGAGAGGCTAGCAAATATGAGGAGGTGAGATTGTGTATGTCCATGATGTCACATTAGTCATAAAGAACTCGTATACTTATTGCAAAGCTTTATTAGCCTTCTCACAAATCGAAGTACTACTCGCATGCCCCGAGGGATACGGTTGGTAGGAATTAACCATTGCGCGACTCCGACTCGAAACAACACTAGGTTTTCAACAAGGAAGAGAAATGCTAACACATCATCACCATGCCCTTTTAACTTTTCAGATGTTCAAGAAGTTTTGGAATCTCTTAATATCACTCATACGTTTGAATATCACCACATCTATATCATTAACCACATTTTCTCTATATGTGCTACATGATGGTTTTAATTATCATTCATTGAACACTCATTATTTTTGATGTAGTCTTATGACCCATGAATATTACCATCATTGTTTATTAAATCTCAAAAAATATAAGTGAGGAACGACAACATATTATTTCTATAAAATCTACACGCCACCATGCTGAAAAAGATATAAGTGAAGTACTAGAGCAACTGCTAAGCTCAACAGATATAAGTTAAGCACATAGTGTATTCTAACAAATTATGATGATGGCATTTGTCTCTCAAATAGGTGTGTCCATCAAACAATAATTCTGGCAAACAGAAAGTAAAAGTAAACAAAAGCAAATGACGCTCCAAGAAAAAATCATATCATGTGATGAATAAAAATGTAGCTCCAAGTAACATACCAATGGATTGAGACGAAAGAGGGGTTGCCTTCCCACGGCATCCCCAAGCTTAGACGCTTGAGTATTCCTAGAATATTACATTGGGGTGCCTTGGGCATCCCCAAGCATAGGATCTTTCTACTTCAGAATCCTTTCGTCCATCGAGATAATACCCAAAATTGAAAACTTCAACCACACAAAACTCAACAAAACTTTGTAAGATCTATTAGTATAGGCAACATAATAAACACTTTCAAGTACTTTTACAAATTGATCCTTCTTTTATTTTAGCATTAGGTACTAGATTCTAACTTATTCATGGCTTATACCCCCATATGTAATCCATGGCATAATCAAAACAAGCAAACTATGCATGCAAAAACAGAATTTGTTTAAAACAAAACATTCTGTAGTAATATATTTAATTGCCATACTTCTGTAACTCCAAAAATTCTGAAAAATCAGGACGGCCTTTGGAATTTGTGTATCAGTACTGTGAAACAATTTAGATAAAAAATATGTCTAGTAAAATCAGAGAAATTGTGCACTTGGCATCAAACTTTCTATTTTTGCACCGTATCAATTCCACTCATCATGCAAATCATTCTAAAGGCTTTACTTGTGACAAAAACTAATTATAACATAAAAACATAATCATTACAGCCGCAAAAATTACATCACCACACACTAACACAAAGTAGAAAGCAAAAAATAAAGATAATTATTCGGTTGCCTCCCAACAAGCATTATTGTTTTACGCCCCTAGCTAGGCATATTGCATAGTTTCAAGTGTTGTCATCCTTGACATTGAATCCATAAGTGGCCCTCATGATAGATTAATAAGGTGGTTTGATTATGTTTCTAGGGAAGTGTTCCATCCCTTTCTTTGATGGGAATTCCAACCTTATGTTACCCTCTTTCATATCAATGATTGCATCTATAGTTCGTTGGAAAGGTCTTCCAAGTATAATAGGACAAGTAGAAATGCAATGAATATCAAGCACAATAAAATCTACAGGAACATAATTTTTGTTTACAATGATGAACACATCATTAATTCTACCCAAGGGTTTCGTGCTGGTAGAATCCGCAAGATGCAAGTTAAGTGAACATTCTTCAATATTACTGAGACAAAGCACATCACATAAAGCTTTAGGTATAGTTGGAACACTAGCACCAAGGTCACACAAAGCAATGCATTCATATTTATTTATTTTGATTTTGGTAGTAGGTTCGCACTCATCATGCAACTTTCTAGGAATAGAAACTTCAATCTCAAGTTTCCCATCATAAGCTTTGACCATGGCTTCTACTATATGTTGAGTAAAAGCTTTATTTTGTTCATAAGAATTGGGTGAGCTAATAATGGATTGAAGCAAGGAAATAAAATTCTACTAAAGAGCAATTATCATAAATAAAAGTCCTTGTAATCCAAGATAGTGGGCACATCACTAGTTAATGTTTTGACCTCTCCAAACCCACTTTTTTCAATTTTATCATTAGGATCATCACCCTCCAAGAAAATGGGACGCTCCTTAACTAAAGTTAACTCAACTCGAGTACCTTTATCATTAGTATTCATAGCAGTAAACAAATATTCAATAGGGGAAATACCAATCATTTTAAGATCCTCATCATGATTATTGTAAAAAGGATGGAAAACAATGATTTAATAGGAATTGTTATTAGCTCTCAATTTAGGGGTCCTCTCCTTACTCTTATTGATTGAAACTTGTATATATTTAATAGTCTCAATAAAATCATGCTTAGGAGGCAACGTGTTACTTTTGAGTCTCTACATCAAGAGCAATTCTATAGACATTTTTACCCGAAGTATCGACAATATGCATTTTTCCTCTACCATAGTATTGAAAACTTTTTTAGAATTAATGAATTCCTTAATTGTGTTCTCAAGATGAGAGGGTATCCTATTAGAATTTGTAGAAGAATTTCCATAGGAATTTCCATAAGAATTTCTATAGTTGTTGCAAGAATTACCGGAATAGGGCCTAGGACTGAAATTACCTCTATAAGCATTGTTGTTAAAATTATTTCAAGAGACAAAGTTCACATCAATATCATCATTATTTTGTTCAATAAAGGTACAAAAAGGCATATCATTGGGATCAACATGAGTATTTTTATTAACAACCAAGTTCGTAAGAGCATCCACTTTTTCACTCAATGTAGCGATATCCTCAACAGAATTTACCATCTTACCAGTTCGAGATCTTTCGGTATGCCATTAAGAATAGTTGACCATGATGTTGTCCTGAAGTTTGATGGCCTCTCCTAGGGTCACCTCCATGAAGGTACCACCTGCGGCCGAATGCAGAAGATTTCTGGATGCAAACTTTAGTCCCACAAAGAAATTTTCAATAATCATTCCATAAATTTAAACCATGCGTAGGACAATTACTTGTAATCAATTTCATTATCTACCAAGCTTGAGCAACAGTTTCATGTTTTTGCTGTTTAAAATTCATTATTTGATTTCTTAGGGAGATGATATTAGCAGGAGGAAAACACTTGCCAATGAAAGCATCTTTACACGTAATCCATGTTCCAATACTATTACATGGCAAAGATGAGAACCAAGCTTTTGCTTTATCTCTAAGCAAAAAAGGAAATAATTCTAATTTCACAGTATCATTATCTAGGTCCTTTTTAATTCGCATACACAAAATTTCACAAAAGTATTGAGATGCGAGGCAGGATCCTCATTAGGACTTCCTGAAAATTGATCTTTCATGACAAGATTTAGCAATGAAGCATTAATATCAAAATCTTACACACTAGTGGAGGGTGGTATAGGAGTACTAATAAAATCATTATTATTAGTATTTTAAAAGTCACACAACTTAGTAGTATCTTGAGACATGGTGACTAAGTGAGCAAAGTGACAAGTGTAACAAACAAACTAGAGAGCGAAGATGCAATCTAGTGACAAGCTAAGCAAGCAAATGTAAATATTTTTGTATTTTTATTTTTTTATGAGATGAACTAAATATACCAGAAAATAAAAAGAGGAAAAAGTGAATGAAATTTTGTGTGGAGTTATTTGATAGTTGGTGATGATATTCCCCGGCAACGGCGCCAGAAATCCTTCGTGATACTTGTGATTTGAGTTATGTTTTCCGTGAAGAGGAACGGTTATCGCACCAAAATGCGGATAAATATTTCCCTCAGTTATGAAATCTAGGTTTATCGAACAAATAGGAATATCAACCACAATCGTCTTCAGCGTCTACACACAAAAGAACAAACAGCTTGCACCCAACGTGGGCAAGAGGGTGGTCAATCCCCTTAGTCTCGTTATTGGCAAGCAAATGAGGTGTGTAGATAATTGTAAAATTCAAAACAAAATCAAAGAAAATAAATGGAAGCAAGGTATTGGTGGTTTTAGCAATATGTTGTGAATAGACTCTGTGGCCACAGTTTTCCCTAATGGCATCTCTCATGATAATAACGCACGGTGGGTAAACAAATTACTATTGGGAATTGATAGAAGAGTGAATAGTTAAGTAATATTCAGGCAATGATCATGTAAATATAGGCATGACATTCTAAACAAATAGGCCGACTCCTGCCTGCAGCTATTACTATTACTTCACTTCAAGAGCACTTCTATGCTTTCCTCTCTACATATTAAGTTCATGCTGAATGAAGTAATGCTTGGAGTAAGATGACATGATGTAGACAAAGTAAACTCAACCAATATGAGTAAACCCCATTGTTTTACCATTATTAGGAGAAACACAAAGACGCAAATATGAGGAAGCTCGCGAGGTTGAACCTACTACAACGCACCTCTCTCACCGAAGAAATATCATCCTAGTTGGCCATAATATTTCAATAGATCGAAGAGAATTACGAAGCTACCATAATCGTGCACATAAGAATCATATTATATATTATAGGAGACTCAAATATTTATCATGAATAATCCGAACATAAACCCACAATTCATCGGATCCGAACAAACGCATCGTACAAAAGTATTACATCATATCGATCAAAGCAACGATGTGATGATCATTGTATTGCAGATCAAAGAGAGAGAGATTTCCATCTAGGTACTCGCTATGGACCCGTAGTTCTGTGGTGAACTACTCACACATAATCATGAGGGTAGCAAGGTTGATGAAGAAGCCCTCCATGATGGATCCCCCTCCGGCAGAGTGCCGGAACGAAGATCTAGATGGCCTCCCATCGGAAAGGTGACTTGCGGCAGCGTAAAAAGTTTTTTGGGACCTACCTCGATGTTTTTAGGGTAGATGAGAATTTATAGGCCAAAGAACGGAGTCGGGAGAGCCACGAGGGGGTCACAATCCATCAGTGTGTGCCCACCTAGGCCGCGCCTTGTTGGCTTGTGGGGGCCTCGTGCACCCTCCGTCCTCCTTCCGATGCTCCACAGTCTTGCTTTGGTCCAGAAAAATTCACAAAATGTTTCAGGTCAATTGGACTTATTTGGTACTGAAACCTCAAAAGTGGAAAAACATGCAGAAAACAACAACTCGCACTGGGCACTGGTTCAATAGGTTACTGCCCAAAAATAATATAAATTGGTAGATAAGTACATAAAAAGTGTTCTAAAATGATAACATAATAACATGGAATAATAAAAAATTATATATACGTTGGAGACCTAACAGTGGCAGTGTTCCTTTTATAGACTACTGTAATACCACGATCCCCTTTACTGCACCACAGACCTCGCCACTTCCCGATATAATCGTGATTTATGCACGCGTGGTAGGGAACAAATCATAAACCGTATACACTGAAAAGCGGGGCACGATCTCCATATTGATCGGATGTGCTGATACGTCCCAAACGTATCTGCAATTTCTGCTTGTTCCATGATCTTTTGGGTGACATTGTTATATGTTTTTCTACACTTTTATATCATTTTACACATATTTGGACTAACCTACTAACTTAGTGAAGCCAGTGCAAGTTTATGTCTGCTGATGTCTATTTTGCAGGGGCTTTTACCCAATTTTCCGAAGCCCGAAAAAATTCAGACAAAATATATAAAAAATCAATGAAACAGAAGCTTCGGGATCACCAAAGGAGGGCCATAGGGGGGCCAGGGGCCTCCCAGGCGGCCTGCTGGTGCGTCCAGGTCCTAGGCCGCGCCACGAGGTCGCCTGGGTGGGTCCCACCTCCTCCGGTGCCCTCCCTTGGCCTATATTTAGAGATTCATGAGGAAACCTCGCACACTTTCTGGAATCGCGAATTTCTCCATCGTTCCGCCGCCTCAGCGCTTCCAAGATCGGGAGCGTTAGGAGACCTCTTCCTGGGACCGTGCCGGAGGGAGGATTGACCTCCGGGAGTTTCTCCACCTCCATGGACGCTTCCCATACGTTCCGTGAGTACTCCTCCTTGGACCATGAGTCCATGACTAGTAGCTATGTGATGTCTTCTCTCCAATCTTGTGCTTCAATGGTTAGTCCTTGTTTGCTGCCCTACATGATCAACGCATCTATGTAATTCTCTTGCTTTTGCTCTGCTCGGTTTGTTGGGATCCGATGGATTATGAGATTATGTTCAGATTGTTATCAGTTATATATTTGATTATCCTTTTATATTATGTTCCTTAGTGATTCTTGCATGTTCTCCGTTGCTTTTTACTGCTATGGCCAAGTAGTAGATCATTACTCCAAGAGGGAGCGTTATGCATGATTGTGGGTTTGGGCCCCTCGATGTCTAGCTTGGGTGCCAGAAACATGAGACTAGGGGATGTGGTTGTTTCCACCAGGGAGAAAACAACGGTGCTTGTGACCGCGGTTGCAAGTATTGTTTACCTTACGCATAGTTCGTTAATGAAGTTGACCGTTTCTTTGAGTTTACACTTTGGGTGGGGCTCGCAGCTTAATACCGGAGAGATGTTCTGGATAGATATCTCAAGGTGGATGATTAGTAAGTAGATGTTGATGAATAAACTATCTACTTGTCTTGGCGTACTGACCATTACTATTGAACCTCTAACTATCAAGGAGCATAATTAGCATTGCGGTGCGATCATAATTCTATCAATTTCCCAACTGTGATTTGTTTACCCTAGCATAGTTGTTTATAGTCTTTTGGGAGAGAGACATCACTAGTGAACGTCATGTGACTCCGGTCCATATCACCATCATTGTTTACACCTCCATCATTTACCACTTTCATTCACTTTTCCGTTGCAATTACTATTACCTTCCCACTTGTGTTTTGATCCTTTGCAATCTACAAGGCCGGAGAGATTGACAACCTCTCTGTACTCGTTGGGAGCAAAGCTTCGCTTCATCATCTTGCTTGCTTCTGGCGAAGCTTAACGCACTATAACATAGGCATGCATGATGGTATGGTAGGAAGACTCCTTTTAAGGCCGACCACTACATAGGAGCGATAGGAAGCCAAGCCGTCAAAAGGTTTGTGTGTGCAGGTCCACGTCTTCTGCTAGCGCCAGGGTGGAAGACACCTACTTGTTGAGCCTAGAAGTCCTCCTGGTTCTATAAACGTTATAGTCTCCGTGTAAGGGAAATTTGCTGCTGACTACATCTCCACCTTACACTTGGGGCAACCAACGAGTGGCAGAAGTATATACATCAACTCTTCATCAAGCGAATTTCTGGCGCCGTTGCCGGGGACTCTAGTCTTCAAGATAGGGGAGTTGCACACTATCTTTTACCTTTGCTTTTTAGTCTTGTTAGTTTGCTTTCTAGTTTTTGCTTTAGAGTCTTATACCAGAAACCACAAAAAATTAGTTGCTTTGTTCTTGCTTGTTAATGCTGGTATGGGTTCTACTGAGAACACCAAGTTTTCTGACTTCACTAGTCACAACAACAATGACTTTATCTGCACTCCTATTGTTGCTCCTGCCACTGAGGCCACGTCCTATGAGATTAAACCTGCTTTACTGAACCTAGTTATGAAAGATCAATTCTCGGGTCCTGGAGATGATGCTGCCTTGCACTTGAACAATTTTGTTGAGCTCTGTGATATGCAAAAATATAAAGAAGTAGACGGTGATATTGTTAAACTGAAGCTTTTTATTTTCTCCTTGAGAGGAGGAGCTAAAGTGTGGCTTCAATCTTTGCCTAGGAATAGCATAGATTCTTGGGATAAGTGCAAAAATGCTTTTATTGGGAAGTATTATCCTCCTGCAAAGATTATCCAGTTGAGGAGTAACATTATGAATTTTAGATAGTTGGATAATGAAAAGGTTGCTCAATCTTGGGAACGTGTGAAATCTCTTGTTAAGAATTGCCCTACTCATGGTTTGACTACTGGGATGGTTATCCAAACTGTTTATGCAGTATTGAACTTTACCTCGCGGAATCTGTTAGACTCGGCCGCGGGAGGAACATTTATGTCAAATACACTTGGTGCAGCCACAAAGCTATTGGATGAGATGATGACAAATTATTCTTAATGGCACACCGAAAGAGCTCCAACAGGTAGGAAGGTAAACTTTGTTGAGGAGATCTCCTCCCTTAATGATAATGTTGACATGACCATGACTCTACTTACTAAGGAAGCTCCTATTTATCCTCATGATGATCCTTTAAATTCTTTGGTTGCTCAAGAAAGAGAGCAAGTGGATGTTAATTTTATTTCTAGGAACAACTTCAGTAACAATGCCTATAGGAGTAATTTTGGTAGCAATCCTAGACCGTTCCCATCCAACTACTATGGGAACAACAACAATTATCCTAGCACCAAAAACTCCACTTCTAAATTAGAGAGCGTGCTTAAACACTTTATCACTTCTCAAAAAGCCTTCAACACGAATGTAGAAGAGAAACTAGAAAAAATAGATAGTCTCTCTTTGAAGGTGGACAACATAGCTCATGATGTAGAGATGCTTAAAATTAGAACTTCCCCACTTGAGGAAAGGAACACCACACCCACGAATGCTATCCAAGTCCAAATTAATGAGAACATAAGAATGCTAGCCAAACTTAAAGAGAGATGGGCTAGATAAAAGGAAGAGGAAGAGAGAATTAAGAGCCTTCCTACACACACTACCATTGCTACTATACAAGTTGTTGAGGACTTCAAATCTTTTAGCACACATCACACTCCTAGTCCCAATGGACCTATTAATGGTTTTTCTAATACCTCAACTATAGGACAAGAAGGTCCTATGAATTTAGAGACTACCAAAAGAATGAGCTTAGATGACATTACTACCACTTTAATTAATGGTAGTAACCTTGATTTTGACAATTGTAGTCTCTCCAAAGTCATCACCTTTTTGCAAAGAATGGCCAAGGACCCCCACACTAGTACACTTAATATTGCCTTCACCGAGCATATTACTAATGCTCTTATAAAACCTAGGGAGGAGAAACTCAAGCTAGAGACTTCTATTCCTCGGAAGCTAGAAGATGGTTGGGATCCTATGGTCAAAATAAAATTGAATAATATCTCTTGCTTTGCTTTGTGTGATGTTGGAGCTAGTGCCTCTGTTATGCCCAAAAGAATGTATGATATGCTTGACTGGAAACCTTATGATCCATGTTCTTTTAGTGTTCGTCTTGTTGATTCTTTCATAAAGAAACCTTTAGGGAGAATTGATGATGTTCTTATTATTGTCAATGATAATTATGTGCCCGTTGATTTTCTTATTATGCACATTGAATGTGATCCTTCATGTCCAATTATTTTGGGACGTCCTTTTCTCCGCACCGTTGGTCCTATCATTGGCATGAAAGAGGGAATTATTACATTCCAATTTACTCATAAAAAGGGAATGGAAAACTTCCATAGAAAGAAGGTTAAGTTACCTTATGAGTCCGTTACACGAGCAAGTTATTCTTTTGGAGTTGATAACACTTGATATTCTTGCATTGTACCTAGCTCAAAGTCATAAAAGAAAGCGCTTATTGGGAGGCAACCCAATTTGTTTTTACTTTCTGTTTTTTTGGTCTTGATGTGTGTTAACACTGTAGCAACATCATTGTATCTTTGTTTTTAAGCTTTGTGCCAAGTTATAGCCTCCGATTGCAAGAAAGTTCAAAAGTTTTGACATGCTGTCGATAAACAGATTTTGTCTCCTTGACGGAAAAAATTGCCAAACATCACCAGATCATCTTTCTTATATTAATTTTTTTGACAGCATTCTCTATATAATTTTCTTTCTGGCATCTGTTTTGAGTGTTTTTATTTGTGTTGCAGAAGTACCCCGAATAAATTATTTACTACCTGTTGTTGTGTTTTTCACAGATTCTGCCATGTTTTGTGTTTTCATTGTTTTTTGAATCCTAAGCTTGCTTTTTATTTGCAAAAATCTTTTGGCAATCATGAGAAGCAGTAGATTTTCGTGAAAATATTTATTTCCAGAAGGTATTGAATTATTTTATTAAGGGAAATAACCACTCTAATCAGCTTATGATGACTTTTGTATGAAGGGAGTTTTCAAGTATGCAATGGGAGAGATGATGAAAGAAGATACAGGAGTGTCAAGCGCTCAAGCTTGGGGATACCCCCATGCATCCCAAGAAATACTCAAGAAGACTCAAGCGTCTAAGCTGGGGATGCCCCCGTGCATCCCCTCCTTTATCAACAATCATCAGTTCGTCCATCTCTATGCTATATTTTTATCACTTCATATGATATGTGCTATGCTTGGAGCATCCCGCTATTTGCTTTTTAGTTTGTTTTAGTTTTGCTTGCTGTTCATAACAAGTCGGAAGCTAGCCTACCTTGTTTGGGAGAGATACACGCTCCATTCCACTCTAGAACACAACATAGCTTTTCATGCTTATCGTTTTGTGTGTGTTCTGCATCTTCTCGTAGCTAGTGTCATGCTTAGCTCTTAGTTTTCATGTTTATCTTTTTAAGAGATATTATTTAGGTTGATTTTGGAACTCTCTTAAGTTATCATGCTTATCTTGTTTAGAGAGTTGGCTCGTTGCACTGAGTTGTGTGTCTTGCATGAGTAGGTAATTGAGATTGCTATTTAAGTATAGTAGTAACCTGGAACAGTTTTGAGGTATTGATTTGATTAATGTTTGGACTATTGGTGCCAAGAGCTTGAGCCTATTAGTCATAGGTGTCGTATTTTGGGAAATCGGTGTGTTTTTCAAAAACTAAAAGTTAGTTGAGAACTCTAGCTACTAAATTGATCGCTAACCTCTCGAGGGGTTGGAATATATAGAGTACCCTCACGTTACCGTGAGTCGAGGATGCGCAAGGATAACCAAACCCCCAAACACTCCTCCTTTGGGTACTTGTCTCTTTGTGAATTTCCTAACTAGATACAGATTTACCGATAATAACTCTATGACTTCTTCGGACTAATGTGAGTATTCGATTGTTGGCACTTCCACCGTCCATATTTTGCTAGCCTCTTCGGTACCTTGCATTGACCTTTCTCACATTGAGAGTTGGTGGAAACTCCACCGGTGCATCCAAACCCATGACATGATACACTCTGTCATACATAAGCCTCATTATATCTTTCCTCCGAACAGACACCATACCTACCTATTAAGGCATTGCCATAGCCTTTCCGAGATACATTGACGTGCAACATCCACCATCTCATGACTTGATCTTCATGTCATACATGCTTTTTCTTGATCATAGAGACGCATGCTAGTTGGCCCTTGCCCTCATTACTACTACATGATGCGCTAGTATCATTGCATATCCTGCTACACTAGCAGAGGCATACATTTCCATACATCATGATAGTTTTCAGTTGTCTTTATGTTGAGTACTTCTTATAAAGTGTGATGATTTTTCTTCCTGTTCATGTAAAACATAGAGTGTAGCCCTTAAGTAAGGAAAAGATCCCAAAGTGGAAAAAGCAAAAGATCCCAAAGAGGACAAATGAGAGATAAAAAGAAAGAGCCAAAGAGGCCACAAAAAAACAAAAAAAAGAGAAAAATAAAAAGAAAAATAAATAAAAAGAGAGAAGGGGGCAACACTACTATACCTTTTGAAAGATACATACTCGTACTCCTTTACTATATTGGTACTACATAGAGATTATCATTCATGCATAACTATGTGGGGACCCTTACACTATAGAACTTGGTTTGCATATTCCAATGATGAGCCTCCTCAAATGAGATCTAGGTCTTCATGAGCAAACAAGTTGGATGCACCCCCACTAGTTTCATTGGAGAGCTAACCTTAGCTCATATGTGCATTTGTTACATGGCAATCCCTACTCCTCACATCATATCTATTATTTGGCTTTGTCTCACCTATGGCTGTCCTCATTGATGCGAGCCTTTCACACCTTTTTGTCTTCCTTTGCCATCACTATTCTATTTTCCATCCTAAGTGCCAACATATCTTGCTTACGCTCATTCATTGCATGAGTGCTCAAAATCAAAAGGGAGAGGATCGTTTCGACTTGTGCCTGACAAGTGGTCTGGGGATGAGTCAAAATAAGATTCCGAAGGAGTCTAAGTGTGAGGTTTAGTAGACTGAGTTCTCAATTAACAAATATTTAATATCTGAACCCATCTCCCACTTATTGCACCCAAACACCATTTGGAGACATTCAAATCACGGACATCGAGAGCTCTTGCACCTTTATGTTCTTACTTTGCTAAATTCAATACTAAATATAAACTCTTGCTTGTTATTGTCTTGACTTGAATTGCATATCTCACTTGCTTTACTTTGAAGTTCTTATATGTGTGTTAGCATGTCACCACAGAAATTATTGTGTTATCATTTATCTACTCGAGGACGAGCAGAAATTAAGTTTGGGGATGTTGATAAGTCCCAAACGTATCTATAATTTCTGCTTGTTCCATGATCTTTTGGGTGACATTGTTATATGTTTTGCTACACTTTTATATCATTTTACACATATTTGGACTAACCTACTAACTCAGTGCACCCAGTGCCAGTTTCTATCTGCTGATGTCTATTTTGCACGGGCTTTTATCCAATTTTCCGATGCCCGAAAAAATCCAGAAAAAATATTAAAAAAAATCAGCGAAACAGAAGCTTCTGGGTCACCGAAGGAGCGCCAGTGGGGGGCCAGGGGCCTCCAGGCGGCGTGCTGGCGCGGCCAAGACCTAGGCCGTGCCAGGAGGTCGCCTAGGTGGGTCCCACCTCCTCCTGTGCCCTCCATTGGCCTATATTTAAAGATCCGTGAGGAAACCCTCGCAGACTTTCTAGAATCGCGAATTTCTCCATCGTTCTGCCGCCGCTGCGCTTCCAGGATCGGGAGCATTAGGAGACGTCTTCCCGGCACCCTGTCAGAGGGAGGATTGACCTGCGGGAGCTTCTCCACCGCCATGGACGCTCCCCGGACGTGCCATGAGTAGTCCTCCTTGGACCATGAGTCCATGACTAGTAGCTATGTGATGTCTTCTCTCCAATCTTGTGCTTCAATGGTTAGTCCTTGTGAGCTGCCCTATATGATCAAGGCATCTATGTAATTCTCTTGCTTTTTGTATGCTCAGTTTGTTGGGATCCGATGGATTATGAGATTATGTTCAGATTGTTATGAGTTATATATTTTATTATCCTTTTACATTATGTTCCATAGTGATTCTTGTATGTTCTCCGTTGCTTTTTATTGCTTTGGCCAAGTAGTAGATCGTAACTCCAAGAGGGAGCATTATGCATGATTGTGGGTTCGGGCCCCTCGATGTCGAGCTTGATTGATAGAAACATGAGACTAGGGGATGTGCTTGTTGCCACAGGGTAGAAAACAATGGTGCTTGTGACCACGGTTGGAAGGATTGTTTACCTTACGCATAGTTCATCAATGCAGTTGTCCGTTGCTTTGAGTTTACACTTTGGGT
Source organism: Hordeum vulgare subsp. vulgare (assembly GCF_904849725.1). Taxonomy (NCBI): domain Eukaryota; kingdom Viridiplantae; phylum Streptophyta; class Magnoliopsida; order Poales; family Poaceae; genus Hordeum; species Hordeum vulgare. Next base: position 136,069,844 of record NC_058521.1, read on the forward strand.
GGGGCTCGCAACTTAATACCGGAGAGATGTTCTAGATAGATATCTCCACGTGGATGATTAGTAAGTAGATGCTAATGAATAAACGGTCTACTTGTCTTGGCGTACTGCCCATTATTATTGAAACTCTAACTATCAAGGAGCATAATTAGCATTGCGATGCGATTATAATTCTGTCAATTTCCCAACTGTGATTTGTTTACCCTAGCATAGTTGTTTATCGTCTTTTGGGAGAGAGACATCACTAGTGAACGTCATGTAACTCTCGTCAATATCATCGTCATTGTTTACGCCTCCATCATTTACCGTTTTCATTTACTTTTCCGTTGCAATCACTATTACCTTCCCGCTTGTGTTTTGTTCCTTTGCAAACTACAAGGCTGGAGAGATTGACAACCTATCTGTACTCGTTGGGATCAAAGTTATTTGTTGCATGTGCACGTCCACATCTTCTGCAAGCGCCAGGGTGGAAGACACCTACTTGTTGAGCCTAGGAGTCCTCATGGGTCGATAAACCTTACAGTCTCCGAGTAAGGGAAATTTGTTGCTTACTACATGTCCACCTTCCACTTGGGGTAACCAACGAGGGGCAAGAAGTATATACATCAGCTCGTCATCATGTGCCAATGAAAAAACTGTCTGAACCACGAATCAAGTTTTTTATAACTAGTCAGTGGTCATGATCGGTCGTGACCTTACGCTAAAAGTTGTCAGGCAAAGTCGCTATTCACATTCGAGCGATTGCCTTCGAGGTTGAGTGACGCATACAACATGGAAAATAGGAAGTCATTGGCGGCCTAGACCAAATATAAATGGGGTGAAGAACTCGCCCTGCAAAACGAAGAATTTGAACACGAGAAACTGCTAGGAATCAAGACTACAACATTGGAGGCCAGTTCGAGGGCTACTGAGGGAGTTTAGGACTAAGGGGTATCTCTATGGATCGGACTCATGGGCTGCTCTATGACTAGCATTGGAGGGCCTAACTGCAAAATGACGGTGCGTTCGGGATGGAAACTTCTGAAGCCTTGGTGTGTGCTCCAAATCATATGATAATATTGGCAAGTTTGTGTCAAGATGCAATTGAATATATGTAACCCTAGGTACCCCTTGTGACTATCTAAACCAGAGGGTTTTAGTCCATAGAGATCATCGATAACATCATTATTCCTAGGGTTTAGACCATAACATATGATCTCGAGGTAGATTCCAGCATCAGTATAAACAAGAGCAGGATATAGGGTTTTACGTACATCAAGAGGGCTCGTACCTGGGTAAACATTGTCTCCCTTACTTCTTGTTACTGATCGACAAAAATCCAAGACCTACAACTCGAGACCCCCTGCTTGAGATATACCGGTTTCGACACCGACAATTCGATGCAAGTGCTATAAGTAACAATGTAAATAGTTTTGTAGCAAGATAATTCATAGCAAGTGACAAGTAACAATAGTATCAAGTATGCAGCAAGATACCCAATCATTTTGGTATCAAAGGACAGGTTGGAAAGTACTCTTATATGAGGCAAAAGCTCCCGAGGACACGTGGGAATTTCTGGCCAGTCATGTTCATCATGCTGAGTTGATTCACGTTCGTTACTTTGATAATTTGATATGTGGGTGGACCGGTGCTAAGGTGTTCATATTACTGGAACAAGAAACCCACTTATGATTACCCCTCATGCAAACACAACTACGAAAGAAGAATCAAGATAAATCTAACCATAGAATGAAACATGTGGATCCAAATCAGCCACTTATGAAGCAGCACATAAACTCGGGTTTAAGCTTCTGACCCTCTTGCAACCCATCATCTACTTGTTAGTCCACAATGCCTTCACTTTGGCCCATAACATGGTGAAGTGTCATGTAGTCGGTGCTCACATGATACCACTAAGATAAGCAACAATATACACATCATCAAAATATTGAACAAATACCAACTTCACATGATTACTTATAACAAGACTTCTCCCATTGTGATAGCCCAAGACCAACGCTCTAGAAGATGCCTCTCTTATTCCATCGTTGTTGCGCGATTGGATTGGTTGTTGCACTCACCTTTGCATCATTCACATCATCCGCATTGCATAGTCACTCTCTTGCTGCCAGTTTTCAAAACTTGCATCCGTTATTAGTTGCCGGTTCTCTCCGTTTTTTGTCGCTTACCGTTTTGAGAACTACCACACACGCACGCGCCTGCGACATCGTTAAATTATTGTTTTTAAAGTGTGTATAAAACTTTCTCGGATTGGGTCGAAAGTTAGCGTGTGGTCTTATTTCGTTGTAGGTAGACCGCCTGCCAAATTTCGTCGCAATCAGAGTTCGTTTGATACCTGAACCATTATTATATAGCGGCACTATAGACTGTTTAATTGTCGGACGTTCGGTGTTTTAAAAACTCTGTCACGGGCCGTACCATTTCCCTCTCATCCCTACATAGTCCAACTACACAGCCCATTAAACCCATCTAGCCACTTCCTCCATTCGTGGTCGTCGGATCGCGATCGGACGGACGAGGTCCACCCCACCATAGCCCAACACTATATAAGAACCACCCCATGGTGGAGCTCTCTCACTCCGCAAGAGTTTCCCCCTAGCCATTTTGCAGCCACCCCCTAAATAAACCCCACCTTCTAGATCCACCTCCTCTCTCTCCCAAAATCCATCACAGGGTCAAATCTGGACCATTAGATCTCCATCCAAAGGCCCAGAATCGCCCAAATCCCCACCAATCGGACATGTCTGTGGTCAAACCAGACACGTCCGGGTGACCACAGAGCAACCCGATTCAATCTGCATGCAACCTCCTTGCTCGCCGGAGCACCTCCCACCACTAGCCGCCAGCGCCGGTACCGATCTTCGTCGCTGCACCAAGCTCGTCGGCCACCGGGCCGCCGTGCCTTGAGCCCCGGCCAACCTCGTCGTCGCACCAGTCTCCCGGGCCGGAGCTCTGCCTGCGCCATGGCCGAGTGCCATTGGCCCCGCCCCACTGGCGGAAGGACCATGCCAGAGCTCACCGCCCCAGCTAGCCCTCGTCGGATCCGGGCCCCCCTCGTTCGGTGTCTCCCTGGCCTGCTCTCGGCTCCCGACAGTGAGCCGCCACCGTCGCGTCGGGTGGCCTCGCCTCGCTGTGTGCGGGGTTGGGGAGGCCTCGTTGACCGCTCCAAGCCTCCCCTGCACCAAGCCTCGTGGGCCGCTGGCCCAGTTCACCAACCGCGGCTCAACTTCAGCCGTTGACTAGGACTGGCCTCCTTTAGCCCAGCTCCACCGCGCCCAGGCCGGCCCAGCGCCCCTTGCAACCGGCCCAGCAGCCAAGCCTAGCGTCCGGTCGCCCAACGCGAGCGTGGGCCGTTGACCGCGCCACCGGCCGAGTCCGCCCAAGACCATGGTCAGCACCTCCCTCTGCCTGCAATATGTTGCACACTGGGCGCTAGATAGTCTTGTTGCATTTGCAGTTTCGGCCCGTTAATTTTTTTAGGTTTCCCGTGATTTAGTTTTTTTCCAGAAAAAGCATTTTTTCCGAACACCCATAGTTTTTAAATCATGCGTCCGATCACAACGAGTTATATATGTAAATTGTCTAGAATTTTTGCGTAGACTAAGATTTTCCAATTGGCATGCATATTTAAAGCTATTTAGCGTGTTGTTTGCTTTGGTTTGCGTGTCAACATGGTAGAATTGGTTTAGGTTGTTGTTAATTAACCGTAGCTCCATTGGAGATGAGCCATATATGTAAATGGAGTAGAATGACAAGTAGAATCATGTGATCCACTTTGTTTTGCCGTTTAACAAACATAAATGTGGTTAGGACAAATCTGGACAGAATTCAAAGTTAACATGTGGGGTCATCTTAGAGATGCTATATGTCATTTCTGGCCTCATTTAAAATGCCTACATAGGTAGGTTAATTGTGCTTCACCCCTTGCCATGTTTAACAACAATTCATATTGCCGTGTAAATAAACGGGAGTGAACTAAATAATTAAATGTGGAGTTTCGTCAATATGCAACTTGTTGCATATTGAGCTTCACTTAATGGGTAGTGTTTGCGTGATTTGAATTTCCATGCCATGCATTGCATATTTGAAATGGTCATGCATCAAATTAGGTAGTGCATCATGTCGTGCCTATGCCATGTTGAATATAGTGTGTTGATGCTTTTTTCTGGTTGCTTCGCCTCGATAGAGTTCCGCAAGCGTGTCCGAATGTGAGGATCCGTTTGACTACGTCGGTTCATCTACTTCACAAAGTCGTTCCTCTTCCAAGCGGGATCTCAGGCAAGATGATCATTTCCCTAGATACGAGTACTATCAATGCCATGCTAGTTGTTTCGTTTCTACCGTTATGTCTCGCTTCCTACCACCTGTTAAATATCAGCCTTCCAACATTGCCATGAAAACCTTCAACCTTTCTACAACCTAGCAAACCACTGATTGGCTATGTTACCGCTTGTCTAACCAGTGGATAGCGTAGCTAGTTGCAGGTGCAGTTGCTTCCATGTGAAAACATGGGTTCCTTGTTATATCACCATATTAATGCTATTTAAATTAATGCACCTATATACTTGGTAAAAGGTGGAAGGCTCGGCTTTTCTAGCCTGGTGTTTTGTTCCACCTTTCTCGCCTTAGTTTCGGCTACCGGTGTTATGTTCCATAAATGAACACTCCTAACATGCTTGGGGTTGTTATGGGGACCCCCTAGATTCTTGTTTTGGGATAAAGCTCGTATGGCAAGGCCCAACATTGGTACTATATTTTCCCAACATAATAATCCTGATAATACTGAAAAACATAGGGTGTCATGAACCCGAAGAGTAATTCAACACAATATAGGGAGGGCCAATGCTGGTCAAAAATAGAGCATTGTGCGGGGAAAACCCAGGGCAACTTGGGTGATTTCTATCAGGCCACCGTACGCTTCACTTATCTTTCGTGTCTTGAGAACGAGATACGCCGCTCCTATCGGGATCGTCGACACGCCGGGCGGCCTTGCTGGACTTGTTTAACCTTTCTCGAGCGTCTTGTGCGAGGGATTTCGAGGATGCTTTGGGTTATCTCGAGGTTGAGGTTTTCCAATATGAACCCGAGGAAATCACGGGTTTCCCTGATCGAGGTCATTCCGTCACAGCGTGTGGTAGTTTGTGATGGACTAGTTGGAGAACCCCTACAGGGTTAAATCTTTCGGAAAGCCGTGACCGCGGTTATGTGGAAACGTGGAAACTTTGTTTAACATCTGGTTCTAGATAAATTGAAGTTAATTAAATTTAAAACATGCCAACTGAGTGCATAACTGTGACTGTCTCTTTCGTGATCTCCTTCTCCGTTCGAGGACACGATGGGGTTATGTATGACATAAGTAGGTGTTCAGGATCATTCATTTGATACTCAGTAGTTCACATCCCCCTCTTATTCTTGTACTCGTAAGTTAGCCACCTCAAATAAATGCTTAGTCGCTTGCTGCAGCCTCACCACTTAACCATACCCCATCCATTAATTTTTACTAGTCTTGAAACCTTTGGAAATGAGATTGCTGAGTCCGTGTGGCTCATAGATTACTACAACACCAGTTGCAGGTACAGGTAAAGGATTACTTGACGCGAGCGCGTTGATTGTTCATTTGGAGTTTCTTCTTCTTCCTCATCGATCTAGGATGGTTTGTTTTTGTCTGTAGAAGGACCCTTCTCTTCTTCATGATGATTATATGTATTTTACTGATGTGACTCTGGTGTAGCTTGTGGCGAGTGTAAGCCAACTCCTTATACTCATCTTTTTAGTCAATGTACTTGTAACGATATCCATCATTGTGAAACGATGGGATGCATTTTTATCCCTGTCAAGGCCCTCGGTCCAAAATAAGGATAGGACCGCATCTTAGGCATTACAAGTTGTTACCAGAGCAGTACCGACCTAGGAGCCCCCTTGATTGATCGAACTTGGCCGAATCGAGTCTAGTAAAAAACTGCTTTGAGTCTAGTTATATATCGGATAGTAGGATTCTTTTTTCTCCTCTTCTATGCTCTGGTGAGGAATCTTCACGTAATAATTTTAATTCTACTCCCTTTCTCACTGAATTTTTTTTAGGATCACGCGGATATTTTGGAATCTATATGATGTCGATGTGACGGAGTTCTGACTTGGTGCCTCCTGTTGTGTTGTTTTTATTCCGAGGATTTGAGCTCCAAGGGATTCTTGAGCACATCGCTATCATTCAGGTTTCTTAGTATCTTAGGACGGAGGATGTTCGAAATTTCTTCAATACTAGTAGTGGCGAGATAACCCCGGCATCCCCAGTATTGGTGAAGAGAGTTCGGGGGTACCATCATACTTAGTATCATTGTGATTACGAGGACCTGAGATAGATGAAGTTCCGAGATTCTGGTTATGTGTTGACGGATGTGATACACTGGACGGGTAGTGTTATTGCTAGGAGTTGGGTGATGGATTTTACTCCTTGTATCCGTGGCCCCAATTGGATGACCAGAAATTTAGGGAGTTCTTAGGTGGGAATTCACGTAGTTACTTATAGTACAATCTTCCAACGGATGCATGATGTGAGGTTGGGGTTCGACATCTAGTGGATTCGTTTGTTCATGGTCATCTTACAGCGGTTCTTGTTGTGTCTTAAAGAGTCCTTGTAGCTTGCTACGACTCGGAGCCGCTTCATATGTCATATGCAATGCCTTGTACATGATGGCTACTGTACGATCGAGCCCGTGCGATCCTATGCACGAAAATATCGGACGAAATCTCTATCATGAATTTGTTTTGTCTTGTTTCATAATCCTCATCCTTTGTTTGGTGGAGTATGGTAATTTAAGTTGCTTTGATGTCAACTGGTGATTTGATATCTTTTCAAAGAGTTGTTCTCATATTTTTATGGGAATGCAAATTCTTCTCCTCAATCAAGTTGTCTTTTCAATTCTTCTCAACTGGAGTCGTCATGTCAATTATTTTGCAGCTGGAGTGATTCTGTTCAAGTCAATTCTATCCGTTTTAAAAATTGCAAGATCAATCTCTCACTTCTTTCTCGAGTTCATCTCATCTGTCCCAAGGTGTCTTTGTTTTCCCCGCCCTCCCACCCTTTTCTTCAGTGATTAGATTATCATCCTAGTGCTTTCCTATTAAGTGTTTCTTCCGCTATCTTGTCTCCGTGTGGTATCCCATGATTCATTGTGAAGATTCTCAAGAGTCCTGGGTTCATCATTTTTCATTCATGTTCTCTTTTCTGGTGAATTCAATTCTAGCTATCCGCGGTCATCATATCCTTCTCATTTGTTTGGAAATTCTCTTCAAGTCTTTCTTGGTTATTCATTCATCTCTGTTCCATCAGGAGTGTTGAAGATATCTCAGAAGTTTCTGTTTTCAATCCTTTCGATTACTTCGAGGTTCCCAACCTCATCATGTTTTTAGTTATACGGGTGCAATATCTCTCTTTTTGATCAATCCATTCAGCGGTGTTTTCTTTTGAGTGGGCCTATAACCCACAGGTTTCTTCCATGATCTTATCTTGATCTTCTAATCTTTTCCCGGAGATCTCTAATTCTTTTCAAGTGTGACGTAAGTATGATTTTCATCGGTCATATTTTTTTCTCCAAGATCGTATTCAAATTAACTTTTCATTCTTCATTATTCTAGAGTGTCTCGGCAATCTTGGGGGTGTTCTCCTCATCCTTCTCAGCTTGGAAGACCAAACGAGAGTTTCTCTTAAATCTTGCTCCAGTCTTGTGAAGATTGTCATCTCAGCTTCGTGTTATCCTCTCATTTGTTTTCGATCATGAGTAATTCTCCATATCTATGTGGTGCATTTCAGAGTTGTTTTCATTCTCAATCCTCCGAAGGCCATCATTTCAGAAGATTTCTTCGTTCTCAGCTTTGAGCTCTCATCCTCAAATTCTTCTCAGTTATGGTCTCTTCATTCATCTCTCAATTATTCTAAGGCCTCATTCAAGTTATATGGTAGGCAGATCATTATCTCTTCATTCTCAAGTGTTCTTCAAGATTTTTGTTGGAGAACCTCAACTATTCCTTCTCTTGCATTTCAAAGTGCAATTCTTCCTTCGTTATCCTTTGAGGTGGTGTATAGCATTCTTATTAGTGGAGGAGTCTCGAAGAGAAGTTGTTTCAAGAATGAGATATGTAAATCCACCAATTCCTTGATCATGAGTTATTTAACCCATGATTTCTTCATTGAGCTATCTTGGACTAGATTTCACCTAAAGATTTTTCTAAGGATTGCGGCTATTATGGTGATTATCATTGATCCAAGTTCTCAATGTATCCTCTTGGTGTAAGAAGTTTTGCCTTTCTTGTTGCGTCCAATCAATCCTTGTTTCTATTAGTGGCTGGTTGTCACCCCATTACTTTGGAATGATTTTCATAAGTCCACTACAAGCTTGTTCTTTTTCTTTGTTGGTTTTTCCAACAACTCTGTTTTATTCTCCTTGCAAGGCTGCTTGTCAAATTCAATTGTGGTAGTAGTTGTCATTTTCTTCTTCATTCTCTTCTTCTCAATGATCTTGTTTCTATTCTTGTTCTGGGGGCTTTGTATTGTTGCTCTTTTTGAACCTATCATCTTCTTCTATCAGGATCATGTTCTCTCCTTGCTTGTTCAATATAGTCAGTTTGTTGTGAATCTTGTCTAGATCTTTCCATCTTATCAAATTTTGTCCTCAATTTCCTATCGAAGTGCTACAGGAATTTTGTTTGAATACTTGCTTGTTTCTCATATCATTCTTCATCTCTTTGCAACCTTGAAGATTCATTGTTTCACTCAATTGACACGGAAGCAACTAAGTTCACCTCTTGCTCTTTCTCTTTCTTTCCCCCTTTCATTCTTAGATCTTGGGGCAAGATCTCTTGTTAGTGTAGGACAGTTGTGACAGCCCGAGACCGCCGCTCTAGAAGATTCTCCTCTTATTCCGTCGCCGCCGTGTGATTAGATTGGTTGTTGCATTCATCTTCGCATCATTCACATCATCTGTATTGCATCGGCACTCGTTGCCGCCAGTTTTCGAAACTTGCATCCATTATTAGTTGTCGATTCTCTCTGTTTTTTGTCATTGACCGTTTTAAGACCAACCACACACGCACGTGCCCGCAACATCGTTAAAATATTGTTTTAAAGTGTGTATAAAACTTTCTCAGATTGGGTCGAAAGTTGGTGTGCGATCTTATTTTCTTGTTGGTACACCGCCTGCCAAATTTCGTCGCAATCAGAGTTCATTTGATACCTGGACCGTTATTATATAGCGACACTATAGCCGGCTTAATTGTCGGACGTTCAGTGTTTCAAAAACTCTATCATGGGCCGTACCATTTCCCTCTCATCCCTACATAGTCCAGCTACACAGCCCATTAAACCCATCTAGACACTTTCTCCGTTCGTGGTCATTGGATCGTGATCGGCCGGACAAGGTCCACCCCATCGTAGCACAACCCCATATAAGAACCACCCCATGGTGGAGCTCTCTCACTCCACTAGGGTTTCCCCCAGCAATTTTGCAGCCACCCTCCTAGAAAAACCCCACTTGCTAGCTCCACCACCTCTGTGTCCCAAAATCCATCCCAGGGTCAAATCTGGACAATTGGATCACCATCCAAAGGCCCAGAATGGCCCAAATCCCCACCTACAGGACATGTCCGCTGTCAAACCGGACACGTCCGGGCGACCACAAGGCAACCCAATCCATTCTGCCGGCGCCGGTATCGATCTCCGCCGCCGCACCAAGCTCGCCGGCCACCGGGCCGCCCTGCCTCGAGCCCCGGCCAACCTTGCTGTCGCGCCAGTCTCCCGAGCCAAAGCTTTGTTTGTGCCATGGCCGAGCGCCCTTGGCTCCGCCCCTCCGGCGGTCGGACCACGTCGGAGCTCGCCGCCCAAGCCAGCCCTCGTCGGATCCCCCCCCCCCTCGTCCGGTGCCACCCCGGCCTGCTCTCGGCTCCCGCCGGTGAGCCGCCGCCGTCGCATCGAGTGGCCTCGCCACCTTCAACCCAGCTCCACCGCACCCAGGCCATCCCAGCGCCCCTTGCAGCCGGCACAGTAGTCAGGCCCAGCGCCCCTTGCAGCCGGCCCAGCAGCGAGGCCCAGCGCCCGGTCGCACAGCGCGGGCGTGGGCCGTTGATCGCGCCACCGGCCTAGTCCGCCCCCAGCCCATGGTGAGCACTTCCCTTTGCCTGCCCTATGTTGCGCACTGGGCGCTAGATAGTCTTGTTGCGCTTGTAGTTTCAACCCGTTAGTTTTTTTAGGTTTTCCGTGATTTAGTTTATTTTAGAAAAAAACATTAATTTCAAACACAATAGTTTTTAAATCGGGCGTCAGATCGCAACGAGTTATATATGTAACTTGGCTACAATTTTGCGTAGATTAAGATTTTCCAACTCTCATGCATATTTAAAGTTGTTTTGCATGTTGTTTGCATTGGTTTCTGTGTCGACGTGATAGAATTGGTTTAGGTTGTTGTTAATTAACCGTAGCTCCGTTGGAGATGAGACATATATGTAAATGGACTAGAAGGATGAGTAGAATAACGTGAACCACTTTGTTTTGCCGTTGAACAAACATAAAATGTGGTTAGGACAAATCTAGACAGAATTTAAAGTTAACGTGTGGGGTCATCTTGGAGATGTTATATGCCGTTTCCGGCCTCATTTAAAATGCCTAGATAGGTAGTTTAATTGTGCTTCACCCCTTTCCATATTTAACAACATTTAATATTGCGGTGTAAATAAACGGGAGTGAACTAAACAATAAAATGTGGAGTTTCGTCAATATGCAACTCATTGCATGTTGAGCTTCACTTAATGTGTAGGGTTGGCGTGATGTGAATTGCCATGCATGCATTGCATGTTTGAAATGGTCATGCATCATATTAGGTAGTGCATCATGTCGTGCCTATGCCATGGTGAATATCGTGTGTTGATGCTTGTTTCCGGCTGCTTCGTCTCGATAGAGTTCCGCGAGCGTGTTGGGATGTGAGGGTCCGTTCGACTACGTCAGTTCGTCTGTTTCACGGAGTCATTCTTCTTCCAAGCGGGATCTCAGGCAAGATGATTATTTCCCTAGATACCATTAATATCAATGTCATGCTAGTTGTTTGGTTTCTACCGTTATGCCTCGCTACCTACCACCTGTTAAATATCAGCCTCCCAACATTGCCTTGAAAACCTTCAACCTTTCTTCAACCTAGCAAACCACTGATTGGCTATGTTACCGCTTGCTTAACCATTGGATAGCATTGCTAGTTGCAGGTGCAGTTGCTTCCATGTGAAAACATGGGTTCCTTGTTATATCACCATATTAATGCTATTTAAATTAATGCACCTATATACTTGGTAAAAGGTGGAAGGCCCGGCCTTTCAAGCCTGGTGTTTTGTTCCATCTTTGCCGCCTTAGTTTCGGCTACCGGTGTTATGTTCCATAAATGAGCGCTCCTAACATGCTTGGGGTTGTTATGGGGACCCCCTAGATTCTCGTTTTGGGCTAAAGCTCGCTTGGCAAGGCCCAACATTGGTACTATATTTGCCCAACATAATAATCCTGATAATACTGAAAAACATAGGGCGTCATGAACCCGTGGATGAATTCAACATAATACAGGGAGGGCCAGTGCTGATGGTGCTGGTCCAAAACAAAGCATTGTGCAGGCCAACTCAGGGCAACTTGGGTGATTTCTATTAGGCCACTGTACGCGTGCTTATCCGTCATGTCTTGAGAACGAGATACATGGCTCCTATCGGGGTCGTCGACACGTCGGGCGGCCTTGCTGGACTTGTTTTACCTTTCTCGAGCGTATTGTGCGAGGGATTCCAAGGATGCTTTAGGTTATCTCGAGGTTGAGGTTTTCCAATAGGAACCCGAGGATATCACGGGTTTCCCTGATCGAGGTCATTCCGTCGCAGCGTGGGTAGTTTGTGATGGACTAGTTGGTGCACCCCTAGAGTGTTAAATCTTTCGGAAAGTCGTGCCCACAGTTATGTGGCAACGTGGAAACTTTGTTTAACATCTGGTTCTAGATAACTTGAAGTTAATTAAATTTAAAACATGCCAACTGAGTGCGTAACCGTGATTGTCTCTTACGTCAGCTCCTTCTTCCATAAAGGACACGGTTGGGTTATGTGTGACGTAAGTAGGTGTTCAGGATCATTCATTTGATCATCAGTAGTTCATGTCCGATGTGCGTAGTTCATCCCCCTCTTATTCTTGTACTCGTAAGTTAGCCACCTCAAATAAATCTTAGTCGCTTGTTGCAGCCTCGCCACTTAACCATACCTCACCCATTAAGCTTTGCTACTCTTGATACCTTTGGAAATGAGATTGCTGAGTCTCTGTGGCTCACAGATTACTACAACACCAGTTGCAGGTACAGGTAACGGGTTACTTGGCGTGAGCACGTTGATTGTTCATTTGGAGTTTCTTCTTCTTCCTCATCGATCTAGGATGGGTTCCAGGCCGGCAGCCTGGGATAGCAAGGATGGACGTCGTTCTTTTATCGTTTGTATTCCTCCGTAGACGGACCCTGCTCTCTTCATGATGATTGTATGTATTCTACTGACATGACTCCGATGTAGCTTGTGGCGAGTGTAAGCCAACTCCTTATACTCATATTTTCAGTACATGTACTTGTAACGATATCCATTCTTGCGAAACGACGAGATGTGTTTCTATCCCTGTCGAGGCCCTCGCGCCAAAATAAGGATAGGACCGCATCTTGGGCATTGCACCCATGTCCTCAGGAACAATATTATCTACTCACACCTCATAAACATTTTCAAGACCAAAGGTATAACAATGGTGATCAAGGAGTTGAACATAATATCTACCACCAACTAATCCAACAAGCATAAACTACGAGATGTAATCAACACTACTAGTAACCCACATGTACCAATATGAGGTTTTGAGACAAAGAATGAATACAAGAGATGACCTAGGGTTGGAGGTGAGATGGTGCTAGTGAAGATGTTCATGAAGATTGGTCCTCCCACAAAGGAGGAAGCATTGGTGATGACTATGGCTTCTATCGCCCCCCCCCCCCTTTGAAGAGGAACTCCCTCGGTAGAATCTCTCTACTGGAGAGCAAAAGGGCCTCTGCTCAGGTTTCCGCCTCAAGACGGCGGCGTTTCATCCAAAAAGTATGCTTATGATTTTTTCTAGGTCAAAACACATCATATATGAGAAGAGGGGGTCGAGAGACATGTTGGGCCTCCACGAGGCAACAAGGCGCGACTAGGGGGGTGATCGCACCCTCTTGGAACATGGCCAGCATGTGGCTCCACTATGGCAAATTATAGGCTCAATATATGTTATATATTGCATAAAATTCAGTTCATTTGGAGTCCACTGTTTTTCACCCTTTTTCTTGGTTTTCAAGTCTAGAATTACAGTTTCCAGCAATTTCCCTCTTCGTGGTGTACCTTGCATATTCAGATAGAAAAGGCATAAGAATTTTATCATAATGAGGAATAATGGACAAGAATAACATAAGTATCAAGAATAATTCGTGATGCATAATGGACTTATTAGGGCAACCTAGAGCTTGTGCCTCTTATAGGTTCATTGTTGTTCCACAACATGACCTCAAAGACAAGGTTACCGTACCACTCTGTAGTAGTACGTGACCTTGTCGACCTACGAGGTTTGTAGTAACTTGATCTGAAGCTCAATGATCACCGTCATCAGTTTCCACTTCAATTGGTGTAGGCGCCATAGGAACAACTTCCTGCGCCCTGCTACACACTGGTTAAGGTGACGGTTCAAAACCTTATCAAGTTCCACCACCCTCCCACTCAATTCTTTTGAGAGAAACCCTTCCTCGAGAAAGGATCTGTTTCTAGAAACAAACACTTCGCTTCCGGATCTAAGATAGGAGCTGTACCCAACTGTTTCGGATATCCTATGAAGATGCATTTATCCACTTTGGGTTCGAGCTTATCAGACTGAAACTTTTTCACATGAGCATCGCAGCCCCAAACTTTTAAGAAACGATAGCTCAGGTTTCTCCAAACCATAGTATATACTGTGTCCTCTCAACGGAAATACGCGGTGCCCTATTTAAAGTGAATGTGGTTGTCTCTAATGCATAACCCATAAACGATAGTGGTAATTCGATAACAGACATCATAGTATGCACCATATCAAATAGGGCGTGGCTATGACGTTCGGACACACCATCACACTATGGTGTTCTAGGTGGCATGAAATGCAAAACAATTTCCACATTGTCTTAATTGTGCAACAAAACTCACAACTCGGATATTCATCTCTATGATCATATCGTAGATAGTTTATCCTCTTATCACGATGATCTTTACTCTGAAATAGCTTTGAACTTTTCAATATTTTGGACTTGTGATTCATGAAGTAAATACTCCTGTATCTACTAAAATCATCAGTGAAGTAAGAACATAACGATATCCACTGCGTTCCTCAGCACTCATTGGACTGCACACATAAAAAATGTATTGCATCCAACAAGTTACTTTCTTGTTCCATGTGGTATGATTTTGCATGTCTCAAGTGATTCAAAATCAAGTGTGTCCAAATGATCCATCTGCATGGAGTTTCTTCATGCGTTTATACCAACATGTATGGTTTGCATTTCTCAAACGGTTCAAAAATGAGTGAGTACAAAGATCCATCAGCATGGAGCTTCTTCATGCATTTTACACCAACATGACTCAAGCAGCAGTGCCACAAGTAAGTGGTACTATCATTATTACTTTGTATCTTTTGGCACCAATATTATGAACATGTGTAACACTACGATCGAGATTCAATAAACCATTGAAGGTAATTATTCAAGCAAATAGAATAACCATTATTCTCTTTAAATGAATAATCGTATTGCAGTAAACACGATCCAATTATGTTCATGCTCAACGCAAACACAAAATAACAATTATTTAGGTTTAACACCAATCCCGATGGTAGAGGGAGCGTGCGATGTTTGATCACATCAACCTTGGAAACACTTCCAACACTTGTCATCACATCGCCTTTAGATAGTCTCCGTTTATTCCGTAGCTTTTATTTCGAGTTACTCATCATTTAGCAATCGAACCGGTATCTAATACCCTTGTGCTACTAGGAGTACTAGTAAAGTACACATCAATATCATGTATATCAAATATACTTCAGTTGACTTTGCCAGCCTTTCATCTACATAGTATCTAGGGTAGCTCCACGTCAGTGACTGTTCCCTCATAACAGAAGCACTTAGTCTCAGGTTTGGGTTCAATCTTGGGTTTCTTCATTAGAATAGCAACTGGTTTGCCGTTTCATGAAGTATCCCATCTAGCCCTTGCCCTTCTTAAAACTAGTGGTTTTACTAACCATCAACAATTGATGCTCCTTCTGGATTTCTACTTTCGCAGTGTCAAACATTGCGAATCACTCAAGGATCATCATATCTATCCTTGATATGTTATAGTTCATCACGAATCTCTAGGAGCTTAGTGGCAGTGACTTTGGAGAACCATCACTATTTCATCTAGAAGATTAACTCCCACTTGATTCAAGCGATTGTTGTACTCAGACAATCTGAGAACATGCTCAACGATTGAGATTTTCTCCTTTACTTTGCAGACAAAGAATCTTGTCGCAGGTCTCAAAACTCTCAACAAGGGCACGAGCATGAAATCTCAATTTCATCTCTTAGAACATCTCTTATGTTCTGTGACGTTTCAAAACGTCTTTGGCGCCTTGCTTCTAAGCCATTAGGTAGTACGCACTGAACTATCACGTAGTCATCAAAAACGTGTATGTCAAATGTTCGCAACATCCACACACGACGCTCGAGGTGCAATACACCTAGCATTAAGGACATAAGCCTTCTGCGCAGCAATGAGGACTCCTGCGGCAACAAAACTCCTTCCCTGGCGCTTAGGAATTCTACTTGTTACTTCTCTGATTTGCGTTGGTTTTTCCCTTGAAGAGGAAAGGGTGATGCAGCACAGGAGCAGTATGTATTTCCCTCAGTTTGAGAACCAAGGTATCAATCCAGAAGGAGGGCCTCGTCAAGTCCAAAGTACCTGCGCAAACACAAACAAGCTTGCACCCAACGCTTCAAAGGGGTTGTCAATCCCTTCAAGATTGTTTGCAAAGTGAGATCTGAAGGCGGAAAGTGCAACGAAGTAAAAAGTGTAAGGCTGAAAATATGGTGTGGAGTAGACCCTGGGGGCCATAGTGTTCACTAGAGGCTTCTCTCATAATAGCAAATATCATGGTGGATGAACAAATTACTGTCGAGCAATTGATAGAACCGCGCAAAGTCATGACGATATCTAAGGCAATGATCTAGCATATACGCATCACGTCCGAGACAAGTAGGCCGATACTTTCTGCATCTACTACTATTACTCCACACATCGACCGTTATCCTGCATGCATCTAGTGTATTGAGTTCATGACGAACAGAGTAACGCTATAAGCAAGATGACATGATGTAGAGGGATAATCTCAAACCAATTATGAAAACCCCATCTTTTTACCCTTGATGGCAACAACACGATACGTGCCTCGCTACCCCTTCTGTCACTGGGTGAGGTCACCGCACGGTATGAACCCAAAACCAAGCACTTTTCCCATTGCAAGAATCATAGATCTAGTTGGCCAAACAAAACCCACAACTCGAAGAGAATTACAAGGATCTGAAATCATGCATAAGAGAGATCAGAAGAAACTCAAATAAGATTCATAGATAATCTGATCATCAATCCACAATTCATCAGATCTCGACAAACACACCGCAAAAGCAGATTACATCGGATAGATCTCCATGAAGATGATGGAGAACTTTGTATTGAAGATCCAAGAGAGAGAAGAAGCCATCTAGTTACTAGCTATGGACCCGTAGGTCTATGGTGCACTACTCACGCATCATCGGAGAGGTCATGGTGTTGATGAAGAAGCCCTCCGTATCCGAATCCCCCCTCTGGCAGGGCACCAGGACGTGCCCCAGATGGGATCTTGCGGAGACAGAAGCTTGTGGCGGCGGAAAAGTAATTGCGATCGTATATTGATTTTTTTGGGAATATTTGGGAATATATAGGCGCAAGATCTATGTCAGGGGACCTCCAGGGGGCCCACAAGCCTGGATGGCGCCCCCTGGCCGCGGGGTGGGGGCTCGTGGGGCCATTGGGGCTCTTCTGGCTTGGCTCCCAAGTCTTCCGATCTTCTTCCATTCGAGAAAAAATCTTTTCAGGGATTTTCTTCCGTTTGGACTCCTTTTCAAAATCTCCTCTGAAAGGGGTCAAAAACATGGAAAAAATAGGAACTGGCACTTGGCACTGAGTTAATAAGTTAGTCCCAGAAAATAAATAAAAGGCATGCAAAATATCCAAAGTTTGACAAGATAATAGCATGAAACCATGAAAAATTATAGATACGTTGGAGACGTATCAAGCATCCCCAAGCTTAACTCCTGCTCGTCCTCGAGTAGGGAAGTGATAAAGAATGAATTTTTGATGTGGAATGCTACCTAGCATAGTTGTCCTTTGCAACGTCTTTCACGTGGCATGAATGTTCAGATCCGTAAGATTCAAAACAATAGTTTGCTATTGACATGAAAACAGTAATACTTCAAGCAAACTAGCAAAGTAATCATGAACTTTCAAAATAACATGGCCAAAGAAAGTTATCCCTACAAAATCATATAGTCTGGCTATGTTCCATCATCCTCACACAATTAAAGTAAATCATGCACAACCCCGGAATTGGCCAAGTAATTGTTTTCGCACTCTTACTTTCTCAAACTTTTTATAACTATCACGCAATACATGAGCGCGAGCCATGGATATAGCACTATAGGTGGAATAGAGTGTGGTGGTGTTTGTGAGACAAAAAGGAGGAGATGGTCACACTAACTCGGTGTATCAATAGGCTATGAAGATGCCCATTAATTGATATCAATCGGAATGAGTAGGGATTCCCATACAAGAGATGCACTAGAGCTATAAGTATGTGAAAGCTCAAGAGGAAAACTAGTGGGTGTGCATCCAACTTGCTTGCTCACGAAGACCTATGGCAATTTTGAGGAAGCCCATCATTGGAATATACAAGCCAAGTTATAAAAGGAAGATTTCCACTAGCATATGGTAGTGACAAAGCAAGAAGATCTCCATCATGAAGAACATGGTGCTAACATGAAGCACAAGTGTGGAAAAGGATAGTAGCATTGTCCCTTCTCTCTTTTCTCTCATTTTATTTATTTAGGCTCTTAGGCCTTGATTTTTGTTGTGTATCCCCGGCAACGGCGCCAGAAATACTTCTGCTACTGCACCAAAGACCTTCCAACGGCGCCAGAGATAGGCACGTCGACGGGAGAATACTTGGCTTGATCTTTGTGCATTGGTATTCCCTCGAAGCGGAAAGGGTGATGTAGCACAGCGACGGTAAGTATTTCCCTCAGTTTGAGAACCAAGGTATCAATCCGGTGGAAGAGTATCTGAAGATCCTGCACAAACACAAAAGCTTGCACCCAACGCTATGAAGTGGTTGTCAATCCCTTATAGATTGTTTGCCAAGTGAGAACTGAAAGCAACAAAGTAACAAAGCAAAGTAAAAGCGGAGATGTAAACGATAGATGTGAATACACCCGGGGGGTCGTAGTGTTTACTAGTGGTTTCTCTCATGAAAGCAAGTAGACGGTGGGTGAACAAATTACTGTCGAGCAATTGATAGAATTGTGCAGAGTCGTGACGATATCTATGCAATGATTATTTCTATAGGCATCATGTCCGAAACAAGTAGACCGATACTGTCTGGATCTACTACTATTACTCCACACGTCGACCGCTATCCAGCATGCATCTAGTGTATTAAGTCCATAAGAACAGAGTAACGCCTTAAGCAAGATGACATGATGTAGAGGGATAATCTCAAACCAATGATAAAAAAACCCATCTTTTTACCCTTGATGGCAACTGCTTGATGTGTGCCTTGTTGCCCCTACTGTCACTAGGAAAGGTCACCACATGGCAGAACCCAAAACCAAGCACTTCTCCCATTGCAAGAATCATAGATCTAGTTGGCCAAACAAAACCCAAGACTCGGAGAGACTTACAAGGATATCAAATCATGCATATAAGAAATCAGCAAAGACTCAAATATATATCATAGATAATCTGATCACAAGTCCACAATTCATCGGATCTCGACAAACACACCGCCAAAGAAGATTACATCGAATAGATCTCCATGAAGATCATGGAGAACTTTGTATTGAAGATCCAAGAGAGAGAAGAAGCCATCTAGCTACTAACTACGGACCCGTAGGTCTGAAGTGAACTACTCACGAGTCATTGGAGGGGCGATGATGATGATGATGAAGCCCTCCACCTCCAAAGTCCCCTCCGGCAGGGCGCTGGGAAGGGCCTCCAGATGAGATCTCGCAGAAACGGAAGCTTGCGGCGGCGGAAAAGTATTTTCGAGGCTCCCCCGATTTTTTGCGGAATATTTGGGAATATATAGGCGCAAGACCTAGGTCAGGAGGCGGCCAGGGAAGCCACAAGCTTGCCCACCGCCGCCTCCCCCCTGGTGGCGTGGTGCAAGCGTGTGGGCTCCCTGGGGCCCACCTGGCTTGGCCCAAAGGCTCCCTGGTCTTCTTTCATTTGGGAAAAAATCATTTCGGGGATTTTATTCCGTTTGGACTCCATTCCAAAATCAGATCTGAAAAGAGTCAAAAACACGGAAAAACAGGAACTGGCACTTGGCACTGAATCAAGAAGTTAGTCCCCCAAAAATATATAAAAAGATAGATAAAACATACAAAGAAGACAAGATAACAGCGTGAAACCATCAAAAATTATAGATACGTTTGAGACGTATCAAGCATCCCCAAGCTTAACTCCTGCTCGTCCTCGAGTAGGGAAGTGATAAGAATGAATTTTTGATGCTTTCATGCTACCTAGCATAGGTGTCCTTTGTAACTCCTCTTATGTGACATGAATGTTCAGATCCATTAGATTCAAAACAATAGTTTGCTATTGACGTGGAAAAAATAATAATTCAAGCAAACTAGCAAAGTAATCATAAACTTTCAAAATAACAAGGCCAAAAGAAAGTTATCCCTACAAAAGCATATAGTCTGGATATGCTCTATCATGAGTGCACAACGAATTTAAATCATGCACAACCCGGTATTGGCCAAGTAATTGTGTCACACCTTTACTTTCTCAAACATTTTCAACTCTCACGCAATACATGAGCGTGAGCCATGGTTATAGCACTATAGATGGTGTGGAATGTGGTGGAGGTTGCAAGACAAAAAAGGAGAAGATAGTCACATTAACTAGGCATATCAATGAGCTGTGGAGATGCTCATCAATAGATATCAATGTGAATGAGTAGGGATTGCCATACAAATAATGCACTAGAGCTACAAGTATGTGAAAGCTCTTAAAGAGAACTAGTGGGTGTGCATCCAACTTGCTTGCTCACGAAGACCTAAGGCAATTTTGAGGAAGCCTATCATTGGAATATACAATCCAAGTTATATAATGAGAATTTCCCACTAGCTATATGGTAGTGACAAAACGAGAGACTCTCAATCATGAAGATCATGGTGCTCAATATGCACAAGTGTGGAAAAAGTGGTAGCATTGTCCCTTCTCTCTTTTCTCTCATTTTTTTTATTTTGGTGGGCTCTTTGGCCTCTTTTTTTATGGGATTCTTTGGCCTGTTTTATTTCCTCACATGGGACAATGCTCCAATAATGATGATCATCACACTTTCAACTCAAAACTTAGAGAAATTATGACTCTATATGGAATGCCTTCGGTAGTGTACCATGGCAATGATCTAGCATGGCATAGACATCAATGGAAACATCATGCTAGCTATCTTACGATCGTGCAAAGGCAATGTAGATGTGGTGGCACATATCATGGTGGTAGTTGCATGGTAATATATCTCGGAATGACTTTGAAAAAGCCATAGTAGGTAGGTATGGGGGCTGTTTTGAGGGAGGCTAATGGTGGGTTTTGTGCACCGGCGAATGTTGCACGGCACTAAGAAGATAGTGATGGTGGAGGGTGACAGTGCATCTGAACCATGGACTCAACATTAGTCATGAAGAACTCATATACTTGTTGCAAAAGTTTTAGTAATCGAAACAAAGCATTCGACGCATACTCCTAGGGGAAGGGTTGGTAGGTATAAACCATCGCGTGATCCCGACCGCCACGCAAAGGATGACAATCAATAGACTAATCGTGCTCAGATTTCATCACATAGAGGTTCACCATACGTGCATGCTACGGGAATCACTAACTTCAACACAAGTATTTCTAGATCCACAACACCTTACTATCATGACTTCAAAATTACCATAACCACAACTCAAAACTAATTGAGATGAATCAAACTTCTCTAACTATTCAATGCACATGAAGGTGGAAGTTTTCGTATCCCTTTGGATAACTACCCCTTTTGAGACTACTTTCAAATCATAGATCAACTACCAAGCCACGCACCGCTGTGCTCTAAAAGATATAAGTGAAGCACATAGAGCAAAAGTATCTAGCTCAAAAGATATAAGTGAAGCACATGTGAGCTGAATTGTCTACCAAAAGATATAAGTGAAGCTCGACAAAATCACGGTGTGTGCATGTCTCTCTCTCTAGGTGTGCAGCAAGGATGATTGTGACACAACAAAAATAAAAAGACTCCTACGATACAAGACGCTTCAAGCAAAAACACATAACATGTGGTGAATAAAAATATAGCCCCAAGTAACGTTACGATGGATTGAAGACGAGAGAGGGGATTCCTTCCCGGGGCATCCCCAAGCTTAGGCTTTTACGGCATCCTTGAATCTCTTGGGGTGCCTTGGGAATCCCCAAGCTTGAGCTCTTGCCACTCTTTATCTTTTTGTCCATAAGAACTTCACCCAAAACTTGAAAACTTCACAACATGAAACTTAAACAGAAACTCATGATAACATTAGTACAAGAAAGCAAACCACCACTTCCTTAGGTACTGTGGCAAACTCAAATTCTACTTTTGCTGATGTTGGCTTACTGTACTTTCAATCTTCCATGGCTAATACCCCCCCGATACTATCCAGAGTTTCATCAAAATAAGCAACCAACACAACAAAAATAGAATTTGTTAACAGCAGACCAGTCTGTAGCAATCTGTATGTTTCGTATACCTCTGGTATTTCAAAAATTCTGAATAATTACGACAGTATGAAGAATTTGCGTAGCAATCAGCAGAAAAAAGAATCAACTCAAAAACTCTTACAGAAAAAAAAATTCTTTTTGTGAGCAGAAAGTTTCTGTCTTTCCCAGCATGACCAAACGATCATCCTCAAGACTAATCATAACAATTTTGCTTGGCACAAATGCAAAAAAGAAACACAAAAAAACACTATCATAACAGAATTATGAAAGTGTGGAAAACAAAAAACAGAAAGAAAAAGGATAGATTCGTTGGGTTGCCTCCCAACAAGCGCTTTTGTTTAACGCCCTTAGCTAGGCGAAAGTGATGGAATCACGATAGTCATCTTTGGTGCTCAAACCATAGGTAGCCCTCATCATAGATTCATAAGGCAATCTTATTTTCTTTCTAGGAAAGTGCTCCATGCCCTTCTTTAAGGGAAATTGAAATCTAATATTCCCTTCCTTCATATCGATGATAGCACCAATAGTCCTTAGGAAAGGTCTACCAAGAATAATGGGACATGAAGGATTGCAATCTATGTCAAGTATAATGAAATCCACGGGTACATAGTTCTTATTTGCAACAATAAGAACATCATCGATCCTCCCCATGGGCTTCTTGACAGTATAATCCGCAAGATGCAAATTAAGAGAACACTCTTCAATCTCATGAAAACCAAGAATATCACATAAAGACTTTGGAATCGCGGAAACACTAGCACCCAAATCACACAGAGCATTGCACTCATAGTTCTTGATCTTGATTTTGATAGTGGGTTCCCACTCATCATGAAGTTTTCTCGGTATCGAGACTTCTAGTTCGAGCTTCTCTTCAAGAGATTTCATCATAGCATCTACGATATGCGCGGTAAAGGCTTTGCTTTGGCTATAAGCATGTGGAGAGTTTGCAATGGATTGCATCAAAGAAATGCATTCAAATAAGGAGCAATTATCATAATTGAATTCCTTGAAATCCAAAGTGGGAATTTCATTACTACCCAAAATTTTGACTTCTTCTACTCCACTCTCCACACCTTTATCATCAAGATAGGTGGACTCCGAATCATCGGTGCGTTTTTCAACCAAAGTGGACTCATATCCAGCCCCTCCATAAGTAGGTTTGACACGCGAAAACAAATATTCAAGAGGAGACACACCAAGCACTTTAAGATCTTCGTGATTTGCATCACTAGAACACACCCTTTTAAACTATTCATGTCTAGTGCAAATTTGGGCGGTTCTTTCTTTGCTCTCATTCATGGAGATACGCATAGCTTTCAAAGTTTCATCCAAGTTGATCTTGGGAGGAGCGAATCTAACTTTCAAAGCATCAATATCACAAGACATCCTATCAACGCTCTTAGCCAAATCATCTATTTTGAGTAATTTTTCCTCTATGGACGCATCGAAAATCTTTTGAGAGTTGATGAACTCCTTGATATTACTCTCTAGATCACAGGGTAAATCGTTATGATTTCCATAAGTGTTGCCGTAGGAATTTCCATAATTGTTAGAGGAGTTACTAGGAAAAGGCCTAGGAACATAGTTTCCTCTAAAAGCATTGTTGTTGCCAAAATTGTTCCTACCAACAAAATTCACGTCCAAACTAGCGCTGCTACTCTCAATCAAAGAAGATGGTGGCATGTCATTAGGATCTACGGTAGCATTTCTACTAGCAACCAAATTCATCAAATCGTCCATCTTAGCACTAAGCGAGTTAATCTCTTCTATAGCGTGCACCTTTTTGCTAGCAGGTGACCGTTCAGTGTGCCACTGAGAGTAGTTGGTCATGATATTGTCTAGGAGTTTTGTAGCGTCTCCTAACGTGATTTCCATGAACGTTCCACCTGAGGCAGAGTCCAAGATATTGCGAGAAGCGAAATTCAAGCCAGCGTAAAAGATTTGTATAATCATCCACAAACTCAAGCCATGAGCGGGACAATTTCTAATCATAAGCTTCATCCTCTCCCAAGATTGTGCAACGTGTTCATGATCAAGTTGCTTGCAATTCATGATATCGTTACATAAGGAGATGATCTTAGCCGGTGGAAAATAGTTGGATATGTAAGAATCTTTGCATCTATCCCAAGAATCGATACTATTTTTAGGCAAAGAAGAAAACCAAGTTTTTGCGCGATCTCGCAACGAGAAAGGAAAAAGTTTCAACTTAATCATGTCATTATCCACATCTCTTTTCTTTTGCATATCACAAAGCTCAACGAAGGTATTGAGACGCGATGCGGCATCTTCACTAGGAAGGCCAGAGAATTGCTCTTTCATAACAAGATTCAGCAAAGCTGCGTTGATTTCATACGATTCCGCACTAGTGGCGGGAGCAATCGGAGTACTAATAAAATCATTATTATTAGTGCTCGAGAAGTCACAAAGTTTGGTGTTTTCAGACATGATGTCTTCAACAAACAAACAAGCACACAAGCAAACAAGAAACCAGCAAAGGAAAACGGCAAGGGCAAAAGAAAACGGCGAAGGAGAAAGGCGAATTAAAACGGCAAATGTGAAGTGGGGGAGAGGAAAACGAGAGGCAACTGGCAACAAAAGTAAATGCAAGAGATG
The DNA here is from genome assembly GCF_904849725.1 of Hordeum vulgare subsp. vulgare. NCBI lineage: Eukaryota > Viridiplantae > Streptophyta > Magnoliopsida > Poales > Poaceae > Hordeum > Hordeum vulgare. Next base: position 136,094,573 of record NC_058521.1, read on the forward strand.
AGTTTGTGAGACCTACTTGGATAGATCTAGATCTCTCCTCCCCGGCAACGGCGCCAGAAATACTTCTGATGTTTGTTGTGTATCCCCGGCAACGGCGCCAGAAATACTTCTGCTGCTGCACCAAAGACCTTCCAACGGCGCGAGAGATAGGCACGTCGACGGGAGAATACTTGGCTTGATCTTTCTGCGTTGGTGTTCCCTCGAAGCGGAAAGGGTGATGTAGCACAGCGACGGTAAGTATTTCCCTCAGTTTGAAAACCAAGGTATTAATCCGGCGGAAGAGTATCTCAAGATCCTGCACAAACACAAAAGCTTGCACCCAAAGCTATGAAGGGGTTGTCAATCCCTTATAGATTGTTTGCCAAGTGAGAACTAAAAGCAACAAAGTAACAAATCTAAGTAAAAGCGGAGATGTAAACGATAGATGTGAATAGACCCGGGGGCTGTAGTGTTTACTAGTGGCTTCTCTCATGAAAGCAAGTAGACGATGGGTGAACAAATTACTGTCGAGCAATTGATAGAATTGTGCAGAGTCGTGACGATATCTATGCAATGATTATTTCTATAGGCATCACGTTCGAAACAAGTAGACCGATACTGTCTGCATCTACTACTATTACTCCACACGTCGACCGCTATCCAGCATGCATCTAGTGTATTAAGTCCATAAGAACAGAGTAACGCCTTAAGCAAGACATGATGTAGAGGGATAATCTCAAACCAATGATAAAAACCCCATCTTTTACCCTTGACGGCAACTGCTTGATGTGTGCCTTGTTGCCCCTACTGTCACTTGGAAAGGTCACCACATGGCAGAACCCAAAACCAAGCATTTCTCCCATTGCAAGAATCATAGATCTAGTTGGCCAAACAAAACCCAAGACTCGGAGAGACTTACAAGGATATCAAATCATGCATATAAGAAATCAGCAAAGACTTAAATATATATCATAGATAATCTGATCACAAGTCCACAATTCATCGGATCTCGACAAACACACCGCGAAAGAAGATTACATCGGATAGATCTCCATGAAGATCATGGAGAACTTTGTATTGAAGATCCAAGAGAGAGAAGAAGCCATCTAGCTACTAACTACGGACCCGTAGGTCTGAAGTGAACTACTCACGAGTCATTGGAGGGGGATGATGATGATGAAGAAGCCCTCCACCTCCAAAGTCCCCTTCCGCAGGGCGCCGAGAAGGGCCTCCAGATGAGATCTCGCAGAAACGGAAGCTTGCAGCGGCGGAAAAGTATTTTCGAGGCTCCCCCGATTTTTTGCGGAATATTTGGGAATATATAGGGCAAGACCTCGGTCAGGAGGCGGCCAGGGAAGCCACAAGCTTGCCCACCGCCACCTCCCCCCTGGTGGCGTGGTGCAAGCTTGTGGGCTCCCTGGGGCCCACCTGGCTCGGCCCAAAGGCTCCCTGGTCTTCTTTCGTTCGGGAAAAAATCATTTCGGGGATTTTATTCCGTTTGGACTCTGTTCCAAAATCTGATCTGAAAAGAGTCAAAAACACGGAAAAACAGGAACTGACACTTGGCACTGAATCAATAAGTTAGTCCCCAAAAAAGATATAAAAAGATACGTAAAACATACAAAGAAGACAAGATAACAGCGTGAAACCATCAAAAATTATAGATACGTTTGAGACGTATCAGGCCTCTTTTTCTCTTTTCTATTTTTTTGGGCTCTTTGGCCTCTTTTTTTTATTTCCTCACATGGGACAATGCTCTAACAATGATGATCATCACACTTCTTAGTTACTCAAAGCTCAAAGATCACAATGATGATGACTCCATAGGAAATGCCTCCGGCAGTGTTCCGGAATGTGCAACGATTTAGTATGATCATGCAATGGCAATATGAGAGTGACGGCATAAGTCATGATACGGAACGGTGGGAGTTGCATGGCAATATATCTCGGAATGGCTATGAAAATGCCATAGTAGGTAGGTATGGTGGCTGTTTTGCGGAAGGAATTTGGTGGGTTTGTGCACCGGCGAGAGTTGCGCGGTACGAGAGAGGCTAGCAATGGTGGAAGGTGAAAGTGCGTCTATACCATGGGCTCACATTAGTCATGAAGAACTCATATACTTATTGTGAAAGTTTTTATTAGTAATCGAAACAAAGTGCTAAACGCATACTCCGAGGGGAAGGGTTGGTAGGTGTAAACCATCGCGCGATCCTGACCTCAACACAAAGGATGACAATCAATAGATCAATTATGCTCCGACTTCCTAACATAGAGGTTCACCATACGTGCATGCTACGGGAATCACTAACTCCAACACAAGTATCTCTAGATTCACAACACCCTACTAACATAACTCTCAGTATTATCGAATCCACGTCCCAAAACTAATTGAGAGGAATCAAAACTTCTCTTTCTATCCAATCCACATGAAGATGGAGGTTTTTGCATCCTCTTTGGGTACCTAGCACTTTTGGGACTACTTCCATAGCATAAGCCAACTACCAAATCACGCACCGCCGTGCTCTAAAGATATAAGTGAATCACTAGAGAAAAATTATCTAGCTCAAAAGATATAAGTGAAACACTAGAGCAAAAGTACCTAGCTCAAAAGATATAAGTGAAGCACTATGAGCATTCTAGCAAAATCACGATGAGTGCATGTCTCTCTCTCTCAAAAAGGTGTGCAGCAAGGATGATTGTGACACAACAAAAAGAAAAGACTCCTAAGATACAAGACTCTCCAAGCAAAACACATATCATGTGGTGAATAAAAATATAGCTCCAAGTAATGTTACCGATGGATTGAAGACGAAAGAGGGGATGCCTTCCCGGGGCATCCGCCAGCTTAGGCTTTTTTGGTGTCCTTGAATTTGGCTTGGGGTGCCTTAGGAATCCCCAAGATTGAGCTCTTTCCACTCCTTATCTCTTTGTCCATGAGAACGTCACCCAAAACTTGAAAACTTCACAACACACAACTTAAATAGAAACTTGTGATAACATTAGTACAAGAAAACAAACTACCACTTCTTTTGGTACTGTAGAAAACTTGAATTCCATCTATATTGATGATGGGCTACTATATTCTAACTTTTCCATGGCTAGCACCCCCCCGATACTAACCATAGTTTCATCAAAACAAGCAACCAACTAAACAAAAACAGAATCTGTCAAAAGCAGACCAGTTTGTAGCAATCTGTATACATCGTATATTTCTTGTACCTCAAAAAATCTGAACAATTACGACGGTCTATGGAAAAAGCATATGAATCAGCAGAAAAAAGAATCAACTCAAAATCTCTTTCTGAATAAAAATGAAAAATCATCTCGTGAGCGAAAAGTTTTTGTCTTTTTCCAGCAGGATCAAACAACCATTACCAAGACTAGTCATAACGGTTTTGCTTGGCTCAAACACAAAAAGAAACACAAAAAACACAATCACAACAGAATTATGAAAGTGTGGACGCAACAAAACAGAAACAAAAAGATAAATTCATTGGGTTGCCTCCCAACAAGTGCTATTGTTTAACGCCCTTAGCTAGGCATAGGAGCGACAGAATCACGTATCGTCGTCTTTCGTGCTCAAACCATAAGTAGCGTGATCACTTATCATCTTGAGGTTTTCATCTTTATTACTAGATGATTCACCACTACTTTTAGGAACAAAGACAGACTTGGTGATTTTATTGTGGGCAAAATTTGGAGTATTCTGCACAGCGGCAAAAGCGGAACCCAAGTTGGTTATAACGTCCTCTAGTTTGCCAATCCTAGCGGAATCATGACCTAGCTTTTCGCTAAATGTGGGTTCCTTCTCCTTTAAATTTTTCAAAACCATTCCCACGTTGGATCCATACTGAGTGATTTGATTGTGGATCTTTTTATTCAAATTCTCAATGAGTTCAATCGTAGCAACTTTATTTTCAATAGCGTCCAGCCTACGCATCACATGTTCCAGAGTTAAGGTAGTTCCATTAACCATGAGCGGGGGTGAGCCTACCAAATTTATACAGCTCCGTAAGAATCAACGGTATGGCTACCCAAGAAATTTCCACCTACAATGGTGTCAAGAATATACCTATTCCAAGGAGAAATACCCACATAAAAACTGTGAAGCAAGACGGTAGTGGATTGCTTATGAGTAGATCTACTCTGAGCATTGCAAATCCTATACCAAGCATCCTTTAAGTTTTCTCCCTCAATTTGTTTGAAATTGAGAACTTCGCTCTCGGGAGTATCATTCGAAGTGGTCGATCTAGCCATCAGGATAGACTATCCCACACAGACGAGCAGACAGCAAACGGGAAAGAGGGCGAATGAAAAGGCGAACGAAAAAGGCAAATTGGTGAAGTGTGGGAGAGCAAAACGAGAGGCAACTGGCAAACAAAGTAAATTCAAGATATGAGTTTGCGACACCTACTTGGATGAGTTCTTGACTTGATCTACCTCCCCGGCAACGGCGCCCGAAATTCTTCTGCTGCGGCAACAAAAGTCCTTCCCTGGCGCTTAGGAATTCTTCTTGTTACTTCTCTGATTTGCGTTGGTTTTTCCCTTGAAGAGCAAAGGGTGATGCAGAACAGGAGCAGTAAGTATTTCCCTCAGTTTGAGAACCAAGGTATCAATCCAGAAGGAGGGCCTCGTCAAGTCCAAAGTTCCTGCGCAAACACAAAAAAGCTTGCACCCAACGCTTCAAAGGGGTTGTCAATCCCTTCAAGATTGTTTGCAAAGTAAGATCTGAAGTCAGAAAGTGCAATGAAGTAAAAAGTGTAAGGCTGAAAATATGGCGTGGAGTAGACCCTGGGGGCCATAGTGTTCACTAGAGGCTTCTCTCATAATAGCAAATATCACGGTGGATGAACAAATTACTGTTGAGCAATTGATAGAACCGCGCAAAGTCATGCCGATATCTAAGGCAATGGTCTAGCAGATAGGCATCACGTCCAAGACAAGTAGACCGATACTTTCTGCATCTACTACTATAAATCCACACATCGACAGCTATCTAGCATGCATCTAGTGTATTGAGTTCATGACGAACGGAGTAATGCTTTAAGCAAGATGACATGATGTAGAGGGATAATCTCAAACCAATGATGAAAACCCCATCTTTTTACCCTTGATGGCAACAACACGATACGTGGCTCACTACCCCTTCTGTCACTGGGTGAGGTCACCGTACGGTATGAACCCAAAACCAAGCACTTCTCCCATTGCAAGAATCATAGATCTAGTTGGCCAAACAAAACCCACAACTCGAAGAGAATTACAAGGATATGAAATCATGCATAAGAGAGATCAGAAGAAACTCAAATAAGATTCAAAGATAATCTGACCATTAATCCACAATTCATCGGATCTCGACAAACACACCGCAAAAGAATATTACATCGGATAGATCTCCATGAAGATCATCGAGAACTCTGTATTGAAGATCCAAGAGAGAGAAGAAGCCATCTAGTTACTAGCTATGGACCCGTAGGTCTATGGTGAACTACTCATGCATCATCGGAGAGGTCATGGTGTTGATGAAGAAGCCCTCCGTATCCGAATCCCCCTCCGGCAGGGCATCGGGACGTGCCCCAGATGGGATCTTGCGGAGACAGAAGCTTGCGGTGGTGGAAAAGTAATTGTGATCATCTCTTGATTTTTTTGGGAATATTTGGGAATCTATAGGCGCAAGATCTAGGTCAGGGGACCTCCAGGGGGCCCACAAGCCTGGATGGTGCGCCCCCCCTGGCCGCGGGGTGGGGGCTTGTGGGGCCCCTGGGGCTCTTCTGGCTTGGCTCCCAAGTCCTCCGATCTTCTTCCGTTCCATAAAAAATCTTTTCGGGGATTTTCTTCCGTTTGGACTCCGTTTCAAAATCTCCTATGAAAGGGGTCAAAAACATGGAAAAAACAGGAACTGGCACTTGGCAGTGAGTTAATTAGTCCCAGAAAAAAAAGGCATGCAAAACATCCAAAGTTTGACAAGATAATGGCATGAAACCATCAAAAATTATAGATATGTTGGAGACGTATCAAGGACAATCCTCAGTTTTTCGGACACAGTCCGCAAAGTTTCTACTATCATCTTACAACTAAATTTTCTCTAGGAACATATAAAAAAGGTAGAGCTATAGCGCAAGCTACATCATAATTCCCAAAGACCTTTTGACTATGTTCATGATAATTAGAGTTTAACTAATCAAATTACTTAATAAGGTCCCACTCAAAAAGTACATCCCTCTAGTCATTTGAGTGGTACATGATCCAAATCCACTAACTCAAGTCCGATCATCACGTGAGTTGAGTATAGCTTCAGTGGTAAGAATCTCTATGCTAATCATATCAACTATACGATTCATACTTGACCTTTCGGTCTCTTGTGTTTCGAGGCCATGTCTGCACATGCTAGGCTCGTCAAGTTTAACCCGAGTGTTCCGCGTGTGCAACTATTTTGCATCCGTTGTATGTGAACGTTGAGTCTATCACACCCGATCATCACTTGGTGTCTCGAAACGACGAACTGTCGCAACGGTGCACAGTCGGGGAGAACACAATTTCATCTTGAAAGTTTAGTGAGAGATCACCTTATAATGCTACCGTCGTTCAAAGCAAAATAAGGTGCATAAAAAGATTAACATCACATGCAATTCATAAGTGACATGATATGGCCATCATCTTGTGCTTCTTGATCTCCATCACCAAAGCACCGGCATGATCTTCTTGTCACCGGTGCTGCACCATGATCTCCATCATCGTGCCGCCATCGAGGTTGTCGTTCTATCTATGCTATTACTACTTAAGCTATGACCTAGCAATATAGTAAACGCATCTGCAAACACGTTAGTTTAAAGACAACCCTATGGCTCCTGCCGGTTGCCGTAGAATTGACATGCAAGTCGATATTAACTATTACAACATGATCATCTCATACATCCAATATATCACATCGCGTCATTGGCCATATCATATCACAAGCATACCCTGCAAAAACAAGTTAGACGTCCTCTAATTTGTTGTTTCATGTGTTTACGTGGTTGCTATGGGTATCTAGTATGATATATTTGATGTATGAGATGATCATGTTGTAATAGTTAATATCGACTTTCATGTCGATTCTACGGTAACCAATAAGAGCCATAGGGTTGTCTTTAATTATTGTATGACCTGCGTGTCAATCATTAAGAGCTATGTAATGCTTTACTTTATCTCTAAGTCTATAGTTATAGTAGTACAAGCATGGTTGGCACGACAACCTTGATGGCAACACGATGATGGAGATCATGGTGGTGTGCCGGTGACGATGGAGATCATGCCGGTGCTTTGAAGATGGCGATCAAAATGCACTAGTTCATGGTCGTATCATGTCACTTATGATTTGGATGTGATGATAATCCTTTTTATGCACCTTGTTTTGCTTAGGATGATGGTACCATTATTATGTGATCCCTCACTAAAATTTCAGGATAAAATTGTGTTCTCCCCGAGTGTTCACCGTTGCGATAGTTCGCCGTTTCGAGACACCACGTGATGATCAGGTGTGATAGACTCTACGTTCACATACAACGGGTGCAAGACAGTTTTGCACATGCGGAACACTCGGATTAAAATTGGTGAGCCTAGCATGTATAGAAATGGCCTCGGAACATAGGAGACCGAAAGGTCAAACATGAGTCATATAGTAGATATGATCAACATGGAGATGTTCACCATTGAAACCACGTCATCTCACGTGATGATCGCACATGGGTTGGTGGATTTGTATCATGTACCACTCGAATTACCAGAGGGATGTCAATTTGAGTGGGAGTTCTTAAGTAATGTGATTAATTGAACTCATTATCATGAACATAGTAAAAATGTCTTTGCAAATTATGTTGTGGATGATTAGCTTGCGCTATAGCTCTCCTGCTTTTGATATGTTCCAAGAGAAAACTAAGTTGAAACATGATAGTAGAAATTATGTGGACTCGGTGTGTAAACTGAGGATTGTCCTCATTGCTTCATAGAAGGCTTATGTCCTTAATGCACCGCTCGATGTGCTACCCCAAGCAATGGAGGGAGGCTAGCTAAAGGTGAGGTGATGATGTGTGTCGGAAGTGTTTCTGAGGTTGATGTGATCACCATCGCACGTTCCCTCTACCTTCGGGATAAGTGTAAAACCTAAATGTTGTTTGGTGTTTGTGTTGAGCATGAATATGATTGGAACGTGTTTATTCCAATACGGTTATTCATTTAAAGAGAATAATGGTTACTCTGTTTACTTGAATAATACCTTCAATGGTCATGCACCCAATATGAATGATTTATTGAATCTCAATCGCAGTGATACACATGTTCATACTATTGATGCCAAAAGATACAAAGTAGTAATAATAGTACCACTCATTTGTTGCACTATCGCTTGAGTCATATTGGTATGAAATGGTTGAAGAAGCTCCTTGCTGATGGATCTTTGGACTCACTCGTTTTTGAATCGTTTGAGACATGCGAACCATGCCTATTGGTGTAAACACATGAAGAAACTCCATGCAGATGTATCTTTTGGACTCACTTGATTTCGAATCACTTGAGACATGCAAATCATGCCACATGGGCAAGATGACCGAAGGCCTCGTTTTTTAGTGAGATGGAACGAGCAAGTGACTTATTGGAAATAATACATTTTGATGTATGCAGTCCAATGAATGCTGAAGCATGCAGTGGATATCGTTATGTTCTTACTTCACAAATGATTTGAGTAGAATTAGTTGTATTTTCTTGATGAATCACAAGTTTGAAATATAGAAAAGTTCAAGCAATTTAAGAGTGAAGTTGAAGATCGTCATAACAAGAGGATAATATGTCTACGATGTGATTGTATAGGTGAATATCTGAGTTGCGGTTTTGGTATACATTTAAGACAATGTGCAAATTGTTTCACAACTCATGCCACCTGGAACACCATAGTATGATGGTGTGTCCGAACATCGTAGCCAAGCCCAATTGGATACGGTGTCTACTATGATGTCTCTTCTCAAATTACAACATCGTAGCATTAGGGACAATCGCATTCACTTTATATTGGGCACCATTTAATTCCGTTGAGATGACACCATATGAACTATGGTTTAGACAAACCTAAGTTGTTGTTTCTTAAAGTTTGGAGCTACAATGCTTATGTAAAAAGGCTTTAGCCTGATAAGCTCGAACCCAAGGCAGATAAATGCATTTTCATAGGATACCCAAAACAGTTGGGTATAACTCCTATCTTAGATCCAAAAGCACAATATTTGTTGCTGAAAACGGGTACTTTCTTGAGAAAGAGTTTCTCTCGAAAGAATTGAGTGGGAGGATGGTGGTACTTGATGAGGTTATTGAACCGTCACTTCAAATAGAGTGTAGCAAGGTGCATGAAGATGTTCGTGTGGCGCCTACACCAATTGAAGTGGAAGCTAATGATAATGATCATGAACCTTCAGATCAAGTTACTACCAAACCTCGTAGGTCAACAAGGACACGTACTGCTCCAGAGTAGTACGGTAATCCCGTCTTGGAAGTCATGTTGTTGGACAACAATGAACCTACGAGCTATGGAGAAGTGATGGTGGGCCCGGATTCTGACAAATGGTTGGAGGCCATGAAATACGAGATAGGATCCATGTATGAAAACAATGTGTCGACTTTGGAAGAGCTACTTGATGCTCGTAAGTCTATTACGTACAAATGCATATTTAAAAGGAAGACAAACAATGATGGTAAAAGTCACCATTTAGACAGCTCGGCTTGTCGCAAGGAGGTTTCCAACAAGTTCAAGGAGCTGACTATGATGAGACTTTCTCACTTGTAGCGATGCTAAGGTCTATTGGAATTATGTTAGAAATTGCTGCATTTTTTAATTTTGAAATCTTGCATATGGATGTCAAAATATTGTTTCCTCGGCGGTTTCCTTGAGGAAAGGTTGTATGTGATACAACCAGGAAGTTTTTCGATCCTAAGGATGCTAACAAGTATGCAAGCTCCAGCGATCGTTCTATGGGCTGGAGAAAGAATATCGGAGTTAGAATATATGCTTTGATGAGATGATCAAAGCTTTTGGGTTTATACAAAGTTTATTAGAAACTTGTATTTCCAAGAAACTGAGTGGGAGCACTATAGAATTTCTGCTGAGTATATGCGGTTGAAATATTGTTGATCGGAAATGATGTAGGATTTCTATAAAGCATATAGGATTGTTTGAAAGGATTTTTTTCAAAGGAAGACCGGGATTAAACTACTTGGACATTGGGCATCAAGATCTATAGATATAGATCAATACGCTTGATAAAACTTTCAATGAACACATACCTTGACAAGTTTTTTGAAGGAGTTCAAAATAGATCGGTCAAAGAAGGACTTTATTGCATGTATTATAAGGTGTGTATTTGAGTAAGACTCAAAGCCTGACCACAGCAGAAGGAAGAGAAAGGACAAAGGTCGTCCCCTATGCCTTAGTTGTAGGCTCTATAGTATGCCATGATGTGTATCGCACCACAGGTGTGCCTAGCCATGAGTCTGTCAAGGGGTACAAGAGTAATCCAGGAATGGATCACTATACAGCGGTCAAGAATATCCTTAGTTACTTGACGACTAAGGAAATGTTTCACAATTATGGAGGTGATAAAAGTGTTCGTCGTAAAGAGTTACGTCAATGCAACTTTGACACCAATTCGGATGACTCCGAATAGCAAACGGGGTCCGTATAGTGGAGGAGTCATTTGGAATAGTTCCAAATGGAGCGCGGTAGGAGCATCTGCAGGATGACATAGAGATTTGTAAAGCACACACGGATCTGAAAAGTTGAGACCCATTGACTAAAACCTCTGCCACAAAGCAAACATGATTAAACCCCACAACTCATTGGGTGTGAATCACATAGTAATGTGAACTAGATTATTGACACTAGTGCAAGTGGGAGAGTGTTGGAAATATGCCCCAGAGGCAATAATAAATTAGTTATTATTATATTTCCTAATTCATGATAATCGTTTATTATCCATGCTATAATTGTATTGATTGGAAACTCAAATACATGTGTGGATACATAGACAACACACTGTCCCTAGTGAGCCTCTAAGGACTAGCTCGTTGATCAAAGATGGTCAAGGTTTCCTGACCATGGACAAGACCCAAACAATGAACATAGCATGTGATAGTGTCAGTTTATTGCTACTGTTTTCTGCATGTCAAGTATCTGTTCCTATGACCAGGAGATCATGAAACTCACGGGCACCGAAGGAATGCCTTGTGCATATAAAATGTCACAATGTAACTGGGTGACTATAAAGGTGCTCTACAGGTATCTCCGAAGGCGTCTGTTCGGTTGGCGTGAATCGAGACTCGGATTTGTCACTTTGTATGATGGAGAGGTATTTGTGGGCTCACTTGGTAATACAACATCACAATGAGCTTGCAAGCAATGTGAATAAGGCGTTAGTCACGGGATCTTGTATTACAGAACGATTAAAGATAGTTGCGGGTAACGAGATTATACTAGGTATGGAAATACTGACGATCAAATCTCGGGCAAGTAATATACCGATGGAGAAAGGGAATAGTATATGTGATAGATTGAATCATTGACATCATGGTTCGACCGATAAAGATCTCCATAGAATATGTAGGAGCCAATATGGGCATCTAGGTCCCACTACTGGTTATTGAACGGACAGTGTCTCAGGGCATGTGTGCATAGTTCTTGAACCCGCATGGTCTGCACACTTAAGGTTCGGTGACATTTTGGTATTATTGAGTTATGAATGATGGTGAACGAAAGTTGTTCGGAGTCCTGGGTGAGATCCCGGACATGACGAGGAGCTCCAGAATGGTTCGTAGGTAAAGATTCATATATGGAAATTTCCATGTTGCTCACTGGAAATAGTTTGGGCGTCACCGGTAGCGTATCAGGAGTGTCAGAAGGGTTACGAGGGTCCATCGGAAGGGGCCACAATCCCTAGAGGGGCCACATTGGATGTGGGGGATGTGCACCAGCCCCTGATGGGCTGTGTACACGTCCCCACCTAAGGCCCATGCGGCTGAGCTGGTAGAGAGCCAACCCTTGGAGGTGGCGCCACCCTAACTTGGGTGGGAAGCCACCCCTTAGCCCGCCGCCCCTCCCTCCACTTGGCCGCCACCCCTCCTAGGGGGTAACCCTAGGGAGCAGCCCTCCTCTCCCTTCCCCTATATATGTTGATGGCGAGAGAGGGCTGCAATACAACTATGCCAAAGCGCAGCCCTGTCTCTCCCATAGATCAGTTTTCTCCACTAAATCGGTTTCGGTATTACTTGGTGAAGCCCTGCCGGAACAGCTCCAACACCACCACTTCCATGCCGTCATGCTGACGGAGAACACATCTACCTATCCACCCCTGCTTGTTGGATCTAGGATGTGGAGAACTTCATCGAGCTGTACGTGTGCTGAATGCGGAGGTGTTGTCCTTTCGGCATTAGATGGCGACGAATCATGATCGAATCGCGGGACGGATCATGATGAGATCGCGGGACAGATCATGATTGGATCGTAAAGACGTTTGACTACATCAACCATGTTATATACATTTTCTCTTAGCGATCTACAAGGATATGTAGAGGCACTCCCCCCTCTCGTAGATGTTGATCTCCATAGATTGATCTTGGTGAACGTAGGAAAGGTTTTGGTTCCCATGCAACGATGCCCAATAATTGCATAGCAAGGATTTTGGAGTTTAGTTGGCATTCAACAAGATATTAATTGCTTAAAACTTGGAATACATTGTATCGTTTCTTTACCAAATAGATCCAAGTAAACTTACTATAATAATCAATAAAGCTTACATAATATGAGAATCTACCAACCGATGTAGAGGCTGGTTCCCACACATTTGTAAAAATTAAGTTGCAAAGGAGTAGTGGATACACTACTAGAGATAGGATATGGAAATTGATGACTCTTAGCTTGTTGACACGCATCACAAACTGACTCAACACTAGACTCATAAGGAACTTTGTTTCTACTAAGAACATACTAAGGATGACCCGTCGACGATGCCACTTTGCCTAAGATGGTTCGTTGACATGATGAAGAAACTAATGACATGAGTGGATAGAGACCTTTTGTCGCATTTTCCTCTAAGAATGACTCTCCTCATTGCCAAGTCCTTAACCACAAAAGAATAAGGATATAATATTATGAGAACTTGGCTATAAAGAGTAAAACAATGAACTGAAACAAGATTCTTTGATGCATGTGGAACATGTAAGACGTTGTTTATATGCAAATTTTTCTTGAGAGTTTTAAGAATTGAGTTACCAATGTGAGCGATATCCATACCATTTCCACTTGTCATGTGCACTTGGTCACCTCTTTGGTACCTTTATAGCATTGTCAACTTGTCGAGTTCGCCGGTGATGTGCTCGATGGCGCCTCAATCTACATACCAATTTGTGTCAATCCTATAGGAGTTGATGATGAGATTTGCCGCCTTATTTTCTTACTCGTCTTCATCATACAGATGCAAGCAGTCTCTTGCACCACCAACAAGGAATTCATAATAGATCTGACATTCGGCATAGTCTCCTTGTTCTTGTGGTTGTTGACGTGGGCATTGTTGATAGCCGATGTTGTCGCCGCTGTGAGTGGGAAAGGAAGAGGTGTGATTGTTGTTGGTGTCAAAACCGGCAGATCTCGGGTAGGGGGTTCCGAACTATGGACCTTGGATTGATGGGTTGTAGGAAGGAGGGGGAGACAGTATTTACCCAGGTTCAGCCTCTCTTGAGGAGGTAAAACCCTACGTCCTACTTGATTATATTAATATGGATGATGATTACAGAGTCTACCTCGAGATCGTGTATACTAAACCCTAGATGAATCAATCTCCCTATATGGATGAGGACCCCTGGTTTATATAGTCACCAAGGTATCTAGGGTTACATACGACAGACCTAGTCTATGTTACTTGGATGTCATGCCGGTATTCGATGCTTTCCTCCTTGAATATGAGATGAACGCACAACCCGACCTCCAATTAGTACGGCCCATAAGGCCGACCTCTTCATAGTAAGCCGACTACCTGAGGACCCCTTAATCTTGGACTCCCTCAGTAGCCCCGAACTAGCCTTCAATGCCGATGTGCAGGATCTTCGGATGATCGCGCCCAAAGTGTTCGGTTTGTAAGGCGAGTTCCCCTACTTCCTCCGATCAGAAAATGATGATTTTATCCTCGGCCCACTCATGGTTACTGAAGCATCATGGTCCCCAGAGCTTTTAACTCTACACAAAGTTTAATAACAATTCTTGATTCTCGCGTGCCTTTGTAAAGGCAAGCACCTTTGGCAATCCCTTACGGAACTGTTCCCTATAGCAAGAGGGGGTATCGCCCTTTATAAACCGATCAAAATCAATAATGAGGCTCCATAGCCTCCGAGCCTCGCCAAGAAACCCTAGAGCTCTTAACACTTCCGGAGTCATGGCAGGTTCCTCCTCATTCCCCCTTGGCCCCCTTCCGGGGGACTAGGACAGTTGCTCCATTTCTCTTCTTCGCCTACGTGAGCTTGAAACTCAAGGGTATCTTCCCCAATTGGACCTCTCACCCACTTGTGCCGGTCAGGCCTCCATCAACGGCAAAGCCTTAGCGGAAAACTTCACTTCCCCTCAAAGGGGAGAACGGGTCTGCTTGATTTCCTTCCTACTGCGAGGGGTGGGATTCCCCATTCACCCTTTCTTGAGGGGGTTATTGGAGTTTTACGGGCTGCAGCTCCACAATCTCACCCCGACTCCATCCTTCATATCTCACGCTTCGTGACCTTATGTGAGATGTTCTTGGGTTGCCAGCCACACTTCAATCTATGGAGAAAGTACTTCTACATCGTTCCCTGAACTATAGGAATGACAATTCGGGAAATGGGTGGAGCTGAAGTATGGTGCATAGCCACCATAGGATACCCGATTGGGATGCCGAAGAAGGAGCTCGACGAATGGCCCTCGGAGTGGTTTTATATTGAGGACGGTCCACTATTCGAACCAGTTCAGAGAGGTCTTCCTGAATACTCTGTGGCTCCTTTAAAGAAGCGATTCCGGTGGAGACCGAAGAGCTCTTCCCAAGAGGAGAGCTCCAAAGTGAATCGTCTATCCTCCAAGGTCAGGGTACTTACTCATAGCGGGATAACTATCATCGACGTGATGGCCGTGATGATATCTCGGTGCGTCCAACCGCTCCAACAGCACACACATCCTTTGTGGCGCTACAGCGGGAAGAGCAATTTTACCCGATCAAGAAGGAAGGGACCGGACAACCAAAAGGCCTTGGCACCCATTCTGGTCGATCTCTTCAAGGGAGAAAATGAAGATTTTGCGCATTCAAATCGTGTTGTGTGACCGAAACCAACTCCATGGCCTCATTCATATCGTGTCGTGTGACCGAAACCAACTCCACGGCCTCTGACCCTTCGGGCCGAACCTCACCATCGTCAACCATACTCTTCGGGTGGTGAAACCCTTAATAAAGAGACGTGGCTCTGATACCAATTGAAATAATTGATATGGTTCACTAGAGGGGGTGAATAGGCAACTACCAATTTTAGCTTGTCTTAACAAATTAGCGTTAGCAAACAAAAGATTCTCTATGTGGACAACTAGGTGAGCAACCTATATGATGCTAACCACAAGGATAACAAGGGCATTCAAAGAATACACCACAACAATAACAAGTACAAAGTAAATGTAAGAGATAACCGCAAGCGGAACCGGTGGAGACGAGGATGTTTACCGAAGTTCCTTCCCTTTGACAGGAAGTACGTCTCCGCTGGAGCGGTGTGGAGGCACAGTGCTCCCCAAGAAGCCACTAGGGCCACCGTATTCTCCTCATGCCCTCACACAATGCGAGATGTCGTGATTCCACTATTGGTGCCCTTGAAGTGTAGATAAAGGCCCTCTCAAGCAATCCCGAGAAAAACAACAAGTTTGATTGGCTAGGGAGAGATATCGGGCAAGAATAAGCTTATGGAGCAACAATAGAGCTTGGAGAGGTTAAAGGTGAGCTTCTGGAGGAAGAAGACACCTATATATAATGTGGGGGAAACCAACCGTTACCCACCCACCACAACAATAACAAAGCGGTACTACCGCTCTAGGAGCGGTACTACCGGTGCTAGGAGCGGTATTGCCGCTCCTAAGAGCGGTACTACCGCTCTGCATCTCACCAACCTTGGTAGTAATAAAATACTACCGTGCCTACTACTGTGGGGGGAGTATGCGATAAAGTCCGATGGAGCGGTAGTAAAAAACTACTACCGTCCCGAGGGTGGTAGTACCACTCTTAGAGCGGTACTACCGCTGACACCAGTGGTACTACCGCTCACACCAGCGGTACTACCACTGGTCCTTTTGCATAAACATCAAAGATAAGGATGGAGCTCCATATTATCAAGGGAAAGGTGGTGAACTAAATGTGTGCGTGATGATTCCACCCAAACCTTTCCGATGCGGACCCCCTCTTAATAGTACGGCTTTCCTATGACTCAAACCCACCAAAGAGAAACATAGAAAGAAACCGTCTCCAAGAGATTCTGAGGGGCATCGAATCGTATTGTGCCTAGACATAAATTATCTAAAATGCTCAATGCACACGATTAGTCCGCACACACATTGTCATCAATCACTAAAACCACTTAGGGAGAAATATGCCCTAACAGTAGTAAATTGAACTGACTGCTCAAATGCTCAAAGTTAGCCACCAAAACACTCAGTCATTTTTCCCACATATCCACTCTGTCAAGATCCACATACACAAATTTGGTGTCACCAACATCCCATATCGGACCCGCCTAGTTTGACCTCAGACAGAAACACTAGCCATTCTCACCAAATCGGTGCAACCGAAACCAAGTCGGTGCTACCGAGTTTAGTGTGACCAACTCTGTGTTGCCAAGACACACAAAATCGGAATTTTTGAGTTTGAGTATCGATGCCACCGAGTTTGGCCATCTGAACGTTAGTCACCTTTTCGGTGCCACCAAGTTTCATATATCGGTCTTACCGAGATTCAAAAGTTCGGTGTCACCGATTTTGCCCTTTTGTATGTAATGATTGGATTTTGGCTGCTGCCTATATATACCACTTCACCCACCTCTCATTCGTGGGAGAAGCACTCAGAACACACACTTCACTGCCAAATCCATTTTTTGAGAGAGAGCCACCTACTCATGTGTTGACACCCAAATATTCCAATCCTATCATTTGAAACTTGATCTCTAGGCTCCCCAAACTTCTTTCTACCAAATCAACCTCTCCTACCCAACATATATTCTGTGAGAGAGTGATTTGTGTTGAGGAGACTATGTTTAGAAGCACAAGAGAAAGGAGTTCGTTGATCTACCACATCTATTACCTTTTGGAGGGTGGTGCCTCCTAGATTGGTTAGGTGTCGCTTGGGATCCTCCTACTTCATGTTGTGGAGTTGAACCAAGATGTTTGTAAGGGCAAGGAGATCGCCTACTTCGTGAAGATCTACCGTGAGTAATTCTAGTCCTCCGTGGACGGAAGCCCTGGTGGAATAGACAAGGCCGCTTCTTTATGGACCCTCCATGGATGGAGCCCTCCATGGACTCTCGTAGCCGTTACCCTCCGTAGGTAGAAGTCTTCACTAATATGGTTGTACGATAACGCCACCTATCGAAACCATGCCAAAAATTGCCATGTCAACCTCATGTGTTTGATCTCCCTACCTTACTCCTCTACTTTACACTTGCATGGTTTACTTTCCACTGCTATACTATTAGAATTGCATGTGTCGGGTGTACTTGACCTGCTATAAGTGTCGTAGCTGCCTCCCAAGTAGAATTGGGAAAAGGCAAAAAAAATTATCTTGTCAAGTAGTCTAATCACCCCCCCCCTCTAGACATACTTTAGATCATGCACCCATCAAATGGGTATGCATTTTCATATTCACATTCCGGGCGTTCATGCACATTATTGTTGATTTATAACTTCTACCCCTTCTTCGCAGCCCATGAAGCACTCGATCGAGATAGTAAACTGCCCCATACCCAAGCCCGAGGACTTCGCTTGTGACGATGACCCCCGGTTTCATGAATCCCTGGAGCTTTTGTTTATCTTTGAGGATGGGGTGTTTTATCAAGAGAGCGTCGACGAGCACAAGGTGGACCTTATAGCCGACAACCCTAGGTCCCTTCCACCTTTAGGGAGTAAGAGAAAAATGGTTGCCCGACGAGGGGCCGTGCCTAGGGGTCGTCGGAGCGCATTCCAGACCACTGCTCGGACTAAACCGGTCGGGGTTCCGTCAAGCAAGGACAGAATTCCCGAAGAAGAGGTGGCGGAAGAAAACACATCAGCTGCCCCTTTGGCAAGAAGGTATACGGATCGATTTTTATCCCTTCGAATAGCAGTTGTCCGCCTAAACATTTACGACCCTTGGCTGACCAATTCAGGAGACGCGTGCAACCTTCCCCGTCCGAGGACGGCGTCGAAGTATTGGGTAATTGTGGGGACCCCGACTAGCAAGTCGAGTTCGCTGTGCCCAGTGACCCCAAGGATCAATGTTCACTGAACACAGATACTGAATAATAGAGTCTTACATCCAAGTACCGAAATTATTACATCAAACGACCAGAAGGTCGGGTTCAAGAGCGAGGCCTAAAGCCAAATTAAACTGATACATCGAGTAGTGGAAACCCGTAAGGGCTAAGCGGTGCCCATGCCATCAAGCCAACACCAACAGGCATTCTGACTTGGAAGCGTCCTAGATCGCTGGTTCGTCTCCGAAGGCGTACTCATCGCCAAACTCCGGTCCTTCCATGTCTGGTCAATAATATAACCAGTGGCAAGCCAATGAGTACTTTGAATGTACTCGCAAACAGCCCATGATATGAACATTGATAGTGAAGAATAGTAGTAACATGTATCTATGGTGGAATGCAGTTTGGTGGAATTATCAGGTATATGCAACAAGTTAAAGAACTAATCTTGAAGAACAGGTTACAGATATCAACATATCTGCTAAGGGTTGAACCATCCGGGTTCACCCTATATGCCAAGTCATCGGACTTGTCATAACCTCAATGTATTAATGAGGGCTAAACCATCCGGGTTTACCCTATATGCCAATTCACCGAACTTGGTCATATTATTACTCTCATAACAACACCTTTTTAACACCACACACACACTTGGTTTATGCGGAAACGCTGGACGTAGTTTAAGCAGCACCACCCAACTGTCCTTGACCATGGACACGTGTCACACCCTGTTTTTCACCCCAAGTTTTCTGTGTTTCAAAAATCAGGGCTTGTTAAAACTTTTTCAAATAATGTTGTGAGTGCTATGTCAGCCATTGTTTGAGTGTATGCTTGCTTGTTTGATGACTCAAACCCATGAAAAACTTATTATTTTGTTCTCTTCAAAACCCATTTTTTCCTTTATATCAACATCACCTTCATCATGTTGGGATACACTACTAGCTCATGTAGCCAAGTGGCACTTCCAACCAAAGTTGGTGATCTGATCCAAATATTATTTTCATTCATTAAAAACATTAATTGGTGATTTAAAATATTATTTTCCTATTGTATATCTATGTCTATTTCTAAGGCCAGTAATGATATTTCCACAAGGAAAATTACTTTCCTGCCTTAGAAAATTCTGAGTAAATTCATGGAGGCTCAGAAGGACATATATTTTCCATATATAAGATTTTCAACCCTATTTTATATTACTATTATTTGAGTAAAACCCTGAAAACCATTCCTGTCTGTTTTAGCTTTTTGAGATGTTTCCAAAGGAAATTATCTCAGTAAATTCCCATAAAATTTCAGGAGCCCTCCCAAACCATATTAGGTGCTCACCTAAAATCTCACCTTGATCCAAGGTGGGGAAGTGCACTTAAAGAGCCCAAAACCCTCTCTGTCCAGAGTAGAGTTGGAACAACTCTACATTGCAAAGTTTCTCCAATAAAGCTGAAACTTTGTAGAGGTGTTTAACACCCCAAATGAGGACTCCACACCAAAAATGGGATTTGTGAGACTCTGTTTGGCCACACTTCCTTTGTAAAGGACAGTACTGGTCATTTTGAGACATTTTCAAGTTTGCAAAGCCAAACTTGTTCAATGGAGCTCAAATTTGGTGGAACCCCATATTTTTACCCCAAGACCAGACATGTTAAGTTTCATTTACAGTGGTGGAGTGGAAGCACCCCAAGTCACTGTCGAACACCTACTGACAGGAAGGTAAAAACCTTCCTAGCCATTGTTTTACCCAATGTCAAGGCCCCAAACTTGGTGCGTTAGAGCACCAGAACACCCTGAACACCTAGTCAATCAGCCCCTCCCCAACTCCAAGCACAAGTGACAAGAACTCCAATTTGAGGTGCGGGGCAGTACTGGCAACACTAGTGTTCCTTGCTCCCTTGACCAGCTCGAGCTCCCACTAAACCACAACGGCTAGGCACACTCCCAGCAACACTCAGGACATGGAGGACACGTCCCAAGTGCCCTAGAGCGAGCGAGCATGCCGTGGCATGCCAAAACTGCGCTCTGGGCGCGCTGGAGAGAGCCACCCACAAGGAGCCGACGCTCCGGCCGGTCCCAGCTTCCCCAGTTTTGTCCAAGCGCTCCCCCGACAACCATTCAGTGCAAAGCTACCCCAGGGACCCTCTCCCCCTCGCGCAACAGCTCAGGAGACGCGTGCCCGTGCGCGCCCGACGCGGCAGAGCATGCACGATCGCTGCAGCTCATCCCCACTCACTTTCCCTCTGCGGCCGTTGCACCAGGAGGCCCTAAACCACGTCCCGAACCCGTGGTTTCGCGGACAGCACCTCACTGTGCTTGCACGAGTGCCACGGTGAGTCACCGGCGCGCCCGAGTCGGGTCACCGTCGTTGGCCTATAAATAGCTCCCCCGGCACTCCAGCGCCCTCCAAGCAGCTTCAGCACAACCAGTAGACTCTCCCAAGCCGCCCAATCGAGCTCGCAGAGCCCCGGTACTCGAGATCGACCGAGGCCCCTCCGCCTCGGAGCTCCGGTCGATCTCCGGCTACACGTCGGTTCCTGCGCTGCCCGACCTCTCATTAGACTCCCCTTGACACCAAGAACGTTTCCCCTAACTCTCCCGAGCGAATCCATACCCCTAGCCCCTAGTTCAACCCGAACCCGAAACCCTTTCGCCACGAGCACCTCGTCGCCGGCGACCCAGACCACCTCCGGTGACGTCCCGACCACGAGCAGGTAGGCGGAGGCACGAGGAACCCGTTCTCGTTCCTAGCTAGGCCTCAGGACAACGGCAGCCTCGCCGGCGTCCATCTCCACCTCTCTGGCTAGAGGTAGGAGAAGGACCCGACATGTGGAGCCCACCTGTCGGTGTCCTGGGGCAGCCAGCGCGCGCAGCCGCTGACGCTGACCCTAGGGGCCCGCAGGTCAGGTTTGAACCTGGCCCGCGCGCGCCTGGTGGCTAGGCCTGCTGGCTGGGCCGGCTGGATCTGTTTCCCCTGGCCTTTTTCTTTTGTTTTAATCCAGCAAACTAAATGATTTTTATAAAAAGATTTAGCCAGTAGAAAATTATAATTATTCCACCAGTATTTTTCTAAAAATGAGTAGTATTTGATTCTGTAATAGTTGACATTTATCAAAAACAGAAACTATTTTGATATAATAAAATGATAATAAAAAGCACTTGTTTGCTTCTGTTTGCTTTTAAATAAATATGCTTAGCTAATAAAACAATAAGAAACATTTCTCAAAATAATATCCTGAATTTATTCAAGCCTTGCAACATTTTTAAAAGCACTTTGTGATCTGTTTTAGTGAGAGCTAGTATTTATTTATTCCTTTCTCGATGGTAGAATTACTGAGTGACGGAGGATCCGGAGCGGAAGACCTCGAAGACCCCGGATACCTAGCTGACCAAGGCAAGCAGACCTTTTGCCATGACTTGAGTATATAAAATGATGCATGCTAGAATAGCAAGTATTTTCCGTTGCATGTGATCACGATGCCGGTTCATCATTGATGAGATGGTATCGGAGGCTTCTTCGAAGCACTTGCATTGATAGTAGTGATATTCACATGGCTCCTTGGAGCACAAACATGATGAGCTGACCCTACCATCTACGAGGATCATGCTACTGTCATGTTGACTAGTAGAGTAGTATCACTGCATTGAGCTTGACCCTACCCCGTGAGGGTCAAGTCATACCATGTTCACAAGTAATAATAGAGCATATTATCATGAGCATAATGATGAGTTAAATACAGAGTTTATGAAAACCCCGTCGGGTGCCACTAATGCCCGAGGGTGATGATGAGTTGGTGATCACTTTTGGTGAAGTGATGCACAAGTGATTTTGGTGTGAGTATGGTTTTGGAAATGGATTAGATTTATGATGTGTCGACCGTCCCAACCTTACCAGTACGACCACGATACCCCTTTATGGGCCGGGCTTTGTTGATTACTCTGGTCGGTGCTAGCAAAGAGCCACATTACTAGTGGCGGGAGTGATCGGTGTCACTCTCGTGATGGGGTCGTGCCACGTAGGACGACTATGCCATTATTATGAGTTCCAGGCACACCATTGGTCCCTTCATGGTTGATACAGTCCAGAGTCGGTGCTCGTAAGACGTACAACATGTGGGCTGGGTACCAATCGAGTGGATCTCTTTGTCTAGTATCATCAGGGGCAAGATGATGATCGGGTACTTACCTCGGGTATATGTGATATACCGGGAGTCGTGGATGACACGGAAGTATTCCGTTTCTCGTGGGTCCAGCGTACTACCTCTACAGAGTGTAAACTATTCGAATAGCCGTGTCCACGGTCAAGGACAGTTGGGTGGTGCTGCTTAAACTACGTCCTGAGTTTCCGCATAAACCAAGTGTGTGTGTGGTGTTAAAAAGTTGTTGTTATAATCATGATAATCATAATAATATGATCAAGTTCGGTGACTTGACATATAGGGTAAACCCAGATGGTTTAGCCCTCATTAATGTCTTGAGGATATGACAAGTCCGATGACTTGGCATATAGGGTGAACCCGGATGGTTCAACCCTTGACAGATATGTCAATATCTGTAACCTGTTCTTCAAAAGTAGTTCTTTAACTTTTTGCACATACTTGATCATACCACCACAATGCATTCCACTAAAGATAATTGTTACTGTTATTCCTTATCATATCCATATATGGGATGTTTGCGAGTACATTCAAAGTACTCATTGGCTTGCCACTGGTTATGTTATTGACTAGACATGGAAGGACCGGAGTTTGGCGATGAGTACGCCGTCGGAGACGGACCTGCGATCTAGGACGCTTCCAAGTCAGAATGCCTGTCGGTGTAGGCTTGATGGCATGGGCACCGCTTAGCCCTTAGGAGTTTCCGCTACTCGATGTATCCATTTTATTTGGCTTTAGGCCTTGCTCTTGAACCCGACCTTCTGGTCATTTGATGTAATAATTCGGTACTTGGATGAAAGACTCTATTATTCAGTATCTGTGGTCAGTGAACATTGATCCTTGGGGTCACTGGGCACGGCGAACTCGACTTGCTAGTCGGGGTCCCCACAGAACTGGTATCAGAGCCATCCTGACTATAGGAAGCCTTAGATAGCAAGGACGTTAACCCAGAACGTTAGGACGCCAGCCTTGTACAAGATTCTTGCACATACAACCTCATGATTTCTCTCCTATGCCTTGTAGATGGCTGCCATATCTGAGACGCTTCTGGAGACCGGCTTTCCACTACTTCTGGTGGATTGTCTCGAGAAGTGCCACGTACGACGCACGCCCATCTTCCTCTACCACGAGCACTGGGTCAACGGCGACACCAAGGAATATCACGTGGACGTGATAGTGAAGGCTAATGACTCCCCGTCTAGTTGGTTCTTCGAAGGACCACAAATGGGAGAGCTGATGTTGGCAGTGGAGACGACTGCACGAGAGGCGCTCATGCAACTCTGCAACATCCTCCCTGAGATGGCTAATGAGCCTGTCACTCGTCATCTACCTTTCATTAAGGAAGGAGTGCATGGGAGCTGGACACTCACCCCAGCCACGGAGGATGGGATGCCACTAAGGTTTCACACCTACTTCAGTCTCTCGTCAGACACCCTGACACACTTCCTGGTTAAGGAATCAGTCAAGCTTCGCCAGGAGCTGCATCAAGTCAAAGGCCTACTCCACACTGAGAAGATGCAGAACCGCAAAGTAAAGAAGGCAGGCGCACCTGAAGGGAGGGCAACTGTTGCCACTAGGGGTGGTGTGTTACCCATCCAGGCAGTCCCTCTTCAGAGTCGCCGCCTGACAGCGGAAGAGTACACTGAGATCTTCGCCGCCTCGCCCAAGAGACGCCAAGATGTACGGATTCTTTCTTCCACTCCTATAAAGGAAGAGGATATTGATGAAGATGAGGATCCTGCTGATTCCGCCTTTGAGACCGAGCAGTCCGCCGCGTAGGTTTTTCGCGTAGGCAATTCGGAGTACCCCAAGTATAGGGTATCCATGTATCCGTTTTTAAATTGCATATGTGTGCTTGATGTAAGTCACCTATTTGCCTTGGGCAGCCTGTAAGTGACTACATCACCTAGTTGTCATGAATGCAATTTCCAGTTTGTCAAAAACTTTGGTTTTAAAGACTTCGCACATGCACGTATTGGAACCCCTCTTACTAGGAGCAAATCCTTGTACTCCCGAGCAAGGTGGCATTTTGACCTGTCTGTTTCTATGACAGGATGGTGAACGCAACCCACAACAGCACCTTCGGCAACCCCGGCGCCGGCTCCTTAGGGACGCCGCAGGGAACCGAAGGAGAAGCTCACGCTGGAGGTCACCACGAGCAGCCTAGAGACCTTCCGCCACCACCTTCTCCTGAGAACTTGACGATGGCTCAGTTCCTTCAAGCTCTTCGAGAGGAGCGTCAAGCCAGCAATGCCGCTATCCAGCAGCTGACCCAAGTCCTGGTGGACAACCGCCGCGGAATGAGTATGGCAGTGGTCGCTCTACTCTTTCTGAGTTCATGTGGACTACGCCCCCCATATTCACGGAGTCGACTGAACCCCTCGACGCCGATGACTGGATTCGCACCATTGAAGACCTCCTTGTGCTGGTCAAGTGCACCGATGATCATGAGAAGGTCCTTTATGCTTCTCACTGTATCGGAGGCACCGCCAGGGCATGGTGGGATGGATTCCAGATCATGCGGGCAGGGCAAGTCATCACGTGGGAGATGTTCAAGGAAGGATTTCGCGCGGCTCACATTCCGCCTGGACTGATGACCATTAAGAAGCGGGAATTCCGAGCCTTGAGGCAAGGCAGTGGAACTGTTAAGGAGTACCTGCAGAAGTTTAATCTCTTGTCGAGGTACACGCCTAAAGATGTTAACACTGAGGCTGCTAAGGTGGAACGCTTCATGGAAGGGTTACAGCAGTCCCTGCAATACCAGCTGGTGGTTTGCGACTGCCAGACTTTCAGCGAGTTGGTTAACAAAGCGCTTATGCTGGAAGACAAGCGTCGTGCAATGGATGACACCCGCAAGCGCAAACTGATAGGCAGTGGAGGACCCGGTAACGCAAGACCAAGACCGTCGCAGTCAGCACCTGCAAGACCCAACTTTCAGCAGCAACAGTACAAGTACATGGAGTTCTGCCAGAATTATCAGCCTTAGCAGCAAGTCAAGCCAGTAGTCAAACCGCCGAACAACGGTGGAGTCAAGACCAACCCTCCGTGGCAAGTCACCTGCTTTGGGTGTGGTCAGACTGGGCACTATTCCAGGCAGTGCCCCAACAAGAAGCCCGACACACCGCGTCCCAATGCACCCAACCCCGGTCAAGGTGCACCAGGGAGGAACCAGGCCCCCCGCAACCAACAGTTCAATGGTAGGGGCCGGATCAATCACATCACTGCAGAAGAAGCACAGGAAGACCCGGACTGCATCCTGGGTACGTTCCTCGTCAACTCAACTCCAGCAAGAGTGTTGTTTGATTGTGGTGCCTCGCATTCTTTTGTTACTCAAGGGTTTGCGAAAAAATGTGGATTAAAACCCACTTTACTCCGCGGGCAGATGGCGAGTGGGGTCGAGCCGCGGCGACCGTGCATGTTCGCCGCGTCGGGCGCGCGCGGGAACGCGTCGGGCGCGCGCAGGGACGTGTCGCCTGAGCTCTTGCGCGAGGAGAGGGGGCCCCTGATGGTAGCTTTGCACAGAGTGGGTGTCCGGGGAGTATTTGGACATTACTAGGGGGTTGGAACTGGCCGGGGTGACGTCCCCTCGCTGGAGGTTCTCTGTAGCGCGTCCAGAGCGCTGTTTTGGCATGCCACGGCATGCTGGCACGCTCTGGGGCCCTTTGGGACGTGTCCTCCATGTCCTGAGTGTTGCTGGGAGTGTGCCTAGCCGTTGTGTGTTAGTGGGAGCACGAGCTGGTCAAGGAGGCAAGGAACACCAGTGTTGCCAGTACTGGCCTGCGGCTCAAATTCAAGATCTTGTCACTAGTGCTTGGAGTTGGGGAGGGGCTGGTTGACTGGGTGCTCAGGGTGTTCTGGGCTCTAACTCACCAAGTTTGGGGCTTTGACATTGGGTAAAACAGTGGCTAGGAGAGTTTTTACCTTCCTGTCAGTAGGTGTTCGACTGTGATTTGGGGTGCTTCCACTCCACCACTGGAACTGAAACTTAACAGGATTGGTCTTGGGGTCAAAACATGGGGTTTCACCAAATTTGAGCTCCATTGAACAAGTTTAGCTTTGTCAAGTTGAAAATGCCTCAAAATGACCAGTACTGTCCTTTACAAAGGAAGTGTGGCCAAACAGAGTCTCACAAATCCCATTTTTGGTGTGGAGTCCTCATTTGGGGTGTCAAACACCTCTGCAAAGTTTCAGCTCCATTGGAGAAACTTTGCAATGTAGAGTTGTTCCAACTCTTCTCTGGACAGAGAGGGTTTTGGGCTCATTAGGTGCACTTCCCCACCTTGGATCAAGGTGAGATTTTATGTGAGCTCCTAATATGGCTTGGGAGGGCTCCTGTAATTTAATGGGAATTTATTGAGATCATTTCCTTTGGAATCATCTCAAAAAGCTAAAACAAACAGAAATGGTTTTCAGGGTTTTACTCAAATAATATTAATATAAAATAGGGTTGAAAATCTTATATATGGAAAATATATGTCCTTCTGAGCTTCCATGAATTTACTCAGAATTTTCTAAGGCAGGAAAGCAATTTTCCTTGTGGGAATATCATTCCTCGCCTTAGAAACACACACAAATATAAAATAGGAAAATAATATTTTAAATCACCACTTAATGTTTTTAATGAATGAAAATAATATCTGGATCAGATCACCAACTTTGGTTGGAAGTGCCACTTGGCTTCATGAGCTAGTAGTGTATCCCAACATGATGAAAGTGATCTTGATATAAAGGAAAAAGGGTTTTTGAAGAGAGCAAAATAATAAGTTTTTCATGGGTTTGAGTCATCAAGCAAGCAAGCATTCACTCATACAAGGGCTAACATTGCACTCACAACATTATTTGAAAAAGTTTTAACAAGCTCTGATTTTTGCAACATAAAATACTTGTGATGAAAAACAGGGTGTGACACTAATCAACAAAACCAAAGAGCATCAGTTGACGCCGGAGTCCCGAACACGGGCCGACTCCGAGAGGGTTCGGATGGTCTATTAGTAACTAACTCTGAATACGAGAGCGCAATGAATCATCAACTGCGGAAGGAGTCACTGCGTCATCATGTATTTCCTGAGCAAGGGTTTAATGCTCTCAACTCAGCTGATGCATACCTCGCAGCCACGCGAGCCGGCCTTAAATAAGTGGTCGGGAAAATGTTTCTCCATGTGCGGGTGAGTCATCGGTATCCTTATATCCGAACAAAAGTTCGGACCCAGTAGCCACCGAGCCTTAATTTGGGCGGGACGGCTGAATTAAGCGTCAACTTAATACCATGTCAATCTGCAGGCTTTAAAGCAGGAAAACAAAAGATTATCCAAAGAGTTTCAACTGAGCCAGGCCGATTTACAAGCGAGTAGAGCCGAGCTGGAAGATGTGAAGAAATTCACGAGAGAAGCCCATGGTAAGGGAATTTATTTGTGATATTCTAAATTCCCGTGTTTTTTGAAAACCAAGAAATTTGTTATAGCGCGCGAATTGATAGGCCAAATGCAAAACGATTTAGATGCATCTAGAGAATCTCAGCGATA
Source organism: Hordeum vulgare subsp. vulgare (assembly GCF_904849725.1). NCBI lineage: Eukaryota > Viridiplantae > Streptophyta > Magnoliopsida > Poales > Poaceae > Hordeum > Hordeum vulgare. The sequence continues at coordinate 136,122,723 of NC_058521.1, forward strand.
CGCCGAATATCAGCTTGATGCTGGTCATCGTGTATGGAAGCGATGTCGTAAGGAAAACAACAACCTCAAAGAAGAGAATAAGAAACAAGCTGAGGAAACTGAGAGTTTGAAAGCTCACTTGGCGCAAACTCGAGAAGAGAATCATAAATTAAAAGGCGTCATATTCTATAAGTAAAGGTCCGACCTGTAAATGATCAAGGTTTTATTGTGTTGGTCGTAAAAATGTGCGCCTCTTTTTGATTAGGTCTCCTAACTGGGCGTCCTAAAGAGGAGTCTAGTTCATTTGGGGGGATGTTGAAGCAACTTTCCATAATGCATGAGCAAGCTCGAAAGGCTATGCGGAGCATGGTTCGAGCTCTATGGCCAAACCAAAACCCTCCACAAGGGATGACCGAAATTGCGAGAGTTTAACTGAGCCTGAAGCCGCTTTGAATTGTGAAAGACTTCGACCTGCCGAGAAGGAGCTCGGGAGGAGTGGGCTATGGTGAATATCTGCTTTGCTGGTCTAGATCCCGAGCACATGGCCCGGGTTGGACCGGCGGGGCCACATGGGAAGGAAGTTCCTCTACACCTAGTGTATGATCAAGTGATGCCCACCGCACACCTGTCGGAGGAGGACTGCACATTAGATGTTATAATAGATCAACTAGACCAATCACCAAGCATGTGACCATATGTAATGTAATATTTGTGCGTTAAGGAAGTTCCCTACATGTTTTGAACATTCTGTCATTAACCGGCCATCGAGTTCTACCTCCCCTGTTATGAACTGGGCAGTGTTTCATACTTTGTATCCCATGAAATTAGGAATTAATTTCCGATAACCAGGCAATTCGTCCATGTGGTATTAACGAACAAATATTATATGGGGGATTATGTTATATTACGATGAGACGTAAGAAATATCTTCCGGAAAAAATAGTTCTTTGATGGGTTCCTTTTTCTAGGTTGCTACATAGTTTGTAGTTGGTGTGATCGTTTCTCCATGTAACACGGACATCCATTATATATAACGTAAAATTGCCAAGTGGATGGGCATCGTTCTAGCTAACCAAGCTGTATCTTAAGAAACGCTAGCTTTTGGCTTTACCTGTCTCAGGTACGTATCCGGGCGAACGGATCGTAACAATGGCAGCGGTGCTCCCTTTACCCTCTAGCCGAACATATCGGGAACGTAGAGAGTAAGCACACGAGCGAGGCAACCTAGCATTGCCAAAATCTTAAGTCCAATTAATGCATAAAACGTAAGTAATCGATGTCTAAGTTAAAGTGTACATACAAAAAATAGGTATGTCGAGTACATTGAACAGCTTCTCGAGGAAGCCCCCAGGTACTATTGCATCATTCCGCTTAATACGGATGATTGAGACAGTTCGGTTAAGCCGGACACGCCCTGGGACCAACTACCAAGCCGGATGATTTAGAAAGAGGCTTTCCCACTTTGGGTTAAGTTTATGCTTCTGCTTCTCGGGGAGGCGTAGGACGAGTTATCCGACGTTATATGCCTTTGCCTGAACTTCCTTGCACTGATAGCACCGAGCTTGTTGTTGATAGAAAGTAGATCAGGCCAGAGCTATCTCGCGCTCGCCTTCCAGTGCGTCTAAGTCATCTTTCCGATCCAACTCGGCCTCTTTTTCCTCGTACATACGCACCCGAGATGTGTCATCTATAATGTCGCACAGGAGGACCGCTTCAGCCCTGTATACCATAAAAAACGGTGTGTACCATGTGGAACGATTTGGGGTGGTGTGCAAGCCCCATAGTACGGAGTCGAGCTCCTAAACCCACTGGCAGTAGGATTCTTGAACAGACTGGACCAACCGAGGTTTGATACCGCTCATGATGAGCCCATTGGCTCTTTCGACTTGTGTGTTGGTCTGCGTGTGGTATACAAAGGCATAGTCGAGCTTGATGCCCAAGTTTGCACACCAACCTTTTACCTCCTGGGTGGTGAAATTTGATCTGTTGTGTGTTATTATGCTATGCGGGACACCATAACGATGTACGACACCGGAGATGAATTCGATTACTGGCGTGGCTTTGGCGAAGCTAACAGGCTTTGCTTCAATCCATTAAGTAAATTTGTCGACCATAACCAGGAGGTATTTCTTTTTCTTGGTCCCCCTTTAAGTGGATCGACCATGTCCAGACCCCAAACCGCAAAGGGCCACGTGATCGGGATTGTCCAAAGAGCTATTGGGGGCATGTGGCTTTGATTCACAAAGAGTTGACACCCGACACAATGTTGAGCGAGTGCGTAGGCGTCCTCTCGAGCTATCGGCCAGAAGAAACCTACTCGGAGAGCCTTGCTGACCAGGGCCCGAGCTGCTCGTGGCGGCTGTCAATACCGGCGTGTACTTCAGCTAGAAGCTGCCTTCCCTCTTCCTCGGATATGCACCGCTGGAGGACTCCTATGGAGGTCTTTTTATATAACTCGCCCTTGTGGACTTTGTAAGCCTTTGATCGGCGGATGATATATCGTGCCTTGGCCTCGTCATTTGGGAGTTCCTTGCATACTAGGTAAGCAAGGAAGGGTTTGGCCCATGGCGTGATTATGGCCATGACCTCGTGGCCCGAACACGTTTCTTCAATTGCAGTTCCACCGATGACTTGATCGTCTTGCTCGACCATAGGTGGTACAACCTGCTCTTCGCCATTGTCTCCTATGCTACCCATTTCGTCCTGCCATACTACCGATAGCTTGAACAACCATTTTAGGAATATGTTGCTAGGGACGGGGTCGCGCTTTGCACCCAAGCGGGTGAGAACTTTCGCGGCTTGGTTATCGTCTCTTGAGACGTGGTGGAACTCCAACCCCTCAAATCGTATGGATATTTCGAGGACGGAGTTTCAATTAACCGCCATCTTTGGATTATTTGCATCAAATTCGCCGTTTATTTGTGAGATGGGGAGGTTAGAGTATCATCGTACCTCCAGACGTTGTATACCCATTGAGGTTGCCATCCGAAGATCGTGTAATAGCGCTTCGTATTACGATGTGTTGTTTGAGTCGGCATACATGATTTGTAGCACGTACCAAATGCTATCTCTGGTAGGGGATGTGAGAATCACTCCAGCCCCCACACCAGCGAGAGTTTTGGACCCGTCAAAATACATGGTCCAATGAGCATAAGTGTTGTACTCTGTGGGGAGTTCGGCGTCGCTCCATTCAGCCGTGAAGTTGGCCCAAACCTGAGATTTGATGGCTCGTCACAGTTTGTAAGTGATCTCGAATGGCAAGAGCTCGATGGCCCATTTGGCGATTCGGACGGTGGCATATTTGTTGTTGATGATATCGTTCAATGGCACTTCCGAAGTCACAGTGACCGCATATTCCTGGAAATAGTGTTGAAGCTTCCGAGATGCCATAAACACTATGTAGGCGATATTTTGGTAGTGCGGATACCTGGTTTTGCATGGGGTGAGAACTTTGGATACGTAATAGATCGGCCTTTGAATCCGTAGTTGTTGACCTTCAGTTTCTCGTTCTACGATTAGTACCGCATTGACCACTTCATTGGTGGCTGAGATGTATAGCAACATCGGCTCCCCGGTGAAGGATACTACTAGTATGGGGTTGCTGGCTAGTATCACATAGATGTCCTCCAGAAACGTTGTTGCCTCATCCGCATATTCATCAACTACCGCTAGGTCCAGTGGTACTACCGCTCGCCACTGAAACAGCCATAACTTTCGCATACGAGCTCCGAATCGAGCAAACCCAAGCTTGTTGGAAATCTTAAGACCATGCAGATGTGAAAATGTCAATGATATAGAGATGTGAGTCCTCTATGAATGAAGAACCCACAAAAACTCCAACATCGAAAACATCATAGTAGATGCATATGGACTCTGTTTTTGATGAACACGAGCTTGTCATGAAGATGACCATAAGCTCTAAAACTCACAAAGAGAAACACCAAATAAGAACTAAGAAGTATGATGCAAGTATGGAAATGTTTGAGCTCTCAGCGAACGATACGATCGAGCTACTCACTTGAGAGCCCCCGTTGACAGAACGACAATCTATCCTAAAACCGAAAACCTATCAAGGGCAAACCTATACCTTGCACCTCGTCCTCTTGAGCTAGATGACGATGATATTGGCTCCCTCAAGATGGACCACCTTCTTGATTGCGTTGGCTTGATGAAGACTAGTTGATTGCTCCCCCATACACAACATGGGTGAGCCGCTCTTCAGTATATCTTCACAAGTCCATTGCCACCACAATGGACGGCAGGCTTCAAGCATGATATCTTCATGCTGATCCACTTGAACTTGCACACCGCAATCTTGATGAAGATCACCACTTGACGTCATCCTTCATGGGTTGTATGAGATCTTCCTCTAGACGCAAGCCCATGCAGACACACCTAATCCCACATAGAACTCTCACGAAGACCATGGGTTAGTACACAAACACGTAATGGACAATGCTTACCATACAATGGGATCACTTGATCCCTCTCGGTACATCTTGTACGCTTTGTGTGTTGATCATCTTCATTTACTCTTTGTCTGAGATCTTGATCAACCTTGTGTCTCTATGACCATTCTTTGGATAATACCTTGAACACCATCTTGGTCATCATATAAACTCCTTGAACCCAATAGATGGACTTCAAGAAGTGCCTATGGACATATCCTATAAATATAACTTAAGGCAACCATTAGTCCATAGGAATTGTCATCAATTACCAAAACCACATATGGAGATATATGCTCTAACAATGCAGCTGTCTAAAGAGCTTCAGCCTTCATGTATAGTCCACTTATTGCACGTTGTTTGCAAGAGGTTTTGTCGAGAAGACTAGAGCATTGCAATGGGAGACGTGGAACGAGGGCATTGCTCATTTGCCCTCGGCGATAACATATAGTGCAATGCTGGGTTTTTTAAAGCAGGGGAGATGTGAAGCAGAGATGTAAAGTTTTGTGGAAATGAGGGCTGTCGGATCGCTCCCATATTTGGTTACATACAATTCTATTATGAATAGATGTTGTAAGGCAAGGGAACTTGAAGGAGGCACTTTGGTTGTTCATTGATTTGAGGCTTTTTGGGTTAGCACCAACACTTTTGACATATGACACGCTTATAGTCTTGTGGATTTGGCAATTTAGAAGGGGGCTAGAATTTTCAAGGGGATGGGAGATCAGGGTTGTGTGCCTGACGTTTTTGTGGTGATTAGGTTCTTTGATGAAATGCTCACCAAAGGTTTGCAGCTAGATTGCTTTGCCTACAATACAAGGATTTATGTGGAGCTGGTTCTAGGTGCTACTTCTGAGGCTTTTCAGTTAATGAAGGAGATGATATTCAGAGGAATTTGTTCTGGCATAGTCACATACATGTTCTTATTGATGGATTGTGCAAGACTCGTAACCTATAGTGTGCCTATGTGTTGTGGATGAAAATGCCAGTGATGGTTTACAACCTACCTGTTTACATACACTTGCTTGATTCGTGTGCATTGTGGGAAGGGACACCTAAGAGAAGCAAGGAATATTTTTGATGCCATGATCTCAGGTACTTTTTGACCCTTAGCAGTAACCTATATTGTTTTATTTGCACATACTATAGAAAAGGGAATCTTTATTCAGCATACTCTTGGTTTTGGAACATGCCTGTAGGATGAGCAGCAGAACCGCATAATTGCTTGGCTTAGAGCATCTCTAGCAGACCCTGCAGTTTCTGAAACTGCAAACGTAGTTTGCAGTCCAGTGCAAACTAGGTTGCAGTTTCAGAAACGTGTTGTGCAGAACCGACACGGCAAACAGAACTGTAAATTTAAACATTCAAAATCCACTACTAGCTCATCCGTTGTTCGTTAAGATTTACATCGCGGGAGGGGGGGGTTAAATATTGCCACAGATGGCCAAAATGCGCTCGAAGATGTGGCCCTAACCTTAAACAGACCAAAATTAGCTCACCGGAGCTCGCAGGGTGCGTCCGCGCCGTCGTCGGAATGCATTCACTCCTCGTCGGAGTCGTCAACGACGTAGATGACGACGAATTTCCCCTTCCTGCGCGCCTTGGCGGCCTCCTGCTCGCGGTGGAGGCGGTCCTGCTCGAGGCCCTGCTCGAGCAAGAGCTGATTGATGCCGACCTTACGACGGCGGTGCTTGGCGTCGTGTTCGACCTCCTCCGCGGAGCGCGCCGCGACCGCACCGGTCGCCGTGGCGAGGACCTCCTCGGGGACGAAGTCCTCGGGGTCACCGAGCCCTCAAATGTGGCAGGATCGTAGATCTCAAAGCCTTCCTTGTCGTCGGCGACCTCGCGGGCCGGAGTGTACGGCAACAACGCCGTGGTGGAGAGGGTCCAGGTGCTGGAGGAACTCCCCACCTCGAACTCCGACGATGGCGAATCGGGAGGCGCGGGTGCGGCGGGAGGCACGGCGGCCGGCACGAGACCGTGGCGGATGTCGAACTCCTCGGTCTCCCGCCGCAGCACCGACGCCGGCACCGGGAGCCCCCTCCTCGTCCACTTATGCGACGACCGCTTCCGCGCAGCGTCGGCCGCGACGCACCTGCGCCGCTCCTGCTGCAGATGTGGAGGAAGGGCGTCCATGACGAGCGAATCGGGTGGCTAGAGCTAGGGAAGGGAGGGGAACGGCGGCGACGAATTCGGCGGCGGAGATGAGGGTTTGGCCCCGCAAATGGGAGCACAAACGATTTTTATGTCTACCCCCGCGTACATTTGCGAATTCGCGGAAAACGTTTGTGGTCCGGGCTGCACATGTGGAGTCTGCTCTGCGTAGCAAACTGAACCCGGCCGCAAACTCGTCGGAACTTTACAGTTTTCGTGTTTTTTATGTATGAGCTAGAGATGCTCTTAACACCATTTTTACGAGATGATGGAAGGGGATTGGTGCGAAACAACTACACTTGCCATTGCCTGATAGATGGGGACTATAAAGAACGCAATGGTGTGGACGAGATAAGATTGTATTATGCAATGCATCAGAAAGGTATTTGTGTGGATTGTTGCACGCATAGTGTCTTGTTCAATGGATTCGATGAAGCTACGTGCACCATGCAATTCAGTACTTGGAGAATGTTGTATGGCTTGGCAGAAGTTCATTTAAGAACTTTATCATATATTCATTTTTATTTTATTTTCATTTCTGTTTGCTCACTTTGTCCAGCGTATTTTGATTATTGTTTTCAACCAGCGGATAACAGATGGAGCTCGGGGAAACATTCTCCAAGCAAAGCAGACGGGTCGTTTTCAAACAGATATCGAGTGAAAACAGGTCTTCCTCTCCCTCATGATTCTTCAAATAATTGTTCCTTGGTTATGTGTTCATATAGATATGTTTTCTACTCCCTCTATATCTAAATAATTGTAGTTGGAGAAATTTAGTTTAGTTTTCTTCAACTAAAATTATTTAAGTACAAAAGGAGTATTGGATACTGGAGAGTTGGGATGACTTTCACTCTCACAGAAGTGCTCATGGTGATACTATTATGCTCCACTAGCAAAAGAGCCCGTGCATTGCAACGGGAGAACAAAATCCTCATTTGCACCAAGCGACTCATTCGTGTTGCCACTTCTATCTTCCATCTTCTCCTTTCAATATTACCGGGGTTTGTGGTTTAATATGGCATTGTTCTTCAATTTCGTCCCTTCTCTTTCATTTCTCCATGAGAATCTTCACCTTTCGATCTTACCAAAGTTTGTGATTTATGTCATTGTCCTTTAATTTCGTCCTTCAAAATTTATACACTGTAAATTTGACTACCTAGGATGATCCTGCTAGGGATACACCTCGGGAGTTGAAACATACCTTCCACATATTTGATAACTTCAAAATTTGATAACGATTGTTCGACCTCAATGAACATGTATGTCTAAGTTTAGTAGTAACAAAAATATACTGAATTAAACCATGCAAGTCACACACACCATATATAATAGTGATATTTCTAAGTGTATCAAGAAAATTACATTGTTAATCAAAGTAACCACACGGAAAAATATATAAAATCACCAAGAGGCACACAATTACAATAATTTTGTTGTGGTGAAATTAAAAACAAAGAATTATTATGCAGTTGGGAGGAAATGAAAAAAATAACAGCAGTTTGATATTGTGCATTGTACATTTGACTACCTAGGAAGATATCCCTTTGAACTGCCTTAAAAATATCAAGCTTAATTAGTGTGCCTAACTTTCAGGTTAGTGTGTGGTTACAAATATTCCAACTACCTAACTCAACCTGAGTATGATACTCTTTGACTTTTCCACTATAGACTAATTAATAGTACAATAATCTTTGCATGAAGGAAAAGTATATAACTCCTTAATACAAAAAGATTAGACAAACCCTATTAATTTACCATGTTAGCACTTACAAAACCTATCCTCTACTGCTTGCTGCTCGCAGCACCGAATATGGCCATGCCTGCCGCTCCACTCGTAATATTAGCTGATAGGAGCTTCTATTAGGTAGTGGAGGTAATGCAAGAGAAAAAAATTGAAACACAGTGGAACGCATATAATGGCTATTACTTGGATAGCATCACATGCCAGTACGTCTCTACCAAGTAGATTGGATTTCTACATCCTGCCGCCCGATCGGTTAAGGGGTGATGATGATTCCATATATTTTTCTTAATTTCTCTATTCAAAGTAATTATAAGCTCGAGCAGAGATTTACTCGTTGACACAAAACTGACTAAAAAATCAGTCCTAGTTTTTTGTTCATTTACTGACTGAAGTGTGGCATTTATGAATATTTCAGACTTGAATCAAACAGGGAGAAAAAAAACTTATTTGTTCATGGATATAAATCGAACAGGAAGCCAACAAAGAATTAAACACAGACTGGCAAACGTTGGACTAATATAAAGTATAGGTAACTCATAATATAAAATACAAGCAACGCCCAACTTACACAGATTGGACAACCAGATTAAACATAAAAAAGTGTAGACAACTTTAGTACACGCCCATGTTACAAAGACGGATTTTGATTTGTAAAAAAGGGGCAAATATCTAAGCAATATTGAACAAGATTGGGCTAATATGAGTACAGGTTAATAGATGCAAAGCATTTGGTTAATGGAACTTTATTACTGGTCCCTTTAATTTCCTTTTTTACTTAATTAGCTTGATCAGCTGATAGAACGCCTTTTTGTTTTTCATGATTGCAGAGGCTTAATACTTGAGCTATCTAGAAAAACACTAAAACTACTTGTAAACCCACTGAATCTCAATCAAGATACATGTTAATGGAATCTGACTACTCATCCCTTTTATTTTTTGTTACTTGATTAGCTTGAGGAGCTGACATGACACCTTCTTTTTGTTTTTCATGAATTGCAGAAGCTTAATTACTTGAGGTATATAAAGAAAACAATAAAACTACTTGAGAATCGAGTGCATATCTATGAAGATAAATCATACTGTAGGTGTTCACATCTATGATCGTTTCACTATTCGTACTCTTTATTTCTGCAACTCCACTTGAAAAGGGCATGGAGTCAGGAAAAGGCTACAATATTCTGATGGATATTCAATCCCATGGTCAGACAGTGGATACACTAGGGTGAAAGTGCCACAAAATAATTAGTTGCTAATTAATATGGCCTGAACCTCAATTGACACACTTTATTGTTCAAGTTTAATGACTAACCACATCATACTATTAAGCTTGCAAAATGGTCTTACATTATGGGATGGAGGGAGTACATGTGTAAATTTTATGAAAGCTAGAAACTCAAAGTCTTTTACACCCTATTGGTCTACATCCGATGAATTATGAGGAACTCTTTCCTTAGCTACAATTCTACAACTACCATCAGTGATGCCAGCCAACATAGAAGCTTCTCAAATATTATTTTGAATCACTGAACCTATCTAACTAAATATGAATCTTTAAGACTTGAGTCAAACAGGGAGAAAGCAGAAAGTTGCTCATGAACTTGTGAATCAAATAGAGAGCAAACAGGGAAATCAAAATAGGGACTCACAAACAATGGAGTAATATTAAAGAGAAAAGAGTACATCGAACATTAGTACACGCCTAGGTTACACTGGTTGTTTTTTTATTCAAGCAATATCCAACAATGGGTAAGCATGTGAGGACCAGCACGCCTGCTAAAACCGGCAATACAATTTTCATCATGTTCCTCTCTTTCTTCCTACCTTGAGAGATTGATATTGATGTTATCACACAATATTTGTGATATTACCTGCAGTAGCCATGCCGGTGACACGGAGGTGCAGCGTGGCACTGCCAGCAACACCGCCTCCCAACTTCTCGACATCGATGAGGTCTCCCAGCGAGACCAAGCACTTGGTGGCGTCCTCCTTGGAGCTGTTGCTTAGGTTGGGCTGTCGATCTGGAAGCTCTAGCCTTTGCCGCCGCCGTTCTGCAAGCTCCAGCCGCCCCCGCCGTTCTACATCGAGCAGCCCAGGTTTGATTAGGAGAAAACAAAATGAACCTGAAGTAGACATTCCATCTCCTCGAAATCCACAGGATCCAGTAGTTACTGATAAGTATGTTCCCCAACACCACTACACAAGAAGGAACGAACTCGAAGTAGACCAAGAAAAACTGAACCAAGCAGAGCCATGCTGCCACAAAAATTAAACCCACTTCTGGAGCCCTAGCACCAATGAGCATCATCATCATATTTTTTTGTTTGGTTGTGGGGCAGAATTATCATTGACATGTGTTGTACCTGCCAAAGGAACTGGAAACAACTCATCAATCTGCAAACTACTGTTTGTCCGAGTGCTAGAGAAGTGATCTACATTTCAAGAAACAATGCAGAAGTGTAGACTGTTAGGACTTCTCATACATTTTTCGTTAAAAATTGTATGTTGGGACATAGCAAGTTGAAATCATCCGACATACAAAATGCCAGTTAGGATCAAAGGTATACTACTTTTTTATGAGGTTCATATAAAATCATCTATCTAGAATCCCGCTTCAAAGAATTATGTAGAGCCAAAGGAGGTTTGAGCTAAGAACCTCATATGTGCTAATTAATTTTGACAAACCTATATCCATACTAATAACCTTTTTGGACAGTACCAAAAAAGAATTAGGAAATTGCACCGTTGAATGATGGAAAACAATAACGGAAGATAATAGGTTGTTTATATGCACCTGATGTCTCCACCAAAACTAAATGTCCTCCATCCTCATCGGATTCAAGTTCTATTGTAGTACCGATTCCTTTGCACCTCAAACAAACAGTAACCACGATCAATACAAGGACCTCATAGTGCTACCTAATAGTGCTTCGACATGCATCTAGCGATTGATTTGTGATCCAGGCGGTGGTGTTTTGAGTCTTACAATGCCATTGATGGGCCTAGCGAACAATCTGGATGTGAGTCTTCATGATTTGTTTTTAATCTTTGGTGCATTGTAGTTTCTTCTAAATATCTAGTCTCCTTCAGAACAATAAATAACACAGCAATGGAGAGCTAAATAATTCACAACAGTATCAGGTAGAGTTTTCGAGTTCAATGCACATTGCAAAATGGTTTAGCTCAACTTAGAGACCAGCAATTAAGGGGTCAATAATCTCATCTCTACCACGTAAATGATGGGTTTTATCTCCATGAAAACATCGAAAGACTTTAAGTATGTTAATTTTTTAAAACACTTAGTTAGTATGTTTATTTTTCAAAACCAGCCATGAATAACTTTAATTTTCAGGGGAAGGTTCACTTTCAAAAGAAATTTACCTAGAAATCAATATTTCTCAAGTTCATTCTCTTGTACAGATAGCTAACAGAAAAAAATACCATCAGAAGTATAATTGAGTCTTTATCAATGCATAAATTGACACCTTCACAAGTAGCTTGGAGGTTGTATCACAATTTTAAAATAATGTACCAAAGTTCCCATGTACTTTGCACCGACTAACAGCCATTTGTAAGTATTTCAGCAACATAGACACCTTTGCTATAGCAAATGTGGTGCAGCCTGGGGATAAGATTGTGTAAAAGGTTCACAATCCACCAATCTTCCTATCACCTACCTGTTTCTAGTTCTATGATTGGTTAACTCAGTTACCAACGAAGTTTTTTCAGGCTTGCTACTTTACACAATACCACTTGATTTCATCAGGGAGTATCTTTGTACCTACTCTACCATGAAGAAGCTAGGAAAATTAGCAAAAAAGGCCACTGTGTGAAAATTGTTAGTTTCATTGGAATCTAATTCATTTCCACCATTATTGGACTCTGCACTGCATCGACACAACTGAAGGGGTTGACAGGTTCAGACACAGTGCCCATCAGGTAGTAGCAGGTTGTACTTCATTTAAAAAAAGGGGATGACACACGAATTGTTACCTGAAGAAAGAAAGAGATAGGAATACCATCTTAGATTGGTTGGAGCCGCGCCACTCCATGGGTATGGCAGCAGCGATGCAACCAGCGGACGCCTGAGAGTCCTCCTTGGCACCATCGCCATACCGGTTTCTGCTTTCTTCCCCGCGAGCCAATGGCCACATCCTGAAACTAAGCATTTTATCAAGAATCAACAAAAAAAAGACAACAATTCAGAACAAGCGAACGGTAATTTGATTTCAACACAAAATATTCATGAAAAAATAAAATGAGTGGACAGTGACTTGATTTCTAAACATAAAACTGATTATGTTTATGCCAACACATTAAGCACATAATGTATGCCTGTTTGGAGCCTGAAACATCTAGCAACTAAAACTACTCCCCAAAGGCAATCTTCAAGTTCAATCAGTTTAGATGCACAAGTTTAGCTTACTCAATTCAGTTTAGAGACTACCCACACCCAATTCTGGAAAAAATAACGCGAGGCCGAATTGTACAGAGCCATACACTTGTGAATCATTGACCGTCTGCTGCGTCAAGCATCAACCATGGCACACAACCAGACTCTCCACCCGCGCTCAAGCATGGCCACTAGCGCCGGGGAAGGATGGGTAAGGAGAGGAGGCACTCATCCTTGACCAGAAAGCTGAAGTGGAGAAGGAGGAGCGCACTGTAATTAGATCCAAATCACACACGGGTATCACGGCGAGCACGACGCTGCCCACGACCCGCAGCCCTGAAGCAACATGTAGACATCCCGCATCGTCCCGCTACAGCCGTCGCCGCTGGCTCAAGGACAACACCTCCTGCACGTCGCCCGTCAGGCCACTGCCCCGGCTCGGCGCCACCCGCAACGGCTCGACGCCGTGCTGCCACGCCTGAGCCACATCGAGGTGGCCTCCCACCTCCCAAGCGAGCACGCCGGTCGCTGCCCTAGCCAAGCCCTCGCCGGAGCGCCATCGTCCGGCATCCTCCTGCGCCCCATCGACCCCGCCTCCTTGCGAACATATAGCTGAAGCATCGGCCTCGCCTCACCGGTGACAAGCCCCTGTCAGCGCGGTGGCGTGTGCCCATAGGTGGACGACATGAATGGATAAGACGATGCTCCGAGTGTGGGGCGGCGGCGCCGATTTTTCTCACGAGATCTTACTATTAACGAGGGCGGGGCGGGGCCCGATGGCTCACCGTCGGCGAGCGGCAGGAAGCCGTCGGGGGGCAGGAAGCCCTCCCAGACATCGTCGGAGTCGGCCACGGCGCGTAAGGCCCGGGAGACGGCGGCCGCGCGGTAGGCGTCTCGCGGGGACGTGCGGGCCAGCGCCGCCGAGACAAGCTCCTCCGGCAGGCGCGCGATCTCGCAGGCCACCCACATCGGTTCTCCCTCCTCCCGCGCGAGCATGGCCGTCGGCGGCCTCCATCCCCCACGCGAGCACGACCGGCGGCGGCCTCCCTCCCCCCGCACGAGCACGGCCGGCGGCGGCTTCCCTCCCCCCGCGCGAGCACGACCGGCGGCGGCCTCCCTCCCCCCGCACGAGCACGGCCGGCGGCGGCTTCCCTCCCCCCGCGCGAGCACGGCTGGCGGCGGATCATGAAACTGCTTCCCTGCCTGGCCGGGTGGGAAGAACATAGGGGAGATCGTGTGCATCACGAGATGGAGGGGGTGGGGATGGGGATCGAGGGGATGGGCGGCTGGTTCATGGGGATCGAGGGAACGAGGGAGAGGTGGGCTACCGATCGGGGAAAGAGTGCGGGGCGCGATCGGGAACGAGTGCAAGGCGAGGTTTTTCGTTGTTGAACCGATTGGTTTTTGGAGTGATGAAAAAAAACTGTGGGAGGACTTCTCTAGCGATAGAAGGGGATCGCTGCAAACCATCACGACGACGGCGGATCCCCTTTAATAGTAGAGATTTACTTTTCTTTAATGAGGCCTGAAGATTCTGTAGATCATACATTCCATATACCTAGCACGTTAAAGTGAATGGCTATGGGCATTTCTTGGTAAAAACTGCCACGTTTTTTGTATTTTGCAAAATTCACTTTGAGATACGCAGGTTGGGCATATACGTCGTACCCCATGATACATGAGGTTAGCAAAATTAAAATAAAAAAAAAAGGTATGTAACGTCGTTCCCATTCTTTGTACTATCACCAAGGGATTTTTCTTTTTCACACGATCCAACATTTTGATACCGTTTGGTCGGGTTCCACTATTAGAGATAACCGAATATCGAACAAAAGAAAACAGAAAAAAGCATCATGTCACAAACATAAACCCATACAACCGAAACAACAGAGTTCTAGGAATGTTTTGAAGGATATTAACTCTGATGTATGGAAATTATTTATGTAAGTATGTTTAACTCACGGGTCTAACTTTAGGCCGTTTCTAACCAATCCCTATAACCGGTTAGTGAAGTAAAAAAAAACATTTTTACTCCACTAACCGACACCTACCGATTTCAATCCGTCGTAAAGGAGTATAAATTTTACTCTGGACCCAGATTTTTTTTTATATTTACTCCATCGCTTGGCTGGTGAGTAAAAGCCGCACCTCTCCTTCAGGGCCTCCCCTCCACTATGATGCCACATCCGTGTCGGCGTCGCCCCTCCCATCCCTGTCAGCACTCGCTCGTTACTGCAGATGGTCCGTAGGCTCCACCGGCACTTGGGTGGATCTGCTTCTGCACTCGCACTAGATTTGGAGCTTCCGTCTACATGCAACTGCTCCTTGCCATGGATTGGACGAGAACCGGACCGCACATCCCCGACAATGCCTCCACGCCGAATGCAGGTATCGGTTCCTCCTCTAGTCACTCAAATCTCTCCCGTCAGAGGTTCGCCGGCAAGCTCGACCATCGCCCGGGCTCGGCACTGGCCCAGCAGCTCCTCGATTCACTGTTGTTGGTCATAAAGTGTAACCACTAGTCGTTGCAGGTGGTGCGCCGAGTTTCGGCCACGTCGAAACATCCTGAATGGGTGTTTTTCAAGTCCAAAATATGGGCTATGTGCTTGTTATTATTCGGTTGTTCACCAAATTCGGTGCAATTTTGGTTGTGTGTAGGAAGGATGCGAGTTTCGATATTGTGAAGAATAAATCGATTTATTGATAGAAAGAAATTTGATAGATATTCGTACACTCATTGCTAGAATTGAGTTTTGAGATATCTGGAGAGGTGATTAAAGGGGAAGCAACGTCTACTTCTTTAGAATCGAAGAAGGAATCCAACTAGTAGGAGTAGTTTTTTTTTTGAAAGATCCACCATCGCTGATATTCATTAATAATAGAAGGAAGCAACGGAAAACAATAAGATGGTGAATGTCCTAGGACCAAAAGATCCAAAGATCAAAGGAAAAGAAAAATAGCAGCACTAAAAAGTTGCAGCCCAACACTCCAAACAAACCACACTAGGAAGCGCAGCTCCGACTTCAACGGTGAACAATGGTGGAAAATAAGGCGAGTTGGCATCACTACGGGTCGCCGATCGAACTGCCTGTCCCGCGTCATCGTATACCATCAGTCCCCCACTGCGGCTTTGACTTCACAGCAATAGACAGTCAAGGCACACCTAGGACATGCTGGAGAAAAAGAGTCGGCTACAAGGACCAAAGCCACGCCTCCGATATTGCTCATAGCTGTCATCGTTGTCACAGAAACCACCGTGCATGTACACTCGTAGGAAGCACCAAGGGAATTAAAGTCTTCAAGACGGTGCCCTAAAGAGGGGAACGACGTTGAAGACGACGCCACCGCCCGAGCCTACAACGGGATGTGGGTTTTCACCCGAAGGACTTGATCTGGAAGAACTGGCAGTGAGATTCCCAATGATGCCTCGAAGGAGGATAGCGACGCCCGCAGGCGTCGTCGCCGTCGGCCGGCGAGCACCGGCCAGGCTTTCACTAGAGCAGCCACTCCCGCGCAGCAGGCCAAGATCGACCCGTACCTCCATTGGACCGCACCCCCCCCCACACACACACACATAACGAGCACGTCACCGCTGTGCAGGGCCACCATCAAGCCTTTCGACGACGGGCCTGCAGAGACTAGATCGGGTCCTACACCCCGCATCCAACCATGTGCGGAGCCTCCCTGCTCACACAAGCGGCAACCAGGCACTACCAGCAGCCGATAGTGCCCCTCCCGGGCCGCTAGCATGAGTACACCTGGTAGATCCAGGCCTCCCAGCACCAGACTGCCACCTTGTGCCCCCAACGCGCCTGCAGAACCTCCCCGCAGCGTGGGCTCGCTCGTTGTCGACACCAGCAAATGGGCGACAGCGACGATGCGGCAGAGGCACGCGAGGGTTTGCTGCCGATATGGGATGTGAGAGGATGTCCAATGTGTCACCGACTAGCGGGCCAGGGGGAGGAGTAGACGGGCGCTGCGCGCATCCGTCCCGTGTCCGCGCCAATGCAAATCAGTCTAAATAATGAGCCAAAAATGGGTCGGCATGCGGATGAATAGCGCCGCGCGTCCGTTTGGATCGGAATGTTGGACTGCCTTTTCTATCCGTCGCGACCCAAAGAACGTGCGCGGACAACGCGTTGGAGTTGCTCTTAGGCTTGTCAACGTGTGACTTTCATTTTTAAAACTAATCTTGGACAAATGTGTCAACATTGTGTGACATTGCTATATGTGTAAAATCAAATAACCCCTTGGCATACATGTACTGTAGTTATGAAAAATTATACATGAAAGGTTCGTCCTCACACACAGTGAAAGGCCACTCCAAGTGCAGTGGTCGTGTCGTGAATAGCATCACACTCCACGAACGCCCAACCGAGATGTTCCGGCGTCCAAGAAATGCATCAGACGACCTGTAGCAAGCAGTCGACACACTGTATGAACATCAAAGGTGAGCCGACAAACTTTTGGGCCAACGCCGAGCGCGGGTGGCGGCTGGCCCTAGCCTTGCCGACGAACCTCCGACTGTTGAGACCCGAGCAGCTAGAGGCGTATTGAGCACTTGCATGTGGCACCAAGGGATTGCCCGAACCTGGTGGACCGTCACCTGGCCAGTCCATGGCAAGCGCAGTCCACCGACGACCCGATTCGGCAAATCCAGCTGGCAGGATGTGCAAATTTTTACCAAATTCCATAGCCGCCGCAGATCCACCAATAGGCCTCTCGCACCAGGACGAAGGAGGCACCCAGCACGGTGGATTTGCTGCTGGAGAGCTAGGGTGGCTGGGGGAAAATGGGGTCATCGGGCTAGGGTATGTGTGCTTGCGGGCGGCGGGTGAGGGGAGGGGGGAGGAGGGGGAAGGGGATAAGAAGAAGAAACAGTGACGCCGACTAGCGGGCCATAGAAGGAGCACACGGGCGAGGCGCGTGTCAACTTCATGTCCGCGGCGATGCAAATAACGCCCAAATTTGCACCTAGAATGGGTCGCGAGCGGACGATAAGCGGACGCGCGATCGTTTTGGTCGGCGCGTTGGGCCGACTTTTCTGTCCGTCGTGATCCAAACGAACACGCGTGGATAAAATGGGTCGATACGTTGGAGTTGCTTTAATATAGACCATTTTCTAATACGATGGCATGTACTCAATAATACATGGAATACGCTGCAGTGAGTGGACAATGACACTTTAAATTCGTATGCACTTTGTCTGGTACTAGTTGAGTTTTGGCACTATATGAGATGTGTTAGATTTAAATCTCTCATGGGTAGCATGTCATTTAGAAGAGTCTTTATGAGGGAGGGAGGAGGAAGTTGGCTCCTGACATGTAGAGTTTAGGTGGATGTATGAAGAACACTATTGAATCTTATCATCAAATTGGCTGGGTAAAGGAAAGTTTATTTATACGGGATTACTTGAAGTGTGAGCCACGATTGGGCCACGTCGGAAAAAAATTCATGGGTGGAGCTGGAGAACCGATGTAGGACATTGATGAATTGAACACTAGGACATGAACATAAATGCTGGTGTTGTTCAAACAGATGAACATGAAATATTATTGGCATGACGGAGAGGATGGAGAGAAAGAGAGGATGAGAAATATGAACTGCTCTTAGACAGTCATTTAGAAAGACATGATCATCAAAGCTGGGAGAGAGAAGGAGGGAGGGAGAGAGAAGGAGACTGCTGCATCTACAACTCCAAACCTTCATTTATTCTGAAAAGAAACACTAAATCTCCATGTATGAATCCAAGCTAACCATACCACGAACGAAGAGCAAGAACGAGAGAAGCAAGATGAGTGTGAGAGGAGCAAGGAATGAATAATGAATGTGTAGAAAATGCATGCAGTGGTGCAGGTTGGCGTTGATGTACGCTGCAAATAACTGAGAGAATGACTCCTCTAATTAGTAGTATGGGATCAGGAGCAATGCTACATCAACAAACCCTTTACAAGCCTTTTAGGGGTAAATTTGAGGTGGCAATTTGTGATTGGTTCAAAGGGGAGGGAGGTCCCTATCTCCTGAAAATGAGGGAGAGGTCAAGTTTAGAGCAAGTACAATAAGGTGACATAAGCAGGCTATAAGAATTAAAATATTATATTCTTGCTTAGTTGGAGAAGAGAGAGGAGGAGAGAGAAAAAAAGCGGACTCTTGGTGAGTAGCCACCTGCAACACGAGACCCAAGACACTTTGTGAGATTGTAAGGTGGGCCAACTACTACTAAAGTAGTATATATCTAAAACTTACTATTGTATATGTCGACTATTAGGTTGACTTTATATGACATGACAACTCCTTATAACCGATTGTTGGCTGTATTATTAATCATGCTCTTAGTTGGTTGAAAGGTCTTGAAACCCCCGTAATGAGTCCGTAGATGTAGCATTTTTGCCTTTTTGGTGGGATCACATCAATAAGCTTTAACTGCACTTGTGTAGATTTATGGACGCAGTGTAAATACAACCCAAATAAATGGTGTGGATACCATCCTCGCGTAGCATCATGTCCACTCGTGATTTATGGCACACTCCAGATTGATTTCGATGATTTAACATAAAAACTACAAGTACAGGAAGGTGATAGTTTTGTTTTCACTGCACTAGTCCGGCAAAATTGACAAAAATAACCTCTGGAGCGAAAGAAGTCACGAAGTGAACCCGAAAGCAAAAAAATCACGCGTCTCACCTTTCGTGTGGCGCCCGACACCTAGGCGCCACACTACACTGTGTGACGCCTAAGTCATCGGCGCCACATGCCCCGACGACATGGCATTGATGGCTCATCCCCCAGGCAGTGTGACGCCTAAGCCTCGCGCGTCGCACAGTGTAAAGTGTGGCGCTGAAGGCTTAGGCGCCACACTGCCACTTATCCAGCCACGGCCCAGCCCCCTCCCCCACCCCCTCCTCATTCCCCTCTCATTCAAACTGGCGGCTGGCTCTTCTCCTCATCCGAATCCCCTCTTCTAAATCCTTCAGATCTGGTGATTTCTTCCGTGGATTGATCCCCCAAGCTTGTCTACGAGGTAATCTCTTCTGTTTCCCATCTATCTATCCAAATGGAATTGGTTATTTTTCAGATTTGGGTTAGTTAGGTTGATATTCATATTTTGATTGGATTTGAAATGTAGATGAGGAGTTAGTCCTATTTTATTAATCCTAAATGAGTAGTTGTGTTCTATTACTATTCTTATGAGTAGATGTCGTGGATTTTTTTAGTAATATCGTAGATGAGTAGTTAGGATATGAGTAATATGCGTATTTTTTAAAGATGAGTAGATTCATATGAGTATATTTTTTAGTAATATGTAGATGAGTGGATTAGTAGATGAGTGGATGAGTAGATGAGTGGATTAGTAGATGAGTAGATTCATATGAGTATTTTTTTGAATATGAGTACATTCATAAGTTTTTTTATGATATGTAGGATGGTGTGGCTTTTGAATGATGTTTATGACGTTGAACACCGGGCCTATTTGATGTCGGAGAAGAAAATGGTAAGTAGATCATATGTTAAAAAATCATGTATTTATTTAATAAGATGAAGCTGTAATGATATCACTCACTCCTATCTGTTTGCAGGAGGTTATGCCCTTGAAGATCCGGTCTCACGGGGCATCGACTGTAATGCAGTACAATGAGCGGTACACACCATATATCGAGATGACATGACTCCTTTCATTCATTCAGCTTGTGAGTCGGCCAACGCCCAACCTGAACGCTGCGACAATCACTGAACTTATTGATCGGTGGAGGCCGGAGACCCATAGTTTTCACCTCCGGACCGGAGAGATGACAGTGACTCTTCAAGATGTTTCCATGATCACCGCACTTCCGATCGAGGGAAGCCTCTTTATATGAGCACTGATTTCGAGGGATGGCGTCAACAAATGGAGGCCATTATTGGTATGTCACCTCCAGAGCCGGAGGTAGAAGATGGAGGGAAGAAAGATAGAGTCCCGGCCGACGCTCCTTTCACTTGGATTGCCGTCAACTTTGCTCATTGTCCTGAGGACACAAATGACAAGGTCATCTAGACTTATGCTCGCGTTTACATGTGGTATCTCATCTCTAGGACTATCTTCGCTGACGGCACTGGCAAGAATGCTCCATGGATGTGGCTGAAGGCATTGACTGTTTTCGACAACAAGTTCAGTTGGGGCTCGGCCGCACTGGCCTACTTGTATCGGCAGGTAATAAATTGTTAATAGTAAGTACTCTCTGTTATACTTTTCTACTAAACTGATCCATGTTTGTTGTTATTTGTAGTTGGACGATGCTTGTCGCAGGTCCACAAAGGACGGTGGAGTTGGTGGTTGTATGCTCATACTTTCGATATGGAGCTGGGAACGCCTTCCTGTTAGTGGATGGTTGACATCCACATTCCTAGTGCGAGCTGCCGTGTACAAATGCGAGAATGCGAGATGAAGCAACCTTGTCCTCCCACAAGAGCAATCACACAACGATAAAGATACCTTGAACGCCCTATTTCTGTGTTGCTGGCCATCGTTGGTCGTTCCTCCGGGCTCATTCAGTTGGTATGTCCAATACTCGTTGTTGTACAACATAGCCGTTTGGGAGTCAGCCTTCTGTGATTGAAATACCATCCATTTGTCAACCTTTGGTGGAAACTGGTACTTGTACTTTTTCTTGTTCTCTCCCGCAATCTGATCATCCGTTTCTTGCGAGTACTTTAGAAAGTATGCTCTCAACTTGTCGAATGTGTATTGAACTATTGCCGTCACCGTCAACGCATGGACACCCTTCAACACCCGGTTGAAGCATTCTGTCATGTTACTTGTCATTTATTCATATCTTCGGCCATCTTCGTCATAAGCTCGTGCCCACTTGGGCCGAAGTTGAATGTGCCTGTTGAGAAACTCAAGCCCACCTGCATCAAGTTTTTTGTTTGCAAGCAAAGCGTTGTACAATCTTGCAAATCGTTTGTCCGAAAATGCTTGACAACAATCTTGAAGATCATCCGCCAACTCCTTGCTACCACATGCCCGGTAGAAGTTTGCATAGAAATGCCTCATGCATCATCGATGATGCAAAGGAACATGGCCGGGATTGACAATGTCAACCGTGTTAAGTATGCCTTGATGGCGATCCTATAAGACACATATTTCCCTTTCAAATGATAATACTTTGGTTCTCAAAATATGCAAGAACCATTTCGAGTTAACATTGTTCTCTGCCTCAACCAAAGCAAAAGCCAAAGGCATCAACCGTTTATTGGCATCACTTGCTATTGCAACCAACAAAGTGCCCTTGAATTATCCGTTCAAAAACGTGACATCGATGGAGATGACAGGCCGATAGTGCTGAAAAGCCCTCACACATTGCTCAAATGCCCAAAATGCACGGCCAAATACGCGGACCCTATTTCCATCAAGAATCCTTGTTTTCTCCCCATACGGCTCGACCACATGAACCATGCCCGGGTTAGTGGCGGTAATAGCTCCCAACAACCTAGGTAGTCGGTTGTATGCTTGCTCCCAATCACCATACAACATCTTGAATGCGGCTTGCTTTGCTTTCCATGCCTTATCATATTTCACCTCGTAGTGAAAGAGGGCTTTCACAAGGTCTTGTACGCTTTTTATGCTCATTGTAGGAAGAGAGGAGATGGAGTTGGAAAGCCTATAAGCGATGAACTCGGAGGTGAGTTGTCTACGGCTTTGCGACGAAAGGTCACCATCAACCCTCTTGCCTCGACACGTGTGAAGCATACAACTGACAATGTTCCATCCTGACCCTCCTTTCCATGGTCTTGCACGGACAATCCAAGGACACCCTCTATCCTCACATGCAACCGTGTAACGCAACTTCATGTTTGAATGAACAACTTTGTGTGGCCTATAATGCGTAACAGAATATTCATCCAACCACATCTTCAGTTCAAGGAATGTTTGGAACTTTGACCCTGGAAAAATAATATTCTTCCCATGTTTGTCCCGATGAGAAGGTGGCCTAACTCCAAACAATATGCCTTCGCCTCCGTCAACCACGGCTTCATCCGCAAGGCTAAGATCCTCGAACAATGGTGTCCGGTGATCCCGCCCTAATACCTTCGTGAAAGCTTCAGCCTCCTTTACCGTGAACCTTTCCTCATCAACTTCTTCATCGGGACCCTCATCGTCAGACTCAGATGCATAGCCACGTGAGTAAGGAATAGAATGGTCCATTGTCTCTTGCAAATTATACTTGTCCAAATCACCAAGGCTGTTGTCATGAAGAACAGTACCATCATTCTCATCATCATCGTGCTCATCATTAGCCTCTAGCAATGGTTCATGTTGGATACAAGATTGTTGTGTTGAAAGAGGTTCAATGTTGGCCTCTTCGTTGATGCGTGGAGGACTAGCTTCAACAATCGGAGAGGCAACCCGGTTCAAATCCAACTACAAGTTAGGAACATTTGTTTTGATGGCAAATAACTCTAGAGCCTTGTCTAGTGATTCGGCCATCGTATCCTTGTATGCAAGCCAACATTGCTCGGAGTTGACACGCATGGTCTTCCAACGAATGTGCATTCCGAATCCCACATTATGCCTACCATCAAACTCAACTACATCACTAGGGCCCATCCAATTCAAATCCTTTCGGACTTGTTCCAACAATTCAGCATAGCTACGACAGAAATCGAACACCATGTCAAGCTCATCCAGGGTCCGGATCAATATTGTCTTTTAAAAAGGCATCCTTGTCCACGTGATGAACATAAACACATGTTCTTCCCATCCCTAAACAACACAACATACAATATTTTTTATAAGAAATCATCCAAATACTACAATATCTACTTACTAAAAATAAACCCTATTCCTAACTTTCAAACATCCATAACACTAACCCCAACCCTATCCTAACCCTAACACAACCAAACATCCATAACCCTAACCCTAACCCTAGCCTAACCCTAAAACAACCATAATGCAAACATCCAAACAACCGTAATCCTAACCCCATCATACCCCTTATCCTAACATACAAACAAATACAACAATATCATATACATCTCACATTTCATGAAAAACTTGGGTTTCCTCAATTGCAACAAAATGATCACAAGAGATTTTTGTTTAGATGAGAATGAGGGGATAGGTGGGGATTACCTTAGGGGAGGGATTAGACAACAAATGCCCGGTCCAAACCTTCAGATTTGATGATTTGGAGAAGGATTTGACGAAGGGGCGATTTGAACACAGTGTGGGAGAGGGGGGTGGGGGAGGGGAATGAGGAGGTGGTGGGGGAGGGGCCTGGCCCGTTGCTGAATAAGTGGCAGTGTGGCGCCTAAGCCTTCGACGCCCACTTTACATTATGCGACGCCTGAGGCTTATGCGTCACACTATCTGGGGGATGAGCCCTCTCTGCCAGGTGATTGGGGTGTGTGGCGCCGATGACTTAGACGTCACACAGTGTAGTGTGGCGCCTAGGTGTCGAGCGTCACATGAAAGGGTCAAACGCGTGAACTTTTTTGCTTTCGGGTTCACTTCGCGACTTCTTCCGTTCGAAGGATCATTTTTCTCAATTTTGCCCACTAGTCCTAAACCTGACTGCAAACCACTGTGGCTAGGCACCGAAAGGCAGCTGGAAGTCCGCGGCGTTGAATAGTCGTCACTGCACCCTAAATTAACAAGTGCACTGCTCGTGAAAAGAATGGCAGCACTACAGTGCCCCAAAGTCATGACTGATTTCAGCATGACACAATGCTGAAACTGAAAGCGACCGATTCCTGTATTTGTCTGCATCTCTCAACGTATGTTGCCGGTGTAGTGTAGTCGTCTCAGGGGGAACATCCACACTTGGTCATTCTGCTCCCAAAGCTTAATTGCAAACGTGAGGCGTTAGTTTAACTAGAAAAAGGACTCATGCGTTGCAACGGAAGAAAAAAATACCACACACTTTTAATCTTTTTATAAACATTTTAATTTTATTAAAATAATAAGCTAACTAACTAATGTAGTCAGTCCTATCATATTTTGTTGAGAAATCAACCCGTTCATTATCAATTCCATCATGATGAGAAATTGAGCGGGACAAGCAAAATAAAACAAAGAGGCTACGTGAATTGATCAATGGTCTGTTATCTTATTCCATTCATGGGATAGAGAATGTGGGATCAGATGACAAACTGAAGGTGGTGTTTCATTCTCTGTCTCTACAATAATACAATCTTACATTCAATACATTCATTCATCAGCAAACAAATACCCATAAAACAAAATTTCTTGCCGGTGCTTGGCACACGGTTGGAGGCATGGGGAGGGGATCTCACCAGATGATGAGTTCCTGCCGGAGGAGGGGATACGATGAGGGGAGCAAGGGTTAAGCGCCTTTATTTGACCATAAGGAGTCGCCGTTGCCGTACCATAATCTCGAAGTTTCCCGTGTGAGCCATGGAGGCCCGCCTCCACCTGCAAGTATTTCGCTCCGCCGCGCCTTATCCGCGCGCCGCCGTCGTTCTGCGTCGAGCAGACGCATCATCCCCAATCACTGTAGCTCGAGCGCCAAAACGGGGGCAACAAGCGGGCAGATGTACGGCCGCGGAGGCGGGTGGGTTGAGATTGACAACAGTGGCGGTTGAGGCCGGCCGCGGTGGTGAGTGGTATGGCAGCGGTCTGGGCACATGCCAGGGTGGACCAGGGTCGACGCAATGCTCTCGAGCGCCGCAACGGGGGCAGTGAGCGGGGAGAGGTACGGCCGCGGAGGCGGGTGAGTTGAGATCGGCAGCGGTGACGGTTGAGGTCGGCCGCTGCGGCGAGTGGTGTGGCGGCGGCCTGGGCACACGCCAGGGTGGCCCAGGGTCGACGGGAGGAGGCGATGCTTACGGGTATAATTTTTGCAGCGAATCGTTTTTTCCTTTTGTGTTGCAGATAAATGATGAAGCGTGGGCTGAATAACAAAAATTACAGAGACTTTTTTATAAAAATGACGCGGTGGGTTTTTCGACGAAAGCGATAGTCTCTTTATTATTAGGTGTAGATATAGATATAGATTAATAGCCTTCTCCTCCTCTGCCGACCGCCGTTGCGTCGTCGTCACCCCCAACTGGGTCATCACCTACGCTGCTGCTCGCTCCGACATGTATAACTATTGCAGCAAATGGGTCGGTGATGGAATTAGAGAAACACAAGCGGGGGAAGCAAGCCAATACTTAACAATATACATCCGATACTCCTATCTGATCTGATCTTTCGCTGGTACTCGTACTACACTAATTTCATTTGACTACTACTAGTTGATGTGCTGCAGCGGACACTGATTTACACAGATTTCATTTGACTACTACCAGTTGATGTGCTGCGGCGGACACTGATTTGCCCAACGTGCGTGATCATTTTCTTGGAAGTGGCAGGCGATCGAGCAGTTGCTGGAAAGTGGCGCATGTATCTCCGTGTGTCCAGCCAGACATGGAAAAGGATAATCTCCTCCTCTGCTCAAGGCAAGATGTGGCCATCTTTCCAGACCGCGGTCAGAAAGTTGATGCATCCCACTGTAATTACGATCTCTTCTCTGATCTCTCCGCACTTTCGATAGCCTTTTTATCTGATCGTCACATGCAAGGAGTATAGTTGTTCTGTATCGCTGTCAACTTGCATTGCATGCCGTAACAACCGTGGGATCCTTGTATCTCTGCAGCTGCAGGGATGTGCACTGGCGATTGAGTTGGGCTTCTGACCACCAAGCAAAAATGGGAGGATATACATCAAGATCAAGTAGGAGAGATTTGCTTTGATTTGGTTTGGTTTGATCTGCCCATTCTTCGAGTGATGGTCCCTGAATTGCTATGGTTTTTCATTTTTCAATGGCAAGATCGAGAACCATATGCCTAAAGTCAAAACAGGATATCGATGAAAATACAGGACAGCTAAAATCTTGGGAAACTGTGATCTGCATGGGATTCATGTATGTCTCCGCAGGTTGCAGAGTTCAGTTTAGATAGTAGGGATTCACATGCTACTCTGCCTAGGAGGTTAGGGTGGAGTATCCTTTTCTCCTCGTGCCATTTCACGAGCAGAATATCTACAAAATACTTATTGACAAAGGGATCCAACTACACAGCCGGCGCCGCATATTTGACTTTCAATGCAGCGGTTCTTTCTCATCTATTTTTTTATGGATGGAGCAATACACAAGCATGACATCATCAAATATTTTTTTATTTGCATTTTCAAAAAGATTTATCTCCCAAACCGTTATCTCAATTGATTATCCGTTTTCACAATTGGCTTTCTTGCGATGAGATCTTCAAAAAGATCCCATATTAACATGTTTTGGTAACTTTCTTTTCGTCGATACTTGTCAGATCACTGTTACTTACTTGTCATATTATTATTCACTTAGTTATCAAATTAAATCATCTTGGTTGTCAGCTTGATGAACAACAATAAAAACCATTAAAAAATTTGAAGCATGGTATTTTTGCATTTTCTATCTTTTTTGTACTAATTTAAAGCCCACTCTGTAGCTTCACATAGCACTGTAATCTTTTAAAAATATATAAAATGTTTCTGTAACTATGCATAACTTTTATGACAACTGTACATGTGTAATATGATAACTATGGTGATGTAATTATGGCAACCGATAACGCATGAAAAAAATTCATCAAAACATGTCAATATGGGATTTTGTTTTGAAGGCCTCGCCGAGACGAACATAGCGGTGGAAACGGATCTCTAATCAAATTATTAGTTTATGAGATAAATTATTTTTAAAATTTAAAAAAATTATTATGATGATACCCGTACGAGGTAGAAGATTCTGACAAGCATGCATGTCTACTCTATATTTTATATAAACAAAATTGCATTGAACAATGGATAATAACTACATGAAAAAAAAAATGCAACCCTGGACACAAGCGGCCGGCCGCACGGGAATGACCTAAGGCTGCGTCGCTCATTAGAATTTCCCTTGACAAAGAATACCGGTCAATATCTATTTTCTCTCTGCGCGTATATACTCCCATCAGAAAGCGCATAAACTTACGCCAACCAAATCGGACGTCCGGTTTAGTCCTTTGTTTATCGGTTTAGAGGTGGCAATGAAGTCACGTGTCTTTGGATTTGTGGTTACGGTGACCGTACGTCTAACGTGCGGACATATTTCAATCGCATCTTGTCTACACACAATTTTTACAACGCATTTTTTTTATTTTCATCATCCATATTTTTGATACATTGAAGTAAATCATCAAATTTTGACTAGAATAATAAGACAAAAAATAAGAATTATTTAAAAAACATTTTAGATTAGTACCTTCTCGATGCATATTGTTGATCTATGAAGCACTGATTCTGAATACTTCTTTCTTCTTCGAGTCTAAGGCCCTGTTTGTTTCATAAGTCCCAGGACTTTTTTAAGTCCCAACTTATAAGTTATAAGTCCCTATATGTTTGTTTACAGAGACTTATAAGTTCCGAGTCCTTACCTGTTTGTTTACAGGGACTTATAAGTTCCGAGTTCTTACCTGTTTGTTTACAGGGACTTATAAGTCCATGTTGCACACAGGATAAGCACCGCTGCAACGAGGAAGAAACGGGGCGACGACGGGGCGGCGACGGGGCGACGAACCGAGGCAGAAACGGGGCGACGGAACAAACGGGACGGGGCGGCGACGGGGTGACGAACCGAGGCAGAAACGGGGCGACGGAACGAACGGGATGGGGCGGCGACAGGGCGACAGAACGAACGGGACGGGGCGGCGAACCGAACCGACGGAGCGAGAGGCGAGGCGGCGACGGGGCGAGAGGTGGGGCGGCGACGGGGCGAGAGGCGGGGCGGCGGCGGCGATTGGACCGAGAGGCGGGGCGGCGTGCTTGGACCGAGCCTGGAGCGACGCGGGGTAGGTCCGGCCCGAGATAAGTCCCAATAAGCTCCTTCCTGAGAGTCTTATTTGATAAGTCCCAAATCACCACAATAAGTTCCAGTAAGTCCCTTGTGTTTGGTTTAGGTGAGACTTATAGGGACTTTTTTAAGTCCCTAAACCAATAAGTTCCTGGAAACAAACACCCTCTAAAGAATTAGAGTTGCCTCTTCACATCTAGTCTCATCTCTACCATCTACTCTATCAAAAAGTGTACGAATATCTATTAAATTACGCTCTATCAGTAGCTCGATATATTCTTTTTTCCAAAAAAGTTGCATCCAGCTTACATAATAAATATTTGAGTGTAAGCAAAATAAGCCCAATCCGGAAGCACAACCGAAGCTAAACTAGTACATACTCTACCATTTTTGCACTTGACAAACATCCATGAAGGATGTTTCGGTGTTTTAGACACGTGACGCATGACCTTCAGTGGACAGTCGTCGTACTTTATGAGCGGCATCGATGCTCCGGCGAGCATTTGGGCCAGCACCGAGCCTGGACGACGGCCGATGGTGTATTTGTCGGCGAACCAACGATGGAGGTAGATCCGAACAGCTAGAGGTGTAGTCAGTACCTGCATGCGCCTGAGGACGTCGTCGGGGCTGTGCGGACCGGTACCCGGCCAGACCATGGCACGACGTGGCCTTTGACAGCCGTTGTGAGCTAAAACCTGACCCGATCCGATCCTAATCCGGACGCTGGATGCGCTAAAATCTGACGGCCGGGGTTAGACAGCTCGGGGCGTCGAGGAAAGGCTCATGTGTCCTCGATAGGCTGGTCAGGGAGGACATGGCACGCGTCACACGTTGTCCGCACGTGTCCGTTAGACAGCAAACACAGTATAAAATTAGACCGAAAATGAGTCGAAAGCGAACCGAAGGTGTGGGTAGCCGTTTCTGCACATTTATCCTTAAACGGACATGACCGAACCATTTAAGATCGTATGTTGGAGTTGGCCTTAAGGTAATATTTGGGTCGTTGGGTATTAGTCTCACTAGAATCATTCAATCATCGAGGCTTAAAGTCCAATGAAATCCCTTTGTCTACTTGAAAGTCTGAATTGTTCTGCCGATCTTGCTGCATTATAACAACTGAAAAACAACATGGGGGCCTTAATTAGGACCCTTTTTTCTAGCCACGTTGGGTAAAAGGTTTCTGGATGCATTTTCAACGCACGTTTTGTTTATACATCTTATAAGATTCGAGCATTCTCTTTCAGTGCGAGAAAAGGTTTGGTCATTAGTTGACATGGCTCATTTTATTTGACCATTTTGCTTTGTCCACTAACACTGAATTACTAGTTAATTGGAGCGTGGAACCTTTCTATGCCACGTCTTTTCAGGTTGAGCAATTATCTCTCAAGTGTGTCACCCAAACGCGTCGTGTCTCTTTCAAAGGCCAAAAAGAAGAAGCAAAGGTGGCATGTAGAAATCGTAGAACCGACCATGTCGAACCCAATAATAATTGGTGGAATCAAACTGGTGTCAACGTCAATTACATCCGTACTCTTGTAAAGTGATTGTTTTTGGTAAATAATAAGTGTATTTCACTTTGAATGGCTTATTTGTTCGTGGACCACGTTTATAGGAGAAAAAATCATTTCCTAACAAATTTGGGCATGAAGGATGCTCCCGTATCTGCTTCCAAGAGCCCTTGAATGTGAAATTCAATAGTAGTGGGCGGGCTCCTGTAACTTTGTAAACAAATCCCTCATGGATCCGATATTTACACGCAAGTCCGGAGTTCGTCCTTTAACAGTTGGATCACAGATGCAAGGGCTCTCGGCAACCCATATCATGGGAGTATCTAATGCCTCGTATAATCTGATACTTTGCCTAGTTACGACCACACTTCAAGAAAATTCCTTCTTGACCACTAGGTCATGTATGTCATGGATAAATAAGACGTTATTCAAAAATTATATATCTTTCTTTTTTTGATCGGAAGAAGAGCCTTCCCTGTGACTTCTATTAAGAGAAACCATCTGGTTCAAAGCCTGAGACAAATTATTATGAAAAAACGAAAAAGGAAAGTCAGAAGGCGAGTAGAGTAGAACAGGTTGAATTATTGGGCCTAGCCCATTTAATATTTCAGAATATTGTCAATAATGTATGGTTAATCTCAAAGGCACATGTGGCCCATTCATGCATGATAAAAGCAAGTACAATAGTATAGCCAGCTCCTGGCTATAAGCCATTGCCATGTCATCTATAGCTCATCTTATAGCCAACATGTACAATAGTTCATTGCAAAAATGTACTACATTTTTAATATATGGTCCACCTTTCATAGTCACAGAATGCCTAGGAGCACGTGCTAGAGCTGGCTCTTAGCTAAGAGCCCGCTTACCTTCTCTCTCCTCTTCTCTTTCCTCTAACTAAACAAAAATATATTAGTTTATTCTTTATAGCCAGCTGACTCAGCTCTATTGTACTTGCTTTAAGGTGGTATGAAAAAAATCCGTATCACTCCGTTAGTGAATAATGTGTGAGACAAACTTATAAGGGAGTTGTTCCACATCTCACTAATAGCTTAAGAAGAGAGCACATATACATGCCCTGCTCCGATGCTTCCCACCTTGCCACGCCTCGCACACGCATTGTGTTCCATGATCGAGACACACTAGGGCCTATGTCATGTGTACGCACTACTTTCAGTCACGCAAGAAAAGGTTGAAATCTTTGGAAAAAAAGGTTGAAATGTTTGGACTATTGATGGGAGACGAAACCTCTCAACGGTTTCCTGTTCGTCTCTCAATGCAATTTAGTGCTCCTAATGAGGGGTTGATTTCGAACTCTCGCCTATATAAGTGGTCGCTCCTCTATACGCAGAACACACACAACTCATCGGCTCATTCCAGAACCTTGCGCCATCCTCTTTTTTACAATCTCGCTCATCGACATGCACCCAGGAATGAGATAGCATGCATCTGAAAGCACAACTTCCCTCTAGGTGGTTTTGGTAATTAACAACAATATATATTTCATTGGACTAATGATTGTACCAAGTATATTTCAAGAAAAGTTCAATGAATGGATTGGCTAAGGATTGTGAGGAGATCATCTAGATGCAAGGAATATCTATTGGCAACAAGCTTCAAGACTCTACACTTTGCTTATATGTGAGAAATCTAGGAAAGTCGATACTATTAAAAGGGAATGAGGTGTCTATGATGATCTGGTTGCTCAAGTGCTTAGGGATTAGCCACCAAAAATACTCATGAAAATTTCCCACAAATATTCTATCTAAATCCTAAAGTCCTAATTCGGTGCCACCAACATTATTCATTCGGCCCTACCGAGTTTAACCCTAGACAGATCCAAAGCCAAACCCTAGCATCTTGGTGCTACCAAGTCCATTTTTGGTGCAACCGAAAACAATGGAAAACTTACCAATGTCGATTTGATTAAAATCGGAATTTCTGATTTTAGCAAATCGGTGCCACCGATTTTGCTTAACTGCCCAGGTCAGCCAAAATCGGACCCACAAAGATTTATATACCGGTCCCACCAAAATGCCAAAAGTTGCCACAGTTTGCACTAGTCGGTGCAACCGAGTTTTTGCTTTGGTTCCACCGAGTTGGGAAATGATGTTTGTAACTGTTAGATTTTTGGAGATGCCTATATATAACCATCCACCTGCCCCTCATTTGAAGAGGAAGCACCCAGAACAAACCAACATTTGTCCTGTCCATTTTATGAGAGAGAACCACCTACTCAAGCATTGGGATCAAGATATTCCACTCCAATCATGTGAATCTTGATTTCTAGCCTCCACAAGTTTCTTTCCACCCAATCATCCTCTTCTACCAAGCCAAATCTATGAGAGAGTGATTGAGTGTTGAGGAGACTATCTTTTGAAGCACATGAGTAAGAAGTTCATCATACTTACCACATCTATTACCTTTTGGAGAGTGGTGTCTCCTAGATTGGTTAGGTGTCTCTTGGGAGCCTCTGACTTCGTGTGTAGTTTAACCAACAAGTTTGTAAGGGCAAGGAGATCGCCTACTTCGTGAAGATCTACCCCGAGTGAGGCTAGTCCTTCGTGGACGTAAGACATGATGGAATAGACAAGGTTGCTTCTCCATGGACCCTTTGTGGGTGGAGCCCTCCATGGACTCTCGCGGCCATTACCCTTGATGGGTTGAAGTCTCCATCAACGTGGAAGTACGATAGCACCACCTATCAGAACCATGCCAAAAATCTCGGTGTCATCTTTGCGTTTGATCTTCCTATCCCTACCCTCTACTTTCAGGTGCATGTCTTTACTTTCCGCTTCTATAATCTTAGACTTGCATGTGTAGGGTGTGCATGACTTGCTGTAAATGCTAAAACCTGCCAACTATTAAAATTGGGAAAAGGCTAAGTTTTTATTTGGTCAAGTAGTCTAATCACCTCCTCTAGACATACTTCAGATCCTACAAGTTCTATCAAAGCTTTGGTCTCCATTGCATTGGTTTCACAACCTAGGAGATTATGGCGTCTAGTGAGGGAAATTATCACCTTAGAGGTCCATATTTTGATGGTATAAACTTTGCTAGTTGGAAGCATAATATGTAAATGCATATTCTTTGCCATAACCCCACCGTTTGGGTTGTTGTTCGTGTTGGATTGCAAGGTGAATTATTTGTTGATGGAAAGGAACCGCACCATGAAGCGACCGTAGAAGAATTGAAGATGTTGCAATACAACACTCAAGCATGCGACATTCTATTCAACTGCCTATGCCCCAAAGAGTTCAACAAGATTAGCCGTCTTAAGAATGCAAAAGAAATTTGGGAGACTTCGGTTGATATGCACGAAGGTACTGAATCCATGAGGGAATCTAAGTTGGAGGTGCTGCAAAATCAACTTGACATGTTCAAGATGAAGGATGGTGAAGGAGTCGCAGAAATGTACTCTAGGCTTACTCTCATCACAAATGAGATTGTCGGCTTAGGAAGCAAAGAGATGACCGACAAATTCATCATCAAGAAGATCCTTAGAGACTTGGATGGAAAGTACAACACCATGTGCACACTTCCAAATGATGCCAAACTACAAAGATCTCAAGCCTACGAAAGTCATTGGAAGGATTGTTGCTCATGAGATGTCACTCGAAGACAAATAAGATCTTCATAACAAGTCAAGCGGTGCATACAAAGCTTCAAGTGACACTCCCACTACCTCAAGCCAAAACCCCATTATCAACAAGTTCTACAAGAGTAGAGGCAAAGAGAGAAGCTCCAACTCAAGATATGAAGAGAAGCGTTCATCTAGTCGTGACCAGAATTGTTACAATTGTTGAAGGCCCCGATACTACTCCAATGAGTGCATGACCCCCCACAAGAGAAGATAAGAGTCACCTAGAAGAATAACCTCAAGAGATGAGTTACCTCGTAGATAGAGAAGGAGTAGAGAAGATCGCAATGAACGAAGACCTCCCTGGAGAAGCAAGGACTCGGAGAAGAAGGACAAGTACACAAAGAGCTACACAAGAAGAATACATCAAGCTCATGTTGGTGAATGGGTTTCCGACTCTGAATACGACAACGAATCTGAGAGAAGCTACCACTCCAACTCCGACTATAGTCAAGATGAAGGTGTTCGGAACTAGCACTCGTATCCTACAATTCCCATGACCTATTTGATTCACCAAATGAAGGAAGTGGAAGTTTCTTCATGGCTAAAGTCCCAAGGTATCACACCCCGAATACTTTGACTTCAATAGTGATGAGGATGACTTACTTGGAGATGATGACTTGCTCTTTGATAAAACTAGCGATGTTAAAATGAACTTGATAATAATCATGCTAGTCAAGACAAGTCATGTGATGATGATAAGAAGGAAATTGAGAATCTAACTAGGGAACTAAACACTCTTAAATAAGCTCATGAATCTAGTCTATAAGATCATAGGGAGCTTGTAAGAACTCATGAGAAGTTACGCTTCAAGAAGCTAAATTTAGAGCAAGAACATGAGTTTCTTAAAGCTATCAATGACGATCTTCGAAAGAAGGGTTCTAATTATCTATCCAAATGATTACTCTTGTCTAATTTTGTCCCACAAGTTAAACCTAAGAAAACTAGTAACAAAGGCAAGAAAGGTTCTTCATCTAGTAACAACAACACTAATGCTAAATCCAATTGTATTGTTTCTAGTAGTTTTGTTGATTCCACTAATGATTCTCCTAGCCAAGTTACACTTGACCAAGAAAATGATTTATTGAATGGAATTATAGAAAAAGGTGTCTACAAGAGTCTTGCCGGAAGTAAGCAATTTGAGGATATTGTATGCAAGCAAGGAGGGCACGAGAAGAACAAAGGCATTGGCTATTTCAATGCAAATGGAGTTGAATGGGTAGAAGGTCAATACCCCAAGACAAAGTTTGTTCCCTATTAGGAGAATTATGATCCTACTCTCTCTAAGGGAACAAATGCTCAAGATGACCTTCCACCACAAGACCACAAGCTCAAGGGCAAGGACAAGCTTCAAGCAGAGATTGACTCATTTGAAGAAGAATCCCAAGCCATGGTCAAGTGGGTTCCCAAGGACAGTACTAGCTCTACTTCATCAAGTGCCACCTCAACTCCAAGGATCCCCATCAAGTTGATGTGGGTCCCCAAGAAGAAGAACTAGATAAGTTCTTGAGGGGTGACTCCACCAACAAAATTCACTCACATTCATTTTTGGCAAGGACTATTTGCAATCAACTCCAACATTATGCAATAGTTCAAGGAGTCCCACATTCCCTCAAAGGTAAGCAAGGGACAATGTAATTATCAATGGACATCATACTACATGTGTTTCACTCCATGTCCATAGATTTCATTGTATTTGTTACTTTTGTGGTACTAACCTGTTAGGGCATATTTCTCCTAAGTGGTTTTAGTGATTGATGACAATTGTTGTGCGGACTAATCTTGTGTCCTGAGCATTTCAGAATATTCTCTTCTAGGCACAAGATGACTCGACGCCCCTCGGAGGTTCTCGAAGACGGATTTTCTTCTAAATTTCTCTTCCTAGTTTGAGTCATAGGAAAGTATTCTTACCAAGAGGGGGTCCGTGCTGGAAAGGTTTGGGTGGAATCCTCACGCACACACCTCATGCACCCACCCATATTTTGGCTTCAATGGAGCACCAATGTGTTTTATTTGCCTATGTGAAAAAGGGTTAGCGGTAGTACCGCTGTACCAGCGGTAGTACCGCTTTCAGAGCGGTAGTAAATTTTTACTACCGCTCCAGGAGCGGTACTACCATCCCAGGTGCGGTAGTAAACTTTTACTACCGCTCCAGGAGCGGTACTACCGCCCGAAGTACGGTAGTAGTTTTTTTACTACCGCTCCAAGGGCGGTACTACCACCCTCAGTGCGGTAGTATTAATTTACTACCGCACCGACGGGATTTTTTCTCGCATACTTTCCCACGGAGGTGGTGGCACGGTAGTACCCCGGTACTACCGTGGTTGGTGAGAAGCTGAGCGGTTGTACCGCTCCCAGGAGCGGTAGTACCGCTCGTGCATTTATGTGGTAGGTGGGTGTTAGGGCATATTTTATGCCTAAGTAATTTTGGCGATTGATGACAGTACCGCAAAGGACTAATCGTGTGTGTTAAGATTTCAGATAACACATGTCAACGGCACAAGACGACTCGCCCCCTCTTCCATGGAACAGAAGCATGGTGTACTCTACGATTCTCCTTCTTTGAGTCATAGGAACGCCATACTATTAAGAGGGGACCCGTAGTGGAAAGGTTTGGGTGGAATCAATTTTGCACGCACACACTTTATCTCCTTTCCCCTTACCTGCAACTTTGGAGTGGCTCCTGCCTCTGTTTTTATCTCATCTAAGCAAAAGGTCTCTCAGCGGTAGTATCGCTGTGCCTAGCGGTAGTACCGCTGGGCCTAGCGGTAGTACCGCTCGCTCTAGCGGTAGTACCGCTAGTGCTGGCGGTAGTACCGCTGTGCTGGTGGTAGTACCGCCCATGGTTAGCGGTAGTACTGCTCCAGGAGCTTAGTACCGCCTCCCTAGCGGCTGTACTTCATTGGACCTTTTTACGAAGACTTTCTTGGCGGTGGTTGGCCCGGTAGTGCTTCTACACTACCATGGGCCCAGCGGTAGTACCGCTGGAGTGCTAGCGGTACCGCTAGCCAGCGGTAGTACCGCTAGGCTCGGGTTGTGATTGGGAAAACGGTTGGATTCCCCCCCACTATATAAGGGGTTCTTCTTGCTGTAGAACCCTACCTTTGACCCTCCCAAGCTCGATTATTTCTCCCTAAGCTCAAAAGTGCCCGATATGTCTCCCTAGACAATCAAACTTGTTGATTCTTTAGGGATTGGTTGAGAAGGCCTAGATCTAAACTTCCACCAAGAGAAAAGTTGATTCCCCCACCAATCCCTTGCGGATCTTGTTACTCTTGGGTGTTTGAGCATCCTAGACGGTTGAGGTCACCTCGGAGCCACATTCCATTATGGTGAAGCTTCGTGGTCTTGTTGGGAGCCTCCAAGCTTTGTGTAGAGTTTGCCCCAACCTTGTTTGTAAAGGTTCGGTCGCCGCCTTCAAGGGCACCTATAGTGGAATCACGGTACCTTGCATCGTGTGAGGGCGTGAGGAGAATACGGTGGCCCTAGTGGATTATTGGGGAGCATTGTGCCTCCACACCGCTCCAACGGAGACGTACTTCCTGTCAAAGGGAAGGAACTTCGGTAACACATCCTCGTCTTCATTTGTTCCACTTGTGGTTATCTCTAACCTTTACTTCGTGTATGCTTATGTTGTTATCTATCTCTTACTTGTCTTAGTTGTTCTTGTTGTTAGCATCATATTGGTTCACCTCGTTGTTGCTATTTTAGTGAACCCATTTGTTGCTTACCCGGACTTGTTAAGATTAATTAAAAAGTGGTCGTTGCCTATTCACCCCCCTCTAGTCAACCATATCGATCCTTTCAGTGGGTAACGGGTGGATCTGCCCCCCTACTATATAAAGGCATCTTCTTCTTCCTAGAGCTCACCTTCAACCCCTCTAAGCTCCATTGTTGCTCCACAAGCTCATTTTAGCCCGATCTCTCTCCCTAGCCAATCAACCTTGTTGATTTTCTAGGGATTGCTTGAGAAGTCCTTGATCTACACTTCCACCAAAGGATATTTGATTCCCCCTACTAATCCCTTGCAGATCTTGTTACTCTTGGGTGTTTGAGCACCCTAGACGGTTGAGGTCACCTCGGAGCCACATTCCATTGTGGTGAAGCTCCGTGGTATTGTTGGGAGCCTCGAAGCTTTGTGTGGAGATTGCCCCAACCTTGTTTGTAAAGGTTCGGTCGCCGCCTTCAAGGGCACCTATAGTGGAATCACGGCACGTTGCATTGTGCGAGGGCGTGAGGAGAATACGGTGGCCCTAGTGGCTTATTGGGGAGCATTGTGACTCCACCCCGCTCCAACGGAGACGTACTTCCTGTCAAAGGGAAGGAACTTTGGTAACACATCCTCGTCTTCATCGGTTCCACTTGCGGTTATCTCTTACCTTTACTTTGTATTTGTTGGTGTTGTAGAGTATCTCCTACGTGCTTCTTTACTCGTTGCTAAGTAGCATCATATAGGTTGTCCTGCTAGTGTCATGTTAGTGAACCTTTATGACTGCTACTCCTTATTTATTTAGAAAAGCTAAAAATTGGTAGTTGCCTATTCACCCCCCTCTAGTCAACCATATCGATCCTTTCAATTGGTATCAGAGCCACGCCTCTTTATTAAGGGTTTCACCACCCGAAGAGTATGGAAGGTGAAGAGGGAGTTCCCCATGGGAAACCCGAGGCCATGGACTTGACTTCGGTCACAAGGGACGACTTGAATACGGCTATGGCCGCCCTCAAGACGTCCTTGACGAACGAAGTCAAGACCATGCTTAAAGAGTTAATTGAGGGAATTAAAAGTTCACCCGAACCGGCATTAGTGGTTAAACCCACCATCACCGATTCGGAGGCCAATTCCTCTAAGGAAGCGACTAAAGGTATGCGACCTTCCTCATCTCTCGAAAAGGATGGGACTGGAACCTATGCCTCAGTTCCACCTCCCATGGTCTATGGAGGACCTGTTCCCACACCGCGTCTTAACCCTGTTGGTCCTCCTCCTAAGCTTGTTAAGGGTGATTTTGCTAACTGGGTGTTTTCTATTAAGTCTCATTTGAATCACAACTCAACAAATTTATGGAGAATCATCGAGCAAGGCTTCTATCCTCATGACCCAAGCAACCTCACTCCAAGAGAAGAAGCGGACAGTCAATATAATCACTCCACATTGTTTATTCTACAGTCCGCAGTACCGCCTGAAGATCTTCCTCACTTGCGCCCCTTCTCTCTGGCCAAGGACTGTTGGGAGCACATTATGGTGCTATACAAGGGAAGCTCTAGCATTCAACAGTCAAACTATGAAGTGGTACTTGATAAGGCCGATGAGTTTGTAATGAAGGAAGATGAGGACCCTCGTGATCTCTATCGGAGGGTGACTGCTATTGCTGTTGCTCTCAAGGATCATGGGAGCAAGGATGTGGATGACACTTGGGTCAAGCGCAAGTTCCTCAAGGCCATCATGCCTTTCAACAAAGCCATGTCATCAGTCATTCGCCAACGAGCAGATTTCCACTCCTTGTCTTCCAGTGAGGTGTTGGATGAATTCATTGCAATGTCAATCATGAACGAGACCGCTGACAATGCACTTGCTCGAGTTCGGTCAAAGACAGCTTCACCTAACCTTGCTTTGAAGGCAAAGGCTGCTTCTGAAGAAGAAGAGGAGGATGAGGAAGAGGAGAGCTGCCCTAAAGACACTATGTATGCTTATCACGAGCACATGGCTCTTGCATCAAGGTAATTCTGGGGCAACAAGAGGAACTCAAGATCCAACTTCACCAAGAACAACTCAAGTGGGTTCAAACCCAAGCAACGAGTGAGGACATGCTATAACTGTGGTAATGTGAGCTACTTCGTGGTGGAATGTCCTTATGAGAAGAGGGAAGACAACGGAGGCAAGATCATTCGCAAAGACAAAACAAAGTCATTCCCAAGCAAGAACAACTTTGTCAAGAAACCCCATCCAAAGGGTATGGTGGCACTTGAAGAGTACCCCTCCGATGATGATAATGATGATGATATGGTGGCAACTGCGACTGTTGCTATCGCCAGTCCTTCTCCCAAGAATGTGTCTCTCTTCAATGCCCCCAATGGTAATCACATCGCCAAGTGCCTCATGGACAAAGGTATCAATCAGGTAACACCCAACATTAATACCAACATCACTAGTGCTCCCTCATTGTTGAATTGTGTTGATGATAGTGATGTTGTGGAACTTAATGAGCATGATCTTGACAAATTTCTGTGTACTATCAAAGGAGAAACCAAGAGGCACTTTGTTGCCCTTTTGGAACAATTGGGTGAGGCTAATGACCTCATCGAGTCTCGTGAGGAGACCATCTCCGAGATGCAAGGTCATAGTCGTGACTATGCCGATGAGATTGCTGAACTTTCTATTGCACTAGGAACGGAGCGCACTCTTCGTTTGGCTCCTGAGGAGTCATACAATGATGACTGCACTAAATTGCAAAAGAAACTAGATCATGCTACTGTTCTTACTCGTATGCTTAAGTCTGAAAAGGATACTCTTGGGGTTGACCATGACAGACTCAAAATGGAGTTTGACACACTTGACAAGGCTCACAAGGTCTTGACAGGTAGTCATTTCTCCCTAAAAGAGTCTCATGATCAACTTCAAGCAAAGCTTACCAAGGACATCTCTACTTGTCCTCCTTTTGTTTTAATTGATAATGCTTGTACAACTAACCCTTGTTGTGAGCATGTACATCTTGTGGAGAAAAATGCCAAGTTGAAGGATAAACTTGAGAAGGGCCTTGTGTCATGCATCCAAGGCAAGAAGAGCCTGAACGACATTTTGAGCAATCAAAAGGGTGTGGTAGGAAAGCAGGGGCTTGGACTTACATCTATGTCTAAAATAGAAAGGAAGAACAGGAACAACAGATCCCCCACCCTCATGGACATCTTTGTCAAAGAGGGCGAAGGGACTCATGAGGTGAACAGGAACAAGGTGGAAAATGGGAGCATCAAGAAGGGCAAAACCATTCCTACCAACACAACCGGCAAACTAAATCCTTCCTATGTTTTATGTCGTGCTGGTGATGGGCATGTTTATGCCAGATTTGTTGGTTCTTACTATGAGTACATTGAATGTGCTATTTGGGTTCCTAAGACCCTTGTCTCTAACATTAAAGGACCCATTCAAAAATGGGTACCTAAAACCAAGCCTTGATCTATTGCAGGAGTTTGCTTCCAGAGGGATGTCATGGTTGCTCGATAGTGGAGCAACAAATCATATGACCAGAAGCAAGGACTTAGTGGTGGATGTGCATCCTTCCCCATCTATGGCCACCCATGTCCAATTCACCGATGCATCATCGTCAAAGGTATTGGGATTTGGTAAGGTGGTCATCTCTCAAGAGTTATCTATTGAGAAGGTCATGCTTGTTGAGTCCCTTGCTTATAATTTACTTTTGGTTCATCAACTTGCAATTATGGGCTTTTCCACATTCTTTAATCTTGATACTGTGGTCCTTTTGTGGAGCAAGACTCTTAAAGTAGCCTATGTTGGACATGTCGAAAATGGTCTCTATGTGGTGAACTTTTCAAAGCGACCCACTAAGACTGCGACGTGTCTAATGGCTAAAGTTGATGTGGGCTGGCTTTGGCATCGCCGACTAGCTCATGTCAATATGATATCTTTGCAAAGTCTCCTTAAAGGGGACCATATTCGTGGACTAACAAATGTGAGTTTTGCCAGAGATCGTGCTTGCAGTGCCTGCATTGAAGGAAAAAATCCATGAAACTGCTCATCGTCCAACGACTCTCATTTACACTAAGAGACCGTTGGAGCTCCTTCATATGGATCTCTTCGGTCCCCCATCATTTGATAGTCTTGGGGGAAGAAAGTACTTCTTGGTGATTGTTGATGATTACTCAAGATACACTTGGGTATATTTCTTCAAGAGGAAGAGTGAGACTCAACAAACTGTTATCAACTTTGCTAATGAAGCTCAACGTCAACATGAAGCAAAGATTTTGATGATCAGAAGTGACAACGGCACCGAGTTCAAGAACTACACCTTGGATGAGTTTGTAGGTGATGAGGGAATAAAACATCAATATTCGGCACCATATACCCCTCAACAAAATGGTGTGGCGGAAAGGAAGAACCGAACACTGATGGACGCTGCAAGAACAATGATGGCAGAATTCATATCTCCAAATAACTTTTGGGCCGAAGCCATCAACACAACATGTCATGCGCCCAATCGGCTCTATATTCGCAAAGGCTTGAACAAGACCCCATATGAGATTCTCACCAGAAACAAACCAAATCTCAAGTACTTCCAGGTATTCGGGTGTAAGTGTTTCATTCTCAAGAAAGGTGCACGTTTAGCTAAATTTGATTCTAGAGCACATGAGGGCATCTTTGTTGGTTATGCGACAAACTCTCATCCTTACCGTGTCCTCAACAAGTGCACCGGACTCATTGAGGAGACGTGTAACGTGGAGTTTGATGAAAATAATGGCTCCCAAGTGGAGCAAAGTGGTCTTTGTGATGTAGGTGATGAAATTCCTCCCCAAGCCATAAGAAGAATGGGGATTGGTCAAATACTCCCCATTGAGGAACCCCTTGTGGCCGAAGGAGAAGGACAATGCTCTACTCAAGTGGAGCCATCATCCTCACAAGTCCCACACGCTTCCGATGAACAAAGAGAAGACCCTCAACAAGTTGAACAAACTCAAGATCAAGACCAATTGCATAAAGATGGTGACGTGTCCCATGAAGTACAAGCACTCACCCAAGGTTCTGAACCTGCTCAAGATCAAGATCAAGTGCAACCACATGATCCAGACCAAATAGAAGCACAAGATCAAGATCAAGAGCAACCACAAGAACAAGGACAAACTAGTGAACCTGCTCAAGTCGAAGATCAAGTTATTCAGGATGCTGTCTCTCAATTCCCTTCTGCGGCGCCTAAAAGGGGTACTGGTGCCAAGGGATGATCAAAACGCAAGGGCAAGCAAAGCCATCAAGTCGATGTTCCCCAGTTATCAAATGAAGAACTCTTGGAGCGCCACGCAGCCAAGATTGCGAACAAGCTGAGAGTCAAGTCACATCTTATGAAGAATGTACTTGGTAGTTTGAAAAGGGGAGTATCCACTCGTCAACAAATTTCGAATTATTGTGAGCATCATGCGTTTGTTTCGTATTGTGAACCTCAACAGGTACAGGAAGCGCTCGATGATGAGTATTGGCTTATGGCCATGCATGAAGAACTCAACAACTTCGAGCGCAATCAAGTCTGGGATTTAGTGCCAAGGCCAAAGGAGGAACATAATGTCATCGGGACCAAATGGATCTTCAAAAACAAGAAAGATGCCAATGGGATTGTGATTCGAAACAAGGCAAGATTGGTGGCTCAAGGCTACTCCCAAGTCGAGGGTATCGACTACGGTGAAACCTTTGCCCCTGTTGCTCGTCTAGAATCTATTCGCATGCTGCTTGCATTTGCTTCTCATCATAATTTCAAATTACAACAAATGGATGTGAATGGTGCCTTTCTTAATGGTCCTTTAAATGAGTTGGTCTATGTCAAACAACTCCAGGGGTTCGAACATCCCAAGCTCCCCAATCATGTGTACAAACTCAATAAGGTACTCTATGGCCTTAAACAAGCCCCATGTGCGTGGTATGAGTATCTTACTGAGTTGTTACAAGATCGTGGGTTTGAAATTGGGAAGATTGATACCACTCTTTTTACTAAGAGGGTCAAAGGGGATTTGTTCATATGCCAA
This sequence comes from Hordeum vulgare subsp. vulgare, assembly GCF_904849725.1. Taxonomy (NCBI): domain Eukaryota; kingdom Viridiplantae; phylum Streptophyta; class Magnoliopsida; order Poales; family Poaceae; genus Hordeum; species Hordeum vulgare. The sequence continues at coordinate 136,166,172 of NC_058521.1, forward strand.
CTATATGTTGATGATATCATTTTTGGTTCTCCTAACGAATCTTTCAATGAAGAATTTGCTGCACTGATGACTGAGAAATTTGAGATGTCGATGATGGGTGAGTTGAAGTTCTTCCTCGGGTTCGAGTTCAAACAAGGCTTAGAAGGGACTTTCATCAAACAAGCCAAGTACACTCAAGACATGCTCAAGAGGTTTGAGATAGAGGATGTCAAGCCGGTCAAGTTTACCATGCCAACAAGATGCAAGCTTGACAGTGATCCCAATGGTAAAGTAGTGGATCAAAAGGTATATCGCTCCATGATTGGATCCCTACTTTACCTTTGTGCATCTAGACCAAATATCATGTTGAGTGTAGGGATTTGTGCATGGTTTCAATCTGCACCAAAGGTAAGTCATTACATAGCTGTCAAACGAATCTTTCGATATTTGGCTCATACCCCAAACTTTGGTCTATGGTATCCCAAAGGAGCAAACTTTAACCTAGTGGGCTATTCTGACTGAGATTGGGCAGGAGACTGTGTGGAGAGGAAGTCAACCTATGGAGGATGCCAATTACTTGGTCGTTCACTGGTAAGTTGGTCTTCAAAGAAGCAGAATTATGTCTCACTATCCTCCACCGAAGCTGAGTATGTAGCAGCTGCAAGTTGTTGTGCCCAGTTACTATGGACGAGGTAAACTTTAAAGGACTACGGTGTCACTTGTGACAAAGTGCCTCTCTTATGTGACAATCAAAGTGCTATCAAGATTTCTCTCAATCCGTTTCAACACAGCAAGACCAAGCACATTGATATTCGCCATCACTTCATTCGTGAACATATCAAGCTAGGTGATATTGAGATTCACTTCATCAACACTGAAGAGCAACTTGCAGATATTCTCACTAAGCCCCTAGATGAAGCAAGGTTCTAGGAGTTAAGGCATGAACTAAATATCATTGATTCAAGTAATGTGGATTGAAACTAGGCACTTTGCACCAAACTCTACATCACATCTTGCTCTAGATGTAGGCATGGACATAGGGGGAGTGTTGTTCTCTCAATGAACTTTCCCTCCCCCCATTATGCATAAATCGATCAAGTATTTCACTTTGGCCATTACCAAATGGCACTTGTGCTTCAAAGACGAGATATGGTCATGAACCCAAGGATAATTCTTCGCGGTGTCATACCATTTGTCTCAAACATAGGTGGCCTCGGCCACTGCCCTCTCCGGTGGAGACTTTGTGTTGTTTCTTTTCTTTCAGTGACTCTTTCTTGCTTCCGTGTCTTGTTTTCTCTTGGCTTGATCAAGTTTTTCCACCACCTAAGGAGTAGAGAGTTCATTTTGAGGCTATTTTGTGAACTCGACTACGGTACTACCGCCCCCAGCACGGTAGTAAAAATTTAGTACCGCTGGGGGAGCGGTACTACCGCTCACCAAGCGGTACTACCGCCCACAGCACAGTAGTAATTTTGTACTACCGCTGTGGGCGCGGTACTACCGCATGAGGAGCGGAACTACCGTGATGACTGCGGTACTACCGCGCCGCCTCGACGAGGGGACTATTTAAAGGGCTGGGAGGCCTTTCTATTTTCCCCTCAGCCCCGAGTTGTTCTCTGTCTCTCTCTCTCCTCTCCTCAAAAACTACCCTAAGGCATCGCGGGATCTCCCTATCCGGTCATCGTCCTCCGATTCCGACCGGTGAGACTCTTCCCCACGCGCCATGGACACCGGTACTGCCCCTACACTCTTATGCTTTGATTGTTAATTCAATCTAGGGTTAGGGCATATGGTCTCATGGCATCATGCTTGGGGATTTAGTGGCAGCTTTTTGGTAGTATGATTCCTTGCATAGGCGGTGTGTGTGTCTAGACGTGCATAGGATCCAGATCTGAGGCTTTACATATCCTTCACAAGTTTTTTCCTTTCAAATATGCATAGATCTGTGACTAGGCCGCCCCGTGCGGTACTACCGTGTAACGACCAAGATGCGGTCCTTTCCGATCTGGGGGTCGAGGCCCCGAATTGGAAAGGAGCGCATCTAAGCGTCTCGCAAACGGGTAACACAGTACATACATAATTATAAAGATAGACAATCAGGGATTCAATTGCCTTCTCATAAATATCTCAGAGTACATCACACATACAACCAAGGTAGTTCCTCTACGGACTACAAAACATAGAAATGCCATGCTACCCTGCGTGCAGGCCCACGACCACGACCACGCCTCAATCTTTTGGATAGTTCACGTAAAGGCGGTCTGTCTCCTCGTCGTACTGCCACGCCAGCTCAGTGCCGTCGGGATCATCTGTCTTTGGGGTACCTAAACCTGTTGGGATTTTGGAGGAATCCGTGAGGCACGGGAACTCAACAATCTAAGACCTTGGTGCCAGAACTAGTCAAGTTATTTGGTAGGATAAGGTGAAGTGTTTAAGGTTGCAGCATCCTAAGCTTGATTTAGTGGCTAACTTACGTAGAACATTTATGAAGGTGGACTATTCTAGCGGTCGTCAAATACTTGATCACTAAGTGATCCTGAACACCTACCTACGACATTCATAACCCCACCGTGTTCCTGATCGAAGAGAGATCTTCGAGGGGACAGTCACGGTTACGCACACAGTTGGAAATTTTATTAGCTTTTGTTTAAGTTATCTAATACCGGATGTTAACAAGATATCCCAAGTTGCCACATAACCACGCGCACGGCTTTCTGAATGATTAAACCCTGCAGGGGTGCTCCAACTAGTCCATCACAAACGTACATGGGCCGCAAAGTAATCCTCTATCACGAATCTCGTGATCTCGTCGGATTCCTTAGAGGAGAACCTCCACTCTGGGGGAAACCAAAGCTTCACCAGGATTCCTATACGCAAGATATATCGCTAAGGTAAGGCAAGACTAGCAGGACCTCCGGATAAGAGCCGCGTACAGTGGCTAGAGAAATCTCCCGAGTTGCCCCGGGATGGCCCTGCACGGTGCTCTAGTTTGGACCAACACTCATGAGGAGCACTGGCCCGGGTTGTTGATTAAAGATCCTCGAGGTGATCATTCCCTATGCAGTTTATTAAGTGATTAGCAAATTAACACCAATGTTGGGTCCTGCCGGACACGTCTTATCACTAAGCGATTTATCGAGGGGTTCCCCATAACAACCCCGAACGTGTTAGGAGCGATCATTATGGAATCAAACATCGGTAACCGGTAACTAAGGCGGCAATAACGGAACAAAGCACCCGACAAAAGGCTAGGCCTTCCGTCATTTACCAAGTATATAGGTGCATTAAGTAAATAACAACATTTAAGATAATGATATCAAGCTCATGTTTTCACATGAGTCGAAGCACCTGCATCTAGCAATGCTAACATTAGTAGCTGAGCAAAGCCTACTTAGCCATTCAAGTTTTGCTAGGAAGGGATCAGTGTATGGGTTCATGGCATATCAAGAAGAAATTTAATTCAGTGTAGGCAGCGAGCAATATGACATGGAAACACAAACTAGCATAACAAGTCTAGAGATGGAATCAAGGTCATATCATCTTGCGTGTGATATCCTTAGCTTGGAATGGTTCTTGTTCGTCCTGCACGTACTCTCCCGAATCCACGTACTCGTTCTCCGATCCCGGTGCTACCCAACATAAGAATAACATCCAATGAACAACAGCACCTCAAGATGCAACAAGCACATGATGCATGAGATGAAAAATGAGCATGCATCACTATTTCTATCACTAGCACAAGCAAGAGAAGCTACTACAAGTTTCTGGACAGAACTGTACACTAATCTGTTTTTACATGCATGAGAATGACATGATCAGACGCGTCTCATGAAAACGATGCAAAACCATATAAAGAACATTACAATCGGAGCTACGGATCAACGGGAATCAACGAAACAAGATATGAAGCCCTCCGTGTCAAATCAACACCACACACTCAAATGGCACAAATCTGGTATTCCCAGGTTGCCAAGACATATAACAACCCAACATGAATGGATTGGAACAGGGAAGAACACCACAACATCAACTAAGCACCCACAATCATCAAAATGACAAAACTACATAGTCTGCCATAATCTGCATCTTAGCACTTTGTGAGCTACATGCAACATAGCTACAACCCTCCAAATATGACATATAATATATGTGGCTGTAGCCAACCAAGAATAATACAAGCACAAGCAAGAATCACACCAAAAGGAATTAATCACAGGAAGATACAAGGCTGCAAACTTTCCCAAAACCATCAGATCTCAGGGACTTAGTGAAAATTCCTGCACCTGACTTTCTGTCTTTGCTCTGAAGCTTTTTGACAGCAACCAAACATAACCTACAGGACTCCAAATGGGATTAAATTTAACAGGGAGCTTCACAAACATATCAGGTCCAAATTCGTAGCGCTGAACCAAGGCTAGATCACAACACGATGACCAGCACAACCTCATCTACAGGAGAAGAAAATGTTTCCAGATTCCCGGACTTAGTGAAATTCCAGATTTCACTTAAGCTGGAATTTCCAGCCACATGACCACTTTGTCTAGGCATAACTTGAACACAAGTAACACCAAGTGATAAATTACACCACCATGGTGTAAAGCAAAACGCCTACTACTACCATACAAAAGCTCATGCCCTTGGGCTCCACCTATTCCATGGAAACAAAGAGCAAACTTGCAACACATCTGAATATGTCCACTCCATAAACTATCCTAATGGCAAAACTAAATTCACCACTGGATTCCTTGGGAGATTCTACCCCAAAATCATTTATATTATGTGGGCACTTACTTGGAACAAGTGACAACAAATTAAGGAAGAGGAAACTACTCCAAATCATGCCTAGTAAATAGTGCATCATTTCATGTAGTTCCACTATATCAACTACTACATGGTTGAGCTCATGTGCACAGTGACAAAGTGACATGGGGGTTTGAACCCCATGTTTGTGTCATGCACATCAACTTCATAACCACTACTACCAAGCTATCCACACAAACAACATACCATGCCCTCTCACATATGGTCATGTGAAGGTGCAAAGCTTGCTTGCAAAGGTGGAATGCTTCCACACACACATCTAGTCCACATCACCCACAAGCACATCATGCTCTAGATCAACACACATACCTACACATGCTAATCATAGCTTGCATCACATGGCAACCATACACACATCATAACCCCCATAAGATGCACTTACACATGAAACTCTAGTGCATCACACACAACAAAATGCTATGCTTGCAAGCTCAAGATTATACTAGCATATGCACCTACACGCACTAGCAAAACAAAAGGATATCAACACATATCATGTAACACATACACACACACTCCATTCATACAAGTGTGTGCACAACACACACACACATTTCATCCTCCTGCCAATAATTCTATAGCAGGCAAAAAGGAACATAAACTGCCACTTTAATACCTATTGGATTAGGCACAAAGGGCAGATTCAACATTAAGGGAAAACAGAAAATAAAGCAAAGAAAAAAAAATAACAACAGGGCTCCTGGGATCGAACCTAGCACCTCCTGGTTCTACCACACACACGCTACCACTCTCCTACGGTCATCGTTTTGACAGAGGGAGGGGCACATAACAGGTTAAACCTCCTACTGCGCTACTGATGTTATTGCCTAAAAACACAAAATAGAAGGGGGTGTGCCGAGGGGAGTCGAACCCTGCACCTCTCGAGAACAACCACGATACTCCAACCACTGCGCTACGAATCGAAGTCTGGCAGAGGGGAGGGCTAAACCGAGATAGGTTAGCACCTCAACTGAATTTACCCTGCACCTGCGCGTGCACTGATGCTTGTCGGCGATAGGGACGCTGGGTGCACTTCTCTGCTGCTGCGCGACAGGGAGGCCGACGTCTGCTGCTGCTGCACGCTTGCTACTCTGCCTGCACCTCTACTTCCACTACTACCGAGCACCCAACATACACGTACATCTACCAACTAATGCACCACAACACACCCCTGCTACCGATCTACAGCGACAGAGAACCACGGCAAGCACCACAACGCTACTAGACGGAGCCGAGGAGGAGAAGGAAGGGGAGGTTGTAGACTCACCTTGGAAGGAAGGGGGAGGCCGATCTGAAGGAGGAGGCGGCCGGAGAGGAAGAAGAAGCCGAAGTAGTTCCTGCTGATCTGCAGAACCGAAGAAGAGGAGGTAGGCCACCGGGTTCGCAGCGAAGATGAGCTGGTGCTCATCGGTGAGGATGCTCTCTAGGGCTCCTAGCGCCGGGAATGGGTCGCGGGATGCACCACCGCGCTTATGGACATGGCCGCTGTCGCCGGAGACGACGGGAGGCAGGGGATCGACAGCGGGCTTCTTCTCTGTTTCTCCCTGCTAGCCCTACAACAGACTTACCTTGGGGAGGAAGGGAGAGATGGAGGGGAAGAAGAGAGGTGGCGGCGGCAGGAGAGGGGGAAAGGGAAACCATAGGCCGAGGGGGCACGGACGCCACGCTATATGGGGGGGGGGGACCTCGACGTTTGTGCGCGGGGGACGACGACAACTTCCTTCTTTCACAGATACTGACGGAAAGAAGGTGCGCGTGGGAACGACGTCAGAAAGAAGGAGGGAGGCGTCGAGGGACTGGGCTCCTGGCGCGAGGGAGGGGGTACTGGGCCGCCAGGGGGGAGGAGGCCCATCCTGAGGGCCACATAAGAGAGAAGAAAAACCCTGGGGTTTTTCTTTTAACAGAAAAAACAGAGATCAAAGAAATGCACAGGGAAAACTACTGGGGATAAAAATACAACAAAAATGCCCCTGTGCTTGAAAAAATCTAAACTATTTGAATAAAATGCAAAAGAATATTAGGGGCTAATGAATATTTACAAAACAACAATATGTGGGCTGTTTTGTAATTATTTTTCACCTTTTAAAACCCCTTTTTTAAAACAGCAACTCCACATCTTCATATCCACCACAAAACATTCTAAAACATGGGCATTTTTAAAAGGGGAAAGAAAGAAGTGTCTCTTGACATAGAGTAGAAATTAGAGAGAGAGGGAGGATGGTTTGAAACCTATGCAAATACTTTCACAAGCATCACCCCACACAAGCTATACACCACATGCAACATCATCACAAGGAAACACATGAAATCACAAGAACACAATGCAACAACAAGAACACATGGCATGATAAGGAATGCATGCATGCAAAGGAAGAGAAAAATAATAAGGTGACATCACATGAAATAATGAGCATGGGCTCTCTCATAGCATGAGAAGGTGGACCCACATGAGATAGGTTCCAAATATGACAAGGTTTACATCTGGGGCACTACATACCGCCCCTCGGGGCGCGGTACTACCGCTCGTAGAGCGGTAGTAAAATTTTACTACCGCTCCGAGAGCGGTAGTAAAATTTTACTACCGCTCCACCTGCAGTACTACCTCTCCCCTTTGTGCACACACAGTGCTCTATTGTGTTTTATGGGTTTTTTCGGTCTTTATTGATCATTGCCTTGACTTGTTTCTCTTCTCTCTCGTGTTTTGTGTGTTGTTTTCGTGTCCGAGGTGGTGGTTCCCGTCGTTCCAACCCGTCTCGCACTGCCAGCTCCAAGCGACCTTCCTATGATCCGTCTGAAGGCTCCAATGCCCCCAAGCGCTCTTTCAAGAAGCCTACTCCAAAGAAGCCTCAGTCAACTGGAACACCATGCCGCTTGCTGAGTTCCAACACCGTCGCAAGCTCAACCCATATGCCAACAATAGGGAGACTTTCCCTGGCGGTGAACTGTTTTGGAATCGCGATCAATTCTTAATCTATGAAGACGTTCTCATATCAAAGAAGAACCTATATGTCCTGGTGCAGTGGATTGATCTTGATCACTTGAGGAAGGACATGTCTTACTTTGGGTAGGCCATTGCTATGGTGGAACAACTTCAGATTGCGGAGCTCATCTCGTTTCACCAGGATTTTGATATTTCCATTGTGGCTCACTTCTTTGCTACAATGCACTTTCACCATGATGAGGCTCGTACTATGACTTGGTTGACAAATGGAGTGCAGCTGACTGCTACGTGGAAAGACTTCATGGATCTTCTTCAGGTTAGGGATTAGGGCCTCACTACTCCTGTTGGCTTGCGCCCCCATGCCAAGCCTCAAGCTGCTCCAAAGGAGAAGCTGCACCCTTACCTCTCTGTGAAGCACACCCCAGCCGGCGAGGTATCCTATGTCATGAACCCCTTCTTGGATGTGATGCACCGGATTTTTCACAACACGTTGTTTCCCAGGGTTGGCAACAAGGATCGGGTGCACTCTTACGTGGTAGACATGCTTCTCATGTGTCAGAAAGCGAAGAATCGTCAGTGTCAGCCCCTTGATGTTTCTCATGTCATGTGGACTGAGCTCTACTCTGCAGTCATTAACCATAAGGTCCCAATCTACGGTCCCTACCTGTTCTACTTTATCAAAGCCACTTGGACCAAGACCTTCCCTGGGGCTGAGTTTCTTGCTCCTGATTAGGTCCGCCATGAGCCCATCAAGCTACGTCAGAAGGACAAATGGGCCAACACCTCCTCTCGCCCGACTGCCCAAGGGATTCCGATGACGATCTGCCAGGCGCTGAGGATGAGGCCCCTCCAGAGGCTCACCGACAGGGTGAGGGTTCCCACACCTCTGCGGAACCATCATGGGCCACACGGCTCACGGACAGGATGAAGACCCTGTTCTGTATGCAGGCCAAGGGCCAGTACATAACACATGTTGCTCAGAAGGACAGTCGCCAGCGCGACAAATTGATCATGAGGAAGCTTGACCTGCCCTTCTCCAGCGGTTCTGAGCGTGAGATCACCCCCAAGGCTGAATGGATGGAGAAGCATCAACTTCAGTGGGCTGCATCTGAGGAGGACACCGACGATGACTCAGATGAGGAGTATCGTGATGAGGAGGACACCGACTGATGTTTCTACCACCTAGGTCATAGTGCTCCTCTCTGCCTTTTTGGTGTTTCAATGCCAAAGGGGGAGAGAGTGTAGGATTTGCTCGTTCTCTAGTTTTTCTGGTCTATTGGGTTGATAAAACTTTGTTGCTTTCATTCGCTGCTTTTGCTTTATGGTTGAGACTATGAGTCGTCAGATCCTATCATGATGTGATATATATGTTTTATCTTCCTTATCTTTTGTCTCAGTATTATCAGTTTTATCCATATTATTATTAACCTGTGAGACATAGTATCTTGTGCCAGTATTCCTTTGCTCACATGCTTTGCCATGCTTCAATATTCTTCATCCCTCGTACGTATGTAGTAACGATGGCTTAGTCTATATAATCTAGGGGGAGTGTTCTCTCTATGGTTAGTTGTTGGTATGCACATACCCAGAGGAAACTAGCCCCCCTTGTGATATCTTTGGAGTTTGCATATGCCTATCTCTATTATTCTGTGCAAATCCAACATTGTCATCAATCCACCAAAAAGGGGGAGATTGTTAGGGCATATTTCTCCTAAGTGGTTTTAGTGATTGATGACAATTGTTGTGCGGACTAATCTTGTGTCCTTAGCATTTCATAATATTCTCTTCTAGGCACAAGATGACTCGACGCCCCTCGGAGGTTCTCGAAGACGGATTTTCCTAAGAAATATATTGCCCTGGTAGAAATGAAAACTTGATGAGTTTGAGAACCTTGAAATAATTTAAAGGATTGAAAACAAGAAATTTCTTAGATATCTTCAACACTCCGGATAGAACAGAGAGGGACGAATGAATATGAAAAGATTGAATGAGAATTCCCAACACAGAAATCATATAGGAAGGAAAGGATATGATGAACACAAATAGCTTGATTTGAATCCACTGGAGAGACAACTAGAATGAAAAATGATGAACTTAGAACTCTTGAGAATCTTCACATTGAATCGCCGGATAAGAAAGAAAGGAAAAGATAGCGGAAGCAATAATGAAATGAAATACACTTGGATGATAATCAAATCATTGGAGAAAAGGGGTGGGAGGGCGGGAAAACAAAGACAACTTGGGACAGATGAGATGAACTCCGGAAAGAATGAGAGATTGATCTTGCAAAAAATTGGAGAGGATTGAATTCACTTGAAGAGAAGCACACCGGATGAAAAGAATTGGCATGACGACTCCAGTTGACAAGAAATGATAAGACAATTTGATTGAGCAAAAAAAATCAGCATTCCCATAAAAATATGAGAAGACCTCTTGGAAAAGATATGAAATCACCATTTGACATCGAAGGAACTCGAGTTAACATATTCCAGCAAAACGAAGGATCAGGCTTACAACACAAGCCGGAACAAATTTGTGACAAAGATTCCGCTTGATATTTTCGTGGATAGGAACGCACAGGCTCTATCCTGTTGGGGAACGTCGCATGGGAAACAAAAAATTTCCTACGCGCACGAAGACTATCATGGTGATGTCCATCTACGTGAGGGGATTTCCGATCTACGTACCCTTGTAGATCGCACAGCAGAAGCGTTAAGAAATGCGGTTGATGTAGTGGAACGTCCTCACGTCCCTCGATCCGCCCCGCGAACCGTCCCACGATCCGCTCCGATCTAGTGTCGAACGGACGGCACCTCCGCATTCAACACACGTACAACTCGACGATGATCTCGGCCTTCTTGATCCAGAAAGAGAGACGGAGAGGTAGATGAGTTCTCCGGCAGCGTGACGGCGCTCCGGAGGTTGGTGGTGATCTAATCTCAGCAGGGCTCCGCCCGAGCTCCGCAGAAACGTGATCTAGAGGTAAAACCGTGGAGGTATGTGGTCGGGCTGCCGTGGCAAAAGTTGTCTCAAATCAGCCCAAATACCTTAGTATATATAGGAGGAAGAGGGGGAGCCTTGCCTTGGGGTCGAAGGACCCCCAAGGGGTTCGGCCGAGCCAAGGGGGGCAACCCTCCCCTTCCAAACCGAGTCCAACTAGGTTCGGAAGGAGGAGTCCTTCCCCCTTTTCCCACCTCCTCTTTTTTTTATTTTCTCTTTGATGTTCTTCCTATGGTGCATAGGGCCTTCTTGGGCTGTCCCACCAGCCCACTAAGGGCTGGTTGCCCCCCCCGGTGAACACACGGAACCCATTCATCATTCCCGGTACATTCCTGGTAACTCCGAAAACCTTCCGGTAATCAAATGCGGTCATCCTATATATCAATCTTCGTTTCCCGACCATTCCGGAAACCCTCGTGACGTCCGTGATCTCATCCGGGACTCCGAACAACATTCGGTAACCAACCATATAACTCAAATACGCATAAAACAACGTCGAACCTTAAGTGTGCAGACCCTGCGGGTTCGAGAACTATGTAGACATGACCCAAGTGACTCCTCGGTCAATATCCAATAGCGGGACCTGGATGCCCATATTGGAACCTACATATTCTACAAAGATCTTATCGTTCGAACCTCAGTGCCAAGGATTCATATAATCCCGTATGCCATTCCCTTTGTCCTTCGGTATGTTACTTGCCCGAGATTCGATCGTCACTATCCGTATACCTATTTCAATCTCGTTCACCGGCAAGTCTCTTTACTCGTTCCGTAATACAAGATCCCGCAACTTACACTAAGTCACATTGCTTGCAAGGCTTGTGTGTGATGTTGTATTACCGAGTGGGCCCCGAGATACCTCTCCGTCACACGGAGTGACAAATCCCAGTCTCGATCCATACTAACTCAACGAACACCTTCGGAGATACCTGTAGAGCATCTTTATAGTCACCCAGTTACGTTGTGACGTTTGATACACACAAAGCATTCCTCCGGTGTAAGTGAGTTATATGATCTCATGGTCATAAGAACAAATACTTGACACGCAGAAAATAGTAGCAACAAAATGACACGATCAACATGCTACGTCTATTAGTTTGGGTCTAGTCCATCACATGATTCTCCTAATGATGTGATCCCGTTATCAAGTGACAACACTTGCCTATGGTCAGGAAACCTTGACCATCTTTGATCAACGAGCTAGTCAACTAGAGGCTCGCCAGGGACAGTGTTTTGTCTATGTATCCACACATGCACTGTGTTTCCAATCAATACAATTATAGCATGGATAATAAACGATCATCATGAACTAAGAAATATAATAATAACTAATTTATTATTTCCTCTAGGGCATATTTCCAACAGTCTCCCACTTGCACTAGAGTCAATAATCTAGTTCACATCACCATGTGATTCCAACGAATCCAACACCCATATAGTTATGGGGTCTAATCACGTCTTGCTCATGAGAGAGGTTTTAGTCAACGGTTCTGAAACTTTCAGATCCGTGCGTTCTTTACAAATCTTTATGTCATCTTATAGATGCTGCTACTACGTGTTATTCGGAAATGCTCCAAATATCTACTCTACTATACAAATCCGTTTCACTACTCATAGTTATTCGGATTAGTGTCAAAGCTTGCATAGACGTAACCCTTTACGACGAACTCTTTAACCACCTCCATAATCGAGAAAAATTCCTTAGTCCATCAGTTACTAAGGATAAATTTTGACCGCTGCTAGTGATTCAATCATGGATCACTTTCTGTACCTCTCAACAGACTTTGAGTCAAGGCACACATTAGGTGCGGTACCCAGCATGGCATACTTCAGATTCTACGGCCAAGGCATAGAAGACGACCTTCGTCTATTCTCTTTATTCTGCCGGGGTCGGGTTTTGAGTCTTACTCAAATCCACACCTCACAAGCAACCAAGAACTCCTTCTTTGCTGATCTATTTTGAATTGCTTCAAAAACTTGTCAAGGCATGCATCTTGTTGAAACTTTTATTAAGCGCTTTCGATCTATCTCCATAGATCTTTGATGCTCAACGTTCAAGTAGCGCAATCCAGGTATTCCTTTGAAAAACTCTTTTCAAACAACCTTGTATGCTTTACAAAAATTCTACATTACTTCTGATCCACAATATGTCAACCACATATACTTATCAGAAATTCTATAGTGCTCCCACTCACTACTTTGGAAATACAAGTTTCTCATAAACCTTGTACAAACCCAAAATCTTTGATCATCTCATCGAAGTGTATATTCCAACTCCGAGATGCTTGCACCAGTCCATTGAAGGATCGCTGGAGCTTGCATACTTGCTAGTATCTTCAGGATCGACAAAACCTCCTGGTTGTATCACATACAATGTTTGCTCAAGGAAACCGTCGAGGAAACAATGTTTTTACATCCTACGTGCAATATTTCATAAGTAATGCAGCAACTACTACCATAATTCTAACAGACTTTTAGCATCGCTACGAGTGAGAAAGTCTCATCATAGTCAACTGTTTGATCTTGTCGGAAACATCTTTGCGACAAGTCGAGCTTTTCTTAATAGTGACTTATCACCATCATTGTCTGTCTTCCTTTTAAAGATCCATCTTTACTCAATAGTCCTATGACCATCAAGTAGTTCTTCCAAAGTCTACACTTTGTTTTCATACATGGATCCTCTCTCGGATTTCATGGCCTCCAGCCATTTGTCGGAATCCGGGCCCACCATTGCTTTCTCCATAACTCGTAGGTTCACTGTTGCTCAACAACATGACCTCCAAGACACGGTTACCGTACCACTCTGCAGTAGTACGCGACCTTGTCAACCTACGAGGTTTGTAGTAACTTGATCCGATGCTTGATGATCACCATCATCAGCTTTCACTTCAATTGGTGTAGGCGCCACAGGAACAACTTCCTGCGCCCTGCTACACACTGGTCGAAGTGATGGTTCAATAACCTCATCAAGTTCTACCACCCTCCCACTCATTTCTTTTGAGAGAAACCTTTCCTCGAGAAAGGATCCGTTTCTAGAAACAAACACTTTGCTTTCGGATCTGAGATAGGAGATGTACCCAACTGTTTTGGATATCCTATGAAGACGCATTTATCCGCTTTGGGTTCGAGCTTATCAGACTGAAACTTTTTCACATAAGTGTCAAAGCCCCAAACTTTCAAGAAACGACAATTTAGATTTCTCTAAACCTCATTCTATACTGTGTCATCTCAACGGAAATACGCGGTGCCCTATTTTAAAGTGAATGCGGTTGTCTCTAATGCATAACCCATAAACGATAGTGGTATTTCGATAAGAGACATCATAGCATGCACCATACCAAATAGTGCGTGGCTATGACGTTCAGACACATCATCACACTATGATGTTCCAGGTGGCATGAGCTGCGAAACAATTTCCACATTGTCTTAACTGCGTACCAAAACTCGTAACTCAGATATTCATTTCTATGATCATATCGTAGACAGTTTATCCTTTTGTTACGACGAACTTCACTCTGAAACAGAATTGAACTTTTCAATATTTCAGACTTGTGATTCATTAAGCAAATACTCTTGTATCTGCTCAAATCTTCATTGAAGTAAGAACATAATGATATCCACTGCGTGCCTCAGCACCCATTGGATTGCATACATCAAAATGTATCACTTCCAACAAGTTACTATCTTGTTTCATCTCAATGAAAAACAAGGCCTTGCTCATGTGGTATGATTTGCATGTCACTAGTGATTCAAAATCAAGTGAGTATAAAGATCCATCAGCATGGAGCCTCTTCATGCAATTTATACCAACATGACTCAAGCGGCAGTGCCACAAGTAAGTGGTACTATCTTCATTACCTCGTGTATTTTGGCACCAATATCATGAACATGTGTAACACTACGATCGAGATTCAATAAACCATTGAAGGTGATTATTCAAGCAAATAGAGTAACCATTATTCTCTTTAAATGAATAATCGTATTGCAATAAACACGATCTAATCATGTTCATGCTTAACGAAGGCACCAAATAACAATTATTTAGGTTTAACACCCATCCCGATGGTAGAGGGAGCGTGCGACGTTTTGATCATATCAATCTTGGAAACACTTCCAACACGTATCGTCACCTCGCCTTTAGCTAGTCTCCGTTTATGCCGTAGCTATCATTTCGTGTTACTAATCACTTAGCAACCGAACCGATATCCAATACCCTCGTGCTACTAGGAGTACTAGTAAAGTACACATCAACATCATGTATATCAAATATACTTCTTTCGACTTTTGCCAGCCTACTTATCTACCAAGTATCTAGAGTTGCTCCGCCTCAGTGACTGTTCCCCTCATTACAGAAGCACTTAGTCTCAGGTTTGGGTTTAATCTTGGGTCTCTTCATTAGTGCAGCAACTGTTTTGCCGTTTCACGAAGTATCCCTTCTAGCCCTTGCCTTTCTCGAAACTTAGTGGTTTTAGTAACCATCAACTATTGACGCTCCTTCTTGATTTCTACTTTCGCAGTGTCAAACATCGCGAATCACTCAAAGATCATTGTAATTATCCTTGATATGTTATAGTTCATCACGAAGCTCTCACAGCTTGGTGGCAGTGACTTTGGAGAACTATCACTATCTCATCTGGAAGATTAACCCCCACTTGATTCAAGCGATTGTCGTACTCAGACAATCTGAGCACACGCTCAACGATTGAGCTTTTCTCCTTTACTTTGTGGACAAAGAATTTTGTCGGAGGTCTCATACCTCTTAACAAGGGCACGAGCATGAAATCACAATTTCATCTCTTTAGAACATCACTTATGTTCCGTGATGTTTCAAAACGTCTTCGGCGCCTTGCTTCTAAGCCATTAAGTATTTTGCACTGAACTATCGTGTAGTCATCAGAAACATGTATGTCGGATGTTCACAGCATCCACAGACGATGCTCGAGGTGCAGCACACCGAGTGGTGCATTAAGGACATAAGCCTTCTGCGCAGCAACGAGGACAATCCTCTGCAAAGTTTGCTACTATCAACTTTCAACTAAATTTTCTCTAGGAACATATAAAAACAGTAGAGCTATAGCGCAAGCTACATCGTAATTCGCAAAGACCATTAGACTATGTTCATGACAATTAGTTCAATTAATCATATTACTTAAGAACTCCCACTCAAAAAGTACATCTCTCTAGTCATTTGAGTGGTACATGATCCAAATCCACTATCTCAAGTCCGATCATCACGTGAGTCAAGAATAGTTTCAGTGGTAAGCATCTCTATGCTAATCATATCAACTATACGATTCATGCTCGACCTTTCGGTCTCATGTGTTTCGAGGCCATGTCTGCACATGCTAGGCTCATCAAGCTTAACCCGAGTGTTCTGCGTGTGCAACTGTTTTGCACCCGTTGTATGTGAACGTTGAGTCTATCACACCCGATCATCACGTGGTGTCTCGAAACGAAGAACTGTCGCAATGGTGCACAGTCGGGGAGAACACAATTTCGTCTTGAAATTTTAGTGCGAGATCACCTCATAATGCTACCGTCGTTCTAAGAAAAATAAGGTGCATAAAAGGATTAACATCACATGCAATTCATAAGTGACATGATATGGCCATCATCACGTGCTCCTTGATCTCCATCACCAAAGCACCGGCACGATCTTCTTGTCACCGGCGCCACACCATGATCTCCATCAACGTGTCGCCATCGGGGTTGTCGTGCCACTCATGCTATTACTACTAAAGCTACATCCTAGCAAAATAGTAAACGCATCTGCAAGCACAAACGTTAGTATAAAGACAACCCTATGGCTCCTGCCAGTTGCCGTACCATCGACGTGCAAGTCGATATTATCTATTACAACATGATCATCTCATACGTCCAATATATCACATCACATCATTGGCCATATCATATCACAAGCATACCCTGCAAAAACAAGTTAGACGTCTTCGAATTTTGTTGTTGCATGTTTTACGTGGTGACCATGGTTATCTAGTAGGATCGCATCTTACTTACGCAAACACCACAACGGAGATATATGAGTTGCTATTTAACCTCATCCAAGGACCTCCTCGGTCAAATCTGATTCAACTAAAGTTGGAGAAACTGACACTTGCCCGTCATCTTTGAGCAACGGGGTTACTCGTAGCGATGAAACCAGTCTCTCGTAAGCGTACGAGTAATGTCGGTCCAAGCCGCTTCAATCCAACAATACCACGGAATCAAGAAAATACTAAGGAGGGCAGAAAAACGCACATCACCTCCCACAAAAACTTTTGTGTTCTAATCGAGAAGACATCTATGCATGAACCTAGCTCATGATGCCACTGTTGGGGAACGTCGCATGGGAAACAAAAATTTTCCTACGCGCACGAAGACCTATCATGGTGATGTTCATCTACGAGAGGGGATTTCCGATTTACATACCCTTGTAGATCGCACAATAGAAGCGTTAAGAAACGCGGTTGATGTAGTGGAACGTCCTAACATCCCTCGATCCGCCCCACGAACCGTCCCACGAACCGTCCCGCGATCCGTCCCACGATCCGCTCCTATCTAGTGCCGAACGGACGGCACCTCCGTGTTCAGCACACGTACAGCTCGACAATGATCTTGGCCTTCTTGATCCAGCAAGAGAGACGGAGAGGTAGATGAGTTCTCCGGCAGCGTGACGGCGCTCCGGATGTTGGTGGTGATCTAATGTCAGCAGGGCTCCGCCCGAGCTCCGCAGAAACGCGATCTAGAGGTAAAACCGTGGAGGTATGTGGTCGGGCTGCCGTGGCAAAAGTTGTCTCAAATCAGCCCTAATACCTCAGTATATATAGGAGGAAGAGGGGGAGCCTTGCCTTGGGGTCCAAGGACCCCCAAGGGGTTCAGCCGAGCCAAGGGGGGCAACCCTCCCCTTCCAAACCGAGTCCAACTAGGTTTGGAAGGAGGAGTCCTTCCCCCTTTTCCCACCTCCTCTTTTTTTTTCTTTTCTCTTTGATTTTCTTCCTATGGCGCATAGGGCCTTCTTGGGCTGTCCCACCAGCCCACTAAGGGCTGGTGCGCCACCCCCAAGGCCTATGGGCTTCCCCGGGGTGGGTTGCCCCCCCCGGTGAACACCCGGAACCCATTCGTCATTCCCGGTACATTCCCGGTAACTCCGAAAACCTTCCAGTAATCAAATGAGGTCATCCTATATATCAATCTTCGTTTCCGGACCATTCCGGAAACCCTCGTGACGTCCATGATCTCATCCGGGACTCGGAACAACATTTGGTAACCAATCATATAACTCAAATACGCATAAAACAACGTCGAACCTTAAGTGTGCAGACCCTGCAGGTTCGAGAACTATGTAGACATGACCCGAGTGACTCCTCGGTTAATATCCAATAGCGGGACCTGGATGCCCATATTGGATCCTACATATTCTACGAAGATCTTATCGTTTGAACCTCAGTGCCAAGGATTCATGTAATCCCGTATGCCATTCCCTTTGTCCTTCGGTATGTTACTTGCCCGAGATTCGATCGTTAGTATCCGTATACTTATTTCAATCTCGTTCACCGGCAAGTCTCTTTATTCGTTCCGTAATACAAGATCCTGCAACTTACACTAAGTCACATTGCTTGCAAGGCTTGTGTATGATGTTGTATTACCGAGTGGGCCCCGAGATACCTCTCCGTCACACGGAGTGACAAATCCCAGTCTCGATCCATACTAACTCAACGAACACCTTCGGAGATACCTGTAGAGCATCTTTATAGTCACCCAGTTACGTTGTGATGTTTGATACACACAAAGCATTCCTCCGGTGTTAGTGAGTTATATGATCTCATGGCCATAGGAACAAATACTTGACACGCAGAAAACAGTAGCAACAAAATGACACGATCAACATGCTACGTCTATTAGTTTGGGTCTAGTCCATCACATGATTCTCCTAATGATGTGATCCCGTTATCAAGTGACAACACTTGCCTATGGTCAGGAAACCTTGACCATCTTTGATCAACGAGCTAGTCAACTAGAGGCTTGCTAGGGACAGTGTTTTGTCTATGTATCCACACATGCACTGTGTTTCCAATCAATACAATTATAGCATGGATAATAAACGATTATCATGAACTAAGAAATATAATAATAACTAATTTTTTATTGCCTCTAGGGCATATTTACAATATATCCTACAGTAGCCATCATGTACAATGCAGTGCACACGACATACATAGCGTCCCGGAGTCGTAGCAAGCTACAAGGACTCTTTAAGAGATAATGAGAACCGTTGTAAGACGGCCGTGAACAAATGAATCCACTAGATGTCGAACTCCAAACTCACATGATGCATCTGTTAGAAGATTTTTCTATAAGTAACTACTTGAATTCACACCCAAGAACTCCCGAAATTTCTAGTCATGCAATCGGGTCCATGGATACAAGGAGTAAAATCCATCACTCAACTCCTAGCAATAACACTACTCGTCGAGTGTATCATATCCGTAAACACATAACCAGAGATCTCTGAAACTCATCTATCTCAGACCCTCGTAATCACAACGATACTAAGTATGGCAGTACACCCGAACTCTCTGCACCAGTACTGGGGATGCCGGGGTTATCTCGCCACTAATAGTATTGAAGCAATTCCGAATATCCTCCATCCTGAGATATTAAGAAATCTGAATGATAACAATGTGCTTAAGAATCCCATGGAGTTCAACTCCTCGGAATAAAATCAACACAACAGGAGGCACCAAGTCAGAACTCTGTCACATCGACATCATATAGGTTCCAAAAATATCCGCGTGATCCTATTTTTTTTGTGAGAAGAGGAGTAGAATTAAAATCATTACCTCAAGATTCCTCACCAGAGCATAGAAGAGGAGAAAAAAGAATCCTACTCTCCGATATATAACTAGACTCAAAGCAGTTTTGTTAGACACGACTCGGCCAAGTTCGATCAATTAAGGTGGATCCTAGGTCGGTACTGCTGTGATACCAACTTGTAACGCCCAATATGCGGTCCTATCCTTATTTTGGTGTGAGGGCCTTGACAGGGATAGTCACGCATCTCGTCGGTTCACAAGAATGGATATCATTACAAGTACATGTACTGAAAATCTGAGTATAAGGAGTTGGCTTACACTCGCCACAAGCTACATCAAGGTCACATCAATACAACAATATCCAGTCATCATGAAGAAGAGCACGGTTCGACTACGGACGAAAACAAACGATAAAAGAACGATGTCCATCCTTGCTATCCCAAGTTGCAGCCTATAACCCATCCTAGATCGATGATGAATAAGAAGAAGAAACTCCAAATGCACAATCATCGCGCTCACGTCTTAATACCACTTTACCTGTACGTGCAACTGGTGTTGTAGTAATCTGTGAGCCACAAGGACTCAATAATTTCATTTCCAAAGGTATGAAGACTAGCAAAGCTTAATGGGTAAAGTATGGTTAAGTGGTGAGGCAGCAGCAAGCGACTAAGCATTTATTTGAGGTGGCTAACTTACGAGTACAAGAACAAGAGGGGGGGATGATCTACGCATAGCGGACGTGAACTATTGATGATCAAATGACTGATCCTGAACACCTACTTATGTCAGACATAACCCCACCGTATCCTCGTTCGGAGGCGGAGCTCTCAAAAGAGATAGTCACGGTTACGCACTCAGTTGGCATATTTTAATTAAGTTTACTTCAAGTTCTCTAGAACTGGATGTTAAACAAATATCTAACCCTACAGGGGTGCTCCAACTAGTCCATCTCAAACTACCACACGCTGCGACAGAATGACCTCGATCAGGGAAAACCCGTGATCTCCTCGGGTTCCTATTGGAAAACCTTAACCTCAAGATAGCCCAAAGTATCCTTGGAATCCCTCGCACAAGACGCTCGAGAAAGGTAAAACAAGTCCAGCAAGTCCGCTCGACGTTTCGATGGTCCCAATAGGAGTCGCGTATGTCGTTCTCAGGACACGATGGATTGTCCAAACTTTCGATAGGCCAATCACAAAGTTGCCCCTCGTAGCCATCGTAGGTTGACACATTGGACCAACACTCATGCGGAGCACTGGCCTGGGGGTTGATTAATAATCCACAGGGCGATCAAACCCTATGCGGTTCATTAGTTAATTAGGCAAATATAGTACCAAAGTTAGGCCTTGCGAGACGAGTTTTATCCCAAAACAAAAATCTAGGGGTTCCCGATAACAACCCCAAGCATGTTAGGAGTGCTCATTTATGGAACATAACACCAGTAGGCAAAACTAACGTGGTAAAGGTGGAACAAAACACCAGGCTAGAAAGGTTGAGCTTTCCACCTTTTACCAAATATATAGGTGCATTAAATTAATTAGCAAAAATATGGTGATATAACAAGGAACCCATGTTTACACATGGAAGCAACTGCACCTACAACTAGCAACGCTATCCAATGGTTAAGCAAGCGGTAACATAGCCAATCAGTGGTTTGCTAGGTTGTAGAAAGGTTGAAGGTTTTCATGGCAATGTTGGGAGGATGATATTTAACAGGTGATAGGCAGTGAGACATAACGATAGAAACGAAAAAACTAGCATGGCAATGATAGTAATGGTATCTAGGGAAATAATAATCTTGCCTGTGATCCCGCTTGGAAGAAGAACGAACCCGTGATGTAGACGAACCGACGTAGTCGAACGGATCCTCACATTACGACACGCTTGCAGAACTCTATCGAGGCGAAGCAAACCAGAAAAGAATCAACACACGATATTCACCAGGGCACATGCACGGCATAATGCAATTCACATATGATGCATGATCAGTTTCAAATATGCAAGCCAGGGCATGGCAATTCAAAACAGTCAAACGCTACACATTAAGTGAAGCTCAATATGCAACGAGATGCATATTGATGGAACTTCATATTTAATTATTTAGTTCACTCCCATTTATTTACATGGCAATATTAAAAGTTTTTCAACATGGCACGAGGTGAAGCACAAATAATTTACTTAGCTAGGCATTTTAAATGAGGCCAGAAATGACATATAGAATCTCCAAACTGACCCCACACGTTAACTTCGAAATCTGTCGAGATCTGTCCTAAACATATTTTATATTTGTTAAACGGCAAAACAAAGTTGTTCACGTGATTCTACTTGTTGCTCTAGTCTATTTACATATATGGCTCATCTCCAACGGAGCTACGGTTATCTAGCAACGAATTATACTATTTCTATCACGTTGACATGCAAACCGATGCAAACAACACACCTAATAGTTATAAATATGCATGAGAATTAGAAATATTATTCTAAGTGAAATTCTAATCAATTTACATATATAATTTCTCGCGATCCGACGCACAGCTTAAAAACTACGGGCGTTTGAAAAATATGCGTTTTTTGAAATTGGATAAATTCACAGGAGGTAAAAAAATGTACTCGGGCCGTATTGACCTAATAGGCCTAAGAGGGGCATGGGCAAGATAGAAAAAACGCGCGCGGGGCGGGGAATAGGGGCTGCTCACCTTGCGGGCTACGAGAAGGTGGCGTTGCGGAGTTGAAGTTGCGGCTCGGCCTCAGCCTGAGCTAGTTGGGCCATGGCGGCTGGCTGGGCACATGGGCCGATGGGCGAGGCGGGCCCACGGGACACATGCGGCTCGCCACGGCGATCAACGCGCGGGAGTCTCGTGCTCCTCCTCGCTCTCGCAGCAGAGGATGACGATGGAGAAGCTTCTCCAACGAGGGGGCTCGGGGACGGCCGGGGCCCCAGGGAGGGCCGGGATCGACGCATCTGGAGGCAGGGATCCCATTCCCGATGGTGACGGCTCGAGGTGGTGCCGGGACGAGCAGATCGTCTAGCGGCTGACTGCTTGAGACCTACGGGGAGAGAGAGCGTGCGAGGTGAGGGGAGATATCGGTAGCGGCGGAAAGGAGAGAGGAACAAGGAGGTCCGGCGGGCTCAGGCTGGCTGCGGTGATGCTTCGGTGAGGTGTAGTCCGGCGGCGGGGAATGCTCCGGCAAGGCTGAATCACGCACTGTGGCGAAGGAGCTGCTCGAGGGCTCCTCCCCTCAGGTAGCAGCTCAGGGAAGCTGGCTTGTGCTGGCCCGGATCGGGCCAGATCTGGGTCCGGTGGGCCGGATCGAGTGAAGGAGGGGGGAGTGGCTGTCCGACGACTAGGGTTTTGCACGGAAATCGAGGTGGGGTGGTTTGGCTGTCTAAATTAGGTAGGGAGGTTGTTTATACTAGGAAAAGGCCCGTGCGTTGCAACGGGAGAAAAAAATACCACACGCTTTTTATTTTTTATAATCATTTTGATTTATTAAAATAATAAGCTAACTAACTAATGTAGTTAGTCCTATCCTATTTTATTGAGAAATCAGCCCATCCATTGCCAATTCCACCATGATGAGAAAATGAGCGGGACAAGCAAAGCAAAACAAAGAGGCTACATGAATTGATCAATGAACTGTTATCTTATTTCACCCATGGGGTAGAGAATGTGGGATCAGATGATAAACTGAAGGTGGTGTTCCATTATCTGTCTCTACACCAATACAATCTTACATTCAATACATTCATTCATCAGCAAACAAATCCCCACAAAACAAAATTTCTTGCCGGTGCTTGGCACACGGTTGGAGGCATGGGGAGGGGATCTCACCAGATGATGAGTTCCTGATGGAGGAGGGGATACGATGAGGGGAGCAAGGGTTAGGCGCCTCTATCTGGCCATAAGGAGTCGCCGTTGTTGCGCCATAACCTCAGAGTTCCGTGTGTGAGCCATGGAGGCCCGCCTCCACCTGCAAGTACTTCGCTCCGCCGCGCCGTCGCCGTTCTGCATCGAGCAGACGCATCATCCCCAGTCACTGTAGCTGTCACGTTGATTTGATCCATAAGCTGTGCTCGAGCGCCGAAACAGGGGCAGCAAACGGGCAGAGGTATGGCCGCGGAGGCGGGTGGGTTGAGATCGACAATAGTGGTGGTTGAGGTCGGCCGCGGCGGCGAGTGGTGTGGCAGCGGCC
Source organism: Hordeum vulgare subsp. vulgare (assembly GCF_904849725.1). Taxonomy (NCBI): domain Eukaryota; kingdom Viridiplantae; phylum Streptophyta; class Magnoliopsida; order Poales; family Poaceae; genus Hordeum; species Hordeum vulgare. The sequence goes on from NC_058521.1 coordinate 136,189,917, forward strand.
TGGGCACTCGCCAGGGTGGACCAGGGTCAACGCGATGCGCTCGAGCGCCGCAAAGGGGCAGTGAGCGGGGAGAGGTACGGCCGCGGAGGCGGGTGGGTTGAGATCGGCAGCGGTGGCGGTTGAGGTCGGCCGCGGCGGCGAGTGGTGTGGCGGCGGCCTGGGTACATGCCAGGGTGGCCCAGGGTCGACGGGAGGATGCGATGCGCATGGGTATAATTTTTGCAGCGAATCGTTTTTTCCTTTTGCGTTGTAGATAAATGATGGAGCGCGGGTTGAATAACAAAAATTACAGGTTTTTTTTATAAAAATGACGCGGTGGGTTTTCCGATGGAAGCAATAGCCTCATTATTATTAGGTATAGATATGGAAAGGGAGGGCTAGGGTTAGGAGATTTTGCATCCGATTTCATCCAGGCGATCGTGATCAAACGACCCCGAACGCGGGGATGGTCTAGGCTGGGCTGTGTAACCATGATGGGCTGAGAGAAGAGATGAGTTTGCGGCCCGGCACGAGATTTTTAAACACCAAAAAACGTCCGCCGATAAACCAATGACGGTGCCGCTACGGTCGACCATTCGGGTATCAAACGGACTCCGAGTGCAACAAAAATTGACAGGCGGCCTACGTACACTATATTAAAACCACATGCCAACTTTCAACCCAATCCGAGAATATTTTTCGGACACCTTTAAAAACAAATATTTTATCGATGCCACGGGCGCGTGCGTGTGTGGTTGGTCTTAGAACGTCAACGACAATAACGGAGAGAACCGACAACTAATAACGAATGCAAGTTTTGTAAACTGACGGCAATGGAGTATGGATGCAATGCACATGATGGACATGATGCGATGATGAGTGCGACAAAGAAATAATAACACGACGACAACGAAATAAGTGGGGAATCTTCTAGAGCGTCGGTCTCAGGCTATCACATCTTACTTGGCTCCTAAGTCAATACACTCATATATAGATAACTTCATCACCACCAAAGTGCTTGGTAGATACTAGAGTGGTTGTGCATGTTTGTGGCACTCGGGCCCAGAGAGGCCAGAACACCCCGTATTCCATCCCAGAGATAAGTCTTATGGAATACAGCACTCCTTGGCATAGAACAAATCAGTTGTTTGTTACAAATGATATGGATACAATGGTTCCGATATCACAACGGATTACATCAGCACAACGACACTACTCCTGCTCTGGTAGCTCTATGCTAGCAGCAAAACAAATTGAAGTAGTGGAATGACTTCTAGCAGTGGAACCACAACGATGGTGGTGAACTACACTCTAGAGGGCCTATGGCTGGAACGCTTATCCTAGCCCCCCAACTCGTCAAGCAATCAACCATGGCATGACCTGCAAACTGGCATGACACGCCACATGAATAATTTGAATGTACTCGCAAGCTCACAACAACCAAAGCAATTAAGACAAACCACAGCGTGGCATTTAGATGTTAAAGGTCAATAAAGAACATGATACCACTAGAGCAACATGGCATGTACTTGGTGAACAAAATACTGCTAGAACAACATTAGGTGAGCATGGCATGAACATGGTACTCAAGGCAGGAATAAGGATGATACTAGCATGCAGGATGTTTAAACTATCATATTTCAACTTAGTCTGATCGGGGTTATCTCGTAACCACCACATGTATCCAAATATTAAACAACCTCGCTATCCATGATACCACTTTGATCCTCTCATGATCACATAAAGATCAACCAACTTCTTTCCTCATTGAATGAGGGTTGTTTATTAAGCAGGTTATTATTCTTACCGTTGACTCATAGTGTGACCTACTATGATCTGGGCCCATATCCACGGGCACGGCTATTGATAGTTATACACTCTCCAGAGGTTAGTACACTCTACCCACACCATAGAACCCAAGGGCTCGTGCTCCCATTCGGGGTGGACCAATGGCGTTCCGACAAAACCAATATATTGCATGACACCATCCCAACCGCTCTGACAAACTACCCTTTTGGCTAAGTCATGGGTGGCCCCGATGCCACTCTAGACATCCAATTGCCATCGTCGTGGCAAAACAAAAACTGTACCAAACGGGGACAAAGGGCCCTACAAAAACTATGGGCACACAAGGCTTACGACCTCCTACCCGATCAGGGTTGCACGCGCACATAACCTTCCCTAATTGGAGGCATTGGTGAGAGGCATGACAATAAACTACATTAAGGCCTTCCCATACATGATACTGTGGCTGCACTCATCAGCTCGACTCGATGGCACTATGACTTGGCTAACAGCTGTTCAATTTCAATTAATATCTTGTTAAACTTGAAAAGTAATGAACTGAGTCATAATAAAAATAATAGGATGCAATGACAATGCATATGAGCATGATATGAGCATAAACATAGATGGGAAGGATAACCATTTTTAACATGTGAAGCATTAGCACCATCAATAATAAAACACTTAGTCTACTGGATGCATATGAACATGGCATAGCGGTGATCATGCATATGACAGTTACTTTTAATAGATGGCGCTAATCATGCATCAAATAAACACTACCATAGATAGCATGTAATAATTAAGAACAAGCGTGGCATATGAGAAAAATACTAGCAAGTAGTCACATAACTAACAGGTTGCACAAGCACAAAGCATGAAGATGAACCTGAATCCACAAGCATATCGAAACAGAAATACGAGTAGTAGATGAGAAAACAATTATTAAAAATTTAAGTAGATAACCATGGATACTGCAAGGCCATCATGCAAGCGGTTGCGTGGCTTGCCTAGGTATGAAGGATCCATCGGGAGGAAGTGCGAGAAACTCGCGAAATGAATCGCCGGAAACATTTCTCTCTTGGAGGGGGCTGATAAGGGAGAAGGGAAATATGTTCATTTTCAAAGTGTGACCACATCATGAAACTGGTGCCAACAGGACAGGCTCGAGGAAACAAAGATGAGGGTTTTGGAATCATCTGATTCGGAGCTACGGTCGCAAAGATATGGACGATTGAATACTAGGGACTAATCTGTAAAAAGAATATCCACTAATAAGTCCCTTGGGGCTAAACAGAAAACGCCTTTCTCTAAAATACGTCTTCTGCAAAAGAAAATGCACTTCAACCCAAAGTAGCACCAGATTGAGCTTTCATAAGACAAAAACGCATCTTACCAAATGTGCCTCCACTTATCCACGCGGGCCCGACGACCTAGCCACTAACGGGCGGGACCCACACCATCTCTCTCTCCACCCGCCTCTTCTTCCACCTCGTGTCGGACAAAGGAGGGGAGAGGCCGAGCATAGCCGGCGCTAGCCCCGGTGGGTGGAGTGGCTTCAACCACCTCTGACTAGGGTTCGGCCACCTGCGGGCTTGCGCGGAAGTAGCGCACCCACTCGGGGTGTGTTCACGTGCTACGGAGGCCTCGAGCGACGGTGACTCAAACGCCCGCGGCGGGGCCATTGGCCAGTTTTGCAGCCATGCCCACGGTGCTCCTGGGATGAAACTAGGAGGTGGGGAGGCTCATCGTCTCTTGCTCAGTTTATTGGTGAAGAAAGGAGAGGGAACGAGGCTCGACATTGCTCGAATTTGAGGCGATGGTGGAGGCGGTGAAAATAGCAATCGGGGGGCAATGGGGAGGGGTTGTGGAGGTGTGCAGGGGCTCGGGCATGCACTATATAGAGGTTGTGAGAGCTCTGCGCAACGTGGACAGCACGCCATGAAGGAAGAATCCGACAGAGGGCACAGTCGCTCTATTCCTTGTCACGCATGGCTCGAGGAGGAAGAATCTGAAGGGGAAGAGGGGTCCACGGCGAGGGCGACGACTAGAGGAAGCCGTTGGACGTGGAGAGGTGGCAATTGCTCGAGGGAACAAATGAGAACAGAGGGCCCCATATGCTAGAGCATTGCATTGGCATGTCAGACGCGTGGTCACCGCGTGAACACGGCGGTGACAGACGCTCTGATCGGCTAGACCTTGTCTAGGCGATAGGTCATTTAGCAGAGAAGGCCAAGGAGCAAAGAAACAATATAGTAGCCGCTAAGGTGACCACATTTTGTTGGAAGACAACAACACAACAAGGTGTTTGTTGCTTCCCGAGGAATATTGGCCTAGAGAAATATGGTGATATTTTGCACATGGTGATACATTACTAAGATGATCATATATGCAAATTTTCAAATCAAAAGCATGAAGCTAGATAGCACTTGCTATACGTTGTACCATACTGGACAGAAATCCAAAATAGGAAGAGGCACTCACATGCTTGCTTTGATTGAGCTGAAATTTGGAGGAGATGAATGATTTGGGAATATGAACATCCTCAAAATTTTCATACCAACTAGGTACACCAAAATGGTACTTGCTTCACAATGCTTCCATCTTGACAGAAACTAAGAAAAATTCTAGGGAAAGATTGGCTCAATGAAATGATCCAAAATTTTGAGGAGGCAATAGATATGGTCAAGAGAAGGTCCTGGTAAATATTACACAATCATGAAATAACATAAAGTATAGTTGCTTCAAAATATGAAAATTTGACCAGAAATTAAGATTTGATGCTGGGATCAGATGGTTGAAGGAGAAATTCTCAAATTTGTAGGAGTGTTATTATTTGATCATATGAAGTTCATGTCCAAATTTCAAATCATTTCGATATTCCTAACTAGTACCTCGTTCACAAAGTTTGTTTCTCCACAGAAACTTCAGAAATTAGCCGAGGAACAATTACTAGGCAAATGATGATGAATTTTTGCATTATGCCCTAATATGGATAGGAAAGAGTCCAAAAACATTTTTAGGGCAAACAAGAATATAGAAATGACACTTCCTTCACAAAGTGCCATTGACGGCTGAATAGGAAAAGGAATATCCTTGAATTATTTTTGAACTAGACAATGAAATATTTTGACATATTTGAGCAAGATATGACCCAAACAGTTTATCAAAATTATTTGGGAGTTTTGGGAGAGACAAAAATATAGGTTGCTTCACAAACTGGAGCAAAAAGAATTATTCCTTTAATAGAAAAAGGAATATTCCCACCAAAAAGAATTTGGCCTAGGGATAAGATGGAAATGACATAATCTTGGGAAATATTTGAGGATTACAAGCCACTTAGGAGACTAGGAAGAGATAATCTTCCCAAGTTTCCACACCACAGAGCCACAGAAAAGCAATTTCAAATAAAATCTTAAAGAAATTCAAAAGAAAAAGAAAGGGCCAAAATCCAAGGTGTCACAAACCTTCCCCCCTTAAAGAAATATCGTCCTCGAGATTTGGTTGGTCAGGGAACAAGCATATATATTCCGACTTAAGGAAACCATTTCCAACGCAGGTATGCTTTTTTTTTCCCTTTATATGATGTTTCTAGTGAATTTCATATGACTGGCTCCCTAATTATAGGGTGGTTTGCTTCAGTGAATCCTCATTCTAACATGTATTATCTCACATGTTCCTGCTTACATTATCTCCAATTCCTTTCATATCTGTCGGTTTAGCTAAGCACGATAGATTATCGTGACTGAGATATATCCCCTTCTCACAACTCCGAGAGTGATTCTTCAATAGATGTGATGTCCATCACTTGTAACATTCTATGGAGTTCTGAACAAATTTTCTCGATGGACACCAAATCTTTTTACCCTTGTATGGGGTCGTGCAAATAGATGCACGTCCTCCGAGTTTAAAACAGTGTTGCGAATCATAACCTTTCTCCTGGCAGAGTCTAACTTATTGCAGGGACTCATGAATCATCTTGGATGGCTCCACTGTCTTGAGTATAAGGTCCGTACCAAAGGTTTGATCGTCGTCTGTCGTGACTAGTATAAAGGAGTATTGCCTTATAACAGGAGCATCTCGGGATTTGACAGATGTTGGTTCTGACATAAGGATCTTGTTTAAGGCAGGATATCCTTTAACCGATTCCCGTATACGAGAACACATGCTTCAAAGTTGTTGCTCAACATTTAGATTACTCATTCTATTAGTATATCCATATGGATAGTACTCTGTGTGATGTTTTAACACAATCGCTGGATTCAATCTGTTGAGCTGGCCTTTGGTCACACATGACAGGCTTGGATATTCGATACTAGCATTTTTGAGCATATACTGTTGGCTGAATGGGTTACCTTGATATGAGGTCCTTACAAATGGACTAGACCCCTTAGGTGGATATTCATGGTGATCAATACTGAATCATACTGTCCTAGGGATATGTACCATGTTGGTCATGCAAAAAGTAGCATACCTGCACTGCCGGTCTTGCTCCTTCATTATTGTTTTCCTTGTGTGGATCCTTTGCTGAAGGAACTTATCCATATATATATCTTCAATTTTTTGTGTGACTGGTGGTGCTATCATATGCAATACTTTTGGCCATCATACCTTGGCCTTGTTCATTACTCGGGCCATAGGATATATGCTAGATTCGCGGGGCCTTTTATGGAACTCATTATTATCGTCCATCATACAAGCTGCTGACAAGGGTTAATGATATCACCTTGTCGAAGGTGAGGAAGCTGGATTGGATAAGAAGTGCCAAAATTATTTTCTCATGTTGTTTTTCAACAAGGCTCGTCGGTCCTTGCATCACCCACGGAGGTGTACAACTCGCTTTATTACTCTTGCATAACTGGTGGGGTTGTCGGATTCTTACCGTGATTTTATCATCGGCCAAGTGACTTGCATGTACTTATGCTTATAGTGTATATGGAAGTATCTGATTCCCGAGGTAGACTTGTGTTCGGACTGGTTCTTGCTTCTGACCAAATTATTGTAGATCTGATTCTTGGGATGCAATGCCATCTCACTATCTAAGATCTTGCACCAGTGTCGTATTGAGGAAGGTCGGACAACTTGTCTTGGAAGCCATCGAGATATCATGCTAAGGAAGACTAAATAGCTTGTGCTTAAAGCTATCGATAGGCAGCTTGTCGAAGAAGACTGAGTATCGTACTTCAGAAGCTTCCCCCCTTAAAGACTTGCTGGGGAAGACTCAGTACCTTATGCTCGAAGTTTTTGCGGTAGCTTACTGAAGAAGCCTGAGTATTTTCCACGGGAAGTCATCCACGCATCATACTAAGGCGGACGGAGGAATCTTGGATCGGAAGCTTCTCTGGTAGCTTGCAAGGGAAGATGGGGTTGCTTACACCTAAAACTTCTATGTGGGATATGTTGGCTCAGCTCCATATATATACCCTTTTATATTTCTACTGCCGACTACTTGTATGAGAAAGGTTATTCAAGTATCCTTCTCATTGAGTACTGGATTTCATAGCACATTGTGTCTTGCTTTCGGGGTATAGCATGTTTCAGATCATACTCACAGTAGAATCAAACCTTGTATATGAATCGTACCTTTGACTCAAAATATGTGATTTGCCTTGCATGCAATTTGTCTTCCGGCTTAGTCATCATTACTGCTGTACATTTTTTACACTGAGGTAGACTTGGTGCCGATAATCAAGCTAGAGTATTATTGGTATTTAGACCAGGTATTCCCAATGTAATGCAGTTGGGTGAGAGTTCTGTAAGGTTTAACTAAGCTTCCAAATATTTGAAGTCCTCACTGATTCTTCGGGTCCCGTGTTGGTTGATGAGAAAATTTTATAAGGGAAAATAAGGTAACACCAAGGGCCCAAAGAAATAAGCAAAAGAAACGAATGAAACAAAAGCACACAAGGCATACAAATAATATCATATTCAAGCGATATCAGATACTACTGTTATTCACAACAATATGGATGCATGCCTAAGCACACAAACCTCGCAAGAGCTCTGGTTCTACGAGCTAACATGTTGTGGCGGTGTGCACGAAAATGAATCTACACATGAAAGGAGTTAATGAAAACAAAGTTACATTTAGCGCTAGCTTAATACTGGTTACATATAGATGGGCTCAGGGATGAGGACGAACTTGGTGATCATGTAGAGAGACACGGATGTCACGAACGCATCATCATCAAGTAGACGGAAGGGAGTCGTACACGTCCAATGAATGGTTGACAGGGTAGGATGAAGTGAAAAACTAGGCTTGCTAGCATTGCCCTTTTTTAATAGCAAAGATCAGTAAGGGTTGCCAATGTGGTAGGTTGGTTGGCACGATTCGGGATAGAAACATGTCTATCACTGAAACAATAGGTGTGGCTCACGAAAAGATATCTATGCGATACTTGAGCATCAATCCTGCAAATGATGTCTAGAACACTAGGTACCTTGGCATCCTCCACTGGGACAAAGATGACACCAAACACCGAAAAGTAGGTACGCAAAGCTAGAGGGTGTAGGTAGTGGATTGAAACCGATGCCACCTAAAATAAAATCTATATGCATGCTATTCGGCAATCAAATGCAGCAATCAAGTGTAGCAAACCGACTAAACTCTAGACTAGATATCCTAATGCTCGTGCGGACTAGGGTATTTTACACCGAGACCTGCTCTAATACCAACGTTGTGGCACCCCGACCCAGAGAGACCGAAACGCCCCATATTCCAGCCTAGAGATAAGTATTCTGGAATACAACACTACTTGATATAGAGCAAATCAACTCTTTGTTACAAATGATATGGATAGAATGGTTCCGATATCACAACGGGTTACATTGGCACGACGACACTATGCCTGCTCTGGTAGCTCTATGCTAGTAGCAGAACAAATAGAAGTAGTGGAATGACTTCTAGCAGCACAACAATGATGACGATGGTGAACTCCACTCCATAGGGACTCTGGCTGGAACACTTATCCTAGCTCACCAAATCGTCAAGCAATCAATCATGGCATGACCTGTAAACTGGCATGTTCTACCAGGTGACTACTTTGTATGTACTCGCAAGCTCAAACAACCAAAGCAATCAAGACGAACAATAGCATGTCATTTATAGGTCAAAGGTCAATAGAGAACATGATACCACTAGAGCAGCATGGCATGTACTTGGTGAACAAAATACCTCAAGAACAACATAGATGAGCATGACATGAACATGTTACTCAAGGCAAGAACAAGGATGATACTCGCATGCAAGATGTTTAAACTATGATATTTGAACTTACTCTGATCGGGGTTATCTCGTAACCACTACATGTATCCAACACATTAAACAACCCCAGTATCCATGATACCACTTTGACCCGCTCATGATCACATAAAGATCAACCAACTTCTTTCCTCATCGAATGAGGGTTGTTTATTAAGCAAGTTATTATTCTTACCGTTGACTCATAGTGTGACCTACTATGAACTTGGCTCATATCCGCGGGCGTGGGTATCGATAGTTATATACTCTCCAGAGGTTAGTACAGTATAACCACACCATGGAACCCAAGGCCTTGTGCTCCCATTCGGGTGGACCAACGACATTGCAAGAATACCAATCTTTTGCATGACACTTTCTTGGTCACTCCGACAAACTCCCCTTTGGGCTAAGTCATGGGTGGCCCTGATGCCACTCTGGACATCTAACGACCACTGTCACGGCAAAAAACCCGTCCCAAACGAGGACAAAGGGCCCTACAATAACCATGAGCACACAAGGCTTATGGCAACCTACCTGATCAGGATAGCGCATGCACATAACCTTCCCTTGTTGGAGGTACTAGCGAGAGGCATGACAATAGACCGCATTAAGTCCTTCCTGTTGGAAACATGCCCTAGAGGCAATAATAAAATGGTTATTATCATATTTCCTTGTTCATGATAATCGTCTATCATTCATGCTATAATTGTATTAATAGGAAACAGTAATACATGTGTGAATAAATAGATCACAATGTGTCCCTAGCAAGCCTCTAGTTGGCTAGCTCGTTAGTCAATAGATGATCATGGTTTCCTGGTCATGGGCATTAGATGTCATTGATAACGGGATCACATCATTGGGAGAATGATGTGATGGACAAGACCCAATCCTAGGCATAACACTAGATCGTATTGTTCATATGCTAAAGCTTTTCTAATGTCAAGTGTCTTTTCCTTTGACCGTGAGATTGTGAAACTCCCGGATATCGTAGGAGTGCTTTGGGTGTATCAAACGTCACAACGTAACTGGGTAACTATAAAGGATCACTACGGGTACCTCTGAAAGTGTCTGTTTGGTTGGTACGAATCGAGATCGGGATTTGTCACTCCACGTGGCGGCGAGGTATCTATGGGCCCACTCGGTAGAACATCATCATGAGCTCAATGTGACTAAGGAGTTAGTCACACGATGACGTGCTATGGAACGAGTAAAGAGACTTACGGTAACGAGATTGAACAAGGTATAGGTATACCGACGATCAAATCTCGGGCAAGTTCTATACCGACAGACAAAGGGAATTGTATACGGGATTGATTGAATCCTTGACATCGTGGTTCATCCGATGAGATCATTGTGGAGCAAGTGGGAGCCACCATGGGTATCCAGACCCCGCTGATGGTTATTGGCCGGAGAGGTGTCTCGGTCATGTCTGCCTGTCTCCCGAACCCGTAGGGTCTACACACTTAAGGTTCGATGACGCTAGGGTTATAGGGAATTGTTATACGAGGTTACTGAAAGTTGTTCGGAGTCCCGGATGAGATCCCGGACATCACGAGGAGATCCGGAATGGTCCGGAGGTAAAGATTGATATATAGGATGGATGGTTTTGGACACCGGAAATGTTTCGGGCGTCACCGGTAATGTATCGGGACCACCGGAAATGGTCCCGGGGATCCACCGGGAGGGGCCACCAGCCCCAAGAGGTAGCATGGGCCAAAAGAGGGAGGGCAACCAGCCCAAAGTGGGCTGGTGCGCCTCCCACAAGGAGGCCCAAGGCGTAGGAGGTGGAGAGGGGGGGGGGAACCCTAGGCGCTGGTGGGCCTAAGGCCCACCTAGGGGTGCACCACCCCCTCCCCCTGCCGTGGCCGCCGCACCTCTCATCTGGGGGGAGGGCTATCGCACCACCTAGGGTGGGAACCCTAGGGGTGGCACCCCCTCCCCTCCTCCTATATATAGTGGGGGTTTCGGGGCTGTTTTAAAAGACAGTTTTCCCTCTCCCTCGGTGCAGCCCTGCTCTTCTTTCTCCTCCTCTCTGCCGGTGCTTGGCGAAGCCCTGCCGGGAGACGTCGTCTCTCCATCGACACCATGCCGTCGTGCTGCTGGAGATCTTCCCCAACCTCTCCCACCTCCTTGCTGGATCAAGGTGTGGGAGACGTCACCGGGCTGCACGTGTGTTGAACGCGGAGGTGCCGTAGTTCGGCACTAGATCGGAATCACACCGCGATCTGAATCGCTGCGAGTACGACTCCATCAACCGCGTTCTAGTAACGCTTCCGCTTAGCAATCTTCAAAGGTATGAAGATGCACTCACCCCTCTCTCGTTGCTGGTCTCTCCATAGGAAGATCTGAATAAGCGTAGGAATTTTTTTGAATTTGTGTTATGTTACCCAACACTTCCCATACAGGAAAGTGTGGCTGCACTGATCAACTCGACTTGATGGCACGATGACTCAGCCAACATATGTTCAAGTTCAATTAATATCCGGTTAAACTTGAAAAGTAAGGAACTGAGTCATAATAAAAATAACAGGATGCAATGACAATGTATATGAGCATGATATCAACATAAACATAGATGGGAAGGATAACCATTTTTAACATGTGAAGCATTAGCACCAACACTAATAAAGCACTTAGTCAACTCGATGGAGATGAACATGGCATAGCGATGATCATGCATATGACAGTTACTTTTCATAACTCACGATAATCATGCATCAGATGAATAGTACTATCGCTAGCATGTAATAAGAGCAAGCATGGTATATGAGAATAATGCTAGCAAGTAGTCACATAACTAAGAGGGTGCACGAGCACAAAGCATGAAGATGAACCTGAATCCCCAAGCATACCGAAACGGAAATACGAGTAGTAAATGAGCAAACAATTATTAAACATTTAAGTATAAAACCATGGCTACTACAAGGCCATCATGCAAGTGGCTGTTGTGGATTGCCTCGGGATGAAGGATCCACCGGGAGGAAGTGCGAGAAACTCGCGGAGCGAATTGCCGGAAACACTTCTCTCTCTCGGGGGGGGGGGGGGTGATAAGGGGCAAGGGAAAAATGGTCATTTTCTAAGTGTGACCACATCATTAAAATTATGCCAATATGACGGGCTCGACGAAATGAAGAGAAGGGCTTTGGAATCACCTAAATCGGAGCTCCGGTCGAGGAGATATGAAGGATTGAATACTATGTGTAAAAAGAATATCCATAAATAAGTCCTTGGCTGCTAAAATAGAAAACGCCTTTCTTTGTAATACGTCTTGTGCAAAAGAAAACACATTTCAGCCCAAAGTAGCACCAGATTACGCTTTCAGAAGACAAAAATACATCTTATCAAATGCGCCTCCACTTATCCACGCGAGCAGGATGGCATGGCCATTGATGGGCATGACCCACACCATCTCTCTCTCCCTGTGTGTGTGTGTCTACCCAGCTCTTCTTCGACCTCACGTTGGGTAGAGGAGGGGAGAGGCTGAGCGCAACCGGTGCTAGCTCGGGTGGCTCCAGCCACCTCCGACCAGGGTCTGGCCACCATTGGGCTTTGGCGGAAGAGGCGCACCCACCCGGGGCGTGTTCGCGTGCTAGGGAGGCCTCAAGTGGCGGCGGCTCAAACTTGTGCGGCGGGGCTATTGACCAGTTCTGCAGCCGTGCCCACGGGTGCTCCTATGATGAAAATAGGAGGTGGGGATACTCGTCGTCTCTTGCTGGGTCTACTGGTGAAGAAAGGAGAGGAAACACGGCTCGGCATTGCTCAAATTTGAGGTGAGGGTGGCAGCGGCTGCTAGCAGTCCTCGACAACGACACTAGAAAAATGCTGTTGACGGGTTCCTGACTGGATGCCTCCACGGCAACAGAGCCAGAAAAGAACTGCTCCTAGTTGCTCAACAATTAGCAATTGTCTTGCAATGGCCCACCAGTGCGTGGGATCGCGACAGTTTTCGAGGGTAGAGTATTCAACCCAAATTTGTTGGTTCGCCCGACAGGAAGTGAAAGAATATTCTCAAGTATTAGCAGCTGAATGTGTCAAATTCAACCACACGTGAAAGATTAGTATCTGCAAGCAAAGTATCAGTAGCAAAGTAGTATGATAGCAACTGTGGCAGAAACAATCTATTGACGGCAGACTATTCCTAACGGTTGTATCAATGGCGCCAGAAGTTGCCCGTGGACGGGAAATATTCTTTCCCGGCAACGATGCGAGAAAAAGTATTGTAGCAGGTAGGAGCAGTGTAACGAGTAACAATAGTGGCAAGGAACAACAGTAGTGACAACAGTAGCAAGTAGCAACAGTAGCAAGTAACAGCAGTAGCAAGTAGCAACAGAGCAAAGCAAGGAACAGCAGCAGCAACAGTAGTAACAGCAGCAGAGAAAAACAAGTAACAACAACAGTGGGAGAAACTCGTAGGCAATGGGTCGGTGATTTCTTTGGATGACATTCATCATGCAACAATTATAACACAGAGAAATATGTGGCTAGCTCCCTTTCGTCAATGTGACGTAGGCATGCATTCCGTGTGTCGTCATACATGCTTAGGGAAAAGAACTTGCATGACATCTATTGTCAATCCCTCCCGTGGCAGCGGGGTCCAAAAGGATACGACGGGATATTAAGGTTCTCCTTTTAATAAAGAACCGGAACAACGCATTAGCACTTGGTGAACACATGAAATCCTCAAACTATGGTCATCACCGGGAGTGGTTCCGGTTATTGTCACTCCGGGGTTGCCAGATCATAACACATAGTAGGTAACTACAACTTGCAAGATCGGATCTAAAACGCACATATATTGGTGACAACATAATAATTTCAGATCTTAAATCATGGCACTCGGGCCCTAGTGACAAGCATTAAGCATGGCAAAGTAGTAGCAACATCAATCTCAGAACATAGTGGATACTAGGGATCAATCCCCGTGAAAACTAACTCGATTACACGATAGATCTCATCCTACTCATCACTGCCCAGCGAGCCTATGAATAGATTACTCACGAACGATGAAGAGCTTCATGGAATTGGAGAGGGAAGAAGGTTCATGATGACGATGGCGACGATTTCCCCTCTCCGGAGCCCAAAATGGACTCCAGATCTGCCCTCCAGATGAAGAACAGGATGTGGCGGCGCCTCCTTATCGCAAACGCGATGAAATCTTCTCTCTTGATTTTTTCTAGGACGAAAGGGAATAAATAGCACTCTAAATGGGGGTGGCAGAGCCACGTGGGCCCCACAAGCTTGGTAGCCGCCACAAGGGGGTGCGGCGGCTACAGGGCTTGTGGCCCACTGGCCCGTCCCCTGTGGTGGATCTTTGCGCAGGTATTTTTCATATTTTCCAGAAATATTCTTCGTAAATTTTCAGGACATTCTGAGAACTTTCATTTTTGCATAAAAACAACACCAATGCAATTCTGCTGAAAACAGCGTGAGTCCAGGTTAGTTCCATTCAAATCATGCAAATTAGAGTCCAAAACAAGGGCAAAAGAGTTTGGAAAAGTAGATACGATGGAGACGTATCAACTCCCCCAAGCTTAAAACCTTGCTTGTCCTCAAGCAACTCAGTTGAAAAACTGAAAGAGAAAGAAAAACTTTGACAAACTTTGTTTGATCTTGTTGTTGCAACCATGTCTAACTCATAACCAGAATTTCAGCAAGATCACAAGTTAACCACATAAGCAAGTGACACAAAGGCCTCACGGTAAACTAATATCAATGGCATAATCAGCTAGCGAGCAAATAATAATGAGTTTCAGATACCAACAATTCAATCAAAACAACCATGAAGCAATATGAATAGGTGGTATCTCGCTAGCTCTTTCTGAGACCGCAAAACATAAATGCAGAGCACTTTCAAAGATCAAGGGCTGACTAAACATTGTAATTCATAGCAACGAAGATCCAGTCATAGTCATACTCAATATCAATCAAAAGCAAAGCATAAAAATGATAGAGGTGCTCTCTACTTGGTGCTTATACAAGAGGAGAATGACTCAACAGGAAATAAAATAGACACGCCCTTTGCAGAGAGAAGCATTGATTTGCAGAGGTGCGAGAGCTCAAGCTTTGAAAACAGAGATAATAATTTTGGGTGGCATGCTTTCATTGTCAACGCAATGACCAGGAGTTCTCAATATCTTCCACGCTACTCATGCTATAGGGCGGTTCCCAAACAGAAAAGTAAAGCTTTAACTCCCCCACCACCAATCAATCACACTCCACGGCGAGCCGAATCCTCGGGTACCGTCCATACTAACATCAATCCGGGGGGAGTCTTGTTTTACACTTTTGTTTTCGATTTAAGCGTGTAATTGGGCATTCCAATTACCAGCCCCTTTCTCGTGAATGAAAGTGAATAAACACATGTCGAGGATAACATGCCTAACATGGAAGATACCAATAGCCCCCTGTCACCACATGAGCGGTTCGGGCATGCAAAACAGATTATTTCTTGAAGGTTTAAAGAATGGCACATGCAAATTTACTTGGAATGGCAGGTAGATACCGCAAATAGGTAGGTATGGTGGACTCTCATGGAAAAACTTTTGGGTTTATGGAAGTGGATGCACAAGAAGTATTCCGCTTAGTACAAGTGAAGGCTAGCAAAAGACTGGGAAGCGACCAACTAGAGAGCGACAACAGTCATCAAGATGCAATGAGTTTGACTAACATTGAGTGCAAGCATGAACATGAAATAAATCACCACGAATACGAACATCATAGAGGCTATGTTGATTTTGTTTCAACTAGATGCATGACCATGCGCCAAGTCAAGGCACTTGAAACATTCAAAGGAGGATACCATCCTATCACACTACATCATAGTCATCTCAACATTCATGTTGGCTACCAAGACAAACCATTATAAGCTCCTAGCTAAGTAAGCATGGCATAAGCAACTATGATCTCTAAGTTGTCATTGCAAACATGGTTCTCTCACAACGAAGCTGAATCTGGGACGACAAGCTAGTTATATTTACAAAAACAAAATACATAGAGTTCATACCAGCTTTTCCAGTCTCAGTCACTTCATCATATATCATCATTATTGCCTTTCACTTGCACGATCGAACGATGTGAACAATAATAAGAGTGCTCGTGCATTGGACTAAGCTGAATCTGTAGTCAAACACAAAGGAGAAGACAAAGTAATATGGCTCTTTGAAAGCTAAACAGGAATGCATGCAAGAGCCACTAAACATTGTAACCAATATCTTCTACCTTGACCCAAAGAAAAAGAAAACTATTTACACGGGAAAACTCCCAACAAGCAAAATAAGAAAGGAAAATCTTTTTGGGTTTTCTCAAAAGGACACAAAACAAGAAAACAAGAAAACGAAAATAAACTAGCATGCATAATACAGTGGCAAAGTGTAAACACCGACTAACAAAGTGAAAGCATAAGCATGAATGTAAGGTCGGTGAGAACACGTACTCCCCCAAGCTTAGGATTTTGGCCTAGCTTGGTCTACTCCCAAGGCGGGAAATAACCAGCTCCGGGATACTCCGGAGCGGACTGTGGATGCCACTGCTGTGTGAGCTCCTCTGGCTCCCACTGATAAACTGGCGTCTCATACTCGACTGGCAGCTCGGGCATGAGCACCTGTGGTTGGGCCAAGCCCCAATATGCGTAGATGTCCGAGGGCATAATAGTGTACCTGCCTGCATGAAGATCGAACAAAGAAGGAGCAGGCAAAGTAATAGTCTCTCGAGTACCCTGACTAAATACTAGGTTATAAATCATCCGTCTACTAGCATCTCTATCCACAAAATCATGGCGAACCATGCTGTCATAATCCAGATATTTCTCAGGAAGAAGCATCTCTCCTTCCTCCCCCAGTCTAACGGGTATCTTAACGTGTCTGGCAAGACGGGTAGCATAGATACCTCCATAGACGACACCCTTGGAACGGTTTGTGTTCAACGGCTGAGCTACTATAACATCTAGTCTATAAGTCTTATCGTTATAACGGCCTTCGTGCAAAACCGCAAGGTCTGGAGAGCTAAGTGATCCAGCCTCCCCACGGCCAATCAAACATTTTCCCACAAATAATGAGAAGTACTGAAGCACAGGAAAATGTATGCTGGGAATTCTAGCGCGAGACACTCCTCTCTCCTCTCCAATAGCAATAGTACCTATGAAATCCTCCAAGTCCCGTGGACAAGGGTCATGAATATCCCCAACATAAGGTAACTTGCATACATTGCAAAAATCCTATAGTGTCATGCACTGGGGGATGTCGTATAACATGAACTCAACCATGGGAGGATTCTTCCCTGGATAAAAGTTGAAGCTTTGAATGAAAATATTGGTGAGGAGGAGGTATTGTGAGCACTTATCTTCAACGAACGCGGTAAGACCTGCGTTCTCCACCAAGTAATAAAAGTCTTCATAAAGCCCGGCGGCGCGCAAAAATTCATCACTTGGCCACTCGCACTATCGAACCTCTATGACTCGAGGAACCATGTACTTGGGGTGGTTCTTCTCATCCTCCTTGGGGTTACGGCTTGAAGAGCCTCTCAAGAACCTCCTCATCTTTTCCTTTTTCTAGCTCTGAAAAATTCAGAAATTTTTAGAGAATTCGAAAGAAAAGTGAGTAAGGATTAACCCAACTCGTAGAAACTACTCCTACTAGTGCCTAGAGACCGTATCACGCGCTAAAACTACTTGGGACCAGCTAAAATCAACATTTCAAGCTCAAGAACAGGGTCACCAAGGTAGCAAGAATACGCGAAGGATAAAGCACTAAAGCAAAAACTAATTGGACCAATGGAGGAGTCACTTACCAAGGAGTAATTTCCCCAAAACGGTTCAGAGAATGGTGCTTTGAGCAAGGAGATCTAAAATCTCAGCCAAATGAGCAAGAACACGCGTTTGAGCTGCGAAACGATTTTTTCTAGAGGTAGAAGAAGAGGATGGGAGCTGGAATGACTGGAGGGGGTCCCTATGGGCCCCACAAGCTTGGTAGCCGCCACCAAGGGGGCGGCTACAGGGCTTGTGGCCCATTGGTGTGGCCCCCAGGCCAGCTCTCAGTCCCAGTATTTTTCAAATATTCGAGAAAAAATCATACTAGATTTTCAGGACCATCGGAGAACTTTTATTTTCGGGGTATTTTTCTCTGGGACGGTAAAACAGAAAGCAGGAAAAACTAAACTAAATCTATCATTTTTATTCTAAGCAACAGAAAGTGAAAGATTAAAATAGAGGTATGTGACTCTTTGATTCATCCATTTCATGGTCATCGAAAGAAATACGTCAATGGGGTTGATCAAATCCTCATGACAAAACCTTTTCGAATCGCAAGAGGAAACAGAGAATTGTCGAATAGCCACTAAGTCACCTCAATGGGGATATGTATCTCCCCAACAAGCAAATCATACTTCATCTTGACACGAGGAATAGGGCATTCAAAGCTCCCAATAAGAATCGATGAAGTTTTTTCGATAGCATTGATGCAATGTACTTGATATCGTTTCTTCGGAAAGTGCATTGTATGCTCATTACTGTTGACATGGAAAGTGACATTGCCTTTGTTGCAATCTATAACAGATCCTGAAGTGTTTAAAATGGGTCTTCCGAGCATGCCGACCATGGCATCTTCCTCGGGAATATCCAAGATAACAAAGTCTGTTAAGATGGTGGTGTTAGCAACTACAACAGGCAGATCCTCGCAAATTCCGATAGGGAAAGCAGTTGATTTGTCGGCCATTTCCAGAGAAATTTCAGTGGGTGTCAACTTATCCAGTTCAAGTCTACGATAAAGAGAGAGCGGCATAACACTAACACCGGCTCCAAGGTCACATAAGGCAGTTCTTGCGTAGTTTCCTTTAATGGAGCAAGCTATAGTGGGCACTCCGGGATCACCATATTTTTTAGGAGTTCCACCTTTGAAAGTGTAATTGGCAAGCACGGTGGAGATCTCAAGATCTGGTATCTTCCGTTTATTAGTCATGATATCTTTCATGTACTTGGCATACAGAGACATTTTGAGCATATCAATTAACCGCATGTGTAGAAAGACGAGTCTTATCATCTCAACAAAGCGCTCAAAATCCTCATCATCCTTTTTCTTGGATGGCTTAGGAGGAAAGGGCATGGGTCTCTGAACCCATGGCTCCCTTTCTTTACCATGCTTCCTAGCAGCAAAGTCATTCTTATCGTATCTCTTAGGTTGTGGGTTATCAGGATTAACCGTAGCTTCAATCTCCACATCCTTATCATTGCTAGGTTGAGCCTCATTATGAACATCGCTGTCCATATTGTCACCACGTTCATGTTCATCACCAGATTGTGTTTCTGCATCAGACGCAGAAATATCATTTTGTTCTTCAGGTGTGATAGTATTTGGTGAACTGACATGTAGGTTTCTGTCATCCTTCTTCTTCTTAGGATGACTGGGTGTATTATCATTAATTCCTTGAGAATCTTGATCAATTCTCTTAGGATGGCCTACAGGATACAAAGGTTCCTGAGTCATTTTGCCTCCTCTAGTAATGACACTGACACAGTTGTCATTTAATTCATTGAGCAAGTCATTCGGAGCCTTAAGTACTTGTTCTACCTGAGTAGTAATCATAGAGGCATATTTACTCAGAAGCTTCAGATCATTGACATTTCTGTCTACACAAGCACTTAAATGACTAAGCATACGAGTACATTGTTCCAAATGTCTGCTAACATAATCATTGAAACTCTGTTGTTTTGCAACAAAGTTGTCAAATTCATCAAGGCATAGGCTAGCAGGTTCGTCAAAAGGAATATCACTCCTATCAAACCTACGCAGAGAATTCACTTCTACTACTTGTATCGGGTTATCGAGACCATGGATCTCTTCGATAGGTGGTAGATTTTTGACATCTTCAGATCTAATGCCTTTCTCTTGCATAAATTTCTTGGCTTCTTGCATATCTTCGTGACTGAGGAATATAATACCTCTTTTCTTAGGAGTTGGCTTAGGAGGTGGTTCGGGAATAGTCCAAGCATTATCGTTGATCAAGATGTTATTCAGTAGAATCTCAGCTTGTTCTATAGTTTGTTCCCTAAAAACACAACCGGCACAACTATCTAGGTGGTCCCTAGAAGCATCGGTAAGTCCGTTATAGAAGATATCAAGTATCTCGTTCTTCTTAAGAGGGTGATCAGGCAAAGCATTCTGTAGCTGGATGAGCCTCCCCCAAGCTTGTGGGAGACTCTCTTCTTTGAGTTGAGCAAAGTTGTATATTTGCTGCAAGGCAGCTTTCTTCTTATGGGCAGGGAAATATTTCTCACAGAAGTAGTAGACCATATCCTGGGGACTACTCACACATCCAGGAGCAAGAGCAGTGAACCTGGCTTTAGCGTCATCCTTTAGAGAGAAAGGAAACAGCTTCAGGATATGGTAGTAGCGGATCTTCTCCTCACAAGTGAAAAGGGTGGCTATATCGTGTAGTTTGGTAAGATGGGCTATGACCGTCTCAGACTCATAACTGTGAAAAGGATCAGATTCGACTAGAGAGATTATCTCAGGGTCGACAGAGAATTCATAATCCTTATCGGTGATAAAGATAGGTGAAGTAGCAAACTTCGGGTCGTATTTCATCCTAGCTTTTAGAGATTTTTCCTTCCACTTGAGAAGTAATATCTCAGCATCATAGGCATCCTTACACGCAAGAAAATCCTCAGCTATCTCTCCCTCCATAACATAACCCTCAGGTATATCAGGCAATTCATATCTAGGAGAGCTAGATCTAGCAGGACCAAAAGCAGGTTCTATCTCAATAGTATCGACAGTTTCAGAAGCATCACGAGCATTGGCAGTAACTCTAGCAATATGAGCATCAAGGAATACCCCTAGTGGCACATCAGGCAAGTAGTAGTATCTCTAGCAGTATCAAGCATAGCATCATCAAGCAAAATAGTATCTCTAGAATCATCAGGCAAAACAGTATCAAGCATAGCATCTCTAGCAGTATCAGGCATAGCATCTCTAGCAGTATCAGGCATAGCATCTCTAGCAGTATCAGGCATATCATCTCTAGCAGTATCAGGCACAGGCGACATATCAAGATTTCTAGCAGGAGGTGGTGTCGCAAACTTACTCATAACTGAAGGTGAATCAAGTGCAGAGCTAGATGCCAGTTCCTTACCTCCCCTCGTAGTTGAGGGCAAAACTTTGGTTTTTGGATCTTTCAGATTCTTCATAGTGATGAGCAGATATAAATCCCACGTGACTCGGAGAATATAGCAATCCCTTCCCCGGCAACGGCGCTAGAAAAATGCTGCTAGCAGTCCCCGACAACGACACTAGAAAAATGTTGTTGACGTGTTCCTGACTGGATGCCTCCACGGCAACGAAGCCAGAAAAGAACTGCTCCGAGTTGCTCAACAATTAGCAATTGTCTTGCAATGGCCCACCAACGCGTGGGATCGTGGCAGTTTTCGAGGGTAGAGTATTCAACCCAAATTTGTTGGTTCGCCCGACGGGAAGTGAAAGAATATTCTCAGGTATTAGCAGCTGAATGTGTCAGATTCAACCACACCCGAAAGATTAGTATCTGCAAGCAAAGTATCAGTAGCAAAGTAGTATGATAGAAACTGTGCCATAAACGATCTGTTGACGGAAGACTATTCCTAACGGTTGTATCAATGGCGCCAGAAGTTGCCGGTGGACGGGAAATATTCTTTCCCGACAACGGTGCGAGAAAAAGTATTGTAGCAGGTAGCAGCAGTGTAACGAGTAACAACAGTGGCATGGAACAGCAGTAGTGACAACAGTAGCAAGTAGCAACAGTAGCAAGGAACAGCAGTAGCAAGTAGCAGCAGAGCAAAGCAAGTAACATCAGCAGCAACAGTAGTAATAGCAGCAGAGCAAAACAAGTAACAACATCAGTGGGACAAACTCGTAGGCAATGGGTCGGTGATTTGTTTGGATGACATTCATCATGCAACAGTTATAACACGGATGTGGCTAGCTCCCGTTCGTCAATGTGATGTAGGAATGCATTCCGTGTGTCGTCATACGTGCTTAGGGAAAAGAACTTGCATGACTTCTATTGTCCATCCCTCCCATGGCAGCGGGGTCCAAAAGGATACTACGGAATATTATGGTTCTCCTTTTAATAAAGAACCGGAACAACGCATTAGCACTTGGTGAACACATGAACTCCTCAAAATATGGTCATCACCGGGAGTGGTTCCGGTTATTGTCACTCCAGGGTTGCCGGATCATAACACATAGTAGGTAACTACAACTTGCAAGATCAGATCTAAAACACACATATATTGGTGACAACATAATAATTTCAGATCTGAAATCATGGTACCCTGGATAGGATTAGGGCTAGACTAGCAGGATGGAAGGGTAGACTTCTAAACATCGCGGGAAGGAGAGTCCTAGTTCGCAGCGTTCTGACCGCCCTACCAACCTTCGCACTGGCGGTCCTTAGGACGCCCAAGAAATTCCTTGCCGAGGTAGACAAGGTTAGGCGTCGCTTCCTTTGGGCACAGGACGATGAACCTACCGGTGGAAAATGCAAAGTTAACTGGCCGACAGTATGCTCACCTGTGGAAAACGGAGGCTTAGGAATCTTGGAACTGAATCGCTTCAGTAGAGCGCTTAGACTGCGATGGCTATGGCTATCTTGGACTAGCAATGAGAGGCCGTGGCATGGCATGGCTCTGCCATACGACGAGGCCGATAGGGCCCTTTTTCATGCGTCCACAGCGGTAACCCTAGGAAATGGAGGAACGACAACATTCTGGCACTGCTCCTGAACGGGATCGGGAAGCCTCAAGACGTCCTTCCCAAATATTTTTAGACACTCCAAGCGGAAAAACAGATCGGTCCGAGATGCACTCACAAACAACACTTGGCTATCGGACCTCGCCCATGGGAACACGGAACAACTCTGGGAGGAGGCAATCAAGCTGCACAGATGGGTCCAAGACAGAGATATCCAATTGCAAGAAGGAATTCAGGACACAATCTCGTGGAATCTGGAACCTTCAGGAGTTTACTCACCCAGATCTGCATACTAGGCCCAGTTCCAAGGTCACCTGAGATGCGACCACAAGAAGCAAATATGGACAACTTGGGCGCCTGCACGGCTCAAGATCTTCATCTGGTTATTGCTGAAGAACAGACTCTGGTGTAACGATCGTCTCCAACGCAGAGGCTGGCCCAATGGCTACTTCTGCCAATTGTGCCACCGAAATCTAGAATCAGCTAAGCACCTGTTCTGGCAATGCCCGCTGTCCATACAAACCTGGACACACGCAACATCGCATAACGGATGTGCATCGCTGCACCCGGGAACATGGGCGGTTAGTGACAACTCAGCAGAGTCACTAAATTTGATGATCAACTCAGCCTTGCCGAAGTACAAAAAAGCGGTCAAGACAATCATTATTTTGATCCTCTCAAAGACATGGAAGGAGAGAAACGCATGCACCTTCAGGGACAAGTTGGCAAATTTCCAAAGTTTGAAACATGCTATCAACAGCACCGTAGAACTTTGGAGGCAGGCCGGAGCCAAAGTTTTGGAGCCCCCGTTCTGGGATCCTCCATGAGATATCTACCCCTGTAACTACCCTCATTGTGCTGGGGTGTTTTTTTTTCTTTTTATCCCTTTGTTTTTTTTCCTTTTTCTCCTTGATCACTATGGTCACCCCCCACCACCTTTGTCACGTTTT
The DNA here is from genome assembly GCF_904849725.1 of Hordeum vulgare subsp. vulgare. Classification (NCBI taxonomy): domain Eukaryota; kingdom Viridiplantae; phylum Streptophyta; class Magnoliopsida; order Poales; family Poaceae; genus Hordeum; species Hordeum vulgare. The sequence continues at coordinate 136,213,589 of NC_058521.1, forward strand.
TTTTCGCGCTGCTTCCTGCTTCAAATCAATATATGCCAGCCTCAGGCTGGATCTTTCAAAAAAGAAATCATGGTACTCGGGCCCTAGTGACAAGCATTAAGCATGGCAAAGTAGTAGCAATATCAATCTCAGAACATAGTGGATACTAGGGATCAATCCCCGTCAAAACTAACTCGATTACATGATAGATCTCATCCTACTCATCTCCGCCCAGCGAGCCTACGAATAGATTACTCATGAACGATGAAGAGCTTCATGGAATTGGAGAGGGAAGAAGGTTGATGATGACGATGGCGACGATTTCCCCTCTCCGGAACCCAAAACAGACTCCATATCTGCCCTCCAGATGAAGAAAGAGGATGTGGCGGTGCCTTCGTATTGCAAACGCGAAGAAATCTTCTCTCTTGATTTTTTCTGGGACAAAAGGGAATAAATAGCGCTGGAATTGGGGGCGGCAGAGCCACGTGGCCCCCACAAGCTTGGTAGCCGCCACCAGGTGGGGGGGGGGGGGGGGGCGGCTACAGGGCTTGTGGCCCACTGGCCCGTCCCCTCTGGTGGATCTTTGCGCATGTATTTTTCATATTTTCTAGATATATTCTCCGTAAATTTTCAGGACGTTCCGAGAACTTTCATTTCTGCACAAAAACAACACCAAGGCAATTATGCTGAAAACAGCGTCAGTCCTGGTTAGTTCCATTCAAATCATGCAAATTAGAGTCCAAAACAAGGGCAACAGAGTTTGGAAAAGTAGATACGATGGAGACGTATCAGCGGCCGAGACAGAATGAGAGAGTAATGGGGAGCTCCGAGGCTTGGGGAGGGTCTCGGGCACGCACTATATAGCGCTGGGGAGAGTTGTGGATGATGTGGACAACACACCATGGAGGAAAAAATCGACGGAGATCACATGCGCTGTATTCCTCGATGAGGAAGGCTCGAAGAGGATGAACCTGGAGGGGTAAAGGGTCCAAGGCGAGGGAAACAATGAGATGAAGCCGCTGGACATGGAGAGGTGGCAATCTCTCAAGGGAATGGACGAGAACATATGACCCCATACACCAGAGAGCAGCATTGGCATGCCAGACGTGTGGTCACCGCGTGAACATAGCGGTGACACGCGCTCTGGTTGGCTAGACCTTGTCTAGGCGATAGGTCATTCAGGGGAGAAGGCCAAGGAGCAAATAAACAAGCATATGAGCCACTAAGGTGACCATAACTTGCTGGAAGACAATAACACATCAAGGTGTTTGTTGTTTCCTGAGGAAGATTGGCCTGGAAAAAATGCTTTTGTTTTGCACAAGGTGATCCATCACTAAGATGATCATCTATGCAAATTTTCAGCTCAAAAGGATGAAGCTAGATAGCACTTGGTGTGCAATGTACCCCACTGGATAGAAATGCAAAATAGGAAGAGTGACTCACATGCTTGCTTTGATTGAGCTGAAATTTGGAGAATATGAATGATTTGGGTAAATGAACATAGTGCATAAATTTCATACCAACTAGATAGGAACTAAGAAACATTCTAGGGAAAGATTTGATCAATTAAATGAACCCAAATTTGGAGGAGGCAATAGATATGGGCAAGAGAAGGTCATGGTAATTTTTCGGCAATTATGAAACAAGATAAAGTATAGTTGCTTCACAAACTCAAATATGACCATAAAATAAGATTTGATGCTTGGCTCACATGGATGAAGAAGAAATTCTCAAATTTGTAGGAGGGATATTATTTGAGCATATGAAGGTCATGTAAAAATGTCAAATCATTTGGATATGCCTAAGTAGTACCTCCTTCTCTCAACAGAAACTTTGGAAATCAGCTCAGGAAAAATAACTAGGCAAATGATGTTTAATTGTTGCATGATGCCCTATGGATATAAAAGAGTCCACGGAAATTTTGGGGGCAAACAATAATATTGAAATGACACTTCCTTCACAATGTGCCATTAGGGCAGAATGGGAAAAGGAATCTCCTTGAATTATTTTTGAACTAGACAAGGAAACATTTTGACATATTTGAGCAAGATATGACCCAAACAATTTATGAGAATTATCTGGGAATTTTGGTAAATATAGAAATATTGGTTGCTCCACAACCTAGAGAAAAAAGAATTATTATTTTAATAGAAAAAGTAATATTCCCGCCAAAAAGTATTTGGCTTAGAGATAAGATGGAAATGACATAGTCTTGGGAATGATTTGAGGATGACAAGCCACTATGGAGACTAGGAAGAGATGATCTTCCCAAGTTTCCAAACCACACAGCTATAGAAAAGCAATTTCAAATAAAATCTTAAAGAAATTGAAAAGAAAAGGAAAGGGCCAAAATCCAGGTTGTCACAATGTTGGCCATGTTTTATTTGACATCTTATTATGTGAGCATGTTTGTATGCATATCTTTACCCATTCGAGGATATCCAATTGTTGTTATTTGTCTTTCATCTTCTTTGGCCAATTGGATGTCTAAGAATGCCTAGGTACCCCCTCTAGCTATCTATGCTTTCTCGTCTCAAATTCTATTCATGCTTCATCACAAAATTTGAGAAAGAACTTTTTAGCCCCTCTGTGTGAGGAGCACTTGGAGTTCCGTTTAGACAATGGCTCACTTCCAAAACCTCCCATGTGCCACTCGGTGTAACCAACTCCAAAAACTTAGTTTCACCGAAGCACTAGGGTTGACCTGGTTTTTGCACCTCGGTACCATCGACTTTAAAATCTCGGCCTCACCGATATTTTGTGTCCTATGGAAGTTAAGAAACTCGGTAGCACCGATATCGTGGAATTGGTACTACCGATAGCACGTGGTTATATAAATCCCGTGGGTCCGAACTTTAAATCAATCTTCAACTTTTTGACCCTGCACCCCATCGCTGTCGCACATCGTGTCTACGGACGTCTCACTTGTCACCTGTGCACCCTCGCCGCAGGAGTCCACCGCCGTTAACGGGAATCAACCCCACCGTTTCTACTGTGGCGAAATATTCACCGGGTTAGGTTAAGATTTTGGCCCCTCATGTGTTCCAAGCTCTGATTCATTCACATTAGGATGTCTTTCACTTCATGACACCTATTGCAATATTCCTATCCACGAGAAATCTCTGTTAGATTAGTCAAACGAGAAATCTTTGCTTTGGGGTTCTGCTATATGCGTCTTGGTAGCACCAAGTGCAAACGAATCGGTACCACCGATTCGTGTTTAGAGTTTCTCAAAACATTCTCGGTGAGACAAAGTCACCTTTTGCGGTGAAACCGAAAGGTGACCAAATTTTTGTTAACGAGAAAATGAGTCTCAGAGGTCCGAAAAGTAAATCTCGGTGGAATCAAAAACCATATAGAAGACTTCTAAAACTAAGATTTTTGGTTCAAATTTTGCAAAAACACCTGTGTCTTGTGATACTTATGTTTTCGAGTCTTCTACATCTATTCACAGCGTCAGTTTTTCAACATGCCAGGATCAGATGACAGTAAGAATTCTTTCAGAGAGCCAAGTGCAGATCTTGATGCTGACACTAGTTCAGAAGCCACTTTTCACACAGATGAACCCGAAGTTCACATGGCTTGCCCAAGGCAGCCACCAGGGCTAGGAAGAAGAGAAATTCTGATGAAGAGGATGAAGATTTCATTTCTGATGATGCTACCTCCAAGAGGAACACTGTCAGAAAGGAGTATGCTAGCACAGATGAAATGTGGGCTCCTAAATCTGCTAAAGGGGGCGAAAATATCTAGTAGCTCCAGCCTCCTCCAAGCAAACGAAATCTTTGGCCAAGAAGCCTACCAAGAAGAGAGAGAGAGAGAGAGGAAAAGCATAGTTTACCTGACTAGAATACAAACCTCCATGGTGAGGACCCGTGAACAGAGTGAGGAAGAGGAGGAACCTACTGCAAAACCACCTCCTTCCAAGTAAAGGAAGCTCATGGCTGATGCTGTGCCAAGCAAGCCTACTTCAAAGGCAAAACCTTATACTCCCAATGTCAAGAAGCCATCATCCACAAGCCAAAGAAAACCACAAGAGACAATCCAGCAGCTGAGAAGAGCATCTTTGAGACATTTTAGAACTAGAAGAGTCTTGAGAGGATAGTGGAAACCAAGTTTCATGACCTGGATATCAAGGTAAGTGAGCTGACCACTACGGTCAACCACTTGAAGCAGGAAGTTGATGCGGTGCCCCTACCCAGCTCGAGTGATGATGAAGAAGTACTTCTCTCCAGACTCACACTCAGTCCAGGACATGGTCTAGATCTTCTGCTATGCCAATTATAGATACGAGACCATGTTCATCAGCTCCATCATCAGCTCCATCAGCTCCTACACCTCGAGGGCCTACACCACCACCTCAGCGGAGAGCAGCTGAAGCATTCACAAACACTTTTATTTTGGCTCCTTCCACAACTACCAGAGGAGACCGTGACCAGAGTGACGCTAAGATATATACCTTTGAACTTTTTGGTAACTTGTTGCCAAAGGGGCAGAAGTGTATAGATCATAGGGCTTTGAGAGAGAGAGAGAGTTGCTTTTTTTGCCACTTCTCGTTTTGAAAACATCCGCTTTACCATATGGATCTCTTAAACATTGTTGTGTTTGATTATACGTTTTAATGTTTGGTGCTACTATCTCCTATCCTTGAGATCTCTATGTGATGATCATTCACTCATTATTGGTGTTATATGTGCACTGTATTCCATTTATATCATTTATGCGCACCACCAATATGTATGTGACATGGAAGAGAACCCCATGATCCTAATTGATTGTGAATTTGCATGCAAAAGCAAATTTAAAATAATGCACAAATTTAGGCAGAGATCTTGCTTATTGCTTACTTCTGAAAGCGACGATGCTACTCATTGATTATATTTTAAGTCAAAGCTTTGATCAATATGTTGCCATCAATTACCAAAAAGGGAGAGATTGAAAGCACAACTTCTCCGTAGGTGGTTTTGTTAATTAATAACAGCATATATTTCATTGGACTAATGATTAGGCCGTACCGAGGTAGGGCCTAATGTTAGTCCAAATTTGGTGCCACCCACATCATTCATTCGGCCCTACCGAGGTTTTCCCTAGAAATATCCAATGCCAAACCCTAGCATCTCGGTGCTACCAAGTCCATTTTGGGTGCAACCAAAAACAATGGCAAACTTACTCATGTCGATTTGATTAAAATTGAATTTTTTTATTGTAGGAAATCGGTGCCATCGAGTTTTCTTAACTGCCTAAGTTAGCCAAAAATCTACCCACCGACATGTATATATCGGTCTCACCAAAACGCCAAAAGTTGCCATATTTTGCACTAGTTGGTGCAACCGAGTTTTTGCTTCGGTTCCACCGAGTTGGGAAATAATGTTGTAATGGTTGGATTTTTGGAGATGCCTATATACACACCTCCACGTGCCCCTCATTCAAAAAGGAGGCACTGAGAACAGGCCAATACTTGCCAGATCGATTTTCTGAGAGAAAACCACCTACTAATGCATTGAAATCTGGATATTCCACTCCCATCATGTGAATCTTGATTTCTAGCCTCCCCAAGTTGTTTTGCGTCCAATCATCCTCTTCTACCAAGACAAATATGTGAGAGAGTGACTGGGCGTTGAGGAGACCATCTTTTGAAGCACAAGAGCAAGGAGTTCATCATACTTACCGCATCTATTACCTTTTGGAGAGTGGTTCTCCTAGATTGGTTAGGTGTCGCTTGGGAGCCTCCGACTTTGCGTGGAGTTGAACCATGAACTTTATAAGGGCAAGGAGATTGCCTACTTTGTGAAGATCTACCCCGAGTGAGACTAGTTCTTCGTGGACGTATGCCTTGATGGAATAGACAAGGCTACTTCTCCATGTACTATTTGTGGGTGGATCCCTCCGTGGACTCTCGCGGCTGTTACCCTCCGTGGGTTGAAGTCTCCATCAACATGGACGTATGATAGCACCACCTATCCGAACCATGCCAAAAATCTCCATGTCATCTTTACATTTGATCTTCCTATCCCTACCCTCTACGTTCGTGTGCATGTGTTTACTTTCCGCTGCTATAATCTTAGACTTGCATGTGTAGGGTGTGCTTAACTTGCTATAATGCTAAAACTTGTCAACTACTAAAATTGGAAAAAGGCTAAATTTTTATTTCGGATCCTACAACGTCCTAACCCTCGCCTTATGTTATCTAGTATGAAAGAGGGATGGCCAGGTTTTTCGGGTCAGCCTTGCGCGACTGTTGGATCCTTCTTCATCGTGGCTCCGACGTCGACCATATCCTTGGTGTCATGACGAATGAGTCATCTGCTTCTATTTTTACTGCTATGTATTTCTTCTTACCCTCTCTGTTAGGGCTAGTGTTAGGTTTACTATTGGTAGCAATCGACATGGATATGATGCTTGTTGCTTGTGATCTCGACTGCATGTCTAACTTTATTTATGAAATGATCGATATGGTTAACTAGAGGGGGGTGAATAGGCAACGACCACTTTTTAATTTATCTTAACAAGTTAGGGTTAGCAACATAAAGGTTCTCTAAAATGACAACAAGGTGATGAACCTATATGATGCTACCAACTATAAACACTAAGGCAAGTAAGAGATAGTCTACAACAAAAACATACACAATGTAAAGATTAGAGATAACCGCAAGTGGAACCAATGAAGACGAGGATGTGTTACCAAAGTTCCTTCCCTTTGACAGGAAGTACGTCTCCGTTGGAGCGGTGTGGAGGCACAATTCTCCGCAATAAGCCACTAGGGCCACCGTATTCTCCTCACGCCCTCACATAATGCAAGGTGCCGTGATTCCACTATAGGTGCTCTTGAAGGTGGCGACCGAACCTTTACAAACAAGGTTGGGGCAAACTCCACACAAAGCTTGGAGGCTCCCAACAAGACCACGGAGCTTCACCAGAATGGAATGTGGCTCCGAGGTGACCTCAACCGTCTAGGGTGCTCAAACACTCAAGAGTAACAAGATCGGCAAGGGATTAGTGAGGGGAATCAATTTTCTCTTGGTGGAAGTGTAGATCTAGGCCTTCTCAACCAATCCCTAAGAAATGAACAAGTTTGATTGCCTAAGGAGAGAGATCGGGCACTTTTGAGCTTAGGGAGCAACAATGGAGCCTGGGAGGGTCAAAGGTAGGGTTCTTGAGCAAGAAGAACCCTTTATATAGCGGGGGAAAAAATACAACCGTTTTTCCATTCACAGCACGAGCCCAGCGGTACTACCGCTGACACTCCAGTGGTACTACCGCTGGCAATCCAGCGGTACTACCGCTGGCTCCAACGGTACTACCGCTGAGCCCATGGTAGCACAAAGATACTACCGGGCCAACCACCGCCAAGAAAGTCTTCGCAAAAAGTCCGACGAAGTACAGCCGCAAGGATGGCGATACTAAAGTCCTGGAGCGGTACTACCGCTAACCAGGGGCGGTTCTACCTATGGGCCAGCGGTACTACCGCCAGCTCTAGCGGTACTACTGCTAGGGCTAGCGATACTACCGGCATCTCTAGCGGTACTACTGCTTGGGCCAGCGGTATTACCGCTAGGTGACCTTTTTGCAAGAGGAGAAAAACAAGAGATGGGAAAAGCTCCAAAGTTGCAGGGAAAGGGGATGGAGATAAAGTGTGTGAGTGCAAGATTGATTCCACCCAAACCTTTCCAATACGGATCCCCTTTTAATAGTACAGCGTTCCTACGACTCAAAAACCACCAAAGAGAATCGTAGAGGACACCGTGCTTCTGTTCCATGGAGGGTGCCAAATCGTCTTGTTCCTTTGTCATGTATTATCTGAAAGCTCAATGCACACGATTAGTCCATTAAGGTATTGTCATCAATCACCAAAATTACTTAGGCATAAATATGCCCTAACAATCTCCCCCTTTTTGGTGGATTGATGAGAATACCGGATTTGCACAGTAGAAAGCATGTGATCATAAAGATAATTTAATAGAGATAGTTGAAGAGCATATGACTCACAACATATGATAAAAATAGGTCTCACAATAAAAACAAGTCTCACATCACACGTAGTAAAGATAGCAAATACGATCAAACCAAGTTCGAATCAAACACGATAAAGATAAAGCAAAACTAAAGCAAAGCAAATCCAACTCCTAGACTCTCCCCCCCCCTTTGGCACAAGACACCAAAAAGGGGGCACACCTAAGACACAGGTGGTCACTCCTCATCCTCCTCATCCCTAGACTAATCCGTGGCATCCGGATCCTGCTCGTCCTGCTCCTCCTCAATGTCCTCCTCCTCAGCATCAGACCAAGTCCACTGGTAACCTTGAGCCTTCATCCAGTCAGTCTTTGGAGTGATGTCGTCCTCTGAGCCGCTTGAGATTGCCACATCAAGGGTCCTTAATACATGCTTTTGCCTCTGACGGTTCTCCTTCTGGGCCACATGAGACTGATACTGTCCCTTGGCCTGCATACAGAAGAGAGTCTTCATCTGATCCTTCAGCTTCACAGCCCAAGATGGCATAGCAGAACAGCGGGTATGCGAAGCAGGTCCTCCTCCAGCAGCAGTCTCTATTTCCGTATCCATGGGCTAAGAAGAAGTTGAGGGTTGGCCCATTTGTTCTTTATACGCAGCTTGATAGGATCATGCACAAAATAGTCAGCTTGAATAGGGAAGAGATTTATCACATAGATCCCGTTCCACCTCTTATGAATGTAGGCAAACAGGTAAGGCCCGCAGATGGGAACCTTACGGTTCATGATGCAATTCCAGAGCTCATGAAACATCACATCAGCTATGTCGGGAGGCGCAGTTTCCTTAGTCCTTGCCTCCTCACACAGCAGAAGCATCTCAGCTAGATGACCATGCACCTCGTCCTTGTTGCCAATACGAGGGAACAAGACCCGATGCATGATATCCAGATGCGTGGGGAGCCAACATTTTTTTTATGTAATGTTGATGCAGCCTGTCCTTGGGGGTGGCAGTAGACTAAGTAGGAGCATGAGGACACATCCCAAGAACATTTTCTTCCCCCTGGAAGTTGACGTTGAGGAACTGCATGAACTCCGCCCAGGAACCAATCAGCTTCTGATTACCGGTCATCCAGGTCATGGTGCGCTCGTCATCACGTTGAAAGTGAACAATGACATAAAACTGGGCCACAATATCTGGATCAAAGTCCTTTCTAAAGGTGATGATATTTGTAAGGCCAAACTTCTCAATCAAGGAGAGAGCCTCGCCAAAGTAGTCCGGATTCCGCCGAAAGTGAGCGAGGTCGATCCACTACACTGGGACAAAGATCTTCTTGAAGGGCACGATGATGTCACGATAGATAATTGCATGTTCCCGTGACCAAACATGATCGACGCCCCTGAGCTCAGCCTTGTCATCAACATAGGGATCACGGGTGCGGAGAGCCAGAAAATCCTTAGGGGCCATAGTGCGAATGTTGAACCCTTTGGTCTTGGTAGCAGTCTTCTTGAAGGACCTCTTCTTAGGATTCAGACTGGAAGTGGCGGAACCTTATGGAGCCTTTGGAGTGCGATACTGCTTTGGTTGGATGTTACGTGCAGGATTCGAGCGAAGAGAACCACCTATGACACACAAGACACAACACCAAAAAGAGCGACAAATGGAGTCATGGAAATGTTCAAAAATCATAAGAAGAAACACATATTGCCAAGAGAAATCAAAATAAAAAAATAAAAATAAAAGAAGAAAATACCCTCCTAACGGTAGTACCGCTCTCTCTGGTGGTAGTACCGCTGGGGGTCCTGGCGGTAGTATCGCCAGGCTGGCGGTAGTACCGCTAGGGGGTTGACTTTTAGATCTGGGTATATTTGAGCCCACAAAAACTACTAGATTCGTTTCAAGAGATCCATGGCTAATAAATAAACTCAATACAAGAATCACCATAGCCCTAACACGTGTGGAACTCGAGATGATCTAGATGGAGACAAGCCTAGTCAAAGGGATCCAAGTTTTAGATCAAATCCATGAGATGTATGATAAGAGCTATTAGATCTAAAACATGGAGAAATAGGGCATGCCAAAATATTTGCAATGAAGAACATTAGACCTAAAATCCCCTAAGATATCTCCCTCGTCCCATCCAAAAACTAAGCACAAATCATATCCATGGATCCAAATCAACAAGCTCCTAACCCTAGAACCAAACACACCAACCAAGAGAAGAAGGGGAGGAGCTTTACCGGAGTCCATGGCACTTGACATAGGAAGGAGGAGGGGAGGAAACCCTCCAACTGAAAGGAGAGGAGGGGCTCCGTAGAGAGAGATATAAATGGGGGGAGTTCGGAGTAGAGGGAGAGAGCCACGAGGAAGAAGAAGCAGAGCAAGAAAAACAGCCCCCCTCCTTTATATAGTCCAAGGGGTACGGGCCCAGCGGTAGTACCGTTGGGTCATGGCGGTAGTACCGCTACCCTGGCGGTAGTACTGCTTGGGTCCTAGCGGTAGTACCGCCGTCCTGGCGGTAGTACCGCTCCCCCTTGAGACAGCCCTAGAAAGCCCTAGTCAAGCCTCGATAGGCTGGGGTCCTGGCGGTAGTACCGCTACCCCTGGCGGTAGTACCGCTGAAAAAGGCACAATGAGATATAGGACTTCGTGGAAATGATGTGGGCACCGACTAGTGAGTGTAACAAAAAAGGTAACACCAGGAAGATTATACTGACTACTCATTTTGTATCCTTTCTTCAACACGAGAGAAAGGTGGGGGCGGTGGCTGAAGCCACCTATGTTTGAGACAAAGGTATGACACTGCGAAGAATTATCCTTGGGTTCATGACCAACGCTCGTCTTTGAAGCACAAGTGCTATTTAATAATGGACAAAGTGAAAGACTTGATTGATTTATGCATAATGGGGGAGGGAAAGTTCATTGAGAGAACAACACTCCCCCTATGTCCGTGCGTGCACCTAGAACAAGATGTAATGTAGAGTGAGGTGCAAAGTGCCTAGTTTCAATCCACATTACTTGAATCAATGATATTTAGCTCATGCCTTAACTCCCGGAACCTTGCTTCATCTAGGGGCTTAGTGAAAATATCTGCAAGTTGCTCTTCAGTGTTGATGAAGTGAACCTCAATATCACCTTGCTTGATATGTTCACGAATGAAGTGATGGCGAATATCAATATGCTTGGTCTTGCTATGTTGCACCGGATTGAGGGAAATCTTGATAGCACTTTGACTCTCACAAAGAAGAGGCACTTCATCACGCGTGACACCGTAATCCTTTAAAGTTTGCCTCATCCATAGCAACTGTGCACAACAACTTGCAGCTGCCACATACTCAGCTTCGGTGGAAGATAGTGAGACACAATTCTGCTTCTTTGAAGACCAACTTACCAGTGAACGACCAAGGAATTGACATCCTCCAAAAGTTGACTTCCTCTCCACACAGTCTCCTGCACAATCTGAGTCAGAATAGCCACTAGGTTGAAGTTTGCTCCTTTGGGATACCATAGACCAAAGTTTGGGGTATGAGCCAAATATCAAAAGATTCGCTTAACATCCATAAATGGCTTTCTTTTGGTGCAGATTGAAACCGTGCTCAAATCCCTACACTGAACATGATACCGGTCTAGATGCACAAAGGTAAAGAAGGGATCCAATAATGGAGCGATGTACCTTTTGATCCACTACTTTACCATTGGGATCACTGTCAAGCTTGCATCTTGTTGGCATGGGAAACTTGACCGGCTTGACATCCTCTAGCTCGAACCTCTTGAGCATGTCTTGAGTGTACTTGGCTTGTTTGATGAAGGTCCCTTCTAAGCCTTGTTTAATCTCGAACCCGAGGAAGAACTTCAGCTCACCCATCATAGACATCTCAAATTTCTCGGTCATTAGTGCAGCAAATTCTTCATTGAAAGATTCGTTAGGGGAACCAAAAATGATATCATCAACATATAATTGGCACATGAACAAATCCCCTTTGACCTTCTTAGTAAAAAGAGTGGGATCCATCTTCCCAATTTCAAACCCACGTTCTTGTAACAACTCAGTAAGGTACTCATACCACGCATGTGGGGCTTGTTTAAGGCCATAGAGTGCCTTATTAAGTTTGTACACATGATTGGGGAGCTTGGGATGTTCGAACCCCGGGGGTTGTTTGAAATAGACCAACTCATTCAAACGACCATTAAGAAAAGCACTTTTCACATCCATTTGTTGTAATTTGAAATTATGATGAGAAGCAAATGCAAGGAGCATGCGAATAGATTCTAGACGAGCAACAGGGGCAAAGATTTCACCGTAGTCGATACCCTCGACTTGGGAGTAGCCTTGAGCCACCAATCTTGCCTTGTTTCGAATCACAATCCCACTGGCATCTTGCTTGTTTTTGAAGATCCATTTGGTATCGATGACATTATGTTCCTCCTTTGGTCTTGGCACTAAATTCCAGACTTGATTACGCTCGAAGTTGTTGAGTTCTTCATGCATGGCCATAAGCCAATCCTCATCATCCAGCGCTTCCTATACCTGTTGAGGTTCACAATACGAAACAAACACGTGATGCTCACAATAATTCCAAATTTGTTTACGAGTGGATACTCCCCTTTTCAAACTGCCAAGCACATTCTTCATAAGATGTGACTTGACTCTCAGCTTGTTCGCAATCTTGGCTGCGCGACGCTCCAAGAGTTCTGCATTGGATAACTGGGAGCATCGACTTTATTACTTTGCTTGCCCTTGCGTTTTGATCCTCCCTTGGCACCAGTAGCCCTCTTAGGTGCCGCATAAGGGAATTAAGAGACATCATCCTGATCAACTTGATTTTCGACTTGAGCAGGCTCACTGATTTGTCCTTGTTCTTGAGGTTGCTCTTGATCTTGATCTTGTGCTTCTATTTGGTCTGGATCTTGTAGTTGCACTAGATCCTGATCTTGAGCAGATTCGGAACCTTGTGTAAGCACTTGGACATCATGGGACACATCACCATCTTTGAGCAATTGATCTTATCCTTGAACTTGTTCAACGGGTTGAGGGTCTTCTCTTTGTTCATCGGAAGCGTGTGGGGCTTATGAGGATGATGGCTTCACTTGAGTAGAGCATTGCCCTTCTCCTTCGGCCACAAGGGGTTCCTTAATGGGGAGTATTTGACCAATCCCCATTCTTCTTATGGATGGGGGAGGAATTTCATCACCTACATCACATAGACCACTTTGCTCCACTTGGGAGCCATTATTTTCATCAAACTCCATGTTACACGTTTCCTCAATGAGCCTAGTGGACTTGTTGAGGACACGGTAAGCATGAGAGTTTGTAGCATAACCAACAAAGATGCCCTCTTGTGCTCTAGAATCAAATTTAGCTAAACGTGCACCTTTCTTAGAATGAAACACTTACACCCGAATACCCGGAAGTACTTGAGATTGGGTTTGTTTCTGGTGAGAATCTCATATGGGGTCTTGTTCAAGCCTTTGCGGATATAGAGCCGATTAGGCGCATGACATGCTATGTTGATGGCTTCTGCCCAAAAGTTATATGGAGATTTGAATTCCGCCATCATTGTTCTTGCCGCGTACATCAACGTCCGGTTCTTCCTTTCCGCCACACCATTTTATTGAAGGGTGTATGGTGCTGAATATTGATGTTTTTTTCCCTCATCACCTAGAAACTCATCCAAGGTGTAGTTGTTGAACTTGGTGCCGTTGTCACTTCTAATCATCAGAATCTTTGCTTCATGTTGACATTGAGCTTCATTAGCAAAGTTGATGACAGTTTGTTGAGTCTCACTCTTCCTCCTGAAGAAATATACCCATGTGTATCTTGACTAGTCATCAACAATCACCAAGCAGTACTTTCTGCCCCCAAGACTATCAAATGATGGAGGACCGAAGAGATCCATATGAAGGAGCTCCAACGGCCTCTTAGTGTAAATGAGAGTCGTTGGACGATGAGCAGTTTCATGAATCTTTCCTTCAATGCAGGCACTCCAAGCAGGATCTTTGGCAAAACTCACATTCGTTAGTCCATGAATATGGTCCCCTTTGAGGAGACTTTGCAAAGATCTCACATTGACATGAGCTATTCGGCGATGCCAAAGCCAGCCCACATCAACTTTAGCCATTAGACAAGTCGCAGTCTTAGTGGGCTGCTTTGAAAAGTTCACCACCAAGAGACCATTTCCGACATATCCAACATAGGCTACTTTAAGAGTCTTGCTCCACAAAAGGACCACAATATGAAGATTAAAGAATGTGGAAAAGCCCATAATTGCAAGTTGACGAACTAAAAGTAAATTATAAGCAAGGGACTCAACAAGCATGACCTTCTCAATAGATAACTCTCGAGAGATGACCACCTTACCAAATCCCAATACCTTTGATGATGATGCATCGGCGAATTGGACATGGGTGGGCATAGATGGGGAAGGATGCACATCCACCACTAAGTCCTTGCTTCCGGTCATATGATTTGTTGCTCCACTATCGAGCAACCATGACACCCCACCGGAAGCAAACTCCTGCAATAGATCAAGGCTTGGTTTTAGGTACCCATTTTTGAATGGGTCCTTTAATGTCAGAGACAAGGGTCTTAGGAACCCAAATAGCCCATTCAATGGACTCATAGTAAGAACCAACAAATCTGGCATAAACATGCCCATCACCAGCACGACATAAAACATAGGAAGGATTGAGTTTGCCGGCTGTGTTGGTAGGAATGGTTTTGCCCTTCTTGACGCTACCATTCTCCACCTTGTTCCTGTTCACCTCATGAGTCCCTTCGCCCTCTTTGACAAAGATATGCATGAGGGTAGGGGTTCGTTTGTTCCCGTTCTTACTTTTTCTTTTCGACTTGGATGTAAGTCCAAGTCCCTCCTTTCCTACAACACCCTTTTTATTGCTCAGGAGGTCGTTCAGGTTCTTCTCGCCTTGGATGCATGACACAAGGCCCTTCTCAAGTTTATCCTTCAACTTGGCATTTTCCTCCACAAGATGTACATGCTCACAACAAGGGTTAGTTATACAAGCATTATCAATTATAACGAAAGGAGGACAAGTAGAGATCTCCTTGGTAAGCTTTGCTTGGAGTTGATCATGAGACTCTTTCAGGGAGAAATGAGCACCTTTCAAGACCTTGTGAGCCTTGTCAAGTGTGTCAAATTCCACATTGAGTCTGTCATGGCCAACCCCAAGAGTATCCTTTTCAGACTTAAGCACACGAGTAAGAACAATAGCATGATCTAGTTACTTTTTGCAATTTAGCGTAGTCATCGTTGTATGACTACTTAAGAGCCAAACGAAGAGTGCGCTCCTTTTCTAGTGCGATAGATAGTTCAGCAATCTCATCGGCATAGTCACAACTATGTCCTTGCAGCTCGGAGATGGTCTCCTCATGAGACTCGATGAGGTCATTAGGCTCACCTAGTTGTTCCAAAAGAGCAACAAAGTGCTTCTTGGGTTCTCCTTTGATCATACACAGAAATTTTTCAAGATCATGCTCATTAAGTTCCACAACATCACTATCATCAACACAATTCAACAATGAAGGAGCAGTAGTGATGTTGGTCTTAATGCTGGGTGTTACCTGATCGATACCTTTGGCCATGAGGCACTTGGCAATGTGGTTATCGTTGGGGGCGTTGAAGAGAGACACATTCTTGGGAGAAGGGGTGGCAATGGCGACAGTCGCAGTTGCCACCATATCGTCATCGTCATCATCATCGGAGGGGTACTCTTCAAGTGCCACCATACCCTTTGGGTAGGGTTTCTTGACAAAGTTGTTTTTTTGGGAATGACTTGGTTTTGTCTTTGCGAATGAGGTTGCCCCCATTGTCTTCCCTCTTCTCATAGGGACATTCTCCCACGAAGTGACTCACATTACCGCAGTTATAGCATGTCCTCACCCGTTGCTTGGATTTGAACCCACTTGAGTTGTTCTTGGTGAAGTTGGGTCTTGAGTTCCTCTTGTTGCCCTAGAATTGCCTTGATGCAAGAGCCATGTGCTCGTGATAAGCATACTTAGTGTCTTCAGGGAAGATCTCCTCTTACTCATCCTCTTCTTCTTCTTCAGAAGCATGCCTTTAAAGCAAGGTTGGGTGAAGCTGTCTTTGACCGAACGCGAGCAAGTGCATTGTCAGTGGTCTCGTTTAGGATTGGCATTGCAATGAATTCATCCAACACCTCACTGGAAGACAAGGAGTGGAAATCTGGTCGTTGGCGAATGACTGATGACATGGCTTTGTTGAAAGGCATGATGGCCTTGAGAAACTTGCGCTTGATCCATGTGTCATCCACATCCTTGCTCCCATGATCCCTGAGAGCAACATCAATAGCATTTACCCTTTGATAGAGATCATGAGGGTCCTCATCTTCCTTCATCACAAACTTATTAGCCTTATCAAGTACCACTTCACAGTTGGACCGTTGAATGCTTGAGCTTCCCTTGTACAACACCATAATGTGCTCCCAACAGTCCTTAGCCAGAGTGAAGGGGCGCAAGTGAGGAAGATCTTCAGGAGGTACCGCGGACTGCAGAATAAACAATGCAGAGTGATTATATTGATTGTCCGCTTCTTCTCTTGGAGTGAGGTTGCTTGGGTCATGAGGATAGTACCCTTGCTCGATGATTGTCCATAAATTTGTTGAGCTGTGATTCAAGTGAGACTTAACAGAAAACACCTAGTTAGCAAAATCACCCTTAAAAAGCTTAGGAGGAGGACCAACAGGGTTAAGACGCGGTGTAGGAACAGGTCCTGCATAGACCATGGGAGGTGGAACTGAGGCATAGGTTCCCGTCCCATTATTTTCGAGAGGGGAAGAAGGTCGCATACCTTTAGCCGCTTCCTTAGAGGAATTGTCCTCCGAATATGTGTTGGCGGGTTTAACAACCAACGCCGGTTTCGGTGAACCTTTAATTCTCTCAATTAACTCTTTAAGCATGGTTTTGACTTCGTTCGTCAAGGACGTCTTGAGGGCGGCCATAGCCGTATTCAAGTATTCCCTTGTGACCAAAGTCAAGGCCATGGCCTCGGGTTGCCCATGGGGAACTCCCTCATCATCAGTCATACTCTTCGGGTGGTGAAACACTTTATAAAGAGACGTGGCTCTGATACTAATTGAAAGGATCGATATGGTTGACTAGAGGGGGGGGGGTTAATAGGCAACGACCACTTTTTAATTAATCATAACAAGTTAGGGTTAGCAACATAAAGGTTCTCTAAAATGAAAACAAGGTGATGAACCTATATGATGCTACCAACTATAAACACTAACGCAAGTAAGAGATAGTCTACGACAAAATCATACACAATGTAAAGAAGAGATAACCGCAAGTGGAACCAATGAAGACGAGAATGTGTTACCGAAGTTCCTTCCCTTTGACAGGAAGTACGTCTCCATTTGAGCGGTGTGGAGGCACAATGCTCCCGAATAAGCCACTAGGGCCACCGTATTCTCCTCACGACCTCACACAATGCAAGGTGCCATGATTCCACTATAGGTGCTCTTGAAGGCGACGACCGAACCTTTACAAACAAGGTTGGGGCAAACTCCACACAAAGCTTGGAGGCTTTGAACAAGACCACGGAGCTTCACCACAATGGAATGTGGCTCCGAGGTGACCTCAATCATCTAGGGTGCTCAAACACCCAAGAGTAAGAAGATCCGCAAGGGATTAGTGGGGGGAATCAATTTTCTCTTGGTGGAAGTGTAGATCTAGGCCTTCTCAACCAATCCCTAGGAAATCAACAAGTTTGATTGGCTAGGGAGAGAGATCGGGCACTTTTGAGCTTAGGGAGCAACAATGGAGCTTGGGAGGGTCAAAGGTAGGGTTCTTGTGCAAGAAGAACCCTTTATATAGCGGGGAAAAAATCCAACCGTTTTCCCACTCACAGCACGAGCCCAGCGGTACTACCGCTGGCTGCAGCGGTACTACAACTGACACTCCAGCAGTAGTACCACTCGCTGCAGCGGTAGTACCGCTGGCACTCGAGTGGTTCTACCACTGGCTGCAGCGGTACTACCGTTGAGCCCATGGTAGCGCAAAGATACTACCGGGCCAACCACCGCCAAGAAAGTCTTCGCAAAAAGTCCGACGAAGTACAACCGCAAGGATGGCGGTACTAAAGTCCTGGAGCGATACTACCGCTGACTAGGGGAGGTACTACCTTTGGGCCAGCGGTACTACCGCCAGCTCTAGAGGTACTACTGCTAGGGCCAGCGGTACTACCGCTAGGTGACCTTTTTGCAAGAGGAGAAAAACCAGAGATGGGAAAAGCTCCAAAGTTGCAGGGAAAGGGGGTGGAGATAAAGTGTGTGCGTGCAAGATTGATTCCACCCAAACCTTTTCAATACGGATCCTCTCTTAATAGTACGACGTTCCTACGACTCAAAACCCACCAAAGAGAATCGTAGAGGACACCGTGCTTCTGTTCCATGGAGGGTGTCGAATCGTCTTGTACCTTTGTCATGTATTATCTGAAAGCTCAATGCACACGATTAGTCCATTAAGGTACTGTCATCAATCACCAAAATTACTTAGGCATAAATATGCCCTTACAATTTATATGTTTCCTATTTCTATTATCATCGCTATTATGCTATTCATGTTTTATCCATAGTTTTTTGTATGAAACTTAATGAAAAATTCCTCAAATATTCAACAATCCAGAAACCTGCTATGTGTAGGCAATTTTCTCCAATTGTATTTGTTGCAACTCTCAAGCTTGCAACATTTGAGGGTGTGAATTGTAAGATATGTCGTGCGAGGGCGGTTTTGGATCTTCCAACATTTGATGCAGGAAGTGAGTTGTATGTCATGGAGAAATGTCATGACTACAAGATGACTGATGACCGCTACATGGTTGAGCACGCTCATGAGATTTAGTCGCTCCCTAAGGAACTTAAGCATTTCAATTGTTTGTTACCAGAAAAATCCATTGTCGGCGGCATCATTGTTGATATTCCTCCTTCCTGGATGAATTTTGCTACCTCTCTGAAGCACAAGAGACAAGAGTTCACTATCATCAATCTAATTGGCACTCTTGATGTGAAAGAGACGGTGATGGCATAAGTGATGACCCACAAGTATAGGGGATCAATCATAGTCCTTCTGATAAGTAAGAGTGTCGAACCCAACAAGAAGCAGAAGGAAATGACAAGTGGTTTAGCAAGGACAAGCCATAAAGTTCTCTTATATGAAGTAAAGCGCTCTGAAGGACACGTGAGAATGGGTGTCTAGTTACGTTTATCATGTTTAGTTAGTTAACTTTATTTTGATAACTTGATATGTGGGTGGACCGGTGCTAGGGTATTGTTCTTACTTGAAAAACAACCCTCTTATGATTACCCCCTCTCGCAAGCATCCGCAACTACGAAATAAGAATTAAGATAAATCTAACCATAGCATGAAACAGATGGATCAAAATTAGCCCCTTACGGAAGAACACATAGAGTATGGTTTAAGCTTCCCTCACTCTCGCAACCCATCATCTAGTTATTACTCCCCAATGCTCCCTTAGTCCCAAGTATGGTGAAGTGTCATGTAATGATGTTCACATGACACCACTAAAGTAAGAGAAACATACTCAGCATCAAAATATCGAACGAATACCAACTTCACACGATTACTTATAACAAGACTTGTCCCACGTACTCAAGAATGAAAGTAACTACACACAAATCATCGTCATGTTCAACATCAAAGGTGTAATGAATATGCTTAAGGATCTGAACACATAATCTTCCACCAAGTAAACCAACTAGCATCAAGTACCAGGTGTAATCAACACTACTAGAAACCCATATGTACTAATCTAAGGTTTGGACAAAAAGATTGAATACAGGAGATGAAGTAGGGTTTAAGATGAGATGGTGTTGGTGAAGATGTTGGTGAAGATTCATACTCCCGGGATGGAGGAAGCATTGGTAATGACGACGACTCTGATTTCGCCCGCCCAGTGTTGTGTAACATTGCATGGGAAACAAAAAATTTCCTACGAAAGACCTAAGATATATTCTATGGAGATGATAGCAACAAGAGGGAGAGGTGTCTACATACCCTTGTAGACCTAAAGCATTAACGATCTAGAGATTGTGGTTGGCGTAGTCATACTCACATCATGATCCAATCTGATCCTAGCACCGCACGTGCGACACCTCTGAGTTTAGCACACGTCCGGCTCGGTGACGTATCCAAATTCTTGATCCAACAAGAGAGGGAGAATAGGTAGATGAGATCTGAACCAACATGATGGTGTGGTGGTGGTGGTGGCAGCTGAATTCTGGCAGGGCTTCGCCGAGCGTGTACTAGAGAAACGTGGGAGGAGTTGGGAGATCCAATGGACAAGGGTGAAGGGTTGGCTGCCCCCATGCAGCTCCCCCATCTATATATAGGCTAGAGGGCAGGGGAGGGCATCCAAAACCCTCCTAGGGCCAGCCACAAGGGAGAAAACCTTTTAAACATTAAGATACCAACTTATCTCTAGATTGAACACTTTAAATTTAGAGATAAGATCTTATCTCTAGATTAAAACGACATGTGCCTTGGGGAATGGTGCAACCACCCCATGTGGATGTAGCCCCACCCCTCGGTCCATGTGGGCACTTGTCGATGTCAAAACCAGCAGATATCGGGTAGGGGGTTCTGAACTATGGACCTAGGATCGATGGGTTGTAGCAAGAAGGGGGAGACAATAGTTTTCCCAGGTTTGGGCCCTCCTATGGATGTAATACCCTACGTCATGCTTGATTGTATTGATGAAGATGATTATGGAGTAGATCTACCTCGAGATTGTATACTAAACACTAGATGATTCAGCCCCCACTACATGAATAGAGGTCTTTGGTTTATATAGACACCAGGTACCCGAGGGTTTACAAGTTACCGACTATAATCGGAAATAGATGAGCCAACCTAGTATTCCTAAGCTTGGAGTACACGCCAGTCCTTGGAGCCATCCTTCCGTCATACGAAGTCATCAACTATCCAGACTCCGACGATTCGGTCCATGGGCCGGCGTCCCGAGGACCCCTTAATCCAGGACTCCCTCTGTAGCCTCCGAACTAGCCTTCCACGCCATTGTGTATAGTCTTCGACATCTTTCTCACGTCTCTGGTAGTCGGCTTGAAAGGCGAGTTCCTCCCCCGATTTGCAACATGACGAACTGGTCTTTGGCGAATCCACAAATATCGAGGCGTCGCGGGACCCATAACTTTCAATCCTGCCCCTAAACTTTAATAATCTTTGGGTGTCGTGTATCTTAAAGTAAGCATGCGTCCCAACAATTCAACGGAACCATATCGTACATACATGGGGGGAGGTGACCTTTATTATAAATAAGCAGGGTCCCAGGTCCAAGTCCTTAGCACCAGTCCCTCCCCCACAAGTCCAGCCAAGGAAACACTAGAATCCTAGCACTTAGTTCCATGGCGGGTTCCTCCTCTCGTCTCTTTGGCCCTCAACGAGGCGATAGGGCTAGTTGCTCCATCTCCCAGCTTTGGTTGCGAGACCTTGAAGTCCAAGGGTATCTTCCCTCCTCTCATCTCGCACCCACGCGTGCCGACCTAACCGCCTACAACGGCGAGGCCCTCGCAGAAAAATCCCCCACAAAGAGGCGAAAAGGTCTGTTTTACGTCTTTCCTGTTGCGCGGGGTGGGATTTCCCATTCATCCATTTCTAAGGGGTTTGTTGGAGTTTGACGAATTGCAGCTCCATAATCTATCCCGAGGTTCCATTCTACACATCTCGGACTTCGTAGTCTTGTGTGAGATGTTCCTAGGCTGTGAACCTCATTTTTATTTGTGGAGAAAGTACTTCTGCATTGTTCCTCGGATGTAAAGAAGTTTACCACGAAGCTCATGGTAAGGGTAATTTTGTTGATGGTGTGGCGAATTGCATATGGCCACTTACTCATCAAAGGAATTTTTGATAGAGGAGGCGAATCCATAAACCATATGTAGAGGGATCTAGACTCAGATCGTGATTCTCAAAGGTACGCTGAATCCCATCTTGAAGCCGGTCATCGTGTATTAACAAGATGTCGCGAAGAAAACAACCAGCTCAAGAAGGAGAAGAAAAATCAGCCCGAAGAGATTGAAGCATTACAAGTTCAACTGGCACATAGCAACGAAGAGAATCAACATTTAAAGAGCGGTTTATATTGGAAGTAAAAATCCCTCACCTGTTTGTTTGATAAATCACTATATGATGACGGTATACTAAAAGACTTCCGTCGTTCATTTTGCCTGAAAAGGTCTCTTGACCGGGCGTCCCATGACGGAAGCCGATTCCTTCGGGGAGAATATGCTACAAGAGCTTTCCTGTGTTCATGAACAGGCTCGAAAAGCCATGCTGAATATGATCAGAGCTCTATGGCGGGACCAGACTCTGCCACAGGGGATGGCTGAACTGTCCGAACTATTTAAAAGAGCCCAACGTCGTTTCGAGTTGTGGAAGATTTCAGCCTTCCGAGAAGGAGCTCGGGTAGCATGGGGCATGGTGAAGACCCGCTTCACCTGTCTTGATCCCGAACACATGTTCCAAGTTGGTCCAGCAGGCCGTGATGGCGTGGAGATATCTCTACATCTGGTGTACGACCAAGTGATGCCAGGTGCCCATCTACCCCATGAAGACTGTGCTCTGTATACTATAATAGATGATCTTGACCAACCAAGGGTGCAACCATGTGTAATGTTTATATTTTGTGTACCAAGACACTTCCCTTCAAATTTGTAACATTTTTCATAACCGGCCATCGGTTTCTACCTCCCATGTTTTAAAGAACCTAGGAGTGTTTTGTACTTTATACCCGATGATAGCAGGAATCAATTTTTGAGAACAAGGCAATCCGCCATATGGTACGAATAGACAAAGACAGTATGAGTTGATTATGTTATATTACGATGAAGCGCAAGAAACATCTTCCAGAAAGAATAGTTCCTTTATGTGTTCCTTTTTTTGGGTTGTTACATAGTCTGTAGTTGCTTAGAATATTTTTCTGATTAACTCGGATGTGAGATGGTGAGTACTGCAGATTAAATTGACCTCGTTTGCTGCCGACCAAGTTTTATATTAAGAATACTAGCTTTCGGCTTCACCCGTCTGAGGTACGAGTCCACGCGAATTGGTTGTATCAATCAAAAATGTGCTCCTTTTACTCTCTAGCCTCACAAATCGGGAACGTAGAGAGTAAGCACATGAGCGAGGTGATACATCCATTTTGCATCATGTTTTCATGTTGATATTTATCGCTTCTTTGGCTGTTATTTCACTTCATGGTACATTCTTATTCCTTTTCTCTCTTATTTTGCAAGGTTTACATGAAGAGGGAGAATGCCGCCAACTGGAATTCTAGCCTGAAAGTGGAGCAAAGTTAAGATACCTATTCTGCACAACTCCAAACGCTGTAAAAATCAACGAGGATTTTTCCCGATTTATCAAAAATACTGGGCCGAAGAAGTGCCGGAGGGGCACAAGGGGGTGCCCACAAGCCTGCATGGCGCGACCACCCCCAGGCCGCGCCATGAGGGCTTGTTGGCAGCCCACTGGCCCACTTGCCCCCCACTTTTGCTATATGGAGGGTTTCGTCCAGGAAAAAAAATCAGGGAGGAGCTTTTTCGTGGTTTCGCCGCCGCCACGAGGCGGAACTTGAGAAGAACCAATCTAGAGCTCCGGCAGGATGATCCTGCCGGGGAAACTTCCCTCCCGGAGGGGAAATCAACGCCATCGTCATCACCAACACTCCTCTCATCGGAGGGGACTCGTCACCCTCAACATCTTCATCAGCACCATCTCATCTCCAAACCCTAGTTCATCTCTTGTAACCAATCTCCGTCTCGCGACTCCGATTGGTACTTCTAAGGTTGCTAGTAGTGCTAATTACTCTTTGTAGTTGATGCTAGTTGGATTACTTGGTGGAAGAGTTTATGTTCAGATCCTTGATGCTACTCATTACCTCTCTGATCATGATTATTATTATGCTTTGTGCGTAGTTACTTTTGTTCCTGAGGACATGGGATAAGTCATGCTATTAGTAGTCATGTGAATTTGGTATTCGTTCGGTAATTTGATATGTTGTATGTTGTTTTTCCTCTAGTGGTGTTATGTGAACGTCGACTACATAACACTTCACCATTATTTGGGCCTAGAGGAAGGCATTATGAAGTAGTAAGTAGATGATGGGTTGCTAGAGTGACAGAAGCTTAAACCCTAGTTTATGAGTTGCTTCGTAAGGGGCTGATTTGGATCCACTAGTTTAATGCTATGGTTAGATTTTTTTCTTAATTCTTCTTTCGGAGTTGCGGATGCTTGCGAGAGGGGCTAATCATAAGTGGGATGCTTGTCCAAGTAAGGGCAGTACCCAAGCGCCGGTCCACCCACATATCAAACTATCAAAGTAACGAACGCGAATCATATGAACATGATGAAAACTAGCATGACAGAAATTCCCGTGTGTCCTCGGGAGTGTCTTTCCTCCTATATGACTTTGTCCAGGGTTGTCCCTTGCTACAAAAGGGATTGGGCCACTTTTCTGCACCATTTCTACTTTTGTTACTTGTTGCTTGCTACGAATAATCTCACCACACAATCACTTGTTACCGACAATTTCTGTGCTTGCACATATTTCCTTGCTGAAAACCACTTGTCAGATCCTTCTGCTCCTCATTGGGTTTGACACTCTTAATTATTGGAAGGACTATGATTGATACCCTATACTTGTGGGTCATCAAGGCTCTTTTCTGGCACCGTTGCCGGGGAGTGAAGCTCCTTTGGTAAGTGGAACTTGGTAAGGAAACATTCCTATAGTGTGCTGAAATTTGCTGTCACTTGTCACTATGAATACTAATCCTTTGAGGGGATTGTTCAGGGTATCTTCACCTTGAACGGAAGCACAAAGAGTTGATCCTCAACCTGCTGCACCTACTGAAAATATTTTCTTTGAATTTCCTTCGGGTATGCTTGAGAAACTGTTGGCTAATCCTTTTACAGGAGATGGAACATCACATCTAGACTTGCATCTAATCTATGTAGATGAGGTTTGTGGTTTATTTAAGCTTGCAGGCGTGTCCGAGGATGAGGTCAAGAAGAGGGTCTTTCCTTTATCTTTGAAGGATAAGGCGTTGACATGGTATATGGTATGTGATGATACTGGATCATGGGATGACAATCGGTTGAAATTGGAATGTCATCAAAAGTTTTATCCTATGCATTTAGTACATCGTGATCGGAATTATATTTATAATTTTTGGCCTCGTGACAGAGAAAGCATCGCTCAAGCTTGGGGGAGGCTTAAATCAATGCAATATTCATGCCCCAATCATGAGCTCTCGAGAGAAATTATCATTCAGAACTTCTATGCTTGGCTTTCTCATGATGATCGCACCATGCTTCATACTTCTTGTACCGGTTCTTTTATGAAGAGAGATATTGACTTCAAGTGGAATTTATTGGAGAGAATTAAACACAACTCTGAATATTGGGAGCTTGAAGAAGCTAAGGAGTCAGGTATGAATTTCACTTTTGATTGCGTTAAATCCTTTGTTGAGACAAATACTTTTTGTGACTTTAGCGCTAAGTATGGACTTGACTTTAAGATAGTAGCTTTATTGTGTGAATCCTTTGCTGCTCATATTGATCTCCCCAAAGAGAAGTGGTTTAAATATCATCCTCCTTTAGAAGTCAATGAAGTTAAACCCATTCTAGTTGAAGAGAGAGTCATTGCCTATAATGATCCTGTGGTTCCCAGTGCTTACATTGAGTAACCACCTTTCCCTGTTAGGATAAAGGATCATTCCAAAGCTTCAACTGTGATACGTAGAGGCTATATTAGAATACCTACTCCCCCTGAGCAAATTAGAGTTGAACCTAGCATTGCTATCATCAAATATCTTCTGTCTGAAGAAGTTGAGGGACATAATATTCACTTCTGTGAAGATGCTGCTAGAATTGCTAAACCTCACGTTAGAGACAAACATAGGCCTCTTGTTGGCATGCCTGTGGTTTCTGTTAAGATAGGAGATCATTGTTATCATGGTTTATGTGACGTGGGTGCTAGTGTTAGTGCAATACCTCAATCGTTATACGATGAAATCAAATATGAGATTGCACCTGTTGAGATAGAACCTATAGATGTCACTATTCAGCTTGCCAATAGAGATACTATCTGCCCTGCGGGAATTGTTAGGGATGTTGAAGTCTTGTGTGGTAAAACGAAGTATCCTTCCGATTTCCTCATTCTTGCTACCGCACAAGATAGCTTTTGTCCCATCATATTTGGCAGACCCTTCCTCAATACCGTCAATGCTCATATTGACTGTGAGAAACAAACTGTCACTGTTGGCTTTGAAGGTGTGTCACATGAGTTCAATTTCTCCAAGTTTGGTAGACAACCTCATGCAAAGGAGTTGCCTAGTAAGGATGAAACTATTGCCTTAGCTTCTATTGCCGTGCCTCCTATTGATCCCTTAGAGCAATACTTGCTTGAGCATGAAAATGATATGCATATGGATGAAAGGGATGAAATAGATAGAGTTGTCTTAGAACAATATCCTATCCTTAAGAATAACTTGCGTGTTGAACTGGTTGGGGATCCACCTCCACCCAAGGGTGATCCTGTGTTCGAGATTAAATAGTTGCTTGATACTCTTAAGTATGCCTATCTTGATGAAAAAGAGATATATCATGTCATAATTAGTGCTAGGCTCTTAGAGCATGAAGAAAAGAAGTTGCTAAAAACTCTAAGGAAGCACTTTCTGCTATTGGATATACTCTTGATGATCTTAAGGGCATTAGTCCCACTCTATGCCAGCACAAGATCAAAACTGATCCTGATTTCAAACCAGTTGCTGATCATCAAAGGAGATTAAATCCTAAGATGAAAGAAGTAGTAAGAAAATAAATACTTAAGCTCCTAGAAGCGGGTATTATCTATCCTGTTGCTCATAGTGATTGGGTGAGTCGGGTGCATTGCGTCCCTAAGAAGGGAGGCATTACCGTTGTCCCTAATGATAAGGATGAATTGATCCCACAGAGGATTATTACTGGCTACAGGATGGTGATCGATTTTAGGAAATTGAATAAAGCCACTAGGAAAGATCATTACCCTTTGCCTTTTATCGACCAAATTCTAGAAAGACTGTCTAAACACACACACTTCTGCTTTCTAGACGATTATTCTAATTTCTCACAAATACCAGTTGCAAAATCTGATCAGGAGAAAACCCCTTTCACCTGCCCTTTCGGTACCTTTGCTTATAGACGTATGTCTTTTGGCTTATGTAATGCACCTGCCACCTTTCAAAGATGTATGATGGCTATATTCTCTGACTTTTGTGAAAAGATTGGTGAGGTTTTCATGGATGACTTCTCCGTTTACGGGTCTTCTTTTGATGATTGCCTCAGCAACCTTGATCGAGTATTACAGAGATGTAAAGACACCAATCTTGTCTTGAATTGGGAGAAGTGCCACTTTATGGTTAATGAAGGCATCGTCTTAGGACATAAAATTTCTGAAAGAGGTATTGAAGTCGATAAGGCTAAGGTTGATGCAATCGAGAAAATGCCATACCCCACAGATATCAAAGGTATAAAATGTTTCCTTGGTCATGCTGGTTTCTATAGAAGGTTCATAGAGTTCTCTAAGATTTCTAGGCCTCTTACCAATCTCTTGCAAAAGGATATTCCTTTGTCTTTGACGATGATTGTGAAGAAGCCTTCAAAATACTTAAGAGGGCTTTGATAACTGCACCTATTGTCCAACCACCTGATTGGAACTTGCCTTTTGAAATCATGTGTGATGCTAGTGATTAAGATGTTGGTGCTGTTCTAGGGCAAAGAGTCGATAAGAAGTTGAATGTTATTCACTACGCTAGTAAAACTCTAGACAATGCCGAGAGAAACTATGCTACTACACAGAAGGAATTTTTAGCAGACGTGTTTGCATGTGAAATGTTCAGGTCTTACATAGTTGATTCCAAAGTCACTATTCACACTGATCATGCTGCTATTAAGTACCTCATGGAGAAGAAGGATGCTAAACCTAGACTTATCAGATGGGTTCTCTTGCTACAAGAATTTGATTTGCACGTTGTCGACAGAAAGGGTGCTGATAACCCAGTAGCAGATAACTTGTCTAAGTTGGAGAACATTCTTGATGACCCACAACCTATTGATGATAGCTTTCTCGGTGAGCAAATGAATGTCATCAATGCTTCACGTAGTGCACCGTGGTATGCTGATTATGCAAATTATATCATTGCCAAATACATACCACCTAGTTTCACGTACCAGCAAAAGAAGAAATTATTCTTTGACTTGAGACACTACTTTTGGGATGATCCTCACCTTTATAAGGAAGGAGTAGATGGTGTTATTAGACGTTGTGTACCTGAACATGAACAGGGACAGATCCTACAGAAGTGTCACTCCGAGGCCTATGGAGGACACCATGCGGGAGATAGAACTGCACACAAGGTATTGCAATCAGGTTTCTATTGGCCCACTCTCTTCAAGGATGCCTGTAAGTTTGTCTTGTGTTGTGAAGAATGTCAAAGAATAGGTAATATTAGCAAATGTCACGAAATGCCTATGAACTATTCACTTGTCATTGAACCATTTTATATTTGGGGCTTTGATTATATGGGACCTTTTCCAAAATCCAGTGGGTATACTCACATCTTAGTTGTTGTCGATTACGTCACTAAGTGGGTAGAAGCTATCCCCACTAGTAGTGCTGATCACAACACCTCTATCAAGATGCTGAAAGAAGTTATCTTCCCTAGATTTGGAGTCCCTAGATATCTAATGTCCGACGGTGGTTCACACTTCATTCATGGTGCTTTCTATAAAATGCTTGCTAAGTACGATGTCAACCATAGAATTGCGTCTCCCTATCACCCTCAGTCCAGTGGTCAAGTAGAGCTAAGCAACAGAGAGATTAAACTGATTCTGCAAAAGACTATCAACAGGTCTAGAAAGAATTGGTCTAAGAAGCTCGATGATGCACTATGGGCTTATAGAACTGCCTATAAGAATCCCATGGGCATGTCTCCGTACAAAATGGTGTACGGTAAAGCATGTCATTTACCTCTTGAGCTAGAGCATAAAGCTTAGGGGGCAATCAAAGAGCTCAACTTTGATTTCAAACTTGCCGGTGAGAAGAGGTTATTTGACATTAGCTCACCTGATGAATGGAGAACTCACGCATATGAGAATGCCAAGTTGTTCAAAGAAAATGTTAAGAGGTGGCATGATAAGAGGATACAAAAGCGTGAGTTCAATGTAGGTGATTATGTCTTGCTATATAACTCTCGTTTAAGATTATTTGCAGGCAAGCTTCTCTTTAAGTGGGAAGGTCCCTATGTTGTTGAGGAAGTATATCGTTCCGGTGCTATCAAGATCAGCAACATGGAATGTAATTGTCCGAGAGTCATAAATGGGCAGAGAATCAAGCATTATATCTCAGCTACTCCCATAAATGTTGAAAGCAATATCATCAATACCATAACTCTGAAAGAATACCTAAGGGATATTTATCAGCCTGTTTCACACTCCGAAAACAAAGAGGTATGTGATTCTCTAAAAAAACAGAGTCCAAATCTTTTCCAGTAGGAATTTTTCTCCGTTTTGGAATATTTGAAAAAATAAAAAAATTGGAAGTAGTTCGGAAAGTGCGCGAGGAGGCGACAAGCCTGCACGGCGCGGGCCCACCCCCTGGCCGCGCCATGAGGGCTTGTGGCCACCTCGTGCGCCTCCCGGACTCCGTTTTCGTGCAGGGTACTCCTTCTAGTTTGGACAAAATCATTATATATACTCCCGTCTGGTCTGACCCCTACATCACGCAGATTTCGTCTGTTTTTCGTTTCGAGCCTGTTTCTGTTGTAGATCTAGATCGCTATGAGAACCACATGATGATCACAGAGTTCACCAGCAAGCACAGGATTGATGCCAATGACATTGGGAAGCACCTCTCCAGGCTCTATGACATGATTGATCAACTCCAGGGCCAGATCTATGACCTGCAAAACCAAAACTGTGAGTATGAGTATAGTTTTAAATCAATACGGTTGGCTGCAGATTTGAGGATTCCGGAGACTCGTTCATCTTTCCATGATGGAGCACCTATGCCTTCGAAGATGGCGGATCAAGCCCATGTTGCAACAACTCCTCCATCACCACCAAAGGAAGACAACTAAACATGGGTATGGGCAATCCCATTGGCTTGTGCCAAGCTTGGGGGAGTTGCCCCGGTATCGTATCACCATCACATCTTTTGCCTTTACCTTTGTTTCAGTTTTCCTTTTCAGTTTTCTCTTTATCTAGTACATTTAAAAGTCTTAGTGTTTTAGTTTTGAGTTTTGCTTTGTGTCACTCCCGATGTATTCTTGCTCGTGAGCCATATAATAAAGAGTGTCTTAGTTGAAGGGCTTTGCTTCTTACCGTGATCAAAAGAGTGAGAATAGAACAAAAGCATAAAAGATCATGTAATGATCTTATGGGAAGTGATGGCTTCACATATAGAAAGAATGAGGATTGAAACTTGTTGCGGGTAGGCAAATGTAGACCTTGGTGATGGTTGCAATTAATAGGAAGTGATAAAGAAGGAGAGGTTCACATATAAATATATCATCTCTGACACCATCTATGATTGTGAACACTCACTAAACTATTGCATGCCTAGAAGTAGATGTTGGACAAGGAAGACAATATAATGAATTGTTTTTGCTTGGTTCTGAACAATATTATATGATTAGAGATCCCTTGGCATGTGACGATTGCTTCCACCTCATATTAGCCAAAACTCCCGCACCAAGTAGAGATACTACTTGTGCATCCATAAACCTTCAAACCAGTTTTGCCATGAGTGTCCACCATACCTACCTATGGATTGAATAAGATCCCTCAAGTAAGTTGTCATCGGTGCAAGCAATAAAAATTGCTCTCTAATATGTATGATCTATTAGTGTGTGGAAAATAAGCTTGATACGAACCTGTGATGACGAAGATATAAAAGAGACAGACTGCATAATAAAGTTCTTCATCACAGGAGGCAATATAAAGTGACGTTCCTCCACACTAAGAGGACACGCATCCAAACCTCAAAAGCGCATGACAGCCTCCGCTTCCCTCTGCGAAGGGCCTATCTTGTACCTTTACTTTTTGCCCTTGAAAGAGTCATGGTGATCTTCACCAATTCCTTATTTTGCCTTTGTCTTGGCTACCGTCACATCCTTGGGAAAGATCTATATTCATATGTCAACTTGGAGGTAAGTATTCTTGAATTATTATTGTTGACATTACCCTTGAGGTAAGCAGTTGGGAGGCAAAACTATAAGCCCCTATCTTTCTCTGTGTCCAGCTGAAACTTTGATCTCATGAGTACCACGTGAGTTGTAGCAATTGTAGAGAACGAAAGAATGATTGAGTATGCGGTTTTTTTTTACAAGCTCTTATTTGACTCTTTCTGATGTTGTGATAAATTGCAATTGCTTTAATGACTAAAGGCTATCGGTTGTTACTTCTCGGTAAGGTTCTTGATCCATGCTTTACTTTGTGAAGAAATTATCACTTTAGCATGAGAGATTATATG
This sequence comes from Hordeum vulgare subsp. vulgare, assembly GCF_904849725.1. NCBI lineage: Eukaryota > Viridiplantae > Streptophyta > Magnoliopsida > Poales > Poaceae > Hordeum > Hordeum vulgare. The sequence continues at coordinate 136,245,088 of NC_058521.1, forward strand.
TTGGTATTGCTGTTCTGAGCTTGATCATGATGCATGCATGTTCGTACCTTGTTTTGTCGACACCTCTCTCCCTAAACATGTGGACATATTTATTGAGCTAGGCTTTCGCTTGAGGACAAGCAAGGTCTAAGCTTGGGGGAGTTGATACGTCCATTTTGCATCATGTTTTCATGTTGATATTTATCGTTTCTTTCGCTGTTATTTCACTTCACGGTACAATTCTTATGCCTTTTCTCTCTTATTTTGCAAGGTTTACATGTATAGGGAGAATGCAGGCAACTGGAATTCTGGCCTGAAAGTGGAGCAAACTTGACATACCTATTCTGGGTAACTCCAAACGCCGTAAAAATCAACAAGGATTTTTTCCCTATTTATCAAAAATACTAGGCCGAAGAAGTGCCGGAGGGGCACCAGGGGGTGCCCACAAGCCTGCACGGCACGGCCACCCCCTAGGCCGCGCCATGAGGGCTTGTGGTCAGCCCACTGGCCCACTTGCCCCCCCCTTTTGCTATGTGGAGGGTTTCGTCCAGGAATAAATCAGGGAGGAGCTTTTTCGTGGTTTCGCCGCCGCCACGAGGCGGAACTTGAGCAGAACCAATCTAGAGCTCCGGCAGGACGATCCTGCCGGGGAAACTTCCCTCCCGAAGGGGGAAATCGTCGCCATCATCATCACCAACAATCCTCTCATCGGAGGGGAGTCGTCACCATCAACATCTTCATCAGCACCATCTCATCTCCAAAACCTCGTTCATCTCTTGTAACCAATCTCCGTCTCGCGACTCCGATTGGTACTTGTAAGGTTGCTAGTAGTGTTGATTACTCTTTGTAGTTGATGCTAGTTGGATTACTTGGTGGAAGAGTTTATGTTCAGATCCTTGATGCTACTCATTACCTCTCTGATCATGATTATGATTATTCTTTTTGAGTAGTTACTTTTGTTCCTGAGGACATGGGATAAGTCATGCTATTAGTAGTCATGTGAATTTGGTATTCGTTCGGTAATTTGATATGTTGTATGTTTTTTCCTCTAGTGGTTTTATGTGAAAGTCGACTACATAACACTTCACCATTATTTGGTCCTAGAGGAAGGCATTGGGAAGTAGTAAGTAGATAATGGGTTGCTAGAGTGACAGAAGCTTAAACCCTAGTTTATGCGTTGCTTCGTAAGGGGCTGATTTGATTCCACTAGTTTAATGCTATGGTTAGATTTTGTCTTAATTCTTCGTTCGTAGTTGCGGATGCTTGCGACAGGGGTTAATCATAAGTGGGATTCTTGTCCAAGTAAGGGTAGTACCCAAGCACCGGTCCACCCACATATCAAACTATCAAAGTAACGAATGCAAATCATATGAACATGATGAAAACTAGCATAACAGAAATTCCCGTGTGTCCTCGGGAGCATTTTTCCTCCTATAAGACTTTGTCCAGGCTTGTCCCTTGCTACAAAAGGGATTGGGCCACTTTGCTGCACTGTTGCTACTTTTGTTACTTGTTGCTTGCTACGAATCATCTCACCACACAATCACTTGTTACCGACAATTTCAGTGCTTGCAGATATTTCCTTGCTGAAAACCACTTGTCAGATCCTTCTGCTCCTTGTTGGGTTCGACACTCTTACTTATAGAAAGGACTACGATTGAAACCCTATACTTGTGGGTCATCACGAGGCAAGCCAGCTTTGCAAAGATCTTAGGTCCAATTTATGCATACCATGGTCCGAATTTAGTTTAAGTCAAGGTTTATACAGGACATGTATGTTTAAACATATCCAATTACTTCTTTATGAATCCCCCACGTGCTATGCTGGAATATTTTAATTTACACGAGTATTAAGAAAAAACACAGTGTTCGGTTCAGCCGAACTCACCCGGGGGTAGTCGAGGAAGATCCTACAAAGAAAGAAGAAACAGAAATGTTCGAAGAAAAGAAAGGGAAAGGAAAAAATACAGGGCAACGATGCTGCTCTAGCTGTAGAGATGCCGAAGGAGTGCCGCGTTCCATGGGTTTGGCTCCAGGCGATTGTCTCCTGGATTGCGCAGATGACAAGTTCCTCTCGTCAGAACTGCGTCGATTATGAAGGGGCCTTCCCATTTTGGGTGAAGTTTATGCTTATATTTTTCTCGGAGGCGAAGCACAAGTTCGACCGCATTGTATGCCTTGGCCCGAACTTCTCTGCTTTGATAGTGCCGAGCTTGGTGCTCGTAAAATGTTGATCGGGCCCGAGCTATGTCACGCTCACCTTCTAAAGCGTCCAAATCGTCCTGTTGATCTAGCTCGACTTCCTTTTCCTCATACATACGCACACGGGGCGCGTCGTGGATGATATCATTGGGAAGGACCGCTCCGGCCCCATATACCATAAAAAATGGCGTGTATCGTGTGGAACGGTTCGGGGTGGTACGCAAAACCCCATAGTACGGAATCGAGTTCCTCCACCCAATGACAGTTGGATTCTATAAGAGAGCATACTAGACGTGGTTTAATACCACTCATCATGAGTCCATTAGATCGTTCGACCTAGCCATTGGTTTGTGGATGGTAGACTGAGGCATAATCGAGCTTGATGCCCAGATTTGCACACCAATCCTTCACCTCCTAGGCGGTGAAATTGGATCCATTGTTGGTTATTATGTTGTGCGGGACACCATAATAGTGCACGACGCCAGAGATAAAATCGATGACTGGCTTGGCCTTGGTGGAACTGACCGGCTTTGCCTCGATCCACTTGGTGAATTTTTTGACCATAACTAGGAGATATTTCTTTTTCTTGGTCCCCCTTTAAGTGGGTTGACCATGTCGAGACTCCAGACCACAAAGGGCCAAGTGATCGGAATCGTCTGAAGGGTTGTGGGATCCATATGGCTTTTATTCGCGAAGAGTTGAAATCCCGTGCATCGTTGAACAAGTGTGTGGGCGTCTTATCGAGGTGTGGGCCAAAAGAAACCAGCTCGGAGAGCCTTGCTGACCAAGGCCCCGGCTGCTGCATGATAGCCGCCATGCTAGAGTGTACTTTAGCCAACAATTGTTTCCCTTCTTCTTCGGATATGCACCATTGAAGTATTTCGGTGGTGCTCTTTTTATACAGCTCACCCTCATGGACCTTATAGGCTTTAGATTGGCGAATAATGCGTCATGCCACAGTTTGGTCCTCGGGGAGCTCCTTGCGTAATAGATAGGCTAGGAATGGTTCACTCCATGCAGCAATTACTGCCATGACCTCATGTGCTGAGGGTGTTTCCTCAGTAGAAGGCCCGCCGATGACTTGATCATCTTTGTGGGTATGGCGGGGGATGGTTAGCTCCACACCGTTGGCTGTTTTGCTCCCCGACTCGTCCTGCCATACCACGGATGGCTTAAAGAGCCTTTCTAGGTATATGTTATTGGGGACAGGGTCGCGTGCCGCGCCTAAGCGGATGAGAACGTTCCTAGCTTGATTGTTATCACTTGAGATGTGATGGAATTCCAGCCCCTCAAATCGTGTCGATGTCTTGAGGATGGCGTCTCTGTATGTTGGCATCTTCGGGTTTTTCGGCATCGAATTCGCCGTTAATTCTGGATATGGCAAGGTTGGAGTCTCCTCATACCTCAAGTCATTGTATGCCCATTGAAACTGCCATCCAAAGACCATGCAACAAGGCTTCGTATTCGGCCGTGTTATTGCAGTCGGCGTACATAATCTGTAGCACGTACCGTACATTATGTACGTTAGGAGATGTAAGTATTACTCTGGCTCCTAGACTGGCAAAGGTTTTGAATCCGTCAAAGTACATCATCCAATGAGCATAGGTGTTGTATTCTTTGGGGAGTTTGGCCTCCGTCCATTCCACAACAAAGTCGGCCAGCAGTTGAGATTTGATAGCTCTCTGTGGCTTACAGGTGATCTCAAAACGCAGGAGCTCGATGGCCCACTTGGCAATCCGGCCAGTGGGGTCCTTGTTGTTAATTATATCGTTCATGGGAACTTTTGATGTCACCATGACTACGCACTCCATAAAAATAGTGTCTGAGTTTGCGCAACGTCATGAGCGCTGTGTAAGCGATTTTCTAGTAGTGCGGGTATCTGGTCTTGCATGGGTTAAGCACCTCGGATACGTAGTAGAAAGGTCTTTGTAACCGTAACTGGTGACCCTCAGCTTCTCGTTCTACGACGAGGACCGCATTGACCACTTGATTAGGGGCTGCGATGTACAACAACATTGGTTCCCCTGGATGACGTACGACGAGTATAGGGTTACTGGCCAGTAATATTTTGATTTCCTCTAGGGCCGTCGTGGCCTCCTCAGTCCATTTGAAGTTTTTAGTCTTCTTCAGCAACCCGTAGAGTGGGAGTGCCATGTCGTCGAGGCGAGAGATGAACTGGCTTAAAGCAGCCATGCAGCCTGCCAACTTTTGGACGTGCGATAGCTGTGTTGAGATAGCGAGTTCGGATATAGAGCTCAGATTTTCACCGGATTTGCTTCGATTCCGTGTTGTGCTTGATAAACCCGAGGAGTTTGCCAGCTAGTACTCCAAAGACACATTTGTCCGGGTTAAGCCGTATGTCGTATGCCCGTATACTGGCAAATGTTTCTCTCAGACCGTCTACGAGTTGACTGACGTGTCGGGTCTTGACGACTACACCATCCATGTATGCCTGCACGGTTTTGCCGATTGTTTTTCCACAAATGTCTGGATCATGCGCTGGTAAGTGGCGCCAGCATTTTTAGCCTGAAGGGCATTGTGTTAAAGCAGAACGACCCGTATGGGGTTATGAAGGGAGTTGCTGCCTGATCGGATTCCTTCATTTTGATCTCATGATATCCGGAGTAGGCATCAAGGAAGCACATGGAGTGATGTACGGCTATTGCATCGATGATCTGATCTATTTGGGGTAAAGGAAAGGGGTCTTGTAGGTATACTTTGTTGAGGTCTTTAAAATAGACGCATATCTTCCAGGATCTATTATTCTTTGGTACCATGACCAAATTTGCCAGCCAGTCACGGTGTTTGTTGTCTGTGATGAGTGTGGCCTCCAATAACTTGGACACTTCTTCCCCCATGGCCTGACGCTTAAGTTCAGAAAATCATTGTAGGGTTTGTTTGAGCGGCTTAAAGCCTGTTATTATGTTCACGCTCTGTTCGGCTAGCTCCCTCGGGATCCGTGGCATATCTGAAGGATGCCAGGCAAATATGTCCCAGTTCTCACGTTAGAAGGCGCGTAGTACTTCGTCCGCTACAGGTTATAGGTGCGCTCTGACGACCCACAAGTATAGGGGATCAATCGTAGTCCTTTCGATAAGTAAGAGTTTTGAACCCAACGAGGAGCAGAAGGATCTGACAAGTGGTTTTCAGCAAGGTACAATCTACAGGCACTGAAATTGTCGTTAACAAGTGATTGTGCAGTGAGATGATTCGTAGCAAGCAACAAGTAACAAAAGTAGCAACGGTGCAGTAAAGTAGCCCAATCCCTTTTGTAGCAAGGGACAAGCCTGGACAATGTCTTATAGGAGGAAAAACGCTCCCGAGGACACACGGGAATTTCTGTCATGCTAGTTTTCATCATGTTCATATGATTCGTGTTCGTTACTTTGATAGTTTGATATGTGGGTGGACCGGCGCTTGCGTACTTCTCTTACTTGGACAATCATCCCACTTACGATTAACCCCTCTCACAAGCATCCGCAATTATGAAAGAAGAATTAAGAAAAAGTCTAACCATAGCATTAAACTAGTGGATCCAAATCAGCCCCTTACCAAGCAACGCATAAACTAGGGTTTAAGCTTCTGTCACTCTAGCAACCCATCATCTACTTACTACTTCCCAATGCCTTCCTCTAGGCCCAAATAATGGTGAAGTGTTATGTATCCGACGTTCACATAACACCACTAGAGGAAAAACAACATACAACACACCAAATTACCGAACGAATACCAAATTCACATGACTACTATTAGCATGACTTATCCCATGTCCTCAGGAACAAAAGTAACCACTCACAAAGAATAATCATATTCATGACCAGAGAGGTAATGAGTAGCATCAAGGATCTGAACATAAACTCTTCCACCAAATAATTCAACTACCATCAACTACAAAGAGTAATCAACACTAGTAGCAACCTTACAAGTACGAATCGGAGTCGTGAGATGGAGATTGGTTACAAGTGATGACCTAGGGTTTGGAGATGAGATGGTGCTGATGAAGATGTTGATGGTGACGAGTCCCCTTTGATGAGAGGAGTGTTTGCGATGACGATGGCGACGATTTCCCCCTCCGGGAGGGAAGTTTCCCCGGTAGGATCGTCCTGCCGGAGCTCTAGATTGGTTCTGCTCAAGTTCCGCCTCGTGGCGGCGGCGAATCCACGCAAAAGCTCCTCCCTGATTTTTTCCTGGACGAAACCATTCATATAGGAGAAGAGGGGGGCTAGTGGTCCAGCAGGCTGCCCACAAGCCCCCTTGGCGCGGCCTGCGGGGTGGCCGCGCCGTGCAGGCTTGTGGCCACCTGCTGGCGCCCCTTCGGCGCCTTTTCGGCCCAGTATTTTTATAAATCCGGAAAAAATCCTCGTTGATTTTTACGGTGTTTGGAGTTGCGCAGAATAGGTATCTCAACTTTGCTCCACTTTCAGGCCAGAATTCCAGCTGCCGGCATTCTCCCTCTTCATGGAAACCTTGCAAAATAAGAGAGAAAAGGCATAGGTATTGTACCGTGAAGTGAAATAACAGCCGAAGAAGCGATGAATATCAACATGAGAACATGATGCAAAATGGACGTATCAACTCCCCCAAGCTTAGACCTTGCTTGTCCTCAAGCGAAAGCCTAGCTCAATAAATTTGTCCACATGTTTGGGGAGAGAGGTGTCGACAAAACAAGATATGAACATGCATGCATCATGATCATGATCAGAACAGCAATATCAACATATAATCACTCATGCTAAAGTGATAATTCCTTTACAAAGTAAAGCATGGATCAAGAACCTTACCGAGAAGTAACAACCGATAGCCTTTAATCATTGAAGCAATTGCAATTTACCAAAACATCAGAAAGAGTCAAATAAGAGGTTGTAAAGCAAATCCACATACTCAATCATTCTTTCGTTCTCTACAATTGCTACAACTCACGTGGTACTCATGAGATCAAAGTTTCAGCTGGACACAGAGAAAGATAGGGGATTATAGTTTTGCCTCCCAACTACTTACCTCAAGGGTAATGTCAACAATCATAATTCATGAATACTTACTTCCAAGTTGACATATGAATATAGATCTTTCCCAAGCATATGACGTTAGCCAAGATAAAGGCGAAATAGGGAATTGGTGAAGATCACCATGACTCTTTCAAGGGCAAAAAGTAAAGGTACAAGATAGGCCCTTCGCAGAGGGAAGCAGAGGTTGTCATGCGCTTTCGAGGTTTGGATGCGTGTCCTCTTAGTGCGGAGGAACGTCACTTTATATTGCCTCCTGTGATAAAGAACTTTATTATGCAGTCTGTCGCTTTTATGTCTTCCTCATCACAGGTTCGTACAAAGCTTATTTTCCACACACTAAAAGATCATACATATTAGAGAACAATTTTTTATTGCTTGCACCGATGACAACTTGCTTGAGGGATCTTATTTAATCCATAGGTAGGTATGGTGGACACTCATGGCAAAACTGGGTTGAAGGTTTATGGATGCACAAGTAGTATCTCTACTTAGTGCGGGAGGTTTGGCTAATATGAGGTGGAAGCAATCGTCACATGCCAAGGGATCTCTAATCATATAACATTGTTCGGAACCAAGCAAACACAATTTATTATGTTGTGTTCCTTGTGCAACATCTACGTCTAGGCATGCAATAGTTTAGAGAGTGTTCACAATCATAGATGGTGTCAGAGATGATATATTTATATGTGAACCTCTCCTTCTTTATCACTTTCTATTAATTGCAACCATGAGCAAGGTCTACGTTTGCCTACCCTCAACAAGTTTCAATCCTCATTCTTTTTATATGTGAAGCCATCACTTCCCATAAGATCATTTCATGATCTTTCATGCTTTTGTTCTATTCTCACTCTTTTGATCATGGCAAGAGGCAAAACCCTTCAACTAAGACACTCTTTATTATATGGCTCACGAGCTCGAATACATCGGGGGTGACACAAAGAAAACTCAAGACTAAAACACTAAGGCTTTTAATTTACTAGAGAAAGAGAAAACTGAAAAGGAAAACTAAAACAAAGGTAAAGGCAAAAGATTTGATGGGGATACGATACCGGGGCAACTCCCCCAAGCTTGGCACAAGCCAAGGGGATTGCCCATACCCATGTTCAATTGTCTTCCTTTGGTAGTGATGGTGGTGGAGTTGTTGCAACATGGGTTTGATCCTCCGTCTTCCAAGACATAGGTGATCCATCATGGAAAGATGAACGAGTCTCCAGAATCCTCAAATCTGCACCCAACCGTATTGATTTAAATCTATACTCATACTCATAGTTTTGGTTCTGCAGGTCATAGATCTGGGCCTAGAGTTGATCAATCCTGTCATAGAGCCTGGAGAGGTGCTTGCCAATGTCATTGGCATCAATCCTGTGCTTGCTGGTGAACTCCGTGATCATCATGTGGTTGGCGTTGAGTCCACGCTCCACCATCCCTTGGCACTTGAAGACTTGTTGCTCCATTGCTTCGAGCCTCGTCTCCACGCTTCTGGTATTCTTGGGCCCCTCAACATCACGAATGTGCAACATCCCCTCACGCATCTCGATAGACTGAGGGTGTTGCAGCACTCCCGTGAGGTAGGGATTGATGACCTTCTCGAAGATCTTGTCCTTCGGAGCTTTTGGGGAAGTCATAGCGATCTAGATGGGCAACAGAAATAGGCTCGAAACGAAAAACAAACGAAATCTGCGTGATGCAGGGGTCAGACCAAACGGGAGGATATATAATGATTTTTTTCCAGACCAGAAGGAGCACCCTGCATGAAAACGGAGTCCGTGAGGCGCACGAGGTGGCCACAAGCCCTCACGGTGCGGCCAAGGTGTGGGCCCGCGCCGTGCAGGCTTGTCGCCTCCTTGCGCACTTTCCGGACTACTTCCAAATTTTGTATTTTTTAAAAAATTCCAAAACGCAGAAAATTTCCTACTGGAAAAGTTTTGGACTCTGTTTTCCTACCGAATCACATACCTCTTCGTTTTCGGAGTGTGAAACAGGCTGATAAATATCCCTTAGGTATTCTTCCGGTGTTATGGTATTGATAATATTGCTTTCAACATTTATGGGAGTACCTGAGATATAATGCTTGATTCTCGGCCCATTTACATCTCTCGGACAATTACCTTCCGTGTTGTTGATCCTGATAGCACCGGAACGATATACTTCCTCAACAACATATTGACCTTCCCATTTAGAGAGAAGCTTGCCTACAAAGAATCTTAAAGGAGAGTTATATAGCAAGACATAATCACCTACATTGAACTCATGCTTTTGTATCCTCTTATCATGCCACCTCTTAACCTTTTCTTTGAACAACTTAGCATTCTGATATGCGTGAGTTCTTCGTTCATCAAGCGAGCTAATGTCAAATAACCTCTTCTCACCAGCAAGTTTGAAATCAAAGTTGAGATCTTTGATTGCCCAATAAGCTTTATGCTCTAGCTCAAGAGGTAGATGACATGCTTTACCGTACACCATTTTGTACGGAGACATGCCCATGGGATTCTTATAGGCAGTTCTATAAGCCCACAGTGCATCATCGAGCTTCTTAGACCAATTCTTTCTAGACATGTTGACAGTCTTTTGCAGAATCAGTTTAATCTCTCTATCTCTTACTTCTACTGGACCACTGGATTGAGGGTGATAGGGAGACGCAATTCTATGGTTGACATCGTACTTAGCAAGCGTTTTTCGAAAGTGCCATGAATGAAGTGTGAACCACCGTCGCTCATTAGATATCTAGGGACTCCAAATCTAGGGAAAATAACTTCTTTAAGCATCCTGATAGAAGTGTTGTGATCAGCACTACTAGTGGGGATAGCTTCTACCCACGTAGTGACGTAATCAACATCAACTAGGATATGAGTATACCCGTTGGATTTTGGAAAAGGTCCCATATAATCAAAGCCCTAGACATCGAATGGTTCAATGACAAGTGAATAGTGCATAGACATTTCCTGACGTTTGCTAATATTACCTATTCTTTGACATTCTTCACAAGACAAGACAAACTTACGGGCATCCTTGAAGAGAGTGGGCCAATTGAAACCTGATTGCAGTACCTTGTGTGCAGTTCTATCTCCTGCATGGTGTCCTCCGTAGGCCTCGGGGTGACACTTCTGTAGGATCTGTCCCTGTTCATGTTCAGGTACACAACGTCTAATAACACCATCTACTCATTCCTTATAAAGGTGAGGATCATCCCAAAAGTAATGTCTCAAGTCAAAGAAGAATTTCTTCTTTTGCTGGTACGTGAAAGTAGGTTCTATATATTTGGCAACGATATAGTTTGCATAATCAGCATACCACAATGCACTACGTGAAGCATTGACGACATTCAATTGCTCATCAGGAAACCTATCATCAATAGGTTGTGGGTCATCAAGAACGTTCTCCAACCTAGACAAGTTATCTGCTATGGGGTTATCAGCACCCTTCTTGTCGACAACGTGCAAATCAAATTCTTATAGCAAGAGAACCCATCTGATAAGTCTAGGTTTAGCGTTCTTCTTCTCCATGAGGTACTTAATAGCAGCATGATCAGTGTGAATAGTGACTTTGGAATCAACTATGTAAGACCTGAACTTTTCACATGCAAACACGACTGCTAAAAATTCCTTCTCCGTAGTAGCATAGTTTCTGTGGGCACTGTCTAGAGTTTTACTAGCTTATGAATAACATTCAACTTCTTATCGACTCTTTGCCCTAGAACAACACCAACAGCATAATCACTAGCATCACACATAATTTCAAAAGTAAGTTCCAATCAGGTGGTTGAACAATAGGTATAGTTATCAAAGCCCTCTTAAGTATTTCGAAGGCTTCCTCACAATCATCGTCAAAAACAAAAGGAATATCCTTTTGCAAGAGACTGGTAAGAGGCCTAGAAATCTTAGAGGAGTCTTTAATGAACCTTCTATAGAAACCAACATGACCAAGGATACTTCTTATACCTTTGATATCTGTGGGGTATGGCATTTTCTCGATTGCATCAACCTTAGCCTTATCGACTTCAATACCTATTTCAGAAATTTCATGTCCTAAGTTGATGCCTTCATTAACCATAAAGTGGCACTTCTCCCAATTCAAGACAAGATTGGTGTCTTTACATCTCTGTAATACTCGATCAAGGTTGCTGAGGCAATCATCAAAAGAAGACCCGTAAACGGAGAAGTCATCCATGAAAACCTCAACAATTTTTTCACAAAAGTCAGAGAATATAGCCATCATACATCTTTGAAAGGTGGCTGGTGCATTACACAAGCCAAAAGGCATACGTCTATAAGCAAAGGTACCGAAAGGGTAGATGAAAGTGGTTTTCTCCTGATCAAATTGTGCAACTGGTATTTGGGAGAAACCAGAATAACCATCTAGAAAGCAGAAGTGTGTTTGTTTAGACAACCTTTCTAGCATTTGGTTGATAAAAGGCAAAGTGTAATTATCTTTACTAGTAGCTTTATTCAATTTCCTAAAATCGATCACCATCCTATAGCCAGTAATAATCCTCTATGGGATCAATTCATCCTTATCATTAGGGACAATGGTAATGCCTCCCTTCTTAGGGACGCAATGCACCGGACTCACCTAATCGCTATGAGCAACAGGATAGATAATACCCGCTTCCAGGAGCTTTAGTATTTCTTTTCTTACTACTTCTTTCATCTTAGGATTTAATATCCTTTGATGATCAGCAACTGGTTTGAAGTCAGGATCAGTTTTAATCTTGTGCTGGCATAGAGTGGGACTAATGCCCTTAAGATCGTCAAGAGTATATCCAATAGCAGCACAATGCTTCCTCAGAGTTTTTAGCAACTTCTTTTCTTCATGCTCTGAGAGGCTAGCACTAATTATGACAGGGTATATCTCTTTTTCATGAAGATAAGCATACTTAAGAGTATCTGGCAACTGTTTAAGCTCGAACACAGGATCACCCTTTGGTGGGGGTGGATCCCCAAGCAGTTCAACAGGCAAGTTATTCGTAAGGATAGGATATTGTTCTAAGACAACTCTATCTATCTCATCCCTTTCATCCATATGCATATCGTTTTCATGCTCAAGCAAGTATTGCTCTAAGGGATCAGTAGGAGGCACGGCAATAGATGCTAAGGCAATAGTTTGATCCTTACTAGGCAACTCTTTTTCATGAGGTTGTCTACCAAACTTGGAGAAATTGAACTCATGTGACACACCTCCAAAGCCAACAGTGACAGTTTGCTTCTCACAGTCAACATGAGCATTAACAGTATTGAGAAAAGGTCTGCCAAATATGATGGGACAAAAGCTATCTTGGGTGGTAGCAAGAACGAGGAAATCAGCATGATTCTTTGTTTTACCACACAAGACTTCAATATCCCTAACAATTCCCACACGGCAGATAGTATCTCTATTGGCAAGCTGAATAGTGACATCAATTGGTTCTATCTCGACAGGTGCAATCTCGTCTTTAATTTCATCATATCAGGATTGAGGTATTGCACTAACTCTAGCACCCACGTCACATAAACCATGATAGAAATGATCTCCTATCTTAACAGAAACCACAGGCGTGCCAACAACAGGCCTATGTTTGTCTGTAGCGTGAGGTTTAGCAATTCTAGGAGCATCTTCATAGAAGTGAATATTATGTCCCTCAACATCGTCTGACAGGAGACCTTTGATAATAGCAATGCTAGGTTCAACTCTAATTTGCTCAGCGGGTGTAGGTGTTCTAATATAGCCTCTATGTATCACAGTTGAAGGTTTAGACCGATCCTTTATCCTAACAGGGAAAGGTTGTTTCTCAATGCAAGCAGTCGGAACAGCATGATCATTATAGGCAATGACTCTTTGTTCAACTGGAGTGGGTTTGACTACATTGACTTCTAAAGGAGGATGATATTTAAACCACTTCTCTTTGGGGAGATCAATATGAGCAGCAAATGATTCACACAGTGAAGCTACTATGTCAGAGTCAAGTCCATACTTAGCGCTAAAGTCACAAAAAGTATTTGTCTCAACAAAGGATTTAACGCAATCAAACGTGAAATTCATACATGACTCCTTACCTTCTTCAAGCTCCCAATCTTCAGAGTTGCGTTTAATTCTCTCCTATAAATTCCATTTGAAGTCAATATCTCTCTTCATAAAAGAACCAGTACAAGAAGTGTCGGGCATGGTGCGATCATCATGAGAAAGCCGATCATAGAAGTTCTGAATGATAATTTCTCTCGAGAGCTCATGATTGGGGCATAAATATAGCATTGATTTAAGCCTCCCCCAAGCTTGAGCAATGCGTTTTCTGTCACGAGGCCAAAAATTATAAATACAATTCCGATCACGATGTACTAAATGCATATGATAAAACTTTTGATGAAATTCCGATTTCAACCGAATGTAGTCCCATGATCCAGTATCATCACATAGCCTATGCCATGTCAACGCCTTATCCTTCAAAGATAAAGGAAAGACCTTCTTCTTGACCTCATCCTCGAGCAAACCTGCAAGCTTAAACAAACCACAAACTTCATCTACATAGATTAGATGCAAGTCTAGATGTGATGTTCCATCTCCTGTAAAAGGATTAGCCAGCAGTTTCTCAAGCATACCCGAAGGAAATTCAAAGCAAATATTTACAGTAGTTGCAGCAGGTTGAGGAGCAACTCTTTGTGATTCCGTTCGAGGTGAAGATACCCCGAACAAGCCCCTCAAAGGATTAGTATCCATAGTGACAAGTGACAATGAATTTCAGCACACTATATGAATGTTTCCTTACCAAGTTCCACTTACCAAAGGCGCTTCACTCCCCGACAATGCCGCCAGAAAAGAGTCTTGATGACCCACAAGTATAGGGGATCAATCATAGTCCTTTCGATAAGTAAGAGTGTCGAACCCAACAAGGAGCAGAAGGATCTGACAAGTAGTTTTCAGCAAGGTAAAATCTGCACGCAGTGAAATTGTTGGTAACAAGTGATTGTGTGGTGAGATGATTCGTAGCAAGAAACAAGTAACAAAAGTAGCAACGGTGCAGCAAAGTATCCGAATCCCTTTTGTAGCAAGGGACAAGCCTGGAAAAAGTCTTATAGGAGGAAAAACGCTCCCGAGGACACACGGGAATTTCTGTCATGCTAGTTTTCATCATGTTCATATGATTCACATTCGTTAGTTTGATAGTTTGATATGTGGGTGGACCGGAGCTTGGGTACTGCCCTTACTTGGACAAGCATCCCACTTATGATTAATCCCTCTCGCAAGCATCCGCAACTACGAAAGAAGAATTAAGACAAAGTCTAACCATAGCATTAAACTAGTGGATCCAAATCGGCCCTTACGAAGCAACACATAAACTAGGGTTTATGCTTCTATCACTCTAGCAACCCATCATCTACTTACTACTTCCCAATGCCTTCCTCTAGGCCCAAATAATGGTGAAGTGTTATGTATTCGACGTTCACATAACACCACTAGAGGAAAAACAACATACAACACATCAAATTACCGAACGAATACCAAATTCACATGACTACTATTAGCATGACTTATCCCATGTCCTCAGGAACAAAAGTAACTACTCACAAAGAATAATCATATTCATGACTAGAGAGGTAATGAGTAGCATCAAGGATCTGAACATAAACTCTTCCATCAAATAATCCAACTAGCGTCAACTACAAAGAGTAATCAACACTACTAGCAACCTTACAAGTACCAATCGGAGTCGCGAGAGGAAGATTGGTTACAAGTGATGAACTAGAGTTTGGAGATGAGATGGTGTTGATGAAGATGTTGATGGTGACGAGTCCCCTCCGATGAGAGGAGTGTTGGTGATGACGATGGTGACGATTTCCCCCTTCGGGAGGGAAGTTTCCCCGACAGGATCGTCCTGTCGGAGCTCTAGATTGGTTCTGCTCAAGTTCCGCCTCGTGCCGGCGGTGAATCCACGAAAAAGGTCCTCCCTGATTTTTTTCTAGACGAAACCCTTCATATAGGAGAAGAGGGGGGCCAGTGGGCCAGCATGCTGCCCACAAGCCTCCTTGGCGCGGCCTGGGGGGGGGGGGTGGCCGCACCGTGCAGGCTTGTGGCCACCTGCTGGCGCCCCTCTGGCTCTTCTTCGGCCCAGTATTTTTTATAAATCCGGAAAAAATGCTCGTTGATTTTTACGGCGTTTGGAGTTGTGCATAATAGGTATCTCAACTTTGCTCCACTTTCAGGCCAGAATTCCAGCTGCCGACATTCTCCCTCTTCATGTAAACCTTGCAAAATAAGAGAGAAAAGGCATAAGAATTGTACCGTGAAGTGAAATAACAACCCAAGAAGCGATAAATATCAACATGAAAACATGATGCAAAATGGACGTATCAGGTTCCAATGGATGTAGTTTTCTTAGGGTCCATTGAGTGTACGTGGAATTTGATAGATTCGTCCACCGGCTTGAAAGACGTAGATTTCAGTCGCTTGCCGAGGATTACATCGTCTTTGTCCACCACGGCCCACGCGACTGTTAGTTCTTCCACGACCAAGGTTTCGGCCAGTACCTCCAAGGCTAGGGATGTCGTCATATTTTTGTCTTGGAGCACTGAGTGAGGATCACTTTTTATCGTGATTATACCATTTGGCCCTGGCATTTTCAGCTTCATATACCCATAGTGTGATATGGCATGGGATCTTGTTAAGGCCTCCCGTCCTATCAGGGCGTGGTGGCCACTATGGAATGGCACGACGTGGAATCGGAGCTTCTGGGATCGGTAGTTATCAGGGGTACCGAATACGATGTCGAGTGTAATGCATCCTATATAGTGTGCTTCTTTGCTGGGGACTATGCGTTGGAAGGTGGTTGACCTTTGCCGGAATCGAGAGTCGTGAACTGCATTTTATCCAGCGTATCCTCCTAAATGAGGTTAAGGCCACTGCCCCGTCCATGAGTACTTTGCTGAGTCTGAAGCCTTCTACGATTGGGTTCAGAAATAGGGCAGCAGGTGTCTGGCCGGTGTTCGTTACCGGATCATCATCTAGGTCGAAGGTAATAGGTGTGTTTGACCAGGGGTTTGTCTCCACTACATGGTTCATTTGATTGAGCTCTCGAAAGGCTCTCTTTCGCCAGTTTGCCAAGGAGAATGTTTCAAAGATCGCTAGGATCTCCGCACTGTTGATCGATGGTGCCCTCGCCCCTTTGTGTCTTGATGTCTGGAGTATTATGATACGTCTCCAACATATCTATAATTTATGAAGTATTCATGCCATGTTTACAATAATTTTATATGATTTTGGTATGATTTTATTTGAACTAACCCGGACTGACGCTGTTTTCAGCAGATCTACCAGGGTTTTTTGTATAGAAATAAAAGTTCTCGGAATGAGCTGAAATTTTATGGAGAATATTTTTGGAAAATATAAAAATACTAGCGAAAGAATCAACCGGAGGGGGTCCACCACCTGGCCACAAGCAACGGGGTGCGCCCCTATCTTGTGGGAACCTCGGGCAACGCCTTGACGTGAGACTGACGCAAAAAATTACTATAAATAAAGAAACCTCCAGAAAGAAACCTAGATCAGGAGTTCCACCGCCGCAAGCCTCCAGAGCCACGAAAAACCAATCGGGAGCCCGTTCCAACACCGTGCCGGAGGGGGAAACCATCACCGGAGGCCATCTTCATCGTCCGACGGTCTCCATGACGAGGAGGGAGTAGTTCACCCTCGGGGTTGATGGTACGTACCAGTAGCTATGTGTTTGTTCTCTCTCTCTCTCTCTCGTGTTCTTGAGATGGCACGATCTTGATGTATCGCGAGCTTTATTAATATAGATGAATCATATGGAGTTTTCGCCTCTCTATCTTCTCGTGACGAATTGAGTTTTCCCTTAGAAGTTTTCTTATCGGATTGAGTCTTTAAGGATTCGAGAACACTTGATGTATGTCTTGTGATGGTATATCCGTGGTGACAATGGTGTGTTCTATTGATCCCCTTGATGTATGTTTTGGTGGTCAACTTCAGGGTTCCGTGACCTTGGGAATCTATGCATAGGGGTTGGCACATGTTGTCGTCTTGACTCTCCGGTAGAAACTTTGGGGCACTCGTTGAAGAGTTTTGTGTTGGATTGAACATGATGAATCTGAAATTGTGTGATGCATATTGTATAATCAAGCCCATGGGTACTTGTGGTGACATTGGAGTATCTAGGTGACATTAGGGTTTTGCTTGATTTGTATCTTAAGGTGTTATTTTAGTACGAACTCTAGGGTTGTTCGTGACATTTATAGGGTAGCTCATAAGATTGATCGCAAAAGATAACTTTGAGTTGGTTTCGTACCCTACAATAATTTCTTCATTTGTTCTTCGCTATTTGTGACTTTGGAGTGAACTCTTTGTCGCACGTGAGGGATTTATATATGATTCAACTATGTTAGTACTTTTGGGAGAACTTGCACTAGTGTAAGTATGGACCCTAGGCCTTGTTTCCTAGCATTTAGACAAAGTTTTGCTCGCTGTTTACTATTGAGTACCTTGCTGTTTTTATATTTTCAGATTACAAAAACCTATATCTACCATCGATATTACACTTGTATCACCATCTCTTCGCCGAACTAGTGCACCTATACAATTTACCATTGTATTGTGTGTGTTGGGGACACAAGAGACTCTTTGTTATTTGATTGCAGGGTTGCTTGAGAGAGAACATCTTCATCCTACGCCTCCCATGGATTGATAAACCTTAGGTCATCAACTTGAGGTAAACTTGCTATTGTCCTACAAAACTCTGGGCTTGGATGCCCAACATGAGTCTACAAGAAGAAGGTTGTGTAGTAGATATCAAGCTCTTTTCTGGCGCCGTTGCCGGGGAGGTGAGTGCTTGAAGGTATATATTTACATCTTGCAATTAAATATTTCAGTTTCTTGTTTTTTACTAGTTTGGTTATATAAAAGAAAACTAAAAAAATGGAATTGAGGTTGCCTCATATGCTTCATCTTTTCAATGTCTTTCGTGAAAATGATGGAAATGAAAATTGTTCTCAAGTGTTAGAAGAAGAAGTTATTAAAATGTTTGGCACTAAATCTAAGTGATCACCATGATTGCAATGTTGTTAGTATGAATTCTTTGATTGTCCATAGTACTAATGATGATTGCACTAGTCATGATAAAAAGATTTCTTGTAAGCATGTCAATTTTTGTGGAGTGCATAGAGTTCGTGAAGACATGCCTAAAAGGGAAGATAGATTTTGTAAGAGGCATAAGTATTTAGAAACTAAAAGGTTGCAAGAGAGGATACATGTTTGTGCTGAAAGACTTAATATTTCTCGCCGTCCTTGTGAACTTTGCAATGAAAGTGATCATTTTAATTTCCAATGTGGATTTGTCACATCCTTGACACTTTAAGCAAGTTAGCTTTGTGCTCATGTTTTCTTTGCATTGCATCTAGGAAATTTTCAACAAGAATAAAGTAAGTGGCGAAGGAAAACTCAAAACCCTAGCCACTTCTTTAAATAAAGGAAATCTCAAACTAGTTAAAATCAATGAACCCAAAATGGCCTCAAGAAAAGTTCAAACTTTCTGATAAATCATGAAAGTATATAAGCAATGAAGAAAACCTTTTTCTTGACACTTTAAGCATTTTAAATAAATGCAAAAAGCTACTGGTTTCAAGTTTTAAATTTGAAATCAGAAACTTTAAACTTTCAAAAATGTTGAAAACTTTAGGAATGATTGGAAATATTCCAACAAATATTCTAAGGTGCTCAACATAGTTTTTACAAACTATTTGGGAGCTGAAATAAATAGCAAATCAATTTCAGTATTTAAAACAGAAACAAAACAGAAAGAAAATGAGAAAACCTTACCTGACGCTCACCTGGCCCGGCCCATCTTCTTTTGTCGTCTTCCTCCCCCGCCAGTGGACAGCAGGAGGTGGCCGCCGCGTACTTCGGCGCGGCCACGCACCTGTGCGCCTGCCTGGCCGCCGCTTCGCGCTGGCAAGCACGGGGATAAGCTCCCCGAGCCCGTAGCTATCCATTCCCCAGCTCATTTCTCCCCCTCTCCTCTCGGTTCCCTCGATCCCCTCTGCCGCCATTGACAGGAGCTCGAGCTCGAGCTGCCCGTGCCCCTAGCCATAGGATCCTCTTTCTGAGTGTGTCGTTAGCTCCGCCTCGACGAGCTGGTCCACCCTGCAGAAGCCGAAGCCTCCCCGAGCCCTGCAACGCCTACGACACCGTCGTCTTCAACCATCGGCCACCAGCGAGCTCTGCTCGATTCGTCGCCCTCCGTGCTTCCCCGAGCCGTCTAAGCCCTCCTCTGCACTCCTCGTGAGCTTGCGCATCTTTCCCCTAAGATCTCCCCGTCGATCCCCTCCTCTAGGTCTAGTTCCATCGGAACCCGACGAGGACCGGCGCTGCAGCTCGTCGCCGGTAGCCCTCCGGTGAAGGGTTGGTCCGTCTGAGGCCACCAACAGCCTCAGGACATCACGTAGATGCTTTAGGAACCCAGCCCCGCGCATTTTGACCCTGTAATCGATGGCTTCGACAATGGCCGAACTTGGTCGCCGCCAAGCTCGTCGCCGGCGTTGATTCCGGCCACCCCAGCCCCTGGGGTTTGTCCCATCGTGCGCGCCGTCGAGTGGCCGTTCTCCCCGTGGTCTTTGCCGTGAGTTTGGCCATCGGAGGCGAGTTTTCGAAGCCCTCCACCATACTGGTGGTCGCCGGAGGCTCCCCGCCGGCGAGGAAGACCTCGCCGCCGGTGGATCTCAGCTGGCCTGAGCCACTAATGTGTGGGGCCAGCCTCTGGATAATCAGGAATAGTAAAAATAAAACCAAATAATTTAATAAGTCACTGACATGTGGGTCCAGTGAGATTAATTAGCTAATTAAGATTAATTCCAATCTAAAACAGTCCAGAGTCACTGACCAGTGGGTCCCACTAGTCAGGTTTGACTTTCAACAGGTGAGTTGACTTGCCGATGTCAGGCTGACGCAATAAAGGGGTTTTTCCAGTATAAAAATAAATCCAGAAATGTTTAAAACTTCTAAAATTCATAGAAATTAATCTGTAACTCAAATGAAAATAATTTATATATGAAAAAGTATCAGAAAAATTCAAGGAATCTGAATATGTCATTTTCAAACATGTTTGAAAATGTTACAGAACCCAAACATGTAGATTAATGAATAAGTTAATTCTTATAAATACTTTGTAGATGGAATTTGGAAAATATTTAAATTTCACTATAAATGACATGATCAAACACTGTCCTAATTACAAACCAGCAACCTAACATGTCATCCCATGCATGTTAACATCAAGTTGATCTGAGCATCAGGTCGAATCAATTAAAACGGTATCCGAGAATACCTCGTTTGAAGTGGTATTTGAATTTGATTCAAATCAACTTCAAACCTAATACATGTTAGCTATAATAGTTTACCATCTTGTATTCTCATGCGATGCTCATGCATCATCTTGATTGCATATGTTTGATATTGGTTGTTGTCATTTCTTTCGGTAGGCTCCGCTCCCCCGGATTCCACCGAATATCCGTCTGACGGATATTGTCACTCTTCGGAGCAACAAGGCAAGCAACCATTTTGATCATCCCGATAAATCCCATGTTCTTGCTCCTGCACTTACTTATTGCATTAGTTGAACCCACTTCCTTTGCATGACCTATCCTTGTCACAGTAAATAGCCGAACCTTGCAACCTAGCATACCCGGTAGTTGCTTGAGCCATGATCTGCCTTATCCTGCTATGCATGCTATGCTTAGAGTTGTGTATGGTCTGTCATCTGGGAGATGAACAAAATTGTGAGAATGTGTTCGGTAAGCAAAGGTTGTGTGTCGAACCTGATTTGGTAAAGGTACCGGTGAAAGGCTGTGTAGGAGTACATGGCGGGTTGTTTCATTGGAACCGTCCTTAGGAACTGAGTTCCGTGTATGTAATCCAAGACTAGATACTACCACACGTTGGGATACTTAATTGACCCTCTCGACTTATTAATCGCTTAGTGCTCGGTCCAGGAGTTGCAAGTAGTTTCTGGTGTTTATAGTCATGCTGTAGGCCGTGCATAGCGCTGACCTGAGAGGTGGGTTGTGATGCGGTAAGCAGTGGCACGCTGTACCAAGTGGCACCCGGATGGTGGGCTTGGGAACCCTGCGCACATCATTTGGGGCCGTGGCGGAAACCTCGGCTGGACTTCCGTGCGCGTTACACTCAGATAGGCGACAAACCTGGACTAGGTACTAGTGTGGTTAACGGTCGTGGCCGACTCCCTCACTGGGCTTCCTCTTGAAGGTTGCCGAGGTGCATGACGTGCACATGGCGATAAGTGGCGAGAGCGTGTGTGACGAAGTACACCCCTGCAGGGTTATGATCTATTCGAATAGCCGCGTCCGCGGATATGGACTACTTGGAGACATATGTTGTTCATAGATAACTTCAATGGCTACTAATAAAATTGTCAAGATAAGCGTGAGTGTCGTGGACGGCATTTCTGTAGGGAGATGGAATGATTCCACGATGGTGTATTGTTGTGGTTTTAGTGGACTCGTGTGCGAGAAATCAAGTTGTCAAAATTATTTAAAAATGCAAGTTGTCTAGCCACGAGTCAAATGCTGGCTTTCCGCATGAAACCCCACAATACCTTATTGATACTTTGCATGAGTAGTTAGTTATCCTAAAGTCTTGCTGAGTACCTTCGTACTCATGTTTGTTTAATAAATGTTGCAGAGGTTGCTAATGACCCTAATGGAGGGTTCTTCGTAGACATCAACGACGACGAGTAGCTGGTGTCCCAGC
Source organism: Hordeum vulgare subsp. vulgare (assembly GCF_904849725.1). Lineage (NCBI taxonomy): Eukaryota > Viridiplantae > Streptophyta > Magnoliopsida > Poales > Poaceae > Hordeum > Hordeum vulgare. The sequence goes on from NC_058521.1 coordinate 136,267,014, forward strand.
TACGATATGGCCCTATGTTGGGTCTGTAGTATCGTCAGGCCATGTGCCTTCTAGTTGCACCTGTCTGTACTCAGACAGTTTTAAACTCTTCCGCTGGCTTGTAACTGAATGACTACTATTATGGGTCGTGAGACCCTTATGTAATATTATGTGTGTGGCTCTTCCGAGCCTCTTAAATAAAGTTTGTATGTTTATGGTTATGTTGTGATGCCATCGATGTATCTATACATATCGGTATGCCATGCATACGTGTGTCGTACTTGATATGTATGGGGTTCGATTACCTAGTCTTGAACTTTAGTAGCACTCCTTACAAGGAAATGCCCCTTTGTGATCCAATGAGCATTGGTAGTTCACTACTGCTCCAGACACATTGGTTGACCGGCATGTGTCCTTCTTAGCTGTTGTGTCTGTCCCCTTTGGGGAAATGTCATGCGATGTAATGGAGTCCTTGTAGCCTTCTACGACTCGTCTACACTCGCTCATGACCGACGCCTGCTTTGTTGGGTCATGTATGCCTGTCCTTGTGCGGTACTGCCTCTTTGGTTTATGACTAGACTTGTCGATCCGGGTTCTTTGACATCGGAATGCTAGCGACACTATTGCATACGTGAGTCAAAAGACGCTAACGGTCCCGGCTAAGGTAAGGCTGCAGCCGTGGAGTTAACCGTGCGTGAGACCGCAAAGGGATGCGATGTGTTACAGGCTGGATTCCTATGGCTTATGATCGGGGTCCCGACAGGATTATTTCATGATCGAAATGTGTCCAAAAATTGTGATAACCTCATTACCTTTTAGCATCATAATGAACTTAGACTATTTTGGGGGTATGAAGAAATGAAACATAAAACTAAGGATGTTCCACCTTGGGTTCTCATGAAAATGATTGATTTTGATCTAAATGAAATCTATATGTATTGTGTGGTAAATTGCATTGAGAATCCTTATATTACCAGTTACTTACAGACAAGAAAACAAATAGAAGATGAAGAGAATACTAATAAAGGGGAAGAGGTTTCCCAATATCCTCCTATTTTTTCTTATGATGAATCAGGTAACGAGGATGAGCTTTTTATTCAACCAACCTCTTCAAAAAGAAGCTTCGAGGAATGAAATAAACCCACAAATAATGCGGCGAACAAGAAGAAAAGAATGAAAAGTAAAGGTAAAGAGGTATCTCTCCCAAATAATGTTGCTCCTATTATTGACAGGCCTCATGAGACTGAATCAAAAATAGTTGTGGAAGATGATACACTTGAGGACAATTTTGTTATGCCTATTACTTGTTGTGATAAGTATAATTGGGAAGATAATGATACTTCTTATAATCTTGGAAATATTTTTGGAACCAACGAGGATGATGATAATAATTGCTATACTATTGGTGTTAATCATACTATTAATGATGAGAGTGATTATGTTTATGATATACAAATCCTAAAGCTTGGGGATGCTATGTTTGATAAAAATGACATGTTTGAGAATTTATTTGCTCCAATTGATGTTTTTCCCAAGATTGGGGATGCTATGCTTAATGAAGATGATCTTTTTATTCCCCCTACTTTGTATGATCAAATTTGTTCTAATGATTGCATGCCTCCTACTTATGATGACTATTGTGATGATACTTATGCGATGCAAAAGAGTGATGATTTCTATTCTGATACTTGTCATAATTATGAATATCCTTTTACTAAATATTACTCTTTTAATGCGGAACCAATTTGCAGTTTCAATTCTTTTATGATACTCCCACTATTAGTCATGAGAAGAATTTTTCTTGTGTGGAGAGTAGTAAAATTTCTATGCTTGTAGATCACGAAAAGAATGACTTATGTTCTGGTTATATTGTGAAATTCCTTCATGATGCTACTGAAAATTATTATGAGGGAGGAACATATGCCTGTAGGAATTGCAATAATATCAAGTTTCCTCTCTATGTATTCGATGTTTTGAAGTTATGCTTGTTTTGCCTTCCTATGCTAGTTGATTCTTGCTCCCATAAATTATTTGTTCACAAAATCCCTATGCATAGGAAGTGGGTTAGACTTAAATGTGCTTTTCATGATATTCATGATGCTCTTTTGCATGTTATGATTATTATTCCTATGTGAGCATCATTTTAATCATCATGCATAGGAAGTGGGTTAGAGTTAAATATGCCATGCTTTAAAGAAAATCGCTTGTTGGGACACAACCCAACACTTCTACTTTCTATTTTTTGGTGTTCACATGATTAAGCTACTGTAGTAATCATGTTTCGTGCCTTTTATTTGAATAAAGTGCCAAGTAATTCCTTTGGGATAGTGTGGGTGATAGTTGACTTGATTTTGTGCAAAAACAGAAACATCTGCTATCAGTCCAGGAATTCTGTAAATTCACTGGAATGTGATTTTAATCTGTATTTTTTACACATGATTTATATACAAATTTCCTGGATTATCATAACTTTTCAGAATTTTTAGAGACATGGAAGTATGGTTACACTACAGATCTTCGCACATTGTTCAGTTTTTGACAGATCCTATTTTGGATGCATAGTTGCTTGTTTTAGTATTCCCATAGCTTATATTCAGTGATATATACTATGGGAATAGTAGAATACAGTAGGTATCATGTGGGAACAATTATGAATCTTGTCTTGACAGTACCTAAGTGAATGATCATTATTTATCATACTAACCCATCTCACGAAGTTCCGTTAAGTTTTGTGTGATTGAAGTTTTCAAGTTTTGGGTGAGACACTGATTTTAGGAGAATAAGGAGTGACAAGAACCAAAGCTTGGGGATTTCCAAGGCACCCAAACGTAATATCCAAGGATGACTCAAGCTCCTAAACTTGGGGATGCCCCGGAAGGCATCCCCTCTTTCGTCTTCAACATTATTCGTATATCTTACTTGGAGCTATATTTTTATTCGTCACGCAATATGAGTTTTGCTTGGAGCATCATTTTATTTTTTTGTTCTATGTTAGGTGTTATTTATAATCTTGTTTTTTAATAAAAATTTCCAATATTGCATTGGGATGCTTGCATTGCATGCTTTGATTTGTGTTGTGTAAAAACAGAAACTGGTGTTGCGGTGATTGAATTTTCATATTTTACTGGAAAGTGAAGTTTTTCTTGAAATTTTTACACAACGTTGTAATATAAATTTTATAGCATGTCCTAAATTTCTGTAGCGACCTGACTCAAAATGAGTCAAGCCTTTGTGTATTTGTGCCATCCCTGGATCAGTATGCTGGCACATCAATGTATATATCAAAGTGCAATCACATGTAAATAATGTAAAATTAATATATACCTCAAAATCTCAGTGGAAACAGTCAAGGGAGTGGAGTCCCAATAAACACCAATGACAGGTTGAGTGCAGACCGTAACCCTGAATCTTACTCTTACTCGTCGTAGAAGTATATCTGCAACATAAGACGTTGCAGACGTGTAGGTCAGCATATTGAATATACCGGCAAGTCACAAAAGAGAGGGGTGAATATATCCTCTATACTACATGCATATATGGCAGGTGGGGAAGTAGTTTAAGTTTTGCGTAAAGCAAATTTTTCCTACAACAAGAGAGAAGGTAAAATCAAAATTTACTACAAATGTTGGTTGTTAATGAGAAGGTTCCACCAACCATTTCTCATTCCCAAATTATCAATATTACCCACATCAATAAATTAACGGTGTCGAGAATTCCTCATAACTTCAGTTCCTTTGGCTCAAGTTGTCCATGACCGTGGACACGGCTAATCGATTAGGTTTGAGTACTCTGCAAAGTTTTGCACACGTTCCCCACAAGATTGATCGCCTCCATTGAAATCCTCGCACTTCAGGGTGTTTGAGAATCGGATGATCAAAACATGGTCTTTCAAAGGGTTCCTCTGAGACTCTGTCGGTGCCCATCCAATCCTACCATTCTTCTACATCTCGTAGCACCGCCCGTCCCGAGTTACCACAATGTCCAACCAAGCCAGAGCCCATAATGACTTGTGGATGTGCATATAAGCCTCGGGACTTGAAGTATCCATCCATCTCTTTATGCATGGGTGAAGCTTTCCGCAAGATGTCATGGTGCTTCCCCATGCATCTCGGGTCATCCACTGGCTTCCCCAGGGTGCCCATCTGAACCGTGCTTCACCTAGAGGTATACTGCATCATGAGGTCTTGAAAGTCTTGAAGTCTTCAGGTCTTGATTATTAAGTTCTCAAAATACTCATGATAAACACTCAACCAAGCCCCGTCTATTCGGGACATAGCAAATTAACGTCGCAACCAAAGTAACAAGGGTTTATGAGTGACTACCACATGATACTACATCAAGAACCAATTTTTTTTCAAAGTACCTACTTTGCATGCAATGGGTGAAGAAGGTTGATCTAATGCAATAAAACCATAGGTAAATTATGATCAATGTGAACTTTCCTGGTAAGGTTGATTAAGATAGATATCGCTCACAGGAAATAAGTTGATAGAACTATTCATCACTCTCCGATGAAATCTATATAATCAAGCGTAGTATTCACATAAGAAATCATACTAACAATCATTCTAACAATCCATATCACAAAAAACAAATAAAATTTATCCAATAGATCAAATCAAACAAGAATCCAAAATAAACTTCGAAGAAAACTATGGAGTCTTCTACTACAACAACACAAAATAGTTTTTCTCAAAATTAATCTTAACAGCAAATCAAACACTAAAATTGTAAAATAACAGAAAACAAAATATAAAATAACTAAGATAACAGAAAGTATTTTTCATAAAAAAAATATTAGCAAAAGAAGTAATTGAAAAGTTTTTGATAAACTCTACTTATGATCAAAACAATGTTAACCTTGAATTAAGTCAAAACAATTTCAACTTCAATACAAATTGTTGCTGATGTAAACAAAGTTAACATAGAATAAAACTCATAAAACAAAAAATATAAAGTATTTTCAAATACGAATTTAGTTTGGCAATGAAATCAATTTGCAAATTATTATTGAACTAGAATTGATTCCATCCAATCAAATAAAAATAAATAAAGTAAAAATTTGCTGTTGTTGTTGAAAATTTACTGGTAAATAAGAGAAAACAAAATATAACTTGTCACAATTACAAAAGAAAACATACTAATAGCAATTAAACAAAAGAAAAATCAATAAACCTAAAAAGAACTAAAACTGAATATGTTTTGCTTAAAATCATAATTTCTAATATTCTAAAAATTCTGAAATTATACCTACCGATAAATAAGATCACTAGTGATCAGTAGCGACAAGAATCAACTCAAAACCTATTTTTAAACTCGAGATAATCACAAAACAATGTTTGAATCAAATCCGTTTGAATTAAAATTTAAAATATTCAAACATGGTCAAATTTTATATCTATAGAAACTACACAAAATTTGTGACATGATGCAAAAAGTTTCACTAAAAAATAATCTAAAACATAAAAGATAAAAAGAAAACAAAACAGAACTATTCTGTTTTGAAACCAGAAAAAATAAAAAAAATAAAAAAGACTAGCTAACGGACAAGGCCACGTGGTGATCTTCTACTGGCTTAGAGGTGTGTGCGGGTGTTACTAATGAACAAACGGCTGCAATTTAGGAAAATAACAGAGCGGCTAAATATAACTACCAGAAAATTGAACGGTTTTATTAGATAAAACTGAAGGGGTATGATGATCTAATATAAGCCGTTGTTGCAGATCTAACGGTGGGGAAATCAAGGGAGTGCTCACCATGACTGGAGGGATCTCCGGCGAGGCTGACGGTGGCCGAAGGCGTGGTGGTGGCTGGGGGTGGCTCCGGTGGTCTTGGGGGCGGTGGAGATGACCAGGCGGCGGAGGAGACGCTCCAGCGTCGGTTCAAGGCATCGATGGGGTTCGGGGCGGTAGGAGCCTTGGGAAGCTTCCGCTCCGACCGAAGTTATGGCGAGGTGAGGCGGGTGCTGTGGCGAGGGGAGCTCAAGGGTTTGGGGCGGAACGGATTGCTTGGCAGCTGGGGCATTTATAGGCGGCCCTGGGGTGCTCGGAGGAAAGGGGTTCAACGAGATCTAGTCGTATCTGAGGCGGTGGCCGGCGAAGGCACGCGGTGGTCAGGGGAAGGAAGGTGGTGACCGAGGCAAGGCTCTGTTGGACATGGGGCCCAGTGTCAGCGAGGGAGAGATGAGTGTGGGCTGGCGGTCGGCCGATCATGAAAGGATTCAGATCTGGCGAAGGCATTCCTCCGGACCGAATACTTCCTAATGGGACACAATACTTTCCTAATAAAAACATTTATTACTTTAATACGTAAAACAAAAAAGGAAACTAAATTAAATAAAAAATCTATAATACTTTTATATAGGCATATTGTATATCAAAATTTGTAGAAATAGATTTTCTACAAGATGAACATATGTTCAGGCTCCAATAAAATCCTCACAAAATCCGATAATTCAAACAGTGCTATTGTTGTAAATAAAATGCACAGAAAACACTTTGAAAACACCAAAATGATTTCAAATACATTTCTATCCATTTTTATATTGAAGGGAATCATTTTACCCTATTTTCCATGTATTTATTTTGGGAGAAAAATAAATTTGAAAACCACTTGAAAATTTCTTGTGAAACATAATATAAAATATTTTCAAAATAGTCTTGTGAGTTTCATAAGTTCAAATATAATTCAATTCGCCCTTGGTTTGGAGTGTCATATTTCTCCTGTCAAGATTTTTGAACCAGGGCAAGGGGATTTGAATTCATTTAAACTTTTAAATAGAATCAATTATGAAATAGATTGTAGAAAAGGTTATTTTTACAAATCACCTTTTTTCCAAGTCCTTTGTTTTGAAGAAGTCATGTTATCTTCTCTCAGTGGTTTTGGATTGGAGGAAATTTCGAAAGTTCAAAAAGAAAAAGGGAAACTCATTTTACTCCCTCTCAGTTTTAATGTTTAAAAAGTTTCAAATCTCACTCAATTTCAGACAAGCATTCAAACAGTCAATCATTCTAGTAATTATTATAACATACCAAAATTTGGGATGTTACAATTTTAATAATTTTTGGAGTTACAGAAGTACAGTGTTTTCATAAATTTCTACAGACTGTTCTGTTTGGACATATTGTTGTCATAGTTTTGTTATCTACTTATCTTATAGTTTCCATAGCCTATATTGATAGATATAAATTGTGGAAATGTTAGTAAATAGTAGATGATGTTTGCAATTATTATGCAACTTGTCTTGGCAGTATATAAAGAGTTGATTTATTATTAAGTGCACTAACCTATCTCACGAGTTTTTTTCATGTTTTGTGTGGATGAAGTTTTTTAGAATAGGTGAAACCAGGATACGAGAGGATTGGACAACATACAAAAGCTCAAGATTAGGGAATCCCGAGGCTCCACAAGTAAATATTTCAAGAACTCTCAAGCATCTAAGCTTGGGGATGCTACACATCCCACCTCTCTTCATCAACTATCGGTTAGCCTATTTTGAGCCTAAATTTTTATTCATTCACATGATGCGTCCTATCTTGGAGTGCTATTTTTCTTTTGCTTGTTGTTTAAATAAAATACTTAGATCTCGAATCTTTATGAAGATAGAGAGATAAATTCCTCACATAGCTACTTAATTGTTTGACTACTCATTGATCTTCACTTATATGTTTTGGAGTAGTTTTGTCATTTACTTCCGTGCTTCACTTATATCCTATGAGTAAATGGTTGAACGAATTGAATATATTAAATCTGAAATTAAATATGCTTCATATACTTATCCCATGGGGAGTAATGACTTCACACATAATGAGTATAGGTGGTAAAATTTATTGAAAGTTAGCAAACACCGCATTGATCACTTGAACAATTCATGAAGAAATATTGAAGGAAGAGAGATTCCACATATAAATGTACTATCTTGGACATCTTCTATGATTGTGAGCTCATTAATTATTTTCAAACTTGAGTAAATTTGTTGGACAAGGAAGACAACTTAATGAGTTATGTTTGGGTATATTTGTGTAGAAGTTATATTGTTATGGATCCTCCAACATGTGGTGCTTGCTTGGACCTCATACTAGCCAAAACTTTCGCATCAAACAGAAATACTACTTGTGCATCCAAACACCCTTAAACCAGTTTTTCCATGAGAGTCCAATATACCTACCTATGGCTTGAGTAAGATCCTTCAAGTAAGTTGTCATCAGTGAAAAAAGCAATAAAAATTGCTCCTAAATATGTATGATCTTTTATTGTAAGGGAGATAAGCGTTGTACGATCTTGTGCTGGTAAAGAAATAAAAGCAACAGACTGCATAATAAAGGTTGCTATCACAAAGGGCAATACAACGTGACGTTCCTTTCCATTAAGGGTTTGCACATCCAAAAACAAAAAACGCATGACAACCTCTGCTTCCCTTTATGCAAGAGTGATGGTGATCTTCACCACTTCCTATATTTTTACTTTTTCTCTTGGCAAGCGTCATGTGTTGGGAATGATCTAGACATATATATCCACACAAATATATTTGATTATGAATTATTATTGTTGACAATTACCGACATGATAAATAAGTTGGGAGGTGAAACATTAAGCCCCTATCTTTCTCTGTGTTTGATGGATGTTATTTTTCTTAAAATATGCTTTGAGTGCCAATAATCATGGAAGGGTATGTGATAGTTGAGTATGTGGAATTTGCTAACACAAAGCTCTTACATAGACCCTTCTTGAAAATAAGATGAATTGCAATTGTTCGATGACTATTATTATGGTTTGTTAGTTTTGAAGAAACTTTTTGGTCTATCATGAGAAGTTTTATGATATGAGCTACTATTTATGGTTTATATTGATGCTAGAAAAAGTGATTGGAAGTATCATTGATCAAACTAGTGCATTTGTTAGCATTCACACTTCATAAATTATTCCTTTTATAATTTACCTACTCGAGGACGAGCAGGAATTAAGCTTGGGGATGTTGATACGTCTCCAACTTATCTATAATTTATGAAGTATTCATGTCATGTTTACATTAATGTTATATGATTTTGGTATGATTTGATTAGAACTAACCCAGACTGACGTTGTTTTCAGCAGAACTACCGTTGTGTTGTTTTGTATAGAAATAAAAGTTCTTAGAATGAGATGAAAATTTACGTAGAATATATTTGGAAAATCAAAAAATACCGGCGAAAGAATCAATCGGAGGGGGTCCACCACCTGGCCACAAGCAAAGGGGGCGCCCTCCTAGGACACGCCTCCTGTCTTGTGGGCCCCTCGAGCACCGCCTTGAAGTGAGACGGGAGCCAAAAATTCCTATAAATCAAGAAACCTAGATTGGGAGTTCCGCCACTGGAAGCCTCGAGAGCTACAACAAACCAATCGGGAGCCCGTTATGGAACCCTGCCAGTGGGGCAAACCATCACCAGAGGCCATCTTCATCATCCCGGTGGTCTCCATGACGAGGAGGGAGTAGTTCATCCTCGGGGCTGAGGGTATGTACGAGTAGCTATGTGTTTGATCTCCTTCTCTCTCGTGTTCTTGAGATGGCACAATCTTGATGTATCGCGAGCTTTATCAATATAGATGAATCATATGGAGTTTTCCCCTATCTATCTTCTTGTGATGTATTGAGTTTTCCCTTTGAAGTTTTCTTATCGGATTGAGTCTTTAAGTATTTGAGAACACTTGATGTATGTCTTGTGATGGGATATCCGTCGTGACAATGGGGTGTTCTATTGATCCACTTGATGTATGTTTTGGTGGTCAACTTGCGGGTTTTGTGACCTTGGGAATCTATGCATAGGGGTTGGCACATGTTGTTGTCTTGACTCTCCCGTAGAAACTATGGGGCACTCTTTGAAGTTCTTTTTGTTGGACTGAACATGATGAATCTTAAATTGTGTGATGCATATAGTATAATTAAGCCCATGGGTACTTGTGGTGACATTGGAGTATCTATGTGACATTAGGTTTTTGGTTGATGTGTAACTTAAGGTGTTATTTTAGTACGAACTCTAGGGTTGTTCATGACACTTATAGGGATAGCTCATAAGATTGAATGGAAAAGATAACTTTGATGTGGTTTCGTAACCTACAATAATTTCTTTGTTTGTTCTCCGCTCTTTGTGACTTTGGAGTGAACTCTTTGTCGCACGGGAGCGATTTATATATGATTCAACTATGTTAGTATTGTCGGGAGAAGTTGCACTAGTGAAAATATGGACCCTAGACCTTGTTTCCAAGCATTTAGACAATGTTTTGCTCGCTATTTACTATTTGTTACCTTGCTGTTTTTATATTTTCATATTACAAAAAACCTATATCTACCAGCCATATTACATTTTTGTCAACATTTCTTCGCCGAACTAGTGCACCTATACAATTTACCATTGTATTGGGTGTGTTGGGGACACAAGAGACTCTTTGTTATTTGATTGCAGGGTTGCTTGAGAGATACCATCTTCATCCTACACCTCCCACAGATTGATAAACCTTAGGTCATCCACTTGAGAGAAACTTGCTATTGTCCTATAGAACTCTGCGCTTGGAGGCCCAACACGAGTCTAGGAGAAGAAGGTAGTGTAGTAGACATCAGATTACTTCCCCACTTTTTGCGACTTTTCGGACAACCCAACAGGCTCGAAGGTTGTGTGTGGAAAGTGTATCCGATGAGATAAAGTGTATGGGGCACGGCTTGTCTAGTAGTGTGTCGAGGCTCAACTTGTCCCTTGATTTTCAATTATTTGTCTTTTCCGGTTGCTCGGAGGTAGCCTCTGCCGTTAACGGGAGAACTGCTTTATCAAAATTCGTGTGCCATGCTTGATGAAATTAGGCTCGATGCACATGTTTTGCATTTGCGAGGTGCTCTCCATGGCACAGTACTTGATTACCATGTTCGATAGTTCCACGAAGGTTTGAACCCAGCGACGGGCTAGGGCGTTGAGAACGCCCTCGTCCAGACAATGTGTCCCGAAGGCAGTAATTTTCTCATGGTCGCTGTTTCCTTCCCTTTTTTGAGGAAGGAGGAATCTCGCCCAAAAGTGGTGCACTGACTCACCCAATCTTTGAGTGACCATGGATGGGTTTGAACCGAACCCTAATCACAAGGGATGTTGAGGTTGGGTGGCGGTTGGGTTTAATTTTTGGATTCTCGTTGGCTGTGCTCTTGCGAGTTCGGTTGTCGCGTCCTTGATGGGACCGCGTACTGAACCAGCTACCAGCCTTGAATTATTCTCGGAGCCGAATAGAAGCTCCGGGTTGGCGAGTCTATTCGGGTGGTCGGCGTCTGGGATGTGTACTGTTGTTAGTTCCGATGATTGGTACGAGGAGCCCTTGACTGGGCGTTCAATAGTACTAACCAGATGTGTGATAAGCGGGATGTGAATTTCCTATTGTTAGGTCTAATCCCATTTGGATTTTAGATCGTTCCCTGACCATCAGTCATGCCCAAAACTTGGATCTGGTCGAGTAACCTGTGAGTAACCTGTGTAGTGTTGAGGTTTCGACAGTGCTTGCGCCGCTTGTGTGCTCGGGGATGATTGGTGTCCCTAATCCCTCGGCGGTACTTGAGGTCGCCTTTGGGGAGAGCTCGGCGGACGCGAGTTCAGTTGCCCCGAGCCCATTGGGCTTTAAGGCCGTATTAGGGACGAGATTTGTCTCGATGATTGGATTTACGGCCTCGTAGACCAAAGCATCGAGGTCTGGGTGCTCCTTCAATGGAGAGTAAAGCCTTGTTAATAGAAGGTCTCCCCGGCGTTCAGCGGTGAACTCTAGGCTCCCGAACCTGGCTTCCTGATCGAGGGCAAAATTTCTAATCTGACCGAGGTCGCCGGTCGGATCAGTATACAGAAGGACACTTCCAAACGCGAAGATTTGTCCGGGGATGAACAAGTCCCTCTTGCGGACCTCCTCGCTAATTAGCGGACGTGCCATCGAACCTGTTGGCAATCCCGCAGTGGAAATCTCAATGAAAGTGTCAATGTTAGTGTCAAAACCGCGAGATCTCATGTAGGGGGTCCCGAACTATGGACCTAGGATCGATGGGTTGTAGGAAGAAGCGGGAACAACGGTTTACCCAGGTTCGGGCCCTCCTATGGAGGTAATACCCTACGTCCTGCTTGATTGTATTGATGAAGATGCTTACATAGTAGAACTACCTCGAGATCATATTTGCTAAACCCTAGATGATTCAGCCCCCTCTACACGGATAGGGGTCTCTGGTTTATATAGACACCAAGGACCCTAGGGTTTACAAGTTATCGACTATAGTCGAGAATAGATGAGCTGCCCTAATCTTCCTAAGCTTGGAGCACACGTTATTCTTCGGAGCCTTCCTTCCTTCGTACGAAGTCGTCAACTATCCGGACTCTGATGATTCGGTCCATGGGCCAGCGCCCTGAGGACCCCTTAATTCATGACTCCATCAGCCCTTCTTGGGTTGTTGGTCCCCATGATGGCCCTGAAACCTTCTAGAACCTTCCCGGTACTCTACCAAAAAATTCCCAAACTTTTCCGAAACCCTGAATTTGACTTCCCATATATAAGTCTTTACCTCTTGACCATTCCGGAGGTCCTCTTGATGTCCTGGATCCCATCCAGGAATACAAACAACTTTTGGAATTTTCACTATTAATATCTCAACATTATACCAGAGCTCCCGAACGTTAAGCGTGCGACCCTACCGGTTCGGGGATCATGTGGAGATGATCGAGACACCTTTCTGGTCAATAACCAATAGCGGAAGCTGGATTCCCATATTGGTTCCTATATATTCCACGAAGATCTTCATCACTTGACCCACAATGTCAAGGATTTAGTTAATCCCGTATGCAATTCCCTTTGTCTAGCGGTACGTTACTTTCCCAAGATTTGATCGTCGGTATCTCCACACCTAGTTCAATCTCGTTACCAGCAAGTTTCTTTACTCGTTCTGTAATGCAAGACCCCGTGGCTAACTCCATAGTCACATTGCTTGCAAGCTTCTGTGGTGTTGATCTATGCCAACCCAACAGAGAACCTCAGAGATACATGTAGAGTACCTTTATGATCACCCAGTTACAAAGTGACGTTTGATACACACAAGGCATTCCTATGGTGTCAGAGAGTAGCTTTATCCAGGTCTTACTTTGAAAAACTCCTTTGGCATATGATACATCTCCCACGTATCTATAATTTTTTATTGTTCCATGCTATTATGTCATCATTTTAGAACACTTTTTATGTACTTATCTACCAATTTATATTATTTTTGAGCACTAACCTATTGACCCAGTGCCTCGTGTGAGTTGCTGTTTTCTGCGTGTTTTTCCACTTTTCGAGTTTCCAGTACCAAACGAAGTCCAATTGACCTGAAACTTTTTGTGATTTTTTTCTATACCAAAACAAGACCGTGGAGCATCGGAAGGAGGCAGGAGGGTGCATAAGGGCCCCACAAGCCAATAGGGCGCGCCCTAGGGGGACACCCTGATGGCTTGTGCCCCCCTCTTGGCTCTCCCGACTCCTTTCTTTGTCCTATAAATTCCTATCTACACTAAAAACAGTGCGGGAGGTCACGAAACATACGCTGCCGCAAGTCTCTGTTCCGAAGGGAGGTCATCTAGAGCTCTGTTCCGGCACTCCGATAGAGGGGGATCTATCATGGAGGGCTTTTTCATGAACCTTGGTGCCCTCAGGATGATGTGTGAGTAGGTCACAGCAGACCTACGGGTCCATAGCCAATACCTAGATGGAAATCTCTCTCTCTCTCTTTTATCTTCAATACAATGATCATGGCATCTTCACTTTGATCCATATGATGTAACTCTTTTTTACGGTGCGTTCGTTGGGATCCGATGAATTGTGGGGTTATGTTCACTTTATTTATGATAAATATTTGAGTCTTCGTAATTCGCGTTGATCTATTGAAATAGTTTGGCCAACTAGATTGATATTTCTTCGGTGAGAGAGGTGCATTGTAGTACGTTGAACCTAGCGAGTTTGTATATTCCAGTGACAAAAGGGGACAAGTCGTATCTTTGTGTTTCTGCAACTAAGGTTAAAACGATGGGGTTTATTCATATTGGTTGACTTTACTTTGTCTATATCATGTCATCTTTCTCCAAGCATTACTTCGTTTTTCATATACGTAGAGAGGCAAGCATAGAAGCGCTCTTAAAGTTAAGTAATAGTAATAGGTGCAGGCAGGAGTTGGCCTATTTGTTTATGGACGTGATGCCTATATTTACATGATAATTGCCATGAAAATCGCACAACTATCCTCTCTTCTATCAATTGCCCAACAATAATTTGTTTACCCACCGTGTGCTATTTTCATGAGAGATGCCATGAGGAAAAACTATGGCCCCGGGGTCTATTCACAACATATTGCTATAACCTCCAATACATTGCTGCCATTTATTTAATTTTGCATTTTAGAATTATCCATATACCTCATTTCCTTGCAAATAACTAGACCAAGGGGATTGACAACCCTCTTGCCCGCGTTGGGTGCAAGATCTTTGTTCTTTTGTGTGCAGCCGCTGAAGATGGTTGTGGTTGACATTCCTATTGGTTTGATAAACCTTGGTTTCATAACTAAGGGAAATATTTACCCGCATTGTGTTGCGATAACCTGTTCCTCTTCATGGAAAACCCAATGTAGATCACAAGTATCAGCAAGGATTTCTAGCGCCGCTGCCGGGGAATATCATCACCAACTATCAAGTTACTCCACGCAAAACTTCATTCACTTGCTCCTCTTTTTATTTGCTAGTATATTTAGTTTGTCTCATAAAAAAATACAAAAACACTTACCTTTGCTTTCTTAGCTTGTCACTAGATTGCATCCTCGCTCTCTAGTTTGCTTGTTACACTTGTCACTTTGCTTATTTAGTCACCATGTCTCAAGATACTGCTAAGTTGTGTGACTTCTCAAATATTAATAATAATGATTTTATTATTACTCCTATACGACCCACCACTAGTGCGTATGTTTTTGATATTAATGCTTCATTGCTAAATCTTGTCATGAAAGATCAATTTTCGGGAAGTCCTAATGAGGATCCCACTTTATGTCTCAATACTTTCGTGTAACTTTGTGATATGCAAAAGAAAAAGGACATGGCCAATGATGTCATGGAATTAAAATTATTTCCTTTTTTTGCTTAGAGATAAAGTAAAATCTTGGTTTTCAAGAAAGGAAAACTAAAATGAGTAAAAATATTTACATGGGAAAGTTCCCAGCAAGTAAAAAAAGAAATGTGAAATATTTTTTGATTTTCTACAAGTTTTTCAAACACACAAGAACAAGGCAACAAAATAAATCTAACAAGGATAGCACCATGCAAGAGTGTGAACACCGACAACTAGAATGTGTATGCATGAATGTAAAGTCGGTGGAAACACGTACTCCCGCAAGCTTAGGCTTTTGTCCTAGCTTGGTAATAACCAGCCATAGTAGCCTGGGTAATAGTCAATGTGGTAACTCATGGAAGCTCGTGGTGCAACCTCCACGACCTAACGGGCAACCTCCACTGCCGCTTTGTACTCATGCGCCTCCCTCTCATAGAAATAATATATTTCTTCTCCCTCATAATCAAAGAGGGAAGGTGGAGGCAAAATAACATGCACAATAGATTTCTTGTTAAACATTAGTTTGTAGTTATAATTAGTAGCGGTGGCCTTTATGAATTTGTGGTGCTTCATGGCCTCAAAGTCTAAATATTGAGTAGGAAGAATAGGATGACTAGACCGTGGTGCCACGCCACATGTCTTAGCTAAATGCGAGGCATAAATTCCTCCATAAAAATTGCCAATTTAAGAATTTCCTTGCAATCTACATGCTATGATTGCTCTAAGATTATAGCATTTAATTCTAGTTAACACAGTACACAGGAGACTCAAGTCTGGGGCACATAAGGTACTACAATCTTGGTTGCTCACTATGCATTTTCCGTTGAAGAGTGCTAGGTAACGAATTGTAGGAAAATGTGTACTATTTATTCTAACTTGAGTTACTCCCGTATCTTCGGCGAAGCAAATACAAGTTAAAAATGCCCCATATTCAGATTTTGGTGGTTCGACAAGTGAACCCCAACCTGGAATTCTACATGCATCATATAAATCATCTAGATACATGATGACAGTATTTTCGTAGAGGTTAAAGGAGACTCCGAATTCTCAATGATAAAATTCAAATCCCTTAGTGAAAGTTTTAGTAAGATGATAATGTTGCATGCACTTATCTGCGATAAAGGGTGCGAGCTCAGCATTATGAATATATCACTCAAATTCTTACTTAATGGATGCACCCAACATGAAGTCATCACTTGGCCAAAGGCATGATTTGGTGTGGTATTCTCGCACCAAACTTTCACTTGGTTCAGCACAAGACTATCATATCGGAGTCTCACCAGATGATGTCTTCGAGGACTTCCTCCTCGAATAACTCCTCTGGAACCAACTCATTATTCCTACATACAAATTTGTGAAATTTGGGTTAGAAAATAAAGTTAACAAAACTTCACAAGAACGATAGCAACTACTCATAGCAGTGCCTAGAGCCCAAAACAAACATTCAAACTACTTGGAAATTCAAAAATTCAACATGCAGGCTCATCTACAACAACTCCTAAAGTAGCTTATTACTTCTAAAATAAACCACTAAACCAAAACCAATTGGAGGAGTGGGGGAGTTACATACCAAGGAGCAATCACACAAAACAGTTTTAGAAATGGAGTTTCGAGCAAAGAGATCGAAATCCGCGGGTTTCAGAGCAAGAACACGAGAGAGAGAGAGAGAGAGAGAGAGAGAGAGAGAGGGAGATAGAGATAGATTGATTTTTTTCTAGAGGTAGGTGACGAAGTGAGGTGAAGGAATAAGTGAGCGGACCCTTAAGAGGCCCACTAGACACCTCGCCGTGCCAGGGGGCTGGCGAGCCTTGGTGTCTAGTGGCCCCTGGTTCACCCCCCGGTGCATTGTTTTTAGTGCGAGATATTCTCCAATATTTAGAAAACAAAATCGTGTAAAAATTCCAGGTGTTTTGGAGAACTTTTATTTTTGGGTATTTTTTTATTGTATGGAAAAATCATAAAAACAGGATAATCATGTCAATTATTGCTTTAAAATAAAAATAATAGGAACAGTAAAATGGATACGAAGAGTTGTGCCTACTGAATTCATCGAACTCATCCCTCTTGAAAATGATTCATTAACAAGGTCGATCAAGTCTTATTTACAACCACTTCCAATTAGCATGACCCCGAAGAATTTTCGTAAAACAATAAGTTATTGCAATGGGGATGTGCATATCCCCAATAATAAGTATATCATATTTATTTTTGGCTGTAGGTAAAGGTAGTTGAAAAACTTTCGTTGATGGTAGTCGGAGAATTTTCAATAACATTAACACCATCCACTTGAAATTCTTTACCATTGACATGAAAAGTGACCTTGCCTTTTTTGCAATCAATAACACCCCCTGTAGTATTCAAGAAATGTCTAGCACGGATAATTGACATGTTGTCATCCTCGAGCATATCAAGTATAACAAAGTCTATCAAAATGGGTAACATTTGCAACAACAACAGTTACATCCTCACAAATAGCGATAGGTATGTGATAACCCACAAGTATAGGGGATCGCAACAGTTTTCCAGGGTAGAGTTATCAACCCAAATTTATTGATTCGAGGGTGTGTGATAACCCACAAGTAGAGGGGAAGCTAAAGAATATTCTCAAGTATTAGCAGTTGAGTTGTCAATTCAACCACACCTGAAAGATTTAGTATCTACAGCAAAGTATCAGTAGCAAGGTAGTATGATAGCAGCAGTAGCAACAGTAACCAGCAACAATAGTGACAGTAATAGCAACAGAGTAACAGGAGTAGCAACAGAGTAACAGTAGCAGCAGTGACAACAGTAGCGAAAAGTAACGTAGCAAGGACCAGTAGGAAAGACTCGTAGGCATTGGATCGGTGATGGATGATTATGCCGGATGCTATTCATCATGTAACAGCTATAACACGGAGAGATTAGTGACTAGCTCGAGTTCGTCAATCTAATGTAGGCATGTATTCCGTAAGTAGTCATACGTGCTTAGGGAAAAGAATTTGCATGACATCTCTTGTCCATCCCTCCCGTGGCAGCGGGGTCCTAATGGAAACTACGGGATATTAAGGTTCTCCTTTTAATAAAGAACCGGACCAACGCATTAACACTTGGTGAATACATGAACTCCTCATACTATGGTCATCTCCGGGAGTGGTTCCGGCTATTGTCACTCCGGGGTTGCCGGGTCATAACACATAGTAGGTGACTACAACTTGCAAGGTAGGATCAAGAACACACATATATTAGCGACAACATAATAGGTTTAGATCTAAAATCATGGCACTTGGGCCCTAGTGACAAGCATTAAGCATGGCAAAGTAGTAGCAACATCAATCTCACAACATAGTGGATACTATGGATCAATCCCCATCAAAACTAACTCGATTACATGATAGATCTCATCCAACCCATCACCGTCCAGCAAGCCTACGATGAGATTACTCACGAACGGTGAAGAGCATCATGGAATTGGAGATGAAGGAAGGTTGGTGATGACGATGGCGACGATCTCCCCTCTCCGGAGCCCAGAACGGACTCCAGATCAACCCTCCAGATGAAGAACAGGAGGTGGCGGCGCCTCCGTATCGTAAAACATGATGAACCCTTCTTTTTGATTTTTTCCGGATGAAACGGACTGAACATAGATGGATTGAGAGGCGGTGGAGCTTTGTGGGCCCCACAAGCCTGCTAGGCGCGGCCAGGGGGGCCCGCGCCGGGTGGGCTTGTGGGCTCACGGTTCCACTTCCTCCGTTGATTCTTGCGCCAATATTTTCATAAATTCCAGAAAAATTCTCCGTAAATTTTCAGGTCATTCCGAGAACTTTTATTTCTACGCAAAAACAACACCATGGCAATTCTGCTGATAACAGCGTTAGTCCGGGTTAGTTCCATTCAAATCATGCAAATTAGAGTCCAAAATAAGGGCAAAAGAGTTCGGAAAAGTAGATACGATGGAGACGTATCAACTCCCCCAAGCTTAAAGCCTTGCTTGTCCTCGAGCAATTCAGTTGAAAAACTGAAGGAGACAAAAGAAAAACTTTTATGAACTCTGTTTGATCTTGTTGTTGCAACTATGTCTAACTCATAACCAGAATTTCAGCAAGATCACAAGCAAACCACATAAGCAAATGACATCTAGGTCTCACGGTAAACTAATGTCAATGGCATAATCAACTAGCGAGCAAATAATAATAAGTCTCAAACGTCAACACTTCAATCAAAACAATCATGAAGCAGTACGAACAGATGGTATCTCGCTAGCTCTTTCTGAGACCGCAAAACATAAACGCAGAGCACCTTCAAAGACCAAGGGCTGACTAAACATTGTAAATCATGGCAATGAAGATCGAGTCACAGTCATACTCAACACAGTTAAAAGCAAAGCATAAAAATGACAGAGGTGCTCTCTAATTGGTGCTTTTATAAGAGGAGGATGACTCAACAGGAACACAAATAGACAGGCCCTTCGTAGAGGGAAGCATTGATTTGCAGAGGGCCAGAGCCCAAGCTTTGAAAACAGAGATAATAATTTTGGGTGGCACGCTTTCATTGTCAACGCAATGACCAAGAGTTCTCACCATCTTCCACGCTACACATGCTATAGGCGGTTCCCAAACAGAAAAGTAAAGTTTTGACTCCCCCACCACAAATCAATCACACTCCACGACTAGGTGAATACTCGGGTGCCGTCCATACCAACATCAATCCAGAGGGGAGTTTTGTTTTCAATTATCTTTTCGATTTGAGCATGGAACTGGAAATTTAAATTACAGGCCCCTTTTCTCGTGAATGATAGTGAATAAACACATATCGAGGACAACACGCCTATCATGGAAGATACTGATAGCCCCCTGTCACCACATGAGCGGTTCGGGCATGCAAAATAGATTATTTCTTGAAGGTTCAAAGAGTGGCACATGCAAATTTACTTGGAACGGCAGGTAGATACCGCATGTAGGTAGGTATGGTGGACTCATATGGAACAACTTCGGTTTTATGGAAGTGGATGCACAAGCAGTATTCCCACTTAGTACAGGTGAAGGCTAGCAAAAGACTGGGAAGCGACCAACTAGAGAGCGACAACAGTCATCAAAATGCATTGAGATTAACTAACATTGAGTGCAAGCATGAGTAGGACATAAATCACCATGAACCTGAATATCATAGAGGCTATGTTGATTTTGTTTCAACTACATGCGTGAACATGCGCCAAGTCAAGCCACTTGATTCATTCAAAGGAGGATACCATCCTATCATACTACATCATAGTCATCTCAACATTCATGTGGGCATCCAAGACAAACCATTATAAGCTCCTAGCTAATTAAGCATGGCATCAGAAACTATGATCTCTAGGTTGTCATTGCATACATGTTCCTCTCACAACAAAGCTGAATCAAGAACGATGAGCTAGTCATATTTACAAAAACAAAATAGATCGAGTTCATACCAGCTTTTCCAGGCTCAGTCACTTCATCATATATCGTCATTATTGTCTTTCACTTGCACGACCGAACGATGTGAACAATAATAAGAGTGCTGGTGCATTGGACTAAGCTGGAATCTGTAGGAAAACACAAAGGAGAAGACAAAGTAATATGGATCTTTAACAGATAAACAAATATGCATGCGAGAGCCACTAAACATTGTAACAATGGTCTTCTACCTTGACGCAAAGAAAAAGAAAACTATTTACACGGGAAAGCTCCCAACAAGCAAAAGAAGAAAGGGAAAATATTTTTGGGTTTTCTCAAACTAGACACACACACGAAAAGAGAACAAGAAAAAGAAATAAACAAGCATGGATGATACAGTGGCAAAGTGTGAACACCGACAAACAAAGTGAAAGCATAAGCAAGAATATAAAGTCGGTGAGAAAAACGTACTCCCCCAAGCTTAGGCTTTTGGCCTAAGTTGGTCTACTACCAAGGATGGTCCGGGCGACACCCAAAATCATAATGGGGGTTATACGGGAGCGCTGCAGCCACTGCTTGAATAGCTGACTCACGGAGACGAGCAACCTTTGCCTCCCTCTCATACTCCTCTGCCTCTCCTTTGGTTATGTAATATCTCCATTTTACCTGAAAGTCAAAGAAGGCAGGAGGAGGAAAGGTAATATGGAAAACACGTTGTCGGTTAAATATTAAACGGTATAGGAGGGATTCATCATCCCTCTCAAGGAACTGGTAGCGTGTCAAAGCGACGCGGTCAAGGAAAGCTGTATAGAGCGGGGGATCTCCTTCGTGGATGGGTACTCCAAGAAAATTTGTTATGCGAGTGGCATAGATCCCACCAAAGAAATCCCCTTCATTAGCATTATTATTCAGCCTCCTTGCTATTATAGCTCCCATGTTGAAACTTCTATCACCCGTTACCACGCTCTTAAGAGTACTAAGGTCGGGTGCGCAGAGGTGACAATGCTCAATCTTGCCATTAATGCATCTGCCTATGAAGAGGGCAAAGTAATGCAAGGCAGGAAAATGAATGCTTCCCTTGGTAGCCTGTGTAATATCTCTAGTTTCTCCAACTGTTATCCCAGAGAAAAAATCTCTAACCAAAGACTTAGGAGGATCATTGAGACTACCCCAAATAGGTATCTTGCAAATTCTATTGAAATCCTCTAAATCCATGGTATACGATTTGTCATAGAGATCAAACAGTACAGATGTATCACGGCCAACTGAAAATCTAAATCTACGAACAAAAGAGGTAGTGAGAGCAACATATTGTTCACATTTATCGGAGATGAATTCTTCGAGTCCGACGTTGTGAACAAGTGTATCAAACTCGTCTTTGAAACCTGCCTCAATCATAAATTCATCAGAAGGCCATTCACATGGTTGTACCAGTGCGTTCCTTGGTTGGTAAGGATCGGGCTCCCGAATCGCAAGACGGGGAGCTCTCTTACTTGAGGAACCACCATGATAGTTTCTCCTGAACATCTTCCTTTTCTTAAATTTTCAGTGACTCTAAGGAAAAGTGAACAAGGATCAACTAAACTCGTAGCAACTACTCCACCAAGAGCATAGAGGCCATATTACGCATCAAAACTACTTGGGACCAGCTAAACTTAGCATGAAAAGCTCAAGAACATGGTCACCAAGGCAGCAAAAATACGCGAAGTATAAGGCACTAGAGCAAAAACTAATTCGAGCAATGGAGGAGTCACTTACCAAGGAGTAATTTCCCCAAAACAGTCCGGAGAATGGTGCTTTGAGCAAGGAGATCGAAAATCCCAGCAAGAAGAGCAAGAACACGGGTTTGAGCTATGAAACGATTTTTTCTGGAGGTAGGAGGAGCAGATGGGAGCTAGAATAAGTGGAGGAGGTGCACGTGGCCCCACAAGCCTGGGTGGCGCGGCTAGGGGGGTGCCCGCGCCTCTAGGGCTTGTGGCCCACTAGTGCAGCCCCCAGACTAGCTCTTCGTCTTAGTATTTTTCAAAAATTCCAGAAAAAATCATACTTTATTTTCACGGCATTCGGAGAACTTTTATTTTCGGGGTACTTTTTACGGGACACTAAAACAGAAAACAGGGAAAACTAAACTAAACCTATCATTTTTCTTCTAAGCAACCGAAGGTGAAAGCTTGGAACAGAGGTTTGTGACGCCTCGATTCATCCATCTCATGGTCATCGAAAGAAATCCGTCATCGAGGTTGATCAAGTCTCCTTGACAATCTTTTCGAATCACAAAAGAGAACGAAGAATTTTCGAATAGTCACTAGGTCACCTCAATAGGGATGTGTCTCTTCCCAACAAGCAAATCATACTTCATCTTGACACGAGGTATAGGGCATTGAAAGCTCCCAATAAGAATCGATGAAGTCTTCTCGATAGCATTGATGCAATGTACTCGATATTGTTTCTTCGGAAAGTGCACCGTATGCTCATTACGGTTGACATGGAAAGTGACATTGCATTTGTTGCAATCTATAACAGCCCCTGCAGTGTTTAAAAAGGGTCTTCCAAGGATGACCACCATGGCATCGTCCTCGGGAATATCCAAGATAACAAAGTCTGTTAAGATAGTGATGTTAGCAACCACAACAGGAACATCCTCGCAAATGCCAATAGGGAAAGCAGTTGATTTGTCGGCCATTTGCAGAGAGATTTCAGTGGGAGTCAACTTATCCAGTTCAAGTCTATGATAAAGAGAGAGAGGCATAACACTAACACCGGCTCCAAGGTCGCATAAAGCAGTTCTAACGTAGTTTCCTTTAATGGAACAAGGTATAGTGGGCACACCGGGATCACCTAGTTTCTTAGGAGTTCCACCCTTGAAGGTATAATTAGCGAGCATGGTGGAAATCTGAACGTCAGGTATCCTCCTCTTATTAGTCACAATATCTTTCATGTACTTGGAATACAGAGACATTTTGAGCATATCTGTCAAACGCATTTGGAGAAAAACATGTCTAATCATTTCAACGAATCGCTCAAAATCCTCACCATCCTTTTTCTGGGATGATTTGGGAGGAAAGGGCATGGGTTTCTAAACCCATGGTTCCCTTTCTTTACCATGCTTCCTAGCAATAAAGTCATTCTTGTCATATCTTCTATTCTTGGGCTGTGGGTTATCAAGATCAAGAGGTTCAATCTCCACATCCTTATCATTGCTAGGTTGAGCATCAACATGAACATCACTATTGATATTATCATTAGGCTCATGTTCATCACCAGATTGAGTTTCAGAATCAGAAACAGAGGCATCGTTTGGACTCTCAGGTGTACCAGCAACAGGGTTGCTAGCGTGAAAATTCCTATCATCTTTCTTCTTCTTTCCAGGATGACTAGGTGCATCAGTGCTCGCTCCTTGAGAATCTTGTTCCATTCTCTTCGGATGACCCTCAGGATACAAAGGTTCCTGGGTCATTCTACCGCCTCTAGTAACGACTTTGACAGAATTGTCATTCAACTCATTGAGCAAGTCATTTTGAGCCTTAAGTACTTGTTCTACCTGAGTAGTAACCATAGAGTCATGTTTACTCAGAAGCTTAAGATCATTGAAGTTTCTGTCCACACAAGCACTTAAATGACTAAGCATACAAGCATTCTGTTCCAATTGTCTGCTAACATAATCATTGAAATTCTGTTGTTTGACAACAAAGTTATCAAATTCATCCAGGCATAAGCTAGCAGGTTTATCAAAAGGAATATCACTCTCATCAAACCTATGCAGAGAATTTACTTCTACTACCTGTATTGGGTTATCAAGACCATGGATATCTTCGATAGGTGGTAGATTTTTGACATCTTCAGATTTAATGCCTTTCTCTCACATAGATTTCTTAGCTTCTTGCATATCTTCAGGACTGAGGAATAGAATACCTCTTTTATTCGGAGTTGGCTTTAGAGGTGGTTCGGGAATAGTCCAAGCATTCTCATTGCACAAGATGTTATTCAATAGGATCTCGGCTTGTTCTACAGTTCGTTCCCTAAAAACACAACCAGCACAACTATCGAGGTGGTCTCTAGAAGCATCGGTAAGTCCATTATAGAAGATATCAAGTATTTTATTCTTCTCAAGAGGGTGGTCAGGCAAAGCATTCAGTAGCTGGATGAGCCTCCCCCAAGCTTGTGGGAGACTCTCTTCTTCAGCTTGAGCAAAGTTGTATATTTCCTGCAAGGCAGCTTGCTTCTTATGGGCAGGGATTTTTTTCCAGAGAAGTAGTAGACCATATCTTGGGGCCTACGCACACAACCAGGAGCAAGAGAAGTGAACCAAGTCTTAGCATCATCCTTTAGCGAGAAAGGAAACAGCTTGAGGATATAGTAGTGGCAGATCTTTTCCTCACTAGTGAATAGGGTGGCTATATCGTGTAGTTTGGTAAGATGGGCTACAACCGTTTCAGACTCATAACCGTGAAAAGGATGTGATTCGACCAGAGTGATTAACTGAGGGTCGACGCAGAATTCATAATCCTTATCGGTCACAAAGATAGGCGAAGTAGCAAACTTTGGGTCGTATTTCATCCTAGCGTTCAAAGATTTTTCTTTCCACTTGAGCAGTAATTTCTCAACATCATAGCTATCCTTACACGCAAGAAAATCCTTAGCTATCACTCCCTCCATAACATAACACTCAGGCTTATCAGGCAATTCATGTCTAGGAGAGCTAGTTCTAGCACGCAAAATAGCAGGTTCTACTTCAATAGTATCAGCAGTTTCAGAAGTATCATCACATCTAGTAGCAACTCTAGCAATTTGTGAATCAAGGAATGCACCTAGTGGCAAAGCAGTATCAAGCATAGCATCATCAGGCAAAGCAGTATCAAGCATAGCATCATCATAAGCATCATGGGCAGTAGAAGTAGCATCATCAAGCACAAGCGACATATCAAGATTTCTAGCAGGAGGTGGTGTCGCAAACTTACTCATAACTGAAGGTGAATCAAGTGCGGAGCTAGATGGTAGTTCCTTACCTGTCCTCGTAGTTGAGGGCAAGTCTTTAGTTTTTGGATCTATCGGATTCCTCATAGTGACCAGCAGACGTAAATCCCAAGTGACTCAGAGAATATAGTTGTGTTTCCCCGGCTACGACGCCAGAAAAAGGTCTTGATAACCCATAAGTATAGGGGATCGTAACAGTTTTCGAAGGGTAGAGTATACAACCCAAATTTATTGATTCGACTCAAGGGGAAGCTAAAGAATATTCTCAAGTATTAGCAGTTGAGTTGTCAATTCAACCACACCTGAAAGATTTAGTATCAGAAGCAAAGTATCAGTAGCAAGGTAGTATGATAGCACCAGTAGCAACAGTAACCAGCAGCAATAGTGACAGCAGTAGCAACAGAGTAACAGTAGGAGCAGTGACAACAGTAGCGGCAAAGTAACGTAGCAAGGACCAGTAGGAAAGACTCGTAGGCATTGGATCGGTGATGGATGATTATGCCGGATGCTATTCATCATGTAACAACTATAATACGGAGAGATAAGTAACTAGCTCTAGTTCGTGAATCTATTGTAGGCATGTATTCCGTATGTAGTCATACGTGCTTAGGGAAAAGAACTTACATGACATCTATTGTCCATCCCTCCCGTGGCAGCGGGGTCCTAATGGAAACTATAGGATATTAAGGTTCTCCTTTTAATAAAGAACCGGACCAAAGCATTAACACTTGGTGAATACATGAACTCCTCATACTATGGTCATCTCCGGGAGTGCTTCCGGCTATTGTCACTCCGGGGTTGTCGGGTCATAACACATAGTAGGTGACTACAACTTGCAAGATAGGATCAAGAACACACATATATTGGCGACAACATAATAGGTTAAGATCTGAAATCATGGCACTCGGGCCCTAGTGACAAGCATTAAGCATGGCAAAGTAGTAGCAACATCAATCTCAGAACACAGTGGATACTAGGGATCAATCCCCGTCAAAACTAACTCGATTACATGATAGATCTCATCCAACCCATCACCGTCCACCAAGCCTACGATAAGATTACTCACGAACGGTGAAGAGCATCATGGAATTGGAGATGAAGGAAGGTTGGTGATGACGATGGCGACGATCTCCCCTCTCCGGAGCCCAGAACGGACTCCAAATCTGCCCTCTAGATGAAGAAAAGGAGGTGGCGGCGCCTCCGTATCGTAAAACACGATGAACCCTTATTTTTGATTTTTTTTCCAGATGAAACGGCCTAAATAGAGCTGGATTGAGAGGCGGTGGAGCTTTGTGGGCCCCACAAGCCTGCCAGACGCAGCTAGGGGGGGCGCCTGCTGGGCTTGTGGGCTCACGGCTCCACTTCCTCCGCTGATTCTTGCGCCAGTATTTTTCATAAATTCCAGAAAAATTCTCCGTAAATTTTCAGGTCATTCTGAGAACTTTTATTTCCGCGCAAAACAACACTATGGCAATTCTGCTGAAAACAGCGTTAGTCCGGGTTAGTTCAATTCAAATCATGCAAATTAGAGTCCAAAACATGGGCAAAAGAGTTCGGAAAAGTAGATACGATGGAGGCATATCAGTATGGCATTTGATTTGTCAGCAATTTGCAATGAAATTTGAGTAGGTGTGAGTTTTTTCAAGTCTAGTATTTTGTGTAAAGATCAAGGTAGAACACTAACACCAACTCTTAGATTAGATAAAGTAGTTTTCACATAGTTATTTTTGATGGAATATGGTATAGTTGGTATTCCTAGTTCTCCTAGTTTTTTAGGTACTCCATCCTTAAAAGTATAATTACCAAGCATGGTAGAGATTTCAGCTTCAGGTATTTTTATTTTATTTTTTATGATGTCTTTCATGTACTTATCATAAGGTACCATCTTTAAAAGATCAGTTAAATGAGTACGCAAAAATATTGGCCTAAGCATTTCAGCAAAGCGTTCAAGTTCTTCAACTTCTTTTTTCTTAGTTGGTTTAGGTGGATAAGTCATGGGTTTTTGAACCCATGGCTCTCTTTATTTGCCATGCTTTCTTGCAACAAAATCTCATTTATCATAACGTTTATTTTTAGGTTGTGGGTTATGAAGATCAATAGTAGGTTCTATCTCAACATCATTATATGGTTCTTTATCAATGTCAGGTTAAGTATCTACATGAGCATCATAATTATCTTTTCATTATCACTAGGTGAATGCTCACTACCAGATTGAATTTCAGCATCAGAGATAGAGGTATCACTAGCATTAGCAAAAGGTTTTTCTACTTAAGGTTCACTAGAAGTATGCAACGTCCTATCATTTTTCTTTTTCTTTTTATGCCTAGAAGGACTAGGTGCATCAATATTAATTCTTTGTGAATCTTGTTTATTCTTTTAGGATGACCTTTTAGATATAGTGGATCTTGAATCATTGTTCCTCCTGTAGTCATTACTCTAACAACATGATCATTCATATTATTAGTCATTTCATGAAGTAACTCACTTTGAGATTTAGCAACTTGTTCTAATTGGGTTTGAACCATATAAGCATGTTTTCCTACACCTCTTACATCATGTTGATTCTAAATAACAAGTCACTTAAGCGAGGAATCATGTGAGAGTTTTGTTTCAATTGTTTCATAACATAGGAATTGAAATAATCTTGATTTATAATATAATTATCAAACTCATATAAGTATTAACTAGGATATTTATTGTAAGGGATGTCACCTTCATCAAACTTTAGAATAGAATTTATCTTCACCACATGTGGTGGTGTTTTGATACCATGGATTTCCTTGATAGGTGGTAAATTCTTAATATCTTCAGCTTTAATGCCTTTCTCCTTCATACATTTCTTTTCCTCTTGCATAGTTTCACGGCTTAGGAATAAGACACCTCTCTTCTTTGGAGTAGGCTTAGGAGGTGGTTGAGGAAGTGTCCATTCATCATAATTCTTCAATATATTAGTCAACAATTCCTCAGCTTGTTCGATAGTTCGTTCCCTGAAAAGAAAACCGGCAGTTAGTCCATTATAAAATATATCAAGTATTTCATCTCTTCTTAAGAGGATGATGAGGCAAAGCATTAAGTAATTGGATAAGCCTCCCCCAAGCTTGTGGGTGACTTTCTTCTTCAAATTGCACAAAGTTAAACGTTTCTTTTAAGGGAACTTGTTTCTTATGAGGAGGAAAGTATTTTTCGCACAAGTAGTATATCATATCCTGGGGACTACGTACACAATCAGGAGCAAGTGTATTATACCAAATCTTAGCATCGCTCTTTAATGAGAATGGAAATAATTTGAGGACATAGTAGTAGTGAATTTTCTCATCATTAGTAAATAGGGTGGCTATATCATTTAGCTTAGTGAGATGTGCCAAAACAGTTTCATTTTCATAGCCATGAAAAGGATCAGATTCAACCAAAGTAATTATCTCTGGGTCGACAGAGAATTCATAATCCTTATTGGTAACAAAGATAGGTGTAGTAGCAAACTTAGGATCATAGTTCATTCTAGCATTCAAATATTTTTATTTCAACTTGCATAGTAGTTTCTTAATATCTTATCTATCCTTACAAGCAAGAAAGTCTCTAGGAACTTCTTCATCGATAACATAACCTTCACATATTTTAGGCATTTCAGTTCTAGTTAATCGTGCCTAAAAGGTATTTCAATATTTTCAGTAGCAAAGACTTCATCAGTTTCAAAAGTATCATCAATTTCGGCATGCTCAGTTTCTTTAGCTCTAGCAAGTTGTTCATCAAGAAATTCACCTAGTGGCATAGTATCATCAAGAAAGCTACT
This sequence comes from Hordeum vulgare subsp. vulgare, assembly GCF_904849725.1. Classification (NCBI taxonomy): domain Eukaryota; kingdom Viridiplantae; phylum Streptophyta; class Magnoliopsida; order Poales; family Poaceae; genus Hordeum; species Hordeum vulgare. The sequence goes on from NC_058521.1 coordinate 136,296,258, forward strand.
CGCATCATAAAAGCATAACTCATAGCACACGTAGCATCATCAATTACTTGCAACATATGAGGATTAATAGAATGTGGTGGTGGTGTGGAAAGTCTATTAAAAGCGGAGGATTAATCAAGTGCAGAGCTAGATGGCAGTTCCTTACCTCCCCTCATCTTAAGGAAATGATCTTGGTTCTTGGATCTATCAAATTCTTCATAGTGATCAATAAATAGATATCCCAAGTAACTCAACAAATATAGCAATGCTCCCCGGCAACGGCGCCACAAAACGTTCTTGATCACCCACAAGTATATGGGTTCACGATAGTTTTCGAGGGTAGAGTATTGAACCCAAATTTGTAGATTCGACACAAGGGGAGCCAAAGAATATTTGCAGGTATTAGCAGTTGAGTTGTCAATTCAACCACACTTGGAGATTTAGTATCAGCAACATAGTGACGAGTAGCACAGTAATATGATAGTTTTGATAGCAGTGGTAACAATAGTAGCAATAACGGTAAGAGTGATAATAGTTTTGTAGCAGTTGTAACAATAGTAGCAATAGTAGTAACTTAGCAAGCACAATATGTGGAGAACTCGTAGGCACTGGATTGGTGATTTTGCGGGATAATATTCATCATATAATAGTCACAACATAGGGCTACATAGAACTAGATCCCATTCATCCATATAATGTAGGCATGTATTCCGTAAATAGTCATACATGCTTATGGAAAATAACTTGCATGACATCTTTTGTTCTACCCACCCATGGTAGCTGGGTCCATAAGGAAACTAAGGGATAATAAGGCCTCCTTTTAATAGAGAACCGGAACATGTTGGAAATATGCCCGAGAGGCAATAATAAAATAGTTATTATTTTATTCCCTTATTCGCGATAATCGTTTATTATCCATGCTAGAATTCTATTGATTGGAAACTCAAATACAAGTGTGCATACATAGACAACATACTACCCTAGTGAGCCTCTACGGACTAGCTCGTTGATCAAAGATGGTCAAGGTTTTTCTGATCATAAACATGAGTTGTAGTTTGATAATGGGATCACATCATTAGGAGAATGATGTGATGGAAAAGACCCAAATATGAACGTAGCATATGATCGTGACAGTTTATTGCTAGTATTTTCTGCATGTCAAGTATCTGTATCTATGACCATGAGACTATGCAACTCCAAGACACCGGAGGAATGCCTTGTGTGTATCAAACGTCACAACGTAACTGGGTGAATATAAAGGTGCTCTAGAGGTATCTCCGAGGGTGTCTGTTCGATTGGCATGAATCGAGACTTGGATTTGTCACTCCGTATGACGGAGAGGTATCTCTAGGGACCACTCGATAATATAACATTGTCGGATTCGGGGTTCCGCAAAACCCTAAAGATTCGTAACCAGGGGCGCACACGGAGACCACTTGGTAGCTTCGGTTCACCTGACTTGCTACTCGATGGACAAGGGAGAGAACTCACTCGACAGTGAGGAAGACACACAACACGGCAGTTTACCTAGGTTTGGGCTGCTCGGAAGCGTAATACCCTACTCGTGCTTTGGTGGATTGCCACCTGTGGGGGTTGGTGGATGAACTAGTACAGTGATCGTGAGCCTCCGAAGGCTGGGTGGCTATGTGTGATGCTAGTGTGTGAATGAATGGATCCCTCTCTACGAAGCAACCGATCCTCTATATATAGTAGCAGCCCCGGTCCTCTTCCCTTATCATTTTGGTGGGAAGGAATACCACAGTGGCCAATTTCGAAGGGGAACAGGGGAACATGCTCCCCTGCCCAAAGGTGGTCTTGGCCTACAAAGTGGCTGCCCGCGCAGCAGGGACGGGCCCGGGGACGACGTCTGTCCTCCTGGCGGGTGGCGACGGCCTTGTTGCACCAGAAAGGAAACCTTTGGAAGATGCCTTGGGAACCCCTGTACGTCCTTGCCCCATTTGCACTAAAGGGGAAACTGGACCGTCCTGTTGTCTGCTGCTCGCCTGTTGATACGTCCATTTTGCATCATATTTTCATGTTGATATTTATCGCTTCTTGGGCTGTTATTTCACTTCACTGTACAATTCTTATGCCTTTTCTCTCTTATTTTGCAAGGTTTACATGAAGAGGGAGAATACCGGCAACTGGAAATCTGGCCTGAAAGTGGAGCAAGTTTGAGATACCGATTCTGCACAACTCCAAACGTCGTAAAAATCAACGAGGATTTTTTCCCGATTTATAAAAAATACTGGGCCGAAGAAGTACCAGAGGGGGGGGGTGCAGGTGGCCACAAGCCTGCACGGCGCGGCCACCCCCCCAGGCCGCGCCATGAATGCTTGTGGGCACCCTTCAGGCCCACTTGCCCCCCTCTTTTTCTATATGAAGGGTTTCGTCCAGGAAAAACTCAAGGAGGAGCTTTTTTGTGGTTTCGCTGCCGCCACGAGGCGGAACTTGACCAAAACCAATCTAGACTTCCGGCAGGACGATCCTGCCGGGGAAACTTCCCTCCGAGAGGGGGAAATCGTTGCCATCATCATCACCAACACTCCTCTCATCGGAAGGGACTCATAACCATCAACATCTTCAGCAGCACCATCTCATCTCCAAACCCTAGTTCATCTTGTAACCAATCTCCGTCTCGTGACTCCGATTGGTACTTGTAAGGTTGCTAGTAGTGTTGATTACTCTTTGTAGTTGATTCTATTTGGATTACTTGGTGGAAGAGTTTATGTTCAGATCCTTGATGCTATTCATTACCTCTCTGGTCATGAACATGATTATGCTTTGTGATTAGTTACTTTTGTTCCTGAGGACATGGGATAAGTCATGCTAATAATAGTCATGTGAATTTGGTATTCGTTCGGTAATTTGATATGTTGTATGTTGTTTTTCCTCTAGTGATGTTATGTGAACGTCGACTACATAAAACTTCACCATTATTAGGGCCTAGAGGAAGGCATTGGGAAGTAGTAAGTAGATGATGGGTTGCTAGAGTGACAGAAGCTTAAACCCTAGTTTATGCGTTGCTTCGTAAGGGGCTGATTTGGATCCACTAGTTTAATGCTATGGTTAGACTTTGTCTTAATTCTTCTTTCATAGTTGTGGATTCTTGCGAGAGGGTTTAATAATAAGTGGGATGCTTGTCCAAGTAAGGGCAGTACCCAAGCGCCGGTCCACCCACATATCAAACTATCAAAGTAACGAACGCGAATCATATGAACATGATGAAAACTAGCATGATAGAAATTCCCGTATGTCCTCAGGAGCATTTTTCCTCCTATAAGACTTTGTCCAGGCTTGTCCCTTGCTACAAAAGGGATTGGGCCACTTTGCTGCATCATTGCTACTTTTGTTACTTGTTGCTTGCTACGAATCATCTCACCACACAATCACTTGTTACCGACAATTTGAGTGCCTGCAGATTTTACCTTGCTGAAAACCACTTGTGAGATCCTTCTGCTCCTCGTTGGGTTCGACAATCTTACTTATCAAAAGGACTACGATTGTGCCCCTATACTTTTGGGTCATCAAGACTCTTTTCTGGTGCCGTTGCCGGGGACTGAAGCGCCTTTGGCAAGTGGAACTTGGTAAGGAAACATTCATATAGTGTGCTGAAATTTGTTGTCACTTGTCACTATGGATACTAATCCTTTGAGGGGCTTGTTCGGGGTATCTTCACCTCGAACGGAAGCACAAAGAGTTGCTCCTCAACCTGCTGCACCTGCTGAAAATATTTTCTTTGAATTTTCTTCGGGTATGCTTGAGAAACTGCTGGCTAATCCTTTTACACGAGATGGAACATCACATCCACACTTGCATCTAATCTATGTAGATGAGGTCTGTGGTTTATTTAAACTTGCAGATGTGCCCGAGGATGAGGTCAAGAAGAAGGTCTTTGCTTTATCTTTGAAGGATAAGGCGTTGACATGGTATAGGCTATGTGATGATACTGGATCATGGGACTACAATCGGTTGAAATTGGAATTTCATCAAAAGTTTTATCGTATGCATTTAGTACATCGTGATCGGAATTATATTTATAATTTTTGGCCTCGTGACAGAGAAAGCATCGCTCAGTCTTGGGGTAGGCTTAAATCAATGCTATATTCATTCCCCAATCATGATCTCTCAAGAGAAATTATCATTGAGAACTACCATGCTCGACTTTCTCATGATGATCGCACCATGCTTGACACTTCTTGTACCGGTTCTTTTATGAAGAGAGATATTGACTTCAAATGGAATTTATTGGATAGAATTAAACACAACTCTGAAGATTGGGAGCTTGAAGAAGGTAAGGAGTTAAGTATGAATTTCACTTTTGATTGCGTTAAATCCTTTGTTGAGATAAATACTTTTTGTGACTTTAGCGCTAAGGATGGACTTGACTCTGAGATAGTAGCTTCATTGTGTGAATCCTTTGCTGCTCATATTGATCTCCCCAAAGAGAAGTGGTTTAAATATCATGCTCTGTTAGAATTCAATGTAGTTAAACCCACTCCAGTTGAAGCGAGAGTCATTGCCTATAATGATCCTGTGGTTCCCAGTGCTTACATTGAGAAACCACCTTTCGCTGTTAGAATAAAGGATCATTCTAAAGCTTCAACTGTGATACGTAGAGGCTATATTAGAACACCTACACCCCCTGAGCAAATTAGAGTTGAACCTAGCATTGCTATTATCAAAGATCTTCTGTCTGAAGAAGTTGAGGGATATAATATTCACTTCTGTGAAGATGCTGCTAGAATTGCTAAACCTCACGTTAGAGACAAACATAGGCCTGTTGTTGGCATGCCTGTGGTTTCTGTTAAGATAGGAGATCATTGTTATCATGGTTTATGTGACATGGGTGCTAGTGTTAGTGCAATACCTCAATGCTTATATGATGAAATCAAAGAAGAGATTGCACCTGTTGAGATAGAACCAATTGATGTCACTATTCAGCTTGTCAATAGAGATATTATATGCCCTGTAGGAATTGTTAGGGATGTTGAAGTGTTGTGTGGTAGCTTTTGTCCCATCATATTTGGTAGACCTTTTCTCAATACCGTTAATGCTCATATTGACTGTGAGAAGCAAACTATCACTGTTGGCTTTGAAGGTGTGTCACATGAGTTCAATTTCTCCAAGTTTGGTAGACAACCTCATGAAAAGGAGTTGCCTAGTAGGGATGAAACTATTGCCTTAGCTTCTATAGCCGTGCCTCCTACTGATCCCTTAGAGCAATACTGTCTTGAGAATGAAAATGATATGCATATGGCTGAAAGGGATGAAATAGATAGAGTTGTCTTAGAATAATATCATATCCTTAAGAATAACTTTCCTGTTGAATAATATCAAGGGTGATCCTGTGTTCGAGTTTAAACAGTTGCCTGATACTCTTAAGTATGCCTATCTTGATGAAAAGGAGATATATCCTGTAATTATTAGTGCTAGCCTCTCAGAGCATGAAGAAAAGAAGTTACTCAAAACTCTGAGGAAGCACCGTGCTGCTATTGGATATACTCTTGACGATCTTAAGGGCATTAGTCCCACTCTACGCCAGCACAAGATTAAAACCGATCCTGATTTCAAACCAGTCGCTGGTCATCAAAGGAGATTGAATCCTAAGATGAAAGAAGTAGTAAGAAAAGAAATACTAAAGCTCCTGGAAGCGGGTATTATCTATCCTGTTGCTCATAGCGATTGGATGAGTCCGGTGCATTGCGTCCCTAAGAAGGGAGGCATTACCGTTGTCCCTAATGATAAGGATGAATTGATCCCACACAGGATTATTACTGGCTATAGGATGGTGATTGATTTTAGAAAGTTGAATAAAGCCAGTAGGAAAGATCATTACCCTTTGTCTTTTATCGACCAAATGCTAGAAAGGTTGTCTAAACACACACACTTTTGCTTTCTAGACGGTCATTCTGGTTTCTCCCAAATACCAGTTGCACAACCTGATCAGGAGAAAACCACTTTCACCTGCCCTTTCGGTACCTTTGCTTATAGACGTATGTCTTTTGGCTTATGTAATGCACGTCCCACCTTTCAAAGATGTATGATGGGTATATTCGCTGACTTTTGTGAAAAGATTTTTGAGGTTTTCATAGAAGACTTCTCCGTTTACGGGTCTTCCTTTGATGATTGCCTCAGCACCCTTGATCGAGTCTTACAGAGATGTAAAGACACCAATCTTGTCTTGAATTGGGAGAAGTGCCACTTTATGGTTAATGAAGGCATCGTCTAAGGACATAAAATTTATGAAAGAGGTATTGAAGTCGATAAGTGTCACACCCTGTTTTTCATCACAAGTATTTTATGTTGCAAAAACCAGAGCTTGTTAAAACTTTTTTTCAAATAATGTTGTGAGTGCAATGTCAGCCCTTGTATGAGTGAATGCTTGCTTGATTGATGACTCAAACCCACGAAAAACTTATTATTTTGCTCTCTTCACAAACCCTTTTTCCTTTATATCAAGATCACCTTCATCATGTTGGGATACACTACTAGCTCATGAAGCCTAGTGGCACTTCCAACCAAAGTTGGTGATCTGATCCAGATATTATTTTCATTCATTAAAAACATTAATTGGTGATTTAAAATATTATTTTCCTATTTTTTATTTATGTCTGTTTCGAAGGCCAGGAATGATATTCCCACAAGGAAAATTGCTTTCTGCCTTAGAAAATTCTGAGTAAATTCATGGAAGCTGAGAAGGACATATATTTTCCATATATAAGATTTTCAACCATAGTTTATATTAATATTATTTGAGTAAAACCCTGAAAACCATTTATGTCTGTTTTAGCTTTTTGAGATGTTTCCAAAGGAAATGATCTCAATAAATTCCCGTTAAATTACAGGAGCCCTCCCAAGCCATATTAGGTGCTCACATAAAATCTCACCTTGATCCAAGGTGGGGAAGTGCACCCAATGAGCCCAAAACCCTCTCTGTCCAGAGAAGAGTTGGAACAACTCTACATTGCAAAGTTTCTCCAATGGAGGTGAAACTTTGCACAGGTTTTTGACACCCCAAATGAGGACTTCACACCAAAAATGGGATTTGTGAGACTCTGTTTGGCCACACTTCCTTTGTAAAGGACAGTACTGGTCATTTTGAGGCATTTTCAAGTTTACAAAGCTAAACTTGTTCAATGGAGCTCAAATTTGGTGAAACCCCATGTTTTTACCCCAAGACCAAACCTGTTATGTTTCAGTTCGAGTGGTGGAGTGGAAGCACCCCAAATAACTGTCGAACACCTACAGACACGAAGGTAAAAACCCTCCTAGCCACTGTTTTAGCCAATGTCAAAGCACCAAACTTGGTGAGTTAGAGCCCCAGAACACCCTGAGCACCCAGTCAACCAGCCCCTCCCCAACTCCAAGCACTAGTGACAAGATCTTCAATTTGAGCCGCAGGCCAGTGCTGGCAACACTAGTGTTCCTTGCCTCCTTGACCAGCTCGTGCTCCCACTAACCCACAACAGCTAGGCTCACTCCTAGCAACACTCAGGACATGGAGGACACGTCCCAAAGGGCCCAGAGCGCGCCAGCATGCCGTGGCATGCCAAAACCATGCTCTGGACGCGCTACAGAGAACCTCCAGCGAGGGGACGTCGCCCCGGCCAGTTCCAACCCCCCCAGTAATGTCCAAACACTCCCCCGACACCCACTCTGTCCAAAGCTACAATCAGGGCCCCCCTCTCCTCGCGCAAGAGCTCGGGCAACGCGTGCCCGCGCGCGCCCGACGCGGCCGAGCATGCACGGTCGCTGCGGCTCGACCCCACTCGCTTTCCCTCTGCGGCCGATGCACCAGGAGGTCCTAAACCACGTCCCGAACCCGTGGTTTTGCGGCCAGCACCTCACTGTGCTCGCACGCGCGCCACGGTCAGTCACCGGCGCGCCCGAGTCGGCTCACCCTCGCTGGCCTACAAATAGGTCCCCCGGCACCCCAGCACCCTCCAGGCAGCTTCAGCACAACCACTAGACTCCCCCTAGCCGCCCAATCGAGCTCGCAGAGCCCCGGTGCTCGAGATCGACCGAGGACCCTCCGCCTCGGAGCTCCGGTCGATCTCCGGCTACACGCCGGCTCCTGCACCGCCCGACCTCCCATTACACTCCCCTTGATGCGAGGATCATTTCCCCCAACTCCTCTGAGCGAATCCGTGCCCCTAGCCACTAGCTCGGCGCCAACCCGAAACCTTTTCGCCATGACCACCTCGTCGTCGGCGACCCAGACCACCTCCGGTGACGTCCCGATGACGAACAGGTAGGCGGAGGAACGTGGGACCCATTCCCGCTCCTAGATTGGCTTGAGGGCAACGGTAGCCTCGCCGACGTCCGTCTCCACCTCTCTGGCTGGAGGTAGGAGAAGGACCCGACAGGTGGAGCCCACCTGTCGATGTCTTGGGGCAGCCAGTGCGCGCAGCGGCTGACACTGACCCCAGGGGCTTGCAGGTCATGTTTGAACCTGGCCCGCGCGCGCCTGGTGGCTGGTCTGCTGGCTCGGCCGACTGGGTCTCCCCCCAGGCCTTTTTATTTTATTTTTAACCTGCAACTTAAATGATTTTTATAAAAATATTTAGCCAGTAGAAAAATATGATTCTTCCACCAACAATTTTCTACGAATGTATAGTAATTGATTCTGTAGAGTTTGACATTTATCAAAAACAGAATTTGTTTTGGTATAATAAAATGATATTAAAAGCATTTGTTTGCTCTTGTTTGCTTTTAAATAAATATGCTTAGCTAATAAAAACCATAGGAAACATTTTCCAAAATAATAAACTGAATTTATTCAAGCTTTGCAACATTTTTAAAAGCACCTTGTGATCTATTTTGGTGTGAGCTATTATTTATTTATTCCTTTCTCGACGGTACAGTTACCGAGTGACGGAGGATCCGGAGCGAAAGACCTCGAAGACCCCGGATACCTAGCTGACCAAGGCAAGCAACCCTTTGACCATGACTTGAGCACAAACATTGTTGCATGCTAGTATAGTTGGTATTTTCCCGTTGCATGTGATCATGATGCCGGTTCATCATTGTGGTGATGGCACCGGAGGCTTCTTCAAAGCCCTTGCATGTTGATGATGTTATTCATGTGGCTCCTCGGAGCACAGACATGATGAGCTTGACCCTACCACTTATAAGGATCATGCTACTGTCATGTTGACTAGTAGATTAAGATCATTGCATTGAGCTTGATCCTACCCCTTGAGGGTCATGTTATACCATGTTGACAAGTAAAGATAGAGCATATTATCAAAAGCATGATGATGAGTTAAATTAAAGAGTTTATGAAAACCCCGTCGGGTGCCACTAATGCCCGAGGGTGATGATGAGTTGGTGATCACTTTTGGAGAAGTGATGCACCGGTGTTTTGTGTGAGTGTGGTTTCGGAAATGGGATTAGATTTATGATGTGTCGACCGTCCCAACCTTACCAGTACGACCACGATACCCCTTTATGGGACGGGGCTTTGCTGATTACTCTGGTCGATTCTAGCAAAGAGCCACATTACTAGTGGCGGGAGTGATCGGTGTCACTCTCGTGATTGGGTCGTGCCAGGTAGGACGACTATGCCATTATTATGAGTTCCAGGCACACCGTTGATCCCTGCATGGTTGATACAGTCTAGAGTCGGTGCTCGTAAGACGTACAACATGTGGGCTGGGTACCAATCGAGTGGACCTCTTTGTCTAGTATCGTCATGGGAAAGATGATGATCGGGTACTTACCTCGGGTATATGTGATATACCGCGAGTCGTGGATGACACGGAAGTTTCCCGTTTCTCGTGGGTCCAGCGTACTACCTCTGCAAAGTGTCAAACTATTCGAATAGCCGTGTCCACGGTCAAGGACAGTAGGGTGGTGCTGCTTAAACTACGTCCAGCGTTTCCGCATAAACCAAGTGTGAGTGTTTGTGTGTGTGGTGTTAAAAAGGTGTGGTTATGAGAGTAATAATAAGACCAAGTTCGGTGACTTGGCATATAGGGTAAAATCGGATGGTTTAGCCCTCATTAATACATTGAGGTTATGACAAGTCCGATGACTTGGCATATAGGGTGAACCCGGTGTGTTCAACCCTTAGCAGATATGTTGATATCTGTAACCTGTTCTCCAAGAGTAGTTCTTTAACTTGTTGCATATACCTGATCATTCCACCAAATTGCATTCCACCATGGATACTTGTTACTATTATTCTTCACTATAAATGTTCATATCATGGGCTGTATGCGAGTACATTCAAAGTACTCATTGGCTTGCCACTGGTTATATTATTGACCAGACATGGAAGGACCGGAGTTTGGCGACGAGTACGCCATCGGAGACGGACCTGCGATCTAGGTCGCTTCCAAGTCAGAATGCCTGTCGGTGTAGGCTTGATGGAATGGGCACCGCTTAGCCCTTACGAGTTTCCGCTACTCGATGTATATGTTTAATATGGCTTTAGGCCTCGCTCTTGAACCCGACCTTCTGGTCGTTTGGTGTAATAATTTCCGTACTTGGATGTAAGACTCTATTATTCAGTATCTGTGTTCAGTGAACATTGATCCTTGGGGTCACTGGGCACGGCGGACTCGACTTGCCAGTTGGGGTCCCCACAGAACTGGTATCAGAGCCATCCTGACTATAGGAAGCCTTAGATAGCATGGACGTTAGCCGAGAATGTTAGAATGCCAGCCTTGCACAAAACTTTTGCACATACAACCTTCTGACCTCTCTCCTATGCCTTGTAGATGGCTGCCGTACCTGAGACGCTTCTGGAGACCGGCTTTCCACTACTCCTGATGGATTATCTCGAGAAGTGCCACGTACGTCGCACGCCTATCTTCCACTACCACGAGCACTGGGTCAACACCGACACTAAGGAATATCACGTGGACGTGATAGTGAAGGCTAATGACTCCCCGTCTAGTTGGTTCTTCGAAGGACCACAGATGGGAGAGCTGATGTGGGCAGTGGAGACGGCCGCATGAGAGGCGCTCGTGCGTCTCCGCAGCATCCTCCCTGAGATGGCTAATGAGCCTGTCACTCGTCACCTACCTTTCATTAAGGAAGGAGTGGATGGGAGTTGGACACTCACCCCAGCCACGGAGGATGGGATGCCATTAAGGTTTCAGACCTACTTCAGCCTCTCGTCGGACACCCTGACGCACTTCTTGGTTAAGGAATCAGCCAAGCTTCGCCAACAGTTGCACCTAGTCAAGGGCCTGCTCCACACTGAGAAGATGAGGAATCGCAAAGTAAAGAAGGCAGGCGCACCTGAAGGGAGGACAACTGTTGCTACTAGGGGTGGTGTGTTACCCATCCAGGCAGTCCCTCTTTGGAGTCGCCGCCTGACAGCGGAAGAGTACACTGAGATCTTCGCCGCCTCGCCCAAGAGACGCCGTGATGTGCGGATTCTTTCTTCCACTCCTATAAAGGAAGAAGATGTTTATGAAGACGAGGACAAAGATGAGGATCATGTTGAATCCGCCTTTGAGACTGAGCAGTCCGCCGCGTAGGATTTAGCGTAGGCAATTAGGAGTACCCCGAGCATAGGGTATCCATGTATCCGTTTCTAATTTACGTATGTGTGCATGATGTAAGTCACCTATTGCCTTAGGCAGCCTGTAAGTGACTACATCACCTAGTTTTTATGAATGCAATTTCCATTTGTCAAAAACTTTGGTTTTGAAAACTTGGCACTTGCACGTATTGGACCCCCTCTTACTAGGAACGAATCCTTGTATTCCCGAGCAAGGTGTTTGACCTGTCTGTTTTTATGACAGGATGGTGAACGCAACCCGCAACAGAACCTTCGGCAACCCCGGCGCCGGCTCCTCAGGGACGCCGCAGGGAACCGAAGGAGAAGCTCACGCTGGAGGTCACCACGAGCAGCCTAGAGACCTTCCGCCACCACCTCCTCGTGAGAACTTTATGATGGCTCTGTTCCTTCAAGATCTTCGGGAGGAGCGTCAAGCCAGCAATGCCGCTATTCAGCAGTTGACTCAAGTCCTGGTGGACAACCCGCCGCGGAATGGGAATGTCGGTAGCCGCTCTACTCTTTCTGAGTTCATGCGGACTACGCCCCCCATATTGACGGAGACGACTGAACCATTGGACGCCGATGAGTGGATCCGCACCATTGAAGACCTCCTTGCGCTGGTCAAGTGCACCGACAATCATGAGAAGGTCCTTTATGCTTCTCACTGTCTCGGAGGCACCGCGAGGGCATGGTGGGATGGATTTCAGATCATGCGGATAGGGCAAGTTATCACTTGGGTGATGTTCAAGGAAGGATTTCGCGCGGCTCACATTCCAGCTGGACTGATGACCATTAAGAAGCGGGAATTCCGAGCCTTGAGGCAGGGCAGTGGAACTGTTAAGGAGTACTTGTAGAAGTTTAAACTCTTGTCGAGGTACGCGCCCAAAGATGTTAACACTGAGGCCGCTAAGATGGAATGCTTCATGGAAGGGTTACAGCAGTCCCTACAATACCAGCTGGTGGTTTGCGACTGCCAGACTTTCAGCGAGTTGGTTAACAAGGCGCTTATGCTGGAAGACAAGCGTCATGCGATGGACGACACTCACAAGCGCAAACTGATAGGCAGTGGAGGACCCAGTAGCGCAAGACCAAGACCATGGCAGTCAGCACCTGCAAGACCCAACTTTCAGCAGCAGCAGTACAAGCACCCGGTGTTCCACTAGAATTATCAGCCTCTGCAGCAAGCCAAGACAGTAGTCAACCCGCCGAACAACGGTGGAGTCAAGACCAACCCTCCAGGGCAGGTCACCTGCTTTGGGTGTGGTCAGACCGGACAGTATTCCAGGCAGTGCCCCAACAAGAAGCCCGACGCACCGCGTCCCAATGCACCCAACCCCGGTCAAGGTGCACCAGGAAGGAACCAGGCCCCCCGCAACCAGTAGTTCAGTGGCAGGGGCTGGATCAATCAAACCACTACAGAAGAGGCGCAGGAAGACCCGGACTGCATTCTAGGTACGTTCCTCATCAACTCAACTCCAGCAACAGTGTTGTTTGATTGTGCATTCTTTTGTTACTCAAAGGTTTGCGGAGAAATGTGGTTTAAAACCCACTCTACTCCGTGGACAGATGGCAATTCAAACCCTGGGAGCAGTATTGAGGACCAACCTAGGGTGTAGAAGGGTCGAGATAGTTATCAATGGAACGAGTTTCTTGGCAGACCTCATTGTGCTTAAATCGCAAGGTGTAGAATTAATCCTCGGCATGGATTGGTTGGCCAAGCACGAGAGTATTTTGGACTGTGCCAACAGGGCCATTACCATGACAAGCAACCAAGGGGTCAAGGTCAAGTTTGTCTCCGAGCCAGTATCGGCTCAGGTGCCTCGAGTCAACAGTCTATCCAAGGTAGAGCTTGATCAAGTGCATGTAGTCTGTGAATACCCGGATGTCTTTCCTGACGAGCTACCCAGAATGCCTCCCGACCGAGACATCGAGTTCATCATCAAGCTCATGCCCGGATCAAGGTCTATATATAAAAAGCCTTACAGGATGGGTTTCGAAGAGATGGCAGAGCTGAAGAAGCAGCTGGATGAGCAACTCAGGAAAGGGTTCATCCGTCCGAGTGCATCACCTTTGGGATCACCTGTTCTATTTGTTTCAAAGAAGGATGGTACCATTCGACTCTGCGTCGATTACCGTTCTCTTAATGAAGTCACAATTAAGAAGAAGTACCCGATCCCCATGATTGAAGACCTGTTTGACGAGTTAAACGGGGCGAGGGTATTTTCCAAGATCGATCTTCGATCAGGATATTACCAGTTGAAGATTCGACCCGAAGATATACCCAAGACTGCATTCATGACCCGATACGGTCTATATGAATGCACTGTCATGCCCTTCGGTTTGACAAATGCCCCAGCCTACCTGTACCTCATGAACAAGGTCTTCATGGAATATTTGGACAAGTTTGTCGTCGTGTTCATCGATGACATATTAATCTTCTCCAAGTCCGAAGAGGAGCATGAGCAACACCTGAGGTTAGTTCTGGGAAAGCTTCGAGAGCACCACTTTATGCCAAATTCAGCAAGTGTCAATTCTGGCTGAACGAAGTTGGATTTCTGGGTCATACCCTGACGGCAAGCGGTTTGGCCGTAGATCAGTCCAAGATTACAACAGTGACCAACTGGGAATCACCAAAGGACGTGAAGGATGTCATGAGATTCCTCGGGCTCGCGGGATACTACCACAAGTTTGTAGAAGGTTTCTCCAACATCGCTCGACCTATGACTCAGCTCTTGAAGAAAGGCCGAAAGTCCGAGTGGACACCGGTGTGTGAAGCAAGTTTCCAAGAGTTGAAGAAGAGGCTAACTACCGCCCCGGTATTGGCTACCCCAAACATCAACAAGGAATTCGTAATATATTGTGATGCCTCTGGAACTGGGCTCGATGGAGTCCTGATGCAAGATGGCAGGGTCGTGGCGTACTTGTCACGGCAACTGCGACCGCATGAGGAGAACTACGCCACCCATGATCTCGAGCTAGCAGCTGTAGTGCATGCTCTGAAGACGTGGCGACATTACCTTCTGGGGAAGCGATGTGAGATATATACAGACCACAAAAGTCTGAAATATATCTTCACTCAAAGGGAGCTGAATATGAGGCAGCGGAGATGGCTTGAGTTAATCAAGGATTACGACCTCAACATTCAATATCATCCCGACAAGGCGAACGTGGTAGCCGATGCCTTAAGCCGGAAGGCACACTCCTTGAACGTCACGCTCAAGGAAAGGTTACCCATCTTGTATGAAGAGATGGAGGGCTTCGGGCTTGAGATAGTCGAACCAGGATACCTGGCCAACCTCGAAGTCAAGCCTACTCTGGCAGACGACATCAAGGAAGCCCAGAAGGGACACAAGAGTATCGAAGGCCTCAAGAGGAAGGTGCGAGAAGGCAAAGCCCCAGGATTCTCGATTGATGAGCAAGGAGTACTGTGGTACGGGAAGCGCTTATGCGTACCTAACAAGGCCGAACTTAAGGACTTGATCCCGCAAGAGGCTCATGACACACTGTACTCTATCCATCCAGGTGGTACCAAGATGTACCAAGACCTCCGAGAACGATTCTGGTGGCATGGCATGAAGAGAGAAATTGGCTCCTATGTCGCTAAATGCGATGTATGCCAGCGAGTCAAGGCTGAACACCAGCGACCTGCTGGATTGCTGCAACCTCTTCAAGTGCCGGAATGGAAGTGGGATAAAGTCGGCATGGACTTCATGACCGGGTTGTCCCGGTCGAATAAGGGTCATAACTCCATTTGGGTCATAGTCGATCATTTGACCAAGGTGGCCCATTTCATCCCCGTTAAAACCACCTACGATGGCAGCCGGCTGGCCAGTCTATACATTCATCGAGTGGTGAGTCTCCATGGAGTTCCTAAGGAGATCGTGTCCGACCGCGACACACAATTCACCTCAAGATTCTAGAAGAAGTTTCAAGAAGCTCTCGGAACCAAACTCTCCTTCAGTACGGCTTTCCACCCGCAAACGGGCGGACAGAACGAGAGGGTAAACCAGATACTTGAGAACATGCTCCGCGCCTGTGTTTTGGCTCATGGTGCCAAGTGGGAAGATTGCCTGCCATTTGCTGAGTTTTCTTACAACAACAGCTACCAGTCCAGTCTTCACATGGCCCCATTCGAAGCGTTATATGGGCGGAAGTGCGGCACCCCGCTCAGTTGGTCCGAAACCGGTGAAGGACTAGTTTTCGGACCAGAAGCACTGCAGGAAGCACGGGACAAGGTTTAGCTTGTCCGAGAGTACTTGGAGGCAGCTAAGTCAAGGCAGAAGAGCTATGCGGACCCTCGCCGCAGAGATGTGGAGTTTGTTCCCGGAGACCAGGTGTACTTGCGAGTCACGCCTCTCAAGGGGACCAAGCGTTTCCATGTCAAGGGGAAGCTAGCTCCCAGGTTTATTGGACCCTTCAAGATCACGGCAAGGCGCGGGGAAGTAGCTTACCAGTTGGAGCTACCTCGTGAGCTTTTGGGTGTGCACAACGTGTTTCACGTGTCACAGCTCCGGAAGTGTTTACAAGTGCCGAACCGTCCCGATCTTTACGAGGACATTGATCATCAAGCTATTGACCTTCAACTGGACCTTACCTACCGCGAGAAACCGATCCGCATTTTGGATGAAGCCGAACGTTGCACCAGAAGCCGCACCATCAAGTTTTTCAAGGTTCAGCGGAGCAACCATACCGAAGCAGAAGCCACGTGGGAACGTGAAGACTATCTATGATCATAATTTCCCGAGCTATTTAACGCTTAACTTAGGAGTCTCGGGGACGAGATTCTTGTAAGAGGGATAGGTCTGTCACACCCTGTTTTTCATCAGAAGTATTTTATGTTGCAAAAATCAGAGCTTGTTAAAACTTTTTTCAAATAATTTTGTGAGTGCAATGTCAGCCCTTGTATGAGTGAATGCTTGCTTGATTGATGACTCAAACCCATGAAAAACTTATTATTTTGCTCTCTTCAAAAACCCTTTTTCCTTTATATCAAGATCACCTTCATTATGTTGGGATACACTACTAGCTAATGAAGCCAAGTGGCACTTCCAACCAAAGTTGGTGATCTGATCCAGATATTATTTTCATTCATTAAAAACATTAATTGGTTATTTAAAATATTATTTTCCTATTTTATATTTATGTCGGTTTCTAAGGCCACGAATGATATTCCCACAAGGAAAACTTTCTTGCCTTAGAAAATTCTGAGTAAATTCATGGAAGCTCAGAAGGACATATATTTTCCATATATAAGATTTTCAACCCTATTTTATATTAATATTATTTGAGTAAAACCCTGAAACCCATTTCTGTCTGTTTTAGCTTTTTGAGATGTTTCCAAAGGAAATGATCTCAATAAATTCCCATTAAATTACAGGAGCCCTCCCAAGCCATATTAGGTGCTCACATAAAATCTCACCTTGATCCAAGGTGGGGAAGTGCACCTAATGAGCCCAAAACCCTCTCTGTCCAGAGAAGAGTTGGAACAACTCTACATTGCAAAGTTTCTCCAACGGAGGTGAAACTTTGCACAGGTGTTTGACACCCCAAATGAGGACTTTTCAAGTTTACAAAGCTAAACTTGTTCAATGGAGCTCAAATTTGGTGAAACCCCATGTTTTTACCCCAAGACCAAACCTGTTAAGTTTCAGTTCCAGTGGTGGAGTGGAAGCACCCCAAATCACTGTCGAACACCTACTGACAGGAAGGTAAAAACCCTCCTAGCCACTGTTTTACCCAATGTCAAAGCCCCAAACTTGGTGAGTTAGAGCCCCAGAACACCCTGAGCACCCAGTCAACCAGCCCCTCCCCAACTCCAAGCACTAGTGACAAGATCTTCAATTTGAGCCGCAGGCCAGTGCTTGCAACACTAGTGTTCCTTGCCTCCTTGACCAGCTCGTGCTCCCACTAACCCAAAACGGCTAGGCTCACTCCTAGCAACACTCAGGACATGGAGGACACGTCCCAAAGGGCCCAGAGCGCGCCAGCATGCCGTGGCATGCCAAAACCGTGCTCTGGACGCGCTACAGAGAACCTCCAGCGAGGGGACGTCGCCCCGGCCAGTTCCAACCCCCCCAGTAATGTCCAAACACTCCCCCGACACCCACTCTGTCCAAAGCTACAATCAGGGCCCCCCTCTCCTCGCGCAAGAGCTCGGGCAACGCGTGCCCGCGCGCGCCCGACGCGGCCGAGCATGCACGGTCGCTGCGGCTCGACCCCACTCGCTTTCCCTCCGCGGCCGATGCACCAGGAGGTCCTAAACCACGTCCCGAACCCGTGGTTTCGCGGCCAGCACCTCACTGTGCTCGCACGCGCGCCACGGTGAGTCACCGGCGCGCCCGAGTCGGGTCACCGCCGCTGGCTATAAATAGGTCCCCCCGGCACCCCAGCACCCTCCAGGCAGCTTCAGCACAACGACTAGACTCCCCCTAGCCGCCCAATCGAGCTCGCAGAGCCCCGGTGCTCGAGATCGACCGAGGCCCCTCCGCCTCGGAGCTCCAGTCGATCTCCGGCTACACGCCGGCTCCTGCGCCGCTCGACTTCCCATTGCACTCCCCTTGACGCCAGGATCATTTCCCCCAACTCCCCCGAGTGAATCCGTGCCCCTTGCCACTAGCTCGACGCCAACCCGAAACCTTTCCGCCACGACCACCTCATTGTCGGTGACCCAGACCACCACCGGTGACGTCCCGACCACGAACAGGTAGGCGGAGGAACGTGGGACCCATTCCCGCTCCTAGATTGGCCTGAGGGCAACGGTAGCCTCGCCGGCCTCCGTCTCCACCTCTCTGGCTGGAGGTAGGAGAAGGACCCGACAGGTGGAGCCCACCTATCGGTGTCCTGGGGCAGTCACCGCGTGCAGCCGCTGACACTGACCCCAGGGGCCCGCAGGTCAGGTTTGAACCTGGCCCGCGCGCGCCTGGTGGCCGGTCTGCTGGCTGGGCCGACTGGGTCTCCCCCATGGCCTTTTTCTTTTATTTTTAACCTGCAACTTAAACGATTTTTATAAAAATATTTAGCCAGTAGAAAAATATGATTCTTCCACCAACAATTTTCTACAAATGTATAGTAATTGATTCTGTAGAGTTTGACATTTATCAAAAACAGAATCTGTTTTGGTATAATAAAATGATATTAAAAGCATTTGTTTGCTCCTGTTTGCTTTTAATTAAATATGCTTAGCTAATAAAAACCATAGGAAACATTTTCCAAAATAATAAACTGAATTTTTTCAAGCTTTGCAACATTTTTAAAAGCACCTTGTGATCTGTTTTGGTGTGAGCTATTATTTATTTATTCCTTTCTCGGCGGTAGAGTTACCGAGTGATGGAGGATCCGGAGCGGAAGACCTCGAAGACCCCGGATACCTAGCTGACCAAGGCAAGCAGCCCTTTGACCATGACTTGAGCACAAACATTGTTGCATGCTAGTATAGTTGGTATTTTCCCGTTGCATGTGATCACGATGCCGGTTCATCATTGTGGTGATGGCACCGGAGGCTTCTTCAAAGCCCTTGCATGTTGATGATGTTATTCATGTGGCTCCTCGAAGCACAGACATGATGAGCATGACCCTACCACTTATAAGGATCATGCTACTATCGTGTTGACTAGTAGAGTAAGATCATGGCATTGAGCTTGACCCTACCCCTTGAGGGTCATGTTATACCATGCTGACAAGTAAAGATAGAGCATATTATCACAAGCATGATGATGAGTTAAAATTAAAGAGGTTATGAAAACCCCGTCGGGTGCCACTAATGCCTGAGGGTGATGATGAGTTGGTGATCACTTTTGGAGAAGTGATGCACCGGTGTTTTGTGTGATTGTGGTTTCGTAAATGGGATTAGATTTATGATGTGTCGACCGTCCCAACCTTACCAGTACGGCCACGATACCCCTTTATGGGACGGGGCTTTGTTGATTACTCTGGTCGATGCTAGCAAAGGGCCACATTACTAGTGGAGGGAGTGATCGGTGTCACTCTCGTGATTGGGTCGTGCCAGGTAGGACGACTATGCCATTATTATGAGTTCCAGGCACACTGTTGGTCCCTGCATGGTTGATACAGTCCAGAGTCGGTGCTCGTAAGACGTACAACATGTGGGCTGGGTACCAATCGAGTGGACCTCTTTGTCTAGTATCGTCAGGGGAAAGATGATGATCGGGTACTTACCTCGGGTATATGTGATATATCGCGAGTCGTGGATGACACGGAAGTTTCCCGTTTCTCGTGGGTCCAGCGTACTACCTCTGCAGGGTGTCAAACTATTCGAATAGCCGTGTCCACGGTCAAGGACAGTTGGGTGGTGCTGCTTAAACTACGTCCAGCTTTTTCTCATAAACTAAGTGTGAGTGTGTGTGTGTGGTTTTAAAAAGGTGTTGTTATGAGAGTAATAGTATGACCAAGTTCGGTGACTTGGCATATAGGGTAAACCCAGGATGGTTTAGCCCTCATTAATACATTGAGGTTATGACAAGTCCGATGACTTGGCATATAGGGTGAACCCGGTGTGTTCAACCCTTAGTAGATATGTTGATATCTGTAACCTGTTCATTCCACCAAATTGCATTCCACCATGGATACTTATTACTATTATTCTTCACTATAATTGTTCATATCATGGGCTGTTTGCGAGTACATTCAAAGTACTCATTGGCTTGCCACTGGTTATATTATTGACCAGACATGGAAGGACCGGAGTTTGGCGACGAGTATGCCGTCGGAGACGAACCTGCGATCTAGGACGCTTCCAAGTCAGAATGCCTGTCGGTGTAGGCTTGATGGCATGGGCACCGCTTAGCCCTTACGAGTTTCCGCTACTCGATGTATCTGTTTAATGTGGCTTTAGGCCTCGCTCTTGAACCCGACCTTCTGGTCGTTTGATGTAATAATTTCGGTACTTGGATGTAAGACTCTATTATTCAGTATCTGTGTTCAGTGAACATTGATCCTTGGGGTCACTGGGCGCGGTGAACTCGACTTGCCAGTCGGGGTCCCCACAATAAGGCTAAGGTTGATGCAATCAAGAAAATGCCATACCCCGCAGATATCAAAGGTATAAGAAGTTTCCTTGGTCATGCTAGTTTCTATAGAAGGTTCATTAAGGACTTCTCTAAGATTTGTAGGCCTCTTACCAATCTCTTACAAAAGGATATTCCTTTTGTTTTTGACGATGATTGTGAGGAAGCCTTCGAAATACTTAAGAGGCCTTTGATAACTGCACCTATTGTTCAACCACCTGATTGGAACTTACCTTTTGAAATCATGTGTGATGCTAGTGATTATGCCGTTGGTGCTGTTCTAGGGCAAAGAGTTGATAAGAAGTTGAATGTTATTCACTACGCTAGTAAAACTCTAGACAGTGCCCAGAGAAACTATGCTACTACGGAGAAAGAGTTTTTAGCAGTCGTGTTTGCATGTGAAAAGTTCAGGTCTTACATAGTTGATTCCAAAGTCAGTATTCACACTGATCATGCTGCTATTAAATACCTCATGGAGAAAAAGGACGCTAAACCTAGACTTATCAGATGGGTTCTCTTGCTACAAGAATTTGATTTGCACGTTGTCGACAGGAAGGGTGCTGATAACCGTGTAGCAGATAACTTGTCTAGGTTGGAGAACGTTCTTGATGACCCACAACCTATTGATGATAGCTTTCCTGATGAGCAATTGAAAGTCATCAATGCTTCACGTAGTGCACCGTGGTATCCTGATTATGCAAACTATATCGTTGCCAAATACATACCACCTAGTTTCACGTACCAGCAAAAGAAGAAATTCTTCTTTGACTGGAGACACTACTTTTGGGATGATCATCACCTTTATAAGGAAGGAGTAGATGGTGTTATTAGACGTTATGTACCTAAACATGAACATGGATAGATCCTACAGAAGTGTCACTCTGAGGCCTACGGAGGACACCATGCGGGAGATAGAACTGCACACAAGGTATTGCAATCAGGTTTCTATTGGCCCACTCACTTCGAGGATGCCCATAAGTTTGTCTTGTCTTGTGACGAATGTCAAATAAAAGGTAATATTAGCAAATGTCAGGAAATGCCTATGAACTATTCACTTGTCATTGAACCATTTGATGTGTGGGGATTTAATTATCTGGGACCTTTTCCAAAATCCAATGGGTATACGCATATCTTAGTTGTTGTCGATTACGTCACTAAGTGGGTAGAAGCTATCCCCACTAGTAGTGCTGATCACAACACCTCTATCAAGATGCTGAAAGAAGTCATCTTCCCTAGATTTGGAGTCCCTAGATATCTAATGACCGACGGTGGTTCACACTTCATTCATGGTGCTTTCCGTAAAACGCTTGCTAAGTACGATGTCAACCATAGAATTGCGTCTCCCTATCACCCTCAGTCTAGTGGTCAAGTAGAGCTAAGCAATAGAGAGGTTAAACTAATTCTGCAAAAGACTGTCAACAGGTCTAGAAAGAATTGGTCTAAGAAGCTCGATGATGCACTGTGGGCTTATAGAACTGCCTATAAGAATCCCATGGGCATGTCTCCGTACAAAATGGTGTATGGGAAAGCATGTCACTTACCTCTTGAGCTAGAGCATAAAGCTTATTGGGAAATCAAAGAGCTCAACTTTGATTTCAAACTTGCCGGTGAGAAGAGGTTATTTGACATTAGCTCGCTTGATGAATGGAGAACTCAGGCATATGAGAATGCCAAGCTGTTCAAAGAGAAGGTTAAGAGGTGGCATCATAAGAGGATACAAAAGCGTGAGTTCAATGTAGGTGATTATGTCGTGCTATATAACTCTCGTTTAAGATTCTTTGCAGGCAAGCTTCTCTCTAAATGGGAAGGTCCCTATGTTGTTGAGGAAGTATATCGTTCCGGTGCTATCAAGATCAACAACATGAAAGGTAATTGTTTGAGAGTTGTAAATGGTCAGAGAATCAAGCATTATATCTCAGGTACTCCCATAAATGTTGAAAGCAATATTATCAATACCATAACTCCGGAAGAATACCTAAGGGACATTTATCAGCCTGTTTCAGACTCCGAAAACAAAAAAGTATGTGTTTCGGTAAGAAAACAGAGTCCAAAACTTTTCCAGTAGGAAATGTTCTGTGTTTTGGAATATTTGAAAAAATACAAAAATTGGAAATAGTTCGGAAACTGCGCGAGGAGGCGACAAGCCTGCACGGCGCGGTCCCACCCCCTGTCCGCACCATGAGGGCTTGTGGCCACCTCGTGCACCTCCTGGACTCCGTTTTCGTGCAGGGTACTCCTTCTGGTTTGGAAAAAATCATTATATATACTTCTGTTTGGTCTGACCCCTGCATCACACAGATTTCTTCTGTTTTTCGTTTTGATCCTGTTTTCTGCCGCAGATTTAGAGCAAGATGTCGTCCCAGGAATCTGTGGGGGAGAACGATCTCTGTCAAATCTATGGATAAGTTTATGCTGATCTGAAAAGTATGGAGGTTATGGAGGCTAAGGAAAGGCTACCTAAAGAAACCAAGGGCAAGGCTAAGGAGAAGGATCAGGCATGGGACGAAGTGCAATTTGTGCTCAACAAGGAAGAAGTGGAAGAAGTGGATTTCCTCCAACCCTACCTCCACCTACTGTCCCCATCTTTGATTGAACTCTTGAGGTTTTGTGAAACAACTCGTGCTCGCAATACTTGTCTCACTCGTGAAGTTGTTTTGCTGGAAAAACATATCGCAAATCTCCAACATATAAATCAAAGATTAATGGCCCTCTTGGAGTCAAAGATTGCAACAACTCCACCACCATCACCACCAAAGGAAGACAACTAAGCATTGGTATGGGCAATCCCCTTGGCTTGTTCCAAGCTTGGGGAAGTTGCCCCGGTATCGTATCACCGTCACATCTTTTGCCTTTACCTTGGTTTCAGTTTTCTCTTTCTCTACTAGAGTAAAAGTCTTAGTGTTTTAGTCTTGAGTTTTGCTTTGTGTCACCCCTGATGTATTCTTCCTCATGACCCATATAATAAAGAGTGTCTTAGTTGAAGGCTTTGCCTCTTGACATGATCAAAGGAGTGAGAATAGAACAAAAGCATGAAAGATCATGTAATGATCTTATGGGAGGTGATGGCTTCACATATAAAAAGAATGAGGATTGAAACTTGTTGAGGGTAGGCAAACGTAGACCTTGGTCATGGTTGCAATTAATAGGAAGTGATAAAGAAGGAGAGGTTCACATATAAATATAACATCTCTGACACCATCTATGATTGTGAACACTCACTAAATTATTGCATGCCTAGAAGTAGATGTTGGACAAGGAAGACAATATAATGAATTGTGTTTGCTTGGTTCCGAACAACGTTATATGATTAGAGATCCCTTGGCATGTGACGATTGCTTCCACCTTATATTAGCCAAAACTCCCGCACCACGTAGAGATACTACTTGTGCATCCATAAACCTTCAAACCAGTTTTTCCATGAGTGTCCACCATACCTACCTATGGATTGAATAAGATCCCTCAAGTAAGTTGTCCTCGGTGCAAGCAATAAAAATTTCTCTCTAATATGTATGATCTATTAGTGTGTGGAAAATAAGCTTTATACGAACCTATGATGAGGAAGACATAAAAGCGACAGACTGCATAATAAAGTTCTTTATCACAGGAGGCAATATAAAGTGACGTTCCTCCGCACTAAGAGGACACGCATCCAAACCTCAAAAGCGCATGACAACATCTGCTTCCCTCTACGAAGGGCCTATCTTGTACCTTTACTTTTTGCCCTTGAAAGAGTCATGGTGATTGATGACCCACAAGTATAGGGGATCAATCGTAGTCCTTTCGATAAGTAAGCGTGTCGGACCCAACGAGGAGGAGAAGGATCTGACAAGTGGTTTTCAGCAAGGAAAAAATCTGCAAGTACTTAAATTGTCGGTAACAAGTGATTGTGTGGTGTGATGATTCGTAGCAAGAAACAAGTAACACAAGTAGCAATGGTGGAGCAAGGTGGCCCAATCCCTTTCATAGCAAGGGACAAGCCTGAACGAAGTCTTGTAAGAGGAAAAATGCTCCCAAGGACACACGGGAGTTTCTATCATGCTAGTTTCATCATGTTCATATGATTCACGTTCGTTACTTTGATAGTTTGATATGTGCGTGGACCGGCGCTTGGGTACTGCCCTTACTTGGACAAGCATCCCACTTATGATTGACCCCTCTCACAAGCATCCACAACTACGAAAGAAGAATTTAGACAAAGTCTAACCATAACATTAAACTAGTGGATCCAAATCAGCCCCTTACGAAGCAACGCATAAACTAGGGTTTAAGCTTCTGTCACTCTAGCAACCCATCATCTACTTACTACTTCCCAATGCCTTCCTCTAGGCCCAGATAATGGTGAAGTGTTATGTAGTCGACGTTCACATAAGACCACTAGAGGAAAAACAACATACAACATATCAAAATACCGAACGAATACATCACATGACTTATCCCATGTCCTCAGGAACAAAAGTAACTACTCACAAAGCATAATCATAATCATGATCAGAGGTGTAATGAGTAGCATCAAGGATCTGAACATAAACTCTTCCACCAAGTAATCCAACTAGCATCAACTACAAAGAGTAATCAACACTACTAGCAACCTTACAAGTACCAATCGGAGTCGCGAGACGGAGATTGGTCACAAGAGATGAACTAGGGTTTGGAGATGAGATGGTGCTGATGAAAATGTTGATGGTGACGAGTCCCCTCCGATGAGAGGAGTATTGGTGATGATGATGGCGACGATTTCCCCCTCCGGGAGGGAAGTTTCCCCGGCAGGATCGTCCTGCCGGAGCTCTAGATTGGTTCTGCTCAAGTTTCGCCTCGTGGCGGCAGCGAAACCACGAAAAAGCTCCCTTCTGATTTTTTTTCTGGACGAAACCCTCCATATAGAAATAGAGGGGGCAAGTGGGCCAGCAGGGTGCCACAAGCCCCCATGGCGCAGCCTGGGGGCTGGCCGCGCCGTGCAGGCTTGTGGCCACCCCCTGGTGCCCCTCTGGCACTTCTTCGGCCCAGTATTTTTTATAAATTGGGAAAAAATCTCCGTTGATTTTCACGGCGTTTGGAGTTGTGCAGAATAGGTATCTCAACTTTGCTCCACTTTCAGGCCAGAATTCCAGTTGCCGGTATTGTCCCTCTTCATGTAAACCTTGCAAAATAAGAGAGAAGAGGCATAAGAATAGTACTGTGAAGTGAAATAACAGCCAAAGAAGCGATAAATATCAACGTTAAAACGTGATGCAAAATGGACGTATCAGTGATCTTCACCAATTCCTTATTTCGCCTTTATCTTGGCTACCGTCGCATGCTTGGGAAAGATCTATATTCATATGTCAACCTGGAAGTAAGTATTCATGAATTATTATTGTTGACATTACCCTTGAAGTAAGAAGTTGGGAGGCAAAACTATAAGCCCCTATCTTTCTGTGTGTCCAGCTGAAACTTTGATCTCATGAGTACCACGTGAGTTGTAGCAATTGTAGAGAACGAAAGAATGATTGAGTATGTGGATTTGCTTTACAAGCTCTTATTTGACTCTTTCTGATGTTGTGATAAATTGCAATTGCTTCAATGACTAAAGGCTATCGGTTGTTACTTCTCGGTAAGGTTATTGATCCATGCTTTACTTTGTGGAGGAATTATCACTTTAGCATGAGAGTTATATGTTGGTATTGCTATTCTGATCATGATCACGATGCATGCATGTTCGTATCTTGTTTTGTCGACACCTCTGTCCCTAAACATGTGGACATATTTATTGAGCTAGGCTTTCGCTTGAGGACAAGCGAGATCTAAGCTTGGGGGAATTGATAAGTCCATTTTGCATCATGTTTTCATGTTGATATCTTTCGCTTCTTGGGCTGTTATTTCACTTCACGGTACAATTCTTATACCTTTTCTCTCTTATTTTGCAAGGTTTACATGAAGAGGGAGAATACCGGCAACTGGAATTCTGGCCTGAAAGTGGAGCAAGTTTGAGATACCTATTCTGCACAACTCCAAACGCCGTAAAAATCAACGAGGATTTTTTTCACGATTTATCAAAAATACTGGGTCGAAGAAGTACCAGAGGGGGGCGTGTAGGTGGCCACAAGCCTGCAGGGCGCGGCCACCCCCCAGGTCGCGCCATGAGGGCTTGTGGGCACCCTGCAGGCTCACTTGCCCCCCTCTTTTGCTATATGAAGGGTTTCGTCCAGGAAAAAATCAAGGAGGAGCTTTTTCGTGGTTTCGCCGCCGCCACGAGGCGGAACTTGAGCAGAACCAATCTAGAGCTCCGGCAGGACGATCCTACCGGGGAAACTTCCCTCCCGGAGGGGGAAATCGTCGCCATCGTAATCACCAACACTCCTCTCATCGAAGGGGAGGCATCTTCATCAACATCTTCATCAGCACCATCTTCTCTCCAATCCCTACTTCATCTCTTGTAACCAATCTCCATCTCGCGACTCCGATTGTACTTGTAAGGTTGCTAGTAGTGTTGATTACTCTTTGTAGTTGATGCTAGTTGGATTACTTGGTGGAAGAGTTTATGTTCAGATCCTTGATGCTATTCATTACCTCTCTGGTCATGAACATGATTATGCTTTGTGAGTAGTTACTTTTGTTCCTGGGGACATGGGATAAGTCATGCTAATAATGGTCATGTGAATTTGGTATTCGTTCGGTAATTTGATATGTTGTATGTTGTTTTCCTCTAGTGGTGTGATACGTCTCAAACGTATCTATAATTTTTGATGGTTTCACGCTGTTATCTTGTTAACTTTGGATGTTTTGTTTACCTTTTATATCTTTTTTGGGACTAACTTATTAACTTGGTGCCAAGTGCCAATTCATGTTTTTATGTGTTTTTGACTCATATTTGATTTTGGAACGGAGTCCAAACGGAATAAAATCCCCAAAATGATTTTTTCCAGAACGGAAGAAGATCAGGAGGCTTGAGGGCCAAGCAAGTGGCCCACAGGGAGCCCACAAGCCCTGTTGCCGTGGCCAGGGGGAAGGCCGCAGTAACCATGCTTGTGGCCTCCCTGGCGCTCCCCTGCCCTAGGTCTTTGGCCTATATATTCCCTAAAAATCCAGAAAAAATCAGGATGTCCACGAAAACACTTTTCCGCCGCCGCAAGCTTCCGTTTCCGCGAGATCTCATCTGGAGACCCTTCCCGGTGCCCTGCCGGAGGGGACTTTGGAGTTGGAGGGCTTCTTCATCAACATCATCGCCCCTCCAATGACTCATGAGTAGTTCACTTCAGACCTACGGGTCCGTAGTTAGTAGCTAGATGGCTTCTTCTCTCTCTTCGATCTTCAATACAAAGTTCTCCATGATCTTCATGGAGATCTATCCGATGTAATCCTCTTTGGCGGTGTGTTTGTCGAGATCCGATGAATTGTGGATTTGTGATCAGATTATCTATGATATATATTTGAGTCTTTGCTGATTTATTATATGCATGATTTGATATCCTTGTAATTCTCTCTGAGTCTTGGGTTTTGTTTGGCCAACTAGATCTATGATTCTTGCAATGGTAGAAGTGCTTGGTTTTGGGTTCTTACCGTGTGGTGACCTTTCCCAGTGATAGTAGGGGCAGCAAGGCACACATCGTGTAGCTTCCATCAAGGGTAACAATGTGGGCTTTGTCGTAGATATGAGATTGTCCACTAGATGCATGTTGGATAGCGGTCGACGTGTGGAGTAATAGTAGTAGATGCAGAAAGTATTGGTCTACTTGTTTTGGACGTGATGCCTATAGATATAATCATTGCCATAGATGACGTCACGACTTTGCGCGGTTCTATCAATTGCTCAACAGTAATTCGTTCACCCGTCGTCTACTTGCTTTCATGAGAGAAGCCACTAGTAGACACTACAGCCCCCGGGTCTATTCACACCTCTCGTTTACACCTCCGCTTTTACTTTTCTTTGTTACTTTGTTGCTTTTAGTTGTCACTTGGCAAACAATCTATAAGGGATTGACAACCCCTTCATAGCATTGGGAGCAAGCTTTTTGTGTTTGTGCATGCACTTGTGATACTCCTTCACTGGATCGATACCTTGGCTCTCAAAACTGAGGGAAATACTTACCACCGTTGCGCTATATCACCGTTTCCGCTTCGAGGGAACACCAACGCAAGGCTCCATGGCCACGGGGAAATCCTTTGCATATTTGCCTAGGAAGTCCCTAAAGGCGTAGCCGTAGCAGAAGGATTCCTGGAGCAAGTATGCAAAGGATTTCCCTCTATGGCTACACCTTAAGGGACTTCCTAGGCAAGTATGCAAAGGATTTCCCCCGTGGCCTTGGAGCCTTGCGTTGGTGTTCCCTCGAAGCGGAAAGGGTTATGTAGCATAGCGATGGTAAGTATTTCCCTCAGTTTGAGAACCAAGGTATCAATCCAGCGGAAGAGTATCTCAAGATCCTGCACAAACACAAAAGCTTGCACCCAACGCTATGAAGGGGTTTTCAATCCCTTATAGATTATTTGCCAAGTGAGAACTAAAAGCAACAAAGTAACAAAGCAAAGTAAAAGCGGAGATGTAAACGATGGATGTGAATAGACCCGGGGGCCGTAGTGTTTACTAGTGGCTTCTCTCATAAAAGCAAGTAGACGGTGGGTGAATAAATTACTATCGAGCAATTGATAGAACTGTGTAGAGTCGTGACGATATCTATGCAATGATTATTTCTATAGCCATCATGTACGAAACAAGTAGACCGATACTTTCTGCATCTACTACTATTACTCCACACATCGATCGTTATCCAGCATGCATCTAGTGTATTAAGTCCATAAGAACAGAGTAACGCCTTAAGCAAGATGACATGATGTACAGGGATAATCTCAAACCAATGATAAAAACCCCATCTTTTTACCCTTGATGGAAACTGCTTGATGTGTGCCTTGCTGCCCCTACTGTCTCTGGGAAAGGTCACCAGATGGCAAAACCCAAAACCAAGCACTTCTCCCATTGCAAGAATCATAGATCTAGTTGGCCAAACAAAACCCAAGACTCGGAGAGACTTACAAGGATATCAAATCATGCATATAAGAAATCAACAAAGACTCAAATATATATCATAGATAATCTGATCACAAGTCCACAATTCATTGGCTCTCGACAAACACACCGCCAAAGAAGATTACATCGGATAGATCTCCATGAAGATCATGGAGAACTTTGTATTGAAGATCCAAGAGAGAGAAGAAGCCATCTAGCTACTAACTACGGACCCGTAGGTCTGAAGTAAACTACTCACGAGTCATTGGAGGGGCGATGATGATGATGAAGAAGCCCTCCACCTCCAAAGTCCCCTCCGGCAGGGTGCCGGGAAGGGTCTCCAGATGAGATCTCGTGGAAACGGAAGCTTGCGGCGGCGGAAAAGTATTTTCGAGGCTCCCCTGATTTTTTGTGGAATATTTCGGAATATATAGGTGCAAGATCTAGGTCAGGGGGCGGCCAGGGTGGCCACAAGCTTGCCCACCGCCGCCTCCCCCCTGGTGGCGTGGTGGGAGCTTGTGGGCTCCCTGGGGCCCACCTGGCTTGGCCCAAAGATTCCCTGATCTTCTTTCGTTCGGGAAAAAATCATTTCAGGGTTTTTATTCCGTTTGAACTCCATTGCAAAATCAGATCTGAAAAGAGTCAAAAACACGGAAAAACAGGAACTGGCACTTGGCACTGAATCAATAAGTTAGTCCCAAAAGGATATAAAAAGGTACATAAAACATACAAAGAAGACAAGATAACAGCGTGAAACCATCAAAAATTATAGATACGTTTCAGACGTATCAAGCATCCCCAAGCTTAACTCCTGCTCGTCCTCGAGTAGGGAAGTGATAAGAATGAATTTTTGATGCTTTCATGCTACCTAGCATAGGTGTCCTTTGTAATTCCTCTTATGTGACGTGAATGTTCAGATCCATTAGATTCAAAACAATAGTTTGCTATTGACGTGGAAACAATAACAATTCAAGCAAACTAGCAAAGTAATCATGAACTTTCAGAATAACAAGACCAAAAGAAAGTTATCCCTACAAAAGCATATAGTCTGGCTATGCTCTATCATCATTGCACAATGAATTTAAATCATGCACAACCCCGTTATTGGGCAAGTAATTGTTTCACACCTTTACTTTCTCAAACATTTTCAACTCTCACGCAATACATGAGCGTGAGCCATGGTTATAGCACTATAGACGGTGTGGAATGTGGTGGGGTTGCAAGACAAAAAAGGAGAAGATAGTCACATTAACTAGGCATATCAATGAGCTGTGGAGATGCTCATCAATAGATATCAATGTGAATGAGTAGGGATTTCCATACAAATGATGCACTAGAGCTACGAGTATGTGAAAGCTCTTAAAGAAAACTAGTGGGTGTGCATCCAACTTGCTTGCTCACGAAGACCTAAGGCAATTTTGTGGAAGCCTATCATTGAAATATACAAGCCAAGTTATATAATGAAAATTTCCCACTAGCTATATGGTGGTGACAAAACAAGGACTCTCAATCATGAAGATCATGGTGCTCAAAATGCACAAGTGTGTAAAAAGTGGTAGCATTGTCCCTTCTCTCTTTTTCTCTCATTTTACTTATTTATTTATTTATTTTGGTGGGCTATTTGGCCTCTTTTGTTATGGGCTGCTTTGGCCTCTTTTATTTCCTCACATGGGACAATGCTCCAATAAGGATGATCATCACACTTTCAACTCAAAACTTAGAGCAATTATGACTCTATATGGAATGCCTTCGGTAGTGTACCGTGGCAATGATCTAGCATGGCATAGACATCAATGGAAACATCATGCTAGCTATCTTACGATCGTGCAAAGGCAATGTAGACGTGGTGTCACATATCGTGGCGGTAGTTGCATGACAATATATCTCGGAATGACTTTGAAAAAGCCATAGTAGGTAGGTATGGTGGCTGTTTTGAGGGAGGCTAATGGTGGGTTTTGTGCACCGGCGGAAGTTGCGCGGCACTAAGAAGATAGTGATGGTGGAAGGTAAAAGTGCATATAAACCATGGACTCAACATTAGTCATGAAGAACTCATATACTTGTTGCAAAAGTTTTATTAGTAATCGAAACAAAGCATTCAACGCACACTCCTAGGGGAAGGGTTGGTAGGTATAAACCATCGCGCAATCCCGACCGCCACGCAAAGGATGACAATCAATATACTAATCATGCTCAGACTTCATCACATAGCGGTTCACCATACGTGCATGCTACGGGAATCAATAACTTCAACACAAGTATTTCTAGATCCACAACACCTTACTAACATGACTTCAATATTACCATAACCACAACTCAAAACTAATTGAGATGAATCAAACTTCTCTAACTATTCAATGCACATGAAGGTGGAAGTTTTCGTATCCCTTTGGATAACTACCCCTTTTGAGACTACTTTCAAAGCATAGATCAACTACCAAGCCACGCACCGCTGCGCTCTAAAAGATATAAGTGAAGCACACAGAGCAAAAGGTATCTAGCTCAAAAGATATAAGTGAAGCACATGTGAGCTGAATTGTCTACCAAAAGATATAACTGAAGCTCGACAAAATCACGGTGTGTGCATGTCTCTCTCTAGGTGTGCAGAAATAATGATTGTGACACAACAAAAATAAAAGACTCCTACGATACAAGACGCTCCAAGCAAAAACACATAACATGTGGTGAATAAAAATATAGCCCCAAGTAACGTTACCGATGGATTGAAGACGAGAGAGGGGATGCCTTCCCGGGGCATCCCCAAGATTAGGCTTTTACGGCATCCTTGAATCTCTTGGGGTTCCTTGGGCATCCCCAAGCTTGAGCTCTTGCCACTCTTTATCTTTTTGTCCATAAGAACTTCACCCAAAACTTGAAAACTTCACAACACGAAACTTAAACAGAAACTCGTGATAACATTATTACTAGAAAGCAAACCACCACTTCCTTAGGTACTGTATCAAACTTAAATTCTACTGGTGATGATGTTGGGTTACTGTAATTTCCATCTTCCATGGCTAATACCCTCCGATACTATCCATAGTTTCATCAAAATAAGCAACCAACACAACAAAAAGAGAATCTGTTAACAGCAGACCAGTCTGTAGCAATCTGTATGTTTCGTATAACTCTGGTACTTCAAAAATTCTGAAAACTTACTACAGTCTGAATAATTTGAGTATAAATCAGAAGAAAAAAGAATCAACTCAAAATCTCTTACAGAAAAAAAATGAAAATTCTTTTCATGAGCAGAAAGTTTCTGTGTTTTCCAGCATGACCAAACGATCATCCTCAAGACTAATCATAACGGTTTTCCTTGGCACAAACGCAAATGAAACACAAAAAAAACAATCATAACAGAATTATGAAACTGTGGAAAACACAAAACAGAAATAAAATGGATAGATTCGTTGGGTTGCCTCCCAACAAGCGCTTTTGTTTAACGCCCTTGGCTAGGCGAAAGTGAGGGAATCACGTATCACTAGTGGAAAATGGGCCTTTGGCCGGGACCCTTTAGTCCCGGCCTGCCTCTGGGCCGGGACTAAAGGCCCAGCCACGTCGCCCCAAATCGCAATGCCTCCCTCGAGGCTTTAGTCCCGGCCCGTAAGGAGCCTTTAGTCCCGGTTTGTGTCCCAAACCGGGCCTAAAGGGCTACGCGGTGTGCAGCCCGCATGTGCGCCACCTTTAGTCCCGGTTTGTGTCTCAAACCGGGACTAAAGTCCTCTGCCTATATATAGCACAGCCCCCCTCTCCCCTCTTCCTTGCATTTTTCTTGGATGGAGGATTGTGGGTGTGTGCTAGCTCTCCACTTTTTTTTTATGCACTAGAGGTGTTTGTTGAAATGTGTGTTAGAGCGATGCCACTTCAGTTCATCGAACACAACTATGATATGAGATGCCTGAGCCACGCTTAAACCTCTTCCTCTTTATTTCTACTTATTCTAAAAGGTTAGCAACTATATTTCCTCGTTTAGACTGTGTGGTACTAATTTTTAGGATCGTGATTGTATTTGATATACTATCCTATAACACAGATGAGCCATCCATGGATGTACGGTGATCGACGCACAACCGCTTACAGAGAAGGCGTGCATTCTTTTCGAGATGCAGCCGATGCGAACAAGCATGGTGGTGGCTATATGTTTTGTCCATGTGTTGAATGTCAGAATGAGAAGGATTACACTTCCTCAAGAGTCATTCAGAGCCACCTGCTTCGGTCCGGTTTTATGTCGGGCTATAATGTTTGGACCAAGCACGGAGAAAGAGGGGTTATGATGGAAGACGACGATGAAGAAGAAGAGAACGATGATCACAACTACCGATCTATGTTCCTTGAGTATGCTGATACCGCAATGGAAGACAATGAAGAAGATGATCAGGATGAAGAACGGGAACCAGATGAGCCCGCTGATGATCTTGGCCGGGTCATTTCTGATGCACGGTGAGGTTGCAACACAGAAAAGGAGAGGTTGCAGTTCGAGCAGATGTTACAGGACCACAACAAATTGTTGTACCCAACTTGTGAAGCTGGGTAGCACACTGGAATTGCTGAAGTGGAAGGCAGAGACCGGTGTGACTGACTCGTCATTCGAAAAGTTGCTGGTACTGATGAAGAAGATGCTTCCAAGAAAGAACGAATTGCCCGCCAGCACGTACGAAGCAAAGAAGCTTGTCTGCCCTCTAGGATTAGACGTGCAGAAGATACATGCATGCCCTAATGACTACATCCTATACCGCGGTGAGAAGTACGAGAATATGGATAAATGCCCGGTATGCACTGCATTGCGGTATAAGATCAGAAAAGATGACCCTGGTGATATTGAGGGCGAGCCACCCAGGAAGAGGGTTCCTGCCAAGGTGATGTGGTATGCTCCTATAATACCACGGTTGAAACGTCTGTTCAGAAATAAAGATCATGCGAAGTTGTTGCGATGGCACATGGAAGATCGTATGAAAGACGATAAGTTGAGGCACACCGCTGATGGTCGGCAGTGGGGAAAAATCGAGAGAGAGTTCCCGAGATTTGCAGCTGACGCAAGGAACTTATGGTTAGGTCTGAGTACAGATGGCATGAATCCTTTTGGGGAGCAGGGTTGCAGTCACAGCACCTGGCCCGTTACTCTATGTATCTACAACCTTCCTCCTTGGTTGTGCATGAAGCGGAAGTTCATTATGATGCCAGTGGTTATCCAAGGTCCAAAGGAACCCGACAATGATATTGATGTGTACCTAAGGCCATTAGTTGATGAACTTTTACAGCTGTGGGCCGAACTAGGAGTACGTGTGTGGGACGAGCACAAACAAGAGAAATTGGACCTTCGAGCGTTGCTTTTCGTAACCATCAATGATTGGCCTGCTCTTAGTAACATTTCAGGACAGTCAAACAAGGGATACAATGCATGCACGCACTGTTTGGATCAGACAGAAAGTATATATATGGACAAATGTAGGAAGAATGTGTACCCGTACAACCGTCGTTTTCTTCCGCCCAAGCATCCCTTAAATTAAAAAGGCAAGCATTTCAATGGCAAGGCAGAACCCCGGGGGAAGCTTGTCATCTGTACTGGTGCTGAAGTATTTGATATGGTCAAAGATTTAAAAGTAATCTTTGGAAAGGGTCTTGGAAGCCAACTTGTTCCTAACGGCCCTGATAAGCGCGTACCCATGTGGAAGAATTAATCTATATTTTGGGAGCTACATTACTGGGAAGTCCATGAGGTCCGCTCGGCAATCGACGTGATGCACCTGACGAAGAATATCTGCGTGAATATTCTAGGCTTCCTGGGCTTGTATGGGAAGTCAAAAGATACACCGGAAGCACGGGAGGACCAGGAACGTCATAAAGGAAGAGATGGCATGCATCCAGGGAAGTTTCAAGGGCGTGCCAGCTACGCTCTTACTAAGGAAGAGAAGGAAATCTTCTTTGAAGTCCTTTTCAGTATCAAGGTCCCGACTGGCTTATCGTTGAATATAAAGGGAATCGTAAATATGAAAGACAAAAAATTCCAAAACCTAAAGTATCATGACTGCCACGTGCTTATGACGCGATTGCTTCCGGTTGCATTGAGGGGAATTCTACAGGAAAATGTTCGCCTGGCAATTGTGAAGGTATGTGCATTCCTCAATGCAATTTCTCAGAAGGTAATTGATCGAGAAAGTCTATCAGGGTTACAGATTGATGTGGTCCAATGTCTGGTCAGCTTTCAGTTGTTGTTCCCGCCATCCTTCATCAATATAATGACACACCTCCTAGTTCACCTAGTCAAAGAGATTAGAATTCTTGGTCATGTGTTTCTACACAATATGTTCCCCTTCGAGAGGTTCATGGGAGTCTTAAAGAAATATGTTCGTAACCGTGCTAGGCCAGAAGCAAGCATCTCGAAGGGCTATGGAACAGAGGAGGTCATTGAGTTTTGTGTGGACTTTCTTCCTGACCTTAAGCCGATTGGTGTTCCTGAATCTCGGTATGAGGGTAGGCTGACAGGAAAAGGTACACTAGGAAGGAAAGCAAAAGTATGTATGGACGGGCATTCTTTCTCTCAAGCACACTACACAGTTCTACACAATTCCACCGTGGTGGCTCCGTATATCATGAGACACAAGAATATTCTACGCTCCGAAAACCCGGGGAAGGCTGACTCTTGGATTAAAGGGGAACACGAGAAGACTTTCAGCAGTTGGTTGCAGACACATCTCATGAATGACAACATCGTTGGATATCAGCTGTACTGTTTGGCCAGGACACCATCTTTGACTATATGTACTTTCCAAGGGTATGAGATAAATGGGAATACATTTTACACGGTTGCCCAAGATAAAAAGAGCACCAACCAAAATAGTGGTGTCCGCTTTGATGCAACAGACGAGACTGGGCACTGTTTGGAAACATATTACGGGTACATAGAGGAGATATGGGAACTTGACTATGGACCTACTTTTAAGATCCCTTTGTTTCGGTGCAAATGGGTGAAGCTGACAGGAGGTGGGGTAGTTGTAGACCAAAAGTACGACATGACAACAGTGGATCTCAACAATCTTGCATACATGGACGAACCATTTGTCCTAGCCAATGATGTCGCTCAGGTTTTCTATGTGAAGGACATGTCTACAAAAACGAGAAAAAGAAATCAGCAAAAGAAGATATCGTCCGATGAGCCAAAACGCCACATCGTTCTTTCAGGGAAAAGAAACATCATGGGAGTAGATGACAAGACAGACATGTCAGAAGATTATAATAAGTTTCATGAAATTCCGCCCTTCAAAGTGAAAACTGACCCAAGCATCCTACTGAATGATGAAGATTCTCCATGGCTACGACCCAGAAGAAAACAAAAATAATAGATAGGAATATTGGTGCAATAATGTAATAATGTATTAAACCTTTTATGTAGTGCATGTATGGAATGTACTAAATTTCAAACACTTTTCATTTTCATAGTTTTGTCAAATTCTCAAATATGCAAAAAGAATTTTAATAAACCTTTGTAAGAGATGAGTTCTCGTTCGAAACGCTCATACTTCGAGAGAGATTGTCCGTTTTGTACACGAAGTGCATCCAGTTTTTTTCGTAGCCCTCTCAACTTTTTAACACATGCTATGTGGGTGAAATGATGATAGCATGCCAACTTCCAACATTTTCAGAGTTCATTTGTAGTGCTTTTCAATTTCAGGGTCAACTAGCTCAAAAAAAATAAGTAAATGCACGAAGAATACCAAATGAAGTCAGAAATTGTTGAAATTTTGTGATGTGCCTTTGAATGGTGCATTTTGAACACACAAAAAGTATGGAGTTCAAATAAGTTCAAAAAAATGAAATCCCTTTGTAAGAGATGAGTTCTCGTTCGAAACCCTGATACTTCGAGAGAGATTGTCCGTTTTGTACACGAAGTGCATCCAGTTTTTGTCGTAGCCCTCTCAACTTTTTAACACATGCTATGTGGGTGAAATGATGATAGCATGCCAACTTTCAACATTTTCACAGTTCATTTGTAGTGTATTTCAATTTCAGGGTCAACTAGCTAAAAAAAATTAAGTAAATGCATGAAATATACCAAATGAAGTCAGAAATTGTTGAAATTTTGTGATGTGCCTTTGAATGGTGCATTTTGAACACACAAAAAGTATGGAGTTCAAATAAGTTCAAAAAAATGAAATCCCTTTGTAAGAGACGAGTTCTCGTTCGAAACCCTAATACTTCGAGAGAGATTGTCCGTTTTGTACACTAAGTGCATCCAGTTTTTGTCGTAGCCCTCTCAACTTTTTAACACATGGTGTGTGGGTGAAATGATGATAGCATGCCAACTTTCAACATTTTCAGAGTTCATTTGTAGTGTTTTTCAATTTCAGGGTCAACTAGCTAAAAAAAAAAGTAAATGCACGAAATATACCAAATGAAGTCAGAAATTGTTGAAATTTTGTGATGTGCCTTTGAATGGTGCATTTGGAACACACAAAAAGTATGGAGTTCAAATAAGTTCAAAAAAATGAAATCCCTTTGTATGAGATGAGCAGCAGCAAACTTCTAAACAAGATATGTGGCCGCATACTTAGAGCCAAAGTGCTGTTTATATACATAACACAGGGCAAATGTTAGAATGACAGAGGCGTAGAGATACTTGGGAGATTTGTTGCTATTTATCTTATCAAAGGATAAGGATGCAATTGAGTAACTGACAGAAAGGAACAGAAAAATGTTTTCCTTGGACTTACTAGGATGGGAGAACATTCGCTGTCATGCTGCCACACAGTGGTCTTGCTCATGATAGAAACATAAAAGGGCGGTTTGAACTTAATCTCCTCAACTTTCTCCAGGCATTTCATATACTGTGCTGGTGTTAGAAAAGCTCTGTTTGACAGAATAAACAGACGATCACAAGTGCCCTCAGAATTCTCAGATATTTCATGTTCTGAAGAGTACTCTTCACCGGGACAAGTTTTCACATGATTAGAAAGATATAA
Source organism: Hordeum vulgare subsp. vulgare (assembly GCF_904849725.1). Classification (NCBI taxonomy): domain Eukaryota; kingdom Viridiplantae; phylum Streptophyta; class Magnoliopsida; order Poales; family Poaceae; genus Hordeum; species Hordeum vulgare. Next base: position 136,334,712 of record NC_058521.1, read on the forward strand.
TGAGAACTCAAGTGCACATGCATTCTAGCAACAGTTTAGTACCATCAAGGGAATGAGCAATGCTCTCTTTGTGAAGGAGATGGACTGTCACTATGAATATTCTCTGCTTAACATTTGTCATTGGTTGAAAGAGACAGATATCACCCACCCTAATATGAGTGTCATGCACAAACCTTCCTAAATAAAGGGTGCGCCGGCCATCTTCACATGGAAAGTATTTGATTGCATAATCCTTCTTTATGGTCTAATCAAAAAAAGGAACAAAATGTGATTGTGATGCTGATAAGTTGCTTATATACTTATATCTGATAGCTGAAGCACTAAGGATCTAAGAAGTTAACACTGTCATAAAGGCTAAATTGTTCGAATTCAATACACACATAATGCTGATTTAGCAATGCACATGCATGTTGTTGTAAACATATCCTTCAGACATTTTGAGTTAAAACCAAAATACCGACTTCCCTAAAAAGTATGATAACAAGAAAATGTACGTAGCTACAGAATATTAGCTAAATAAATGACAATGTTGGAGAAACAAAACACGGATGCTACTGTAATGTTACATTTCCCTGATAAGACATAATCCTTCGAGAGCGTCTGAAGATCATCCAACTCCATAACCTCATCTGTAGCTCGATTTTCTCCTGTAGTAAAGAAAATGAAGAGTAAGAGATTAAAGGGTAAGTGGGTAACTGATTTAACTTAAGAACAAACTTAACCTGAAAATTCCTTAGAAGTATAAGATACTGCAGGGGTATTTTCTGATTTATAATTATGGGACGAGCCTTCCTTCACACATCCATGGGAATGTTGTCCTTTGCCTCCTGACGACTGAGTAGTGCCATCGGTGCTGATTTTGTGAAGAATATGCACTTTCACTACGAATCTTCTCTGCTTAACATTTGTCATTGGTTGGAAGAGGCAGATATCACCCACTCTAACATGATTGTCACGGGCAAAATTTCCCAAATAGAGGCTGCACCGACCTGCAGCACACACGCCGGATGGCCTGATGTGGAATGTGCATTTCCAGTCCTTGTTCTTCCCAAGCAGCTCGAGTATGACAATTGTATATTCACATGGAAAGTGCTCGAGTGCATAATCCTTCTGTATTACCTAGTTGAAAAAGGGAAGAATATGCGATTGTGATACTGATAAGCTTGTTATATCTGATAGCTTATGATTTAAAGAGTTAAGAAGCTAATGCTGTCACTATGAATCTTCTCTGCTTGTTATATCTGATATGCATTCATTGCAAACATATCCTTCAGAGTTTGGAGTTAGATCGAAAACGTTGTCCGACTTAAATAACAAGATAATGTGAGTAGGTAAAATTTACATACCAGATCAGCATACCGTTGTACGTTTGACCATGGCCCGTGGGTGCTAGGACTGAATGTTTTGTACTCTGATAAGAAAATTGGAAAATAGTTAATAGTTTGGATAGTCAAAATAATTATTTTTGAAAATAGAAAATAGTTTTGAATTATTTATCCAATTTCAAACACTTTTCATTATCATAGTTTTGTCAAATTCTCAAATATGCAAAAAGAATTTTAATAAACATAGTTTTTAATTGAAAATAACAAAATAGTTAATAGTTTGGGATAGTCAAAATAATTACTTTTGAAAATAGAAAATAGTTTTGAATTATTTATTCAATTTCAAACACTTTTCATTATCATAGTTTTGTCAAATTCTCAAATATGCAAAAAGAATTTTAATAAACATAGTTTTTAATTGAAAATAACAAAATAGTTAATTTTGAAAATAGAAAAAAATTGAAACTATATGAGAATTTGTAAAAAAACTTAAACCTAAATTCAAAGTGAGCTCACTTTGAATTCAGGTTTAAGTTTCTCCACAATTTCAAATATAGTTTCAATTTTTAAATTTATAGTCAGTTTAGGCCCGTAAGCCTGCTTTAAAGAGGAGCTCGATGGAGTAGCTGCGACGGGGCTTATAAACAAGTGTTAGTCCCCCTCGCTGGGCGAGGTGGGACTAAACTTATCGTGCAGCCGAGGAGGGGCTTTAGTCCCGGTGCGTGGCTCCAACCGGGACTAAAGACCCCTTTAGTCCCGGTTGGAGCTCCGCACCGGGACTAAAGGCCCCTGCTTCCCGCCTTTTGGTCTGCCAAAAAAGGGCCTTTAGTCCCGGGTCGTGGCTCCACCCGGGACTAAAGGGGGTCTTTAGTCCCAGTTCGAGCCCCGAACCGGGACTAAAGATCCACCTATATAAGCGGTAGTTGGAAAAATTCCAAACCAAATCGCATTTCGTTTCTCTTCTTCTTCCTCTCGTTCTCCTGCCCGACGCGGCACACCGACGACCTCGTCGACACCGTCAGGCTGCCCGCCGTTCTCCTTGCCGCCGCCTGTCGTCGTCCTCCTCGCCGCCGCCGTCCTCCTCGCCGTCGCCGTCCTCCTCGCCGCGCGCCGCCGTCCTCCTCGCCGCCGTCGACGCCTCCGGCCGGTAAGCCCCCCGCCCCCTCCTCCGCAACACTCCGGACGGTAGAAGAAAAGAAGAAAAAGGAGAAGACAAGAAGAAAAAGGAGAAGAAAAGAAGAAAAAGGGAAGAAAGGAAGAAAAAGGAGAAGAAAGGAAGAAAAAGGAGAAGAAAAGAAGAAAAAGGAGAAGAAAGGAAGAAAAAGGAGAAGAAAGGAAGAAAAAGGAGAAGAAAGGAAGAAAAAGGAGAAGAAAGGAAGAAAAAGGGAAGAAAATAAGAAAAAGGAGAAGAAAAGAAGAAAAAGGAGAAGAAAGGAAGAAAAAGGGAAGAAAGGAAGAAAAAGGAGAAGAAAGGAAGAAAAAGGACAAGAAAGGAAGAAAAGTAGAAGAAAGGAAGAAAAATGAGAAGAAAGGAAGAAAAAGGAGAAGAAAGGAAGAAAAAGGAGAAGAAAGGAAGAAAAAGGGAAGAAAGGAAGAAAAAGGAGAAGAAAGGAAGAAAAAGGAGAAGAAAGGAAGAAAAAGGAGAAGAAAAGAAGAAAAAGAGCAGAAAAGAAGAAAAAGAAAAAGATTTTTTTGTCATTTAATTCCTATTGTTATTAGGTTTGTGCTAGATTATTAGGGTTAGTAATATTTAGAATTAGGTTAGGGTTACAAGAAGAAGAAATATGAACAAAAATATGAAAATAAGATTAGGAAAAAGGAAAATAAGAAGAGGAGGGGAAGAAAAGAAGAAAAAGGAGAATAAGAAGAGGAGAAGAGGAGAAGAAGAGGAAAAATAGAAGAAGAGGAGAAGTAGAAGAAGAGAAGTTGAAGAAGAAGCGGAGAAGAAAATAAGAAAGAAGAAGAAGAAAGAGAAGAAGAATAAATTTCTACGTATATAGATGCTATTGTACATGCTTAATTTTGCTATTGTATAGTGTATATGCTTAAGTGTTAATAGTGTTTCTTAGATTATTGCTTAATTTTGCTATTGTATATGCTTAAGTGTTAATAGTTTAATTTTGCTATTGTAAATGCTTAAGTGTTAATAGTTTATTTTTAGCAAGAAAATTAATAGAACTAGTTTATTTTTTAGTTCATTGTACGATGCCTATCCCGCATCCTCGTCGTCGACTCGGCGGAGGACACTTGCTTGATCAGAGGGGCCCTGTCCGGGACTGGGCTCCGCCCGGCTGGTATTGGGAGGTGCTACCTTCCGGGGGGCGTAGGTTGGTGAGGAGCCAGCCCGTTGTTGACCCGATCCTTGTTTGGTGGCGGTCGCGTGGGCCAGTGACGGTGCCGATGCTTCCGGACACCGCGGAGGTGGTACGTCACCGTGTCAGCGAGGAGGATCAGCACGTCTGTCGCTACATGGTTGCGTTGGAGGGCAGGTTCGAGCATACCTGGCAGGTTCTTCGGGGATCTCACTTGAGCTATGATCCTGTGATGGTTCCTTCTCTTTGGGTGTCCACCGCCCGCGACGATACCCGTCGGGCGCTACGGTTCTAGCTGTATCAGTGATGCTATATGTATGATAGTATTCGAGGAGTATTAGTGATAATATTCGACGATGTACGGACAAAAGAGATGATGTACTTTTGCTTATAATTGAATGCATGCTAATTTGAATACTACTTTATTTTACGATTTGGTTTTGCTTATTGAGTGCTCAAATTGGAAAAGTACTCCTACTTTGAATACTATGCAGAAATCTAGGAGTCCCGGGTGGAGCCACGACCCGGGACTAAAGTTGTTTTGGAACGGAGTTCCTGATAGAATAATTCTTTTTTGGTACAAAGTTCAACATAGTCCTTTGACACTACACAATGTGACATATAGAAGGGTAGATGAGATCAGGAAAAATAGGATCATTTTCTACACATCTAGAATGTCGCCATTTTGTTAAATCCTTAAAGGTTAAGAGAATCCGTCAGACATATTTTAGAGTTTAGGTTCTAGCCAAGACCCGGGACTAAAGGTCCTCCTATATAAAACGACACTTCGAAGTTTCCAACCCCTCTTATATAGTTTGTTAGTTTATTAGTTAACCAAATGTCCGTTTTTTGCATAACTATGGATCCACATATCAGGAACATCGAAGAGGAAGAACTTCTCGAAGATATAATCAAAGACGGCCCCGACGTTGAACCAGCTGAATCTCCGTCGTCATATCTAAACCCCTCTGGATATGGAATGGAGGTCGACCGACACGAAGATGAAGCCGATGGGGCAGGAGATAGGTCCAATGACGGAGAAGGTGATAGCTCCACTGATGGAGAAGCCGGCGGAGAAACCGGTGAAGAAATAATAATGTCCGGCGAGGTATACATATGAAGTTCGACAATCACTTGTAATATGTGAAAAATATTGGAGATAGCTCTATATTGTATACATATACATTCATTTGACGAATATTTCTCCCTCTTAGGCCTCCACATCGAGCAAAGCTACGAAACGAGGCCCAACTAGAAAGTTGGATGCACGGACGCATTACACCTTTGAGGTGATATTGCCTACGGGCGAGCCCAAAGTTCCTAAGAATGCTGCTGACACATTCAAGAAGCAATGCGGAGTTCTCGTTAGGGATCACGTCCCGATCAGCGTTCGGGAGTGGAACAAGCGCAAAGGGGAAGCCGATAGTGACTATGTCGCCGAAAGGTACAAAGATAATCTTCGGAATGATCTCATGTCACATTTCAACCTGCCAGAATGTGAGAATGAAGACGCCGCAGACAAACTGAGGGCCAAAGTCAAGCAGTGGACTCTAAAGAAGATGGTCGAACTGTTCCGTAGCTGCAAGAAGAAGCTATGGAAAAACTATCTGAAGACAAAGAAAGTGCCAGTATTCGAGGGGTATCTAGCCAAGCAGGCGAATCACTGGAAGGAATTTCAAGAGTACGAGGAGTCAGAAGATGCCCAGGCATTATCAGAAAAGAACAAGATAAATGCCGACGAGATGAAATATCACCACAAGATGGGGCCAGGGGCTATGAGTCTGCCACCAAAGTGGGATAAGAAAGAGCAAGGGAAGAGTTGATTCCGTTGGACATTCAAATTGATAAGGGAAGAGTTGATGCCTTCGACCCATTATCGAGACCCTTGGAACAGTTCCAAAGCCTACAGGACATGCTCCAAGGGTAATTGCAATCATTCTTGCGCTCTATCGGTCTCTTTCGATAATTTTCTGATATATCAATTAATGAAAAACTTAGCAAATCATTATCCTTGTCGGGCAGGGTCTGGAAGCGGTTCAAGTGCGTGACTCCCGGTATCAAGCCTGAGAAGCTAACCTATAGAGCGGCTCAGGTAAGTAGTAGTATGATATACTTCTATTTTCAATACATTTATGATGCTAGATTATTATTTTGATTATATATATTCTATTCTCGTAAAGTCCGACCAGCAGCCACGGGGGACGCATCTATGTGGATACTATGTTTGCGAGACCATTCGCAGGTTTACCTCTGAGCACAAGGATCACATATTCGACATAAGCAATGAACATTCACACCTCTATTTTTACCCGTCATTCTTTGTTATCATGATTGATATTCATATTCATCTCCTCTTCTTATATAGTACACGACCATGAGGGAGAAGGTCCTACCAGAGCAACGCATGATTGCTGTTGCAGAGGAGCTTGCGACCTTTCTGAGGACGGAAGCTATAGATGACAAAGGACGATTTAGTGTAGCTAGGGGCCATTACTGATGTTCGTCCATGTAATCGAATAGACAGGCTCTAGTCCCGATAATTCAGATCTCCATATAATTGTATATATATGCTCGCTTGTAAGATAAGTTAATCTTATATATATATATGCATAATTATTTCTATTTAGAATTATATGAAAACTAATTCCTGAACGCCAAACGAGGCATCACGTTAATCTCCCGAACACCTAAACCCTAAAACCCTAAAACCCAAAAATAAACAAAATCTGAAACTCTTTAGTCCCGGTCCGTGTAACGAACCGGGACTAAAGGGCATGCCCCTGAGGGCGCTACGAGGCGCCCAGGTGGAGCACCTTTAGTCCCGGCTTGGAACAAGGCCGGGACTAAAGGTTAGGCCTTTAGTCCCGCCCCGTTAGTCTCGGTTGGTGAACCGGGACTAAAGCCCCTTACGGGCCGGTGATAAAGGCCCTGTCCCCACTAGTGTATAGTCATCTTTGGTGCTCAAACCATAGGTAGCGTGATCATTTATCATCTTAAGATTTTCATCTTTATTAGATGACTCACCACTAGCTCTAGGAACAAAAACAGGCTTGACGGTCTTTTTGAGAGTAAGAATTGGAGTATTTTGCACAGCGGCAAAAGCAGAACCCAAGTTGGTTATGACATCTTCTAATTTGCCAATTCTAGAAGAATCATTAACTATAAGTTGCTTCTCCTTTAAAATTTTCAAAAAGTTTCCCACTTTGGATCCGTACTGAGTAATTTGATTGTGGATCTTTCTATCCAAACCCTCAATAAGTTCAACTGTGGCAATTTTGTTTTCAATGGCGTCAAGCCTTTGCATCACGTGTTCCAAGGTAAAGATAGTTCCATTAACCATGAGCGGGGGTGAGCCTACCAAATTAATGATAGATCTATAGGAGTCAACAGTATGGCTCCCCAAATAGTTCCCGCCTACAATGGTATCAAGGGTATACCTATTCCAAGGAGAAATTCCAACATAGAAACTGTGAAGGAGGACGGTAGTGGATTGCTTACGAGCAGATCTACTTTGAGCATTGCAAATCCTGTACCAAGCGTCCTTCAAATTTTCTTCCTCATTCTGCCTGAAATTGAGAACTTCATTTTCAGGGGTGTCGTTTGCAGTGGTGGGTCTAGCCATTGATGGACTATCTCACACACAAACGAGAAGGAAGAGAGAGTGAAATGGGCAAAAGAAGACAGCAAAAAGGCAAAAGAAAACGGCGAAGGCGAAAGGCGAATGAAAACGGCAAATGTGTAGTGGGGGGAGGAAAACGAGAGGCAACTGGCAACAAAAGTAAATGCAAGAGAAGATTTTGTGAGACCTACTTGGATAGATCTTGATTTCTCCTCCCCGGCAACGGCGCCAGAAATACTTCTGCTACTTCAAAAAGATCCCCGGCAACGACGCCGGAAATACTTCTGATTGTTCTGATGTGTATCCCTTGCAACGGCGCCAGGAAGTAGTTGTGTCGATGGCACCAGGAATCCTTCAGCTACGGCTACGCCTTAAGGGACTTCCTAGGAAAGTATGCAAAGGATTTCCCCCGTGGCCTTGGAGCCTTGCGTTGGTGTTCCCTCGAAGCGGAAAAGGTGATGTAGCACAGCGATGGTAAGTATTTCCCTCAGTTTGAGAACCAAGGTATCAATCCGGCAGAAGAGTATCTCAAGATCCTGCACAAACACAAAAGCTTGCACCCAACGCTATGAATGGGTTGTCAATCCCTTATAGATTGTTTGCCGAGTGAGAACTGAAAGCAACAAAGTAACAAAGCAAAGTAAAAGCGGAGATGTAAACGATGGATGTGAATAGACCCGGGGGCCGTAGTGTTTACTAGTGGCTTCTCTCATGAAAGCAAGTAGACGGTGGGTGAACAAATTACTGTCGAGCAATTGATAGAACTGTGCAGAGTCGTGACGATATCTATGCAATGATTATTTCTATAGGCATCACGTCCGAAACAAGTAGACCGGTACTTTCTGCATCTACTAGTATTACTCCACATGTCGACCGCTATCCAGCATGCATCTAGTGTATTAAGTCCATAAGAACAGAGTAACGCCTTAAGCAAGATGACATGATGTACAGGGATAATCTCAAACCAATGATAAAAACCCCATCTTTTTACCCTTCATGGCAACTGCTTGATGTGTGCCTTGCTGCCCCTACAGTCACTGGGAAAGGTCACCACATGGCAGAACCCAAAACCAAGCACTCGTCCCATTGCAAGAATCATAGATCTAGTTGGCCAAACAAAACCCAAGAATCGGAGAGACTTACAAGGATATCAAATCATGCATATAAGAAATCAGCAAAGACTCAAATATATATCATAAATAGTAACCAACTATCTCTACATGCATATTTGGCAGGTGGGGCTATAAGTTTTAGCATAAAGCCAATTTTCTCCTACAACAAGAGAGGGCTGAAAGCAAAATATTACTACATTGTTTGTTGATAACGAGATGGTTCCGCCAACCAATTCTCGTACCCGAGTTGTTGATAATTCCCACATCATTATTAAGGTGTGTCGAGAGTTCAGGGAAATTTCAATGCCATGGGCTCAAGTTTTCCATGACCGTGGACACGGCTAATCGATTAGGTTTGGGCACTGTGCAGAGTTTTGCACACGTTCCCCACAAGATTTGATCGCCTCCGAGTATGTCCTCGCACTTCAGGGTGTTTGAAGACCGGATGATCAAAACATGGTCTTTCAACGGGTCCCTCTGAATCCCTGCCGGTGCCCATCCATTCCTACCGTTCTTCTACATCTGCTAGCACCGCCTGTCTAGAATCGCCGTGTTGTCCAACCAAGACAGAGCCCATAATGACTTGTGGCTGTGCAGGTAAGCCTTGGGTCTTGAAGCCTCCGTCCGTCTCTTCGAGCCTGGGTGAAGCTTTCTGCAAGATGTCATGGCACATCTCCAGCATCCCGGGGTCGTCCACTGGTTTCTCGAGGGAGCCCGTCAAACCATCCTTCACCCAGACTTGCATTTCTTCAGGAGGTCTTGAAAATCTTGTGTTAACCGGTCTTGGTTATTTAATTATCCTTGCATCACTCGTTTTATGCACTCAACCAGAATCCCGTCTACTCAAGCATAGCAATATGAAATTTGTCGTCCCGGTCCAAGTATCGGGGTTGTTGTGTTCCCACCACATGATACTACAACCTGTAACTATAATTTCCAAGTACCTACTCAGCATGCAATTGGGCAAAGAAAGGTGAAACTACCATGCATAGAAAACATAGGCGAATAGTATGAGCAAAATGACTTGCCTTGATGATAGTTGTCTTGATCGAGAGCTTCTAAGTAACAAGGTTCGCACTCCGGGTGATCTACCGATACAAACAAATACAGACCATAAGCACTACAATCATCAACAAGTAAAATAACATCACAAGCATAAGGTAGCTATGGCATAAAGTGAAGGAATTCACTTCACCTAACTAAGGCAGAAATTGTTTCTGTTAAAACCCCAAATAAAAATATTAAAAAAAATCTAAAACTTATACTACAGAAAGTTATAATCACTAGGAGGCAGTAGCAAAAAGAATCAAATTAAAAGCTATTTTTAAACTCCTGGAATAAGCAAAACAAGGTTTAAACTAAATCTGATCTAATTCAAATTTGAAAGTTTCAAACATAGACAAATTATATGTTTTTGCAAACTACAGAAATTTTTTGATCTACTGGAAAAAGAATCAACCTCATTCGATATCTAGATCAAAAGTTATGAGCCAAACACAATTAGAACTTTCTCTGTTTTTGAATTAAACAGAAAAAAGAAACTTATTCTAACGGGCAGGGGGTACACGTGGCGCACCCTGAGTGGCTGGGAGTGTGTTTGCTGCGAGACTAATAGGCAAATGGCCGCAATCTAATGAAAACGTTTCGGCTCAGTTTAAGTGGATAGAAAACCGGGCGGTCTTTAAACTAAAACCAAAGGGGCATCTGGGTTCTAATCTACACCGTCTACGCAAGATCTAACGGTTGAGAAAAGAGACAGGGGCTCACAGGGGGCTGTGTCTTCTGCTGCTCCGGTGGGTCTCCGGCGGTGGCGACTGGTCGGGGAGACGGCAGGGCTTCTCCCCCGTCGTTCTGTGGCGGTGGAGGGGCAAGCTCGGGGGCGGGGAAGGAGCAGCAGGGGCTGGGGCCTCGGGGTGGCCGGGTGGAGCTCGGCTTCGGCGGTGGCGGCGTGGAGCTTGGGCAGGGACGGCGGGGCGGTGGAACGGGGCGAGGGGGGGCTTGGGGTCGGGAATAAATAGGGGAGAGGGGGCATAGAGGGGAAGGGAATCGGGGCCGGCGATGTAGGGCTCGGCCATGGAAGGGCCGGTTGCTAGGGAAGGAAGGTCTCGTGGGGAAGAAAGAAGGAAGGAAGAAGAAAGGAAGGAAAGAAAGAAAAAGAAAAAGAAAAGAAAAAGGAAAGAAGGGGTGCGAGGGGGGCTCGAGGCGGCGGTTTGCCAAGGATCTCGCTCCCAGCGATGGGGATCTGGCCCAAAAAAATGTCCCGTTTTTTTTTGTATTTCTTTTTAAAGAGCAAGAAAAAGAATAAAAGGAAACAAAATAAAAATAATAATATTTCCTACTTGTTTATCATTTTTCCAAAACCAAAATAAAAACATTTAAAAAATGTTTTTTTCAGAAAAACCCCTTATGCTATATTTTCTTTTTGAAATTATTTTATCCACAAAGTTTGTGTTTCCTTGGCTCAAAATATATCAAAAGTGCCCCTGGTCATTTTGGAGGGTTATATTCCTCCTCTCTTTCTTGCTTGCAAGAAATTATTTCCCGGCACTTCTTGCACGAAGAAAACAAATAGGAATGCAAAAGAAAAATTTGAAAGAATTCAAATGCAAATCTTTATTGCCATTCAATATACATAGATGCTTAGCTACAATAGTAAAACATTCCCAATTGGGAAAATTGGGATGTTACAAACCTACCCACCTTAAGATGAATCTCGCCCTCGAGATTCGGGTTGGCTAGAAAATAGGTGCGAGTGGTCTCGCCGGAGATCTTCTTCTCGTTCCCAAGTGGCTTCTTCCTCGGTGTGGTGGCTCCACAACACCATGCAGAACTTGATGATCTTTCTGCGGGTAACTCTGTTGGCAGTCTCGAGAATCCTAACGGGTTTCTCCTCATACGTCAGATCACTGTCAAGCTCTATGGCCTCTAGGGGCACTGTATCTCTCCACGGAACATCAACCATCTCAGCATGGCATTTCTTCAACTGGGAAACATGGAAGACATCATGAACTCCGGACAATCCTTCCGGCAGTTCCAGTTTATAAGCAACTTCACCTCTACGTTCAAGAATTTTGTAGGGGCCAATGAATCGGGGTGCTTGAAAGTGCATGCTATGCCCCTAATCGTCTTTTGGTGTTAATGACAACACATACATAGGAAACTAATCCTATTTGTTAAGTGTATCTCAGGACGGCAAGTACTTTAGTAGATTAAGATTTATGTGCCAAAGGTTGCCTGAAAAGATTGATGATTTATATTTCGAGAAGACTCGGGATTAAGAAGAGATGATGTAGAGTAGTCTTTTGAGTTTACTGATATTGAGTATAGGGATCCCGCACTATTAAGAGGGGATCACAGGCTTTGCGATAAACTTGCTCATACCACATCTCTACAATCATATCAAACAACACATACTATCCACTCTGTCTTCAATTCAATACATGTCCAATTACCTAGGACATCTGGCTCCCTCCGGACGTCCGAGGGCCGAAAGTCCGGCTAGCTTCGGAAATATGCAGCCAGGCACCAGTAGTCTGTAAGGATTATATCTCGGATATCCGGCTCCCTCCGGACGTCCGAGGGCCGGACGTCAGGCCAAGCTCCGGAAATCCGGAAGTCAACACCAGTAGAATGTGTGCCCTATATCTCGGAAATCCGGCTCCCTCCGGACGTCCTGGCGCCGGTTGTCCGACCCTCGTCGGAAATCCGAAAGGCACCACCAGTAGAAATTGTGATGTATAACACAGACTTCAGGGCCACTCCGGATGTCCGTACGCTGATGAATTCAAATATGTTCAGGCACATCTATAGGCCTCGGACGACCGACCCCTGTCGGACGTCCGGGCACTGATGAATTCAGAAGAGTTCCAGTTATGCCTACAGGTCTCGGACGACCGACCCCTGTCGGACGTCCGGCCCCTCACGGACGCCCGGACTTCCGACAATTGTCGGACGTCCAGACCCTGTGTGACTTATTGCACCTCCAACGGCTGGATTTCACCCCACACTATAAATACTCTGCTCCCACCTCATGAAAGCGTGTTCAACACAGCAATAATACACCCAAGAACACCTTTCCTCTCACTCACTCTTGTCTACACCAAATCCTAGATCTCAAGAGCATTTGTGAGTCCTTTTGAGTGTTGTTCCAATCAAAAGATAGATCGTCTCCCTCTCCTCGTTCCCACCAAAGTGATTTGTGATTTGAGCAAGTTTTGAGCAATCCCCGTGATCTTGTTACTCTTGGAGGTTGGAGACTCCTAGGCGGTAGGAGTCTTCGGAGAGGAATCAAACCATTGTGATCTCCCCCGGAAAGTTTGTGAAGGTTTGGAAGCCACCTCAAGGCTTACCACTAGTGGTTGAGAAACGCCTTCGTGGAGTTATCTCAAAGGGAGAATAGGGTGAGCCTTCGTGGCGTTGGTGTGCCTTCGTGGTAACATCCGCCCCTCTAACGGTGACGTAGCTTCCCTCCAAGGAAGTGAACATAGGGATACATCCTTGTCTCTCTCGGAGTTTCGGTTATTCCTAACCCTAACTCTCTACTTGTGTTAATCCTTATTACATACTTGTATTTGCTTATTGTTTACCAGTTGCTTTGCTTCACTCCTAATAGCTTACTCTTTGTCATAGCAATTATTAGGCTTACACTTATATTCCGCACTTTAGCCTAAAATTGCCAAGTAATTATTAAAATTTGGATTTGTACCTATTCGCCCCCCCCCTCTAGGTCCATCTCGATCCTTTTCAATTGGTATTAGAGCCTCGTGCTCTATTTGTGTGGCTTAACCGCCCTAGAGCGAGATGGATGTGGATCCAGCTACGGTAGCTCCAGTGCAGAGGGACGGGACTTCCGCGGAAGTCAAGAATTTCACCTCTGAGGACCTGGAACGGGCCCTTTCCAAGCAAAAAGAGGAGCATGATGCTTCTCTTGAGTCCATAATACAAATGAGACTAGCAGCACTAACCATGGGGACAACCACGTCCCCGAGGGCCTCAGGGCCCCACGTGCACGGTACTTCATTTCGCCAACCTCCTCCGGAGAGGAACCAAACCAGGGTTCCATGGCTTTATGCTAAATCTCAAATTGAGAAACCTAAGTACAATCCTGGAGGAAAACCTCCCTTGCTTGATGAAAATTCTGATTTTGCTTTGTGGAGAGTTGGTATGCAGGATCATCTTAGGTACGCCAATGATGAGATGCTGGACATCCTCGAGCATGGGTACAATCCTGTTGATCCAAGATGCCTCACGCCCAGAGAAACTTATGACAAGCATCTCAATGACACTGCAATCATGTGCATAAGAAAGGGAATGAATGACAAGCAACGAAGACCTTACATTCACATCACAAGTGCCAAGGAATTGTGGGACAGCATCATAAGGACCAAGACCGGTACCTCCACTCTTCGGCTTGCTCAATATGAAATTGCCAAGGGGCAATTACAGAATTTCTGTATGGAAAAGGGTGAATCTCCCAAGCAAATACTAGAACGGCTCATGACTCTCGCCGCAGACATTGAGTCATGTGACTGTGACAAGACGCAAGATGGTTTCAATCTGACCAAGAGATTCCTTGTGGACAAGTTACTTCACGCTCTTGCTCCATATCACCATCAAATGGTATGGGACATGAGGCAACATCATGCTTTCAAAGAAATGACTCCGGATGACATCATATCCACTTTCCAATTATTTGAAGAGTCAAAGGCAAATGCAACAAAGCACCTAGCCATGCATGGCACTTCAACATCAAAGATCAATCTTGCTCTGAAAGCCAAGCATGAGTATGACGAAGAAGAAAGTGAAGAAGAAGAAGGTGATGATGACTGTCAAGATGGTGATGATGTTGACTCTGATGAAAGCCCATCATTGGAGGACATTGCTCTCTTTGTGAAGAAGTTCAGTGCAGGGAAGTTCAAGGGAGGATTTCCAAAGAAGAAGGTAAGGAAATGCTATAACTATGAGGAAACCAACCACTTCTCCAACGACTGCCCTTATGAGAAGAGAGAAGACAAACCAAGGTTTCCAAAGACCTTTGTAAAGAAGAAGTTACCAAACCCTATGAACTCCAAGTCCAAGAGGACAGATGGAAGAGCAATGGTTGCACAAGAAGAATCAGATCCAGAAGATGTTGGTGGAGTTGCCGGAGTAGCTCAAGATACACAGAGTACCTTGAGGCTAGTCAACAAAAGTGGTGATGTTGTTCACTACAACTATATGAAGGACTACAAGGGCAACGCTCACAAGTGTTTGATGGCAAAGACTGCCATGAGAGATGGGGAAGACCAAAGCTCCCATGATAAGGTTAAGGTAACCCCAGGTTAAACTCTTTCAGTCTAGTTTCTACCCCTTCTGATGAGTATCTTGATGCGGAAGATCATTATGAGGATGATGATTTAGATCATCCCATGTTTGCTAAAATGAACAAATTTATGTGCTCTCTTAAAGGAAAGAAGCTCACTATGTTTCGCATACTTATGGAAATGGTGAGTAAGCACACCAATACCATCAAGGAACTCGAAACCCTCGTCACTCAGGAGAAGGAGAGAAATGAACTCCTTGAGCAGAAAGTCCTTTATGAGGAAGCACAAAATGATGCATTATGTTCAAAAGTAGGTGAAAACCTTGATAAACATGCTAATGATCTTGCCTCCTTAAAAAGGCTGAAAATGTGTGCAGAGAATTACTAAATGATAAAGACCGACTTGTGAACTATCATGCTTCTCTTTCTAAGGACTGTGAGCGTCTATCCTTGTCTCTCAAAGACAAGGAAGAGAAACTCACTGTTCTTACAAAAGCTTTGAGGCACTTAAGGTCACTTATCTTGACACTCTAGCTAAGGCCTACTCCTCACCTATTATCAATGTTGATACCTGCACTACTAACCCTAGTAGTGAACTAACATCTATCCTTGAGGAAAACTATTCATTAAGGGCACATCTAGACAGAGGTCTCATGACATGTGCACAAGGACAAAAGACTCTCAATGAGATCTTAAGTCGACACAATGGAGGTGTCGCCAAGGAAGGGCTTGGGTTCAACCCAAGCACTGCCAAGAAAAGTGCATCTCCTGTGAAGTGTACCACTCCTCTTAAGGAAATATTTGTACTAGAGGGACACACGGAGTAAGGTAAGGTTGTGAGTGGATCGGCCACTAGGGGCCCGTCTACTCACAACAAGACAACCGAATTCATGCCGCCATCCTATGTACTACGCAAATCAAAGGAAGGAGAAGTCTGTGCTAAATTCATTGGTCCCCGTAATGCATTTCGATTCTATGCTATCTGGGTCCCTAAGACTCTTGTAACTAATGTGAAAGGCTCCATGACAAAATGGGTACCTCAAACCAAGTCTTAATTCTTTACGGGCTGTTTTCTCCGGTGGAGCAAAATGGGTGATCGACAGTGGATGAACCAATCATATGACTGGAGATAGTAACTTGCTCTATGACTTCATGCAAGCCATTCGACCATACATGAGCATTGTATTTGGTGGAGGGTCGAAAGGGCAGGTAATTGGGTTGGGCAAGGTGGCAATCACTAATGACATGTCTATTGCAAATGTCATGCTTGTCCAATCTCTTCAATATCATTTACTTTCAGTTCGTCAATTGGCTTCCGTCGGTTATGACACACTATGTGGACTAACGGATGTGAAAGACTTTAAGAGAGACACTCTTGAAGTGGCTTTTGTTGGAGAGTTGGATGGCAACCTTTACACGGTTGATTTCTCGAAAGAGAGCACTTTCCATACAACTTGTCTAATGGCCAAGGCCGACATGGGATGGTTGTGGCATCGCCGGCTCGCCCATGTTGGCATGAAAAATCTTCAAAATGTCTTAAACGGTAATCATATTCTTGGACTAACAAATGTATCTTTTAAGAAAGATCGTGTGCAGTGCATGCATAGCTGGGAAGCACCATCAATCAAGACATCCACCCAAGAACGTTGTATCCACTTCGAGGCCGTTAGAGCTCCTTCATGTGGATCTATTTGGGCCTCCTTCGTGGGCAAGTCTTGGAGGGAAAAAGTATGGCCTAGTCATTGTTGATGATTACTCAAGATATACATGGGTGTTCTTTCTCAAGTCCAAGGACGAGACGAAGGTCACCTTCATTGACTTTGCCAAACAAGCCCAGCGGAAGTTTGACAAGGACATCAAGGTAGTAAGAAGTGATAATGGCTCTGAGTTCAAGAAATACACCCTAGAAGAATTTCTTAGTGATGAGGGGATTGAACATGAGTACTCCGCACCTTACACCCCCCAACAAAATGGTGTGGCAGAGAGGAAGAACCGGACACTTGTGGAAATGGCAAGGTCCATGTTAGATGAATACAAGTCACCACATAGCTTTTGGGCTGAGGCCATCAACACAGCATGTCATGCATCAAACCGACTCTTCCTCCGGTCAATATTGGAGAAAACTCCATATGAGCTCCTAACTGGGAACAAGCCCAATGTTAAGTACTTTCCTGTGTTTGGATGCAAATGCTTCATCCTCAACAAACGGGAACGGTCAGGGAAATTTCAATCCAGAACAACTGAGGGGATTTTTGTTGGCTATGGGTCAAACTCTCACGCCTACAGAGTCTATAACAAATCCACTGGATGTGTTATAGAAACCTGTGACGTGACATTTGATGAATTTAACCGCTCCCATGGGGAGCAAGTTGATCTAAATGATGCAGGTGAAGAAGACTCTCCACAAGATATCTTAAACATGGGTGTAGGTGCACTTCTGCCTATGGAACAAAGACCCCATGATGCTGATGAAGATGATGAGAACATCTCGCATCCTCAAGACAGTTCACTGCCCGTACCTCCACAAGATATTAGCACACCCATCATGCCAGTTGTTGAGGATCAAGTGGGAGAACATGTCTCTCACCCTGATGACACTCAAGAACAACATGATCTTCAAGAGGTAGACCAAAGTATGGGTATGCTTGATGATGAACCTCAACAGGTGCAACGCGAAGAGGAATATCTTCCTCCGCACATAAATGATCCATATGTTGAGGACATTGATGATGGAAACGAAGTTGAACATCGTGAAACCTTGACCTCCATCATGCCACGTGTGGCCGGTCGTGTTGATATTGATCAAATCCTCACAGGCGTATCAGAAGGTAGAGTGACTCGTAAACAATTAACAAACTTTTGTGCTCACTTTTCGTTTGTCTCTAGTACTGTGCCACACAGGGTTCAGGATGCATTATGTGACAATGACTGGCTACTTGCTATGCAAGAGGAGCTAAACAGTTTCACACGCAACGAAGTATGGTCATTGGTAGAACGACCAACTGAGGAACATAATGTCATTGGAACTAAATGGATTTTCAAGAACAAGGAAGATGAGAACAGGACTGTTCTACGCAACAAGGCAAGGTTAGTAGCACAGGGGTACTCCCAAGTTGAAGGTTTGGACTTTGGTGAAACTTTCGCCCCTGTTGCTCGTCTTGAGTCCATTCGCATTTTATTGGCCTATGCTGCTTTCAATGGTTTTACCTTGCATCAAATGGATGTGAAAAGTGCTTTTCTTAACGGTCCTCTACAAGAAGAGGTATATGTATCACAACCACCTGGGTTAGTTGACCCACATCACAAAGACCATGTATATAAACTTCACAAGGCACTTTATGGTCTTAAACAAGCACCCCGTGCTTGGTACGATCATCTTAAGAAGTTCCTACTCGATGATGGCTTTGTGGTGGGGGTGATCGATCCCACTCTTTTTACTAAGAGGGAAAATGGTGATTTGATCTTATGCCAAATCTATGTAGATGACATCATTTTTGGTTCTCCTAACATTCATTTGTGCAAGAAGTTTGCAGCCTCCATGACCAAGACCTTTGAGATGTCACTCAACACGGACTTGAAGTTCTTTCTTGGTTTTCAAATACAACAATTTCAAGAAGGGATTTTCTTGTCTCAAACTAAGTACCTCAAAGACATTCTTGAGAAATTTGATATGACAAATGCTAAACCAATGAAGACACCGATGGCCACCGATGTAGTTCTAAATGAAGACTCAAACGGTATTCCTTTTGACCCATCTACTTATCGCTCCATGATTGGTTCGCTGCTTTATCTTTGCGCATCTAGACCGGACATCATGTTAAGTGTAGGAATATGTGCTAGATTTCAAGCTTCCCCTATGGAAATCCATCACACGGCGGTTACGCACTTTCTTAGATACCTTGTTCACACCCCAAAGTTAGGCTTATGGTACCCTAAGGATGCAAAGTTTGATCTTATTGGGTATTCTGATGCGGATTGGGCCGGTGATAAAGTGAGACGGAAATCCACTTCCGGTGCATGTCAGTTTCTTGGACGCTCGTTGGTAAGTTGGTCCTCGAAGAAGCAGAACTGTGTTTCTCTCTCCACGACCAAGGCCGAATATATTGCAGCCGCAAGCTGTGCTACTCAATTGCTATGGATGAGGCAAACACTGACGGATTATGGTATCACGTATCGACACGTTCCTCTTCTCTGTGATAATGAAAGTGCCATAGAGATCTCCGTGAACCCCATTGATCACCCTCGCACAAAACATATTGATATTAGGTATCATTTCTTGCGAGACCATGTGCAAAAGGGTGACATTGATATTACCCATGTGGGTACCGACATGCAGTTAGCCGACATTTTCACCAAGCCACTTAGCGTAGCTAGGTTCTGTCAACTTAGGTGTGAACTTGATATCTTGGAGCTTGACAACATATCTTGAAATCTTGCACACATACATACACTCACATTATGGTTGTGTCTTGATGTGCGCATATATTTAGGGGGAGTGCGTCGTAATTCTATGTGTTTTTAAGCTTACAACGTACGCACAGATCATTTCATGCATGTAATACTTCTAGAAAAATGGTGCTTGTATTTTTATATATACCATGCAAGTCATCATCATCAAAACAAAAATTACCTATTCTAGCCTCTCCTTTCTCCTCTCTCTCGGACGTCCGACTCATCTCGGACGTCCTGCGCCAGAACATCCTCTGGACGTCCGACGCCTCTCGGACGCCCCCTCCGGTCGTCCGACCAGTGTCGGTCGTCCGACGCAAGAACGACCTCCGGACGTCCGACGCCTCTCGGACGTCCGACGCCTCGGCCCCCTATATAAGCTGGGTGCAGGGCTGGGCTTTTTGCCCTAACCCCCAGCGCCCCCTTTTTCCCCAACCGCCGCCGCGAGCCCAGGGAACTGCTCGAGGAGCTCCTCCCCAGCGCCCAGCCCTGGTTCTCCCGAGCCGCTCTCCTCCACGGATTCCCTCCTTCTTCCTCCGTATTCATCGCGGGATCCATCCTCAGGTCGGTCCTCCGTCTCCTTTCGCGTTGGATTTGATTTCTCTCATGTATCTCCATGCTCGTTCCTCATTTGCGGAGTTTTCATCCGCGTAGGGCTTCATGGGCAAGACCAAGCACACCGCTCAGAAGACCGTGGCCGGCTCATCCTCTCGCACCCCTATGAACACGGGGTCGGAATCGGATAAGCCACACCGTCCCTTCAAACGGACTGCTCGGCGTTCTCCGCCCCGGCGTTCGCCGTCTCCCTCGCCGTCTAATGATGCTGACCCCGACTTCAAGGAGGACCTTGCCGCCGAGGAACTTCCTCAACCCGTCGCTCGAAGGTCCAAGCTCGGGTCTCGCAAGGCATCCTACATGCCACAACCGCCTGCTGCCCAGCCTGCAGGTGAAGCTCGATGCATCTCCTTAGAGCCTCCTGCCACATTAGGTCATAATATCACAAACTTCACCACACTTGGGGCAGCTTCCTATCTTACTTTCCGCCGCGACGTAAATCAATACGAGCTCGGCAGTGATTCTACGGATTCACGTTTCCGCACAAACGTCCAGGCGGACATCTTTACAACCGTCATAGTCCCTAAGGGGTTATCTAATCATTTGTTCATTGATGTTGAGCATATTCGCATGCACCCGGCGAAATATCCGGGTGCCATTGAGCTTCTTGAGTCATCGGGGCTTTCCGCCCCGTTTGCTTTTCATTGCAATTATAATGCTGCTGCCATTCACCAGTTCTATGCCACATGTCATTTTGGCTCCGACAACAGTGTCACCTGGATCACCTCCAACGTTCGCTTCAAAGCCACTTATGCTACTTTTGTTGCCGCACTGGGTTTTCCCCATTCCGGTTATAAAATACATAAGGATGATCCTAACCATGCGCCTAAGACTATTGACGTGTGTGGACACCTAATCAAACCACTCCGCGAGCTTGATGTGGATGAGTGCCTGAAGGACCTTAACCAGGTATCCATCTGGCGCTCACCTTACTTCATTATCTTTCAGTGTGTCATCCGCACCATCTATCCCAAGATGGGTGATAAGGGTTCTTGAAGTGGCTATTGTATCGACATCATGTACCACTTGTTCGAGAATCCCAAGAGCAAAATCAATGTGCCCCATTTCCTATGGCATGAGATTCGGCTTGCTAGCTTTCAGTACAAGCGAGCCTTTCCTCACGCTCCTTTCATCCAAGCACTTATTAACCACGTTGCTGATTTCTTTGTGGCTATCACTCACATCCATCGCAAGTGGGCCATTCCCGCTCACATGGCGGATGACTTTGCTCCCAAGAATGCCCCTTCTTCCTCTACTACCACTTGTCGCACTGCTGCACGGGCCGCCACCCCTTCATCTAGCTCCGCTTCTCTCGGTCGCATTGCCAAATTCCTTGGCAAAGCTCACTCTGCTTTGATGAAGGTCGTCTCCTTTCAGTGTGGTCAAACCCATGATGTGGTTTCCCGCTTAGTTTCCTCTCAGAATGCCGTCAAGGCTCGTCTGAGAGCCTCGGGCGATCTTGATGTGAGTGATGATGAGGCCCCTCCTGCTGCTCCTTCCATTGATTTTGGCTTCCCTTCTGGTCCTGAGTGGTTTGAGTTCTTTGACGAGGCTGGGGGCAGTGGTTTGGCTGATGATGCTGATGGTGATGGTGATGCGCCTTGAGTTTGGTTGGTGCTATTGATGGCTCCCTTTTTTGGTACTTGGTGCCAAAGGGGGAGTAATGTATCGTAGTTAAATTTTTATTCTCGTCATTTTTAGTCTTTGGAGATTTAATGTAATGGATAAAACTCATGTATGGCTACTTATGAAAGGTTGTGACTTGCTATGATATCATCATAGACTATTATGTCTTGCTCCTTTATTTCTATGATGATCTATTATCCTTCCATGTTGATCCATTTGGAGCTTCGATTTCTTTATCATGCATATCTTAAGGGGGAGCTCCGTACTAAATATCTCCTAGACTATAAAGTATGTTCAATATTTTTTTGAGACCTATGTATATGTTGTCATCAACTACCAAAAAGGGGGAGATTGAAAGTGCATGCTATGCCCCTAATCGTCTTTTGGTGTTAATGACAACACATACATAGGAAACTAATCCTATTTGTTGAGTGTATCTCAGGACGGCAAGTACTTTAGTAGATTAAGATTTATGTGCCAAAGGTTGCCTGAAAAGATTGATGATTTATATTTCAAGAAGACTCGGGATTAAGAAGAGATGATGTAGAGTAGTCTTTTGAGTTTACTGATATTGAGTATAGGGATCCCGCACTATTAAGAGGGGATCACGGGCTTTGCGATAAACTTGCTCATACCACATCTCTACAATCATATCAAACACCACATACTATCCACTCTGTCTACAATTCAATACATGTCCAATTACCTCGGACATCCGGCTCCCTCCGGACGTCCAAGGGTCGGAAGTCCGGCTGGCTTCGGAAATCCGCAGCGAGGCACCAGTAGTCTGTAAGGCTTATATCTCGGATATCCGGCTCCCTCCGGACGTCCGAGGGCCGGACGTCCGGCCAAGCTCCGGAAATCCGGAAGTCAACACCAGTAGAATGTGTGCCCTATATCTCGGAAATCCGGCTCCCTCCGGACGTCCGTATGCTGATGAATTCAAATATGTTCAGGCACATCTACAGGCCTCGGACGACCGACCCCTGTCGGACGTCCGGCCACTGATGAATTCAGAAGAGTTCCAGTTATGCCTACAGGACTCGGACGACCGACCCCTGTCGGACGTCCGGCCCCTCTCGGACGCCCGGACTTCTGACAAGTGTCGGACGTCCGGACCCTGTGTGACTTATTGCACCTCAAACAGCTAGATTTCACCCCACACTATAAATACTCTTCTCCCACCTCGTGAAAGGGTGTTCAACACAGCAATAATACACCCAAGAACACCTTTCCTCTCACTCACTCTTGTCTACACCAAATCCTAGATCCCAAGAGCATTTGTGAGTCCTTTTGAGTGTTGTTCCAATCAAAAGATAGATCGTCTCCCTCTCCTCGTTCCCACCAAAGTGATTTGTGATTTGAGCAAGTTTTGAGGAATCCCCGTGATCTTGTTACTCTTGGAGGTTGGAGACTCCTAGGCGGTAGGAGTCTTCGGAGAGGAATCAAACCATTGCGATATCCCCCGGAAACTTTGTGAAGGTTTGGAAGCCACCTCAAGGCTTACCACTAGTGGTTGAGAAACGCCTTCGTGGAGTTATCTCAAAGGGAGAATAGGGTGAGCCTTCGTAGCGTTGGTGTGCCTTCGTGGTAACATTCGCCCCTCTAACGGTGACGTAGGTTCCCTCCAAGGAAGTGAACATCGGGATACATCCTTGTCTCTCTCGGAGTTTCGGTTATTCCTAACCCTAACTCTCTACTTGTGTTAATCCTTATTACATACTTGTATTTGCTTATTATTTACCGCTTGCTTTGCTTCACTCCTAATAGCTTACTCTTTGTCATAGCAATTATTAGGCTTACACTTATATTCCGCACTTTAGCCTAAAATTGCCAAGTAATTATTAAAATTTGGATTTGTACCTATTCACCCCCCCCCCTCTAGATCCATCTCGATCCTTTTCAGTGCTAACTTTCCTTTCACACCAAATCTCTTGATTCCTCGAAGTGGAGACACCCGAAGATATGCTCGATCTCCCACTTCGTATGTTACTTCCTTGCGTTTGCTGTGAGCATAATGTTTCTGCCTGGACTGAGCTATCTGGAGTCGGTCACGAATCAGCTTGACCTTCTCTTCAGAATCTCGGATAAGGTCGGGACCAAAAAGTTGTCGGTCTCCAACTCCATCCCACATCAACGGTGTTCTGCACCTCCTTCCGTATAGAGCTTCGAAAGGGGCCATCTTCAGATTGGTCTGATAGCTATTGTTGTATGAGAACTCGGCATAAGGAAAATTGTCATCCCAACTAGACCCATAGTCTAGTGCGCAAGCTCTCAACATGTCCCCCAGAATCTGATTGACGCTCTCGGTCTGTCCATCTGTTTGTGGGTGAAAAGTTGTACTAAACTCCAATCTCGTTCCCAAGGTTTCATGCAGTTGGTGCCAAAATTTTGATGTGAACTGAGTCCCTCTATCTGGAACAATACTCTTCGGTACTCCATGCAGACATACGATCCTGGTTATATATATCTTGGCCAACTTGGCACTCGTGTAAGTAGTCTTCACGGGAATGAAGTGAGCTACCTTGGTCAAACGATCGACCACAACCCAAATAGAATCATAGCCAGAACGGGTCCTGGGTAATCCTGTGATGAAGTCCATACCAAGCTTTTCCCATTTCCACTCGGGTATCGGCAGAGGTTGAAGAAAACCTGCTGGCTTCTGATGCTCGGATTTTACTCACTGACAAACACCGCATATTGCTACAAACTCGGCAATGTCTTTCTTCATTCCTGTCCATCAGAAACTTTCTTTCAGATCCAGATACATCTTGGTGTTGCCGGGGTGTATCGAGTATGGGGAATCATGGGCATTCTGAAGTATCAACTTCCTGAGTTCGGGATCATTGGGCACATAAATGCGATCCTCAAACCATAAAGTTCCATGTTCATCCTCACGAAAACCTTTAGCCTTACCGTCTTTCATTTTCTACTTAATCTCAACTATCTCCTTGTCTGATTTCTGTGCTTGGCGGATCTTTTCTGTCAAAGTGGACTGAATTTCCAGTGTGGCTACAAATCCTCTTGGAACTATTTCCAATTTGAGCTCTCGGAGATCATCGGCTAACTCCTGGGGTAATCCTCCTGCTATGAGTGTGTTCACATAACTCTTGCGGCTCAACGCATCGGCTACAACATTTGCCTTGCCTGGGTGATAATGCAATATCATGTCATAGTCCTTGATCAATTCTAGCCATCTCCTCTGTCTGAGGTTCAACTCCTTCTGCGTGAAGATATATTTCAGGCTCTTGTGATCAGTGTAAACATCACAACCATTTCCGATCAGGAAATGTCTCCAGGTCTTGAGAGCGTGCACTACGGCTGCTAGCTCCAAGTCATGCGTGTCATAATTCAACTCATGGGGTCTGAGATGTATGGATGCATAGGCTACAACTTTACCTTCTTGCATGATCAGTCCTCCGAGTCCTTGACGAGAAGCGTCACAGTAAACCTGGAAATCCTTCCGAATGTTCGGCAATATCAGCACTGCGGCTGTAACCAGACATTTCTTCAACTCTTGAAAACTGGATTCACATTCCTCAGTCCAAACATACTGGGACTCCTTCTTCAACAACTCTGTCATGGGCTTGGCGATCTTTGAGAAATTCTCAATGAACCTCCGGTAATATCCGACAAGTCCGAGGAAACCGCGGATCTCCTTAACTGAAGTGGGTGCTACCCATTCGGTGACTGCTGCGACCTTGGTAGGGTCCACTGCTATTCCTTCTCCTGAAATGACGTATCCGAGGAATCCGACTTCCTTCAACCAAAATTCACATTTGCTAAACTTTGCATACAGCTGATGCTCTCGAAGTTTCTCCAGAACTAGACGTAGATGTTCCTTGTGTTCCTCCTCGTTCTTGGAGAATATCAGTATGTCATCGATGAACACCACGACAAACTTGTCCAAGTATTCCATAAATACCTTGTTCATCAGATTCATAAAATATGCCGGAGCATTAGTCAGTCCAAATGACATGACCATGTACTCATACAAGCCGTACCGAGTGGTGAAGGCTGTCTTGGGTATATCCTGTTCATGAATCTTCAGCGGATGATACCCGGATTGAAGATCGATCTTGGAGAATATTCGGGCTCCAACTAACTGGTCAAACAGATCATTGATCATCGGCAAGGGATACTTGTTCTTGATGGTCACCTCGTTCAATGCACGATAATCGACAACCATTCTCAAGGACTTATCCTTCTTTTCAACCAAGAGAACTGGGGCTCCCCAGGGTGAAGAACTTGGGCGAATATACCCTTTGTCCAACAACTCCTTAATTTGCTTCTTGATTTCTACCAAGTCATTTGCGGGCATCCGATAGGGTCTCTTGGATATCGGGGTTGTTCCGGGTAATAGATCAATCAGGAACTCAATCTCTCTATCAGGTGGCATGCCCGGCAATTCCTCCGGAAATACATCTAGGTACTTGTACAATCGGTACTTCCTCCTGGACTACTCCCATGAGAGAGTTTACTCATTTACTCCGTGTCGAGCGCTGAGACACGTACTTAATCCGCTTTTGCTCGGGGGTGGTGAGCAAAATAGACTTAAGGGCACAATCAATATTCCCTTCGTACTTGGCCAACCAATCCATGCCTAGGATTACATCCAACCCCTAAGACTATAATACGATGAGGACGGTGGGAAACTTATGGTTCCCGATGTTGAGACTCAAAGCATGGCATCCTATCCCGGCTGTCATCATGCCTCCTGGGGAACTGACCTTAATAGGATGGTTGAGGGTTCTAGTTGGCAAACTATACTTTTCCACAACTACCCTTGATATGGATGAATGCGTTGCACCAGAATCAAAAAGTACCAATCCTGGACGTGAATTTAGCAAAAACTTACCAACCACTGTATCTGGGTGATCATAGACCTCTGCAACATCAATGTGATTCATCTGAGCTCGAGGAAAAGGATTGGGCTTCTTTGCTGCAGAGTTGGCGTTACCATTTCCATTTCCCTGCTTGTTCTGGGGACATTCAGTGGCATAATGTCCCGTCTTCTGTCACTTGGGAGCAGTTCAAGCAAGCCTTCCGCACCGCACATGTCTCAGCTGGTGCAATGAGTCTGAAGAAGCGTGAGTTTCGCAACTTACGCCAGGGAAATCGCTCAGTGGCTCAGTATGTCGATGAATTCAGCATGCTCGCCCGTTATGCGCCTGGAGATGTGGCCGATGATGAGGCCAAGCAGGAACTCTGATACCATTTCCGTAGCGACCCGACTCAATACGAGTCAAGCCTCTGGTGTTTCCGTACCATCTCAAGATCATGCTGTTGCACACTCGGTTCATCAATGTATATATCAAGAGTTCAATCACACAGCTTTATTAATTGAAATCTCATATCGAGTACTTTATTACAATAATGAATTACAATAAAGTGGTTGAAGGCCATCACATGAGATATCTAACAAAGACTAGCGGAAGCATCAGGTAGACGAGTCCATCCGACTCCAGGGCATGTCGTTGAGCGTAGATCGTAGCCTCACTCCTGGTCGGAAAAGTACTCTGCAACATGATACGTTGTAGCCGTGTAGGTCAGCATATGGAATATGCCGGCAAGTCATCAAAGAGAGGGGAAAAATAATAACCAACTATCTCTACATGCATATTTGGCAGGTGGGGCTATAAGTTTCAGCATAAAGCCAATTTTCTCCTACAACAAGAGAGGGTTGAAAGCAAAATATTACTACATTGTTTGTTGTGAACGAGATGGTTCCGCCAACCAATTCTCGTACCCGAGTTGTTGATAATTCCCACATCATTATCAAGTTGTGTCGAGATCGGGGAAATTTCAATGCCTTCGGCTCAAGTTGTCCATTACCGTGGACACGGCTAATCGATTAGGTTTGGGCACTCTACAGAGTTTTGCACACGTTCCCCACAAGATTTGATCGCCTCCGAGTATGTCCTCGCACTTCAGGGTGTTCGAAGACCGGATGATCAAAACATGGTCTTTCAACGGGTCCCTCTGAATCCCTGTCGGTGCCCATCCATTCCTACCGTTCTTCTACATCTACTAGCACCGCCTGTCCAGAGTCGCCGCGTTGTCCAACCAAGCTAGAGCCCATAATGACTTGTGGCTGTGCTGGTAAGCCTTGGGTCTTGAAGCCTCCGTCCGTCTCTTCGAGCCTGGGTGAAGCTTTCCACAAGATGCCATGGCACGTCTCCAGCATCCCGGGGTCGTCCACTGGTTTCTCCAGGGAGCCCGTCAAACCGTCCTTCACCCAGAGTTGCATTTCTTCACGAGGTCTTGAAAATCTTGTCTTAACCGGTCTTGGTTATTTAATTATCCTTGCATCACTCGTGTTATGCACTCAACCAGAATCCCATCTACTCAAGCATAGCAATATGAAATTTGTCGTCCCGGGCCAAGTATCGGGGTTGTTGTGTGCCTACCACATGATACTACAACCTATAACTATAATTTCCAAGTACCTACTCAGCATGCAATTGGGCAGAGAAAGGTGAAACTACCATGCATAGAAAACATAGGCGAATAGTATGATCAAAATGACTTGCCTTGATGATAGTTGTCTTGATCGAGAGCTTCTAAGTAACAAGCTTCGCACTCCGGGTGATCTACCAATACAAACAAATACACACCATAAGCACTACAATCATCAACAAGTAAAATAACATCACAAGCATAAGGTAGCTATGGCATAAAGTGAAGGAATTCACTTCACGTAAATAAGGCAGAAATTGTTTCTGTTAATACCCCAAGTAAATATATTAAAAAACTGAAACTTATACTACAGGAAGTTATAATCACTAGGAGGAAGTAGCAAAAAGAATCAAATTAAAAGCTATTTTTAAACTCCTGGAATAAGCAAAACAAGTTTTAAACTAAATCTGATCTTATTGAAATTTGAAAATTTCAAACATAGACAAATTATATGTTTTTGCAAACTACAGAAAAATTGTGATCTACTGGAAAAAGAATCAACCTCATTGGATCTCTAGATCAAAAGTTATGAGCCAAACACAATTAGAAATTTCTTTGTTTTTGAATTAAACAGAAAAAAGAAACTAATTCTAACGGGCAGGGGGTACACGTGGCGCACCCTGAGTGGCTGGGAGTGTGTTTGCTGCGAGACTAATAGGCAAATGGCCGCAATCTAATGAAAACGATTCGGCTCAGTTTAAGTGGATAGAAAACCGGGCGGTCTTTTAACTAAAACCAAAGGGGATTCTGGGTTATAATCTACACCGTCTACGCAAGATCTAACGGTTGAGAAAAGAGACAGGGGCTCACAGGGGGCTGTGTCTTCTCCGGCGAGTTTTCCGGCGATGGCCGAGGCGGTGAGGCGAGGAGGGGCAGCTCCGGTGGGTCTCCGGCAGTGGCGACGGGTCGGGGAGACGGCGGGGCTTCTCCCCCGTCGTTCTGTGGCAGTGGAGGGGCAAACTCGGGGGCGGGGAAGGAGCAGCAGGGGCTGGGGCCTCGGGGTGGCCGGGTGGAGCTCGGCTCCGGCGGTGGCGGCGTGGAGCTTGGGCAGGGACGGCGGGGCGGTGAAACGGGGCGAGGGGGGCTCGGGGTCGGGTATAAATAGGGGAGAGGGGGGCATAGAGGGGAAGGGAATCGGGGTCGGCGATGTAGGGCTCGGCCATTGAAGGGCCGGTTGCTGGGGAAGGAAGGTCTCGTGGGGAAGAAAGAAGGTAGGAAGAATAAAGGAAGGAAAGAAATAAAAATAAAAAGAAAAAGAAAAAAAAGAAAAGGAAAGAAGGGGTGAGAGCGGGCCTCGAGACGGCGGTTTGCCACGGATCTCGCTCCCAGCGATGGGGATCTGGCCCAAAAAAATCTCCCTTTTTTTGTATTTCTTTTAAAACAGCAAGAAAAAGAATAAAAGGAATAAAAAAAATTATATGGGGTATTATATACCAAATTGATCAGAAAAATATTTCCTACTCGTTTATCATTTTTCCAAAACCAAAATAAAAACTTTTAAAAAATGTTTTTTTCAGAAAACCCCTTGTGCTATATTTTCTTTTTGAAATTATTTTCTCCACAAAGTTTGTGTTTCCTTGGCTCAAAATATATCAAAAGTGCCCCTGGTCATTTTGGAGGGTCATATTCGTCCTCTGTTTCTTGCTTGCAAGAAATTATTTCCCGACACTTCTTGCACGAAGAAAACAAATAGGAATGCAAAAGAAAATTTTGAAAGAATTCAAATGCAAATCTTTATTTCCATTCAATATTCTTAGATGCTTACCTACAATAGTAAAACATTCGCAATTTGGAAAATTGGGATGTTACAACTTTGGCCAAGGAGTAAAGCCCGCGAGGCTTTAGGAAGGTGCAAAAAGGAGTTTTGCGAAGGCAAGGGGCCAGACGCCATGGACCCTAGCATCTGGGGCCCGACGCCAAGGACCCTGACGTCTGGTCCTGGAGTCTGAGGAGGACTCTTGCCTTGCGTGCCAAACCGACTTTGAGGAAGCTCTTTCTCCAAGAAGCGACCCCAGGGCTCAACATATAAATAGAGGGGCAGGGCTAGCACCCAGAACATATCTAGATTTTCCCAAGCCATGTGCTAGCAACCCCGCCCATCTAGTTCATCCTCTGTCATAGTTTCCATTGTGCTTGGCGAATCCGTGCGGAAATAGTTTCACCACCACCGACACCACGCCGTCGTGCTGCCGAAACTCATCTACTACTTTACCTGTTTTGCCGGATCAATAAGGCGAAGACGTCATCGAGCCGTACGTGTGCTGAACACGGAGGCGCCTTCCATTTGGCACTGGATCGGTATGGATCGTGATGGGATCGCGGGACGGATCATGATGAGATCGCGGGATAGAGTGTGATTGGATCGCAAAGACGCTCGACTACATCCACCGCATTATATATGCTTCCCCTTAGCGATCCACAAGGGTATGTAGATGCACTCCCCCACCCCCTCGTAGATGGTCATCACCATGGAAAGATCTCATATATGAGTAGGAATTTTTTGTTTCCCATGCAACGTTTCCCAACGATGGTATGAGAGCCAGGTTTATGAGTAGATGACATCTCGAGTGAAACAAAAAGGAGTTTGTGGGTGTTGATATTCAGATTTCTTCCCTCCTTAGTCTTTTCTTGATTCAGCAGTTGTAGGATCAAAAGTATGTCTAGAGGGGGCTGATTAGACTACTTGACAAGATATTTTTTTTTCCTTTTCCAAATTTTACTTGAGAGGGAACGGCAGTTATGACAAGTCAAATACACCCTACACACGCAGTTCTAATAGTATAGCAGCGGAAAGTAAACATGCAAGTGTAAATAGAGGAGTAAGGAAGGGAGATCAAACGCATAAGGTTGACACGGCGATTTTTGGCATGGTTCCGATAGGTGGCGCTATCGTACATCCATGTTAGTGGAGACTTCAACCCACGGAGGGTAACGGCTGCGAGAGTCCAAGGAGGGCTCCACCCACGAAGGGTCCACAAAGAAGCGGCCTTATCTATCCCACCACGGCTTCCGTCCACGTAGGACTAGCCTTACTCATGGTATATCTTCACGAAGTACGTGATCTCCTTGCCCTTACAAACATATTGGTTCAACTCCACAACACAAAGTAGGAGGCTCCCAAGTGACACCTAACCAATCTAGGAGGCACCACCCTCCAAAAGGTAATAGATGGGGTAGATCAATGAACTCCTTGCTCTTATGCTTCTAAAGATAGTCTCCTCAACACAAATCTCTCTCACACATAATATGCATGGGAAGGAGAGGTTGATTTGGTGGAAAGCAGTTTGGGGAGGCTAGAGATCAAGATTCAAATGATTGGATTGGAATATCTTGGTCTCAACACATGAGTAGGTGGTTCTCTATCAGAAAATGCATCTGGAAATGAAGTGTGTGTTCTGAGTGCTTCTTCCACGAA
The DNA here is from genome assembly GCF_904849725.1 of Hordeum vulgare subsp. vulgare. NCBI lineage: Eukaryota > Viridiplantae > Streptophyta > Magnoliopsida > Poales > Poaceae > Hordeum > Hordeum vulgare. The sequence goes on from NC_058521.1 coordinate 136,365,945, forward strand.
TGAGAGGTGGGTGAAGGGGTATATATAGGCAACAGACAAAATCCTACCATTACACACAAAAGAGCAAACTCGGTGACACCGAAGTGGACAACTCGGTGGTACCTATTAGCACTAAAGTGGTGAACTTTTGAATCTCGGTGAGACCGAAATATAGAACTCGGTGGCACCAAAAAGGTGACTGACGGTCAGATGGCCAAACTCAGTGGCACCGATACTCATACTCGGAAATTGTGATTTTGTGTATCATGGCAACAGAATGTTGGTCACAGTTAACTCGTTACACCAATGCAGTTTCGGTTGCACCGATTTGGTAGGAATTGCTAGGGTTCTGTCTTAGGTTCAAACTCGGTGTGTCCGATGTGGCAATGTTGGTGACACCGAATTTGTGTATGTGGAACTTGACAGAGTGGATATGTGGGAAAAATGACGGAATGTTTTGGTGGCTAACTTTGAGCATTTGAGCAATCAGTTCGTTTTACTACCTCACCCCCTTTTAATCGGATTGGCTTTCTGTGGGGAACCCGACTAGCAAGTCGAGTTCGATGTGCCCAGTGACCACAAGGATCAATGTTCACTGAACACAGATACTGAATAATAGAGTCTTACATCCAAGTACCGAAATTATTACATCAAACGACCAGAAGGTTGGGTTCAAAAGCGAGGCCTAAAGCCAAATTAAAAAGATACATCGAGTAGCGGAAACTCGTAAGGCTAAGCGGCTCCCATGCCATCAAGCCTACACCGACAGGCATTCTGACTTGGAAGCGTCCTAGATCGTAGGTTCGTCTCCGATGGTGTACTCGTCGCCAAACTCCGGTCCTTCCATGTCTGGTCAATAATATAACCAGTGGCAAGCCAATGAGTACTTTGAATGTACTCGCAAACACCCCATGATATGAACATTTATAGTGAAGAATAATAGTAACATGTATCTATGGTGGAATGCAATTTGGTGGAATGTTCAGGTATATGCAACAAGTTAAAGAACTACTCTTGAAGAACTGGTTACATATATCAACATATCTGCTAAGGGTTGAACACACCGGGTTCACCCTATGTGCCAAGTCATCGGACTTGTCATAACCTCAATGTATTAATGAGGGCTAAACCATCCGGGTTTACCCTATATGCCAAGTCACCGAACTTGGTCATATTATTACTCTCATAGCAACACCTTTTTAACACCACACACACACACTTGGTTTACGCGGAAACGCTGGACGTAGTTTAAGCAGCACCACCCAACTGTCCTTGACCGTGGACACGGCTATTCGAATAGTTTGACACTCTGCAGAGGTAATACGCTGGACCCACGAGAAACGGGAAACTTCCGTGTCATCCACGACTTGCGGTATATCACATATACCCGAGGTAAGTACCCGATCATCATCTTTCCCCTGACGATACTAGACAAAGAGGTCCACTCGATTGGTACCCAGCCCACATGTTGTACGTCTTACGAGCACCGACTCTGGACAGTATCAACCATGCGGGGACCAACGGTGTGCCTGGAACTCATAATAATGGCATAGTCGTCCTACCTGGCACGACCCCATCACGAGAGTGACACCGATCACTCCTGCCACTAGTAATGTGGCTCTTTGCTAGTACCGACCAGAGTAATCAACAAAGCCCCATCCCATTAAGGGGTATCGTGGTCGTACTGGTAAGGTTGGGACGATGGACACATCATAAATCTAATCCCATTTCCGAAACCGTACTCACACAAAAACACCGGTGCATCACTTCACCAAAAGTGATCACCAACTCATCATCACCCTCGGGCATTAGTGGCATCCGACGGGGTTTTCATAAACTCTTTATTTAACTCGTCATCATGCTCATGATAATATGATGTATCTTTACTTGTCAACATGGTAATAACATGACCCTCAAGGGGTAGGGTCAAGCTCAGTGCCATGATCTTAATCTACTAGTCAACATGACAGTAGCATGATCCTTATAAGTGGTAGGGTCAAGCGCATCATGCTTGTGCTCTGAGGAGCCATATGAATAACATCATCAGCATGCAGGGCTTTGAAGAAGCCTCCGGTGCCATCACCACAATGATGAACCGGCATCGTGATCACATGCAACGGGAAAATACCAACTATACTAGCATGCAACAATGTTTGTGCTCAAGTCATGGTCAAAGGGCTGGTTGCCTTGGTCAGCTAGGTATCCAGGGTCTTCGAGGTCTTCCGCTCCGGATCCTCCGTCACTCGGTAACTCTACCGTCAAGAAAGGAATAAATAAATAATAGCTCACACCAAAACAGATCACAAGGTGCTTTTAAAAATGTTGCAAAGCTTGAATAAATTAAGTTTATTATTTTGGAAAATGTTTCCTCTAGTTTTATTAGCTAAGCATATTTATTTAAAAGTAAACAGGAGCAAACAAATGCTTTTAATATCATTTTATTATACCAAAACAGGTTCTGTTCTTGATAAATGTCAAACTCTACAGAATCAATTATTACAGGTTCTGTTTTTGATAAATTGTTGGTGGAAGAATCATATTTTTCTAGTGGCTAAATATTTTTATAAAAATCATTTAACTTGCAGGTTAAAAAATAAAAGAAAAAGGCCAGGGGGGAGACCCAGTCGGCCCAACCAGCAGAGCGGCCACCAAGCGCGCGCGGGCGAGGTTCAAACCTGACCTGCGGGCCCCTGGGGTCAGTGTCAGCAGCTGCGCACGCTGGCTGCCCCAGGACACCGACAGGTGGGCTCCACCTGTCGGGTCCTTCTCCTACCTCCAGCCAGAGAGGTGGAGATGGACGCCGACGAGGCTACCATTGCACTCAGGCCAATCTAGGAGCGGGAATGGGTCCCTCGTTCCTCCGCCTACCTGCTCGTGGTCGGGAGGTCACCGGAGGTGGTCTGGGTCGCCGGCGACGAGGTGATCGTGGCGGAAAGGTTTTGGGTTGGCGTCGAGCTAGTGGCTAGGGGCACGGATTCGCTCGGGGGAGTTGAGGGAAATGATCCTGGCGTCAAGGGGAGTGCAATGGGGGTCGGGCGGCGCAGGAGCCGGCGTGTAGCCGGAGATCGGTCGATCTCGAGCACCGGAGCTCTGCGAGCTCGATTGGGCGGCTAGGGGGAGTCTTGTGGTTGTGCTGAAGCTGCCTGGAGGGTGCTGGGGTGCCGGGGGGACCTATTTATAGGCCAGCGGCGGTGAGCCGACTCGGGCGCGCCGGTGACTCACCGTGGCGCGCGTGCGAGCACAGTGAGGTGCTGGCCGCGAAACCACGGGTTCGGGACGTGGTTTAGGACCTCCTGGTGCATCGGCCGCAGAGGGAAAGCCAGTGGGGTTGAGGCGCAGCGACCGTGCATGCTCGGCCGCGTCGGGCGCGTGCGGGCACGCGTCGCCTAAGCTCTTGCGCGAGGAGAGGGGGCCCCTGATGGTAGCTTTGCACATAGTGGGTGTCGGGGGAGCGTTTGGACATTACTGGGGGGGTTGTAAATGGCCGGGGCGACGTCCCCTCGCTGGAGGTTCTCTGTAGCGCGTCCAGAGTGCGGTTTTGGCATGCCACGGCATGCTGGCGCGCTTTGGGGCCCTTTGGGACGTGTCCTCCATGTCCTGAGTGTTGCTGGGAGTGTGCCTAGCCATTGTGTGTTAGTGGGAGCACGAGCTGGTCAAGGAGGCAAGGAACACCAGTGTTGCCAGAACTGGCCTGCGGCTCAAATTCAAGATCTTGTCACTAGTGCTTGGAGTTGGGGAGGGGCTGGTTGACTGGGTGCTCAGGGTGTTCTGGGGCTCTAACTCACCAAGTTTGGGGCTTTGACATTGGGTAAAACAGTGTCTAGGAGGGGTTTTACCTTCCTGTCTGTAGGTGTTCAACAGTCATTTGGGGTGCTTCCACTCCACGACTGGAACTGAAACTTAACAAGTTTGGCCTTGAGGTAAAAACATGGGGTTTCACCAAATTTGAGCTCCATTGAACAAGTTTAGCTTTGTAAACTTGAAAATTCCTCAAAATGACCAGTACTGTCTTTACAAAGGAAGTGTGGCCAAACAGAGTCTCACAAATCCCATTTTTGGTGTGGAGTCCTCATTGGGGTGTCAAACACCTCTGCAAAGTTTCAGCTCCATTGGAGAAACTTTCCAGTGTAGAGTTGTTCCAACTCTTCTCTGGACAGAGAGGGTTTTGGGCTCATTAGGTGCACTTCCCCACCTTGGATCAAGGTGAGCTTTTATGTGAGCACCTAATATGGCTTGGGAGGGCTCCTGAAATTTAATGGGAATTTATTGAGATCATTTCCTTTGGAAACATATCAAAAAGCTAAAATAGACAGAAATGGTTTTCAGGGTTTTACTCAAATAATATTAATATAAAATACGGTTAAAAATCTTATATATGGAAAAACATATGTCCTTCTGAGCTTCCATTAATTTACTCAGAATTTTCTAAGGCAGGAAAGCAATTTTCCTTGTGGGAATATCATTCCTGGCCTTAGAAACAGACATAAATATAAAATAGGAAAATAATATTTTGAATCACCAATTAATGTTTTTAATGAATGAAAATAATATCTGGATCATATCACCAACTTTGGTTGGAAATGCCACTTGGCTTCATGAGCTATTAGTGTATCCCAACATGATGAAGCTGATCTTGATATAAAGGAAAAAGGGTTTTTGAAGAGAGCAAAAATAATAAGTTTTTCATGGGTTTGAGTCATCACGCAAGCAAGCATTCACTCATACAAGGGCTGACATTGCACTCACAACATTATTTGAAAAGGTTTTAACAATCTCTGATTTTTGCAACATAAAATACTTGTGATGAAAAACAGGGTGTGACAGACCTATCCCTCTTACAAGAATCTCGTCCCCGAGATTCCTAAGCTAAGCGTTAAATAGCTCGGGAAATTCTGATCGCAGATAGTCTTCACGCTCCCACGTGGCTTCTGCTTCGGTATGGTTGCTCCACTGAACCTTGAAAAACTTGATGGTGCGGCTTCTTGTGCAACTTCGGCTTCATCCAAATTGCGTATCGGTTTCTCGCGGTAGGTAAGGTCCGGTTGAAGGTCAATAGCTTGATGATCAATGTCCTTATAAAGATCGGGACGGTTCGGCACTTGTAAACACTTTCGGAGATGTGACACGTGAAACACGTTGTGCACACCCAAAAGCTCAGGAGGTAGCTCCAACTGGTAAGCTACTTCCCCGCGCCTTGCCGTGATCTTGAAGGGTCCAATGAACCTGGGAGCTAGCTTCCCCTTGACGTGGAAACGCTTGGTCCCCTTGAGAGGCGTGACTCGCAAGTACACCTGGTCTCCGGGAACAAACTCCACATCTCTGCGGCAAGGGTCCGCATAGCTCTTCTGCCTTAACTTAGCTGCCTCCAAGTTCTCTCGGACAAGCTGAACCTTGTCCCCTGCTTCTTGCAGTGCTTCTGGTCCGAAAACTAGTTCTTCACCGGTTTCGGACCAATTGAGCGGGGTGCGGCACTTCCGCCATATAAGCTTCGAATGGGGTCATCTGAAGACTGGACTGGTAGCTGTTGTTGTAAGAAAACTCAGCAAATGGCAGGCAATCTTCCCACTTGGCACCATGAGCCAACACACAGGCGCGAAGCATGTCCTCAAGTATCTGGTTTACCCTCTCGGTCTGTCCGCCCGTTTGCGGGTGGAAAGCCGTACTAAAGGAGACTTTGGTTCCGAGAGCTTCTTGAAACTTCTTCCAGAACCTTGAGGTGAATTGCGTGCCACAGTCGGACACGATCTCCTTTGGAACTCCTTGGAGACTCACCACTCGATGAATGTATAGACTGGCCAGCTGGCTGCCATCGTAGGTGGTGTTAACGGGGATGAAATGGGCCACCTTGGTCAAATGATCGACTATGACCCAAATGGAGTTATGACCCTTATTCGACCGGGGGAACCCGGTGATGAAGTCCATGCCGACTTTATCCCACTTCCATTCCGGCACTTGAAGAGGTTGCAGCAATCCAGCAGGTCGCTGGTGTTCAGCCTTGACTCGCTGGCATACATCGCACTTAGCGACATAGGAGACAATTTCCCTCGTCATGCCATGCCACCAGAATCGTTCTCGGAGGTCTTGCTACATCTTGGTACCACCTGGATGGATAGAGTACGGTGTGTCATGCGCCTCTTGCAGGATCAAGTCCTTAAGTTCGGCCTTGTTAGGTACGCATAAGCGCTTCCCGTACCACAGTACTCCTTGCTCATCAATCGAGAATCCTGGGGCTTTTCCTTCTCGCACCTTCCTCTTGAGGGTTTCGATACTGTTGTGTCCCTTCTGGGCTTCCTTGATGTCGTCTGCCAGAGTAGGCCTGACTTCGAGGTTGGCCAGATATCCTGGTTCGACTATCTCAAGCCCGAAGCCCTCCATCTCTTCATACAAGATGGGTAACCTTTCCTTGAGCGCGACGTTCAAGGAGCCTGCCTTCCGGCTTAAGGCATCGGCTACCACGTTCGCCTTGCCAGGATGATATTGAATGCTGAGGTTGTAATCCTTGATTAACTCAAGCCATCTCCGCTGCCTCATATTCAGCTCCCTTTGAGTGAAGATATATTTCAGACTTTTGTGGTCTGTATATATCTCACATCGCTTCCCCAGAAGGTAATGTCGCCGCGTCTTCAGAGCATGCACTACAGCTGCTAGCTCGAGATCATGGGTGGCGTAGTTCTCCTCATGCGGTCGCGGTTGCCGTGACAAGTACACCACGACCCTGACATCTTGCATCAGGACTCCACCGAGCCCGGTTCCAGAGGCATCACAATATATTACGAATTCCTTGTTGATGTCTGGGGTAGCCAATACTCGGGCGGTAGTTAGCCTCTTCTTCAACTCCTGGAAACTTGCTTCACACACCGGTGTCCACTCGAACTTTCGGCCTTTCTTCAAGAGTTGAGTCATAGGTCGAGCGATGCTGGAGAAACCTTCTACAAACTTGCGGTAGTATCCCGCGAGCCCGAGGGAACTCCTGACATCCTTCATGTCCTTTGGTGATTTCCAGTTGGTCACTGTAGTAATCTTGGACTGATCTACGGCCAAACCTCTTGCCGTCAGGGTATGACCCAGAAATCCAACTTCGTTCAGCCAGAACTGACACTTGCTGAATTTGGCATAAAGCCGGTGCTCTCGATGTTTTCCCAGAACTAACCTCAGGTGTTGCTCATGCTCCTCTTCGGACTTGGAGAAGATTAATATGTCATCGATGAACACGACGACAAACTTGTCCTAATATTCCATGAAGACCTTGTTCATGAGGTACATGAAGTAGGCTGGGGCATTTGTCAAACCGAAGGGCATGACAGTGCATTCATATAGACCGTATCGGGTCACGAATGCAGTCTTGGGTATATCTTCGGGTCGAATCTTCAACTGGTAATATCCCGATCGAAGATCGATCTTGGAAAATACCCTGGCCCCGTTTAACTGGTCAAACAGGTCTTCGATCTTGGGGAGCGGGTACTTGTTCTTAATTGTGACTTCATTAAGAGAACGGTAATCGACGCAGAGTTGAATGGTACCATCCTTCTTTGAAACAAATAGAACAGGTGATCCCCAAGGTGATGCACTCGGATGGATGAACCCTTTCCTGATTTGCTCATCCAGCTGCTTCTTAAGCTCTGCCAGCTCTTCGGAACCCATCCTGTAAGGCTTTTTATATATAGGCCTTGATCCAGGCATGAGCTCGATGATGAACTCGATGTCTCGGTCGGGAAGCATTCCGGGTAGCTCGTCAGGAAAGACGTCTGGGTATTCACAGACTACAGGCACTTGATCAAGCTCTACCTCGGATAGACTGTTGACTCGAGGCACTTGAGCCGATACTGGCTCGGAGACAAACTTGACCTTGACCCCTTGGTTGCTTGTCATGGTAATGGCCCTGTTGGCACAGTCCAAAAGACTCTGGTGCTTGGCCAACCAATCCATGCCGAGGATTACTTCTACACCTTGCGATTTAAGCATAATGAGGTCTGCCAAGAAACTCGATCCATTGATAACTATCTCGACCCTTCTACACCCTAGGTTGGTCCTCAATACTGCTCCCGGTGTTTGAATTGCCATCTGTCCACAGAGTAGAGTGGGTTTTAAACCACACTTCTCCGCAAACCTTTGAGTAACAAAAGAATGTGAGGCGCCACAATCAAACAACACTGTTATTGGAGTTGAGTTGACGAGGAACGCACCCAGAATGCAGTCCGGGTCTTCCTGCGCCTCTTCTGCAGTGATGTGATTGTTCCGGCCCCTGCCATTGAACTGCTGGTTGCGGGGGGCCTGGTTCCTTCCTGGTGCACCTTGACCGGGGTTGGGTGCATTGGGACGCGGTGCGTCGGGCTTCTTGTTGGGGCACTGCCTGGAATAGTGCCCGGTCTGACCACACCCAAAGCAGGTGACCTGCCCTGGAGGGTTGGTCTTGACTCCACTGTTGTTCGGCGGGTTGACTACTGGCTTGGCTTGCTGCTGAGGCTGACAATTCTGGCGGAACACCGGGTGCTTGTACTGCTGCTGCTGAAAGTTGGGTCTTGCAGGTGCTGACTGCCATGGTCTTGGTCTTGCGGTACTGGGTCCTCCACTGCCTATCAGTTTGCGGTTGTGGGTGTCGTCCGTCGCACGACCCTTGTCTTCCAGCATAAGCGCCTTGTTAACCAACTCGCTGAAAGTCTGGCAGTCGCAAACCACCAGCTGGTATTGCAGGGACTGTTGTAACCCTTCCATGAGGCGTTCCACCTTAGCGGCCTCAGTGTTAACATATTCGGGCCCGTACCTAGACAAGAGGTTAAACTTCTCCAGGTACTCCTTAACAGTTCCACTTGCCTGCCTCAAAGCTCGGAATTCCCGCTTATTAAGGGTCATCAGTCCAGGTGGAATGTGAGCCGCACGAAATCCTTCCTTGAACATCACCCAAGTGATGACTTGCCCTATCCGCATGATCTGAAATCCATCCCACCATGCCCTGGCGGTGCCTCCGAGACAATGAGAAGCATAAAGGACCTTCTCATGATCGTCGGTGCACTTGACCAGCGCAAGTAGGTCTTCAATGGTGCGGATCCAGTCATCGGCGTCCAGTGGTTCAGTCGTCTGCGTGAATATGGGGGGCGTAGTCCGCATGAACTTAGAAAGAGTAGAGAGGCTACCGTCATTCCCATTCTGCGGCGGGTTGTCCACCAGGACTTGAGTCAGCTGCTGAATAGCGGCATTGCTGGCTTGACGCTCCTCCCGAAGAGCTTGAAGGAACTGAGCCATCGTCAAGTTCTCAGGAGGAGGTGGTGGCGGAAGGTCTCTAGGCTGCTCGTGGTGACCTCCAGCGTGAGCTTCTCCTTCGGGTCACTGCGGCGTCCGTGAGGAGCCGGCGTCGGGGTTGCCGAAGGTGCTGTTGCGGGTTGCGTTCACCATCCTGTCATAGAAACAGACAGGTCAAAATGCCACCTTGCTCGGGAATACAAGGATTCGTTCCAAGTAAGAGGGGGTCCGATTCGTGCAAGTGCAAAGTTTTCAAAACCAAAGTTTTTGACAAACGGAAATTGCATTCATAAAAACTAGGTGATGTAGTCACTTACAGGCTGCCTAAGGCAATAGGTGACTTACATCATGCACACATACGTAAATTAGAAACGGATACATGGATACCCTATGCTCGGGGTACTCCTAATTGCCTACGCTAAATCCTACGCGGCGGACTGCTCAGTCTCAAAGGCGGATTCAACAGGATCCTCATCTTTGTCCTCGTCTTCATCAACATCTTCTTCCTTTATAGGAGTGGAAGAAAGAATCTGCACATCACGGCGTCTCTTAGGCGAGGCGGCGAAGATCTAAGTGTACTCTTCCGCTGTCAGGCGGCGACTCCGAAGAGGGACTGCCTGGATGGGTAAAAAACCACCCCTAGTAGCAACAGCTGTTCTCCCTTTAGGTGCGCCTGCCTTCTTTACTTTGCGATTCTTCATGTTCTCAGTGTGGATCAGGCCCTTGACTAGGTGCAACTCTTGGCGAAGCTTGGCTGATTCCTTAACTAGGAAGTGCGTTAGGGTGTCCGATGAGAGGCTGAAGTAGGTCTGAAACCTTAATGGCATCCCATCCTCCGTGGCTGGGGTGAGTGTCCAACTCCCATTCACTCCTTCCTTCATGAAAGGTAGGTGACGAGTGACAGGCTCATTAGCCATCTCAGGGAGGATACTGCGGAGACGCACGAGCGCCTCTCGTGCGGCCATTTCCACTGCCAACATCAGCGCTCCCATCTGTGGTCCTTCGAAGAACCAACTAGATAAGGAGTCATTAGCCTTCACTATCACGTCCACGTGATATTCCTTAGTGTCGGCGTTGACCCAGTGTTTGTGGTAGAGGAAGATGGGCGTGCGACGTACGTGGCACTTCTCGAGATAATCCGTTAGGAGTAGTGGAAAGCCGGTCTCCAGAAGCATCTCAGGTACGGCAGCCATCTACAAGGCATAGGAGAGAGGTCAGAAGGTTGTATGTGCAAAAGTTTTGTGCAAGGCTGGCGTTCTAACGTTCTTGGCTAACGTCCATGCTATATAAGGCTTCCTATAGTCAGGATGGCTCTGATACCAGTACTGTGGGGACCCCGACTAGTAAGTCGAGTTCGCCGTGCCCAATGACCCCACGGATCAATGTTCACTGAACACGGATACTGAGTAATAGAGTCTTACATCCAAGTACCAAAATTATTACATCAAACGACCAGAAGGTCGGGTTCAAGAGCGAGGCCTAAAGCCAAATTAAACAGATCCATCGAGTAGAGGAAACTCGTAAGGGCTAAGCGGTGCCCATGCCATCAAGCCTACACCAACAGGCATTCTGACTTGGAAGCGTCCTAGACCGCAGGTTCGTCTCCGACGGCGTACTCGTCGCCAAACTCCGGTCCTTCCATGTCAGGTCAATAATATAACCAGTGGCAAGCCAATGAGTACTTTGAATGTACTCGCAAACAGCCCATGATATGAACATTTATAGTGAAGAATAATAGTAACATTTATCTATGGTGGAATGCAATTTGGTGGAATGTTCAGGTATATGCAACAAGTTAAAGAACTACTCTTGAAGAATAGGTCACAGATATCAACATATCTGCTAAGGGTTGAACACACCGGGTTCACCCTATGTGCCAAGTCATCGGACTTGTCATAACCTCAATGTATTAATGAGGGCTAAACCATCCGGGTATACCCTATATGCCAACTCACCGAACTTGGTCATATTATTACTCTCATAACAACACCTCTTTAACACCACACACACACACACTTCGTTTATGCGGAAACGCCGGACGTAGTTTAAGCAGCACCACCCAACTGTCCTTGACCGTGGACACGACTATTCGAATAGTTTGACACTCTGCAGAGGTAGTACGCTGGACCCACGAGAAACGGGAAACTTCCGTGTCATCCACGACTCATGGTATATCACATATACCCGAGTTAAGTACCCGATCATCATCTTTCCCCTGACGATACTAGACAAAGAGGTCCACTCGATTGGTACCCGGCCCACATGTTGTACGTCTTACGAGCACCGACTCTGGACAGTATCAACCATGCGGGGACCAATGGTGTGCGTGGAACTCATAATAATGGCATAGTCGTCCTACCTGGCACGACCCCATCACGAGAGTGACACCGATCACTCCCGCCACTAGTAATATGGCTCTTGCTAGTACCGACCAGAGTAAACAACAAAGCCTCGTCCCATAAAGGGGTATCGTGGTCGTACTGGTAAGGTTGGGACGGTCGACACATCATAAATCTAATCCAATTTCCAAAACCGTACTCACACAAAAACACCGGTGCATCACTTCACCAAAAGTGATCACCAACTCATCATCGCCCTCGGGCATTAGTGGCATCCGACGGGGTTTTCATAAACTCTTTATTTAACTCATCATTATGCTCATGATAATATGCTCTATCTTTACATGTCAACATGGTACTAACATGACCCTCAAGGGGTAGGATCAAGCTCAGTGCAATGATCTTACTCTACTAGTCAACATGACAGTAGCATGATCCTTATAAGTGGTAGGGTCAAGCTCATCATGCTTGTGCTCTGAGGAGCCATATGAATAACATCATCAACATGCAGGGCTTTGAAGAAGCCTCCGGTGCCATCACCACAATGATGAACCGACATCGTGATCACATGCAACGGGAAAATACCAACTATACTAGCATGCAACAATGTTTGTGCTCAAGTCATGGTCAAAGGGCAGCTTGCCTTGGTCAGCTAGGTATCCGGGGTCTTCAAGGTCTTCCGCTCCGGATCCTCCATCACTCGGTAACTCTACCGTCGAGAAAGGAATAAATAAATAATAGCTCACACCAAAACAGATCACAAGGTGCTTTTAAAAATGTTCCAAAGCTTGAATAAATTCAGTTTATTATTTTGGAAAATGTTTCCTATGGTTTTTATTAGCTAATCATATTTATTTAAAAGCAAACAGGAGCAAACAAATGCTTTGAATATCATTTTATTATACCAAAACAGGTTTTGTTTTTGATAAATGTCAAACTCTACAGAATCAATTACTACACATTTTTAGAAAATTGTTGGTGGAAGAATCATATTTTTATACTAGATAAATATTTTTATAAAAATCATTTAAGTTGCAGGTTAAAAAATAAAAGAAAAACGCCAGGGGGAGACCCAGTCGGCCCAGCCAACAGACCGGCCACCACGCGCGCACGGGCCAGGTTCAAACCTGACTCGCGGGCCCCTGGGGTCAGTGTCAGCGGGTGCACGCGCTGGCTGCCCAAGGACACCGACAGGTGGGCTCCACCTATCGGATCCTTCTCCTACCTCCAGCCAGAGAGGTGGAGACGGATGCCGACGAGGCTACCGTTGCCCTCAGGCCAATCTAGGAGCGGGAATGGGTCCCTCGTTCCTCCGCCTACCTACTCGTGGTCGGGACGTCACCGGAGGTGGTCTGGGTCAACGGCGACGAGGTGATCGTAGCGGAAAGGTTTTGGGTTGGCGTCGAGCTAGTGGCTAGGGGGACTGATTCGCTCGGGGGAGTTGGGGGAAATGATCCTGGCGTCAAGGGGAGTGCAATGGGAGGTCGGGCGGCGCAGGAGCCAGCGTGTAGCCGGAGATCGACCGGAGCTCCCAGGCGGAGGGGCCTCGGTCGATCTCGAGCACCGGGGCTCAGCGAGCTCGATTGGGCGGCTAGGGGGAGTCTAGTGGTTGTGCTGAAGCTGCCTGCAGGGTGCTGGGGTGCCGGGGGGACCTATTTATAGGCCAGTAGTGGTGAGCCAACTCGGGCACGCCGGTGACTCACCGTGGCGCGCGTGCGAGCACAGTGAGGTGCTGGCCGCGAAATCACGGGTTTGGGACGTGGTTTAGGACCTCCTGGTGCATCGGGCGCAGAGGGAAAGCGAGTGGGGTCGAGTTGCAGCGACCGTGCATGCTCGGCCGCGTCGGGCGCGCGCGGGCACGCGTCGCCTGAGCTCTTGCGCGAGGAGAGGGGGCCCCTGATGTTAGCTTTGCACAGAGTGGGTGTCGGGGGAGCGTTTGGACATTACGGGGGGGTTGGAACTGGCCGGGGCGACGTCCCCTCGCTGGACGTTCTCTGTAGCGCGTCCAGAGCGCGGTTTTGGCATGATACGGCATGCTGGCGCGCTCTGGGGCCCTTTGGGACGTGTCCCCCATGTCCCGAGTGTTGCTGGTAGTGTGCCTAGCCGTTGTGTGTTAGTGGGAGCACGAGCTGGTCAAGGAGGCAAGGAACACCGGTGTTGCCATTACTGGCCTGCGGCTCAAATTGAAGATCTTGTCACTAGTGCTTGGAGTTGGGGAGGGGCTGGTTGACTGGGTGCTCAGGGTGTTCTGGGGCTGTAACTCACCAAGTTTCGGGCTTTGACATTGGGTAAAATAGTAGCTAGGAGGGTTTTTACCTTCCTATCAGTAGGTGTTCGACAGTGATTTGGGGTGCTTCCACTCCACAAGTGGAACTAAAACTTAACTGGTTTGGCCTTGGGGTAAAAACATGGGGTTTCACCAAATTTGAGCTCCATTGAACAAGTTTAGCTTTACATAGGAAGGGTGGCCAAAAGAGTCTCACAAATCCCTTATTTGGTGTGGAGTCCTCATTTGGGGTGTCAAACACCTCTGCAAAGTTTCAGCTCCATTGGAGAAACTTTGCAATGTAGAGTTGTTCCAACTCTTCTCTGGACAGAGAGGGTTTTGGGCTCATTAGGTGCACTTCCTCACCTTGGATCAAGGTGAGTTTTTATGTGAGCACCTAATATGGCTTGGGAGGGCTCCTGAAATTTAATGGGAATTTATTGAGATCATTTCCTTTGGAAACATCTCAAAAAGCTAAAACAGACAGAAATGGTTTTCAGGGTTTTACTCAAATAATATTAATATAAAATAGGGTTAAAAATCTTATATATGGAAAATATATGTCCTTGTGAGATTCCATGAATTTACTCAGAATTTTCTAAGGCAGGAAAGCAATTTTCCTTATGGGAATATCATTCCTGGCCTTAGAAAGAGACGAAAATATAAAATAGGAAAATAATATTTTACATCACCAATTAATTTTTTTAATGAATGAAAATAATATCTGGATCAGATCACCAACTTTGTTTGGAAGTGCCACCTGGCTTCATGAGCTAGTAGTGTATCCCAACATGATGAAGGTGATCTTGATATAAAGGAAAAAGGGTTTTTGAAGAGAGCAAAAATAATAAGTTTTTCATGGGTTTGAGTCATCAAGCAAGCAATCATTCACTCATACAAGGGCTAACATTGCACTCACAACATTATTTGAAAAAGTTTTAACAAGCTCTGATTTTTGCAACATAAAATACTTGTGATGAAAAACAGGGTGTGACACTTTCCTATGGACTCAGAAATGATTTCTTACAAATATAAAATGAAGAGTCTTCTAGGTTGAAGCTTGAGCCAATATTATTCCTTTCTTGGATCCACGGGCATCTCCACATAAACCTTAAGCCATAGCATCTTTTGAAATTTTCTGAAATATACTTGGAAAACACATTAGTCCAATGATGCATATGTTGTGATCAATTATCAAAACCACCCTAGGGAGCAATTGTGCTTTCAAGCTCCCCCTTTTTGGTAACTAATGAAAACATATAGATCAAAGCTTCGACAAAATATATAATCAATGATTAGCATCGACGCTTTGAGAAGTATGTGAAAAGCAGGAGCTCTCCCTAAATTTGTGCATTATTTAAAATTTGTGTTTGAATGCAAATGCACAATCGATTAGGAACATGGGTTAGTCTTCCTTGTTACATGCATCTTGGTGGTGCGTAAAAAGAATAGCAATGCCCATGACACCAATAATATAAGTGAATGATCATCACATGGATAGCTAAAAGATGATATAGTAGCATCACCCAGGATAAAGCGTATGATCACACAGAGATAGGATAAATTCATCAAAGAAACAAAGTTTTTAAAACCAAACGAGAGCAAATAAAGTCAAAAGCTCTCTCTCACGCGAAGTCTATGATCTATACATTATTCCCCCTTTGGCAAGAAGTTCCCAAAAATTTCAAAGGTATAGAACTACTCATCTCTCTGGGCAGCTGATGATGGAGTCGATAGAATGGCGTCTGCGAAGACTTCTGCTGACGTCCCTCGAGATGGAGGAGTTGATACAGACGGAGCTTGAGCTGGAGCTAGTGCTGAAGGTGCTGAAGCTTGTGCTCAAGATGTGTGTCTTGTCTCCGGACCAAGAACAACAACTCACCGGGGCCTGGTGCTGAATTGTGTAGTAGTGGGAGGAGGAGACTCATCCTCGTCATCATCATCTTCATCTTCATCCTCTGAGCGTGGAATCTCCACAGATTCAACTTCATGTTGAAGCTGTCCGACAATGGTGGTCAACTCAGTTACTTCATATCCATGTTGTGGAATTTTGTCTCCACAACTCTCTCAAGGCTCTTGTGATTTTGCATAATCTCCTGAATGTTCCTGTCCATGCCTTGGACAACACTCACTAGAAATGCCATTTTCTTAGCTTGAGTTCTGAGCTGTGGAACTGGAGGTGGCCTGTTTCTAGCAGCTTCAGCCTCTGCTGCCTCTGCTTCCATTCTTGCTGCAACTGAGTTGGGATCATTTTCATCCATCACAACCACAATATCTTCAAATTCTGGCTGAAAAGGTAGATGGGGACAATCAAGGTGATATGCATGCTTGCCTAGCTTGGCATTGATAAGCATTTGAATGTAGGGTGCATATCCATAGGATCTCTTCTGATCCGCAGCAGTCCTTCGGATAGTCTCAACTATCAAGTCCATCAGTCCAAATCGGGTATGTGTATCAAGTAGGTGCAGTAGGTTGATTGAATATCCTCTGATCATCTTCTCATCTCTTGACTTAGGCATGAGAGTGTATCGCAGTACAGTGTTTATCGTGGGAATACCATCTTGCAGAAAATATACTAAGCCAAACTTGTGACTGGACAAGTACTAATGTGGAATGGTCTTGTACAGGTTGTCCATGGAGTTGTGATTCTTCTTAGCATCTGCATACACATCTTCATCTGCTTCTTCCTGGGTGGAACTGGGATCTCCTCAGGAGCTTCTTCGTCAGCCTCTTTTGGGTCTTCAAACAAAGAAGTCTTTCTGCCAACAAGATGGATAATTCTCTTCCTCGGCCTCTTCACACTAGCCTTCTTTGCAGGTGCTTCCTTGGCAATTGCTTTGCCCTTCTTCGCATAATATGGTGCTCTCTGTTCAGCAGCACTGCTAGATATCTTCCTGACAACTTTCCTTGGAGGAGCTTTAGGAGGGGCTGAAGTTTCCTCTGGCAAAAAGTCTAAGTCTTCCTCAACAGAAACTATGTTCCTCCTTTCCTCCTGGCTTCCTTGAGTAAGCCATGGGAACTCGGAGAACTAGGGTCTGAAGCAGTCCTATCTGGACTAGTGCCTGAGTCCATCTCGACACTCTGCTCTCTCAAATCATTTTGGCTGTCATCTAAACCTGACATGCTGACACGCACACTCAGCAGCAAACAACAGAGTATGTGAAGTGGATATAGGAAAGATAGAATAGATGAGCATCACAAAACTCAGATGTTTTTGAAAATTGAAGTTTTAAAACTCAGAATATGATCTTCTGCAGGATGTAAATCGGTGGCACCGAGTTGGCATTTTCAGAGTCACCGAGAAAACAGACTCTCTTAACACAAACTTGTCAGTCATTTTCAGTGGCACCGAAAATAGCTGCTCGGTCTCACCGAGTTGCTTCTGAGGAACCCTAAAACAGGAATCAGTGGAACCAATTTTACAAACTCGATCACACCGAGTTGCATTCTGTGGTAGATCAGATAGGAAATTTCCTACTTCTCCAAATCTACTGATTTTATCTAGCGGACAGGGGGTTTGCACAAAGTGGAAAGAAGAATTAAAAGATCTAATGCGTGAGAAATAGTCGGGGAACGCAAAGGGGATTGAACCGTACCCTAGCTCGGTGGCGGTTCGGCTACAATGACGACGAAGGAGCAGATTTCATCGACGAGTACGAGTCCCAGCGGCGGCGGCGCTCGGGGAGTCAAGGCCATGACCTGGGGTCTCGGGGGGCAGCGAGGGTTTGGCGAATGAACCATTTTGACGAAGTCAAATCAAAAGGTCCCGTCCATAGGTATATATATACTCGTGCGCTGTTGGTGCCACCGAGATGGAAAAATCGGTGTCATCGAGTTCCTCAAGTGTCACATGACAGGGAAACTCACTGTAACCGAGTTGGCGATTCCGGTGGTACCGAGATGAGAAAACCTGATCAACTTTGGAAAATCGGTGGCTTCGAGTTTGTGGAGTTGGTCACACCAAGTTTTTCAAAGAGGTTTTGGAAGGCAACCTTTGGCGATACTGAACTTCGAGTGCACCTTCACACAGAGGGATCGATTGGTGCTTGTTCAAGTTTTGTGATGAAGCATGAATATAACTTGAGATGAGATAGCATAGATAGCTAGAGAAGGGTCCTAGGCATTCTTGTCCATCCAATTGGCAAAAGATATAACCAAAGCCATATAACAACAATTGGATGTCCTTGGGTGATTAAATTCATGCAGACCAATATGCTCACATAATAAGAATGATGATACAAACATGGTGAACATGCACAAACATCCTAGCAACTATCAAGGACATGGGCGATGACAAGGTCATCTATATATGAGTATATTGACATAGGAGCCAAGCAAGAATACTTGATCATAGGTCATACTCATTGTTAAGCACAAGTGGGGTTACCACTTTTAATAAGTATTAATGTGTTCATATCCTTAGGATATGCTTATACTCAAGTATTACAGTAAAGCTCCCCCTTGATATGATATCCCCACAAAGAGGGATCAACTAACCTTGTGTTTTGTCGTGGAAGACTTCAAGTAGGTGAAGTAGTAGTGGATGCTCAAAGTTGATGAAGATCATCTTGAGTTGGGAGCAATCCTTGTTGTTTTCATACTCTTCTCACCTACATGGGTTAGTCCCAAAGCAAAAAAAGGAATATATGCAAGTATATCTATGGACATGGAGTGAAGCACAAATGGGATGATGTCCAAAGATGCATTTATTAGCTAGTTCCTTGCTTACCTTTGAGGGAATGTTGACTCCTTGAACTAATGCATAAGGTTGAGGTTGATTGCATATAGTTCTTGCCAAAATGAATAAGAGATAATTCCATTGGCAGAGTCACCCCGCAAAAACTTCTAGTTCTTCCTCTTGGGAATCCACATCAAATTGATGGGGATCCTTGGAGTTGTTGTAGCACTTGTTGAGGTAGAGCTAGTAGTATCCTTGGGAACGCACATGACCTTGGCTTGGGGTTCTTCTTCAAAAAGGTCAATGTCATCTAGAAGCTTTCCCTTGCCTTTGTGGTCTTGTGGTGGAAGGTCATCTTGTGAGCTTGTTCCTCGGAAGGAGTGGACTTCTCCTCTTGGGGAACAAACTTTGGAGTGGGATATGGACCTTCTTCCCAAACATCTCCATTGACGTTGAAATAGCCAACACCTTGTTTCATGCGATGTCCTCCTTGCTTGCGCACAATTTCCTCGAATTGCTTACTTTCGGCAAGGCTCTTGAAGACACCTCTCTCTATAATCCATTTGAATAAATCATTTTCTTTCTCAAATGTAACTTGGCTAAGAGAATTGTTAGTGGAATCAACAGAGTTACTAGCAACGACATTATTGGATTTAGCTTTAGCATTGTTGTTACTATATGAAGAAACCTTCTTGCCTTTGCTAGTAGTGCTCTTAGGCTTAACTTGTGGAACAAAATGTGACAACAGTAATCGTTTGGCTAGATAAGAAGAACTCTTCTTTCGAAGGTCACCATTGATTGCTTTTAAGAACTCATGCTCTTGCTCCAAGTTGAGCTTCTCGAAGCGTACCTGCTCATGGGTTTTTGCAAGCTCTCTATGATCTTCTAGAGTAGTCTCATGAGCTAACTTAAGAGTTTTTAATTCTTGAGTTAGTCGTTCAATCTCTTTCTTCTCGTCACCGTTTGATTTCTCTTGACTAGAATGATAATTAGCAAGTTCATTTTAGTGCAATCAATAGTTTTATCTAGAAGCAAGTCATCTTCTCCTAACAAGTCATCCTCATCACTGTTCAAATCAAGATACTCAGGGAGTGCTACCTTGGGGCCTTTAGCCATGAAGCAGTTTCCGACTCCCTTATTTGGTGAATCAAATAAGTCGTAGGAGTTGGAGGAAAAAGTGCAATGCCGAAAACACCTTCATCTTGACTATAGTCGAAGTGGGAGTGATAGCTTGTCTCGGAGTGGTGATCAGATTCGGAGCTAGAAACCCATTCACCAACATGAAATTGATGTCTTCTTCTTGAACTGCTCTTGGTGTATTTGTCCTTCTTCTCCGATTCCTTTCCTCTCCGTGAATGTCTTCATTCATAGTGATCTTCTCTACTCCTTCTCTCTCTGCGAGGTGACTCGTCTATTGAGCTTCGTCTTAGAGGTGACTCTTATCTTCTTTTGTAGGGAGCCGAGCACTCATTTGAGTAGTGTCCGGGTTTCCCACAATTGTAGCAGTTTCGCTCACTACTGGACGAATGCTTCTCATCATGTATTGAACTTGAGCTTCTATATTTGCATCTACTCTTGTAGAACTTGTTGAATTTTTTGACCATGAGGCTTATCTGTTCATCAGTGACAAGATTATCTTTTGAAGTAGCGGGAGCATCGCATGAAGCTTTATAAGCACCACTTGACTTGTTGTGCAGCTCATCTTTGTCTTTGATTGACATCTCATGAGCAACGATCCAACCAATGACTTCAGGTTGCTTGAGATCTTTGTAATTTGGCATCATTTGGATCAATGTGCACACTGTGTCATACTTGCCATCAACAGCTCTAAATATCTTCTTGATGATGAATTTGTCAGTCATCCCTTCGCTTCCTAAGCCGACAATCTCATTGGTGATGAGAGCTAGCCTAGAGTATATTTCAACGACTCCTTCACCATCCTTCATCTTGAACTTGCGAAGTTGACTTTGAAGCCCATCCAACTTAGATTCTCTGACAGAATCAGTACCTTCGGGCATATTAACCAAAGTATCCCAAATCTCTTTTGCATTCTCAAGATGACTGATTTTGTTGAATTCTTCAGGGCAAAGGCAGTTGAAGATGATATCGCGGGCCTGAGCATTAAGTTGCACCATCTTTAGTTCAGCAACTGTCGCATCACGATCTGGTTCATGCCCGTCTCCAAAGAAGTTACCTTGCACACCAACACGAATAACAGCCAAAACATGAGGATCAAATCCAAGAATGTGCATCTTCATTTTATGCTTCCAACTAGCAAAATTAGTGTCGTCGAAGTAAGGACCTCTAAGATGATAATTTCCCTCACTAGAGGTAATACTCTCCTAGGTTGCTAAACAAATGAAATGGAGATCAAAGGTCTGATACCACTTGTACGATCGGAAGTATGTCTAGAGTGGGGATGATTTGACTACTTGACAAGATAATTTTTTTGCCTTTTCCCAATTTTACTTGGGAGGCAACTACGACAGTTATGTCAAGTCAAATACACCCTACACATGTAGTTTTAATAGTATAGCAACGGAACGTAAACATGCAAATGTAAATAGAGGAGTAAGGAAGGGAGATCAAATGCATAAGGTTGACATGGCGATTTTTGGCACGGTTTTGATAGGTGGCGCTATCGTACATCCATATTAGTGGAGACTTCAACCTATGGAGGGCAACGGCTGCGAGAGTCCACGGAGGACTCCACCCACGGAGGGTCCACAAAGAAGCAGACTTGTCTATCCCACCACGGCTTCCGTCCATGGAGGACTAGCCTTACTCGCAGTAGATCTTCACAAAGTAGGCGATCTCCTTCCCCTTACAAACATCTTGGTTCAACTCCACAACATGAAGTAGGAGGCTCCCAAGCAACATCTAACCAATCTAGGAAGCACCACCCTCCAAAAGGTAATAGATGGGGTAGATCAATGAATTCCTTGCTGTTGTGCTTGCAAAGATAGTCTCCTCAACACAAATCTCTCTCTCTCACAGGGTATGGATGGGTAGGAGAGGTTGATTTGGTGGAAAGGAGTTTGGGGAGGCTAGAGATCAAGATTCAAATGATTGCATTAGAATATCTTGGTGTCAACACATGAGTAGGTGGTTCTCTCTCAGTAAATGGATCTGGAAATCAAGTGTGTGTTATGAGAGCTTCTCCCACGAATGAGAGGTGGGTGAAGGGGTATATATAGGTCGCAGCTAAAATCCAACTATTACACACAAACGAGCAAACTCGGTGACACTGAAGTGGACAAATCGGTGGTACCGATTAGCACTAAAGTGGTGAACTTTTGAATCTCGGTGAGACCGACATATAGAACTCGGTGGCACCGAAAAGGTGAATAACGGTCATATGGCTAAACTTGGTGGCACCGATACTCAAACTCGGAAATTTCGATTTTGTGTATCCTGGAAATAGAATGTTGGTCACAGTGAGCTCGGTAGCACTGATGTTGTTTCGGTTGCACCGATTTGGTGGGAATGGCTAGGGTTCTGTCTTAGGTTCAAACTCGGTGGGTCATATGTGGCAATCTTGGTGACACCGAATTTGTGTATATGGAACTTGACAGAGTGGATATGTGGGAACAATGACTGAGTGTTTTGGTGGCTAACTTTGAGCATTTGAGAAATTAGTTTATTTTACTACCTCACCCCTTTTAATAGTATTGGCTTTCCTATGGACTCAAAAGTGATTTCTCACAAATATAAAATGAAGAGTCTTCTAGGTTGAAGCTTGAGCCAATATTATTCCTTTCTTGCATCAAGGGGCATCTCCACAAAAACCTTAAGCCATAGCATCTTTTGAACTTTTCTGAAATATACTTGGAAAACAAATTAGTCCAATGATGCATATGTTGTGTTCAATTATCAAAACCACCCGAGGGAGCAATTGCGTTGTAGCTCCCTTGTATTTTGATATGTTCCTAGAGAATACTAAGTTGAAAGATGATAGTAACTAGTATGCGGACTGGGTCCATAAACTGAGGATTATCCTGATTGCTGCATAGAAGGTTTATGTCCTTAGTGCACAACTCAGTATGCTACCCCAAGCATCATTTGTGGATGTTGCAAATATCTCACATACACAATTTGATGACTACATGATAGTTCAGTGCGTCATGCTTTACGGCCTAGAATTGAGGCTCCAATACGTTTTGAACGTCATGGAACATATGAGATGTTTCAACAGATGAATTTAGGATTTCAGGCTCGTGCTTGTGTTGAGAGGTATAAGACCTCCAACAAGATTGTTTGCCTACAAAGTGAGGGATAAAATCTCAATCGTTGAGAAAGTGCTCAGATTGTCTGGATGCTACAATCGCTTGAATCGAGTGGGAGTTGATCTTCGAGTTCATAGTGGTTGACATAGTTCTCCAAAGTCACTGCCACCAAGCTACTGAGCTTTGTAATGAACTATAGCATATCAAGGATGGAGATGATGATCCTTGAGCTATTCGCGATGTTTGACACCGAGAAGGTAGAAATCAAGAAGGAACACCAAGTGTTGATGGTTAGTAAAACCACTATTTTAAAGAAGGGCAAGGGATAGAAGGGAAACTTCGAGAATGACATCTTAGTTGTCACTCCAATGAAAAAACCCAAGGTTGAACCCAAACCTGAGACTATGTGCTTCTATGATGAGGGTAATGATCACTGAGGCGGAACTGCCCTAGACACTTGGTAGATAAGAAGGATGGCAATGTCAGTAGAAGTATATTAGATATACGTGTTATTGATGTGTATATTACTATTACTCCTAGTAGCACCTGGGTATTAGATACCAGTTCAGTTGCTAAATTTTAGTAAATGAAAATAAAAAGCTACAGAATATACGGAGACTAGCTAAAGGCGAGGTGCCGATGTGTGTTGGAAGTGTCTCCAAGGTTGATGTGATCACCATCGCATGCTACCTCTACCTTCAGGATAGTGTTAAACCTAAATGTTTTTTGGTATTTGCGTTGAGCATGAGCATGATTGGATCGTGTTTATTGCAATACGGTTATTCATTTAAAGAGAATAGTGGTTACTCTGTTTACTTGAATAATACCTTCAATGGTCATGCACCTAATATGAATGGTTTATTGAGTCTCGATCATAGTGATACACATGTTCATAATATTGATGCCAAAAGATACAAAGTAGTAATGATAGTACCACTTACTTGTGCCACTGCCGCTTAAGTCATATTGGTATAAAATGCATGAAGAAGCTCCATGCTGATGGATCTTTGGACTCACTCATTTTCGAATCGTTTGAGACATGCGAACCACACCTATTGGTGTAAACGCATAAAGAAACTCCATGCAGATGGATCGTTTGGATCGTTTTGAATCACCTAAGTCATGCAAATCATGCCACATGGGCAAGATGACTGAATGAATCATTTTCTAGTGAGATGGAATGAGCAAGTGATTTATTGGAAATAATACTTTTGATGTATGCAGTCCAATGGGTGTTGAGGCACGCAGTGGGTATTGTTATGTTCTTACTTCACAGATGATTTGAGTAGATACATGTGTATCTACTTGATGAATCATCAGTCTGAATTATTGAAAAATTCAAGCTATTTTTAGAGTGAAGCTGGAGATCATCTTGACAAGAGGATGAAATGTCTACCATGTGATCATAGAGGTGATATATGTGAGTCACGAGTTTCATATACATTTAAGACATTGTGAAAAATTGATTCACAACTCATGCCATGTGGAACACCATAGTGTGATGGTGTGTCTGAATGTCGTAGCCATGCCCTATTGGATATGTTGTGTTCTATGATGCCTCTTATTGAATTACCACTATAGTTTTGGGGTTATGCATTAAAGCCAACCACAATCACTTTAAATAGGGCACCATATAAATCCGTTGAGATGACACCATATGAACTATAGTTTGGAGAAACCTAAGTTGTCCTTTCTTTAAATTTGGGGCTATGATGCTTATGTCAAAAGGCTTCAGCCTGATAATCTCGAACACATAGTGGATAAATAAATCTTCATAGGATACCCAAAACAGTTGGGTATCCCTCCTATCTCAGATCCGAAAGTGTGACAGCCCGATGCCGGCGTTCCAGAAGATTCCCCTTCTATTCCGTTTTCGTCGTGTGGTTATTTTTATTTGTCGCATCATCATCGCATCATGCACATCATCAGCATTGCATCGGCATCCCGTTGCCGCCAGTTTTCAAACTTGCATCCGTGTTAGTTGCCGGATTCTCGTCGTTGTTCGTTCGGAGCCCGACCACACACGCACGTGCCCGCGGCATCGTCAAAACCCTGTTTTAAAAGTGTGCGTAAAACTTTCTATGATTGGGTTGAGATTTGACGTGCGGTCTTATTTTAATATAGGTAGACCGCGTGTCGAGTTTCGTCGCAATCGGAGTCCGTCTGGTACCCGAACGGTCGACCGTAGCGGCACCGTATTCCGTCTATCGTTGGACGTCTTTCGGTGTTTGAAACCCCGATGCCGGGTAACTCGTTTTCCCTCTCGTCTCCGCCTAGCCCCTCTGCACGGTGCACCGACCCTACGCGCATCCCAGTCCGAAAAACCTCCAGAAACCCAAACCCGACGGTCATGACCATTGGATCCGGATCAACCCCTTTTTCCCGGAAACCGTCATCGGTTTGTCCATTGGTCTCCCCTAACATATTTAATCCCGATCGTCGATATAGATCGTAGGGTCTAAACACGTCCAACCATGTTATTTATATGCGGCAAACCCTAGTCCTGATCTGTCTCATTCAACCCAATCCCCTCGCAGCCGCCACCCGACCAGCCTCCTCCTTCCTTGGGATCTCATCCTCCCCAACCAATGCGCTGGCCCCCTCCTCCTTGTTTTGCACTGCATCCAACCAGGAGCTATAAGCTCCGAAGTCAACCTCCGGCCTCGCTAGTCTGGTCCAGTGACTGGAGCCTTCTCGAGCCGCGGCCAAGCCCGTGTCACCCAGGCCAGTGCCCTGCCGCGTCGTTATCCTCCTTCCTCTCTCTTTCTCTCATCTCTCCCTCTCTTTTTATTCTTTTCCCCTTATCTGTCAGGGAACGAGGAGAGATCAGCTGTAGGAGCCTTGCCATGGCAGACCACCTTCAACGCGTCGGATCTGAAGCTTCGACCCCAGCGGAGCCGTCGTCGCCCGACCCCGAGGCCTCCTGCGTGCCAGCTGCCGTCGCTGGCCTCCCTCGCCCGCCGGAGCCGCGCGCCTCCGCGCATCAGGTGGCCCATGCTGCTGCACGTCCCCGTGGTCAGTGCCCCGACCTCGCCCTGTCGCAACAACAGCAACAACTTCAACGTGGGGAGGGAGCTCCCCTTCCCGAGCTGCACCTTCGCCAGGGCGACCTTCATGGTCGAGTGGAGTTCAGCCGACCTCCACGCTAGCGAGCGCAGCGCAGGGCGCGTCAGAGCAGGGGTTGGGTTCTTGGGTGCCTCGATCTGGAGCTGCTGCCACAAGGGATCGGACCGGCGCACCATCCCCGACCTCCAGCCTCGACACATGCCTGGATCCATCCAGCATCCCCGTCCAATTTTAGCTTCTCCTCGCCATGGCCTCTGGCCTCTCTGCTTCCCCAAAGTGAGTGAGCTTCTGTGCAACTGTAATTCCGATTTGGCTAGATCCGTTTTGCAGTAGATGTTATGAGCCATCGTCGCTGATATCTGCCACTAGTAGTCTATTAGCGAGATGGTTAACGCAGTAGTGCTGCTTCCCTAAGATTCAGGGATCAAATCCCCATCGTTGCATAGTTTTCTTTTTAGGAATTGTGCCTCTCGAGGGCAACAACTTCTGTATGTTATTTTTTTGTGCTGCTTAGTCTATTATGCCACAGCTTCTTAATCAGTCCGGTGGTTGGGCTACTAGTGTCTATCTTAGGGATATGGGGTTCAAATCCTAGCAAGGCCCATATTATTTATCCTTGTCTTTTTTTTGTGTTGTTGGTTGCGCTAGGGATTATAGATGGTTGATATTATTATGCTTATAACTTTTTAAACGGCGCCTCATATGCAAGAAAAACTGTAGATATGTGGAATGTGTGGATTTTGCGTAGAACAACAATTTCCAACTCTCATGCACGTTTAAAACTGTTAGCGTGCTGTTTGCGTCGGTTTGCGTGTCGACGTAATATAAACGATTTAGGTCATAGCTATTTATCCGTAGCTCCATTGGAGATGAGCTATATATGTAAATGGGCTAGAACGACGTGTAGTTTCACGTGAACCACTTTGTTTTTCCGTTTTACAAACCTAAAATGTGATTAGAACAAATCTGGACAGAATTAAGATTTAACACGTGGGGTCATTTCGGAGATGCTATATGTCGTTTCCGGTCTCATTTAAAATGCCTAGCTAGGTAGATTAATTTGTGCTTCACCCTCGTGCCATGTTTAACAACATTTAATATTGCCGTGTATCTAATCTGGATAGTACTAAATAATTAAACGTGGAGTTCCGTCAATATGCAATTCGTAGCATATTGAACTTCACTTAATGTGTAGTGTTTGTTTGTCGTGATTTGTCATGCCGTGACTTGCATGTATTCAGCTGCTCATGAATCATTTGTTTTGTGCATCGTGTGGTGAATGTCGTGTGTTGATTCTTGTTTCCGGTTTGCTTCGTCTCGATAGAGTTCCGCAAGCGTGTCGGATTGTGAGGAACCGTTCGACTACTTCGGTTCGTCTGCTTCACGGAGTCATTCTTCTTCCAAGCGGGATCTCAGGCAAGATGACCATTTCCCCAAATACCATTACTATCATTGCCATGCTAGTTTTACCGTTTCTACCGATTATGCCTCGTTGCCTACCACATGTTAAATATCAGCCTCTCAACAATGCCATGAAACCTTCAACCTGTTCAACCTAGCAAACCACTGATTGGCTATGTTACCGGTTGCTTAACCCTGTGTTAGCGTTGCTAGTTGCAGGTGCAGATGCTTCCATGTGAAAACATGGGTTCCTTGTCATATCACCATATTAATGCTATTTAATTTAATGCACCTATATACTTGGTAAAAGGTGGAAGGCTCGGCCTTTCTAGCCTCGTGTTTTGTTCCACCTTTGCCCCCTTAGTTTTCGGCTACCGGTGTTATGTTCCATAAACGAGCGCTCCTAACACGATCGGGGTTGTTATGGGGACCCCCTTGATAATTCGTTTTAGATAAAAGCTGGTCTGGCAAGGCCCAACATTGGTACTATTTGCCCAACATAATAATTTGATAATACTGAAATGCATAGGGAGTTATCGCTACCCGAGGAGTAATTTTACATAAACAGGGGGGCCAGTGCTGATGGTGTTGGTCCCAAACGGTCTGCTTGCGGGGCCACCACGGGGAAACTAAAGGTTTGGCACTCGTAGCTAGTTCCATCCGTCGTGTCCTGAGAACGAGATACGCGGCTCCTATCGGGTACGTCGACACGTCGGGCGGCCTTGCTGGATTAGTTTTACCTTTGACGAGATATCTTGTGCATCGGGATTCGGGTGATGCTTTGGGTAATCTCAGAGTTGAGGTTTTCCACTAGGGAATCCGACGAGATCGCGAGCTTCGTGATTGAGGATTTCTATGCGGCTTGTGGTAATTTGTGATGGACTAGTTGGAGCACCCCTGGAGGGTTAAATATTTCGAAAAGCCGTGCCCGCGGTTATGTAGCAACGTGGAAACTTTGTTTAACACTGGTTCTAGATAACTTGAAGTTAACTTAATTAAAACATGCCAACTGTGTGTAACCGTGACTGCCTCTTTCGTGAGTTCCTTCTCCGATCGAGGACACGGTGGGGTTATATCTGACGTAGGTAGGTGTTCAGGGTCATTCATTGATCATCAGTAGTTCACGTCCGTTATGCGTAGATCTTCCCCCTCTTATTTTCTTGTACTCGTAAGTTTAGCCACCAAATATATGCTTAGCCGCTGTTGCAACCTCACCACTTAACCATACCTCACCCATTAAGCTTTGCTAGTCTTGATACCTTTGGAAATGAGATTGCTGAGTCCCCTGTGGCTCACAGATTACTACAACACCAGTTGCAGGTACAGGTAAAGATTACTTGACGCGAGCGCGTTGATTGTTCATTTGGAGTTGCTTCTTCTTCTTCTTCTTCATCGATCTAGGATGGGTTCCAGGCCGGCAGCCTGGGATAGCAAGGATGGACGTCGTTCTTCTTTTGTCGTTTGTTTTCGTCCGTAGTCGGACCCTGCTCTAACTCTTGATGATTAAGTAATGTACTGATGTGACTCTGATGTAGCTTGTGGCGAGTGTAAGCCAACTCTTTATATATCTCTTCTTTTCAGTACATGTACTTGTAATGATATCCATTGTTGCGACACGATGAGATGCGCTTCTATCCCTGACGAGGCCCTCGTGCCAAATTGAGGATAGGGTCGCATCTTGGGTGTGACAAGTTGGTATCAGAGCCGTACCGACCTAGGAGCCCCCTTGATTGATCGAACATGGTCGAGTCGAGTCTAGTGAAAAACTGCTTTGAGTATAGTTATATATCGGAGAGTAGGATTCTTTTTTCTCCTCTCCTATGCTCTGGTGAGGAATCTTGACGTAATAATTCAACTCTACTCCTCTTCCCACTCAAAAAAAAATTAGGATCACGCGGATATTTTTGGAATCTATATGATGCCGATGTGACGGAGTTCTGTCTTGGTGCCTCCTATCTGCTTTAAGTTTCAGGGGAGTTGACCTCCAGGGGATTCTCGAGCACATCGTTATCATTCAGATTTCTTAGTATCTCAGAACGAAGGATGTTCGTAATTGCTTCAATACTAGTAGTGGCGAGATAACCCCGATGTCCCCAGTACTGGTGCAGATTGTTCGGGAGTACTGCCATACTTTGTATCGTTGTGATCACGAGGGTCTGTTGTAGATGAAGGTCGGAGATTCTGGTCGTGTGTTGACGGATGTGATACAAGTGATGGGTTAGTATAGGAGTTGTGTGACATTACTCCTTGTATCGGTGTACTAGATTGCATGACCAGATATTTCAGGAATTCATAGGTGGGAATTCTAGTAGTTGCTTATAGGACAATCTTCTAACAAATGCATGATGTTAGGTTGGGGTTCGACATCTAGTGGATTCGTTTGTTCACGGCCGACTTAAAGCGGTACACATTGTGTCTTAAAGAGTCCTTGTAGCTTGCTATGACTCGGGGATGCTTCGTATGTCGGGTGCACTGCCTTGCACTTGATGGCTACTGTAAGATCATGCCCGTGCGATCATGTCCACGAAAATATCGGACAAAATCTTTCTCATGAGTTTGTTCTGGCTAATTGTAAGCCTCACCCTTTTGTTTTGCTGAATATGGTAATTCGAGTTGCTTCAATGTCAAGTGGTGATTTCAGACCTTTCCAAAGAGGTGTTACCATATTTTTATGTGAATGCTAATTCTTTTGCTCTATCAATCGTCTTATCAATTCCTTTCAACCGGAGTCATCGTATCAATTCTTTTTCAACCGGTGTGTTTCTCTCCAAGTGAACTCAATCCTATCCAATTTTGCAAGATCATTCTCTCATTTTATTCCGGAGTTCATCTCATCTAGCCCAAGTTTTCTTTGTTTTTCCCCACCCTCCCGCCCTTTTTCTTAGTGATTCAATTTTCATCCAAGAGTTTTCTTTTCATTGTGCTTCCGCTGTATGTTCTTTTCTCTCTTACCCGGTGATTCGTTGTGAAGATTCTCAAGAGATTCGTGTCATATTTTTTCATTCTTGTCATCCTTACCAGTGAATTTAATTCAGCTATCCGTGATCATCATATCCTATTCATCCTTGATTTCTTTCCGGTGTTGGAGATTCTTATCAACATATCCTGTTATTCATTCATCTCTTGTCTATCCGGTGTGTTGAAGATATTTCGGAAGTTTCGTGTTTTCAATTCTTTTAATTATTTCGAGGTGCTAACCTCATCAAGTTTTCATGTCTACCGGTGCAATATCCCTCTGGCTAGCAATCTTTTCAACGGTGGTTTCTTTGAGTGGGCCCATAACCCACAGGTTCTTTCCCAGGATCTTTCCTGGCTCTTTTAATCTTTTCCCGGAGATCATTAATTCTTTTCAACTATGACGTAAGTATGAATTTCATCAGTCATATTCGTTCTTCAACATCGCTTCAAATTTATTTTCGTCATTGGCTCAACCTTCCATTCTTCTTTATTCCAGAGTGTCTCACTATTCTTGGTGTTGTCTCTCGTCATCATTCTCAGTCTTGCTTCATTCTTGTGAAGATTGTCATTTCAGCTTTGTGCCATCATCTTAATTATTGTCAATCATGAGTATCCCTTTCTTGCTATCCGGTGCATTTCTGAGTTGTTTTGATTTCTTGTTCCTCCGAAGGCCATCATTTCAGAAGATTCTTCGTTCTCAGCTTTTAGCTTTCATCCTCAAATCTTCTCAATTGTTGCCTCTTCGTTCGTCTCTCAATTATCTGTTGCCTTGTTCAAGTTTTCTCTCAGGTCGCTTATGATCCCTTCATTCTCTTGTTTCTCCATTAATTCGTGGTGTTCCTTTTCAATTGTGAATTCTCACCGGTGCCTCTTTCAAGATTTCTTCTAGTTTGTGCTCATATCTCTCCTTAATCATTTCAAGAAGAATAAGTTGTATGCTAATTCTGTTGCTTGTCATCAACTAAACTTGATGAAAGATAAGCATAACATAATTCTTATTCTTGTTCATAGTAATCTAAATTCTTCTTCCGGAGGACTCTTGATATCAATTCTTTTCTCAAGTATCCCTTCTCTTGCATTCCCAAGTGCATTTGTTCTTCCTTTATCCTTTGAGGTGGTATTATAGCATTCTTGTTAGTGTAGGAGCCTCGAAGAGATATCCTTTCAAGAATCAGATAATTAAACCCACCAATCCTTTGATCATGAGATTATTCTTAACTCATGGTTTCTTCATTGAGCTATCTTAGTTTGGATTTCACCTAAAGCTTTTCCTATGGATTGTGCTATCATGGTGGTTGTCTTTAATCTAAGTTCTCAATGCATCCTCTTGGTGTAAGATTGTTCATATTTTGTTTCTCCCAATCAATCCTTGTTTTTGTTAGTGGCTGGTTGTCACTTCATTAGTTTGAAACGTTTCCATAAGCCCACTACTATCGTGTTCTTTTCGTTGTTGTTTTTCCAACAACTCCGTTCAATTATTCTTGCAAGGATGCTTGCCAAGTTCTTTGGAGTTAGTAGTTGTCATTCTTTTCTTCATTCTCTTCTTCCGTATGAGCTAGTTCATATTCTCTTGTTCCGGAGGCATTGTGATATTGCTCTTTTGGGTCTATCTTGTTATTCTAGCAAGATCATGGTGTTCCCTTGTTCTATTTAGTGTTTGTTATGTATATTGTCCAATTCTCTCTTCTTATCAAAAAAATTTGCCCCATTTTCCAACCGAAGTGCTGCCGAAATTTTCCGTGAATTCTTGCTTCTTTCTCATATCATTCCTCATTGCCTTGCAACTTTCAAGGATCGTTGGTTTCACTCGTTTGTCAAAGAAGCGATTAATTTTACCTCTTCATCTTTATCATCCTCTCCCCCCTTTCATTCTTGGATCTCGGGGCGAGATCCTCTTGTAGTGTAGGAGAGTTGTGACAGCCCGATGCCGGCGTTCCAGAAGATTCCCCTTCTATTCCGTTTTCGTCGTGTGGTTATTTTTATTTGTCGCATCATCATCGCATCATGCGCATGATCAGCATTGCATCGGCATCCCGTTGATGCCAGTTTTCAAACTTGCATCCGTGTTAGTTGCCGGATTCTCGTCGTTGTCCGTTTGGAGCCCGACCACACACGCACGCGCCCGCGGCATCGTCAAAACCATGTTTTAGAAGTGTGTGTAAAACTTTCTATGATTGGGTTGAGATTTGACATGCGGCCTTATTTTAATATAGGTAGACCGCCTGTCGAGTTTCGTCGCAATCGGAGTCCGTCTGGTACCCGAACGGTCGACGGTAGCGGCACCGTATTCGGTCTATCGTTGGATGTCTTTCGGTGTTTGAACCCCGATGCCGGGTAGCTCGTTTTCCCTCTCGTCTCCGCCTAGCCCCTCTACACAGTGCACCGACCCTATGCGCAGCCCAGTCCGAAAAACCTCCCGAAACCCAAACCCGACGGTCATGACCATTGGATCCGGATCAACCCCTTTTTCCCGGAAACCGTCATCGGTTTGTCCATTGGTCTCCCCTAACATATTTAATCCCGATCGTCGATATAGATCGTAGGGTCTAAACACGTCCAACCATGTTATTTACTCTTTTACTCATAAGTTAGCCACCTCATATATGCTTAGCCGCTGCTGCAACCTCACCACCTAACCATACCTCACCCATTAAGCTTTGCTAGTCTTGATACCTTTGGAAATGAGATTGCTGAGTCCCCTGTGGCTCACAGATTACTACAACACCAGTTGCAGGTACATGTAAAGATTACTTGACGCGAGCGCGTTGATTGTTCATTTGGAGTTGCTTCTTCTTCTTCTTCTTCATCGATCTAGGATGGGTTCCAGGCCGGCAGCCTGGGATAGCAAGGATGGACGTCGTTCTTCTTTTGTCATTTGTTTTCGTCTATAGTCGGACGCTGCTCTTACTCTTGATGATTAAGTAATGTACTGATGTGACTCTGATGTAGCTTGTGGCGAGTGTAAGCCAACTCTTTATATATCTCTTCTTTTCAGTACATGTACTTGTAACGATATCCATTCTTGCGACACGACGAGATGCGCTTCTATCCCTGATGAGGCCCTCGTGCCAAATTGAGGATAGGGTCGCATCTTGGGCGTGACAGAAAGCAAAGTGTTTGTTGCCACAAACGGGTACATTCTCGGGAAGAGTTTCTCTTGAAAGAATTGAGTGGGAGGATGGTGGAACTTGATGAGGTTATTGAACTGTCACTTCAAATGGAGTGTAGCAGGGCACAAGAAATTGTTCCCGTGGCGCCTACACTAGTGGAAGTGGAAGATCATGATGGTGATCATGAAGCTTGAGATCAAGTTACTACCAAACCTTGTAGGTCTACAAGGACACGTACTACTACAGAGTGGTACGGTAACCCTGTCTTGGAGGTGATGTTGTTGGACAACGATGAACCTATGAGCTATGGAGAAGCGATGGTGGGCCCAGACTTCGAAAAATGGTTGGAGACCATGAAATCCAAGATAGCAACCATGTAGGAAAACAAAGTGTTGACTTTAGAAGAACTACTTGATGGTCGTAGGGCTATTAAGTACAAATGGATCTTTAGAAAGAAGATATACAATAATGGTAAATGTCACCATTTAGAAAGCTCGACTTGTCTCAAAGAGGTTTCCGACAAGTTCAAGGAGTTGACTACGATGAGACTCTCTCACTCGTAGCAATGCTAAAGTCTGTTGGAATTATGTTGTGAGTTGCTGCATTTTCCAATTATGAAATCTTGCAAATGGATATCAAGACATTGTATCCTCGATGTTTTCCTTGACGAAAGGTTGTATGTGATACAACTAGAAGGTTTTGTCAATCCTAAGGATGCTAACAAGTATGCAAACTCCAGTGATCCTTCTATGGACTGGAGCAATCATCTCGGAGTTGGAATATATGCTTTTCTGAGATGATCAAAGCTTTTGGGTTTATACAAAGTTTATGAGAAACTTTTATTTCCAAGAAAGTGAGTGGGAGCACTATAGAATTTATTATGAGTATATGTGGTTGACATATTGTTTATCGGAAATTATGTAGGATTTTTGTAAATCATATAGTGTTGTTTGAAAGAAGTTCTTGAAAGGAAAAGCTAGATTGAGCTACTTGAACATTGAGCATCAAGATCTATATAGATAGATCAAGACGCTTGATAAAACTTTCAATGAATACATACCTTGACAATTTTTTTGAAGGAATTCAAAATAGATTGGTCAAAGAAAGAGTTCTTGATTGTGTTGTAAGGTGTGAATTTGAGTAAGGTTCAAAGCTCGACCATTAAAGAAGAAAGAGAAAGTACGAAGGTCGTCCCCTATGCCTTAGCCGTAGGCTCTATAGTATGCCATGTTGTGTACCGCACGTGATGTGTGCCCTGCCATGAATCTGTCAATGGGTACAAGAGTGATCCAGGAATCGATCACTGGACAATAGTCAAAATTACCCTAAGTAACTTGAGGACTAAGGAAATGTTTAACGATTATGGAGGTGATAAAAGAGTTTGTCGTAAAGGGTTACATCGATGCAAGCTTTGACACCAATCCAGATGACTCTGAGTATCAAACCGGGTTCGTATAATGGAGCAGTCCTTTGGAAAAGTTCCAAATGAAGCATGGTAGGAGCTTCTATACGATGACACGGAGATTTGTAAAGCACATACGGATCTGAAAGATTCAAACCCGTTGACTAAAACCTCTCTCAGAAGCAAACATGATTAAACCCCAGAAATCATTGGGTGCAAATCACATAGTGATGTGAACTAGATTATTAATTCTAATGTAAGTGGGAGACTGTTGGAAATATGGCCTAGAGGAAATAATAAATTAGTTATTATTATATTTACTTGTTCATCATAGTCGATTATTATGCATGCTAGAATAGTATTGGTTGGAAACTCAAATACATGTGTGGATACATAGACAACATACTATCCCTAGTGAGCCTCTAAGGACTAGCTCGTTGAGCAAAGATGGTCAAGCTTTCCTGACCATAGACATGATTTTCATTTCATAACAGAATCACATCATTAGGGGAATGATGTGATGGACAAGACCCAAACTATGAACGTAGCATATGATCGTGTCAGTTTACTGCTATTGTTTTCTGCATGTCAAATATCTGTTTCTATGACCATGAGATCATATAACTCCGGACGCCAGAGAAATGCCTTTTGTGTATCAAACGTCACAATGTAACTGGGTGACTATAAAGGTGCTCTACAGGTATCTCTGGGGGTCTCTGTTGGGTCGGCTTGAATCAAGACTAGAATTTCTCACTCCGTATGACGGAGAGGTATCTGTAGGGCCCACTCGGTAATACAACATCACAAGAAGCTTGCAAGCAATGTGAATAAGAATTTGGTCACGGGATTATGCATTATGTAATGAGTAAGGAGACTTGCCAGTAACGAGATTGAACTTGGTATGGAGATACCGGCGATCAAATATTGGGCAAGTAACATACCGATAGACAAAGGGAACACTATACAGGATTGCTTGAATCATTGACATCGTGGTTTGACCGATAAAGATCTTTGTAGAATATGTAGGAACCAATATGGGCATCCAAGTCCCACTATTGGTTATTGACCGTATAATGTCTTGGTCATGTCTACATAGTTCTCGAACCCATAGGGTCTATGCACTTAATTTTTGGTGACGCTATAAGTATAGTTGAGTTTTTATGTTGGTGAACGAAGGCTGTTCAGAATTCCGGATGAGATCAAGAAAATGAAGAGGAGCTCCGCTATAGTCTGGAGGTAAATATGGATATATGGGATAATAATGTTTGGTTTCCAAAAGAGTTTCGGAATTAACCGCAAGGAGTTTTGAATGTTCTCCGAAATGTTCGGGTACGAGAACACTTTATTTGGGACAAGCGGTAAAGCCCACGAGGCTTTAGGAAGGTGCAAAAAGGACTTTTGTGAAGGCCAGGGGCGAGACTCCAGGGACCCTGGCGTCTCGAGCCAGATGCCAAGGACCCTGACGACTGGTCCTGGAGTCTGAGAAGGACTCTTTCCTTGGGTTCCAAACCGACTTTGAGGAGGCTCTTTCTCCAAGAAACGACCCTAGGGCTCAACATATATATGAGGGCCACAACTACCATCCGGAACACATAAAGTTCATCCTCTGTCCTAGTTTTTGTTGTGCTTGGAGAAGCCCCGTAGAAATAGTTTCACCACCACCGTCACCACGTCGTCGTGCTGCCGGAACTCATCTACTACTTTTCTCGTCTTAATGTATCAAGAAGGCGAAGACGTCATCGAGCCATACGTGTGCTGAACGTAGAGGTGACATCCATTTGGCACTGGATCGGGATGGATCGTGATGGGATCACGGGACGGATAGTGATGAGATCACAGGACATATCGTGATTGGATCGCGAAGATGTTCGACTACATCAACCGTGTTATATACTCTTCCGCTTAGCGATCTACATGGGTGTAGATGTTGGGGAACGTTGCATGGGAAACAAAAAAATCCTATGTACACGTAACATCTATCCATGGTAATGACCATCTACGAGAGGGAAGATCGGATCCACATACCCTTGTAGATCACTAAGAGGGAAGCATTAAGAAACGTCGTTGATGTAGTCACATGTCTTCGCGATCCAAATCACAAGCCGTCCCGCAATACAATCACGATCTAGCGCTAAACGGACGACACCTCCGCGTTCAGCACACGTATAGCTCAATGACGTTCTCCGCCTTCTTGATCCAGCAAGAAACACGAAGAGGTAGCTGAATTCTCCGGCACCACAATGGTGTGACGGTGATGATGGTGGAGGTACTCCGGCACCACTTCGTCGTGCCGTACCGAAATAACTACGGGGTGTCACGAGGTGGGGAAGGTGTTGGGTAACGTAGCATAAATTCAAAAAAATTCCTATGCATATTCAGATCTTCCTATGGAGAGACTAGCAACGAGAGAGGGGTGAGTGCATCTTCATACCTCTGAAGATCGCTAAGCGGAAGCGTTGCTAGAACGCGGTTGATGGAGTCGTACTCGCGGCGACTCAGATCGCGGTGTGATTCCGATCTAGTGTCGAACCATGGCACCTCCGCGTTCAACACACGTGCAGCCCGGTGACATCTCCCGTACCTTGATCCAGCAAGGAGGAGGCAGAGGTTGGGGAAGATCTCCGGAAGCACGACGGCATGGTGTCGATCGAGAGACGAGGTCTCCCAGCAGGGCTTCACCAAGCACCGTGGGAGAGGAGGAAGAAGGGGGGCAGGGCTGCGCCGAGGGAGATGAAAAACGGTGTGCAAAACAGCCCCAAGACCCCCACTATATATAGGAGGAGGGGAGGGGGCGCCACCCCTAGGTTTCCCACCATAGGTGGTGCGGCAGCCCCCCCACATGGGAGGTTCGGCGGCCATAGCAGGCGGAGGGGGTGGCGCACCACTAGGTGGGCCTTAGGCCCACCAGCGCCTAGGGTTCCCCCCCCCTCCACCTCCTGCGCCTTGGGCCTCCTTGTGGGAGGTGCACCAGCCCACTTTGGGCTGGTTGCCCTCCCTCTTTTGGCCCATGCTACCTCTTGGGGCTGGTGGCCCCTCCCGGTGGACCCCCGGGACCATTTCTGATGGTCCCGGTGGTCTCGGTACATTACTGGTGATGCCCAAAACATTTCCGGTGTCCAAAACCGTCCATCCTTTATATCAATCTTTATCTCCGGACCATTCTGGAGCTCCTCGTGACGTCCAGGGTCTCATACGGGACTCCCAACAACTTTCGGTAACCTCGTATCACAATTCCCTATAACCCTAGCATCATCGAACCTTAAGTGTGTAGACCCTACGGGTTCGGGAGATAGGCAGACATGATCGAGACACCTCTCCGGCCAATAACCATGAGCGGGGTCTAGATACCCATGGTGGCTCCCACTTGCTCCACGATGATCTCATTGGATGAACCATGATGTCAAGGATTCAATCAATCCCGTATACAATTCCCTTTGTCTCTCGGTATAGAACTTACCCGACATTCGATCGTCAGTATAGCTATACCTTGTTCAATCTCGTTATCGGTAAGGCTCTTTACTCGTTCCGTAGCACGTCATCGTGTGACTAGCTCCTTAGTCACATTGAGCTGATGATGATGTTCTACCGAGTGGGCCCAGAAATACCTCTCCATCACACGGAGTGACAATTCCCGATCTCAATTCGTACCAACCCAACATACACTTTCAGAGGTACCCGTAGTGCACCTTTATAGTCACCTAGTTACGTTGTGACGTTTGATACACCCAAAGCACTCCTAAGGTATCCGGGAGTTGCACAATCTCACGGTAGAAGGAAAAGACACTTGACATTATAAAAGGTTTAGCATACGAACAATACGATCTAGTGCTATGCCTAGGATTGGGTCTTGTCCATCACATCATTCTCCCAATGATGTGATCCCGTTATCAATGACATCTAATGCCCATGACCAAGAAACCATGATCATCTATTGACTAACGAGCTAGACAACTAGAGGCTTGCTAGGGACACATTGTGATCTATTTATTCACACATGTATTACAGTTTCCTGTTAATACAATTATAGCATGAACAATAGACGATTATCATGAACAAGGAAATATGATAATAACCATTTTATTATTGCCTCTAGGGCATATTTCCAACAGTCTCCCACTTGCACTAGAGTCAATAATATAGTTACATTGTGATGTATCAAACACCCATAGCATTATGGTGTTGATCATGTTTTGCTTGTGGAAGAGGTTTAGTCAACGGGTCTGCAACATTCAGATCCGTATGTACTTTACAAATCCCTATTACTCCACTCTGGACATGGTCCTGGATGGAGTTGTAGCGGCGTTTGATGTGCTTCGTCTTCCGGTGAAACCTGGGCTCCTTGGGTATGGTAATGGCCCCAGTGTTGTCACAGAAGAGTGTCATTGGACCCGACGCACTTGGAACCACTCCAAGGTCGGTGATGAGCTCCTTCATCCAAATTCCTTCATGAGGTGCTTCTGAAGCAGCTATGTACTCCGCTTCACATGTAGATGCTGCCACAACTTCTTGCTTGCTGCTACACCAGCTCACTGCCCCACCATTCAAAACATATATGTATCCGGTCTGTGACTTAGAGTCATCCGGATCTGTGTCGAAGCTAGCATCAACGTAACCCTTTACGACGAGCTCTTCGTGACCTCCATAAGTGAGAAACATTTCCTTAGTCCTCTTCAGGTACTTAAGGATATTCTTGACCGTTGTCCAGTGTTCCATAACAGGATCACTTTGGTACCTCCCTACCAAACTTATGGCAAGGTTTATATCAGGTCTGGTACACAGCATGGCATACATTAGAGAGCCTGCGGCTGAAGCGTAGGGGACAATACTCATCTTCTCTTTATCTGCTGCCGTGGTCGGTGACTGAGTCTTACTCAATCTCATACCTTGCAAAACTGGCAAGAACCCTTTCTTTGAGTTTTCCATATTGAACTTCTTCAATATCTTGTCAAGGTATGTACTTTGCAAAAGACCTATGAGGCGTCTCGATCTATCTCTATACATCTTGATGCCTAATATGTATGCAGCTTCTCCAAGGCCCTTCATTGAAAAACTCTTGTTCAAATAGGCCTTTATGCTCTCCAACATCTCTATATTATTCCCCATCAATAATATGTCATCCACATACAGTATGAGGAAAGCTAGAGAGCTCCCACTCACTTTCTTGTCCAGACAGGCTTCTCCATAAACCTGTATGAACCCAACCACTTTAATCACCTCATTAAAGCGAATGTTCCAACTCTGAGATGCTTGCACCAGCCCATAGATGGAGCGTTGGAGCTTGCACACTTCGTTAGCACCCTTAGGGTCGACAAAACCTTCTGGTTGCATCATATACAATTCTTCCTTAAGGTTCCCGTTAAGGAACTCTGTTTTGACGTCCATTTGCCAAATTTCATAATCATAAAAGGCGGAAATTGCTAACATGATTCGGACTGATTTCATCTTCGCTATGGGAGAGAAAGTCTCTTCGTAGTCAATTCCTTGAATTTGTCGAAAACCCTTTGCGACAAGTCGAGCTTTATAAACGGTTACATTATCGTTTGCATCAGTCTTCTTCTTGAAGATCCATTTATTTTCTATGGCTTGCCGGTCATCGGGCAAGTCCACCAAAGTCCATACTTTGTTCTCATACATGGATCCTATCTCGGATTTCATAGCTTCAAGCCATTTGTTGGAATCCGGGCCCGCCATCGCTTCTTCATAGTTCGAAGGTTCACCATTGTATAACAACATGATTTCCATCACAGGGTTGCCGTACCACTCTGGTGCGGAGCGTACCCTTGTGGACCTTCGCAGTTCAGTAGTAACTTGATCCGAAGCTTCATGATCATTATCATTAACTTCCTCTTCAGTTGGTGCAGGCGCCACAGGAACAATTTCCCGCGCTGCGCTACTTTCCTCTTCGAGAGGGGGTGTAATTACCTCATCAAGTTCTACCTTCCTCCCACTTACTTCTCTCGAGAGAAACTCTTTCTCTAGAAAGGATCCTTTCTTGGCAACAAAGGTTTTACCTTTCGATCTAAGATAGAAGGTATACCCAATAGTTTCCTTAGGGTATCCTATGAATACGCATTTCTCCGCTTTGGGTTCGAGATTTTCTGGTTGAAGTTTCTTCACATAAGCATCGCAGCCCCAAACTTTAAGAAACGACAACTTATGTTTCTTGCCAAACCATAGTTCATACGGTGTCGTCTCAACAGACTTAGACGGTGCCCTATTTAAAGTGAATGCAGCAGTTTCTAATGCGTATCCCCAAAATGATAGCGGTAAGTCGGTAAGAGACATCATAGATCGTACCATATCTAATAAAGTGCGATTACGACGTTCAAACACTCCGTTGCGTTGCGGTGTGCCAGGCGGCGTCAGTTGTGAAACGATTCCACACTTCCTTAGGTGTGTGCCAAACTCGTGACTCAAATATTCTCCTCCACGATCAGATCGTAGACACTTAATTTTTCTGTCATGTTGATTCTCGACCTCACTCTGAAATTCCTTGAACTTTTCATACGTCTCAGATTTGTGCTTCATCAAGTAGATATACCTATACCTACTCAAATCATCGGTGAGAGTGAGAACATAACGATAGCCACCGCGAGCTTCAACATTCATTGGACCACACACATCAGTATGTATTATTTCCAATAGGTCGGTCGCTCTCTCCATTATTCCTGAGAATGGAGTCTTAGTCATCTTGCCCATGAGGCACGGTTCCCATGTGTCAAACGATTCAAAGTCAAGAGACTCTAATAGTCCATCAGTATGGAGCTTCTTCATGCGCTTAACACCGATATGACCGAGGCGGCAGTGCCATAAGTATGTGGGACTATCATTATCAACTTTACATCTTTTGGTACTAACACTATGAATATGTGTGACATCACGATGGAGATTCATCAAGAATAAACCATTCACCACCGGAGCATGACCATAAAACATATCACTCATATAAATAGAACAACCATCATTCTCTGACTTAAATGAGTAGCCGTCTCGCATTAAGCAAGGCCCTGATACAATATTCATGCTCAAATCTGGTACTAAATAACAATTATTAAGGTTCAAAACTAATCCCGACGGTAGATGTAGAGGTAGCATGCCGACGGCGATCACATCAACCTTGGAGCCATTCCCGACGCGCATCGTCACCTCGTCCTTGGCCAGTGTCCTCTTATTCCGCAGTTCCTGCTTTGAGTTGCAAATGTGAGCAACAGCACCGGTATCAAATACCCAGGAGCTACTACGAGCGCTGGTAAGGTACACATCAATAACATGTATATCACATATACCTTTAACGTTGCTGGCCTTCTTGTCCGCTAAGTATTTGGAGTAGTTCCGCTTCCAGTGACCTTTTCCCTTGCAATAGAAGGACTCAGTCTCAGGCTTGGGTCCATACTTTTTCTTCTTCCCGGCATCTGGCTTACCGGGCATTGCAACGGCTTTGCCATCTTTCTTGAAGTTCTTATTACCCTTGCCCTTCTTGAAACTAGTGGTCTTGTTGACCATATACTCTTGATGCTCTTTCTTGATTTCTACTTCTGCAGACTTGAGCATTGAGTACAACTCGGGAATGGTCTTCTCCATCCCTTGCATGTTGTAGTTCAGCACAAAACCTTTGTAGCTTGGTGGGAGAGACTGGAGGATTCTGTCAATTATAGCATCATCCGGAAGTTCGACTCCAAGTGAAGTCAGACGACCGTGTAACCCAGACATTTTGAGTATGTGCTCACTGACAGAACTGTTCTCCTCCATCTTACAACTAAAGAACTTGTCGGAGACTTCATATCTCTCGACACGGGCATGAGCTTGAAATACTAGTTTCAGCTCTTGGAACATCTCATATGCACCGTGTTGCTCAAAACGCCTTTGGAGCCCCGTTTCCAAACTGTATAACATGCCACACCTAACCACAGAGTAGTCATCACTCCGCGTTTGCCACACATTCAAAATGTCCTGGGCTGCTGCGGGAGCGGGAGGGTCACCTAGCGGCGCCTCAAGGACATAAGCCTTTTTAGCTGCTTCAAGGATGAGCTTCAAGTTGCGAACCCAGTCCGCATAGTTGCTACCATCATCTTTCAGCTTGTTTTTCTCTAGGAATGCGTTGAAATTGAGGTTGACGTGGGTCATCTACAATATTTATAAATACAACTTTTAGACTAAGTTAACGACAATTAAGTTCATTTAATCAAATTAAGTATGAACTCCCACTTAAATCGACATCCCTCCGGTCATCTAAGTGATACATGATCCATGTTGACTAGCCCGTGTCCGATCATCACGTGAGACGGACTAGTCATCATGGTGAGCAACTTCATGTTGATCGTATTCAACCATACGACTCATGTTTGACCTTTCGGTCTCTTGTATTCGAGGTCATGTTTGTATATACTAAGCTCGTCGAGTCAACCTAGGTGTTTCGCGTGTGTAAATCTGGCTTACACCCGTTGTATGCGAACGTTAGAATCTATCACACCCGATCATCACATGGTGCTTCCAGACAACGATCCTTCGCAACGGTGCACACTTAGGGGAATACGTTCTCAAAATTTTAAGAGGGATCATCTTATTATGCTACCGTCGTTCTAAGCAATAAGATGAAAAACATGATAAACATCACAATGCAATCATATAGTGACATGATATCGCCATTATCATCTTTGCTCTTTCGATCTCCATCTTCAGGCATCGCATGATCATCATTGTCACCAGCGTGACACCATGATATCCATCATCATGATCTCCATCACCGTGTCTCCGTGAAGTCATCACGCCAACTACTACTATCACTACTACTATATCTAACCGTTAGCAATGAAGTAAAAGTAGTAAGCACATGGCGTTGCATATCATACAATAAATTAAGACAACTCCTATGGCTCCTGCCGGTTGTCATACTCATCGACATGCAAGTCGTGAAACCTATTACAATAACATTATCATCTCATACATCATACATGCAACATCACAACTTTGGCCATATCACATCACATGTCAAACCCTGCAAAAACAAGTTAGACGTCCTCTAATTGTTGTTGCAAGTTTTACGTGGCTGATTTGGGTTTCTAGCAAGAACGCTTTCTTACCTACGTGACAGCCACAACGATGATATGCCAAAGCTATTTACCCTTCATAAGGACCCTTTTCGTCAAATCCAATCCGACTAGAGTGGGAGAGACAGACACCCGCTAGCCACCTTTATGCACGGTGTGCATGTCTGTCGGTGGAACCAGTCTCACGTAAGCGTACGTGTAATGTCCGTCCAGGCCGCTTCATCCCACAATACCACCGGAAAATAATAATACTAGTAGCGGCAA
The DNA here is from genome assembly GCF_904849725.1 of Hordeum vulgare subsp. vulgare. Lineage (NCBI taxonomy): Eukaryota > Viridiplantae > Streptophyta > Magnoliopsida > Poales > Poaceae > Hordeum > Hordeum vulgare. The sequence continues at coordinate 136,409,918 of NC_058521.1, forward strand.
GCAATTGAAAAATCATCGCCCACAACCTTTTGTGTTCTACTCGTGCATAGAATCTATGCATAGAAAACCTCGCTCGGATGCCACTATTGGGTAACGTAGCATAAATTCAAAAAAATTCCTACACATATTCAGATCTTCCTGTGGAGAGACCAGTAACGAGAGAGGGGTGAGTGCATCTTCATACCTTTGAAGATCGCTAAGCGGAAGCGTTGCTAGAACGCGGTTGATGGAGTCGTACTCGCGGCGATTCAGGTCGTGGTGTGATTCCGATCTAGTGCCGAACCACGGCACCTCCGCGTTCCACACACGTGCAGCCCGGTGACGTCTCCTGCACCTTGATCCAGCAAGGAGGACAGAGAGGTTGGGGAAGATCTCCGGCAGCATGACAGCATGGTGTCGATGGCGAGACGAGGTCTCCCGACAGGGCTTCGCCAAGCACCGTGGGAGAGGAGGAAGAAAGGGGGGCAGGGCTGCGCCGAGGGAGATGAAAAACTCTGTGCAAAACAGCCCGAAAATCCCCACTATATATAGGAGGAGGGGAGGGGGTGCCACCCCTAGAGTTCCCACCCTAGGTGGTGCGGCAGCCCCCCAGATGCGAGGTGCGGCGACCAGGGCAGGGGGAGGGGGTGGCGCACCCCTAGGTGGGCCTTAGGCCCACCAGCGCCTAGGGTGTCCCACCCTCTCGAGCTCCTGCGCCTTGGGCCTCCTTGTGGGAGGCGCACCAGCCCACTTTGGGCTGGTTGCCCTCCCTCTTTTGGCCCATGCTACCTCTTGGGGCTGGTGGCCCCTCCCGGTGGACCCCCGAGACCATTTCCGATGGTCCCGGTGGTCCCCGTACATTACCGGTGACGCCCTAAACATTTCCGGTGTCCAAAACCATCCATCCTATATATCAATCTTTACCTCTCGACCATTCCGGAGCTCCTCGTGACGTCCAGGATCTCATCAGGGTCTCCGAACAACTTTCGGTAACCTCGTATAACAATTCCCTATAACCCTATCGTCATCGAACCTTAAGTGTGTAGACCCTCCGGGTTCGGGAGACAGGCAAACATGACCGAGACACCTCTCCGGCCAATAACCATCAGCGGGGTCTGGATACCCATGGTGGCTCCCACTTGCTCCACGATGATCTCATCGGATGAACCACGATGTCAAGGATTCAATCAATCCCGTATACAATTCCCTTTGTCTATCGGTATAGAACTTGCCCGAGATTCGATCGTCGGTATACCTATACCTTGTTCAATCTCATTATCGGTAAGTCTCTTTACTCATTCCGTAGCACGTCATCGTGTGACTAACTCCTTAGTCACATTGAGCTCATGATGATGTTCTACCGAGTGGGCCCAGAGATACCTCTCCGTCACGCGGAGTGACAAATCCCGATCTCGATTCGTACCAACCCAACAGACACTTTCAGAGGTACCCGTAGTGCACCTTTATAGTCACCCAGTTACGTTGTGACGTTGGATACACCCAAAGCACTCCTAAGGTATCCGGGAGTTGCACAATCTCACGGTCGAAGGAAAAGACACTTGACATTAGAAAAGCTTTATCATACGAATAATACGATCTAGTGCTATACTTAGGATTGGGTCTTGTCCATCCCATCATTCTCCCAATGATGTAATCCCGTTATCAATGACATCTAATGCCCATGAGCAGGAAACCATGATCATCTATTGACTAACGAGCTAGCCAACTAGAGGCTTGCTAGAAACACATTGTGATCTATTTATTCACACATGTATTACTGTTTCCTGTTAATACAATTATAGCATGAACAATAGATGATTATCGTGAACAAGGAAATATGATAATAACCATTTTATTATTGCCTCTAGGGCATATTTCCAATAGAAGGGAGAGAGGGTTGCGTTGTGGGTTGTGGTGCAAAAAGCCTCTCTACCCTCCATTTTATATAGGAGGGTAGGGAGGGGTGGCGCCCTAGGGACTTGCCCTAGGGTTTTGCCAGCGCAAGGAGGAGGGAGGAGTCCTCCTCCAATTCGGTTTGGTGGAGGAGAACTCCTCTCCCTAGTCGGTTTGGCCCACCTCTCTCTCTTTCTCCACTTCAGTCGAATAGGCCCACTGGGGCTGGACACCTAGCCCAGCAGGTGCTGGTGCACCACCCTGGGGCCTGTTTGGTCCCCTCCCGGGTGGGTGGACCCTCACGGTGGAACCTGGAACCCATTCATCACTCCCGGTACTTTATCGGTAATGCCCGAAATACTTCCGGAAGCCAAATGGATACTTCCTATATCATCTTCATATCCAGACCATTCTGGAACGCCTCATGACGTCCGAGATCTCATACGGTACTTCGAACAACATTCGGTTACCAACATCAATAATTCAACTATACTAAAACGTCACCGAACCTTAAGTGTGCAGACCCTGCGGGTTCGAGAACTATGTAGACATGACCAGACACTCGCCGGACAATATCCAATGGCGGACCAGGATGTCCATATCGACTCCTACATATTCTACGAAGATATTAATTGGTTTAACCTATATGTCAAGGATTCAGTTAATCCCTTTGTCCTTCGGTATGTTAGTTGCCCGAGATTCGATCGTTGGTATCTCTATAGCTATTTTAATTTCATTACCGGCAAGTCTCTTTACTCATTCCGTAATACAAAATCCCATGGCTAACTCTTTAGTCGCAATGCTTGCAAGGCTTGTTGTGATGTTCTATTAACAAGTGGGCCCCGAGATACCTCTCCGTCATACGGATTGATAAATCCCAGTCTATCACTACTAGGGAAAAGCTTATACACATAATCTGATCAGTATCGCTTGTTAAAAGAAGCGCTACTGCTAATTACCCGTAGCGCGGGCACGTGAACTGTGCTACAGATACGTGTGTAGCAGTAGCCTCTTGGGAAAGCGCTACTACTAAAATTCCCACTACTAAGCCGGTAGGCTACGAATAGCAGTAGCGATCTTCGAAAAACGGCGCTACCGCTAAGATTATTATAGCAACCCGTTTTGCGGGAAAAGCGCTACTGCTAATGAAAACAAAATAGAAAAGTAAATGAAAATGAATGAAATAGAAAAAGTATAAAGGAAAAAATAAAATGTAAAGAAAAATAAAAGAAAAAGAAAAATAAATGAGAAAAGCATAGCAGTAGCGTCTATTCAGAACAGACGCTATAGATAATGTAGCAGCAGCGCATTTTGTAAACCCCCGCTATAGAAAGGGAAAAGGAAAAAGGAAAAGAAAAAGGAAAATAAATAGCTATAGCTAACTTAGCTATAGCGTTGTTTGTCTACCAGCGCTACCGCTACGTTTGACTTAACCCACGCGCGGTTTCTCTCGCCCCCCCCGGCCACCACTTCTTCGCCAAATCCCTCTCCCCACTTCGTCGTCGTCTCTTCACTTCACCGTCGCCCCACCTCGTCGTCGTCTCCTGCCGACGTCGACGCCCCCACAGCCACTAGAGTCGCGCGCCATTGACGCCACCGGAGCCGCCCCCAACGACACCGGAACCGCGCGGCCTCATCAACGCCACCGGAGCCGCCCTCGCCTCCACCGGAGCCACCCTCGACGCCCCTCCCTCCCTCGCCACCACTGCCTCCCTCGCCGTAACTGGAGACGCCCCGCGTCCCTCACCACCACTGCCTCCCTCGCCACCACCGGAGCAATCCTGTGTAAGCCCCCACCCCTCCTCTCTCTCTCTCATGCATATCACAAACTTTTAGTTAGGGCTTTGACAGAGAACTAGCTAGGTTAACTAGTGTAATTAGGTTAATTATCTAGATTAGTGCAAAAATTTAGTTAGGGCTTTGACAGAGAACTAGCTAGGTTAACTAGTTTAGTTAGGTTAATTATCTAGGTAAACTAGGTTCGATTGAAGTGGTCATGTTATATCTTTTCATTGAAGTGGTTCGATTGTGCGCAAGTGGCCTTTTGTTGTTTGCAGGGAATGATTCCGAGTGGCCTATGTTTTGCGAGAATGTTGATTCATTTCTGTTCCGGCAAATTTCAGGCGCTCTATTTGTCTAGTTTGTAGCAAAGGTCATGCCTAAATTTTCCGTGAATTTCGGCATGACTTGTGCTACAAACTAGGAAATATCAAGTGCCCGCGATTTGCCGCAACGGGAATGAATCAACATCGCTGCAAGACATTTTCCTTTTTTATGTCATTATTCATTTTATTAGGTCTAGAATTAATTGACTAGATTTAATCGTAGGAAACATGGCTAGCAACGATGAAGGACAGGGTTCTGGTGATTGCAACGTCTACGCGGTGGCAGACGCCTATTTAAACCTTCTCGATGAGCAACGGTTGTTGGAGGGCCCACCTGTCACATCCAAGACTGAGACCGACATTGAGACCGGTGCTGAGACTGACACCGGCGCCGAGAACATCGTTGAGACTAACACCGGCGCCGAGACTGACACCAGCGCCGAGACCGGCACTGACACTGACACCGGCGTCGAGACCGGCGTTGAGACTGGCGAAGCCGGTATAGAACCAAAACCAAAGAGGCAACACTGCCCAAACTGACTCATCACTACTAGTCTGGTGGTCACAGAGGTGGACGACGGCAATTTTGAGCCAAAAGAGCCCGCAGAAGCGCGCGCGGGCGTCGACAAACAAATAGGCTGCATCCTACGGGCAACAGCCACCATCAACGATGCGAAACTATGGAAGATACCAGATATGAAGTAGTCCCTCCTAACAAAGCTGCACCAGGTGTTCTTCTTCCCGGGCCAGGATGAAATCAAATATAAAAATCCAGATAAAGACCCGACAATGAAGAAGATAAACAGACGCGCCATGGGCAAGTTTAGCGGCGAGTTGTCCGCCTGGAAAGTAAGGGTGAAAGCAAGGATCGTCAACAAAAAGGAACCCTACTCCGAGATTGTAAAGGATAATTCGACAATTACGCAAGAGCAGTTTGAAATATTCAAGGCGGCTTGCGTTGCCAAAGATGCCAAAGAAAAGTCGGAGTACATGAAGGGGCTTCAAGAGAAGAACATGGGGTGCCACCACCTCGGAAGCTGTGGTTACGCGGGGAAGAGGTCCATATGGGCCAAGGAGGACGCGGAACGTGAAAGTCTCGGCATCCCAGACCCCTTGGCGGAGTTCACCGTCCCGCAGGAGCATGACGTCCTCAGGGCCCGGTACCATTGGGACCGAGTGAAGAAGGTTTAAGAGACGGACGCGGTCACGACGGTGTTCATGACATTGCTAGTAATTTTTAGCTTCTGATCGATTCGACTACACGTTTAGTCATATTTGTGAACGATCCTTGTTCCTTTTATAGAGAGAGCAGTACAGGATCGCGGCCGATTGCGGTTGCGGTTGCGATTGCGGTCTCAGCAGTGGTAGCGATTGCGGTCGCAGCAGTGGTAGCTGCCGCAAAACAGGAGATTGCAGCTTCGTATGGTGTCTTGGTTCCGGATATCGTCAGTTGGGGTAGGCAAAATCCAAATAAATAGGCAGCGGACTTTCCCCTTTCCAACATCTTTGGGAGCAGCTCGACTAGCGTTGCACCAACACCTGCTCCTGCACCGGCTCCCGCATCAGCTCCTGCACCGGCTCCCACACCTGCTCTTGCACCAGCTCCTGCACCAGCTCGAGCACCGGCTCCCGCACCTGCTCCTGCACCAGCTCCTGCACCGGCTCCCGCACCAGCTAATAGAAGCCCGTCCTCAGTCTTGGACATGCTCGGCAGTGCTTCGTCTTTGGCTGAGCTCATAACCTCACAGTACCTGTCACACTGTCCCTCTTCACTAAATTTGTAATCTCCCATTTCCGTTGCATTTCGGATGTCTCACGTCGCAGAAATGTCTTTGCAGGCCGACGTTACCCTGTGCATCATATTGTACACCATCCGTTCTCATGGCCATAAGGTGGACGTGGGGCAGGCAACGATAGTGAAGCCGAAGGAACAATTGTTCCACAGCCGTCCGATCCCCCTGACGTCTTCAAGGTTTCTGTGGCCGATGTCAAACTGGGCCACGAGAATTTGGCTCCTCCGCTACTAGGGGGAGACGACGAAGAGACCCTACGGCGGCTTGGCGATTGCAAGAGGTGGGTCCTGTTGTGGCCAAAGAGTCTTCTTCGTTTGGAGGCGACCGGGAGCAGACCCACGACCACACAGCCTCAGCAAGGTATGAAAACCAATACCCCACCTACCCAATTAGCGTTGCATGTCGTGCTGGGTGATAGCGGACAGGGTGAGGAAGAGGCTCCATTAGTTGCTGATGACATCGCCACCACCAAAGAAGCAATGCATGATATCGATGCCATCGATGAGGATGACACTCTACAGTATCTCCATACTGGCGCCTATGACGACGGAGGATTGATGGCTCAACAGTATGAGTACTCAGGGTTTGAGCATCATGACTCGGTGCCTGAATTGCCGCCTCCGGAGGCTGAATGTATTATATACAACCTTTCAGTAGCTAAGAAGCATAGGAAGAGAGCGAGGAAAGACAACAAAGCTGCTTCTATGATCCAGCCGCCTCCGCAGCCTCGGGTTCAAGACCGTATACCTGTCATGGGTGCGGCAAGATACAATATCCCCGGTGAACCAATCCTACCTAAGGCAGCGTTAGAGGCCATATACGGCGATCTGACGAGACTTTATGATGATGTGCTGCGAAGAGAGAAAAGCATGATCGCCTCGAAAATCCAGGATACCCGCTCTACGTGGTTAACGTGCCACAACAAAGGTTGTACCAACACATTCCCCGTGGAAAAGTTCTTCCTTCGATTCGATTACATCTTCGACATGTTTCACGTGAAAAAGCTGGATTTTACGTTTGTCCGCCTTTTTGCCTTGCACATGAACTACATCATTACGTTTGTCGACCCATACTTCATGCACGAGAGCTTCTTGGCAGTCTGCAAAGAGCACCGTGAATATGTGAGTAACTACATCGCCGATTTAGTGGTCGAAATAAGGACTTGGAGACAATTCACGTGCCTTATCATCCCATGTAAGTCATCCGTGCGGATATCCTTCCTTCGATTTCAATCATTTCATTTGCACGCGTGGAGGCTAATTTGAGGTGTACTTATTTTGCGCAGTGACGGGCATGCCGTCCTCATCATCCTTCACCCCCCGAGTCTCCCACGCTCTTTACTTGGACTCGTCGAAGAACATGAAGAAAAAGTATTACACCCACATCAAGTCTGTCTCAACAGTGCTACCTTTATGTACGGCGTATGGGGTGCAGAGATCTCGCATAGGATGACAACGAACCGCGCGCCCTGCTTCGTCCATAAGACTGACTTCTGCTGCATCCACCAACCAAGTGGTACTATCAGTGATGGATTATATGTCCTCCACCACATGCAGGAGTTCAGAAGGGATCGGCAGAACCTTCGCATGTCACCTAGATCCGGCGATGTCCATATTCTGCAATGGGTAAAGAACGTAGGAGATATCCCGGATCATTGACTCCGAGCTGAGTTCTATCACATCCAGCATGAACTTTCCCAAATCATCATGAAGGAGGTCCTCGAAAAAAACAGGGATGTTCTACAAAGAAGGGCAAATGTCACGGGAAGACGTCCGGACACGCGTAGCCGCTCAGCGTCTCGACCTCAAGCCTTCCACTATGCTTGGGGACTATCTCCCTGACTTGCATGGATTGCACGACATGTTGGAGTGATTTACGATATATGACAATGTGTCTGTTTAGTCCATACTTTCTCTATGACGAAACTTTAAGTTATGCACGACGAAACTTTATTTGTGATGTAATTAAACCATCCTCCTCAACTAGCGAAGATCACTCCAGTTAGGTCATTTTGGGTACGATGAAATTTGTATGCTTATGATATGTTGCTTTTATTTTTTCCAAGTATGTCTCTTTCTGTTGCTCAACTATATATGTTGCATATCATCAACATGCAGGAGCATAGATCATCGATGGCGAAGAGTGGTATGCCAGGAGTATACGACAAGTGGCCGGAGTGTCAAGACCAAGTGTATCGGTTTCCGGTTTCCGAGCGACAACCAGTATTTAGTTTAGGTTCATGCTAGTGCGACAGAGGGATACGAACTGACGCCTCAAGAAGTACTACATTATGTATGATGAGACATGTCATGTAACTTGTATAGCTATATCGTGATTATGACATGACGACATGATTTGTGTTGGATGATATGATGAGCCTACTATATGTGTATGATATGATGAGCATATTGCATGTTTATGATATGATTAAAATACTATCTGAAACCTGTACAGAAACATCGCAAATACGTAGCAAAAAAATGATATGAGAAAATATAGTAGTAGCGCTCTTCAGCGCTGGACAGGAAAACGTTGCCGCTAAAGTAACAGTAGCACGTGTCAAACCACGCTACTCATACACATAGCGGTAGTGCCAGTACAGAAAGCGCTACTGCTAAGTAGGCATAGCAGCAGCGCGTGTCAAGATGTGCTACTGTTAAACATTAGTTGTAGCGCCGTATCAGTAGCGCAGTTACCCGCGCTACTGATACACCAAATACTCGCGCTACTTCTAGGGTTTTCCCTAGTAGTGTATATCCATCCTAACTCAAAGGACACCTTCAAAGATACCTGTAGAGCACCTTTATAGTCACCCAGTTACGTTGCGACGTTTGATACACACATGGTATTCTTCCGGTGTCACTGAGTTACATAATCTCATGATCATAGGAACATATAATTGACATGCAGAAAAATAGTAGCAATAAAACGACACGATAACATGTTACGTTCATAGTTTGGGTCTTGTCCATCACATCATTCTCCTAACGATGTGATCTCGTTATCAAGTGACAACACTTTTCTATGGCTAGGAAGCCTTAACCATATTTTATCAATGAGCTAGTCAACTAGAGGCTTACTAGGGACAGTGTGTTTTCTATGTATCCACACATGTATGTGAGTTTCCATTCAATACAATTCTAGCATAGATAATAAACGATTATCTTGAACAAGGAAATATAATAATAACTATTTTATTATTACCTCTAGGGCATATTTCCAACAGTCTCCCACTTGCACGAGAGTCAATAATCTAGCTCACATCACTATGTGACTTACAATGTGACGAATCTAACACCCATACAGTTCTCGTGTTGATCATGTTTTGATCGTGGAAGAGGCTTAGTCAACAGGTCTGCAACATTCAGATCCGTGTGCACTTTGCAAATATTTATGTGCTCCTCCATGATGTAATCATGGATGGATTTGAAGCGTCACTTTATGTGTCTGGTCCTCTTGTGAAACCGTGGTTCCTTGGCTGAAGCAACGACACCAGTGTTGTCACAGAATAGAGTCATTGGATCCAGTGCACTTGGCACAACATCAAGATCTGTCATGAACTACTTCATCCAGACACCTTCTTTAGCCGCCTCTGAGGCAGCTATGTACTCCGCTTCACATGTAGAATCAGCTACCATGCTTTGCTTGGAACTGCACCAGCTTACCGCACCCCCATTAAGAACAAATACGTATCCGGTTTGTGACTTAGAGTCATCCAGATCAGTGTCAAAGCTTGCATCGACGTAAGCCTTTACGATGAGATCTTTGTCACCTCCATAAACAAGGAACATTTCCTTAGTCCTTTTCACGTACTTTAGAATATTCTTGACCGCTGTACAGTGCTCCTTTCCTGTATTACTTTGAAACCTTCCTACCATACTTATGACAAGGCTGACATGAGGTCTTCTGCACAACATTGCATACATGATAGACCCTATGGTTGAAGCAGAGGGGACGACACTCATCTTTTCTCTATCTTATACAGTTACTGGGCATTTAGTTTTACTCAACTTTATACCTTGTAACACATGCAAGAACCCTTTCTTGTATTGTTCCATTTTGAACTTCTTCATAACTTTATCAAGGTATGTGCTTTGTGAAAGTCCTATCAAGCGTCTTGATCTATCTCTATAGATCTTGATGCCCAATATGTAAGTAGCTTCTCCCAGGTCCTTCATTGAAAAAAAATTATTCAAGTAAACCTTTACGCTTCCCAAAAGTTCTATATCATTTTCAATCAGCAATATGTCATCCACATATAATATTAGAAATGTTATAGAGCTCCCACTCACTTTCTTGTAAATACAAGCTTCTCCATAAACTTGTATAAACACAAACGCCTTGAGCACCTCATCAAAGCGCTGATTCCAACTCTGAGATGCTTGCACCAGTCCATAAATGGATCGCTGGAGTTTGCATACTATGTCAGCGTTCTCTAGATCGACAAAACCTTCTGGTTGCATCATATACAACTCTTCCTTAAGGAAACTGCTAAGGAACGCTGTTTTGACATCCATCTGCCAAATTTCATAATCGGAAAATGCAGTTATTGCTAACATGATTCTGACGAACTTAAGAATTTCTATGGGTGAGAAAGTCTCGTCGTAGTCAACTCCTTGAACTTGTGAAAACCCCTTTGCCATAAGTCGAGCTTTATAGATGGTGACATTAGTGTCTGCGTCCGTTTCTTCTTAAAGATCCATTTATTCTGAATAGTCTTTCCCCCTTCAGGTAATACTTCTAAAGTCCATACTTTGTTTTCATACACGGATCCTATCTCGGATTTAATGGCCTCTAACCATTTGCTGGAATCCGGGCCCACCATTGCTTCTTCATAGCTCGTAGGTTCATCATTGTCTAACAACATGGTTGATAAGACAAGGTTGTTGTACCTATATTGCGGCAACAAAAGTCCTTCCCTCGCGCATAGGAATTCTTCTTGTTACTTCTCTGGTTTGCGCCGGTTTTTTCCCTTGAAGAGGAAAGGGTGATGCAGCACAGGGGCAGTAAGTATTTCCCTCAGTTTGAGAACCAAGGTATCGATCCAGAAGGAGGGCCTCGTCAAGTCCAAAGTAACTGCGCAAACACAAACAAGCTTGCACCCAACGCTTCAAAGGGGTTGTCAATCCCTTCAAGATTGTTTGCAAAAGTGAGATCTGAAGGCGTAAAGTGCAACGAAGTAAAAAGTGTAAGGCTGAAAATATGGTGTGGAGTAGACCATGGGGGCCATGGTGTTCACTAGAGGCTTCTCTCATAATAGCAAATATCACGGTGGGTGAACAAATTACTGTCGAGCAATTGATAGAACCGCGCAAAGTCAAGAAGATATCTAAGGCAATGATCATGCATATAGGCATCACGTCCGAGACAAGTAGACCGATACTTTCTGCATCTACTACTATTACTCCATACATCGACCGCTATCCCGCATGCATCTAGCGTATTGAGTTCATGACGAACAAAGTAACGCTTTAAGCAAGATGACATGATGTAGAGGGATAATCTCAAACCAATGATGAAAACCCCATCTTTTTACCCTTGATGGCAACAACACGATGCGTGCCTTGCTACTCCTTCTGTCACTGGGTGAGGTCACTGCACGGTATGAACCCAAAACCAAGCACTTCTCCCATTGCAAGAATCATAGATCTAGTTGGCCAAACAAAACCCACAACTCGAAGAGAAATACAAGGTTATGAAATCATGCATAAGAGAGATCAGAAGAAACTCAAATAAGATTCGTAGATAATCCGATCATAAATCCACAATTCATCGGATCTTGACAAACACACCGCAAAAGATGATTACATCGGATAGATCTCCATGAATATCATGGAGAACTTTGTATTGAAAATCCAAGAGAGAGAAGAAGCCATCTAGTTACTAGCTATGGACCCATAGGTCTATGGTGAACTACTCATGCATCATCGGAGAGGTCATGGTGTTGATGAAGAAGCCCTCCGTGTCCGAATCCCCCCTCCGGCAGGGCACCAGGACGTGCCCCAGATGGGATCTTGCGGAGACAGAATCTTGCGGCGGCGGAAAAGTGATTGCGATCGTCTCTTGATTTTTTTGGGAATATATAGGCACAAGATCTAGGTCAGGGGACCTCCAGGGGGCCCACAAGCCTGGACGGCACGCCCCCCTGGCCGTAGGGTGGGGGCTTGTGGGGCCCCTGGTGCTCCTCTGGCTTGGCCCCCAAGTCCTCCGATCTTCTTCTATTCCAGAAAAAATATTTTCGTGGATTTTCTTCCGTTTGGACTCCGTTTCAAAATCTCCTCTCAAAGGGGTCAAAAACATGGAAAAAACAGGAACTGGCACTTGGCACTGAGTTAATAAGTTTGTCCCAGAAAATAAATAAAAAGCATGAAAAACATCCAAAATTTGACAAGATAATAGCATGAAACCATCAAAAATTATAGATACGTTGGAGACGTATCAAGCATCCCCAAGCTTAACTCCTGCTCGTCCTCGAGTAGGCAAGTGATAAAGAATGAATTTTTGATGTGGAATGCTACCTAGCATAGTTTTCCTTTGCAACTTATTTCATGTGACATGAAAACAATAGTTTTCTATTGACATGAAAACAATAATACTTCAAGCAAACTAGCAAAGTAATCATGAACTTTCAAAATAACAAGGCCAAAGAAAGTTATCCCTACAAAATCATATAGTGTGGCTATGCTCCATCATCCTCACACAACTAATGTAAATCATGCACAACCTCGGAATTGGCCAAGTAATTGTTTTCGCACTCTTACTTTCTCAAACTTTTTATAACTGTAACGCAATACATGAGCGCGAGCCATGGATATAGCACTATAGGTGGAATAGAGTGTGGTGGTGGTTGTGAGACAAAAAGGAGGAGATGGTCACACTGACTCGGCGTATCAATAGGCTATGAAGCTGCCCATTAATAGATATCAATGTGAATGAGTAGGGATTGCCATACAAGAGATGCACTAGAGCAATAAGTATGTGAAAGCTTAAGAGGAAAAATAGTGGGTGTGCATCCAACTTGCTTGCGCACGAAGACCTAGGGCAATTTTGAGGAAGCCCATCATTGGAATAGACAAGCCAAGTTTTAAAACGAAGATTCCCACTAGCATATGGTAGTGACAAAGCAAGAAGCTCTCAATCATGAAGAACATGGTGCCAACATGAAGCACAAGTGTGGAAAAGGATAGTAGCATTGTCCCTTCTCTCTTTTTTTATTTGGGCTCTTAGGCCTCTCTTTTTTCTCTTTTATTTTCTTTTCTCTTTTTTTTGTTTTTGGGCTCTTTGGCCTCTTTTTTTATTTTCTCACACGGGACAATGCTCTAATAATGATGATCATTACACTTTTTATTTACTCAAAGCTCAAAGATCACAATGATGACGACTCCATAGGAAATGCCTCCGGCAGTGTACCGGGATGTGCAACGATAGCACAATGGCAATATGAGAGTGACGGCACAAGTCATGAGACGGAACGATGGGAGTTGCATGGCAATATATCTCGGAATGGCTATGAAAATGCCATGGTAGGTAGGTATGGTGTCTGTTTTGAGGAAGGAATTTGGTGGGTTTGTACACCAGCGAGAATTGCGCGGCACTAGAGAGACTAGCAATGGTGGAAGGTGAAAGTGCATCTATACCATGGGCTCACATTAGTCATGAAGAACTCACATACTTAGTGCGGAAGTTTTTATTAGTAATTGACACAAAGTACTAAACACATACTCCGAGGGGAAGGGTTAGTAGGTACCATCGCGCGATCCGGACCTCAACACAAAGGATGAGAATCAATAGATCAATTATGCTCCGACTTCCTAACATAGCGGTTCACAATACGTGCATGCTACGGGAATCACTAACTCCAACACAAGTATCTCTAGATTCACAACACCCTACTAACATAACTCTTAATATCACCGAATCCACGTCTCAAAACTAATTGAGAGGAATCAAAACTTCTCTTTCTACTCAATGCACATGAAGATGGAGGTTTTTGCAGCCTCTTTGGGTACCTAGCACATTTGGGACTACTTCCATAGCATAAGCCAACTACCAAATCACGCACCGCCGTGCTCTAAAGATATAAGTGAAGCACAAGAGCAAAAGTATCTAGCTCAAAAGATATAAGTGAAGCACTAGAGTAGAAGTATCTAGCTCAAAAGATATAAGTGAAGCACTATGAGCATTCTAGCAAAATCACGATGAGTGCATGTCTCTCTCTCTCAAAAAGGTGTGCAGCAAGGATGATTGTGACACAACAAAAAGAAAAGGCTCCTAAGATACAAGACGCTCCAAGCAAAATACATATCATATGGTGAATAAAAATATAGCTCCAAGTAATGTTGCCGATGGATTGAAGAGGAAAGAGGGGATGCCTTCCCGAGGCATCCCCAAGCTTAGGCTTTTTGGTGTCCTTGCATTTGGCTTTGGATGCCTTGGGCATTCCCAAGCTTGAGCTATTTCCACTCCTTATCTCTTTGTCCATGAGAACGTCACCCAAAACTTGAGAACTTCACAACACAAAACTTAAACAGAAACTTGTGATAACATTAGTACAAGAAAACAAACTACCACTTCTTTTGTTACTTTAGCAAACTTGAATTCCATCTATATTGATGATGGGCTACTGTATTATTCTTTTTCCATGTCCAGTACCCCCCCCCCCCCCCGATACTAACCATAGTTTCATCAAAACAAGCAACCAACTCAACAAAAACAGAATCTGTCAAAAACAGACCAGTCTGTAGCAATCTGTATACTTCGTATACTTCTGGTACCTCGAAAAATCTGAAACATTACGATCGTCTAGGTAAAAAGTATATCAACCAGCAGCAAAAAAAATAAACAAAAAATCTCTTTCTGAATAAAAATGAAAAATCATCTATTGAGCGAAAAGTTTCTGTCCTTTTTCCAGCAGGATCAAACAACCATTACCAAGACTAGTCATAAAGGTTTTGCTTGGCTCAAACACAAAATGAAACACAAAAAACACAATCACAACAGAATTATGAAAGTATGGACGCAACAAAATAGAATGAAAAATATAAATTCATTGGGTTGCCTCCCAACAAGCGCTATTGTTTAACGCCCTTAGCTAGGGTTAGGAGCGATAGAATCACGTATCGTCGTCTTTGTGCTCAAACCATAAGTGGCCCTCATCATGGATTCATAAGGCTATCTTATTTTCTTTCTAGGAAAGTGTTCCATGCCCTTCCTTAAAGGAAATTGAAATCTAATATTCCCTTCCTTCATATCGATGATAGCACCGATAGTCCTTAGGAAAGGTCTACCAAGAATAATAGGGCAGGTAGGATTGCAATCAATGTCAAGCACAATGAAATTCACGGGTACATAGTTCCTATTTGCAACAATAAGAACATCATTGATCCTTCCCACGGGTTTCTTGATAGTAGAATCAGAAGATGCAAATTACGAGAACACTCTTCAATCTCATTAAAACCCAGAACATCACATAAAGACTTTGGAGTCGCAGAAACACTAGCACCCAAATCACACAAAGCATTGCACTCATAGTTTTTTATTTTGATTTTGATGGTAGGTTCCCACTCATCATGAAGCTTTCTAGGGATAGAGACTTCCAATTCAAGTTTCTCTTCAAGAGATTTCATCATAGCTTCGAAGATATGATCGGTAAAGGCTTTGTTTTGGCTATGAGCGTGTGGAGAGTTCAACATGGATTGCATCAAAGAAATGCATTCAATCAAGGAGCAACTATCATAATTGAATTCCTTGAAATCCACGGTAGTAATTTCATTACTACTCAAAGTTTTAACGTCTTCTACTCCACTTTTAATGCTTTTAGCATCAAGATAGATGGACTCTGAATCATTGGGGCACTTTTCAACCAAAGTGGATTCATATCCAGCCCCATAATCATTAGGTTTGACACAAGAAAACAAAGATTCAATGGGAGTCACACCAAGCACTTTAAGATCTTCGTGATTCTCATCACGAGAACACGCCTTTTTAAGCCATTCAAGTCTAGAACGAATTTGGGCGGTTCTTTCCTGGCTCTCAATCATGGAAACACGCATAGCTTTCAAAGTTTCATCCATGTTGACTTTGGGAGAAGCACATTGCTACTTCTCAAACAACAGCGCCAGAAATTGACACGTTGACGGAGATTGGGCTTGCGTTGTTTTTTCCCTTGAAGAGGAAAGGGTGATGCAGCACAGGAGCAGTAAGTATTTCCCTCAGTTTGAGAACCAAGGTATCGATCTAGAAGGAGGGTCTCGTCAAGTCCAGCGTACCTTTGCAAACACAAACAAACTTGCACCCAACACTTCAAAGGGGTTGTCAATCCCTTCAAGATTGTTTGCAAAAGTGAGATCTGAAGGCGGAAAGTGCAACGTATTAAAAACTGTAAGGCTGAAAATATGGTGTGGAGTAGACCCTGGGGGCCATAGTGTTCACTAGAGGCTTCTCTCAAAATAGCAAGTATTACGGTGGGTGAACAAATTACTGTCGAGCAATTGATAGAACCGCGCAAAGTCATGACGATATCTAAGGCAATGATCTAGCATATAGGCATCACGTCCGAGACAAGTAGACCGATACTTTCTGCATCTACTACTATTAGTCCACACATCGACGGCTATCCAGCATGCATCTAGTGTATTGAGTTCTTGACGAACAGAGTAATGCTTTAAGCAATATGACATGATGTAGAGGGATAATCTCAAACCAATGATGAAAACCCCATCTTTTTACCCTTGATGGCAACAACACGATACGTGCCTTGCTACCCCTTCTATCACTGGGTGAGGTCACCGCACGGTATGAACCCAAAACCAAGTACTTCTCCCAATTCAAGAATCATAGATCTAGTTGGCCAAACAAAACCCACAACTCGAAGAGAATTACAAGGATATGAAATCATGCATAATAGATATAACAAGAAACTCAAATAAGATTCATAGATAATATGATCATAAATCCACAATTCATCGGATCTCGACAAACACACCGCAAAAGAAGATTACATCGGATAGATCTCCATGAAGATCATGGAGAACTTTGTATTGAAGATGCAAGAGAGAGAAGAAGCCATCTAGTTACTAGCTATGGACCCGTAGGTCTATGGTGAACTACTCACGCATCATTGGAGAGGTCATGGTGTTGATGGAGAAGCCTTCCGTGTCCGAATCCCCCCTCCGGCAGGGCACCAGGACGTGCCCCAGATGGGATCTTGCAGAGACAGAAGCTTGCGGCGGCGGAAGAGTGATTACAATGCTCCCCTGATTTTTTTGGGAATATTTGGGAATTTATAGGCGCAAGATCTAGGTCAGGGGACCTCCCGGGGGCCCACAAGCCTGCATTGCGCGACCCCCCTGGCCGCGGGGTGGGGGCTTGTGGGGCCCCTGGGGCTCTTCTGGCTTGGCCCCAAAGCTCTCCGATCTTCTTCCGTTCCAGAAAAAATCTTTTCGGGGATTTTTTTCCGTTCGGACTCCATTTCAAAATCTCCTCTGAAAGGGGTCAAAAACATGGAAAAAAAGTCACTGGCACTTAGCACTGAGTTAATAGGTTAGTCCCAGAAAATAAATAAAAGGCATGCAAAACATCCAAAGTTTGACAAGATAATAGCATGAAACCATCAAAAATTATAGATACGTTGGAGACGTATCACACATCTAGTTTTCAAAGCATCAACATCACAAGAAATCCTATCAACGCTCTTAGCCAAATCGTCAATTTTGAGTAGTTTTTCCTCTATGGACGCATTGAAAATCTTTTGAGAGTTGATGAACTCTTTGATATTACTGTCTAGATCAGAGGGTAATCTATTGTGATTTCCGTGAGTATTGTTGTAGGAGTTGCCAAAGTTATTAGAGGAGTTACTAGGAAAAGGCCTAGGAACATAGTTTCCTCTAAAAGCGTTGTTGTTGCCAAAGTTATTCCTACCAACAAAATTAACGTCCAAGCTAGCGTTGCTACTCTCAATCAAAGAAGACAAAGGCAAATCATTAGGATCCAAAGGAGCACTTCTACTAGCAACCAAATTCATTAACTCATCCATCTTAGCACTCAACGAGTTAATTTCTTCTATAGCGTGTACCTTCTTACTAGTAGGTGACCTTTCAGTGTGCCACCAAGAGTAGTTTGTCATGATGTTGTCTAAGAGCTTTGTGGATTCTCCTAACGTGATTTCCATGAACGTTCCACCTGAGGCAGAGTCCAAGATATTTCTAGAAGCGAAATTCAAGCCAGCGTAAAAGATTTGGATAATCATCCAAAGACTCAAGCCATGAGCGGGACAATTTCTAATCATTAATTTCATCCTCTCCCAAGCTTGTGCAACATGTTCATGATCAAGTTGCTTGAAATTCATGATATCATTACGGAGAGAGATGATCTTAGCCGGTGGAAAATACTTGGATATATAAGCATCTTTGCACTTATCCCAAGAATCGATACTATTTTTGGTCAAAGAAGAAAACCAAGTTTTTGGCGATCTCGCAATGAGAAAGGAAAAAAGCTTCAAATTAATCACGTCCTTATCCACATCTCTTTTCTTTTTCATATCGCAAAGCTCAATGAAGGTATTGAGATGGGATGCGGCATCTTCACTAGGAAGGTCAGAGAATTGCTCTTTCATAACAAGATTCAGCAAAGCGGCATTGATTTCGTATGACTCCGCACTAGTGGCGGGAGCAATCAGAGTACTAATAAAATCATTATTATTAGTATTCGAGAAGTCACAAAGTTTGGTGTTTTTGTTCGGTGACTTCAGCAAGCAAGCAATCACACGAGCAAACAAAGAGCAGGCGAGAAAAAGGGCGAACGAAAAGGGCGATCGAAAAAGGCAAACAAAAAAGGCAAATTGGTGAAGTGGGGGAGAGAAAAACGAGAGGCAATTGGCAAACAAAGTAAATGCAAGAGATGAGTGTGCGACACCTACTTGGATGAGTTCTTGACTTGACCTTCCTCCCCGGCAACGGTGCCAGAAATTGGCACGTTGACGGGAGACTATTCTTGACTTGATCCTCCTCCCCGGCAACGGCGCCAGAAATTCTTCTGCTGCGGCAACAAAAGTCCTTCCCTGGGGCGTAGGAATTCTTCTTGTTACTTCTCTGGTTTGCGTTGGTTTTTTCCCTTGAAGAGGAAAGGGTGATGCAGCACAGGAGCAGTAAGTATTTCCCTTAGTTTGAGAACCAAGGTATCGATCTAGAAGGAGGGTCTCGTCAAGTCCAGCGTACCTGCGCAAACACAAACAAACTTGCACCCAACGCTTCAAAGGGGTTGTCAATCCCTTCAAGATTGTTTGCAAAAGTGAGATCTGAAGGCGGAAAGTGCAATGTATTAAAAACTGTAAGGCTGAAAATATGGTGTGGAGTAGACCCTAGGGGCCATAGTGTTCACTAGAGGCTTCTCTCAAAATAGCAAGTATTACGGTGGGTGAACAAATTACTGTCGAGCAATTGATAGAACCGCGCAAAGTCATGACGATATCTAAGGCAATGATCATGCATATAGGCATCACGTCCGAGACAAGTAGACCGATACTTTCTGCATCTACTACTATTACTCCACACATCGACCGCTATCCAGCATGCATCTATTGTATTGAGTTCTTGACGAACAGAGTAATGCTTTAAGCAATATGACATGATGTAGAGGGATAGACTCAAACCAATGATGAAAACCCCATCTTTTTACCCTTGATGGCAACAACACGATGCGTGCCTTGCTACCCCTTCTATCACTGGGTGAGGTCACCGCACGGTATGAACCCAAAACCAAGTACTTCTCCCAATTCAAGAATCATAGATCTAGTTGGCCAAACAAAACCCACAACTCGAAGAGAATTACAAGGATATGAAATCATGCATAAGAGATATAACAAGAAACTCAAATAAGATTCATAGATAATATGATCATAAATCCACAATTCATCGGATCTCGACAAACACACCGCAAAAGAAGATTACATCGGATAGATCTCCATGAAGATCATGGAGAACTTTGTATTGAAGATCCAAGAGAGAGAAGAAGCCATCTAGTTACTAGCTATGGACCCGTAGGTCTATGGTGAACTACTCACGCATCATTGGAGAGGTCATGGTGTTGATGGAGAAGCCTTCCGTGTCTGAATTCCCCCTCCGGCAGGGCACCAGGACGTGCCCCAGATGGGATCTTGCAGAGAGAGAAGCTTGCGGCGGCGGAAGAGTGATTACGATGCTCCCCTGATTTTTTTGGGAATATTTGGGAATTTATAGGCGCAAGATCTAGGTCAGGGGACCTCCCGGGGGCCCACAAGCCTGCATGGCGCGACCCCCCTGGCCGCGGGGTGGGGGCTTGTGGGGCCCCTGGGGCTCTTCTGGCTTGGCCCCAAAGCTCTCCGATCTTCTTCCGTTCCAGAAAAAATCTTTTCGGGGATTTTTTTCCGTTCGGACTCCGTTTCAAAATCTCCTCTGAAATGGGTCAAAAACATGGAAAAAAAGTCACTGGCACTTAGCACTGAGTTAATAGGTTAGTCCCAGAAAATAAATAAAAGGCATGCAAAACATCCAAAGTTTGACAAGATAATAGCATGAAACCATCAAAAATTATAGATACGTTGGAGACGTATCACACATCTAGTTTTCAAAGCATCAACATCACAAGAAATCCTATCAACGCTCTTAGCCAAATCGTCAATTTTGAGTAGTTTTTCCTCTATGGACGCATTGAAAATCTTTTGAGAGTTGATGAACTCTTTGATATTACTCTCTAGATCAGAGGGTAATCTATTGTGATTTCCGTGAGTATTGTTGTAGGAGTTGCCAAAGTTATTAGAGGAGTTACTAGGAAAAGGCCTAGGAACATAGTTTCCTCTAAAAGCGTTGTTGTTGCCAAAGTTATTCCTACCAACAAAATTAACGTCCAAGCTAGCGTTGCTACTCTCAATCAAAGAAGACAAAGGCAAATCATTAGGATCCAAAGGAGCACTTCTACTAGCAACCAAATTCATTAACTCATCCATCTTAGCACTCAACGAGTTAATTTCTTCTATAGCGTGTACCTTCTTACTAGTAGGTGACCTTTCAGTGTGCCACCAAGAGTAGTTTGTCATGATGTTGTCTAAGAGCTTTGTGGCTTCTCCTAACGTGATTTCCATGAACGTTCCACCTGAGGCAGAGTCCAAGATATTTCTAGAAGCGAAATTCAAGCCAGCGTAAAAGATTTGGATAATCATCCAAAGACTCAAGCCATGAGCGGGA
This sequence comes from Hordeum vulgare subsp. vulgare, assembly GCF_904849725.1. Taxonomy (NCBI): domain Eukaryota; kingdom Viridiplantae; phylum Streptophyta; class Magnoliopsida; order Poales; family Poaceae; genus Hordeum; species Hordeum vulgare. The sequence continues at coordinate 136,430,906 of NC_058521.1, forward strand.
CAATTTCTAATCATTAATTTCATCCTCTCCCAAGGTTGTGCAACATGTTCATGATCAAGTTGCTTGAAATTCATGATATCATTACGGAGAGAGATGATCTTAGCCGGTGGAAAATACTTGGATATATAAGCATCTTTGCACTTATCCCAAGAATCGATACTATTTTTGGTCAAAGAAGAAAACCAAGTTTTTGGCGATCTCGCAATGAGAAAGGAAAAAAGCTTCAATTTAATCACGTCCTTATCCACATCTCTTTTATTTTTCATATCGCAAAGCTCAATGAAGGTATTGAGATGGGATGCGGCATCTTCACTAGGAAGGTCAGAGAATTGCTCTTTCATAACAAGATTCAGCAAAGCGGCATTGATTTCGTATGACTCCGCACTAGTGGCGGGAGCAATCAGAGTACTAATAAAATCATTATTATTAGTATTCGAGAAGTCACAAAGTTTGGTGTTTTTGTTCGGTGACTTCAGCAAGCAAGCAATCACACGAGCAAACAAAGAGCAGGCGAGAAAAAGGGCGAACGAAAAGGGCGATCGAAAAAGGAAAACAAAAAAGGCAAATTGGTGAAGTGGGGGAGAGGAAAACGAGAGGCAATTGGCAAACAAAGTAAATGCAAGAGATGAGTGTGCGACACCTACTTGGATGAGTTCTTGACTTGACCTTCCTCCCCGGCAACGGTGCCAGAAATTGGCACGTTGACGGGAGACTATTCTTGACTTGATCCTCCTCCCCGGCAACGGCGCCAGAAATTCTTCTGCTGCGGCAACAAAAGTCCTTCCCTGGGGCGTAGGAATTCTTCTTGTTACTTCTCTGGTTTGCGTTGGTTTTTTCCCTTGAAGAGGAAAGGGTGATGCAGCACAGGAGCAGTAAGTATTTCCCTTAGTCTGAGAACCAAGGTATCGATCTAGAAGGAGGGTCTCGTCAAGTCCAGCGTACCTGCGCAAACACAAACAAACTTGCACCCAACGCTTCAAAGGGGTTGTCAATCCCTTCAAGATTGTTTGCAAAAGTGAGATCTGAAGGCGGAAAGTGCAACGTATTAAAAACTGTAAGGCTGAAAATATGGTGTGGAGTAGACCCTAGGGGCCATAGTGTTCACTAGAGGCTTCTCTCAAAATAGCAAGTATTACGGTGGGTGAACAAATTACTGTCGAGCAATTGATAGAACCGCGCAAAGTCATGACGATATCTAAGGCAATGATCATGCATATAGGCATCACGTCCGAGACAAGTAGACCGATACTTTCTGCATCTACTACTATTACTCCACATATCGACCGCTATCCAGCTTGCATCTAGTGTATTGAGTTCTTGACGAACAGAGTAATGCTTTAAGCAATATGACATGATGTAGAGGGACAATCTCAAACCAATGATGAAAACCCCATCTTTTTACCCTTGATGGCAACAACACGATGCGTGCCTTGCTACCCCTTCTATCACTGGGTGAGGTCACCGCACGGTATGAACCCAAAACCAAGTACTTCTCCCAATTCAAGAATCATAGATCTAGTTGGCCAAACAAAACCCACAACTCGAAGAGAATTACAAGGATATGAAATCATGCATAAGAGATATAACAAGAAACTCAAATAAGATTCATAGATAATATGATCATAAATCCACAATTCATCGGATCTCGACAAACACACCGCAAAAGAAGATTACATCGGATAGATCTCCATGAAGATCATGTAGAACTTTGTATTGAAGATCCAAGAGAGAGAAGAAGCCATCTAGTTACTAGCTATGGACCCGTAGGTCTATGGTGAACTACTCACGCATCATTGGAGAGGTCATGGTGTTGATGGAGAAGCCTTCCGTGTCCGAATTCCCCCTCCGGCAGGGCACCAGGACGTGCCCCAGATGGGATCTTGCAGAGAGAGAAGCTTGCGGCGGCGGAAGAGTGATTACGATGCTCCCCTGATTTTTTTGGGAATATTTGGGAATTTATAGGCGCAAGATCTAGGTCAGGGGACCTCCCGGGGGCCCACAAGCCTGCATTGCGCGACCCCCCTGGCCGCGGGGTGGGGGCTTGTGGGGCCCCTGGGGCTCTTCTGGCTTGGCCCCAAAGCTCTGCGATCTTCTTCCGTTCCAGAAAAAATCTTTTCGGGGATTTTTTTCCGTTCGGACTCCGTTTCAAAATCTCCTCTGAAAGGGGTCAAAAACATGGAAAAAAAGTCACTGGCACTTAGCACTGAGTTAATAGGTTAGTCCCAGAAAATAAATAAAAGGCATGCAAAACATCCAAAGTTTGACAAGATAATAGCATGAAACCATCAAAAATTATAGATACGTTGGAGACGTATCACACATCTAGTTTTCAAAGCATCAACATCACAAGAAATCCTATCAACGCTCTTAGCCAAATCGTCAATTTTGAGTAGTTTTTCCTCTATGGACGCATTGAAAATCTTTTGAGAGTTGATGAACTCTTTGATATTACTCTCTAGATCAGAGGGTAATCTATTGTGATTTCCGTGAGTATTGTTGTAGGAGTTGCCAAAGTTATTAGAGGAGTTACTAGGAAAAGGCCTAGGAACATAGTTTCCTCTAAAAGCGTTGTTGTTGCCAAAGTTATTCCTACCAACAAAATTAACATCCAAGCTAGCGTTGCTACTCTCAATCAAAGAAGACAAAGGCAAATCATTAGGATCCAAAGGAGCACTTCTACTAGCAACCAAATTCATTAACTCATCCATCTTAGCACTCAACGAGTTAATTTCTTCTATAGCGTGTACCTTCTTACTAGTAGGTGACCTTTCAGTGTGCCACCAAGAGTAGTTTGTCATGATGTTGTCTAAGAGCTTTGTGGCTTCTCCTAACGTGATTTCCATGAACGTTCCACCTGAGGCAGAGTCCAAGATATTTCTAGAAGCGAAATTCAAGCCAGCGTAAAAGATTTGGATAATCATCCAAAGACTCAAGCCATGAGCGGGACAATTTCTAATCATTAATTTCATCCTCTCCCAAGGTTGTGAAACATGTTCATGATCAAGTTGCTTGAAATTCATGATATCATTACGGAGAGAGATGATCTTAGCCGGTGGAAAATACTTGGATATATAAGCATCTTTGCACTTATCCCAAGAATCGATACTATTTTTGGTCAAAGAAGAAAACCAAGTTTTTGGCGATCTCGCAATGAGAAAGGAAAAAAGCTTCAATTTAATCACGTCCTTATCCACATCTCTTTTCTTTTTCATATCGCAAAGCTCAATGAAGGTATTGAGATGGGATGCGGCATCTTCACTAGGAAGGTCAGAGAATTGCTCTTTCATAACAAGATTCAGCAAAGCGGCATTGATTTCGTATGACTCCGCACTAGTGGCGGGAGCAATCAGAGTACTAATAAAATCATTATTATTAGTATTCGAGAAGTCACAAAGTTTGGTGTTTTTTTTCGGTGACTTCAGCAAGCAAGCAATCACACGAGCAAACAAAGAGCAGGCGAGAAAAAGGGCGAACGAAAAGGGCGATCGAAAAAGGAAAACAAAAAAAGGCAAATTGGTGAAGTGGGGGAGAGGAAAACGAGAGGCAATTGGCAAACAAAGTAAATGCAAGAGATGAGTGTGCGACACCTACTTGGATGAGTTCTTGACTTGACCTTCCTCCCCGGCAACGGTGCCAGAAATTGGCACGTTGACGGGAGACTATTCTTGACTTGATCCTCCTCCCCGGCAACGGCGCCAGAAATTCTTCTGCTGCGGCAACAAAAGTCCTTCCCTGGGGCGTAGGAATTCTTCTTGTTACTTCTCTGGTTTGCGTTGGTTTTTTCCCTTGAAGAGGAAAGGGTGATGCAGCACAGGAGCAGTAAGTATTTCCCTTAGTCTGAGAACCAAGGTATCGATCTAGAAGGAGGGTCTCGTCAAGTCCAGCGTACCTGCGCAAACACAAACAAACTTGCACCCAACGCTTCAAAGGGGTTGTCAATCCCTTCAAGATTGTTTGCAAAAGTGAGATCTGAAGGCGGAAAGTGCAACGTATTAAAAACTGTAAGGCTGAAAATATGGTGTGGAGTAGACCCTAGGGGCAATTCATAGAACCGCGCAAAGTCATGACGATATCTAAGGCAATGATCATGCATATAGGCATCACGTCCGAGACAAGTAGACCGATACTTTCTGCATCTACTACTATTACTCCACACCTCGACCGCTATCCAGCATGCATCTAGTGTATTGAGTTCATGATGAACAGAGTAACGCTTTAAGCAAGATGACATGATGTAGAGCGATAATCTCAAACCAATGATCAAAACCCCATCTTTTTACCCTTGATGGCAACAACACGATGCGTGCCTTGCTACCCCTTCTGTCACTGGGTGAGGTCACCGCACGGTATGAAGCCAAAACCAAGCACGTCTCCCATTGCAAGAATCGTAGATCTATTTAGCCAAACAACACCCACAACTGGAAGAGAATTGCAAGGATATGAAGTCATGCATAAGAGAGATCAGAAGAAACTCAAATAAGATTCATAGATAATCTGCTCATAAATCCACAATTCATCGGATCTTGACAAACACACCGCAAAAGAAGATTACATCGGATAGATCTCCATGAAGATCATGGAGAACTTCGTATTGAAGATCCAAGCGAGAGAAGAAGCCATCTAGTTACTAGCTATGGACCCGTAGGTCTATGGTGAACTACTCACGCATCATCGGAGAGGTCATGGTGTTGATAAAGAAGCCCTCCGTGTCCGAATCCCCCTTCGACAGGGCACCAGGACGTGCCCTAGATGGGATCTTGCGGAGACAGAAGCTTGCGGCGGCTGAAAAGTGATTGCGATCGTCTCTTGATTTTTTTTGGGAATATTTGGGAATATATAGGCGCTAGATCTAGGTCAGGGGACCTCTAGGGGGCCCACAAGCCTGGACGGCGTGGCCCCCCTGGCCGCGGGGTGGGGGCTTGTGGGGCCCCTGGTGCTCCTCTAGGTTGGCCCCCAAGTCCTCTGATCTTCTTCCGTTCGAGAAAAAAATCTTTTCGGGGATTTTCTTCCGTTTGGACTCCGTTTCAAAATCTCCTCTGAAAGGGGTCAAAAACATGGAAAAAACAGGAACTGGCACTTGGCACTGAGTTAATAAGTTAGTCCTAGAAAATAAATAAAAAGCATGCAAAACATCCAAAGTTTGACAAGATAATAGCATGAAACCATCAAAAATTATAGATACGTTGGAGACGTATCAACCACTTAGGAGTAGTACGTGCCCTTGTCGACCTACGAGGTCCGACAACAACTTGATCTGAAGTTTCATGATCATCATCATTAGCTTCCTCTTCGATTGTCTTAGATGCCACAGAAACATCTTTCTGCGCTGCTCTACTCTCTGGTTGAAGTAGAGGTTCTATAACCTCATCAAATTCTATCTTCCTCCCACTCAATTCTTTCGAGAGAAACTCTTTCTCAAGAAATGCTATGTTTTTAGCGACAAACACTTTGCCTTCTTATCTGAGACAGAAGGTGTACCCAACTGTCTCTTTTGGGTATCCTACGAAGACACACTTTTCCGCTTTGGGTTCCAGATTTTCAGGCTGAAGGTTTTTGACATAAGCATCACATCCTAAACTTTAATAAATGACAACTTTGGCTTCTTGACACACCACAGTTCATGTGGTGTTGTCTCAACGGATTTTGATGGTGCCCTATTTAAAGTGAATGAAATTGTCTCTAATGCATAGCCCCAAAACAATAAAGGAAAACCGGTAAGAGACATCACAGAACACACCATATCTATTAAAGTACGATTACGATGTTCGGACGCACCATTATGTTGTGGTGTTCCAAGCGGTGTCAACTGTGAAGCAATTCCACATTGTCTTAAGTGAGTACCAAACTCATAACTCAGATACTCTCCTCCACGATCAGATCATAGGAATTTGATCTTCTTGTTATGATGATTTTCAACTACACTGTGAAATTGCTTGAACTTTTCAAACGTTTCAAACTTCTACTTCATTAAGTAAATACAACCATATCTACTCAAATCATCTGGGAAGGTGAGAAAATAACGATAACCACCATGCGCGTGTATGTTGATCGGTCCGAACACATCAGTATGTATGACCTCCAACAATTCACTTGCACGCTCCATTGTTTCGGAAAACGGAGTCTTAGTCATATTGCCCTTGAGGCATGGTTCACATGTGTCAAGTGATTCAAAATCAAGTGACTCCAAAAGTCCATCATCATGGTGTTTCTTCATGCATTTTATAGCAATATGACCTAAGCGGCAGTGCCACAAGAAAGTGGCGCTATCATGATCAACTCTACATATTTTGGCCTCAATGTTATCGATATGTGTGTCATCAGTATGGAGATTCAACATGAACTAACCCCTCACATTGGGTGCATGACCATAAAAGATATTACTCAAATAAATAGGACAACCTTTATTCTGTGACTTAATTGAGTAACCGTCTCACTATAAACAAGACCGAGATACAATGTTCATGCTTAACGCAGGCATAAATAAAAATTATTAGGTTCATCACTAATCTCGATGGTAATTGAAGTGAGAGAGTGCCGACGGCGCTCGCATCAACCATGGAACCATTTCCCACGCGCATCATCACTTCGTCCTTCGCCAACCTTCATCTATTCCATAGTTCCTGCTTTGAGTTACAAATGTGAGCAACCGAACTGGTATAATATACACAGGCACTACAACGAGAGTTGGTGAGGTACACATCAATAGCATGTATATCAAATATACCTTGTTTGGCGTTGGCCGCCTTCTTATCGGCCAGATACTTGGGGCAGTTCCGCTTCCACTGACCAGTCCGCTTGCAATGATAACACTCAGTTTCCGGCTTGGGTCCAGCCTTGGGTTTCTTTGTCAGAGGGGCAATAGCTTTGCCACTCTTCTTGGAGTTACCCTTCTTGCCCTTGCCATTTTTCTTAAAACTGGTGGTCTTATTGACCATGAACACTTGATGTTCTTTCTGGATTTCTGACTCAGCGACTTTCAGCATCGCAAACAGCTCGACGAGTGATTTATTCATCCCTTGCATGTTGTAGTTCAACACGAAGCTTTTATAGCTAGGTGGCAGTGATTGAAGAACTCTTTCAGTGATAGCCTCTGGTGGGAGAGCAATTTCTAGCTCAGCCAGACAGTTAGATTACCCAGACATTCCGAGCACATGTTCACTAACACACCTGTTCTCCTCCATTTTGCAAGCATAGAACTTATCAAAGGTTTCATACCTTTCGATCCAGGCATTCTTCTCAAAGATAAATTTCAAGTCCTGGAACATCTCATATGCTCCATGGCGTTCAAAACGTCTTTGAAGTCCCGATTCTAAACGAAACAAAACTGCACATTCAACTAATGAGTAGTCATCCTGACGTGACTACCAGGCATTCATAACGTCTGGGGTTACCGGTTGGGGTGGTGCTTCACCTAGCGGCGCATCGAGGACATATTGCTTTTGGGAAACCGTGAGGATAAGCCTCAGATTATGCCCTAGTCAACAAAGTTTCTTCCATCATCTTTCAGCTTAGCTTTCTCTAGGAACGCATTAAAATTCAGGGGTGCTACCGCGTGAGCCATTGATCTACAACATAAATTTGAAAAGATTACTTAGAACATGTTCAAGATAATTGAGTTTAGTTAATCATATTACTAATAAACTCCCACTCAAATTGAAATCCCACTAGTCATTCGAGTGACACATGATCCAAATTCACTAACTGAAGTCAGATCATCACGTGAGTTGAGTTAGCTTCAATGGTGAACATCTCTATGTTGATCATATCTACTATATGACTCATGTTTGACCTTTCAGTCTTTTGTGTTCCGAGGCCATGTTTGTACATGCTAGGCTCGTCAAGTTTAACCCAAGTGTTCTACGTGTGCAACTGTTTTGCATCCATTGTATGTGAACGTAGAGTCTATCACACCCGATCATCACGTGGTGTCTCGAAACGACGAACTGTCGCAACGGTGCACACTCGGGGAGAACACAATTTTATCGTGAAATTTTAGTGAGGGATCTCCTTATAATGCTACCATCGTCCTAAACAAAATAAGGTGCATAAAAGGATTAACATCCCATGCAAATCATAAGTCACATGGTATGGCCATGAACTTGTGCTTTTGATCTCAATCTTGAAAGCACCGGCATGATCTTCATCATCACCGGAGCCACACCATGATCTCCATCATTGTGTTGCCATCAAGGTTGTCGCACTAACTATGCTATTGCTAGTAAATCTACTGAACTAGCGATAAATCAAAGCATCACCTAGTGCAAAATAATTGAAGAGAACCCTATGGCTCCTGCCGGTTGCTGTAGCATCGACATGCAAGTCAATATTTAACTATTACAACATGATCATATCATACATTAAATATATCATATCATGTCTTTGGCCATATCATATCACATCATACCCTGCAAAAACAAGTTAGACGTCCTCTAATTTATTGTTGCATGTATTACGTGGCTGCTGTGGGTATCTAGCATGATCGCCTCTTACTTACGCAAAACCACAACAGTGATACACAAGTTGCTATTTAACCTTCTCCAAGGACCGCCTCACTCAAATCCGATTCATCTAAAGTAAGGGAAACAGACACCCGCCAGCCATCTTTATGCAACAAGCGGCATGCTAGTCGATGGAGCCGGTCTCTCATAAGCGTATGAGTAATGTTGGTCCGGGCCGCTTCATCTAACAATTCCGCGTAATCAAGAAAAGACTAAGGAGGGCAGCAATCTGAATATAAACGTCCACAAACTCCTTTGTGTTCTACTCAAGATGTCATCTATGCATATACCTAGCTCTGATACCACTGTTGGGGAACGTTGCATGGGAAACAAAAAATTTCCTATGCACACATAAGACCTATCCATGGTGATGACCATCTACGAGAGAGGAGATCAGATCCACATACCTTTGGAGAGAGCTAAGTTCGAAACATTAAGAAATGTGGTCGATGTAGTCGAACGTCTTCGCGATCCAAAACGCAAGCCATCCCGCGATCCAATCACGATCTAGCGTTGAACAGATGGCACCTCTGCGTTCAACACACGTATAGCTCGATGACGATCTCCGCCTTCTTGATCCAGCAAGAGAGACGAAGAGGTAGCTGAATTTTCCAGCATCACGACAGCGTGACGGTGATGATGGTGGAGCTACTCCGGTAGGGCTTCGTCGTGTCGTACCGAACTAACTATGGGGTGTCACGAGGTGGTGTTGGGAGAGAGGGTTGTGTCGTGGCTTGTGGTGCAAAAAGCCTCTCTACCTTCCACTATATATAGTAGGGGAGGGAGGGGTGGCTTCCTAGGAACATGCCCTAGGGTTCGGCCAGTGCAAGGAGGAGGGAGGAGCCCTCCTCCAATTCGGTTTGGTGGAGGAGAACTCCTCTCCCTAGTCGATTTAGCCCATCTCTCTCTCTTCCTCCACTTCGGCCGAATAGGCCCACTTGGGCTGGCAGCTCATCCCACAAGGGGCTGGTGCGCCACCCTTGGGCATGTTTGGTCCCCTCCCGGGTGGGTGGCCCCTCCCGATGGAACCTTGGAACCCATTCGCCACTCCCTGTACTTTACCGGTAATGCCCAAAATCCTTCTGGAAGACAAATGGATACTTCCTATATATCAATCTTTATCTCTGGACAATTCCGGTACCCCTCGTGACGTCCGAGATCTCATCCGGGACTCCGACGAACATACGGTTACCAACATCAATAATTCAACTATACCGAAACATCACCGAACCTTAAGTGTGCAGACCCAGCGGTTTCGAGAACTATGTAGACATGACCGAGACACTCTCCGGACAATATCCAATAGCGGGACCTGGATGTACATATTGGATCCTACATATTCTACGAAGATCTTAATCGGTTGAACCTCTATGTCAAGGATTCAGCTAAACCCGTATAACATTCCCTTTGTCCTTTTGTATGTTACTTGCCCGAGATTCGATCGTCGGTATCTCTATAGCTATTTGAATCTCGTTACCGACAAGTCTCTTTACTTGTTCTGTCATACAAAATCCCATGGCTAACTATTTAATCACAATGCTTCCAAGGCTTGTTGTGATGTTGTATTACCACGTGGGCCCCGAGATACCTCTCCGTCATACGAAGTGACAAATCCCAGTCTTGATCCATGCTAACTCAACGGACACCTTCGGAGATACTTGTAGAGCACCTTTATAGTCACCCAGTTACGTTGCGACATTTGATACACACAAGGTATTCTTCCGATGTCAGTGAGTTACATGATATCATGGTCATAGGAACATATACTTGACATGCAGAAAAACAGTAGCAATAAAACGACATGATCACATGCTATGTTCATAGTTTGGGTCTTGTCCATCACATCATTCTCCTAATGATGTGATCCCGTTATTAAGTGAAAACACTTGTCTATGGCTAGGAAGCCTTAACCATCTTTGATCAACGAGCTACTCAACTAGAGGCTTACTAGGGACAGTGTGTTGTTTATGTATCCGCACATGTATCTGAGTTTCCATTCAATACAATTCTAGCATGGATAATAAACGATTATCTTGAACAAGGAAATATAATAATAACTATTTTATTATTGCCTCTATGGCATATTTCCAACAATCGATGCACTCCCCCCTCCCGTAGATGGTCATCACAATGGATAGATCTTGTATGTGCGTAGGAAATTTTTTGTTTCGCATGCTACGTTCCCCAACAAAACAAACATTAACACCTAACACGTAGTAGGTGCGCATAACTTGCAAGATTGATTTAGGAACATAGATATAATGGTCAAAACATAAATGGTTCATATCTGAAATCATGGCACTTGAGCCCTGGTGACAAGCATTAAGCATAGCAAAGTCATAACAACATCTATCTCTCAAGATAGTGGCTACTAGGGATCAAGCCCTAACAAAACTAACTCGATTACATGATTAATCTCATCCAGCTCATCATAGACAAGCAAGCCTACGAATGGATTACTCACTCCCTATGGAGAGCACCATGGAATTGGCGACGAAGGAGGGTTGATATTGATGAAGACCGAAGATTCCCCTCTTTGGAGCCCCAAACGGACTCCAGATTACACCTCCAGATGAATAACATGAGGTGACGGTGGCTCCGTATCGTGAAACGTGATGAAACTTCATATCTAATTGTTTTCTCCGAAAATTGGATTTTATAGCACTCAAATTAGGGTGACTGGAGCCACGTCGGCCCCACTAGACACCAGGTCACGCAAGGGAGGCCTGGCGCGCCCAGATGTCCAGTGGGCTCATGTGGCCTCCCCTCCGGTGGGTCTTGGTTCCAGTATTTTTCATATATTCCAAACAAATCTCCAAAAAGTTTCGTTCCATTCCAAGAAATTTTATTTCTGCACAAAAACAACACCATGGTAGTTCTATTGAAAACAGCTTCAGTCTGGGTTAGTTTAATTCAAATAATGCAAATTAGAGTCCAAAACAACAACAAAAGCATTAGGAAAACTATATATGATGGAGATGTATCAACTGCCCCCTGTATTATATTAAATTAATCCACGAGTAGCGCTAACTCCCTATTTGTTATTAAGAGTGTTCAGTATTATTATGTTGAGCAAATATAGTACCAATGTCGGGCCTTGCCGGAAGTGTTTTATCCAAAAATGAAAATCAAGGGGGTACCCATAACAACCCCAAGCATGTTAGGAGCGCTCATATGGAACATAACACCGGTACACAAGTAACTAGGACGGAAAAGATGGAACAAAACACAGGGCTAGCAGGCCAAGCCTTCCACCCTTTACCAAGTATATAGGTGCATGAAATTAAGTAGCAATAATATCATGATATTCAAAAGAATCCATGTTGTCACATGGAAGCAACCACACTTGCAACTAGAAACGCTATAAGAAGGCTGAGCAAGCGGTAACATAGCCAAACAATGTTTTGCTAGGATGTGGAGGGGTTAGAGGCTTTTCATGGCAATGTTGGGAGGCTGACATTTAAGTGGTAGGTAGAGAGACATAGCGATAGAAATGACACAACTAGCATAGCAATGATAGAAGTGGTATATACAGAAATTATCATCTTGCCTCTCATCCCGCTTGGAAGAAGAACGAATCTGTGAAGTAGACGAACCAATGTAGTCGAATGAATCCTCACACTCCAAAGCGGTTCGGAACTCTATCGATAATAAACAATCCGGAAATAACAATCAACACACAATAAACACCACAAAATATGCATGACGTGATGCACAAACACATATGATTCATGTCCGGTTTAATTATGCAAGGCATGGCAAACCACAACAATCGAATACTACACATTAAGTGAACCTCAATATGCAACGCGTTGCATATTGACGAAACTCCACACTTGGATTACTTAGTTCACTCCCGTTTAGGTACACGCCAATATTAAATAGGTGAAGCATAAATAAACTTCACTATTTAGGCATTTTAAATGAGGTCGGAAACAACATTTAACACTTTCAAAATGAAACGATATGTGAATTTCGAAATTGGTACGTATCTAAACTAAACATATTTTATATTTGTTAAACAGCAAAATAAAGTGGACCATGTGATTCTACACGTCATCCTAGTCGATTTACATATATAGATCATTTAAAACGGAGCTACGGTTTAAAAGATATGTTCAACACAAGATGATGTGCCATGAATGAAAAGTGTATGCAAATGACAGCCACAAGCATTTTAAATCATGGATGCAGAAAGATATTATGAAACTAAATGATATTTTGAGAAAGTTTCATATATGACATGATCAAAATGGAGTAACGGTTCAACAACTACAACCAATACAAAAAATAGACCTAATCTGCCCAAAACAGCCACATGGCATTTTATACACACCAAAACAACAAGATACATGAATCTAAAATGCTCAAACAAGACATGAGGTAGTAGTGGGAAATATGGACAACAAGCATCTCCTAACGGAAAATTAAATAGAACCATGGATCACTAGGAAAAGAGCTCACAAAATGGCAAGTTGAACACACTTTCAGACTTGGTAGAATTATCAGTTTGAAGAGTGCAGTTTTTTTTATCATGATGGCATATTAGAAGCAAGAAAAACACATGCTACACAACATATAATGGCATGAAAATTTTCCACATGGTAGTAGGCATGATGCACTTCATTTCATTCCACACTAGCAAGGTCTAAATATGCACACATACATAACTAGCATCAACACAACATGGCATGCTGAAATATCAGATTCTCAGATTTAGAAATATTTGACCCTACCAAACAGCAACATCATCTTAGCATTTTTACATGTTGAAACTATAGCTAATCATGGCATACATGGCAAGGGAAACCTCCTAACATCAACTAGTGATAGTCTACTACAACTCACTCCATTTCCAAATTCAAAAGAGGCATGGTTTGCTTAATTCGAGCTTCGCAAAATGGAACTTTACGTAAATAGATTGCAGTTTTTAACATGATAGCACTTTGGAAGCAACAAATGAGCATATTAATCATAACCTACATGACAACCAGAGGTATGGCATCAAAGTAGACATATCCTAGAGCAAATCTCATGAAGGAATCATATGCAATAGACCTACGAACTAAATGCAATCACCCATGCAACTTAGTACAAAATAACATATTTTTCTGACTACGATAGGATGCACTTTTGCAACTCAATTAACATCACCTAGATGAATCCTAATATCCATGAAAATTTATCCATGATGTAGAGCTCATAGAGTAGTACAACTTTCATATATCATACTTGTTCATCCGATGCACGGTTTGCAAAAGATCAGTAGTTTAATATGCAATGATGATGATTTTTGTGCATGCGAAAAGTACTTAGAGAAAAAATTAAAAATAAAAACAAGGCTTCTCACATCGGGTCTACCACCAGATCGAGGTCGGGAGGCAACGCAGCCGTCGGCACGGGCAATGGCGGTCGGGGATGGGGCCGAGTCGAGTGGATCTGTAAAGTGTTGGCCCGGGTGTGGCCAGAGGAGAGCGAGGAGACTAACGGTGAGGCGCGGGGCAAGGCAGCGGCGAGCTCCCATGGCGGGGCGATCTCAGGCCTCGGGTGCGGCACTGGCAGAGAAACGGCAGGCGGGGTCGACGGAGGGGCGCGACGGCGGGTCCTCAGTGCTACGATGGTGGAGCATCGGTAGGCGGTGGGGCGGTGGGCACCAGTCGAGCGATGCGAGGGAGGCAGCGGCGGGACACAGACGAGCGATGCTGGAGCGGGGCCCGAGGCAGGCCGGTCGTAGGCCTGGCGGGCCGCAGCAGGGGGAAGGCTGGGGGGCGATGTGGCAGCGCAGGAGTGGCCAAGAGCAGCGGGTCTGGCGGCTGGGGGTGGAAGGAGGCTAGGGGCTAAGGTTTTGACCAAAAACTGCACGGTTTGGTTGTCTATTTATAGACGGGGGCTAGGGGAGAGGGTTTTTGCCCATTTTTGGAGCGTAGGATCGCGATCCGACGGCTCCAATCGGAGGGTTAGGCTAGGTGGGGTAGGTTGGGCTATGTGGAGTGGTTGGGTTGAGAGAAGAGAGGGGAATGAATACCTCGACAACAATTCTAAAACACCGAACATCCAACAAATAACCCGGCTATAGTGTCGCTATAGGTTTAATGTTTGGGTATCAAACGAACTTCGATTATGATGAAATTTGGCACGCGTACCACTTACAACAAAATAAGACGACGCGCCAACTTTCGACCCAAATCGAGAATGTTTTCGCACTTTTAAAAACAATAATTTAATGATGTCGCGGCGCGTGCATGTGTGGTTGGTACCGAAACAGTCAACGACAAAATACGAAGAGAACCGGCACCTAACAATGAATGCAAGTTTTTAAAAAATGAGGGCAACGGAGTGCCGATGCAATGTGGATGATGCGCATGATGCGATGATGAATGCAACGAACAAACGAATCACACGGCGATAACGGAATAAAAATGGAATCTTCTCGAGCGTCGGTTCCACGCTGTTAAAACTGTGACCGCATATAGTCACTCTGGCAGGACCAAGGGTTTTACCTCCATCAGGGGGCCGTGAACCTGGGTAGATCTGCATCATGTCTTTCATGCCTCGACCCGTTTCCGGACGTCGCCGGCGCTCGTCGGCCCCAAACCACGATCTAAGCCACCCCCTCGCATTTGTCACAGAAATACCATGACAAATTGAATTAAATGTTTGACATTCATGACTTTGCCATTTTTCTTTGGTTGCACAACGTGTCTAGAAAAATTGAGCTTGACCCTGAAATTCACAATTGTTAAAGTTTCTAAGTGCCAAGTGTGTGTACAAGCAAAGCAACCTTGCAAGTCTCATACGACCGCTGGAGCGGGGAATTTGGCACCACTAGAACTCATACATTCACACCTTTGTGAGATGAATGGTGTTTTGAAAAAAGGTGGGAAATAATATTTGATGATCATGAACGACGACCCTACTAGATATTCCATGATATATCTGTTGAAAAAAAAATGTGGCTTTGCATTACTTTAAAATCTATAAAACCGAAGTAGAGAATCAACTCAATCAAAATATTGAGAGACTTTGGTCGGATCATTATGGAGAGCATTTTTCCAACGATTTATATTTATTCTATGAGGAACATGGTATAATATATGTGAGGACGCCTCTTTATTCTCCATAGTTGAATGGGGTTGCATAACAAAAGAACCGCACTCTAACTGATTTAGGCAATGTCGTGTTAGACACAACAAGACATTCTAATAAATGGTGGGAATGCATTGATGACTGTAGTCATGTCCTAAATATAGTTCCCATGACGAATGGAGAGATTAGGCCATTTAAGTAATGTAAATGAAAATGATTAAACTCTCTTACTTACAAAATAGGGCTTGTTTGGCGAAAGTCTGTGTGTTAATTCCTAAGAAGCGTAAACTTGGACCAAAAATTGTTGATTGTGTTTTTCTTTCATACACTTTTCATAGCATTTGTTGTAGATTACTAGTGGTGAAAATAAAAAACACCTAACGATATCCCACAAGTATAGGGGATCAATTATAGCCTTTCGATAAGTAAGAGTGTCAAAGCTAATGAGGAGCAGAATGAACTAGCAAGTAGTATTGAACAAGGTTCCATTGTAAATATTGTAAATATGGTTTGATAGAAAATGTGATAGGAAGATAATTTGTAACAAGATAAATAGTAGTGAAAGTAATAAAGTGTAGCAAGTGGCTAAATCCTTATGTATGCTAAGGACAAGTCGGTAGTGTGATGACCCATGAGTACACGGGATCAATTGTAGTCCTTTTCATAAGTAAGAGTGTTGAACCCTGTCGTGGGAACGAACCTGATAGTAGAGGTGCGGGGTACGAAAGGAGAGGGCAGAGTCCTAGCTACATCATGCTTGTACACACGACGAATGAGTTCACGCCCCTCTTGTGGAGGTAACATCCCTACGTCTTGGTGCCCAGGATCTCTTGTCATGTGGAGTGTGTGTTACAGGGGGTGCGACCCTTGTGCTAGAAGGGAGGGGTGGCTTATATAGAGTGTGCTACCCCTCATAAAAGCCCATGCAACCAAGGGTTTGAGTAATGAAGACAAAGGTGTGTGTTACTGATAACATACGTAATAAATGTTACTTATGATGACCAGTCGAATGCCTGCTCTTTGGCCTCCCTGGAGTGACTTTAGAACTTTTGTGGTCGATTGGTTTCTTATACTTCCGAGTGGAAGTCTTCTGTCGAGTGGAAAGAGAAAGTCTCCGAGTGGATGCTCTACCGAGTGACCCATGGTGAGTCAGTCAGAATCTTCCTTGAAATCTTTAAGTCTTTAATGTTGTTCCCTTGGGTAGGACATGTAGATCAAGCCTATGACCCTACCCTAGGTACATATCACCATCAGTAGCCCCCGAATAGATCGGGGTTCGAGTGGAAAGGGGTCGATGGAGATTCTGTCAAAATACGCCAAACTCCGAATGCATGTCTAGGCTTGGCACAAACTAGCGTCGATTGAAGTATTTGCCATTCACCCTGATCGATTCTGTCCTCGTATCCGAGTGAATTGGAAAATTAAACTAGTCTGAGTGATCAACATGACCTTTTGATGTGACAAGTAGCTTTGTCAGGTCCGAATTTCACAGGATTCAAAAATGTGGTAAGCGCGGGTTGTGCGACGATGACGCAATAACAGGGTAAATGAGAGCTTGATGCCTCGATTATCGTGCCACCTTTATCGCCATGTTTCACGCTCCCTCTGATATCGGATTATACACGGATCTGCGGGCCCATAAGTCAGCGAGTCACTCGAGCGGCTATAAAACGAGCCGGTGCTAGGATTGGAACAATACTCCTTCTCAATCCCCTCTTTTTCTCCATCTCCTCTGCCTCTCAAGATCTGCTTAGATCTGTCTCTGCCACCACCGTCGAGATGATGAAGTCAAAGACGGGGAAACTTGAGCGGGTTAAGAAAGGAGGAAGCGCCAAGAAGCCGTCGGGTGCTCGAGCTGCGGTGCCGCCGGGCTGGATCCAGGGGGATTTCCTCCCGTCAACCGTCAAGGAGGTGGACGTCCTGAACCTCGTCAATCAAAAATTGATAGCTTTCGAATCATGGAGGTTACCGGAGGGGGATGTCGAGCCTGAGCCATGCGAAGGTGAGAGAGCCCTCCTCACCACCCATGTAGAGTGAGGTTTTTCTTTGCCTCCCCACTCATTGATCTGCGGGTTCTTGAATTTTTTCGATGCTCAACTCCATCACCTTCCTCCGAATGCTATTGCACACCTTGCTACATTCATTACGTTGTGCGAGTGTTTCTTGGGTTGTTCTCCTCATTGGGGAGTGTTCAAGCATATCTTCATTGTTCATTTTGAGTCGGTTAAGAGAGCCAAACCCAAGGATAGTAGAACCAATGTCATCAAACTGTGTGTCGGGTTGGGGATCCGGAAGAGGAGCAAGAGTGCATATCCACAAATGACCCTCCCCGAATCCGCCTGAGGCTGCCAATCGACCTGGTTTTATTGCAAAGACATCGCAGCCCCAAATATGTCGATTGGTCTCCCCCCCCCCCTTCACTTTGGAGCGACTTGCTTCTCCTAGAATGATGACTGTGTTAGAGGGGGGAAAGGTCCAGGTAGGAATTCTGGAGAATGCATTAGTAGATTTGATCCATGGCGGGGTGACTAGAATGGACCTGCTTGAGACATTTCTTAGTCGGCGTATCCAACCCCTCCAAGCGAGACACCACACCATGTGGCATTATTCAGGACCCGAGGATTCCACTCGCTCCCCCCCAGAGGAGGTCTCCGAAGAAACCGTGGCTCAGTGGCTCCGAGGCATCACTAGGGTGTGCGAGAATCCGCTAGGAGCCAAACGGGTCTTGCCTTTCCCTGGTGAGAACAAGCCGCCAAACATGGTGAGTTATTTCATTGCCGATTACTTTCATATCTTTGTCAAGTGATTGAATCTCCAGTCGGTTGACTTTGCTGTTTTTATATCTTGTAGGAGTTGACAAACATGTATTCGCCAGTGCCGAACAGGGAGCAACTTGACGCCAGTGGAGAGCGCGGAGGGGGCAGCGCGGACAGTGACTATGCTAAGGACAGCGAGGAACGCCAAGACGACTCATAGGAGAGCGATGAAGAGATTGAATCTCCTGCGCGCAACGAGTCTTGATCCAAGTATCAGCACGATCGATCAGCTACCCCAAGCAAGACCCTGGTGTCAAGCACTAGGAATATGAAGCGTGGCCGAGCTGCAACAACTGAGTCGACAGAGAAGGGTGCAAAACAGCCCAAACCTGACGCTGGCAAGCCTCGGAAGGCTCTGCCCCGAATGAGGATCACTGTGCTAGTTGCTTCAGGGTGACTGTTTACTTCTTTCTTTTGTCGTTGTGAAATTTCATGCCCTTGATGTAAGAGTGGATTTTTCTTGCCACAACGGCTACCTCAGTGACATCGCCTCCTGGAGATGAAGAGGATCCCATGGACTTGGATGATGCACATGTGGTCACCTCCCAACGAGGTATAGCAAATCTTCATTTTGTTCTATTTTTTGGATAAAATTGGTCGATTGGACTGACTCGCGTTACCGACTCACAGATACAAGCGTCATCCATCTGGAAGACGATGAAGAACCTCGTCGGTCGACTACTGAATTGTATTTGGAACTTGGAGACCTGTCCCGAGCCAAAACTGGGTTCGAGATCCCGCTGTCGAGTGCTCCTCCACCGAGTTCGACTCTTATGACTCCAACATCAATTGAACAACCTCCGGTAACTCTTGTGACTTCAGCCATAGTGCCGACTCCTCCAATGCCTGCGTTCTCTCTACAACATGTTCCAGAAGACCAAACTGGAGCCGGGAAGGAGGCCATGATCCAGGCCGAGAAGATGATGATACGAACCAAGGAGGCGTATGAGGCCAGCAAGTTGGCGTATGATGCCAGCTCGGCGCTTCGTGCTGATGTCTGAGTAAGTGGGATTGTAAGTTCATTTCCAATTGCATTTTGTCCATCTTGACTTTACACCCGCTAGGTGTTTTCTTTTGGTGCATACATGCTTGTTTTTGATCAAGTGGGGAAACTTTGAGTGCACCCACTGGGTGTAGTCCCCAAGGCCATTGTTGAATGACGGTGATATCGGCAGGGGTCTTTCATTGGTTTTCGATAATCGGTAACATTCGACAGGGTAGACCTGAGCGAGTGATAGTAAGTCCAGTGGGGGCATGCTCAGTGAACCCACAGGATGTAGTCCCCGAGACCGCCATCGAGTGCTTGCACCAGCGGGGTTCTGGTTGAAACAATTTCAGATATTTGCTTTACCTCTTTTTTTTGACTGGACAGGCCGTACCTGGTCGAGTGGTGTCGTATCCATTGGGGGCACACTAAGTGCACCCACTGGGTGTAGTCCCCGAGACTACAGTCGATCGTGTATGATGGGCGCTAGTCTTAAGAACTTGGACTCACGGTCCTTTTGTGTATTTGACTACTTCCATTACTCGATCTGTCGAGTTAATGGAAAGGTCTGAACCAGCAAGATTTATCCTGCGGGTTTCACGGACATAATTTCCATCAACCATGATAATGTCGGGACCCCGATCCTAAGTCATAAGAACCCAGCCTGTAACACATCACATCACTTTGCGACCTCACGCACGGTAAACTCCACGGCTGCCACCTTACCTTGGCCGAGACCGTTTGTGTCTTTTGGCTCATGTATATGAATATGTTGCTAGCGTTCAAACAACAAAGAACCGGGGTCGACATGACTAGTTATAAACCCAAGCGGTACATCCGTACAGGGACATGCATACATAACCCAGCAAGGCAGGTGTCGATCAAGAGCGTGTGTAGACGAGTCGTAGCAAGCTACAAGGACTCCATTACACCACGTGACATTTCCCCGAGGGGACAAACACAGCAGCAAAGAAGGATACATGCCGGTCAATCAATGTGTCTAGAGCAGTAGCAAGCTACCAAGGCTCGATAGAAGCCCAAATAGGCATTTCCCTGTAAAGAGTACTACTAAAGGCACACAACTAGGTGTCGAATCCCACACATATAATGCATTTCATAACGTACACACAATATGCACGATATGTGTAGATAAAACATGGCATCACAACATAACTCTATGACTCAAGCTTTTATTAAGGACTCATCAGAATCAACATAGTGTGTTATTACAAACAGGGGTCCCGTGACCCAACACTCAAGTCATACAAACAACAAGCGGAAGCAAATCATGTCTGGATATAGACATCTACTAAAAGTGGCTGGAAGAGCCTGAAAATCTACTACGACCCTACCAAAGGAGCCAAACCTCTGTCTGGGATTCCAAGCTATTCCGGTCAACATCGAACACATCGCGTAGAACCTTTTAATGAGTCTAACTCTTCTCTGCAAAAACATAAATAAAGCAACCGTGAGTCCAAAGGTACTCAGCAAGACTTACATCAGAACTATCTACATATGCATCATGTTTCAATGAAAGATTTGTGGGGTTTGATTGCAGCAAGCCAGCTTTGACTCTTGGCTAACCTGTACTACGACTACAAGTTCTTTCTTTGAGGTGGGATTGCGCACACGAGTCCACATATTCACCAATTCAATACACCACTATGGATCCACTCTCGTCTCCCTATGGTAAGGCCTTCCATAGCACTCACACTTATTTTGCATGTTTTAGAGTATCCATTTAAATTGTCTATGTACCACGCAATGCTTCCAAGTAGTCCATATCCGAGAACGCGGCTATTCGAACAGATTGATTCACCCTGCAGGGGTATACTTCTTCACACATGCTCTCACCACTTAGCACCATATGCATGTCATGCATCTTGGCAACCTTCAAGCGGAAGCACTGGCGTGGGTGTCGGCCACGACCGTTAACCACACAAGACCCTAGTCCAGGTTTATTGCCTATTTGACACTGAACCCGCAAGGAAGTCCGGCCGAGGTTTCCTCTACGGCCCCAAACGATGTGCACAGGGTTCCCAAGCCCACCATCCGGGTGCCACTTGGTACACCGTGCCACTGTGTATCTACCGCAGAGAAGCCTACCCCGTCGGGCAGAGCTAAACACGGCCGCCAACACTTTTCCTACAAACATCAGAAACTAATTGCAACTCATGGACAGGGATCTAGGCAATTAATAAGCCGAGCGAGGTCATATTTCAGGGCCCAATGCATGGTAGTATCTTGTCTTGGATAACATACACAGAACTCGGTTCTTAAGGACGGTCCCAATGAGACAACCCACCATGTACTCCTACATGGCCTCTTATCGCTACCTTTACCAAATCGAATTCACAATTTTACTCTCACACTGTAGGACATGAACACAACCATTCCGATTCATCATCCAGATGGATCAGACCCAACACAACTCTAAGCATAGCAGGCATTGTAAGCAAGCATGGATGAGTAAGCACAACAAGGCTCAAGCAGTTGCTACTCATGCTGAGTGGTTTCAACTATTTACTGTGACAAAATCAGGTCATGCAGAGGAATGGGTTCAAGTACCGATAACATGTACAGTTGAATCGTGTTTGTCCTAATGCAGTAAAAGAGAGCAGGAGCGAGAGAGTGGGTTTATATCAATATGCTCAAGGGGGTTTACTTGCCTGACACGTCTGAAGATAGCAATGAGTCTTAATCAATGTCAACGATCACATCGTCGGAACCATCGTCTATCGGGAGGGAACAACACCGGCTAACAAGAAAGGAACAACAATTACTTCATGGAAATGCAACACTATGATGCATGATCAAGAAATGGAGATGAAATGTGACAGGGCCAATATAGCTACCATTTCTTAGGTTGAAGCTGGATTTGAATCAGGATTCGAACATCACTTCAACAAGGTATTTTCGGATATCCTTTTAATTGATTCGACCTGATGCTCAGGTATAACTTGTTTTTAACATGCATGAACATGCCAATTTGAGGTACTGGTTTTGCTAGCTCAAAGTTTGATCATAGTAATTGAAGTGGAATTCAAATAGGAATCAAATTCCAACTCCAAACTATTTATTAAATTTACCCTATTCATCAATTTGCCTATTTGGTGTTGTTAACCTTCTCAAACCAGCATGTAAATGCCATAATCAGATTCTTTGGATTTTTCTGCTCCTTTTTCATATATAAATTATTTTCATCCGAGTTATATTTTAATTTCTATGATTTTTACAAGTTTTAGCAATTTCCTGGATGTAAATTAAATCAGAAAAGCTATTACTGCGCCACTGTGATGTCATCACTGCGTCAGCAGTCAACAGTGCCTGGGCAGGTCAAACCTGACCAGTGGGGTCCACTGGTCGCTGACCCAGGTGCTAATCCCGCGCTGACCCGCACTAAGTGAGGTTTGACTCACAAGTGGGGCCTTCTGTGAGTGGCTCTGAGGGGGTTAGTTAGGCTAATTAGGCTGGCCACATCGACGCTCACCGGAATGTGGCCGGCGGCGACCAAAACCGCAGAGGAGGCTCGCAGGAGTTGTGCTAGAACGCGCTACAGAGGTCCATTTGCGACGCGGCTTGCGGCTACAGGATGCTGGCGAAACGGCCGTTCTCCCACGGGGTAGCAAGAGGCTAGGGTGGCCGGCAGAGGTGCCGGCGACGAGCGTGCACGGCGGCCGGAAGTCGGGATCGTCGGGGAGGAGCTCAGGGGAACGCTATCGCGCGGGAAAGAGAGGGAAAAGGAGCAGGGGCTCACGGGGGTTCCATTTCTGGCATCGGGGGGGGTCAGAGAGGCCCGGTGGCAGCAGATCGACGGCGGTGGATATCGGTGATCGGAGATGGGGAAGACGGCGGTAGCAGCTCGATTCTGGGGTTGCGGCTCGATTCTCTCGACGGAGAGGTGCGGCACGTCATGGCGGAGAGGATGGGCAGCTGAGGGAGGCGCTTTTGTGGCCGGAGGGGTGTCGTCGACGGTGAGCTGGCTACGGCGTCAATGGCGACACGGGAGAGGGAGAGACAGAGAGATGGGGAGAGACCAGGGAGAGAGGAATGAGCTCGAGGGGGTCTAGGGCATCTCCGGGCGAGGAGATGAGGACGGGGACGAGCAGGAGGTGGCAAGCAGGAGGTGGAGGCCGGCGCACGCGCTGCTGCCACGCGGCTGCTCGGGGAAGACGACGAGTAGGGGGAGGCCTTGGTTGGTTGGGCCGACCAGGAGCGTCGGGTAGGTCTCTCTCTCTCTTTTCCTTTTTTTGTTTTATTCTCTTTCTGGCATTTGCTTTTAGGTTTTAAAATAAATTGTTTGACCAAAAAATAAAACCATAAATGCTATTATGTGACAGAGATAATAATATCCAATGCCACATAAAAGTTTCAACATTTTTGAAACTTTAAAATAGATGGAATCAAAATAATTCCATTCCAATTAGCTATTTGGTCAACTCAAAAATCCTTTTTCAAAATGTTTCTGTGACTTCAAATTTTGGTTTGACAAATTTATTTTATGTCACTATTTTGCCAAGTATTTGGAACATTTTCTTAGTCCCTTTTAAGGTATTAATTTGTATTGCCTTGTTGTCAATTTTTCAAATCATTGGGGTTTTGATCACTTCCCAATTGTAGATCATCCCCATTGTATTAAGTTGATTTGAATTCATGCATGAATGCTCACTGATGCAACTAACTACAAGCTATAATCTAGGGCTGTGACAGATATGACACTTTGTAGGGGTGTGGGGTGGGGCGGCGGGCAGGCATCCAATCAACTGAACTATTATTCTTCACTCGGGAGTGGAGAAATATTAATGTCAACTGAATTACTTGTTTGATGATTTCAGAATTCTTGTGAGCTTGGAACCAAGTGCGTAAACTTGGAAAAGGAGAAGAAACAACTCAAGGTGGATTTGGAGGTGACCACAAATGACCTGAACCTCCTAAAGCACGCTCTTGAAGATAAGGACAAATCACTCGCCGAGGCTAAGGAGAAAACTAAGCCCGCGGAAAAGAAGTTTGCCGCAGTCGGCAAATTGGAGTAGGAGAATACCAAATTGAAACAAGAACGGTCCAACTGGGGCAGGAAGCTGGAATAGATGACCAAAAGAAGTAACGGCTTGGAAAACTACTTAGCAAAACTCGCAAAGAAGATATTCGGCATGCTCACACGTAATTTCCTTCCACCGAGTCAATTTCCTCCAATTTCGCCGAATGAAAATGTGGCCCATTTTTCGTTTTCCCTTTATGCAGACTTCTGCCACGACTTCAACAAGGATACCGAAGAGATCGAGCCGAATCTGGACCCTACCAAGTCACCTGTTGGAGATGTGGTGTCCTTGAACATGTTTCGCATCGACGCTCGTCTCAGGAAAGTTCAAGAATAAGTTGCCCGATTGAGAGCCGCCCTGGAGAAGATTGACAAGGATCTTTGGCCAGAAGACTCTCTCGAGACTGATCTTGAGCCGCCTTAACCAGATTCCGGATTGAGTGCAGCCTTGGAAGAAATCTACTGCACGCTATGGAGCCGATGTGGCTGTTTCGCTCGTTTGGGTCCATTGTAAGGAGGCTAAAAAGGAAAAACTGAAGGCGCTCTAGGTGGCCAACGTGAAGAAGCTTCAGTTTGAGAACTTCATGGAGACCTTCATCGACGCGGCTACCTGTATTGCTGATGGGATTGACTTGGACACCTTCGTCAAGCCTGCGAGTCCTGGCGCGCCTTGAAAAACTTTGATTACAGTTGAATTTTTCTTGCCTCGGTATGCCGAGAGATGGTGTAACCGATTAAAACTTCGTTCGGGCCTTAAGTTCGATTACTTTCATTCGCGTAGACAACTTTAATCCAAGCTGGAGATCTTAAGTTTTATCTGCATTTGGCTTTCCAATCTTTTGTTTGATTGAATTTATTTGGTTTTTTAATGAACTAGACGTTCATTGATCGGAAGAATTTCACTTAGGCGAAGGTTGGTTCACGACTAAGTCTCCGAGTGAAAGGATTGTCCAGCACTCGGAGTGTTTTTAGAAAATTAGGCGAAATCTTGTTCACGGCTAAGCCCCCGAGTGTGAGGATTCCTCATCACTCGGAGTGTTTTAACTTAGGCAATTGATTCGCAGCTAAGCCTCTAAATGAGAGTATTGCTCGCCACTCGAAGTGTTTTTCGAAACTTGGGAGAAATCTTGTTCACAGCTAAGCCCCCGAGTGAGAGGATATCTCACCACTCGGAGTATTTTTAGAAACTTAGGCGAAATCTTGTTCGCAGCTAAGCCCCCGAGTGAGAGGATTGCTCACCACTTGGGGTATTTTTAGAAACTTAGGCGAAATCTTGTTTGCAGCTAAGACCCCGAGTGAGAGGATTTCTCCACACTCGGAGTATTTTTAGAAACTTAGGTGAAATCTTGTTTGCGGCTAAGCCCCCGAGTGTGAGGATTGTTGATCACTCGGAGTGTTTTAACTTAGGCGACTGATTCGTAGTTAAGCCTCTGAATGAGAGGATTGCTCGCCACTCGGAGTGTTTTTAGAAACTTAGGCGAAATCTTATTCGCGGCTAAGCCCCTGAGTGTGAGGATTGCTCATCACTCGGAGTGTTTTAACTTAGGGGACTTATTCGGAGCTAAGTCTTCGAGTGGGAGGATTGCTCGCCACTTAGATTGTTTTCTGAATTTTGAGATTGCACAATCAGAATCGTCAAAGACTGCAGGAGTCATAACTTTGATAAGAACATTGTTAGAACACTATTATTACATCAAATCACGATCATCAAGGGTAAAATCACCGCAACAAATCTGCATTCCACGCACGTGGTTAACCGATTCTCTTCTTGAGATTGAAGAGGTGGCAGGCTCCATTGTTCAGCACATTGGTAATGACGAAAAGTTCTTCCCATGCGGGGGCGAGCTTGTGTGGTCGTTTCTGATCCACTCGGAGCACAAGATTACCTTCGTGAAACGGTCGGCTCCTAACATGTCTTGCATGAAAACAGCGCAGATCATGTTGGTAAATTGTTGACCTAATCAGGGCCAGTTTGCGCTCTTCTTCCAGAAGGTCTATGTCGTCCTATCGCGCCTGTTCAGCTTCAGCCTCAGAATAAATCTCTACTCGGGGAGAACTGTGAAGAAGGTCAATCGGTAAAACAGCTTCGGCTCTGTAAACCAAGAAGAAATGAGTGCATCCAGTCGATCGATTAGGTGTCATCCTGGAGCCCCACAGAACTAATGGTAGTTGATGTCTACTATGCAACCTTCTTCTTGTAGACGTTGTTGGGCCTCCAAGTGCAGAGGTTCGTAGGACAGTAGCAATTTTCCCTCAAGTGGGTGACCTAAGGTTTATCAATCCGCGGGAGGCGTAGGATGAAGATGGTCTCTCTCAAGCAACCCTGCAACCAAATAACAATGAGTATCTTGTGTCCCCAACACACCCAATAAAATGGTAAGTTGTATAGGTGCACTAGTTCGACGAAGAGATGGTGAAACAAGTGCAATATGGATGGTAGATATAGGTTTTTGTAATCTGAAATTACAAAAACAGCAAGGTAACTAGTAACAAAAGTCAGCACGAACGGTATTGCAATGCGTGGAAACAAGGCCTAGGGTTCATACTTTCACTAGTGAAGTTGTCTCAACAATGATAACATAATTGAATCATATAACTAGCCCTCAACATGCAACAGAGAGTCCCTCCAAAGTCACGAATAGCGGAGAACAAACGAAGAGATTATTGTCGGGTACAAAACCACCACAAAGTTATTCTTTCTGATCAATCTATTCAAGAGTCTGTAGTAAAATAACACGAAGCTATTCTTTCCGTTCGATCCATCATAGAATTCGTACTATAATAACACCTTAAGATACATATCAACCAAGACCCTAATGTCACCTAGATACTCCATTGTCACCTCAAGTTTCAGTGGGCCTGATTATACGATATGCATCACACAATCTCAGAATCATCTATTCAACCAACACATAGAACTTCAAAGAGTGCCCCGAAGTTTCTACCGGAGAGTCAAAATGTGTGCCAACCCATATGCATAGGTTCCCAATGTCACGAAACCCGCAAGTTGATCACCAAAACATACATCGAGTACTCACACGAATCAAACGTGTGCCAACCCATATGCATAGATTCCCAATGTCACGAACCCGCAAGTTGATCACCGCACATAGACACGTGCAAGACATACATCAAGTGTTCTCAAATACTCAATCTGATAAGATAACTTCAAAGGGGAAACTCAATTCATTACAAGAAGGGAGAGGGGGAAGAACATCATAAGATCCAACTATAGTGGCAAAGCCCACGGTACGTCGAGATCAAGACATCTCAAGAACACGAGAGAGAGAGATCAAGCACATAGCTACTGGTACATACCCTCAGCCCCGAGGGAGACCTACTCCCTCCTCGTCATGGAGATCGCCGGGATGATGAAGATGGCCACCGGAGATGGATCCCCCCTCCGGCAGGGTGCCGGAACGGGATCCAGATTGGTTTTTGGTGGTTACAGAGGCTTGCGACGGAGCCACTCCCGATCTAGGTTTCCTTTGGGGGGTTTCTGAATTTATAGGAATTTATGGCGGTGGAATTACGTCGGTTGTTCCCACGAGGAGGTCACAAGCTTGATAGGTGCGGCCTAGGGGGGTCGCGCCTCCCGGACTTGTGACTCCCTCGTGGCTCTTCTGGCCTTCTTCCAAACCTTCGGGGTCTCTTTTGGTCCCAAAAAAAATCATCGTAAAGTTTTGTTCCATTTGGACTTCGTCTGAAAAAGGGTTAAAAACACGGAAAAAACAGAAACTGGCACTTGGCACTGAGTTAATAGGTTAGTCCCAAAAAAGACATAAAATAGCATATTCATGCATATAAAACATCCAAAGTTGACAAGATAATAGCATGGAACCATAAAAAATTATAGATACGTTGGAGACGTATCAGTAGTCCAGTAACCCAAGCTCCAGCTGCATGTTCCAAATCTCGCATGAGTCGAGGCTTCAACCCTTGTAGGACAAGGCCATTCACTTGCTCAGCTTGATCATTAGTTTGGGGGTGCGCGACAGACGCGTAATCAACTCGACTGCCTTGGGCGGAGAAAAAGTATATCAATTCTTCTGAGTCGAAATTGGAACCATTGTCTTTGATAATAATGTGGGGCACTCCATATCGGAATGTTATTTCCTTTATGAACTTGATATCATTGCGTGAATCCAGCTTTTTCACAAGTTTGGCTTCAATCCACTTGGTGAACTTGTCGACTGCCACAATCAAATGTGTGAACCCACTCTAGCCCGTTCGAAAAGGACCGACCATATCGAGACCCCACACAACGAACGGCTAGACAAGTGGAATAGTCTTCAAAGCAGGCGCTAGTTTATGTGACAAATTTGAGTAAAACTGGTATCCTTCGCAACGATCCACAATTTCCTTGGCCATTTCATTAGTGCGTGGCCAGAAAAAGCCAGCTCGGTATGCTTTGGCAACAATTGTCCGAGAGGACACATGATGACCACAGGTACCCGAGTGGATTTCATCTAGAATCATTCGTCCTTCTTCACGAGAGATGCACGCTGAGCTACGTGAGTCACACTTTCTCTGAAAAGTTGTCCGTCCATTAGAATGAACGCTCTGGATGTGCGGAAAATCTGTCAAGCTTCGACCTCGTCTTCTGGGAGTTCTTGCCTCATTATATATGCAATGTATGGCACCGTCCAATCAGGCGTAATGACTAGAATCACCATGACCAGGTCAATAATTGCTGGAACATCAACCTATGTCGGGTTGGAAGTGCTTATCGCTTGTGGGGGCTCTTCCGTGAAGGTATCCTTCTTGTACTGAAGGACAATGTAAGTGTTACAGAAACACGTTGCTCGGTACAGGTTTCCGAGTGGATCCAATCTTGGCTAGGTCATCAACTGCTTGATTCTTCACTCGGGGAATTGATGGAGTTCCAAACCTTCAAACTTTTTCTCAAGCTTTCTCACTACATTGAAATACCCGGTCATGGCAGGGTTCCTGACCTCCCACTCCTTCATCACTTGATTGACCACCAAATCCGAGTCACCGTAAACCATCAGGCGCCGGACGCCGAGTGAAATTGCCATACGTAACCCATAGAGGAGTGCCTCGTATTCGACTTCATTATTGGAGGAATCAAAGTGAATCTGGAGAACCTAGTTGATCTTGTCACCTTTTGGAGATACCAAAACTACGCAGGCACTAGACCCGTTCTACATTTTAGAACCATCAAAGAACATGGTCCAGTGTGTTGAGTGAATTTGAGTCCGTTGTTGTTGTTCCACCCACTCGGCCATGCAATCAGCAAGCGCTTGAGACTTGATTGCCTTTTTGCTTCGAATTTGATATCGAAATATAGGAGTTCAACGGCCCACTTGGCTACTCGAACAGTCGCGTCTCGGTTGTTGAGGATCTCAGACAACAGAGCATCACTGACGACTGAGACTAAATGATCTTGAAAGTAGTGTGCCACCTTCTTCGCTGATAAATATATGCCATAGAGGACCTTCTGATAATGGGGGTACCTTTGCTTCGAAGGAGTTAACACTTCAGAAATATAGTATACTTGACGTTGGACTTTGTAAGTCTTGCCCTCTTCTTCACGCTCGACAGTTAGAACTGTGCTAACGACTTGATTTGTAGTTGCGATGTATAAGAGCAGGGGTTCTTTGTTGTGCGGAGCAGCAAGCACCGGCTGCGTGGAAAGTAGGGCTTTTAGCTCAACAAACGTTGCTTCTACCTCATCATTCCACTCGAACACATCAGACTTCTTCATGAGTTAGTATAAAGGCAATGCCTTCTCACCAAGACGAGAAATAAACCTACTCAACGCCGCCAGGAAGCCTGTGAGCCTCTCAATATCATGCACATGCACAGGGCTTTTTATTCGGACGATGGCGCCGATCTTCTCGGGGTTGACGTCGATCCCACATTCGGAAACGAGGAAACTGAGTAATTTCCCGCCAGGAAATCCAAAAGTGCACTTAGCTGGATTCAACTTGATATCATATTTTCTTAGATTGGTGAATGTTTCTACAAAGTCAGTCAGCAGGTCGGAACCTTTGTGACACTTGACTACGATATCATCCATATAGGCTTCGACATTCCGACTGATTTAATCAAGCAGGCACTTCTGAATCATACGCATGAAAGTAGCGCCCGCATTTCTCAAACCAAAAGGCATGGTGATATAGCATAAACACCCGAAAGGGGTGATGAAGGTCATTTTTATTTCATCTGGACCAAACTGATGGATCCGATAGTAACCAGAGTATGCATCAAGAAAAGATAAGCGCTCACACCCCGCAGTCGAATCGACAATTTGATCGATGCGGGGAGCGGAAAGTGATCTTTCGGGCAGAACTTAGTGATATGCTTGAAATCGATACACATACGAAGAGACCTGTCCTTCTTGGGGACAATGGCGGCGTTTGTGAGCCACTCGGAGTGGTAAACCTCGCGTATGAACTTCGCCTCCAAGAGTCGAGCCACCTCCTCGCTGATTTCTTTTTGTTTCTCTTTGCGGACCGACCCAAATGCTCTTTGACTCTCTTTGCCTTTGGATCCACACTCAGTCGATGCTCAGCCAGTTCCCTAGGTACACCCGGCATGTCAGCAGGATTCCATGCAAAGATGTCCCAATTTTCATGAAGGAACTATATGAGCTCGGCTTCATATTTGATATCGACTGTTGTCGATATGTTGGTCGGGACAGCATTAGGAGCCGTCGAGTGGATGTTCACTTTTTTTACTTCACTCGCCGAATGAAAAGCAGACTCAGAAGCAGGCTTCTTGGAGCGCATCAGATCGGTAGGATCAGTGTTCTTCCGGTATTCCTCGAGCTCAACCAAAGCCATCTGCTGATCGGTGATCTTGGAGCCTTGTTGTAGGCATTCCCTTTGTCGATTGCCTGTGACTGTGATGACACCCTTGGCCCCTGGCATCTTCATATTGAGATAAACATAACATGGGCATGCCATGAAACGGGCATAAGCTGGGTGACCATGGATGGCATGATACACACTCTAAAAGTACACAACTTCGAACGTTAGTTTCTCCTTGCGAAAGTTCTTGTCTATGCCCAATACCACATCCAGCGCAATCTGGCCGAGTGACTTGGCCTTTTTCCCACGGATGACTCCGTGGAACTGCATATTGCTTTCGTTGAGTCGGGACATCAGAATGCCCATTCCCTTAAGGGTATATGCATACAGAATGTTCAAACCACTCCCTCCATCCATCAAAACCTTGCGAAGACGAACACCTCCCACAACTGGGCCTACCACCAAAGCTTGTCGACCAGGGGTAGTAGGGTGATCCGATTGATCAAATGTTATGGGGGCTTGAGACCACTTGAGGTATGATGAGGTGGGAGGAACTGACATGTTGACCTCTCTATTTATCACCTTCAACCGACTTTTGCTATCTACATCAGCAAAAGTCATCAGAGTAGCATTGACTTCTGGGAAATCATCGTTATCTTCTACATCCTCCTTCTTAGGATTTTTCTCACTCGGCCGATCTTCTTAGAATTGTTGGATCAACAACATGCACTAGCAAGTAGTATGTTTGGGCAATATCAAATTGTCGTCTTCATCTTTCTTCGTGTGGATTGCACACGGTAAATCCAGGACATCTGACTGATTCTTCAACTTTTTGGGAGGAAATTGCCCTTTGGGCTTTCCCGTATTCTTTCCTTGTGCCGCCAGGGCGACCGCTTCTGTCGCAGCGGAACCATCAGCCTTGCGCTTCTGCTTCCGATTGGAATTGCCTCCTGCTTTTCCCTTACTGCAGCGGAGGTGGTCCTCTTCTTCACCATTGGTGTATCAGGTGGAAATCTCCATCATCTTGCTCATGGATATGCCACCTGTTCGATCAAACTTTAGATATTGTTCCTTGTACCTGACACCAGCCTTGAAAGCGCAAACTACTTGGTGCTCAGAAACCATTTTCACCATGTGATGAAGGGTGGTCCAACGCTGCATATAATATCTCAAGGACTCATTCGGCTTCTACAAACAATGATGTAACTCAGACAAACCATCACGGCGTTTGCATGTGCCCTCGAACATTTTGATGAACACTCGGGCGAGGTCCTTCCAGCAATAGATGCTAGAAGGAGCCAACTGATTCAGCCACGCCCTCGACGAACCATCCAACATCAGAGAAAAATGCTTCATGGCAACATTGTCGTTTCCTCCGCCAATCTGCACTGCCACTCGGTAATCATCAAGCCATGTTTCAGGCTTTGATTCTCGTGTAAATTTACTTACTCCAGCCGCCAACCTGAAGTTGGGGGAATATCAGCAGATCGAATCACTCTATTGAAACACTCGGGGCCGGAGAGCACGGTGCCGGTTCCACTCGGACGATCTTTGTCAAAACCATCTCTGTGAGCTCTGCCCCAGTCAATCCGCCTCTACGCGAGTACGTTCCTCGCATCGAACCCAGGACACCGCTCATCATCAAACGAGCGTGTATCGTCATAGTGCCGGGACACATATGAACCACTCCGCGGGGGAGAATGCACCCGACGTCGGTCATCGCAGTGCTAACGGGGAGCAAACTGATTTTGCGCGTGATCTCTCTGCTAATCCTCTGAGTAACCTCCGCCTCTACGACGCTGAGGCGGCCCTGGACTATAAACCGAACAAATTGTATCTACCCTGGGTGAATTATTGTACAATCTATTGAGTTACTGTGATAAAGCCGAGTATTGTTGCTGCACTGTTTGAAGCCATGTACGGATCTACTCTAAGCCTCTGTCAGCCTGTGAGTTTGACGGCTGAATAGAATCTGCTATCTTACCGGCAACTGCAACATTTAGAATCAGAGTACGAAATACATCGACATTGTTTTGTGGTCTACTCAGAAACAGTTGTTGCTGACATCGACTAGAAACTGGAGGACGCTGGCGGGCGTGTCCATTCAACGGCTCTCCAGCCTCTCGTCCGGCACGACCGAACCCAGGCAGGCTCTCCATAGAACCCGCCATGAACACCTCAGCTGTAGGATAGCAGCTCTCACACTCAGAAGGGACATCAGACTAATCTGACGTCGAGTCGAAGGCGTTGCGAAGTGATTCGGTGGGCTCTATTACCGCAATCTGTGGAGACGACGCCTGGCGAGCCACCGCATGCTTCACCAATCGCTGGAGTCGCGAGCGGCCGGATTGCTTGTGGCGATGAGCAGTGGGAAGAACAGTCGACACTGGGGTTGATGGCTGCCAAAGGAGAATGTTGTAGGAACTTGCACGGAAGTGCGTTGCCCCGCGGACCGGGAGCACCTAAACGTCGAGAGGAACCTCGTGAAGCCATGCCGAATCATCGGCAACGAAGACGAGCGCGTCGAGATGGATCTCGCGGCCCAAGAACAAATCACCGCTGGAAGACCTGACGAAGAATGAAAATCGCAAACTTGTCGGGAGTCTTCTTAGATGCCTGTCCCATGGTGGGCGCCAACTGTCGTGGGAATAAACCTGACAATAGAGGTGATGGGTACGAAAGGAGAGGGCAGAGTCCTAGCTATGCCAAGCTTGTACACACGATGAATGAGTTCACGCCCCTCTCGTGGAGGTAACAACCCTAAGTCTCAGTGCTCAGGAGCTCTTGTCGTGTGGAGTGTGTGTTACAAGGGGTGCGAATCCTTGTGCCAGAAGGGAGGGGTGGCTTATATAGAGTGTGCTACCCCTCATCAAGGCCCAGGAAACCAAGGGTTCGAGTAATAAAGACAAAGGCGTGCGTTACTGATAACGTATGTAATAAATGTTACTTATGATGAATAGTCGAATGCCTTCTCTTTGGCCTCCCTAGAGTGACTTCAGAACTTCTGTGGTCAACTGGTTTCTTATACTTCCGAGTGGAAGTCTTTTATCGAGTGGAAAGAGAAAGTCTCCGAGTGGATGCTCTACCGAGTGACCCATGGCGAGTCAGTCGGAATATTCCTTGAAATCTTTAAGTCTTTAATGTTGTGCCCTTGTGTAGGACATGTAGGTCAGGCCTATGACCCTACCCTAGGTACATATCACCA
Source organism: Hordeum vulgare subsp. vulgare (assembly GCF_904849725.1). NCBI lineage: Eukaryota > Viridiplantae > Streptophyta > Magnoliopsida > Poales > Poaceae > Hordeum > Hordeum vulgare. The sequence continues at coordinate 136,465,310 of NC_058521.1, forward strand.
TCAAACCCAACAAGGAGCATAAGGAATCGATATGCGGTTTTCAACAAGGTATTCTCTGCAAGTTTTGTAATATAGTTTTAATGATACTTCTTATAGTGATTCAAATTCTCTTGAGGACACACATAACTATTGTGAAGTTACTTTCATCATGATTCATCAACTTCACGTTCATTGCCTTGATAAGTGTTATGCAGGTGGACCGGAACTATGTTTTTTTGCTATCAACACATGTTTATTTACGTGTAATATTTATGTGTATTATGGGTGTGCATGGATTGCATCGATTTGAGGGTTTGCATTAGATGAGTGTGGACGCACGATAACCAATTTGAGAGGTCGTCTCGCACTATCCCCGCTCGTGTTTAGGGGTCATATTTTGTATATACGGTTGTAGATGCCCTTATATCATACGGTTTCCTGAATCACATGCCCCTAGGATCTTTACAAATAACAATCGACTTTCCTAACAAATCATTAAACATAGGTGAGCCAGTAACGAGTTCTTAGGTTAAGAAAGATTGGAACAAATAATGATTCTCGAAACAAGCTCGCGCCCCATTTCCTAGATAAGGACATATTAAAGTAGACAGACGAAGGATACATGTCGGTGAAGAATCCGTATTACAAAGAAAATCTCAAACAATCGGAAAGCATAAACATGTGCCTAAGATGCCTAAATCTAACAAAGGTAGCCCTAAATACAATGCCACAACACACCCTAAGACATCTAAGCTCCACATTAGCGCCCTCGTGAGGGGAAATGACGCTAAGCATCACGTTTGGAGATTTTGGGATGAACATGGGTCTTCGCCCAAAACCTTGCATGGAGAGGAGAACCACAACAATGTCCTCAACTAGATAGCTGTTGGAAATATGCCCTAGAGGCAATAATAAAATAGTTATTATTATATTTCCTGTTTCAACATAATTGTTTATTATTCATGTTATAATTGTATTGAATGGAAACATAAATACATGTGTGGATACATAGACAAAATTATGTCCCTAGTAAGCCTTTAGTTGACTAGCCTATTGATCAAGGATGATTAAGGTTTCCTAACCATAGACAAGTGTTGTCACTTGATGAAGGGATCACATCATTGGGAGAATGATGTGATGGACAAGACCCAAACTATAAACGTAGCATGTGATCTTGTCATTTTGTTGCTATTGTTTTCTGCATGTCAAGTATTCATTCCTATGACCATGAGATCATGTAACTCACTGACACCGGAGGAATGCCTTGTGTGTATCAAACGTCGCAACATTACTGGGTGACTATAAAGGGACTCTACAAGCATCTCCGAAGCTATCCGTTCAGTTAGCATGGATCAAGACTGGGATTTGTCACTCCGTATGACATAGGGGTATCTCAGGGCCCACTCAGGAATACAACATCACATACAAGCCTTGCAAGCAATGTGACTAAAGAGTTAGTCACGGGATCTTATATTACGGAACGAGTAAAGGGACTTGACGGTAACGATATTGAAATAGGTATGGGGATACCGACGATCAAATCTCGGCAAGTAACATACCGAAGGACAAAGGGAATGATATACGGGATTGTTTGAATCCTTGACATAGAGGTTCAACCGATAAGATCTTCATAGAATATGTAGGACCCAATATGGACATCCAGGTCCCACTATTGGATATCGACCGAGGGAGTGTCTCAGGTCATGTCTACATTGGTCTCGAACCCGCAGGGTCTGCACACTTAAGGTTCAGTGACGTTTCGTTATAGTTGAGTTATAGGTGCTGGTTACCGAAGTTTTGTTAGGAGTCTCGGATGAGATACCGGACATCACGAGGGTTTCCGGAATGGTCCGGAGACGAAGATTGATATATAGGATTGTTGCATTTGGCTTCCGGAAAGATTTCGGACATTTCCGGTAAAGTACCGGGAGTGACGAATGGGTTCCGGGGTTTTACCGGGAGGGGCCACCCACCCGGGAGAGACCTAATAGGCCCATGGGTGGCACACCAGCCCTTAGTGGGTTGGTGAGGCCAGCCCAATAGGGCTATTTCGGCCAAGGAGAAAAACAAGGGCAAAAGGGAAAAAAGAGGAGGTGGGAAGGAAGGAAGGGACTCCTCCTTCCAAACCGAAGTGGAGGAGGATTCCTCCCTCCCCTCTCGACCGAAGCCCTCCTACTTGGAGTAGGAGGCAAGCCTCCACCCCTTGGTTCCTCCACCCCTTGTCACGCCGTGAGAGAACTCATCTAGTTCCCCGTCTCTCTTGCTGGATCAAGAAGACGGAGATCGTCATCGAGCTGTACGTGTGCTAAACGTGGAGGTGCCGTACGTTCGGTACTAGATCGGGACGGATCGTGGGATGGCGCCGATTTGGATCGCGAATACGTTCCACTACATCAACCGCGTTTCTTAACGCTTCCCGCTTAGCGATTTACAAGGGTATGTAGATCTAGTCTCCCTCTCGTAGATGATCATCACCATGATAGGTCTTCGTGTGCGTAGGAAATTTTTTGTTTCCCGTGCAACGTTCCTCAACAATAGCGACACCGCAGATGACGTCATTGTCAGCACCAAAGCATGGAATTTTCTCTCTGCGGGTCACCCGTCTCCCCTCGAGGCACCCAGGAAAACCGTGACGAGTACATGTCTTCCAAACTTGATCTGGGCAACGCCCTCCCAACGACAGAGTGCAAGATCGAGCAGCCGCCATTACATGCCTCACCGCCGACATGACCGAGAGGCATAGCCACCACCGCCACCATGATGCCCGCCTAGGCTCCCACCACTGCCAACAATCTACATCACAACACACCAACCATGGTGGGAACAGAGAGAAGCACCTCTGCCCAGTCATTGCAAGACATCAACCATTGGGTCTAGGCCAACGCCTCCACGGTACGTGGTGTCCATGCCTGCATCGCCATTCAGCCCCGATGGGCTAGGGGAGGGGGACACAACTAACCGCTCGCTGACGGTTGCCTTTGCGCAAGCCCCGGTCCAAGCCTCTAATCGTGGCCTAGGCGATCTTGCACGGCACCACGCTCGTGGACATCAGCACCGCCAACAACACATCCTTGGCACGGGGAGCACGATGTGGATGCCACTACTGAGAGATGCAAGGGAAGCATGTTGTGGAGGCTTGTACCCGCACGGACAAGTCGGTCCATAAACGTGCAAGTCGCCAAACGTCATACATGATCTATGACCTGAACTATGCCGACCGTCCTAGGCAGCTCGATCACCGACAACCTACATCATACCACCGCTACCACAGTCGTGCCGCCCCAACCATCGCCACGTGCCGACCGAACAATCATGCCCATCTCCCCCATCCACCAAGGATCGGATATATAGGAAGGGGATGAGATCCACCACACTATTGACAAAGATAGGGATGTAGATTCAGGCTGAAATCTCGCCAGAGCCACCGCCAGCTCGTCCCTCTAACACACACTCGTGCAACGACCATGTCGAACCGCTACCAACACCCCGCATCGCCCCGCCATGGCTGGCGGCCACAAACAACGCAACACGCCTCCACTATCTCCAACCTACCGAATCAGTAGATGCCGCCCTGGGTTAGGCTGGTCGACATGCGAGTGTATGACCCTGCAACCAGAGTCGTCGAGTAGGCTCGACCTGACACCAAGATGGGACACCCACGATGCTCGCAACCATTGCGAGAGAAGGAACGTCCCCGTCGCCGCCTACGCCATGTGGCATTTGGTCGGCGACACCACTTACTTCTACGAGGGAGGGAAACCATGAGAGGCGACGATAGGTTGCCTCCCGGGGTTGTCCGCGAGAGCGACTTGGGAGGGTTTCGTTGTTTTTTTTTAAATCGCTCGCAAGTACTCCAGACCAAACAAAAAAGAAAAAACTTTAAAATAAGCTGGTTGATTTCTGGGTCGTGTAAACCGCCTCGTACTCACGCCGCGTGCCCTCGTGGTGCCTACAAACCGCCCACGACCATGCCCCACTTCCTTATCCTTTCCCCTTTCTTCTTCGCCGCACTCTGCCATGGATTTTTCCTCTTTCTTCTCCGTGTCATTCTCTTGCATGCCCAAGCCCCTCCATTCTTTTTCACGTGCTTTGTCGTTGCTTCCGTGCTCCACCTTGTTGTCGTCGTCGTGCTGCAATGGAGGAACATGCATGATGTATCTCCGCTGCAACAGCTGCGTCGCAACATCCGTGGTCACCGCCGCATAGCACCATTCATCACCGTCGCATGCGCCCGATGGTGTTGTAGTGGAGCACTCGTTGCGGCCAAGAGCTGCTATGCAAGGCCCCGAGCTGCAATGAAGCTTCACCGGCAGCTGCAATGGAGCTTCAACAGCGACACCCGGAGTTGCGATGGAACTAGCGGTGTTACAATGCAGCTTGAGGGGCGGTAGGCTCCAATAACGGAGCATCATTGCACTTTTTGATGAGGGAGCTCGAGGATCCTGCTGCGAGCATGTGACGCTGTGTCCCCACGGCGAGCGGTCGTTGCTCGCGTTAACCCGATCAAATGTCTTTCTCGGAATGCATCTAATGACTGACGACCTGATTGATTTTTTAAAAAATTAGTCGGTTGATCCGTAGCAGCCGTCAACAAAAAATGATGTGAGGTTGATTTAAAATGTAACGGAATCAACTGTCTTTTTTTGTACTCTATAGAGGATTCAGGCGACTGCTAGCGGTAGCAGCCCTTGTATCGTGCGTTCGGCGCAGATTTGCTGGTCGTACGTACCGTGGACAAGTTTTTGGGAGCTGTAGGGATGGCATGAGCTGTGCACACACTAATAAATGGCAGGGAACCAAGTTGTTTAAGATTTGGCGCACGTGTGGCATGTGCTTCTTCCCCGTCCACTCACATTATATACGCACACGCCTCCTCGACTCCCCACACCCAAAATAAGATCACATTTTTTTGCTCTTCCCTTCTCCTCCAATTCAAGGGAGACGGGGCAGCCATGGACGCCGCCACGAGCACGGGCATGGAGGAGCTGTCATGGTGCGCTCGGTGCGCCGGCCTGGCATTCCTTGTCTTCTCCGTGTGCGTGGTGGCGCTAGGCGCGGCGCTCTTCCTCGCCCGCCGGTGGCCGTGGTGTAGCTGCCACGTCTGCCGCTCGTACCTCACGGGGTCGTGGGCGCGGGACTTCACCAACCTCGGCGACTGGTACGCGCACCTGCTCCGCTGCTCCCCGACCGGCACCGTCGCCGTCCACGTCCTCGGCTGCACCATCACCGCCAACCCGGCCAACGTCGAGCACATGCTGCACACCCGCTTCGACAACTTCCCCAAGGGAAAGCCCTTCTCCGCCGTCCTCGGCGACCTCCTCGGCGGCGGCATCTTCAACGTCGACGGCGCTGCCTGGCGTCACCAGCGCAAGATGGCCAGCCTCGAGCTCGGCAGCGTCGCGGTGCGCTCCTACGCCTACGGGATCGTCGCCGAGGAAGTAGAGGCGCGCCTCCTGCCACTGCTCGCCGACGCCGCCGACAATGGCAGGGTTATCGACCTCCAGGACGTGTTCCGGCGCTTCGCCTTCGACACCATCTGCAAGATCTCCTTCGGGCTAGACCCGGGATGCCTCGAGCTCGACATGCCCATGTCCAAGCTCGCCGCCGCGTTCGACACCGCTTCGCGGCTGTCCGCCATGCGCGGCGCGGCGGCGTCGCCGCTGGTGTGGAGGGTGAAGCGGCTGCTGAACGTCGGCTCCGAGAGGGAGCTCAGGAAGTCCATCCGCCTCGTCGACGAGCTCGCGGCGGCCATGATAAGGCAGCGCCGGAAGCTGGGCGTCGCCGGGAGCCATGACCTCCTGTCTCGGTTCATGGCCTCGGAGGCGCACGGCACTGCCGTCGATGATAAGTACCTCCGCGACATCGTGGTCAGCTTCCTCCTCGCTGGACGCGACACGGTGTCCTCCGCGCTCACCACCATCTTCATGCTGCTGTCCAAGAACCCCGCGGTGGCGGCCGGCATGCGCGCGGAGGCCGCCGCCAGCGAGAAGACAAGGATGGCGTCAAAGACCACGTACGAGCACCTCAAGTCCCTCCACTACACCCACGCGGTGCTGTACGAGAACATGCGGTTGTTCCCGCCGGTGCAGTTCGACTCCAAGTTCTGCGCCGCGGACGACGTGCTCCCGGACGGCACGTACGTGACCGCCGGGGCGCGCGTGATGTACCACCCCTACGCGATGGGGCGCATGCCGCGCATTTGGGGCGACGACTGCGAGAAGTTCCGGCCGGAGCGGTGGCTGACAGGCACCGGCGGGACGTTCGTGCCGGAGAGCCTGTACAGGTACCCGGTGTTCCAGGCTGGGCTCCGCGTGTGCCTCGGCAAGGAGCTCGCCGTGATGGAGATGAAGGCGGTGAGCGTGGCGGTGGTGAAGCAGTTCGACGTGGAAGTGGTTGGGGAACAGGGTGCCGCACCCAGGTTCGCGCCGGGGCTGACAGCATCCATCAGCGGCGGGCTCCCGGTGAGGGTCAGGCGCGTCTAGAGACATATTGAGTACTCCAGTAGCTAGACTCTGTTTCTGTACTGTACATAGGGAAATTATAAGAGCAGAAATTAATGAGAAGGGAAGTCGTTTGTGACGACAAAATAAGAGGAGAAATTTCTTCATATTCCATCTGTCTCCACAAAAGAAGATACAATTGGTGGTTAATTATTCTTCCAATTGATGCAGGTAGTTAAGAACTTAAGACTTGAAACCAGAGATAAATAACACATTAAAATGTGGATTAAACTATGTAACTCTTCACTAAGCACCACGGGAGTTCCCTACATAATTTAGCACCTTGACATGATTAATCTCCTTTCAGAAAACATCCACCGTTAGGCTGGTTGTAATGAGGAGTACGATATACTAGTATCATGCATATGATACTAGTGTATGATACTACATTCGTAATGCATAGTATCATGTGTTAGGCTGGTCGTAATGGTAGTATCATAGGTAGTATCATGCATGCCAACTAGGCAATTTTGATGAGGTATTATAGAATTAAATGAAGAAAGAGAGAGTTGAGTATCATATTATGATACCGTATCATATTAAATGGTGTGCTACTATGTGTCATGCATGACAATAAATAATATATCTTATGATACCAACATATAAGACTATGCATTACCGGTGTAGTATCATACACTAGTATCATATGCATGATACTACTATATGATACTCCCCATTACAACCAGCATTAGTATCATAGAACAGTTCATTTATTATCATGCATGAGACATAATAGCACAACATTTAATATGATAAGGTATCATAATAGAGCCTTAAAACAAGGGTCGAGGTTTAGCTCCATGGTATCATACTTTCTTAGTTTCTAAGTTTTTTTTAAAGTTTTATTAGGAGACTACATATGAAACAAAGTAAATGAATCTATTATCTAAAATATATTTATATACATACGTATGTAGTATTTTAATGAAACCTTCAAAAAATTTAGATTTAAAAACGAAGAGAGTAGTTTAGATGCATGCAGACATTAGCCTTTCAGTGCAGCCTGGACGAAGAAATTGAGACTTTTATTTTCGTTTTTACTTCTTTAATTCAAAATTACTTATCGCATAAATGTATAAAAATGAATGTATATAAAATTAAAATACATCTAGATACATTTATTTTAATGATAAAAAATTTAAGACGAAGGAAGTTTTTGCAAAGAGGGCATAATGAACATTTGATCCAAGAAGATTATGGATGCCCTGTCGTGCCTGGTTGTTTTGCCGGGAGGAAACAAGGAACCGGGCCCTGCATGCAGCGAGCCTCCCGTGTGGCAGTATTTCGATTTTTACCCGAAAAGAGTGCCGACCACGGAGGTTGATGGGCAAGGTACGTCCATGGATCGCGATTACTCTTGCATTCCAGGGCCAGTTCGTAGGCCAGGCACACTAATCACGTCGAACTCCATCTGGTTGGGTTTGCAAGTAATAATGCTAAACGTACATAAATTTACAAAGGTTTTGCAGACAATCAGATTTTGATTAGAGGTTAAGAGAAATGGTCGATGCATCATCTTTTTGAAAATTATTAGGAAGAAAAAATTCTAATCAGCATGTAACTATGTGTAAATCTTTATATGTTTAGCATTTTTGGTTTGTAAGAGAAAGATGATTTGTAGCAGGGCGCATAACGTTTGTGTCACGACTCGTAGATTTGGTTGGTTAGGGACATGCATGCATTTAGCCGTTGGAATATTTACACATATGTCTTAAATTATGGTTCCCCAAACGAACACCTCACTATGACTCTTTAATTCATACATTACATGTAACGTGACACCTAATCTTGAACGAAGCTCGTTCGGTTTCGTCATGTCAATGTCCAACGGCCGATTCCATTCCTTGAAATGTTGGTGCGATCACGAATGAGATAGAATAATATATGGGACACGTGATGCTTCGATGGACTCGAGGTGCCACTGTCTTTCATGCCTTGTTTTTCATCGTTGTAGCATGTGGTATGCACAGCGCCAGTTGATGTCAGGTCAACGATGGATTGGTCGTGGTCGGAGCCTCACATGTCCAATCACGACACCGTTGAGGCACCCAGGGTTGCCGGCCACCCGTATCAACGCCGAAGAGTGAGACTCCGCCACACTGGCGTTTGGAACGAGGGCTTTCGTGGCCTCCCGCGCCCTCCACGGGCACATCATGCAATGTGATACTTCAACGTGGACGGGCCATGGAAGCCCCCACGCGCCAATGAAGGAGATGTGTGTTCACCACGACATTTGGGCACGAGGCGAACCACATCGCCTCCTGCGAGGCAGAGGCGACGCGCCTCGTGCCGGATTCAAGCGTCATTTGGACGAACGCTACATATTCTTATCAAATTGAGTCCGGCCGTTGTTGGGCATTCTCCTAGCGGGCACTGGAATCACAATGCAGACGACCATCTACTCCTCGGGCCCGATTGGATCATGTCTCAGTCCGCATATCACGTGACGAAGGATTCGATCCACTGCCCGCCATGCTGGAGAAGGTCGAAGATCATCGAAAGGGAGCTTGGCAACATAGTGCAGTGGAGTGAGGTGGTCATGGTTTGATCCAAGGAACGGATATGGACGAATGTACGTGGTAGTGTAGGCAAGCGTGGGCCGGATCCGGTGTGACGGCCTCCCCATATCTGCCCAGCTTTGGGCTGGATACGAAGGTGTCGATGAGTCCGGACGTTTAGGGACGTATAAGACCTCTATGTCGGCCGAACGTATAAAATTACTTTGAGGCCCTTGATTATAGATGTCCTTACTACCTCTGTCCTCGTTACGAATCCCTTGTTGAACAACCACGCCCAACGTTTTTGTTCGAGAAATTAACATCCCAATAAAAGATTAAAAAAGCTTGAATTTTTTCATGGACAATGTGTTCCGCATGATCATGTGAAAATTTGTTTTAAAGAATTTAGATTTTTAGGCTCTATATAACTTTTTTTTGGCCCAACAGGAAAAAAGGTGAGCCTACTTTGAAAATATGTATTTGTATTTTTTATGTATGCCACGCGGGAAAGTATAATGTTATAAAAAAAATCCTATACATGTGTATGTATGTTCACAAAACAATTCGATTTTTCTTGGGCTGTAAAAAGGTGTATTATGAAAAACGTCCACCATAGTGGTGGACCACCATTATCATTTTTGATAGTTCGATGGTGATTTTAACTAGTAAAACATAAGTTATATGTAAAATATATCATTGTGGACTACATTTAATGAGTCTAACAATATTTTTTTATGACATGCATTAACATTTGGCTTGTCAGATATATGATTAAACTTTCATCAAAAAATATGACGTGGACTAAAAACTCAGAGTGAGGTAGTAATTATGTTATTAGTGGGTCCATGTGTAATTTTGGACTGAGACTGCAAGCTAAACCCACTTAACCTGTTTTTTACTATTAATATTGGATCTATTATATCTTTTGAGCAGAAAGTCCAATTTATATTCCTTTGCATATTCATGTTTCTTGTGACGAGGTCTTTGAAACAAGACCATGTTGGAAATATGCCCTAGAGGTAATGATAAAATGATTATAATTATATTTCCTATTTCAAGATAATCGTTTATTATCCATGCTATAATTGTATTGAATGAAAGCATAGATACATGTGTGGATATATAGACAAAACAATGTCCCTAGCAAGTCTCTAGTTGGTTAGCCAGTTGATCAAGGATGGTTAAGGTTTCCTGACCATATGCAAGTGTTGTCTCTTGATAACTGGATCACATCATTAGGAGAATCATGTGATGGCCTAGATCCAAACTATAAACATAGCATGTGATCGTGTCATTTTGTTGCTATTGTTTTATGTGTGTCAAGTGTTCATTCCTATGACCATGAGATCATGTAACTCATTGACACCGGAGGAATACCTTGTGTGTATCAAACGTCACAACGTTACTGGGTGACTATAAAGGTGCTCTACAGGTATCTCCGAAGGTGTCCGTTGAGTTAGTATGGATCAATACTGGGATTTGTCACTCCGTGTGATGGAGAGGTATCTCTGGGCCCACTCGGTAATACAACATCATATACAAGCCTTGCAAGCAATGTGACTCAAGTGTAAGTCATGGGATCTTGTATTACGGAACGAGCAAAGAGACTTGCCGGTAACGAGATTCAAATAGGTATCGGGATACCAACGATCAAATCTCGGGCAAGTAACATACCGAAGGACAAAGGGAATGTTATGCAGGATTATATGAATCCTTGGCACAGAGGTTCAACCGATAAGATCTTCGTAGAATATGTAGGATCTAATATGGACATCCAGGTCCCGCTATTGGATATTGACCGAGGAGTGTCTCGGGTCATGTCTACATAGTTCTCGAACCTGCAGGGTCTGCACACTTAAGGTTCGATGATGTTTTAGTATAGTTGAGTTATATGTGTTGGTGACCGAAGGTTGTTCGGAGTCCCGGATGTCACGAGGGTTTCCGGAATAGTCCAGAAATGAAGATTGATATATAGCATGGTTTCATTTGGTCACCGAAAAGATTTTGGGCATTACCGGGAGTGTACCGGGAGTGACGAATGGGTTCCAGATATTCACCAGGAGGGACCCACCCACCCGGGAGTGAGCCAGTAGCCTTAGGGTGGCGCACCATCCCTTAGTGGGCTGGTGAGGCCAGCCCAAGAGGGCTATGGCGCCACAAGGAGAAAATACCAAAGGAAAGGAAAAAAGGAAAGAGGGAGGTGGGAAGGAAGGAGTGGACTCCTTCCCCCAAACCGGATTGGGATGGGAGTCCACCTCCTCCCCTTCGGCCGGAGCCCTTGGGGATCCCTTGAGCCCCAAGGCTAGCCCCTCCCCTCCTCCTATATATATTGGTGGTTTTAGGGCTTTTGAGACATAACTTTGCAACGTGAAACTCAAACCTATACCACGTAGTTCTTCCTATAGATCGGATTTCTGCGGAGCTCAGGCGGAGCCCTCCAGGAGTAGATCATCACCACCACCGGCGCGCCGTCACGCTGACGGAGAACTCATCTACTTCCCTGCCTCTCTTGCTGGATCAAGAAGGCAGAGATCGTCATCGAGTTGTACGTGTGCTGACCGCGGAGGTGTCGTCCGTTCAGCGCTAGATCGGAATGGGTCGTGGGACGGATCATGGGACGACAGTGATTTGAATCACGAAGATGTACCACTACATCAATCGTGTTTCTTAACGCTTCCCACTTAGCGATCTACAAGGGTATGTGGATCCAATTTCCCTCTCGTAGATGAACATCACCATGATAGGTCGTCGTGTGCGTAGGAATTTTTTTGTTTCCCATGCAACGTTCCCAAACAGTGGCATTATGAGCTAGGTTCATGCGTAGATGTAATCTCGAGTAGAATACAAAAGTTTTTGTGGGTGTTGATATTCGATATGCTGCCCTCCTTAGTCTTTTCTCGATTCGGCGGTATTGTTGGATTGAAGCGCCCCGGACCGACATTACTCGCACGCTTACGAGAGACTGGTTTCATCGACCAACATGCAACTCGTTGCATAAAGATGACTGGCGGGTGCCTGTTTCTTCAACTTTAGTTGAATTGGTTTTGACCGAGGCGGTCCTCGGAGAGAGGTTAAATAGCAATTTGCACATCACCGTTGTGGTTTTTGCGTAAGTAAGATGCGATCATACTAGATACCCATAGCAGCCATGTAAAACATGCAACAACAAATTAGAGGACGTCTAACTTGTTTTTGCAGGGTATGCTTGTGATGTGATATGGCCAAAGACATGATGTAATATATTGGATGTATGAGATGATCATGTTGTAATAGTTAATATCGACTTGCACGTCGATGCTACGGCAACCGGCAGGAGCCATAGGGTTGTCTTTAAACTAACATTTGTGTTTGCAGATGCGTTTACTATATTGCTAGGTTGTAGCTTTAGTAGTAATAGCATAGATAGCACGAAAACCTCGATGGCGGCACGATGATGGACATCATGGTGTGGCGCCGGTGACAAGAAGACCATGCCGGTGCTTTGGTGATGGAGATCAAGAAGCACAAGATCATGGCCATATCATGTCACTTATGAATTGCATGTGATGTTAATCTTTTTATGCACCTTATCTTGCTTAGAACGACGGTAGCATTATAAGGTGATCCCTCACAAAAGATTCAAGATAAAATTGTGTTCTCCTCGACTGTGCACCGTTGCGACAGTTCGTCATTTCGAGACACCACGTGATGATCGGGTGTGATAGACTCAACGTTCACATACAACGGGTGCAAAACAGTTGCACACGCGGAACACTCGGGTTAAACTTGACGAGCCTAGCATGTGCATACATGGCCTAGGAACACAAGAGACTGAAAGGTCGAGCATGAATCGTAGAGTTGATATGATTAGCATAGAGATGTTTACCACGGAAACTATACTTAACTCACGTGATGATCGGACTTGAGTTAGTGGATTTGGATCATGCACCACTCAAATGACTAGAGGGATGTATTTTTTGAGTGGGAGCTTATTAGTAATTTGATTAATTAAACTCTAATTGTCTTGAACATAGTCTAAGTCCACTTTGCAATATTTTGTGTTGTAGATCAATGGCCCACGCAGTACCAACCCTGAATTTCAATACGTTCCTAGAGAAAGCTAAGTTGAAAGATGATGGAAGCAACATTGTAGATTGGGCACGTAATCTTAGGCTCATCCTACAAGTTGGGAAAAAGAATTATGTCCTTGATGCTGCGCTAGGAGATGAACCACCCACTACGTCTGACCAAGATATTTTGAACGCTTGGCAATCGCGTAAGGAGGACTACTCAGTAGTTCACTGTGCAGTCTTGTATGGCTTAGAACCGGGACTTCAACAACGTTTTGAGCGTCATGGAGCATATGAGATGTTCCAGGAGTTGAAGTTTATCTTTCAGAAGAACGCCCGGATTGAGAGGTATGAGACCTCTGATAAATTCTATGCTTGCAAGATGGAGGAGAATTCGTGTGTCAGTGAACATGTGCTCAAAATTTCTCGGTACTTAAACCATCTAGCTGAGCTGGGGATTGAACTCCCACAGGAGCCTATCACTGACAGAATTCTTCAATCACTGCCACCTAGCTATAAGAGCTTTGTGTTGAACTATAACATACAAGGGATGAACAAGTCACCCAACGAGTTATTTGCGATGCTAAAAGTCGCAGAGTCAGAACTCCAGAAAGAGCATCAAGTGTTGATGGTCAATAAGACCACTGGTTTTAAGAGAAACGACAAAGGAAAGAAGGGTAACTCCAATAAGAGCGGCAAGACTGTTTCCAATCTGACGAAGAAACCCAAGGATGGACCTAAGCCGGAAACAGAGTGTTATTATTGCAAGGGATTGGGTCACTGGAAGCGCAACTGCCCCAAGTATTTGGCTGATAAGAAGGCGGCCAAAGAAAAATCAGGTATATGTGATATACATGTTATTGATGTGTACTTAACGAACTCTCGTAGTAGTGCCTGGGTATTTGATACTGGTTATGTTGCTCATATTTGCAACTCGAAGCAGGAACTACAAAATAAACGAAGGCTGGCGAAGGATGAAGTGACGATACGCGTGGGAAATGGTTCCAAGGTTGATGCAATCGCCGTCGGCACAGTCTCACTTCAGTTACCATCAGGATTAGTTATGAACTTAAATAATTGTTATTTGGAGCATGCGTTATGCATGAACATTATATCCAGATCTTGTTTATTGCGAGACGCTTACTCATTTAAGTCAGAGAATAATGGTTGTTCTATTTCTATGAGTAAAATATTTTATGGTCATGCACCCAATGTGAGAGGTTTATTCATATTGAATCTTGATTATGATGATACACATATACATAACATTGAGACCAAAAGATGTAGAGTTAACAATGATAGCGCCACGTTTTTGTAGAACTGCCTCTTAGGTCATATTGGAGTAAAGCGCATGAAGAAACTCCATTCCTATGGGCTTTTGGAGTCACTTGATTTTCAATCACTTGACACGTACGAACCATGCCTCATGGGCAAGATGACTAAGACTCCGTTTTCCGAAACAATGGAGCGTGCAAGTGACTTATTGGAGATCATACATACCGATGTGTGCGGTCCAATGAGTGTGGAGCCATGCGGTGGATATCATTATTTTCTCACCTTCACTAACGATTTGAGTAGGTATGGATATATCTACTTGATGAAGCACAAGTCTGAAACGTTTGACAAGTTCAAGCAATTTCAGAGTGAAGTTGAAAACCATCATAACAAGAAGATCAAGTTCCAGCGTTCTGATCGAGGGGGCGAATATCTAAGTTTCGAGTTTGGTGCTCACTTAAGACAATGTGGAATAGTTTCCAGTTGACACCGCCTGGAACACAACAGCGTAATGGTGTGTCCGAACGTTGTAATCGTACTTTGTTAGATATGGTGCGATCTATGATGTCTCTTACCGATTTGCCATTATCGTTTTGGGGTTATGCATTAGATATAACTGCATTCACTATAAATAGGGCACCGTCAAAATCTGTTGAGACGACACCATATGAGCAATGGTATGGCAAAAGGCCAAAGTTGTCGTTTCTTAAAGTTTGGGGATGCGATGCTTATGTCAAAAAGCTTCAGCCTAAAAAGCTGGAACCCAAAGCGGAAAAGTGTGTCTTCATAGGTTACTCAAAGGAGACAGTTGGGTACAACTTCTATCTCAGATCCGAGGGCAAAGTGTTTGTTGATAAGAATAGAGCTTTTCTTGAGAAGGAGTTTCTCTCGCAAGAATTGAGTGGGAGGAAGATAGAACTTGATGAGGTTGTAGAACCTCTACTCCCTCTAGATGGTGGCGCAGGGCAGGGGAAACCTCTGTCGAAGCGACGTCGGTTGAGGAGGAAGCTAATCATGATGATCATGAAGCTTCGTATCAAGTTGCTATCGGACCTCGCAGGTCGACAAGATCACGTACTACTCCTGACTGGTACGGTAATCCTGTCTTATCAATCATGTTGTTAGACAACAATGAACCTGCAAATTATGAAGAAGCAATGGTGGGCCTGGATTCCAACAAATGGCTGGAGGCCATGAAGTCTGAGATAGGATCTATGTATGAAAACAAAGTGTGGACTTTGGAAGTATTACCTGAAGGTCGCAAGGCTATTCACAACAAATGGATCTTTAAGAAGAAGACGAACACGAACGGTAATGTGACCATTTATAAAGCTCGACTTGTGGCAAAGGGTTTTTCACAAGTTCAAGGAGTTGACTACGATGAGACGTTCTCATCTGTAGCGATGCTTAAGTCCGTCCGAATCATGTTAGCAATAGCTGCATTTTTCGATTATGAAATCTGGCAAATGGCTGTCAAAACGGCGTTCCTTAACAGTTTTCTTAGGGAAGAGTTGTATATGATGTAACCCAGAGGTTTTGTCGATCCAAAGAATGCTAACAAAGTATGCAAGCTCCAGCGATCCATTTATGGACCGGTGCAAGCATCTCGGAGTTGGAATAAGTGCTTTGATGAGGTGATCAAAGAATTTGGGTTTATACAAGCTGTTGGAGAATCTTGTATTTACAAGAAAGTGAGTGGGAGCTCTGTGGTGTTTCTAATATTATATGTGGATGACATATTGCTGATTGGAAACAATGTGGAGTTTTTAGAGAGCGTAAAATATTACTTGAACAAATGTTTTTCAATGAAAGACCTAGGAGAAGTTTCTTACATATTAGGCATTAAGATCTATAGGGATAGATCGAGACGCTCAAGAGGACTTTCACAAAGCACATACCTTGATAAAGTTTTGAAGAAGTTCAAAATGGAGCAGTCCAAGAAGGGGTTCTTGCCAGTATTACAAGGTATAAAGTTGAGTAAGACTCGGTGTCCCGTAACCGCGGAAGATAGAGAAAAGAAGAGTACCTTCCCCTATGCTTCAGCCATAGGGTCTATCATGTATGTAATGCTGTCCACTGGACCAGACGTCAGCCTGTCCATAAGTATGGCATGCAGGTTTCAAAGTAATCCAGGAGTGGATCACTGGACGACGGTCAAGAATATTCTGAAGTACCTGAAAAGGACTTAGGAAATGTTTCTCATTTATGGAGGTGACGAAGAGCTCGTCGTAAAGGGTTACGTCGACGCAAGTTTTGACACTGATCCGGATGACTCTAAGTCTCAAACCGGAAATGTATTTATTCTTTATGGGGGTGCGGTAAGCTAGTGCAATTCCAAGCAAAGCGTCATAGCAGATTTTACATGTGAAGTGAAGTACATGGCTGCCTCGGAGGCAGGTAAGGAGGGTGTCTGGATGAAGCAGTTCATGACGGATCTTGGAGTTGTGCCGAGCGCACTAAATCCAATAACTCTCTTCTGTGACAATGTTGGTGCCATTGCATTAGCAAAGGAACCAAGGTTTCACAAGAAAACCAGACACATCAAACGACGCTTCAACCTCATCCGCGACTACGTCGAAGGAGAGGACGTAAATATTTGCAAAGTGAACACGGATCTGAATGTAGCAGATCCGCTGACTAAACCTCTTCCACGAGCGAAGCATGATCAACACCAGAATTGTATGGGTGTTAGATTCATTCCAATGTAAATCGCATGGCGATGTGAGACTAGATTATTGACTCTAGTGCAAGTCGGAGACTGTTGGAAATATGCCCTAGAGGCAATGATAAAATAGTTATTATTATATTTCCTATTTCAAGATAATCGTTTATTATCCATGCTATAATTCTATTGAATGAAAGCATAGATACATGTGTGGATATATACACAAAACAATGTCCCTAGCAAGCCTCTAGTTGGCTAGCCAGTTGATCAAGGATGGTTAAGGTTTCATGACCATATCCAAGTGTTCTCTCTTGATAACTGGATCACATCATTAGGAGAATCATGTGATGGACTAGACCCAAAATATAAACATAGCATGTGATCGTGTCATTTTGTTGCTATTTTTTTGTGCGTGTCAAGTGTTCATTCCTATGACCATGAGATCATGTAACTCACTAACACCGGAGGAATACCTTGTGTGAATCAAACGTCACAACGTTACTGGGTGATTATAAAGGTGCTCTACAGGTATCTCCGAAGGTGTCCGTTGAGTTAGCATGGATCAAGGCTGGGATTTGTCACTCCGTGTGACGGAGAGGTATCTCGGGGATCTTGTATTACGGAATGAGTAAAGATACTTGCCGGTAACGAGATTGAAGTAGATATAGGGATACCGACAAACAAATCTTGTGCACGTAACATACCGAAGGACAAAAGGAATGTTATACGGGATTATATGAATCCTTGGTACAGAGGTTCAACCAATAAGATCTTTGTAGAATATGTAGGATCCAATATGGACATCCAGGTCCCGATATTGGATATTGACCGAGGAGTGTCTCGGGTCATGTCTACATAGTTCTCAAACCCGCAGGGTCTGCACACTTAAGGTTCGATGATGTTTTAGTATAGCTGAGTTATATGTGTTGGTGACCGAAGGTTGTTTGGAGTCCCGGATGATATCCCGGACACCACGAGGGTTTCCGGAATGTTCCAGAAGTGAAGATTGATATATAGGATGGTTTCATTTGGTCACCGGAAAGATTTCGGGCATTACCGGCACTATACCAGGAGTGACGAATGGGTTCCGGATATTCACCGGGAGGGGCCCACCCACCTGGGAGTGAGCCCAGTAGCCTTAGGGTGGTGCACCAGCCCTTAGTGGGCTGGTGAGGCCAGCCCAAGAGGGCTATGGCGCCACAAGGAGAAAATACCAAAGGAAAGGAAAAAACGAAAGAGGGAGGTGGGAAGGAAGGAGTGGACTCCTTCCCCCAAACCGAATTGGGATGGGAGGCCACCTCCTCCCCTTCGGCCGGCACCCTTGGGTTTCCGTTCAGCCCCAAGGCTAGCCCCTCCCCTCCTATATATATTTGTGGTTTTAGGGCTTTTGAGACATAACGTTGCCACGTGCAACTCAAACCTATACCACGTAGTTCCTCCTCTAGATCGGATTTCTGCGGAGCTGAGGCGGAGCCCTGCAGGAGCAGATCATCACCACCGCCGGCGCGCCGTCACGCTGCCGGAGAACTCATCTACTTCCCTGCCTCTCTTGCTGGATCAACAAGGCGGAGATCATCATCGAGCTATACGTGTGCTGAACGCGGAGGTGCCGTCCGTTCGGCGCTAGATCGGAACGGATCGTGGGACGATGGTGATTTGAATCACGAAGCTGTACCACTAGATCAACCGCGTTTCTTAACGCTTCCCACTTAGTGATCTACAAGGTTATGTGGATCCAATCTCCCTCTCGTAGATAAACATCAGCATGATAGGTCTTTGTGTGCATAGGAATTTTTTTGTTTCCCATGCAACGTTCCCCAACAGACTATTCTTGAATACATTTCAATAAAAAAACGTGAAGTTTCAATGATTAAAATTTGATAAGAAGAAATGATACATTCACCAAGTTTAAATGTTAAGGGGATATTTGGTTCTAAGCCACGACATGCCACACCTCAACTTACACGACTTTGATCAAGTTCGGTGTATGTTTGGTTCTTACCACAACTAAGGCAATATTTTTTTATTAAGAGGAGTGGTAAGATTTTTTAAGACAAGCCAAGGTATGGCTATTAACTTGAGCAACTCAAGTGAGACAAGTGTGGCGGTATGTGGAAAAGACAACCACAATCCAAAGAGGCCCTAAAACTTGAATCATATACAACAAAAAACAGAATATTACCAATTGAGTTGATTCATTTGGATTTGGTGAATTTGCTGAAACTTGGCAAAACCTTACTATGACAAGTATGACGTTCCAATATTTGAACCTTATTAAAATAAACTAACACTTTTCAAAATGTATTCAAGAGTGGTCTTATTTCAAAACCCTCATCGCAACAAACACAAATATGTAAACAAAAGACAAACTGGACTTTCACTTCCGGAGATGTAATAAATCAAATTTTGAAAGTAAAAGAGAAAAAGCAAAAGAGGTGGGTGTGTGGATCATGCAAGTATCTGCGAGAAGTTGCATGCATGTGCTCTCTTAAACTAATTAAGGGCTAACACATGCATGCCCCGAACAAAGTTTAGAGACCACGGAGGCAAACGTGTGGCTCGGCAAGTCTGTGTGTGATGGGCATTCAGGTTCTTGTTTGTCAAATCATTATCGAAACTGAAGATCCACTCTTTTGTGTATGCGCCTCCACTCCTGTCATCGGCCAACGCTGACCATTTCGTATGTTACCGTAGCTTAGGATCCTGTCATTGTCATACCTTCTCCGTCGTCATGTCCCGCTGCATCGTCATCCCTGGCCGCCATATGCCCCCTTCTCCCCGCCCGCTCCCCATGTGCATCTGCCTTGAGCTTGCCACCACCTCTGTATCAGTCGCTTCAGCCTCAAGCTCACCGTCTTACTGCCAAGCCACCTCCGAGGTTGGATGGCACAAGCTGCTTGAATATTTTCTTATTAAAAAGGTTTGAATTTGAATTTGAGTTGTGCCACTTAAAATTAAGAATGAGCATTTTTCAACAACATACACTTAAAATAATATAGTTCAAATTATTCTGGAGTGAAAATAGGTGTCACATACAATCACGACTACAAAACATAAGACAAACCCTAGCCCCTACCAAAATTCTTCTCGAAGCCGTTGTGTGTGCCCCCCTCTTCCTCATTTGATGGGCTTGTTAGCAGCAAGAGGAATGGGGATCCGTCCATTCTTTCCTTAGTTCTTTTTCCTTGGCAGCATCGACAACGTGTTGTAACAAGGTCTCTCCGGCTCTACCTAGCTCGAAGTCATCTGATTCGGCACCTATGAAGGGCTTGCAAAGTTCGTGTCACTAGATCGGCTAGCTATCTTGGGATCTTAGCATTTGGTGTGTATATCTAGGAGTGCAATTGCTCTACACATGGTCTGGTTTTTCCAACTCTCTGGACTGGTGGTTATGAGTTGCAAACTTGTATCGTGTGGGGTGATGCTCCAGCCGATGATTCGTCAATGAATTTCAGATCTCATTTCGAGTGTTGAGTGGCTATTTCGATATTTGATGTCTGGTATGACAAAAACATTTTCCTGTGTCTCTTTTCTTTAATATTGGTTCGGTGCAATTTTCAATCTCCAAAATCCGAGCAACGCACCATAGATGAAGTGTGCATCTCGTTAAAGCCACGATGCCCGTGTTGTCAGCTCCCTTGTTGCATTGCTCTTAGACACAATATCTCCATGATACGTCTCCACGAGATCGATAATTTATGAAGTATTCATGTCATCTTCACCTAGGTTTACAATATTTTTATATGCCTTTGATGTACTTTTTATGAATTATTTAGAAGTAACCCAGATTGACGCTATTTTCAGCAGAATTATCGTGGTGTTGTTTTTTGTGCATAAAATAAAAGTTCTCACAATCGCCCAAAACTTTTTTATGATTTTTCTGGGGAAAAATAAGAAATACTAGAGAGAAGAACCACCTTATGGGAGCCACCTGTGGGCCACAAGCCAACAGGGCGCGCCCACCCCCTAGGCGTGGCATGTTAGCTCGTGGGGACCACATGGCTCCGTCTCGCATGATTCCAATGCTGAAAAATTCTATATATACCAAAACAGTCAAAAATAAACACATAACTTCCACTCGGATGCTGCAACTCTGTGTATCGATGAAAACCCATTTGGAGCCTATTGAGTACCCCGCCGGAGGAGGGAAATCATCTCCGGTGGCCATCTTCATCATCCCGGCGGAGGCCATGACGAGGAGGGCGTAGTTCACCCACGGGGACAAGGGTATGTACCGATAGATATGAGTTTTATCTCTCTCTCTCTCTATCTCTCTCTCTCTCTCGTGTTCTTGACATGGCATGATCTTGATGTATCATGAGATTTGTTAATATAGTTGGATCATATGGTGTTCTTCCCTTGATATCTTGCTATGATGAATTGAATCTTTACCTTTGAGATTTTGTTATATCGGATTGAATATTGGATTTGAGATCACTTGATGTATGTCTTGCATATGGATACTCATGCTGACAATGGGGTGTTCTATTGATTCACTTTATATATGTTTTGGAACTCAACTTGCCAATTCTCGTGGTGACAATGAGGTAATCTATGCATAGGTTCGATACACGTTCTTTTCCTACTTTCTTCCATAGAAATCTTGGGGTAATCTTTGAAGTTATTTGTGTTGGATTGAATATGTTATAATCTGAAATTATTGCAAGTAGAATAATTAACCCACAGATACTTGACGTGACATTGGCGTATCTAAGTGACATTAGGATTGATTGATGTGTATCATATGTGTTATTCAAGTATGAACTCCAGGGATGTTTGTGACACTTATAGGAATGGCCTAAAAGATTAATCGGAAAGAATAAATTTGAGGTGGTTCTACTACCTATGACAATTCCATCTTTTGTTCTCCGCTATATATGGACTTTGGAGTGATTCTTTGTTACATGTTGAGGGGTGATTATTGCTACGTCGACATGAACCTTCTCTCGTCTCTTGAGATTGCGTTGGTTTTTCCCTTGAAGAGGAAAGGGTGATGCAACACAGGAGCAGTAAGTATTTCCCTCAGTTTGAGAACCAAGGTATCAATCCAGTAGGAGAATCTCGTCAAGTCCAGAGTACGTGCACAAACACAAAGAGCTTGCACCCAACGCTACAAAGGGGTTGTCAATCCCTTCAAGATTGATTGCAAAGTGAGATCTGAAGGCGGAAAGTGCAACTAAGTAAAAGAGTAAGGCTGAAAATAAGGTGTGGAGTAGACCCGGGGGCCATAGTGTTCACTAGAGGCTTCTCTCAAAATAACAAATATTACGGTGGGTGAACAAATTATTGTCGAGCAATTGATATAACCGCGCAAAGTCATGACGATATCTAAGGCAATGATCATACATATAGGCAGCACGTCCGAGACAAGTAGACCGATACTTTCTGCATCTACTACTATTACTCCAGACATCGACCTCTATCCAGCATGCATCTAGTGTATTGAGTTCATGACGAACAGAGTAACGCCTTAAGCAAGATGACATGATGTAGAGGGATAAACTCAAACCAATGATGAAAAGCCCATATTTTTACCCTTGATGGCAACAACACGATGCGTGCCTCGCTACCCCTTCTGTCACTGGGTGAGGTCACCGCACGGTATGAACCCAAAACCAAGCACATCTCCCATTGCAAGAATCATAGATCAAGTTGGCCAAACAAAACCTACAACTCGAAGAGAAGTACAAGGATATGAAATCATGCATATAAGAGATCAGAAGAAACTCAAATAAGATTCATAGATAATCTGATCATAAATCCACAATTCATCGGATCTCGACAAACACACCGTAAAAGAAGATTACATCGAATAGATTTCCATGAAGATCATGGAGAACTTTGTATTGAAGATCCAAGAGAGAGAAGAAGCCATCTAGCTACTAGCTATGGACCAGTAGGTCTATGGTGAACTAATCACGCATCATCAGAGAGGTCATGGTGTTGATGAAGAAGCCCCCCGTATCCGAACCCCCCTCCGGCAGGGCACCAGAACGTGCCCCAGATGGGATCTTGCGGAGATAGAAGCTTGCGGCGGCAAAAAAGTACTTTCGATGATCTCCTGATTTTTTCTGGAATTTTTGGGAATATATAGGAAAAACACGTAGGGCAGAGGTGGCCTAGGGAGCCCACAAGCCTGGGAGGCACGGGCCCCCTAGCTGCGTCTAGGGGCTTGTGGGGTCCCTGGTGACCCCTTGCCTTGGTTCTCAAGTTCCCCCATCTTCTTCTATTCCGGAAAAAATCTTTTTGGAAGTTTGTTCCCTTTGGATTCCGTTTAAAATCCTCCTCTAAAAAGGGTCAAAAACACGGAAAAAACAGGAACTGGCACTTGGCACTGAGTTAATAAGTTAGTCCCAAAAAAGATATAAAAGGCATACAAAACATCCAAAGTTTGACAAGATAATAGCATGAAACCATAAAAAATTATAGATACGTTGGAGACGTATCAAGCATCCCCAAGCTTAACTCCTGCTCGTCCTCGAGTAGGGAAGTGATAAAGAATGAATTTTTGATGTGGAATGTGTCGGGACCCCGATCCTAAGCCATAGGAATCCAGCCTGTAACACATCGCATCTCTTTGCGGTCTCACGCACGGTTAACCCCACGGCTGCAGCCTTACCTTAGCCGGGACCGTTTGCGCCTTTTGACTCACGTATGCAATTGTGTCGCTAGCAATCCAATGACAAAGAACCCGGATCGACATGTCTAGTCATAAACCAAAGTGGCAGTTCCGCACAGGGACAGGCATACATGACCCAACAAAGCAGGTGCCGGTCACCAGCGAATGTAGATGAGTCGTAGCAAGCTACAAGGACTCCATTACATCGCGTGACATTTCCCCAAAGGGGACAGACATAGCAGCTAAGAAGGACACACGCCGGTCGACCAATGTGTCTGGAGCAGTAGCGAGCTACCATGGATCGTTGGATCACAAAGGGGCATTTCCCTGTAAGGAATGCTACTAAAGTCTACGGCTAGGTAATCGAACCCCATACATATCAAGTACATCACACGTACGCATGGCATACCGATATGTATAGATACATCGAAGGCATCACAACATAACCATAAACATAGAAGCTTTATTTAAAAGGCTCGGAAGAGCCACACACATAATATTACACAGTAAGGGTCTCACGACCCATTATAGCAGTCATTCAGTTACAAGCCAGCGGAAGTTTTAAACTGTCTGAGTAAAGACAGGTGAAACTAGAAGGCACATGGCCTGACTATACTATAGACCCAACCTAGGGCTAGATCGTAGCTGGGACACCAGCTACTCGTCGTCGTCGATGTCTAGGAAGAACCCTCCGTTAGGGTCATTAACAACCTCTGCAACAATTATTAAGCAAACATGAGTACGGAGGTACTCAGCAAGACTTTAGGATAACTATCTACTCATGCAATGTATCAATAAGGAATTGTGGGGTTTCATGCGGAAAGCCAGCATTTGACTCGTGGCTAGACAACTTGCATTTTAAAATAATTTTTGACAACTTGATTTCTCGCACACGAGTCCACTAACACCACAACAATACTCCATCGTGGAATCATTCCGTCTCCATACGGAAATGCCGTCCACGACACTCACGCTTATCTTGACGATTTTATGAGTAGCCATTGAAGTTATCTATGAACAACATATGTCTCCAAGTAGTCCATATCCGCGGACGCGGCTATTCGAATAGATCATAACCCTGCAGGGGTGTACTTAGTCACACATGATCTCGCCACTTATCGCTATGTGCACGTCATGCACCTCGGCAACCTTCAAGCGGAAGCCCAGCGAGGGAGTTGGCCACGACTGTTAACCACGCTAATACTTAGTCCAGGTCAATCGCCTATCTGAGGGTAACTCGCACGGAAGTCCGACCGAGGTTTCCGCCACGGCCCCAAATGATGTGCGCAGGGTTCCCAAGCCCACCACCCGGCTGCCACTTGGTACACCGTGCCACTGCCTACCGCGTCACAGCCCCCCTCTCAGGTCAGCACTATGCACGGCCTCCCGCATGACTATAAACAATAGAAACTACTTGCAACTCCTGGACCGAGTACTAAGCGATTAATAAGTCGAGCGGGGTCATATTTCACGGCCCAACATGTGGTAGTATCTTGTCTTGGATTACATACACGGAACTCAGTTCCTAAGGACGGTTCCAATGAAACAACCCGCCATGTACTCCTACACAGCCTTTCACCGGTACCTTTACCAAATCAGGTTCAACACACAACCTTTACTTATTGAACACATTCTCACAATTCTGTTCATCTCCCAGATGAAAAACCATACACAACTCTAAGCATAGCATGCATAGCAGGATAAGGCACATCATGGCCCAAGCAACTACCAGGTATGCTTGGTTGCAAGGTTCAGCTATTTACTGTGACAAGGATAGGTCATGCAAAGGAAGTGGGTTCAACTAACGTGGCAAAAGCATTTGAAGCATTTGATCCGAATGCAATAAGTAACTGCAGGAGCGAGAACATGGGATTTATCGGGATGATCAAAATGGTTGCTTGCCTTGTTGCTCAGAGGAGGGACAATATCCGTCAGTTGGATATTCGATGGAATCCGGAGGAGCAGAGCCTACTGAAAGGAATGACAACAATCAATAACAAACATATGCAACAAGATGATGCATGAGCATGGCATGCATATGCAAGGTGGTATACTATTATAGTAAACATTTATTAGGTTTGAAGTTGATTTGAATCAAATTCAAATATTACTTCAAACGAGGTATTCTCAAATACCATTTTAATTGATTCGACCTCATGCTCAGATCTACTTGTTATTTTACATGCATGGAAATGACATGTTAAGTTGCTGGTTTGTGTTTGAACAATGTTTGATCATATCATTTGAAGTGGAATTCAAATGATTTCCAAATTCCATCTCCAAAGTATTTATAAAAGTTAACTTATTCATTATTCTATATGTTTGGGTCCAGTAACATTTTCAAACATGTTTGAAAATGACATATTCAGATTCCTTGAATTTTTCTAATACTTTTTCATATATAAATTATTTTCATTGGAGTTAGAGATTCATTTCTATGATTTTTAGAATTTGGCATTTTTCTGGAATTCTTTTAATAAGAAATTCACTTATTGCGTCATAACTACATCATCATGGCGTCAGCAGGTCAACTAACCTGATCGGGTCAAACCTGACACGGGGGACCCACCCGTTAGCGTCTCAGGAACTAATCCCGCGCTGACCAGCCCCCTGATTGCGTTTGACTTGGCCTGGGGCCCATTGTCAGCGAGTGCTTAGCGCTAAACCACCGGGGTTAGGCCGGCCACGTCGTCCCCCGCCGGAGTGTGACCGACGGCGACCAGATCCGCGGCGGAACTTCGCCGGAGACGCGCTAACTCGTGCTGTGGTGATCGGAAACGGT
Source organism: Hordeum vulgare subsp. vulgare (assembly GCF_904849725.1). Classification (NCBI taxonomy): domain Eukaryota; kingdom Viridiplantae; phylum Streptophyta; class Magnoliopsida; order Poales; family Poaceae; genus Hordeum; species Hordeum vulgare. The sequence continues at coordinate 136,491,677 of NC_058521.1, forward strand.
TGCCGAGAGCACTGGGATGATCCCGAGGCTCGGCCTCATCCAGCACTGGCCTCAGGGGGGCTATGGGTCGCGAAGTAAGCCGTCGACGAGCGGAGGCGGCTGCCTGAGCTCGGATTCGATGGTCGAGTGGGTAGGGGGCACGAATCCGAGGGGAAGAAGAGGGGAAATGACCGCAGGCTCACGGTGGAGGTGAAGCTAGGCTCAGACTGCTCGGGGAGGGGCTGTAGCCGGCGATCCACCGTTGATTTGCCGGCGGCCGATGGTTGAAGACGATGGCGCTGGGGGCGTTGCAGGGCTCGGGGAGGCTTCGGCCTTTGCAGGGAGAACCAACTCGTCGAGGTGGAGCTACTGGACTACTCAGGAGGAAGTTCCTGTGGCTAGGGGCACGACAGCTCGAGCTTGAGCTCTTGGCAACGGCGGCAGGAGGAGGGAGGAGAGAACCCGAGAGGAGGGGGGAACTGGAGCACGGGAATGGATAGAGACGCGCTCGGGGAGGATAACCCTGCTGTCGCGCTGTCCTCGGAGGCACCGAAGGTCGCCACGGCGAAGCAGGAGGTGGAGGAGCCGCCGTGGTCGATCTCTCCTCTACGAGAAGGCACAGGAAGAAGATGACCCTGCCCCTGATGGGCTGGGCCTCCTGAGGCGACAAGTAGGTTTTTCCCCTTTTCTTTCTATTTTGTTTCTGTTTTATTTATTGACATTACTTTCCATTTATTTTGGCTTCACAAGCAAACTATAAATAGTTTGAAAAATGTTGGGGTGTTAGTTGGAATATTTCCAATCACCCATCACTACTGAAATTCAGAAATTTGCCGTCTGCCAAAGCGGACGGCAAAGGGTGCAACCACGGACGGCAAAGGCTTTGCCGTCGGTCAGCTGACGGCGAAGTAGAAGGCAAAAAAAATCCGGTGAAGAGGTTCTTTGCCGTCTGCTTTCCCAAAGCGTACGACAAATAATCTTTGCCATGAGGGGGCAAACGACAAATTAAATGGGACGGCATATATTGCAACGTCCCCGTTAAGTGTTAACGGCAGGCCTCCTCCCTTTGCCGTCTGCCTTCCCCCCTTTGCCATGTGGGGGCAGACGGCAAAGAGGGGAGAAAGAGGGGGCAGATTCCCCCCTTTGCCGTCTGCCTCCCCCCCTTTGCCATGTGGGGGCAGACGCAAAGAGGGGAGAGAGAGGGGGCAGATTCCCCCCTTTGCCGTGTGCCTCCCCCCTTTGCCATGTGGGGGCAGACGGCAAAGAGGGGAGAGAGAGGGGGCAGATTCCCCCCTATGCCATCTGCCTCCCCCCTTTTCCATGTGGGGGCAGACGGCAAAGAGGGGGCAAAGGGGGGCAGATTCCCCCCTTTGCCATCTGCCTCCCCCCTTTGCCATGTGGGGGCACACGGCAAAGAGGGGAACCAGCCCCTTTTTTATTTATTTTTTGTTATATCTACCATTTTTAACAATAATCAGGATATATATATATATATATATATATATATATATGTTTGACATAAATAAATTTCTTTCCGTACTCATAACCATATTAAAATAACCTCTTATATCCAGCTTTCAAGTTGCATCCACGTGCATACAAAGTTTCATATATTACACCAGTTTCATCCACGTGCATACAAAGTTTCATATATTCATATACTACAATAGTTTCAATACAACCCATGGTACAAGAAATCATCTTCAAGCATGCCATCAATATTTTCCAAGTTTCCCGTGAAGTGAAGGTAATCTGCAAAATGACAAATAAGAAAGTTAGAAGAATAATACTAGATGAAGTAGTGTATATATAGGTTATTTCAGAGAGAAATTAGCTAAGTATAGACCACTTAGCTAACTAAGCTAATTATGTCATTTAGGTGGAACCCTAGCTAACTATAGGTCGTTTCGGAGCTAACTTCGGTAAAATAGGTCATTCCGGAGCAAACTATGCTTATTAAGCCATTTTTGATATAGCTAGGCTAATTACAGGCCATTTAATACCTAAGTTAGGGGGAATAGGTCATGTTACAGCAACGTAAGTCTTATTATGTCATTTAGGAGAGAACTTAGCTAACTATAGGTCATGTTTTATTAAATAGACCATTTAGGAGCTAACTAAGCTAATTATGTCATTTCGTAGGATAATTAGCCAAGTATAGGTCATTTTTTATTAAATAGGTCATTTTGGAGATAACTAAGCTAATTATGTCATTTAGATGGATAATTAGCCAATTTAGGCTTTCTTGGATGAGTCTAAGCTACGTAGAAGAAGAGAAAGAGAAGAAGAAGTAAAACAAGGAGGAAGAGGAGGAGGAGGAGAAGGAGAAGGAAGAGGAGAAGAAGAAGAAAAGAAGAAGGAGAAGGAGAAGGAGGAAGAATAAGGAAGAAGAAGGAGAAGGAGGAGCTCCTTCTTCTTCTTCTCCTCCTTCTTCTCCTTCTTCTTATCCTCCTCCCTCTCCTTCTTCTTCTTCTCCTCTTCTTCTTCTTCCTTCCTTTTATTTTTCCTCTTTCTTCTCCTCTTGTCCCCTTCTTCGGGCTAAATTGGCGAAGAATGCCTTTTTGGAGCTAATCATGTCATTTCGAGGATAATTAGCTAAGTATAGGTCATTTTTTATTAAATAGGTCATTTTGGAGCTAACTAAGCTAATTATGTCATTTAGATGGATAATTAGCCAATTTAGGCTTTCTTGGATGAGTCTAAGCTACGTAGAAGAAGAGAAAGAGAAGAAGAAGTAAAAGAAGGAGGAGGAGGAGGAGGAGGAGAAGGAGAAGGAAGAGGAAAAGAAGAAGAAAAGAAGAAGGAGAAGGAGAAGGAGGAAGAAGGAGGAAGGAGAAGGAGAAGGAGGAGCTCCTTCTCCTTCTCCTTCTTCTTATCCTCCTCCCTCTCCTTCTTCTTCTTCTCCTCTTCTTCTTCTTCCTTCCTTTCATTTTTCCTCTTTCTTCTCGTCTTGTCCCCTTCTTCGGGCTAAATTGGCTAAGAATGCCTTTTTGGAGCTAATTATGTCATTTCGAGGATAATTAGCTAAGTATAGGTCATTTTTTATTAAATAGGTCATTTTGGAGCTAACTAAGCTAATTATGTCATTTAGATGGATAATTAGCCAATTTAGCATTTCTTGGATGTGTCTAAGCTACGCAGAAGAAGAGAAAGAAAAGAAGAAGTAAAATAAGGAGGAGGAGGAGGAGGAGGAGGAGAAGGAAGAGGAGAAGAATATGAAAATAAGAAGGAGAAGGAGAAGGAGGAAGAAGGAGGAAGAAGAAGGAGAAGGAGGAGCTCCTTCTCCTTCTTCTCCTCCTTCTTCTCCTTCTTCTTATCCTCCTCCCTCTCCTTCTTCTTCTCCTCTTCTTATTCTACCTTCCTTTCATTTTTCCTCTTTCTTCTCGTTTTGTCCCCTTTTCGGGCTAAATTGTCTAAGAATGCCTTTTTGGAGCTAATTATGTCATTTCGAGGATAATTAGCTAAGTATAGGTCATTTTTTATTAAATAGGCCATTTTGGAGCTAACTAAGCTAATTCTGTCATTTAGATGGATAATTAGCCAATTTAGCCTTTCTTGGATGAGTCTAAGCTACATAGAAGAAGAGAAAGAGAAGAAGAAGTAAAAGAAGGAGGAGGAGGAGGAGGAGAAGGAGAGGAGAAGAAGAAGGAGAAGAAGAAGGAGGAAGGAGGAAGAAGGAGAAGGAGAAGGAGGAAGAAGGAGGAAGAAGGAGGAGGAGGAGGAGCTCCTTCTCCTTCTTCTCCTTCTTCTTCTCCTTCTTCTTATCCTCCTCCCTCTCCTTCTTCTTCTTCTCCTCTTATTCTTCTTCCTTCCTTTCATTTTTACTCTTTCTTCTCCTCTTGTCCCCTTCTTCGGGCTAAATTGGCTAAGAATGCCTTTTTGGAGCTAATTATGTCATTTCGAGGATAATTAACTAAGTATAGGTCATTTTTATTAAATAGGTCATTTTGGAGCTAACTAAGCTAATTCTGTCATTTAGATGGATAACTAGCCAATTTAGGCTTTCTTGGATGAGTCTAAGCTACGTAGAAGAAGAGAAAGAGAAGAAGAAGTAAAAGAAGGAGGAGGAGGAGGAGGAGGAGAAGGAGAAGGAGAGGAGAAGAAGAAGAAAAGAAGAAGGAGAAGGAGAAGGAGGAAGAAGGAGGAAAAAGAAGGAGAAGGAGGAGCTCCTTCTCCTTCTTCTCCTTCTTCTCCTTCTTCTTATCCTCCTCCCTCTCCTTCTTCTTCTTCTCCTCTTCTTCTTCTTCCTTCCTTTCATTTTTCCTCTTTCTCCTCCTCTTGTCCCCTTCTTCGGGCTAAATTGGCTAAGAATGCCTTTTTGGAGCTAATTATGTCATTTCGAGGATAATTAGCTAAGTATAGGTCATTTTTTATTAAATAGGTAATTTTGGAGCTAACTAAGCTAATTCTGTCATTTAGATGGATAACTAGCCAATTTAGGCTTTCTTGGATGAGTCTAAGCTACGTAGAAGAAGAGAAATAGAAGAAGAAGTAAAAGAAGGAGGAGGAGGAGGAGGAGAAGGAGAAGGAGAGGAGAAGAAGAAGAAAAGAAGAAGGAGAAGGAGAAGGAGGAAGAAGGAGGAAGAAGAAGGAGAAGGAGGAGCTCCTTCTCCTTCTTCTCCTTCTTCTCCTTCTTCTTATCCTCCTCCCTCTCCTTCTTCTTCTTCTCCTCTTCTTCTTCTTCCTTCCTTTCATTTTTCCTCTTTCTCCTCCTCTTGTCCCCTTCTTCGGGCTAAATTGGCTAAGAATGCCTTTTTGGAGCTAATTATGTCATTTCGAGGATAATTAGCTAAGTATAGGTCGTTTTTTATTAAATAGGTCATTTTGGAGCTAACTAAGCTAATTTTGTCATCTTGCTATCTTTTATTAAAACACTAGAAATAACATACCTAAGTTAGGGTCAAGCACGGTGGCTCTGGCTTGTTTCACCTGGAGAAGGCTGCCCTGGAGAAGGCTCGACACTAGAAGGGTCGTGCGATGCGTTTCGGGAGATATTCTGCACCAAACATCGTTTGCAATGTGTAGTTAGCATGAGGACACTCTTAAGATCACTCCACTGAAATGAAACTCACCGTCCCCGCCACGTTAATGACTGGCATCGGCGGAGGGACTTGGCCGTTCTTCTCGCACATAGACTGTACATTTGGTTTCGACAAGTCAAACTTTTTATTTATTAATGAAACGGACATTCAAATGCAAGATTTGAAATAACATGAAGAAGAAACTTACCACGAAGAGCTCGTATATGGCCCTGGTAGATGCATCATTCCGTGCCCTCTCCGCCTCCACCAATGCAGTCGTCCTCTCCTCCAGCTCCCTAATTTCCTTATACTTCTCCGCCATAGCCGCCTGCATTGCCTCTCTCTCTTTCTGAATAGCAGCCTACAACACAACTCATTGTTAGCAATGTAATCATATTGGTTCCAACGCACAACATAATGCGGAAAGATAGTTGAGTCCATTAAACTAACCTCGATGGCGAGCTCGACTGGCCGTGGACGACGTGTTATCTCCGGACAATAGCTCGTTTGGCGTGCCTTTATCTGCCGGAGAGTGCTAGGACAACGTATAAGGCCGTCTCCAATGGCGATTGAGCCATGGGGCCTCCCGTTGCCAGCTATCATCACCAGCTCTGGATCAATAGGCCCCTCGCTCGGGTTAAAGTCCTCCCCCTTCCTCGCCTTCCCGTGATCTCTGTACTTCACGAGCTTGTCGTGGGAGGAGATGTTGGTGAAGTTTTCTGGATGCTCGAGGTCAGACTCAGAGAATGCCTTGACCTTCTTGTACGAGGCAGTATGGGCCATCGCATACAGGTCGTAGATCTGTGGCGCCTCCGTCTTATTGTGACACGCCTAAAAGAGAGAGAGAGAGGAAAATTGTATTGGTAAAGGGCTCAAGATAGCATTAAGAATGAATTGCATGAGGCATGAAGCAAACAACATACCCAGTTCTCGCCAAATTGGATTAAGTTGACGCTCCCTTGATGGTGTGGCACGCCAACCATTTTGCCACGCCTCTCCTTGGCGTTGTTGTGGCTGGCCTCCCATGTTTCGGAGCACCACTGATCCACCAAGGCCTCCCAACAATCCATCTTATCCACACACCATCTCGGGGGCACCTAAGTTAAAAAAGAGAAATTTGAGCGCGTAAGAACCAAATCACGGAAACTAACTACAAAGCCTTAATAATATGTAATTACCTTCATGTAATGCTCCTTCTCCATCTTAGCATCACGGCACTTCGCCTTGTCAAGAATAATACGCCGCGTGGCATAGTAGTCTCGAACAGCCTGCACCCGAGCCTTGTGCCGAAAGTTTTGAAGTAGGCGGCGACATTCGGTTTCGATAACCTTTGCCGCGTCCGCCTCGTATCCCTCCTCACACCTGTAGTAGGTCTGCAAACGAGACAACACCGATTAGTACAATAAATAGCTATGGTTGATTTATAATTGTGTGAAAGAGAAATTACCCAGAACTTTTGGATCACCATGTCCGCCCTCGTGTCACACAAAACACCGTCGATCTCCACCTCCGGCGGGGCCGGGGCACCCCAGTAGTGCTCCCAGGTCATTCCTACCTCTCGCTCCCGACCGGGCAACGTAACAAACCCTGGGAAGTTTTGATAGCAAAGAACACCAAGGACGCTGTTGGGCTTGCGGACACCCTTGGCAACAATCCAACCCCTACAGTATGACAAATTAAAGCCAAAACATTAGATATTTGAGAAAACGCGAAGGCAAAAGGTTAAATAAGAGTAAATTAACTTACTTGTCCCCATTTGGCCTAATCGACCACCTCTCCTCGGGGGTCGCTGGCACGAGCGGGAGCCCCGAACTACCACGCTGGTAGACGGTAGCCCCCTCACCCAGCTCCTCGTCGCTACCAGCATGGCCACTTGGCTCATGCCAGGTATCCCACTGGATCTCTTGGGACGTACCCTCATCCCTGCTTTGCTCCGGAGTCGCCTGGAAGGAAGCCTCTGGGACACGAGTCTCGTCGGTCGAAGGCTCGTCGACATGAGGCTCGTCGACCCGAGGCTCGTGAATTGGAGACCGTGTAGCCTCCACCTCAGACGAATCCACCCTAGAAGTCATGTGCTCAGGTGAATCAGCTTGGGGTGGTGGCGGAGATCGTGGTAGCCCTACCTCTCCCGCGGCCACGTGTACCTTTAGTACAACATAAATACCAACATGAGTAATAAAATGTATATAAATACCAATATGCATACAACATGAGTACAACATAAATACCAACATGAATACAACGTGTACCTTTAGTGCCTCTCGGCTTCGCGGGGGGTCGACCTCCTCTCACGGGGGGCACTCCTTGCAAAGTAGAGAGCAACACTCTCCGAAGAGGCGAGGCAGGAATGGAAGTACCCATCCCATCACCCACCGACGAAGAAGCAGCCGCGGAGTGTTTTCGACCCTTTCCCACCATCTTTCAACACCTGTCATGACAAAGAGTAAATGAAATTAGTACAACATAAATACCAACAGGAGTAATAAAATGTATATAATTTAAGTGTATCATCGTCATAAATACCAACATGACTAATAAAAATTGAATACCTAACATGAACCCAAAATTTATATATAGTATAATAGTTGAATACCTGACATGAACTAATAACAATCGTCCTCGTCTATATATGCTTCGGGGTCAATAAATGCATCATGATCATCACTATCATCAATAAATGCATCATCATCATCACTATCACGAAGAACATGTGGAAGGCCACCATTATGTAATCGGTCAAGAAGTGACAGGTCATCCGCAGCAGTAACCTCTTCTTCTTCCAGCTCTTCCTGTTCGGGCTCAGGGGTTAAGACGGATTCACTGTCGCTGTCTACTTCAATGTTCCGGGGTGAAGTAGAGCGGTTCTTGAAACGTTTCTTGGACATACGTGTTTCTTGGAAGAATTATCCTTCATATGTGTCTGGGTTAATGTGAGGTTCGTAATCCTCTTCATTGAGGGTAGGTGGTCTAAAATGTGGTGGCACTTCATAAATGACATCCCAACCTTTGAGATTTGGATCAGTTTGGCAGGCCCACGGTAGATAGAAAACTTGTGTCGCCTGTTGAGCCGTAATATAGACATCGGGAACATCTAAGTGGGTGTTTTGGTTGATTTTGACTAGTCCTATATGTTCATGAGTCCTTCTAGTCTCCCTCAGCTCAAACCAATAACATTTGAAGACTACGACGGTCGGTGGGTTTTCACCATAGAATAGAAGTTCATAAATTGCTTCAACTCTTCCATAATACTCGGTGTCTCCTTCGCCGATAGCAGAGACAGAACAATTTGTAGTCTTTAGGTCGGGCATAGATAGCTCTTTGCCAAAGGTACGAAAGTGATACCCGTTGATGTTGTATTTGTCAAATGAACGGACCTTATAGTCAAAACCATTAGCGACTTGTCTCAACTCAGCGTCCATAGACTCTGCATCAGCCTACAAGTTTAATACGAAATGAATGGATGCATTAGCCGCAAATTAGACCAATAAATCAAATGGGCCCTTAATGGTAATTAATTAGCCTTTGTTTGAACCAGAGATGAAACCGGGATAGTCGCCTCCATGCTTTGCAAGAAGCTCATACTCTTCGACGGAATCCTTTTCGATGACCGCTCCATCCGAGAATTCGGCGACGTATCGACTATATCAAATATCCGGGAATAAGAGTAGTTCAAAGCAATTAGAAGTTGCGGAACAATAAATTACCGAGAACTTACTCGATGTACGGCCACACTTCTGTTAGGTTGGTGAAGATATACAATGAAATGGCCCGCCATTCTTCGACATCCAACGATTTCCCTTTCGAAGCACCGGATGGTGCGAGCTTACCTTTGAATAGGCTGAGGTTGGATAACTTTTTCTCGATCACCATTATTGTACCGAGGCTTCGGGTTATGCAAATGATGATTTTTGGCTTCGTAGTGTGCTGTCATGAAGTTTGCCGCCTCCTCAGTAATGAATGCCTCGGCCATCGATGCTTCAATTCTACGTTTATTTTTACACTTAGCTCGAAGCGTCTTCTGCATCCTCTCACTTGAGTAGCACCATCGATTTTGAACGGCCCCCCCATTCTTGCCTCGGTTGGGAGATGCAAAACCAAATGTTGCATTGGATTAAAGAAGCCCGGTGGAAAGATCTTTTCTAATTTGCAGATTAACTCCGGCGCCAACTCTTCCATTTCATCTAGCACGCCAGGCGATAGTTCTTTCGCACAAAGAGAACGGAAGAAATAGCTCAGCTCTGCCAGTACTAGCCATTCATCCTCAGGGATAAAACCACGCAACATCACCGGCATTACCCACTCAATCCATATGTGCCAATCATGACTCTTGAGCCCAAATATTTTCAATTTCTCAAGACTCGCTCCCCTCTTTAGATTCGCAGCATACCCATCGGGGAACATCAACCGCATTTTCACCCACAATAGCATTTCCCTCATAGCTGGCCTTTCAAGATTGAACAATGCCATTGGCTTCGCTATGCTTTGCTTTCCTTTCCGTTGTCGCAAGTTTTGCAACGGTCTATCACATAGAGCCTCCAGGTCGATTCTAGCCTTAGGATTATCTTTTGACTTCCCCTCTATGCCGAACAATGTACCAAAAATGGCCTCCGCAATATTCTTTTCAGTGTGCATCACGTCAATGTTGTGTGGGCAAAAGAGGTCTTTGAAGTAAGGGAGATCCCATAAGCATGACTTGTGAGTCCAGGCGTGTTCCGTATTATACCCTTTGAAGTATCCTGGACGCAAAGGATCAGGCTCGAGAGCGTTTAACTGATCAAGGGTCTGTTGGCCTGTCAACGCAGCTGGTGCAGTGTTTTCGACAACTCTACCTTTGATGAAATTCTTCTTGTCTTATCTGAACTTATGGTCAGGATCCAGGAATTGTCTATGCATGTCGAAGCAAGAATACTTGCGACCAGCCTGCAGCCAACGGAACTGATGAGCTTCCTTGCATGTGGTGCACGGGAACCTTCCATGCACACACCAGCCAGCGAATAGCGCAAACGCCGGATAATCATGCGTCGAGTACATGTACCATACATGCATTTTGAAATTTGTTTTGGCAGCCACGTCGTAGGTCTTGATCCCATTATCCCAGGCTTCTTGCAACTCATCCTTAAGCGGCTGCATGTACACATTCATACTCTTCCCCGGATAGTTGGGCCCTGGAATTATCAACGTCAGGAAAATGTTCTTTCTTTTCATAATCTCTCCGGGTGGCAAATTTAGTGGAATGACAAATACAGGCCAACAACTGTATTGTGCTGCCATCATACCATACACATTGAACCCATCCGTGCTGATGGAAACTCTAGGTTGCCTTGGATCTTCCGTTTTATCCTTATGTAAAGCATCGAAGTGCCTCCACGCAAAACCATCTGAAGTGTGTACCAGCATCTTGTTCCCATCCGCATCTAGTTCGGTTCTTTTGCCCAATTTGTGCCATGTCATCTGTATGGCCGTCTCTTCGACCATGAAAAGACGTTGAAGTCTTGGTATGATTGGCAGATATCGAAGAACACTAATGGGGATTTTGGTCTGATTCTTCTCACCCATGCCGTTGTCTACCACAATATACCTGGAAGAATTGAAAATGGGGCAATAGTTCAAGGCCGCATACTCAAGCCTAAATAAGGCACATCCATTCTCACAGGCATGTATCTTCTCATAGGGCATCTTAAGTACACGGAGGATTTTCTCTGACTGGTACAGGTTTGCAGGCAGTACATGGCCTTTGGGTACAAACCGTCCAAATATCGTCATCATCGCGTCGTAGCATTCTCTGCCTAGGTTGAATTGAGCCTTCAGAGCCATTACTTGCGCGATGGCATCCAGCTGACAAAGCTCAGCCTGCTCGTGGAGAAGACGTTTTGAAGACTCCAACATTTCATAGAAGGCCTTTGCAGATTCCTCCATCTCATCGTCCGAATCACGAGCATCATCAAAGTCTTGCACCATGTCTTCAATCCCGGTACCATGCTCGTCGGTGCGACGACGAATCACCTCAGCTCTGGCACATTGGTCAGACTCACCATGAAAAGTCCACACCGTATAATTAGGCGTAAAACCCCACTTCTGCAGGTGTTTACCCATTTCAAACTCTGTCTGCTCTTTCCAGTTGTCGCAGTTGGGACTGGGGCACCATGTTTTATGCTGGCCATTTGCAAATGCGGCTCTCACAAACCCCCTGGTTTTTGTTAACCATTCATGGGTCATGTCTTTCTGACTAGGGTGACCAGTGTACATCCAAGAACGATCACTCATGTTGCCTAGCTACCTATGGGGGCACAAGAAATAAATATATAATTCATCATCTATATTCATACGCTAATCAAGTTTGTTAGTTTTATTACGTCCATGCAACCTACACACTAATAGGTAAAGATAGGTCCTAATCCCACCCGAGTATGTGTAGACTAGGTTCGTTTTCCCATGCTCTGCTCTAGATGCGACGCAGAATTTTGGCAGCACCTCCCCGCTGTTCTCCTGATACACGTCTCGGCAATAAGCAGAGAGGATGTGTACCCGGAGAACAACAGGGGAGGCACTGACGAAATTCGGCATCTGATCCGGAGCACAGCATACGGGAAAACAAACCCAATCTACACATACTCGGGCTGTCCATGGATAATGTTGGACAATTCGAAAGGATGGCGGTTATAAATATGCAAAGAAATGCATATTTATAGATGTCGCCCTTTCAAACGGGAGACGCATACTGGTCACGCATACTCATGATTGAAGAAACCTATAGCTAGCAAGTTTCATCGGCACGAAGACCGGGACAGAGCAAATTAAGGGGGTACGAGGAGAAGTCATTTGTGCTCACCAAGAAACGCAAGGGCGGAGCTCGTCCAACGCACGTGGAGGTCGTCGAACAACTGCACATTGAAATTCACACGATCAACACAAATACGATGTTTTTATAGTTAACATAATCGGAATATATGTGACCTAACTCATAATTTACAAAATTATGACCCCGTGGGCCTCTAGAAGGCCGAAAAGCACCTTCTCGTTCAACAGAAGGCAGAAGAGGTGTCGGGGGTCGGGGCTTAGTGGCGCCGGGAGTCAGTGCCGTCGAGGGTCGGTGATGTCGGGTGTCGGTGGTCGGGAGTCGGGTCAAATGCGTCGATGGTCGGGGGTCAGTGTCATCGGGGGTCGGGGGTCACTAGCATCGGGGGTTGGGGTCTTTTCGATCAACAAGAGGCCAAAGAGGTGTCGGGGGCCCGGGGTTGGGGGTTAGTGGCGTCGGGGGTCGGGGGTCGAGGGTCATTGGCGTCGGGGGTCGGGAATCGGGGGTCGGGGGTCAGTGGTGTCGGGCGTCGGGAGTTGGGGGTCGAGGGTCAGTGGTGTGAGGCGTCGGGGGTCGGGGGTCGGGAGTCGGGTGTCAGTGGCGTTGGGGGTCGGGGGTCGAGGGTGCGGGGTTGGTGGCGTCGGGCATCGAGGGTTGGTGGCGTCGGGCGTGGGGGGTCGAGAGTCGGGTGTCGGGGGTCAGTGGTGTCGGGTGTCGAGGGTCGGGAGTCGGGTGTTAGTGGCGTCGGAGGTAGGGGTCGAGGGTCGGGGGTTGGTGGCGTCGGGCGCCGGTGGTCGGGGGCCGCGGATCGGGGGTCAGGGTCCTCTTGTTTCTTTTTCTCCTCTCTCCTCTTTTTCTTCTTCTTCTTCTTGATCATCTTATTATTATTATTATTCGTCTTTTTTCTCCTCCTCCTCCTCCTCCTCCTCCTCCTCTTCTTCTTCTTCTTCTTTCTTTTATCTTTCTCCTCCTCTCCTCTTTCTTCTTCTTCTTCTTCTTCTTCTTCTTCTTCTTTTTTCTTCTAGTTTATTATTCTCTTATTTTCTTCTAATTTTTTTTCTATCTATTTTTTTCTTTTCGATCTACTTTTTCTACCTAATAAACTAAGGAAAATGCTTGCCATCCTCCGGTGGATCTTAGCGAACGCGTCTGTCACCTTTTTTGCCTGACACGCGTTGAAATAAGGTCACCCACACCATGTTTTGTCGAACATATTTATGCAACAGAAGCTATGTTTCGGAAACATATGCGATGTTGCGATGGTCCACGACATAGTATACGAACATGCTAAGCCAACATGCCCTTACTAAGTATAAATATGAGACAAAATTAATGTTGCTGTCAAGGGACTATATTTGGCAGTTGATTGGCTGGAAATTCATGATTATAATTCTTCCAAGCCAACGATTTTTTTACTGCACAATATGCATCCCATATGAAAATGAATCCCGAATCCCGATGGTGCTGCAGTTGATAGCAACTTGCAGCCGAAATCATCAACCAGATAAAGGAATAATCATAATAAGCACAAAAGCATCCCATATGAAAATGAATACCGAATCCATATGGAGCTCCAGTTGACAGCGACTTGCAGCCAAAATCATCAACCAGATGAAGGAATAATCATATAATCAAGCACATGTTAAGTTTAGTGTTTTGGCAGGAAGCTGTACATAAAGAATTAAGAATCACATGATTTATTAACAAAGTAACAACATGATTTATTAACCATAAATAGGAATATTCAGGTTTAGATTCAATAGGGCGTAATTAACAAAATAGCATTGTGCAGCACACTTTTATGACTACAACAAAAGCTATGCAGCGCCATCTCAACTGCAATCTTCTAAGAATATTCCCCTTTTCTGGATGTAAGAAATAAAATGCACATACTATTAGCTTTACTATGTCTCATTTACTCTGCTTGCTTTTGGTTCTGGTGATGTACGAACTGTTCACAGACAAGTATATAAGAAGCAAACTCATGTTTGCAAAGACTATAAAAAACTTTAAAAAACACCCAATACTGCATCACAGTATGTGGTACTGGAACTTATCAGCCACATTTGTCAAACTGAAAATAACATTGTTGGTTACCTAGCAAAAAAGAAGAAGAAAAAATAGGAAAAAAATATTATGAAAACCATACTTACCGGAGGGGAGGGCGTCGGGGTCGCCGGCACAGGGGAGGTGAGGCTGGGGCAGCGACCGGGAGGGAGATGGGAGGGGGGCGGCGGCCGGGAAGTAGGTGGGAGGGGGCGGCGGCGGCTGGGAGGGAGGTGGGAGGGGGGTCGGGAGGGAGGTAGGAGGGGGCGGCGGCGGCTGGGAGGGAGATGGGGGGGCGGCCGCCAGGAGGGAGGTGGGAGGGGGCAGCGGTCGGGAGGAAGGTGGGAGGGGGCGGCGGCCGGGAGGGCGGCGGCGCGGGGTGGCTGGGGAGGGGAGCTACGGCGGCGGCGGGGTGGGCAGACGACGGCGGGCGCGCGCGCGCGAGAGAGAGAGAGGGGGGGGGGTAGGCGGGCAGGGATTGGGTGCAGGGTGGGAGCCGTTAGAGGCGCCGGAGCTGTTAGGGCCATGCCCCCTTTGCCTTGTGCAAAGGGAGGGTGGCGGACGACAAAGGGGCGGGGTGGGTGGGGGTGTGGGTTCGGCCGTTGGGGGGGGGCTTTGCCGTCTGCCCACCCTTTGCCGTCTGCCTTTGGGACCTTTGTCGTCCGCCAGCAGACGGCAAAGAGGTGGCCGACGGCAAATAAAACCTTTGCCATCAACCACCTCTTTGCCGTCAGCACTGTGCCAACTGACGGCAAAGAGTGCCTTTGCCATGCGTGAGCAGAAGGCAAAGGCAAGGCAGAAGGCAAAATTCTCAATTCCAGTAGTGCATAAAGTTTTCAGCATTTTTGGAAACTATATACTTTTGAATTTAAATTTAAAACTTGAAACTAGTAGTCTTTTGAATTTATTTAAAATGCCAAAAGTATTATTAAAATGGTTTTCTTCATTGCTTATTTGTTTTCAAGAATAATCAGAAAAGTTGAACTTTTCTTGAGGCCATTTTGGGTTCATTGATTTGAGCAAGTTTATAATTCCTTTGAATTTGAGAAGTGGCTAGGGTTTTTGAGTTTTCCTTCACCACTTGCTTTGTTCTTGTTGAAATTTTCTTGGATGCAATGCAATGAAGATATGAGCACAATGCTAACTTGATTAGGGTTTCAGGGATGTGACAACTCACCCCCACTCAAAAGAATCTCGTCCCGAGATTTAGAAGTCGTTGGGAATAACGCAGCATACTCAAGTCAGAGACGATCCTCTCTTTCCCAAGTAGCCTCCTTTTCAGAATGATTTGACCATTGAACTTTAAGAAACTTCAGGTTTCGACGTCGAGTGGTATGCTCAGCTTGATCAAGAATACGCACGGGGTATTCTCGGTACGAAAGGTTATCTTGGAGATCAAGCGTTTCGTGGTCCACTTCACGGATAGGATCCGAAAAGCAACGCGTGAGTTGCGAGACGTGGAAGACATCATGAACCTTGGAAAGATGCGGAGGAAGTTCCAACTGGTAGGCAACTTCTCCTCGTTTGGCAAGAATGCGAAAAGGACCAATGTAACGAGGAGCCAACTTGCCCTTGATACCGAATCGATGGGTACCCTTCAAAGGTGTAACCCGAAGGTAAGCCTTCTTGTCAACTTCAAAGGTCACAGCCTTATGATGACGATCATATTGGCTCTTTTGACGAGACTGGGCTGTTTTCAACTTTTCACGAATAATGCGAACCTACTCTTGTGCATCCTGGATCTTATCCGGGCCAAAGAGTTGCCTCTCTCCGGTTTCTGACCAATTAAGAGGTGTTCGACATCTTCGTCCATAGAGAACTTCAAAAGGAGCTTTGCCCAAGCTTGATGGATAACTATGGTTATAAGCAAATTCGGCAAATGGAAGGCACTTCTCCCAATTCATACCGAATGATATAACACATGCTCGGAGCATATCTTCTAGGATTTGATTCACTCTTTCTACTTGACCACTTGATTGAGGATGGAAAGTAGTGTTAAAAGATAAGTGAGTCCCCATGGCATTCTGAAAACTTTCCCAGAAGCGAGAAGTAAAGATACTCCCACGGTCTGAGTTAACCTCCAGGGGAACACCATGAAGAGACACTATTCGAGAGATATATAACTCTTCTAGTTGGCTAGCTGTTATACTCTCACGAACTGGAAGAAAATGAGCTACTTTGGAGAGACGGTCAATGACCACAAAGATAGCATTATTTCCTTTCTTGGTCTTGGGAAATCCGGTAATGAAATCCATACTGACTTTATCCCATTTCCATTCAGGAATAGCTAAAGGTTGAAGGGTGCCAGCAGGCCTTTGATGTTCTTCCTTAACTCAATGACAAACGTCGGAATAAGCAACGAACTCAGCAATTTATCTCTTCATCCTAGTCCACCAGAACCTCTGGCGTAGGTCCTGATACATCTTAGTACTACCGGGATGAATGGTGAAAGGAGAATCATGGGCCTCCTTAAGGATTAACTGCCTTAGATGTAGGTTCTTAGGAACCACTAGACGATTCTGGAAGAACACAACACCTTGATTATTCATGGAAAATTCTTTAGCGTTTCCGCTAATAATATTCTCCTTGATCCGTGATATACCCTTGTCACGCTTCTGGCCAGCTATAATTTGATCCTTAAGGGTAGGCTTCGCCACCAGGGTAGAAAGGAATCCTTGAGGAACAATATGAAGATTCAACTTCCGAAATTCCTCATAGAGATGTGGTTGACCTTGTTGTAGCATCAAATTGTTACAATAAGATTTACGACTTAGTGCATCAGCCATAACATTGGCCTTCCCCGGGGTGTAAGTTATCCCTAAGTCGTAATCCGAGATCAACTCAACCCACCGTCTTTGCGTGAGATTCAAATTCGGCTGGGTGAAGATATATTTCAGACTTTGGTGATCAGTGAATATTTCGCAACGATTACCCAGAAGGTAATGTCGCCAGGTTTTTAGTGCATGGACCACAGCTGCAAGCTCAAGATCATGTGTGGGATAATTATCCTCATGTGGACGCAACTGTCGAGATGCGTATGCAATCACATGACGATCTTGAATGAAATGCAACCTAATCCTTGTGCGAGGCGTCGCAATAGATAACAAAGTCCTTAGAAAAATCTGGTGGTAGCAACACAGGTGCGGAAGTCAGACGCCTTTTCAGTTCCTGAAAACTATGCTCACACTGTGGTGTCCACTCGAACTTTTTATCCTTCTTGAGGAGTTCAGTTAGAGGCTTTGCAAGCTTGGAGAAATTCTGGACAAAGCGGTGACAATAGCTCGCTAGACCAAGAAAACTCCTAACTTGCTTAACCGATTCAGGTTGAGTCCAATCAAGGACAGCTTGAACTCTCTCGGGATTGACATCAATACCCTTACCAGAGAATACGTGACCTAGATAGGTCACTTCTGGTAACCAAAATTCACATTTTGAAAACTTGGCATAAAGGCGATGCTCTCGAAGTTTCATCAACACCAACCTTAGATGCTCGGCATGTTCTTGTTCGTTCTTCGAGTAAATGAGAATATCATCGAGGTATACCACGACAAATTTATCCAAATACTCCATGAAGATTGAATTCATCAGACGAGAGAAGGTGGCTGGGGCATTGGTTAAACCGAAGGACATGACGGTGTACTCGTATTGGCCATAACGAGTAACAAATGCCATTTTTGGAATGTCCCCGTTCTTGATCTTGATTTGATGGTATCCCAACCTCAAATCCATTTTGGAGAAGATTGAGGATCCAGCGAGCTGATCATACAGGTCGTTGATCCTGGGGAGCGGATACTTGTTCTTTATGGTGACCAGATTAACTGGTCGGTAATCTACAACCATCCGATCCGTTCCGTCTTTCTTCTTGATGAATAGGACGGGGCAAGCCCAAGGAGAAGAGCTAGGACGAATGAAACCTTTATTCAATGCCTCATCTAGTTGCTTCTTAAGTTCGGCTAGCTCCAGGGGTGCCATCTTATATGGTCTTCTGGCTATTGGAACAGTTCCCGGAACAAGATCTAGCACAAACTCTACATCTCTGTCAGGTGGAATTCGTGGCAGTTCCTCTGGAAAAACATCCGGGAAGTCACGGACTACCGGAATGTCTTCAAGTTCCGGAAGAGGGTTGGCATTGAGGGAATAGAGTTGGCATTTGGCAACTCGAGTAGAGACATTGACTATCTCACCCGAGGGATGGGTAAGATGAACATTTCTAGAATGAGTATCAATCTTGGCATAGTGAGCTGACATCCAGTCCATACCCAAGATGATATTAATATCCGAAGATTTCAGGGCTATCATTGAGGCTAGAAAAACTAGCCTGTCTACTAGAATTTCGTTGCCATAGGTGATCCTAGAGGTTTGCCACTTTCTACCAGGGGTTTGGACAACCAATGGAATTGGCATATCACAAAAAGACATGTTATGCAACTGTGCATAACTTTCTGAAATGAAGGAATGAGAAGACCCAGTGTCAAAGAGAACAGACGCTGGGTGATGATTAACAAGAAGCATACCCAGTATCACGTCGGGATCCTCTGCAGCTTCTTCTGCTGAGACATAGTTCACACGGCCATGTGCAGGAGTTGGCTTCACATAGTAAGCTTTGCCCGACTTGCCTTGCCCGACGGACTTTCCGGGTTGCTTAGCACCCACATTCTGAGGACACTCACGGGAATAGTGCCATGGTTCTCCACACTTGTAGCATATCACTTGGTTGGCACGTGGTGCCGCATTGCTAGCTGGACCACCATAAGTTTTTGCTGGAGGGTTGGTCTGATTTGTCTGAGGCGCCACGTAGGATGGCCTCAGAGTGTATCTTGGCGGCAGAGAACTATTCGGAACCCACATCCTGCGTTTTGGTAACGCGGAACCAGATGACGAGCCAAAATCAAGGGAGTGCTTCTTTGTGGCTTCAAAGTCGGTATGACTAGTCTCAGCACTGATCGCCTTGTTGACCAGGGCTTGGAAACTTGCACACTCGTGGAGGCGCAGATCACGACGAAGCTCAGGGCTCAGACCCTTATGGAACCTTGCTTGCTTCTTGGCGTCAGTAGACACCTCCTCTGTTGCATAGCGGGCGAGGTTACCGAACTCGCGGCAATAGGCATCCACGGTCAACTTTCCCTGGGTGAATGCACAGAACTCCTCTATCTTTCTGTCCATCAGGCCCTCTGGAATATGGTGCAGACGGAAGGCTGCACTGAAGTCTGCCCATGTGGCTGCTGGTTCAGCAGGACGCATAGCTTCAAAGTTCTCCCACCACAGATTGGCGGGTCCTTCCAGAAAATACGCCGCAAAGGTCACCTTGTCGGCCTCAGAAACATTCGTAGAGCGAATCTTGCGTGAGATGCTACACAGCTGTCATCAGCGTCGAGGGGGTCGACGGAGTGATGGAACTTTGGAGGATTTAGCTTCACGAAGTCATTGAGGGACACTGCAGCATTCCTAGGCTGACGAGCCGTATTCTGCTCAATACGCTCTAACAGTCGGTTGGTCTCCCTTTTGTTCCTCTCTGCCTCAAGCATAACTTCCGCCAGAGAGGGCGGGTGAGGCAGGTCTTCCTGCGACGCTTGACTACCCTCGCCTTGCTCATGAGCAGGGGCACGGTTCAACCTGGTGAACACCATCCTGACAAACAAACTCACAACTTAGACCAATATCATTATCAAGACTAGCTATGGATTAAGAATGCACTAAACACATGGAATGCGGAAATGAATATCCGAACAACATGGTAACAAGCAACTGCTATATATACACCATGGTTCATACACACCCTTACATAGTTCATTACAACCTCAACCGAAGAGCAACTACTGAAATTATGAAACTACTCATCAGAGGCTTGCAAGCTTCCTATACATTATTTTTCTAGGCCTCCGGAATTCATTCCACATCACAAGCATACTTCACAAGTCACGCAGGACTGTGAACGTACGGATACTACCATACTATCCTTCCACTCACAGCTCAGGCATCCGCATAGAACATCTCATAAAGATTACCTCCATGGCCTGGAAGCTCAACCTGCGGATCAGGAAACACTCTAGCCTGAGATCCCTGGGATCCATAAGAACACGGATGTGGCCTTGGTCCCCTGACTGGTGGTAGTAGGGGTCCCCGAAGAGGGGTGACTCCTCCTATAGTTGGCCATTCAACGTGGGCCGGAAGATGGGTCCTAACAGGGTTCAGCATCTCCATATCTCCGTACCCTGTCTGGACTACCGGTGCCAGCTCCGTCAAAGCCGTCCACAGATGAGCACGTGTGGCATAAAGCTCCATGCGGAGAGCACGAGCATCCCTGTCTCTGTTCTCTAGCATCTCAACAGTGGACTGCAATAGTGGATCCTCCATAGAGGAATCAAAATAAACCCAGCTGAGATATCCCTCTTCACCAGGCTGAGAGGCAGGAACATAGCAGAACTCTGAATTCTGCAACAGTGCATGTCTCGCCGTCATAATGGTTAGCATTGAATAGGCAGCATCTTGTACTGTCATGTCAACAGTGACTCCCAATCCATATGACCAATGGATTGGCTCCTCAGCTCCAGGGTAGTCTGGAAATACCCTAACTGTGCAGATATACTGGCTCTGGTTGAAGTCTTGGTACTGTTCCTCCACTGTGTACTCTCGGTACCAACGGTAACCGCACACCGACATCACCCTGACCAACATGGCCGTATGACCTGGCACATCAATGCACCTGGTCAGACGAACCACCTGACGAGAAGGATGGCCAGGCATCTGAAAATAGAGAGTAATGCAAAAGCATTAGAGCTCTGAATGCAAAATTGGGCAGCATAACGGCTGTAAATGCTCAAAAACAAATTTTGAGACAACCCAAGATAGAATAGCGTAACCACTCAACTATCAGGTTCAATTCTCTGATCATCAAACTTACTTCCTTTTTTTCCTAGGGATAAAAGAAACCCAATATACCTCTCGACCCGTAGTCTTATAATCTACCGATCAGAAACACAGTCCTAGAAGAAAATGAGTAACCTAGTCCTTAATTCCCGCAGAAAAGACGAGGATGGCCAGAATATAATACTTGAGAAGAGAACAAGAGTCTTACGTTCCCTTCCACAAACAATTCCCTTATATATAACTAAAGCAATTCTAGACTCAACTTCGACCAGTTTGGCTTAGTAGTCCTACAGTCAGTCAGGCTCTGATACCAACGCTGTCGGGACCCCGATCCTAAGCCATAGGAATCCAGCGTGTAACACATCGCATCTCTTTGCGGTCTCATGCACGGTTAACCCCACGGCTGCAGCCTTACCTTAGCCGGGACCGTTTGCGCCTTTTGACTCACGTATGCAATTGTGTCGCTAGCAATCCAATGACAAAGAACCCGGATCGACATGTCTAGTCATAAACCAATGTGGCAGTTCCGCACAGGGACAGGCATACATGACCCAACAAAGCAGGTGTCGATCACCAGCGAATGTAGACGAGTCGTAGCAAGCTACAAGGACTCCATTACATCGCGTGACATTTCCCCAAAGGGGACAGACACAATAGCTAAGAAGGACACACGCCGGTCGACCAATGTGTCCGGAGCAGTAGCGAGCTACCATGGCTTGTTGGATCACAAAGGGGCATTTCCCTGTAAGGAATGCTACTAAAGTCTACGGCTAGGTAATCGAACCCCATACATATCAAGTACGTCACACGTACGCATGGCATACTGATATGTATAGATACATCGCTGGCATCACAACATAACCATAAACATACAAGCTTTATTTAAAAGGCTCGGAAGAGCCACACACATAATATTACACAGTAAGGGTCTCACGACCCATTATAGCAGTCATTCAGTTACAAGCCAGCGGAAGTGTTTAAACTGTCCGAGTATAGACAGGTGAAACTAGAAGGCACATGGCCTGACTATACTACAGACAAGACCTAGGGCCAGATCGTAGCTGGGACACTAGCTACTCGTCGTCAACGATGGCTAGGAAGAACCCTCCGTTAGGGTCATTAACAACCTCTGCAACAATTATTAAGCAAACATGAGTACGGAGGTACTCAGCAAGACTTTAGGATAACTATCTACTCATGCAATGTATCAATAAGGAATTGTGGGGTTTCATGCGATAAGCCAGCATTTGACTCATGGCTAGACAACTTGCATTTTTAAATAATTTTTGACAACTTGATTTCTCGCACATGAGTCCACTAACACCACAACAATACTCCATCGTGGAATCATTCCGTCTCCATACGGAAATGCCGTCCACGACACTCACGCTTATCTTGACAATTTTATGAGTAGCCATTGAAGTTATCTATGAACAACATATGTCTCCAAGTAGTCCATATCCGTGGATGCGGCTATTCGAATAGATCATAACCCTGTAGGGGTGTACTTCGTCACACACGCTCTTGCCACTTATCGCCATGTGCACGTCATGCACCTCGGCAACCTTCAAGCGGAAGCCCAACGAGGGAGTCGGCCACCACCGTTAACCACGCTAATACTTAGTCCAGGTCTATCGCCTATCTGAGGGTAACCCGCACGGAAGTCCGGGCGAGGTTTCCGCCACGGCCCCAAACGATGTGCGCAGGGTTCCCAAGCCCACCATCCGGGTGCCACTTGGTACACCGTGCCACCGCCTACCGCGTCACAGCCCACCTCTCAGGTCAGCACTATCCACGGCCTCCAACATGACTATGAAGACCAGAAACTACTTGCAACTCCTGGACCGAGTACTAAGCGATTAATAAGTCAAGCGGGGTCATATTTCAGGGCCCAGCATGTTGTAGTATCTCGTCTTGGATTACATACACGGAACTCAGTTCCTAAGGACGGTTCCAATGAAACAACCCGCCATGTACTCCTACACAGCCTTTCACCGGTACCTTTACCAAATCAGGTTCAACACACAACCTTTACTTACTGAACACATTCTCACAATTCTGTTCATCTCCCAGATGACAGACCATACACAACTCTAAGCATAGCATGCATAGCAGGACAAGGCACATCATGGCCCAAGAAACTACCAGGTATGCTAGTTTGCAAGGTTCAGCTATTTACTGTGACAAGGATAGGTCATGCAAAGGAAGTGGGTTCAACTAACGTGGCAAAAGCATTTGACATATTTGATCCTAATGCAATAAGTAAGTGCAGGAGCGAGAACATGGGATTTATCGGGATGATCAAAATGGTTGCTTGCCTTGTTGCTCAGAGGAGGGACAATATCGGCCAGTCGGATATTCGGTGGAATCCGGAGGAGCGGAGCCTACCGAAAGGAATGACAACAACCAATAACAAACATATGCAACAAGATGATGCATGAGCATGGCATGAGGATGCAAGGTGGTTTACTATTATAGTTAACTTTTATTAGGTTTGAAGTTGATTTGAATCAAATTCAAATATTACTTCAAACGAGGTATTCTCGAATACCATTTTAATTGATTCGACCTGATGCTCAGATCTACTTGTTATTTTACATGCATGGAAATGACATGTTAAGTTGCTGGTTTGTGTTTGAACAATGTTTGATCATATCATTTGAAGTGGAATTCAAATGACTTCCAAATTCCATCTCCAAAGTATTTATAAAAGTTAACTTATTCATTATTATATATGTTTGGGTCCACTAACATTTTCAAACATGTTTGAAAATGACATATTCAAATTCCTTGAATTTTTCTGATACTTTTTCATATATAAATTATTTTCATTGGAATACAGATTCATTTCTACGATTTTTAGAAGTTTTGGCATTTTTCTAGAATTCTTTTAATCAGAAATTCACTTATTGCGTCATAACTACATCATCATGTCGTCAGCAGGTCAACTGACATGATCGGGTCAAACCTGACAGGGGGGACCCACTGGTCAGCGTCTCACGAACTATTCCCGCGCTGACCAGCCCCCTGATTGCGTTTGACTTGGCCTGGGGCCCACTGTCAGCGAGTGCTTAGCGCTAAACCGCCGGGGTTAGGCCGGCCGCGTCGTCCCCCGCCGGAGTCTGACCGGCGGCGACCAGATCCACGGCGGAACTTCGCCGGAGACGCGCTAACTCGTGCTGTGGTGCTCGGAAACGGTTGCCGAGAGCAATGGGATGATCCCCAGGCTCGGCCTCATCCAGCACTGGCCTCAGGGAGGGCTATGGGTGGCTGGAGCAAGCCGGCGACGAGACGAGGCAGCTGCCGGAGCTCGGGTTCGATGGTCCGATGGGTAGGGGGCACGAATCCGAGGGGAAGAAGAGGGGAAATGATCGCAGGCTCACAGTGGAGGTGAAGCTAGTCTCAGACTGCTCGGGGAGGGGCTGTAGCCGGCGATCCACCGTCGATTTGCCGGTGGCCGAAGGTTGAAGACGATGGAGCTGGGGGCGTTGCAGGGCTCGGGGAGGTTTCGGCCTTTGCAGGGAGAACGAGCTCGTCGAGGCGGAGCTACTGGACTACTCGGGAGGAAGTTCCTGTGGCTAGGGGCACGGCAGCTCGAGCTTGAGCTCTTGGCAATGGCGGCAGGAGGAGGGAGGAGAGAACCCGAGAGGAGGGGGGAACTGGAGCACGGGAACGGATAGAGACACGCTCGGGGAGGATAACCCTGCTCTCGCGCTGTCCTGGGAGGCACCGGAGGTCGCCACGGCGAAGCAGGAGGTGGAGGAGCAGCCGTGGTCGATCTCTCCTCTGCCCGTGATGGGCTGGGCCTCCTGAGGCGACAGGTAGGTTTTTTCCCTTTTCTTTCTATTTTGTTTCTGTTTTATTTATTGACATTACTTTCCATTTATTTTGGCTTCACAAGAAAACTATAAATAGTTTGAAAAATGCTGGGGTGTTAGTTGGAATATTTCCAATCACCCATAAAGTTTTCAGCATTTTTGGAAACTATATACTTTTGAATTTAAATTTAAAACTTGAAACCAGTAGTCTTTTGCATTTATTTAAAATGCCAAAAGTATTAATAGAATGGTTTTCTTCATTACTTATTTGTTTTCAAGAATTATCAGAAAAGTTGAACTTTTCTTGAGGCCATTTTGGGTTCATTGATTTGAGCAAGTTTATAATTCCTTTGAATTTGAGAAGTGGCTAGGGTTTTTGAGTTTTCCTTCACCACTTGCTTTGTTCTTGTTGAAATTTTCTTGGATGCAATGCAAAGAAGATATGAGAACAATGCTAACTTGATTAGGGTTTCAGGGATGTGATAGAATGCTACCTAGCATATTTGTCCTTTGTAACTTCTTTCATGTGACATGAATGTACAGATCCATAAGATTCAAAACAATAGTTTGCTATTGACATGAAAACAATAATACTTCAAGCAAACTAGCAAGGTAATAATGAACTTTCAAAATGACAGGGCCAAAGAAAGTTATCCCTACAAAATCATATAGTCTGGCTATGCTCCATCATCCCCACACAACTAATTTAAATCATGCACAACCCCGGTATTGGCCAAGTAATTGTTTTCGCACTCTTACTTTACCTAACTTTTTATAACTATCACGCAATACATGAGCGTGAACCATGGATATAGCACTATAGGTGGAATAGAGTGTGGTGGTGGTTGTGAGACAAAAAAGGAGGAGATGGTCAGATTGACTCGGCGTATCAAAGGGCTATGGAGATGAACATTAATATATATCAATGTGAATGAGTAGGGATTGCCATACAAAGGATGCACTAGAGCTATAAGTATGTGAAAGCTCAAAAGGAGAACTAGTGGGCGTGCATCCAACTTGCTTGCTCACGAAGACCTAGGGCAATTTGACGAAGCCCATCATTGGAATATAGAAGCCAAGTTATATAATAAAGATTCCCACTAGTATATGGTGGTGACAAAACGAGAGGCTCTCAATCATGAAGAACATGGTGCTATTATGAAGCACAAGTGTGGAAAAAGATAGTAGCATTGTCCCTTCTCTCTTTTTCTGGTTTTTTTCTATTGGGCTCTTGGGCCTCTGTTTTTTCTTTTTTCTTTTATTTTTTTATTTGGGCTCTTTGGCCTATTTTTTTTCCTCACATGGGACAATGCTCTAATAATGATGATCATCACACTTTTATTTACTCACAGCTCAAAGCTTAGAACGACGATGACTCTATAGGAAATGCCTCCGGCAGTGTACCGGGATGTGCAACGATCTAGCTTGGTGTATGACGTTGAAACATCTCGCTAGCTATCTTACGATCATGCAATGGCAATATGAGAGTGACGACACAAGTCATGAGATGGAACGGTGGGAGTTGCATGGCAATATATCTCGGAATGGCTATGAAAATGCCATAGTAGGTAGGTATGGTGGCTGTTTTGAGGAAGGCATATGGAGGGTTTGTGCACCGGCGAAAGTTGCGCGACACTAGAGAGGCTAGCAATGGTGGAAGGTGAAAGTGCATCTATACCATGGACTCACATTAGTCATGAAGAACTCACATACTTGTTGCGAAAGTTTTTATTAGTAATCGAAACAAAGTGCTAAACGCATACTCCTAGGGGAAGGGTTGGTAGGTGTTAACCATCGTGCGATCCCGACCTCAACACAAAGGATGACAATCAATAGATCAATTATGCTCCGACTTCCTAACATAGCGGTTCACCATACGTGCATGCTACGGGAATTACTAACTTGAACACAAGTATTTCTAGATTCACAACACCCTACTAACATAACTCTTAATATTACCAAATCCACGTCTCAAAACTAATTGAGAGGAATCAAGACTTCTCTGTCTACTCAATGCACATGAAGATGGAGGTTTTTGTATCCTTTTTGGGTACCTATCACCTTTGGGACTACTTTCATAGCACAAACCAACTACCAAGTCACGCACCGCCATGCTCTAAAAGATATAAGTTAAGCACATAGAGCAAAATTATCTAGCTCAAAAGATATGAGTGAAGCACGATGAGCATTCTAGCAAAATCACTATGAGTGCATGTCTCTCTCAAAAGGTGTGCAGCAAGGATGATTGTGACACAACAAAAAGAAAAGACTCCTACGATACAAGACGCTCCAAGCAAAACACATATCATGTGGTGAATAAAAATATAGTTCCAAGTAATGTTACCGATGGATTGAAGACGAAAGAGAGGATGCCTTCCCGGGGCATCCCCAAGCTTAGGTTTTTGGTGTCCTTGAATTTGGCCTGGGATGCCTTGGGCATCCCCAAGCTTTAGCTCTTTCCACTCTTTATCCCTTTGTCCATGAGAACATCACCCAAAACATGAAAACTTCACAACACAAAACTTAAACAGAAACTCGTGATAACATTAGCACAAGAAAACAAACTACCAGGTCTTTAGGTACTGTAGAAATCTTGATTTCCATTCATATTGGTGTTAGATTACTGTATTCTCACTTTTCCATGGCTAGTACCCCCCGATATTATCCATAGTTTCATCAAAACAAGCAACCAACTCAACAAAAACAGAATCTGTGAAAAACAGACCAGTCTGTAGAAATATGTATACTTCGTATACTTCTGGTACCTCAAAAATTCCGAAACATTAGTAATGCCTGGGCAAAAGGTATATTAACCAGAAGCAAAAAAAATCAACTCAAAATCTCTTTCTGAATAAAAATGAAAAATAATCTCTTGAGCAAAAAGTTTCTGTCTTTTTCCAGCAGGAACAAACAACCATCACCAAGACTAGTCATAAAGGTTTTGCTTGGCTCAAACACAAAAAGAAACACAAAAACCACTATCATAAGAGAACTATGATGGTGTGGGCGCAAAAAAACAGAAATAAAAAAGATAAATTCATTGGGTTGCCTCCCAACAAGCGCTATTTTTTAACGCCCTTAGCTAGGCATAAGGATTTTAATGATGCTCACATAAAAGATAGAAATCGGACACGAAGAGAGCATCATGAAACATGTGAAAATCACATCTAAGTCTAACATACTTCCTATGCATAGGCATTTTATAGGAAAACAGATTGTCAAGACAACCAATAGTTGCCATATGCAAGGAAGAAGAAAGAGACAATAGCAATCTCCACATAACGAGAGGTAATTTGGTAACATGAAAGTTTCTACCACAATATTTTCCTCTCTCATAGCAATTACATGTGGGATCATAATAAAATTCAACAAAATAGCTATCACAAAGGATATTCTTTTCATGATCCACATGCATGCAAAGTTGACGCTCTTCAAAAATAGTGGGATTATCATCAACTAAAGTCATGACTTCTCCAAACCCACTTTCAATATTATTGCAAATATCATTGCAACAAGTAGTGAACATAGCAAAACTAGCATCCCCAAGCTTAGGGTTATGCATATTTTTAGCATGATTGCCATTAATAGAATTTATAATGAAATCATTGCAATCATGCTTTTCATTCAAGGAGCCCTCGTGAATCATTTCATCAATTTCTTCATCACGATTTTCAGATTCAAGCATCTCAAGCAAAACTCCATAGAGAAAGTCAAGTGCACTCAACTCACTAGCAATTGGTTCCACATAAGTGGATCTCTTAAAGAGATTAGCAAGTGGGTGAGGATCCATATCACTAGATTTTCAGCAAGCGAAGATGCAAGCATATTGAAGGCACATAGCAAACAACCAAAGGAAAGGCAAACGAAAAAGGCAAATATTTTTTTGTAAATTTTTGTTTTTCAGAAGTGGGGGAGAGGAAAATGAGAGGCAAAAAAGTAAATGCAAGAGATGAGTTTGTAACACTTACTTGTATGAGTTCTTGACTTGATCCTCCCCGGCAATGGCGCCAGAAATCCTTCTGTTAGGTCGACAGAAACCTTCTATCGTCTCTTGAGCTTGCGTTGGTTTTTCCCTTGAAGAGGAAAGGCTGATGCAGCACAGGAGCAGTAAGTATTTCCCTCAGTTTGAGAACTAAGGTATCAATCCAGTAGGAGAATCTCGTCAAGTCCAGAATACCTGCACAAACACAAAGAGCCTGCACCCAACGCTATAAAGGGGTTGTCAATCCCTTCAAGATTGATTGCAAAGTGAGATCTGAAGGCGGAAAGTGCAACGAAGTAAAAGAGCAAGGCTGAAAATAAGGTGTGGAGTAGACCCGGGGGCCATAGTGTTCACTAGAGGCTTCTCTCAAAATAACAAATATTACGGTGGGTGAACAAATTACTGTCGAGCAATTGATAGAACCGCGCAAAGTCATGACGATATCTAAGGCAATGATCATACATATAGGCATCACGTCCGGGACAAGTAGACCGATACTTTCTGCATCTACTACTAGTACTCCACACATCGACCGCTATCCAGAATGCATCTAGTGTATTGAGTTCATGAAGAACAGAGTAACGCCTTAAGCAAGATGACATGATGTAGAGGGATAAACTCAAACCAATGATGGAAACCCCATCTTTTTACCCTTGATGGCAACAACATGATGCGTGCCTCGCTACCCCTTCTGTCACTGGGTGAGGTCACCGCACGGTATGAACCCAAAACCAAGCACTTCTCCCATTGCAAGAATCACAAATCAAGTTGGCCAAACAAATCCCACAATTCGAAGAGAATTACAAGGATATGAAATCATGCATATAAGAGATCAGAAGAAACTCAAATAAGATTCAAAGATAATCTGATCATAAATCCACAATTCATCTGATCTCGACAAACACACCGCAAAAGAAGATTACATCGGATAGATCTCCATGAAGATCATGGAGAACTTTAATGAAGATCCAAGAGAGAGAAGAAGCCATCTAGCTACTAGCTATGGACCCGTAGGTCTATGGTGAACTACTCACGCATCATCGGAGAGGTCATGGTGTTGATGAAAAAGCCCTTTGTATCTGAATCCCCCCTCCGACAGGGCACCAGAACGTGCCCCAGATGGGATCTTGCGGAGACAGAAGCTTGCGGCGGCGGAAAAGTACTTTCGATGATCTCCTGATTTTTTTGGAATTTTTGGGAATATATAGGCGTAAGACCTAGGGTAGAGGTGGCCTAGGGAGCCCACAAGCCTGGTAGGCGCGGGCCCCCCTGGCCGTGGCTAGGGGGCTTGTGGGGGTCCCTGGTGACCCCCTGCCTTGGTTCTCAAGTTCCCCGATCTTCTTCTGTTTTGGAAAAAATCTTTTTGGAAGTTTCGTTCCGTTTTGACTCCGTTTAAAATCCTACTCTGAAAAGGGTCAAAAACACGGAAAAAACACGAACTAGCACTTGGCACTGAGTTAATAAGTTAGTCCCAAAAAAGATATAAAAGGCATACAAAACATCCAAAGTTTGACAAGATAATACCATGAAACCATCAAAAATTATAGATACGTTGGAGACGTATCAATTATATGGTTCTACTATGTTAGCATTGTTGAGAGATTGTACTAGTGAAAGTATGAATCCTAGGCCTTATATCCAAGCATTTATATAATGTCTTGCTTGATGTTTACCATTTATTACCTTGCTATTTATTCAAGTTATAAAAATATATTTCTACTATCCATATTGCACTTGTATCACCATATGTTTGCCAAACTAGTGCACCTATATAATTTTCCATTGTATTGGGTGTGTTGGGCCACAAGAGATTTCTTGTTTTTGATTGCATGGTTGTTTGAGAGAGACCATATTCCTCCTACACTCCCACGAATTGATAAACCTTAGGTAATCCACTTGACAGAAATTTGTTGTTGTCCTACGGAACTCTGTACTTGGAGGCCTAACAACATCTATAAGAATAAAGTTGCATAGTAGACATCAAGCTCTTTTTTAGGGTCATTGCCGGGGAGGTGAGCGCTTGAAGGTATTTCTTTAGATCTTGCAATTAAATATTTTAGTTTCTTGTTTTGCACTTGTTTGGTTTTATAGAAGAAAACTACAAAAAACTAATTTGGGTTGCCTCAATTGATTTTCCTTTTTAACGTCTTTCGTGAAAATGATGCTTCGAAAAATTGTGCTCAAATGTGAGAGGAAGAATTTAAAAAAATGCTTAATGTGAATTCCTTGAATAATGAGAATGATAGTAATATTGTTAGTATGAATTCTCTAAATATCCATGATGCTAATGATGATTGCACTGGTCAAGAAAAAAAGATTTCCTATAAGAATGCCAATTTTTGTGGAGTGAATAAATTTTTTAAAGACATGCCATATAGGGATGGTAGACTTTGTAAGAAGCATACACAAGATCAAACTAATTGTGTCTTAAAGTGATAGATGAATTTACCACAACATTATGCTCTCTTCAGCCCATTACTTGTGAACTTTGCAATAGTGTTGGTCATCTTAATTTCCAATGCATGTATTTTTAAGATCAAACCATTTCCAAATATTGTGATAATTTGATCTTCGATGAATCTAAAATGAAAGTTATTAATTTTTGGGGTGTGAAGAATTGTCGCATAAAAATGACTGGTCTGATATATTCCTTATCACTAATACGCATGAAGTTAATCTATAATAAATATATATGTTTTGAATAGTAAATTGCAGGGCGAATTATTATATTGCCAACTATTGAAAGACGGGAAAACCAATATAACATAAAAAGAATACTAATGAAAGGGTAAAAATCTCCCAATACCCTTCTATTGTTTCTCGTAATGAGTCAGGTTGCCATGAGGAACTTCCTATCTCTTCAATAAGAAGATCACCTAAATTACTTAAACCCACACACAGGGTGGTCAAGAAAAGAAAAGAAGGAAAAGTAGAAGTAAAAAGGTATTTCTACCAAATAATGTTGCTCCTATAATTGTTGAGAATGAATGCGAAAGTAGTGTGGATGATGATACACTTGATGATTATTTTGTTATGCCTACTACTTGTTGTGATGAGAATAATTGGGAAGATAATGATACTCCTTATAATATTGAAAATATTTTTGGAACCAACTTCAAAAAATTATAATGATAATAATTGTTGTACTATTGGTGCCATCCTTACTATATATTGATCATAAGAGTGATTATGCCAATGATACACAAACTAACAATCTTGGGGATGTTATGCGTGATGAGAATGATATGTTTGAGAATATATTTGCTACAATTAATGTTTCCCCAAGCTTGGGGATGTTATGCTTAATGAAGATGCTCTTTTTAGTCCCCCTACTTCGAATGGTCCAATTTGTTACGATGATTGCATGCCTCCTATTTATGATGATTGCAATTTTTATGAAAGTGGGTTTGGAAGAGTGTCAACTTTAGATTATTATTATCCCACTATTTTGAAGGGCTTTGAATCTTTTCATAATGATAGAAGTGGATTTCTAGAGGTCATGAATTTACTTAGTGATGAGTCCACTATTTGGGAAGAGGTTTCAATTGACTATGACAACAAAATTGATATCCATGATGACAATTGTGATGATACTTTTGTTATAAAAAGTAGTGATGATTATTATTATAAAACTTGTCATAATTACGAATACCCTTTTTTTGTAAAATTACGCTGTTAATGTGGAAACAATTTATAGCATTCAAGTCTCCTATAATACTCCCACTATTACGAATGAGAAACTTTTGCTTGTGTGGGTAATAATAAAGATTCTATGCTTGTGCGTCATGAAAATAATGATCTATGTGATAGCTATATTGTTGAATTCCTTCATGATGGTACTGAATATTATTACGAGAGAGGAAAATATGATTGTAGGAATTGCAATAATATCAAGTTTCCTCCCTATGTGTTCAAAGTTTTGAAGTTGCACTTGCTTTGCCTTCCTATGCAAGTTGCTGCTTGCAACAATAAATTGTGTGGTTGCAAAATCCCCACACATAGGAAGTGGGTTATAATTTAATGTGCTTTCAATGGGATTCATGATGCTCTCTTGCATGTCTCAATTACTAACTTCTAATGTGAGCATCATTGAAATCGGCATTAAAGAAAAGCGCTTGTTGGGGGACAACCCAATACTTCTACCTACTGTTTATGAGTGTTCACATGACTAAGATACTATAGTAATTATGTTTTATAGGTTTTATTTTAATAATGCGCTAAGTAAAGCCTTTGGGATAGTGTGGATACTTGTTTGTTTGATTGTGTTCAATAAGAGAAACTTTTCCGTCCAGTATATGAATTATGTGATTTTACAAGAGAGTCAAAAAAATTCTGAAATTTTTACACAGAATTTCCATGCAAATTCTATATGTTATCCTATTTTTTCATAATTTTAGAGCCATGGAAGTATGGTGTTCATTGAGATCTTCAAGACTGTTCCATTTTTGATAGATTCTGTTTTGCATGCACAGTTTGCTTATTTTAATGTTTCCATACCTTATATTTAGTGACATAAATTATGGAAATGATAGAATACAATAGTTATCATGTGAGAACAATTACTAATCTTGTCTTGACAGTACATAAGAGAATGATCTATCTTTATTATACTAACCCATCTCAAAAAGTTCGCTTAAGTTTTGTGTGATTAAAGTTTTCAAGTTTTGGATGAGATACCAATATGAGGTGAATAATAAGTGGAATACCCTAAGCTTGGGTATTCCCATGACACCCCCAAGGTAATATCCAAGGAAGACTCAAGCGTCTAAGCTTGGGGATGCTTAGAACTATATTTTTATTTGTCACACGATATGTGTTTTGCTTGGAGCATCATTTTATTTTGTTGTAATCTATTATATGTTCTTTATAATTTTTTTTCAATAAAAAGCTTCAAGAATTTCCTTTAGAATGCTTGAATTGCATGTGTGACGTGTGATGTACAAAAATAGAAACTTCTGTTGTAGTTTTTGAATTATCATATTTTAGTGAAATCTGGGAAATTTCTGAATTTTTAACACAATTCTCTCATGAAACATATTTATCATGTCCTAAATTTTCATAATTTTTAGAGTTACATAAGTATAGTGTTTTAATAGATTTCTACAAACTATTCTGTTTGGACAGATTGCTGTCATAGTTTTGTGACCTACTTATCCTAGAGTTTTCATGGCTTATATTGGTAGATATAAATCGTGGAAATGATAGTATACAGTACCTAATGTTTGAAAATTATTATGCAACTTCTCTTGGCAGTACATGAAGTATTGATTTATTCTTATGTGTACTAACCTATCTCTCGAGTTCTTTTCAAGTTTTGTGTTGATGAAGTTTTTGAGATTTAGGTGAATGTTGATCAAGTTTTTGAGACTTAGGTGAATGTTGATGAAGTTTTTGAGACTTAGGTGAAACCGGGGTATGATTGAATTGAAAGAGAAACAAAATCTCAAGCTTGTGGATGCCCAAGTCACCTCAAGTAAATGCTACAAGAATTCTCAGGCACCGAAGCTTGGGGATGCTATGCATCCCACCTCTGTTCGTCAACAAATATCGGTTAGCCTATGTTGATCCTAAGCTTTTATTTGCCCACATGATATGTGTTATTGTTGAAGTCACTTTGTTTTCTTTGTTGTTTGAATAAATTTCCCAGATCTGAAAAATATTTATTGAGATAATCCTCACATAGTTACTTAGTTGTTTGAATACTCATTGATCTTCACTTATGTATTTTAAGAGTAGTTTGATGTTTACTCTTGTGCTTCACTTTTATCCTAAGAGTAAATTGTGAATGAATTCAATATAATATATCTAAAATCATGAATGTTCTTTATGATTAGCAGTAGCTTCACATTTGGTATAGAAAGTAAAATCTATTGAAGTTTGAAAATCATAATATTGGTCATACAAGCAATTCATGAATGATTAGTATAAGAAAGAGAACTTTCACATACAAATATATTAACTTGGACATATTTTATTATTGTGAATACCCATTAATTATTTTCAAACTTGATCAAATAATTGAAGTTGGATAAGGAAGACAACACAATGGTTACGATTGGGTATATTTGCATAGAAGTTATATTGTTATGGATCCACCAACGTGTCGTGCTTGTTTAGAACTTTTTGCTAGACAAAAATTCATACTAAGTAGAGATACTACTTGTGAATCCAAATCCTTGAGACAAGTTTCGTCCACGCGAGTCCACCATACCTACCTATATATAGTATTTAACTACCATTCCAAGTAAATTTGCATGTGACACCTATGAAACCTTCAAATAAACATCCATTTAGTGTGCCTGTGCCGCTCATGGAGCTACCGGGGCGGTTAGTTTCTTCCATGTGAAGCGAGTTATTTTCATGATAAGTGTTTATTCACTTGCCATTACATGATAGAGGTTGGTAAAAATTATGCCCTGTCCTGCATAAATACAAAAGTTAATAAATAAGAACTCCCCTAGAAAGTTGATTGTTTGGATGGTACTAGTGGATACAGCTAGCCATGGAATGTGTTTGAATTGTGGAGGGGGGGGGGGGTAAAATTTCAATTCAGTTTGGGAACTGCCAATAACATGATGAGCATGGAAGATATTGAAATCCCTTGTTGTATCGTTGACAGGAAAGGCACACCACCCAAAATATATTCATCTCTGTTTTGAACTATGAGCTCTGGCACCTATGCAAATCCCTTCTTCCCTCTGCGAAGGGACAATCTATTTACTTTCATGTTATTTAGTTTTCATGTTGATTCAAGTTCCTATTCCAACCTCAATCTAGTAGTTGGCAAGCATTATGTGGTGGGGAAAGATCCAAACACATATATCCACTCAAATATATTTTATCATGATTCGTTATTGTTGACAATTATCTTCATGATTAGCATGTTGGGAGGAAAAATATTAAGGCCCTATCTTTGTATGTGTTCGATGGATGTTGTTTGTTCTAAACATATGCTTTGAGTATTAGCAATCATAGAATATTATATGATAATTGAGTATGTGGAGATCTTACTTAGACTTGATGATACTTTGAAATTGTTTGTTCACTAAGAACTTATGTTGTTAAGTTTCAAGAGAATACATTGTTTGAACCATGACATATGAATTGATTGCTGGTGTAGCATGATGATTTTTATGAGAAAAAGTTGTTGGTTATGATGCTAGAAAAAAATATTGGAATTATCATTGATCAAACTTATATACTATGTCAGCATTCACCCTGCATAAATTATTTCTTTTATCAATTACCTACTCGAGGATGACTAAGAATTAAGCTTGGGGATGCTGATACTTCTCCAATGTATTGATAATTTATGAAGTATTCATGCCATATTCACCTATGTTTACAATAATTTTATATAGCTATGATGCACTTTTTATGATTTATTTAGAAATAACCCTGACTAACGCCGTTTTTAGCAAAATTAACGTGGTATTGTTTTTTGTGCATAAAATAAAAGTTCTCGGAATTGCACAAAACTTTTTTACTATTTTTCTGGGGAAATAAGAAATACGATAGCGAAGAACGACTTGAGGGGAGCCACCTATGGGCCACGAGACAACAAGGTGCGCCACCCCCTAGGCAGTGTCGACATCAAATCCGGCAGATACCGGGTAGGGGTTCCCAAAGTGTGGACCATAGATCGATGGATTGCACGAGAGACGGGGCGACAAAGCTTACCCAGGTTCGGGCCCTCTTGAGGAGGTAAAAGCCTATGTCATGCTCGATTATATTGATGTAGATGATGATTATAGAGTCTACCTCGAGATCATGTATTCTAAACCCTCTGTGAGATAACTTGCCTACATGGACGAGGACCCCCAGTTTATATAGTCCCCAGGAGGGCGTAGGGTTACATACAACCGACCTAGCCTACTTTTACTTGGTTGCCACGCCAGTCTTAGGGGTTCTCCACCTTGAATACGAGACAATCGCACAGGGAGGCCCATAATGGGGTCAGCCCATCAGGCCGACCTCTTCGTAGTAAGCCGACTACCTAAGGACCCCTTAATTCTGGTCTCCCTCAGTAGCCCCCGAACTAGGCTTCAACGCCGATAAGTAGGTGTCTTCGGATGATTACGCCCAAAGTGTTCGGCTTGCAAGGTGAGTTCCTTCGTCTCCTCCGAACAAGAAATGATGGTCTTGGTCTTCGGCGCGCTCACAATTATCGAAGCGTCGCGGGGCCCATGGCTTTTAATTCTGCACAAAGATTAACAATATTCCTTGATTCTCACGTGCTTTTGTAGAGGAAAACACCTTTGGCAATCCTTGACGGAACCGCTTCTTACATAAAGAGGGGGTAGCGCCCTTTATGAACATATCAAAATCCGTCTCGAGTCCCCATCGCATCTCAGCCTTGCCAAGAAACCCTAGAGCTCTCCAACACTCGTGGAATCATGGCTAGTTCCTGTTCACGCCCCCTCGGACCCTTTCCGGGGGACTGGGCCAGTTGCTCTGTCTCTCTTCTCCGCCTGCATGAGCTCGAAATGGAGGGATATCTTGCACCCACTCGCGCTGGTCTGACCTCCATTGATGGGAAGGCCTATGGGGAGAGCTTCCCTTCCCCACATGCAGGAGAGCGAGTTTGCCTCATTCCTTTCCTGCTGCAAGGGGTGGGATTCTCCATTCACCCCTTATTAAGGGGTTTTTTGGAATTTTACGAGTTGCATCTCCACAATCCTACTCCCGGTCCCATCCTCCATATCTCATGCTTTGTGGCCTTATGCAAGATGTTCATGGGTTGCGAATCCCACTTCGACCTGTGGAGAAGGTATTTTTGCATCGCTCCTCGAAACAAGGAACAACAATCCAGGAAGTGGGCGGAGCCGAAGTGTGGCGTATATCCGCCACAAAGATACCTAATTGGGACACCAAAGAAGGAACTCTACGACTGGCCTTCGGAGTGGTTCTATGTCGAGGACGTTCCCCTATTCGATCCAATTCGGAGGGGCCTTCTCGAATACTCCATAAAGCCTTTAAAAAGCGTTATAGCTAGAGGTCGAAGAGCCTGTCCCAAGAGGAGAGTTCCAAAGTAAAACAACTATCCGCTAAGGTCAAGTTGCTTGCTCATTGCGAACTAACCATCATTGATGTGATGGCCGAAGTGATTACTCGATGCGCCCAGCCGCTTCAACAATGCGCACATCCCGTGTGGTGCTACAGCGGGATGAACGATTCCACTAAATCCAGAAGGCTAGGATCGAAGGACCAGAAAGCCTTAGCGGCCATCCTAGCCGATCTCTTAAAAGGAGAAAAATAAGGTTTTGACCACCCCTTCAGTAAGGAAGGCTATTCGGCATACAACCCCGTCGAATAGGTAAGCGCACTAATGTTCAACATTTTCGGGCATTCACGCCCTTTGTTGTTTAATTTATAACTTCTACCCCTTCCTTGCAGCCTTGGAAGCGCTGGATCGAGAAGGTGAAATGTCCCGTGCCTCAATCCGAGGACTATGCCCGCGACGACGATCCCCGGTTTCATGAAGCCCAAAGTTTTCGATCAATTTCGAGGACGGGGTGTTTTACCATGATGGAGTTGATGGGCAGAGGGTAGCCCTTGTGTCTGACAACCCTAGCCCCCTTCCCTCTTTAGGGAGTAAGAGAAAAACGACGTCCCAACGAGGGGTTGCGCCTAGGGGTCGTCGGAGCGCTTGTCGGATTACTCCCCGGACAAGATCGACCGGGGGTCTATCGAACGAGGACAAAATTCCGAACAAAGGGTGGCCGGAGAAAACTGATCTGCTGCTCCACCGGCAAAAAGGTATACAGACTGACTTATACTCCTTCCAAAGATATCTATCCTTCCATACTTTCATGTCCCTTGACCGGCCAATGTAGGAGACATGTGCAACCTTCCCCACCTAGGGATGGTGTCGAGGTATTAGGTAGTCAACGAAATCCCGGCGCGTCGGTGAGCGCCGTAGTACTGAACACGGGTTTGACCACCGAGTGTTCGGACGGATTGTCTATAACGAACTCCGAATACGAGAGTGCCATGAATCATCAGTAGCGGAAAGAGGCTCTACGTCATCCTTTATTTTTTTGAACAAGAGTTTAATGCTCTTAATTCGGCCGATGCATACCTCAGAGCCGCGCGAGCCATCCTAAATGAAGTGGTCGGGCAAGTGTGTGCCCATCTGAAGGTAAGTTATCGATTTTAGAAAATCCAAACAAAAGTTCGGATCCAGTAGACCTTGAGCTTTAATTTGGTCGGGACGGTTGAATTAAGGGTCATCAACAAGTAGTTTTTCAATATGCAGACTTTGAAGCATGAAAACGAGATTTTATCCAAAGATCTCCATCAAAGCGAGGATGATTTAAAGGCTAGTAGGGCCTAGCTCGAAGATGTGAAGAAATTTACTAGAGAAGCCCATGGTAAGGGAGTTAATTTGTAGTATATTGAATTTACTTACATTAATAGCCAAAAAATTGCTATAGCAGGTGAATAAATAGGCCAAAAGCAGAAAGATCCGGATGCCCCTCGAGAAGCTCAGCAATATGCTGAATCATAGCTTGATGCCGGTTAGCATGTACTGAAGAGAGGCCATGAATAAAACAACAATCTCCAGGAACAGAAAAACCAAGTTCAGGAAGTTGAGAGTTTGAAAACTCAACTAGCATAAACTCAAGAAGAGAACCACAGATTGGAAGGCGACATGTATTCTAAGTGAAGCTCTGACCTAGAACTGATTCGACCTTTATTGTGTTGATCATGAAAATTTGTTTCTTCTTTAGATTTGGTGTTTTGACTGGGCGTCCTGAGGAGGAGGCCATTTCCTTTGAGGGGGGGGGGGCTGTTGAAGGAACTATGCGATATATGGTCCGAGCTTTATGGGCAGACCAAAACCCTTCGCAAAGGAGGGTCGATCTTGCCAAGAAGTTTACAAGAGCCCTCGTTCGCTTTGAACTGTGGAACACCTTGGCCTGTCGAGAAGGAGCTCTGGAGGCGTGGGCTATGGTGAAGACCACTTTACCCGCCTAGATCCCGAGCGTATGGCCAGAGTTGGACCAGTGGGACCAGATGGGAAGGAGATTCCTCAACATCTCTTGTACGATCAAGTGATGCCTGCCCGCTTATCGCAAGAAGATTGCATGTTAGATGCTATAATAGATCAACTAGATCAATCACCAAGCGTGTAATCACGTGTAATGATATTTTTGTGTTAAGGCACTTCCCTACATATTTTGAAATTTTATCTTTAACCGGCCATCGGCTTCTACCTCCCCTGTTTATAAACGGGGTAGTGTTTCCTACTTTGTATCCTACAAAGGTAGGAATCAAATTTATGATAACTAGGCAATCTGTCCATGTGGTACTAAGAGACAAAAGGTATACACGTGGATTATGTTATATTACAACTAGGC
This sequence comes from Hordeum vulgare subsp. vulgare, assembly GCF_904849725.1. Taxonomy (NCBI): domain Eukaryota; kingdom Viridiplantae; phylum Streptophyta; class Magnoliopsida; order Poales; family Poaceae; genus Hordeum; species Hordeum vulgare. Next base: position 136,531,549 of record NC_058521.1, read on the forward strand.
GTAAGAAACATCTTCCGGAAAAAATAGTTCCTTAATAGGTTCCTTTTTCCGGGGCTGCTACATAGGTGTAGTCGGTATGGCTGGTTATCCGCTCTAAACAACCAGTAGTTTTATTATGCGATTTTTTTTTGAAAATGTGGGCATCGTCCTAGCCGATCGAGTTGTATCTCAAGAAGCGCTAGATTTTTGGCTTTACTCGTCTGAGGTACGTGTTCGGGTGAACCGATCGTAACAATTGCAGCGGTGCTCCCTTTACCCTCTAGCCGAATACATCGGGAACATAGAGAGTAATCACAGGAGCGAGGCAACCCATCATTGCTAAAATCTGAAGTCCAATTGATGTATAGAATGGCAAGAATCGATGTTTTTATTTTAAGTTGTATATGTGAACAAGTAGCTATGACAGATATATTGGACAACTTCTTTAGGAAGCCCCCAGGTGCTACTTGGTCATTGCATTTAACACGGATGATTTTCTAGGTGTCCGGGGGTGTTCGGTTAAGCCGAACATGTCGCGGGGACAACTAATTATCCCTATAGGAAAGAACAAAAAAAGTTGGGTGATACATGAAAAAGAAAGTGACGAAAAGGGAGAATGTTAATGGTCTAGCCATAAAACATCGAAGGCGAGCCACATTCCACGGGTTCGGCTCGAGCCGCTGTCTTTGGATCTACGCACGTGATAAGTTCCTCCTGTTAAGATTTCATCGATTATGAAAGGGCCCTCCCACTTGGGGTGAAGTTTACGCTTCTGCTTCTCGGGGAGGCATAGGAAGTTTTTTCCCACGTTATATGTCTTTACCCTGACTTCCCTGCTCTGATAGCTCCGAGCTTGTTGTTGATAGAAAGTTGATCGGGCCAGAGCTATGTCGCGCTCGCCTTCCAATGCATCTAAGTCGTCTTGCCGATCTAATTTGTCCTCTTTTTCCTCGTACATGCGCACCCGGGGTGCATCATGTATAATGTCACACGGGACGACTGCCTCAGCCCCATACACCATGAAGAAGGGGGTGTACCCTGTGGATCGATTCAGGGTGGTGCACAAACCCCATAGCACGGAGTTGAGCTCCTCCACCCATTAGCAATCGGAGTCTTGAAGGGAGCGGACCAACCTGGGTTTAATACCGCTCATAATGATCCTGTTGGCTCTTTCGACTTGTCTGTTAGTCTACGGGTGGTATACAGAGGCATAATCGAGGTTTATGCCCAAGTTTGCGCACCAATCTTTTACCTCCTAGGCAATGAAATTGGATGTGTTATCTGTTATTATGCGGTGTGGAACACCATAACGATGTACAACACTGGAGATAAATTCGATTACTGGCTTAGCCTTGGCCGAGGTGACTAGCTTTGCCTCGACCCATTTGGTAAATTTGTACACCATAACCAAGAGGTATTTCTTTTTCTTGCCCCCCCTTTAAGTGGGCGACCATATCCAAACCCCAGACCGCAAAAGGCCAAGTGATCGGAATAGTTTGAAGAGTTGTTGGGGGCATGTGGATTTGGTTTGGAAAGACTTGACACCCCGTACAACGCTGAACGAGTGTGTGGACGTCTTCTCGGGCCGTTGGCCAGTAAAATCTGGGTCGAAAAGCCTTGCTCCCTAGGGCCCGTGCTGTTGCATGGTGACCGCCCATGCCGGTGTGTACCTCGGCCAAAAGCTGCATTCCTTCTTCCTCGGATATGCACCGATGGAGTACTCCTATGGTGCTCTTTTAATATAGCTCACCCTCATGGACCTTATAAGTCTTTGATCGAAGGATGATACGTTGAACCTTGGTTTGGTCGTCAGGAAGCTCCTTGCGCAATAGATAAGCAAGAAGGGTTCAGTCAACAGCGCAATTATGGCCATGACCTCACGGGCCGAGGGTGTTTCTTCGATTGAAGAGCCGGCAATGACTTGATTGTTGATGACGAGATGATGTATATACTTCTCGCATCTCGTTGGTTACCCCAAGTGGAAGGTAGACATGTAGTTAGAAGCAAGTTTTCCCTCACACGGGAACTGTAAGGTTTACCGAACCAAGAGGACTCCTAGGCTCAACAAGTAGGTGTCTTCCACCCTGGCGCTAGTAGAAGACGTGGACCTGTACACACAACAAATAACTTTGCTTTCAACGAGTACAGAGAGCTTGTCAATCTCTTCGGCCTTGTAGTTTGCAAAGGATCAAAACACAAGCGGGAAAGTAATAGTGATTGCAACGGAAAAGTAAATGCAAACAGTAAATAGTGGAGGTGTAAACAATGATGGTGATATGGACCGGAGTCACATGATGTTCACTAGTGATGTCTCTCTCCCAAAAGACGATAAACAACTATGCTTGGGTAAACAAATCACAGTTGGGCAATTGATAGAATTATGAACGCACCGCAATGCTAATTATGCTACTTAATAGTGAGAGGTTCAATAGTAATGGGCAGTACGCCAAGACAAGTAGACCGTTTATTCATCAACATCTACGTACTAATCATCCACCTTGAGATATCTATATAGAACATCTCGCCGGTATTAAGTTGCGAGTCCCACCCAAAGTGTAAACTTAAAGCAACAGACAACTGCATTAACGAACTATGCGCAAGGTAAACAATCCTTGCAACCATGATCACAAGCACCGTTGTTTTCTCCCTGGTGGCAACAACACATCCCCTAGTCTCATTTTTCTGCCAATCAAGCTAGACATAGAGGGGCATGAACCTACAATCATGCATAACACTCCCTCTTGGAGTTACAATCTACTACTCGGCTAAAGCAATAAATACCAAAGGAGAACATGCATCAATCACTAAGGAACATAATATAAAAGGATAATCAAATATATAACTCATAACAATTTGAACATAATCTCATAATCCATCGGATCCCAACAAACTGAGCATAGCAATAGCAAGAGAATTACATAGATGCCTTGATCATGTAGGGCAGCTCAGAAGGACTAACCATTGAAGCACAAGATTGGAGAGAAGACATCACATAGCTACTGGTCATGGACCCATGGTCCAAGGACGACTACTCACGGCACGTCCGAGAAGCGTCCATGGCAGTGGAGAAGATCCCTGAGGTCAATCCTCCCTCCGGCAGGGTGCCGTGAAGAGGTCTCCTCACGCTCCCAATCTCGGAAGCGCTTCGGAGGTGGAACAATGGAGAAATTCGCGATTCTGGAAGTTGTGGAAGGGTTTCCTCTCGAGACTCTAAATATAGGCCAAAGGGGGGCACCAGAGGAGGTGGGGCCCACGCAGACGGCCTCCTAGCGCGACCTAGGGCGTGGCCGCGCCAGCAGGTCGCCTGGGCAGCCCTTGGCCCCCCTTTGGCCCATCTTCGGTGATCTGGAAGCTTCCGTTATGCTGATTTTTTATATATTTTTCTGGAATTTTTCGGGCTTCGGAAAATTGGGTAAAAGATCTTGCAAAATAGACATGAGCAGATAGAAACTGGCACTGGGTGCACTGAGTTAGTAGGTTAGTCCGAATATGTGGAAAATGATATAAAAGTGTAGCAAAACATATAACTAGGTCACCCAAAAGATCATGGAACAAGCAAAAATTATAGATATGTTTGGGACGTATGAACATCCCCAAGCTTAATTTCTGCTCGTCCTCGAGTAGATAAATGATAACACAATAATTTCTGTGGTGAGATGCTAACACACATATAAGAACTTCAAAGTAAAGCAAGTAAGATATGTAATTCAAGTCAAGACCATAACAAGCAAGAGTTTATATCTAGTGTTGAGTTTAGCAAAGTAAGAACATAAAGGTGCAAGAGCTCTCGCTGTCCTTGACTTGAATGTCTCCAAAGGGTGTTTGCGTGCAAGAAGTGGGAGATAGGTTGAGATCATAAGATATTTTTTAATTGAGAACTCAATCTACTAAAATTTCACACATGGTCTCCTTCGGAATCTTATTTTGACTCATCCCCAGACCACTAGTCACGCACAAATCAAAATGATCCTCTCCCTTTCGACTTTGAGCACACATGCAATGGATGAGTGTAAGCAAGATATGTTGGCACTTAGGATGGCAAATAGAACAATGATGGGGAAGGAAGACAAAAAGGTGTGAAAGGCTCACATCAACGAGGACAACCATAGGCGAGAGAAAGCCAAATAATAGATATGATGTGAGGAGTAGGGATTGCCATGTAACGGATGCACATATGAGCTAAGGTAAGCTCTCCAATCGAACTAGTGGGGGTGCTTCCAACTTGTTTGCTCATGAAGACCTAGAGCTCATTTGAGGAGGCTCATAATTGGAATATGCAAACCAAGTTCTATAGTGTAAGGGTCCCCACATAGTCATGAATGAATGATAATCTCTATGTAGTACAAATATAACAATGGAGTAAGAGTGTGGATCTTTCAAAGGAATAGTAGTGTTACCCCTTCTCTCTTTTTTTTTGTGGCCTCTTTGACTTTTTATTTTTATCTCTCATTTGTCCTCTTTGGGATCTTTTGTTTGTCCTCTCTGGGAACTTTTCCTCACTTAAGGGCAACACTCTATGTTTTACATGAATAAAAAGAAGATCATCACACTTTATAATAAGTACTAAACATAAAGACAAGTGATAACTATCATGATGTATGCAAATGTAGGCCTCTGCCAGTGTAGCAGGATATGCAACGATACCAGCGTGTCATGTAGCAATAATTGGGGCAAGGCCCAACTATCATGCGGCTCTACAATCAAGCAAAAGCATGTATGACATGAAGATCAAGTCATGAGATGGTGGATGTTGCATGGAAATGTATCTCGGAAAGGCTATGGAAATGCCTTAATAGGTAGGTATGGTGGCTATTTTGAGGAAAGATATAATGAGGCTGATGTATAACAGAGCGTATCATGTCATGGGTTTGGATGCACTGGCGGAGTTTGCACCAACTCTCAGTGTGAGAAAGGGCAATGCACGATACCGAAGAGGCTAGCAAAATATGGATGGTGGAAGTGCCAACAATAGAATACTCACATTAGTCCAACGGCCTCATACACTTATTATTGGTAACTCTCTATCTAGTTAGGAAATTCACAAAGAGACAAGTACCCTGAGGAGGAGTGTTTGGGGGTTTGGTTATCCTTGCGCATCCTCGACTCATGGTAACGCGAGGGTACTCTATATATTCCAACCCCTCGAGAGGTTAGCGATCAATTTAGTAGCTAGAGTTCTCAACTAATTTTTAATTTTTGAAACACACAGATTTCCAAAAATACGACACCTGTCACTACTAGTATAAATCTCTTGGCACCAATAGTCCAAACATTACTCAAATCAATACCTCAAAACTATTGCAGGTTACTACTCTACTTAAATAGCAATCTTAATTACCTACTCATGCAAGACACACAACTCAGTGCAACGAGCCGACTCTCTAAACAAGATAAGCATGATAACTCAAGAGAGTTTCAAAATCAACCTAAATAAAAGCTCTTAAAAATATAAGCATGAAAACTAAGAGGTAAGCATAACAGTACCTATGGAAAGATGAAGAACACAGAAAAAAGATAAGCATGAAAACCTATGTTGTATTCTAGAGTGGAATGGAGCGTGTCTCTCTCCCAAACAAGGTAGGCTAGGTTCCGACATGTTATGAACAACAAGAAAAACTAAAACAAACTAAAAAGCAAATAGCGGGACGCTCCGAGCATAACACATAACATATGAAGTGATAAAAATATAGCATGGAGATGGACAAACTGATGATTGTTGAAAGAGAAGGGGATGCACGCCGGCATCCCCAAGCTTAGACGCTTGAGTCTCCTTGAATATTTCTTTGGGTGCATGGGGGCATCCCCAAGCTTGAGCGCTTGACACTCCTGTATCTTTTTTCCATCATCTCCCATCGCATACTTGAAAACTCCCTTCATACAAAACTCATCATAAACTGATTAGAGTGGTTAGTACCCTTAATAAAATAATTCATTACCTGCTGGAAATAAAGATTTCCATGAAAAGCTACGGCTTCTCATGATTTTCAAAAGGGTTTTGCAAATAAAAAGTAAGCTTAGGATTTGCAAAACAATGGAAACGCTAAACATGGCAGAATCTGTGAAAAACCGAACAGAAGGTACTAAATAATTTATTCGGGGCAGTTATGCAACTCAAATCAAAAAACTCAGAACAGATGCCACAAAGGCATTTATATAGAGAATGATGTCAAACATATTCATATCAAAAAGATGATCTGGTGATTTTTTGGCATTTTTTTCCATCAGGCAGACATAATATGTTTGTGGACAGCATGTCACAATTTTTGAACTTTCTTGCAATCAGAGGCTATAACTTGGCACAAAGCTTAAAAATAAGGATACAATGATGTTTCTATAGTAGTAACAAGCATCAATACCACTAAAATGGAAGTAAAAACAAATTGGGTTGCCTCCCAACAAGCGCTTTCTTTTATGCCTTTGAGCTAGGCATAATGCAAGAAGATCAAGTGTTATCAACGCCAAAAGAATAACTTGCCTGAGTAACGGACTTAGAAGGTAACTTAATCTTATTTCTAGGGAAGTGTTACATTCCTTTTTATGGGGAAATTGCAATTTAATGATTCCCTCTTACATGTCAATGATATCACCAATGGTGCGGAGAAAAGGACGTCCCAAAATAATTGGACAAGAAGGATCACATTCAATGTCCATAATAAGAAACTAAATGGGCACATAATTATCATTGACAATAATAAGAACATCATCAATTCTCCCTAAAGGTTTATTTACGGAAGAATCAACCATTGAAGCACAAGATTGGAGAGAAGACATCACATAGATACTGGTCATGGACTCATGGTCCAAGGAGGACTACTCACGACACGTCCGGAAGGCGTCCATGGCGGTGCAGAAGCTTTCACAGGTCAATCCTCCCTTCGGTAGGGTGCCGTGAAGACGCTCCCGATCTCGGAAGCGCTGCGGCGGCGGAACGATGGAGAAATTCGCGATTCTGTAAGTTGTCCAAGGGTTTCCTATTGGGACTCTAAATATAGGCTAAAGGAGGGCACCAGAGGAGGTGGGATCCACCCAGCCGACCTCCTGGCGCGACCTAGCGCCTGGCCGCGCCGGCAGGTCGCCTGGGAGGCCCCTCCCCCATCTTCGGTGATCCGGAAGCTTCTATTTCGCTGATGTTTTATATATCTTTTCTGGAATTTTTTGGGCTTCAGAAAATTGGGTAAAAGCCCCTACAAAATAGACATCAGCAGACAGAAACTGGCACTGGGTGCATTGAGTTAGTAGGTTAGTCCAAATATGTGTAAAATGATATAAAAGTGTAGCAAAATATATAAACATTGTCATCCAAAAGATCATCACAAACTCATCATAAGCTGATTAGAGTGGTTAGTTCCCTTAATAAAATAATTCATTACCTATGTTTAAATAAAGATTTTCATGAAAATCTATTGCTTCTCATGAATGCCAAAAGGTTTTTGCAAATAAAAAGTAAGCTTAGGATTTGCAAAACAATGAAAACACAAAGCATGGCACAATCTGTGAAAAACAGAACAACAGGTAGTAAATAATTTATTCGGGGCACTTCTACAACTCAAATAAAAAAACTAGGAACAGATGACAGAAAGGCAATTATATAGAGCATGATGTCAAAAAATTTCAGATTAAAAAGATGATCTGGTGATTTATGGCGAATTTTTCCGTCAAGAAGAGAGAATCTCTTTCTGGACAGCATGTCACAATTTTTTAACTTTCTTGCAATCGGAGGCTATAACTTGGCACAAAGCTTAAAAATAAATATATAATGATTTGCTACAGTGTAACAAGCATCAAGACCACTAAAACAGAAAGTAAAAACAAATTGGGTTGCCTCCCAACAAGCGCTTTCTTTTATGCCTTTGAGCTAGGCATAATGCAAGAAGATCAAGTGTTATCAGCTCCAAAAGAATAACTTGCCCGAGTAACGGACTCATAAGGTAACTTAATCTTCTTTCGAGGGAAGTGTTCCATTCCCTTCTTAAGAGGAAATTGGAATTTAATAATTCCCTCTTTCATGTCAATGATAGCACCCACGGTGCGGCGAAAAGGACATCCCAAAATAATTGGACATGAAGGATCACATTCAATGTCCATAATAAGAAAATCAACGGGCACATAATTATCATTGACAATAATAATAACATCATCAATTCTCCTTAAAGGTTTCTTTCTGTAAGAATCAACAAGACGAACAACAAAAGAACATGGATCATAAGGTTTCCAATCAAGCATATCATACATTCTTTTGGGCATAGCGGAGGCACTAGCTCCAACATCACACAATGCAAAGAAAGAGATATTATTCAATTTAATTTTGACCATAGGATCCCAACCATCTTCTAGTTTTATAGGAATAGAAGTCTCTAGCTTGAGCTTCTCCTCCCTAGCTTGGATAAGAGCATTGGTAATATGCTCGGTGAAGGCAATATTGAGTGTACTAGTGTGGGGGTCTTTAGCCATTCATTGCAAAAAGGTGTTGACTTCGGAAAGACTACAATTTTCAAAATAAATATCATTGATGTTAAGTAATATTGTAGTGTCATCCTCTATGGTTGATTTGCTCTCTATTATAAGTGTTTGGACGTCTTCCCAAGTTTGGGGACGTTTAGGAGCAACTTCAAACAAAAAGATCATGTGGCTTCCTGGTGCAACCATGCCAAGGGCATAATTCTCCATAATGACTAGTATAGTCACAATGTTTACTTGTAAAAAGACCCTTAGTGGTAACTAGAGCAATAGATGAGAAGGTATAATAATTGTTGTTGTGACTATTTTTTTGTGGTTTTTGGTGTTCTTAGTGGAACCCATAGCAACAACAACAAGCAAGAACAAAGCAACTATTTTTTTGTGGTTTTTGGTATAAGACTCTAAAGCAAAAACTAGAAAGCAAACTAACAAGACTAAAAAGCAAAGGTAAAGGATAGCATGCAACTCCCCTATCTTGAAGACTGGAGTCGCCGGCAACGGCGCCAGAAAACTTTGCTTGATGATGAGATGATGTATATACTTCTCGCCCCTTGTTGGTTACCCTAAGTGGAAGGTTGAAATGTAGTCAGCAGCAAGTTTTCCCTCACACGGGAACTATAAGGTTTATCGAATGAAGAGGACTCCTAGGCTCAACAAGTAGGTGTCTTCCACCCTGGTGCTAGCAGAAGACATGGACCTGCACACACAACAAATAACTTTCCTCCCAACGACTATAGAGAGGTTGTCAATCTCTCCGGGCTTGTAATTTGTAAAGGATCAAAACACAAGCGGGAAGTAATAGTGATTGCAACGGAAAAGTAAATGAAAACAGTAAATAGTGGCGGTGTAAACAATGATGGTGATATGGACCGTTGTCACATGATGTTCACTAGTGATGTATGTGTCCCAAAATACGATAAACAACTATGCTTGGGTACACAAATTACAGTTGGGCAAGTGACAGAATTATGAATGCACTACAATGCTAATTATGCTACTTGATAGTTAGAGGTTCAATAGTAATGGGCAGTACGCCAGGACAAGTAGACTGTTTATTCATCAGCACCTACTTACTAATCATCCACCTTGAGATATCTATGTAGAACATCTCGCCGGTATTAAGTTGCGAGCCCCACTTAAAGTGTAAACTCAAAGCAACGGACAACTGCATTAACGAACTACGCGTAAGGTAAACAATCCTTGCAACCGTGGTCACAAGCACTGTTGTTTTCTTCCTGGTGTCAACAACACATCCCCTAGTCTCATGTTTCTATCACTCAATCTAGACATAGAGGGGCATGAATCGACAACCATGCATAACGCTCCCTATTGTAGTTACAATCTACTACTCGGCTAAAGCAATAAATAGCAACCAAGAACATCATGAATCACGCTAAGGAACATAATATAAAATGATAATCGAATATATAATTCATAGCAATCGGAACATAATCTCATAATCCATCGGATCCCAACAAACCGAGCATAGCAATAGCAAGAGAATTACATAGATGCCTTGATCATGTAGGGCAGCTCAGAAGGAATAATAATTGAAGCACAAGATTTGGTAGAAGACATCACATAGCTACTGGTCATGGACCCATGGTCCAAGGAGGACTACTCACGGCACGTCCGGGAAGTGTCCATGGCAGTGGAGAAGATCCTCGAGGTCAATCCTACCTCGGCAGGGTGCCTTGAAGAGGTCTCCTCACGCTCCAAATCTCGGAAGCGCTGCGGCGGCGGAACGATGGAGAAATTCGCGATTCTAGAAGTTGTGGAAGGGTTTCCTCTCGGGACTAAATATAGGCCAAAGAAGGGCACCAAAGGAGGTGGGGCTCACCCAGGCGGCCTCCTGGCACGACCTAGGGCCTGGCCGCGCGAGCAGGTCGCGTGGGCATCCCCTCGCCCCCCTCCGGCCCATCTTCGGTGATCTGGAAGCTTCTGTTTCGCTGATTTTTTATATATTTTTCCTGGAATTTTTGGGCTTCGGGAAATTGGGTAAAAGCCCTTGCAAAATAGACATCAGCATACAGAAACTGGCACTGGGTGCACTGAGTTAGTAGGTTAGTCCAAATATGTGTAAAATGATATAAAAGTGTAGCAAAACATATGACAATGTCACCCAAAAGGTCATGTAACAAGCAGAAATTATATATACATTTGGGACGTATCAATAGTCATGATCAGTTGCTCGGGGTACCACCAGCTCTTCGCCATTAGCCCTTTGCGGACCGTCTCATCTTGCCATACTACGGATGGCATGAATAGCTGCTCTAGGAAGATGTTGCTAGTGAAGGGGTCACGCTTCGTGCCTAAGCGGGCGAGAACGTTCGTTGCTTGGTTGTTGTCTCTCGAGACATGGTGGAACTCTAATCCTTCAAATTATGACGATATTTTGAGGACGATTTTCGTATAAGCCACCATTTTTGGATTCTTTTCATCGAATTCGCCGTTGATTTGTATAATGGCAAGATTAGAGTCTCCTCGTGCTTTGAGCCACTCAATGCCCATTCACGTTGGCATCCGAAGACTGTGTAACAGGGCTTCGTATTTGGTTGCATTGTTTGAATCAGCGTACATGATCTGCAGCACGTACTGAACATCGTCCCTCGTGGGGAATGTGAGAATCACTCCAGCCCCTAGTCTGGCGAGGGTTTGAACCCGTCGAAGTACATGGTCCAATGAGCATAAGTGCTATACTCTCTCGGAGTTCGACCTCGGTTCATTCTACCACGAAGTCGGCCAGGATCTGAGATTTAATGGCCCGTCGAGTTTTTTAGGTGATATCGAAAGGCAGGAGCTCGATGGCCCATTTTGCTATTCGGCCAGTGGAGTCTTTATTGTTTATAATATCGTTCAGCGGAACTTCCGATGTCACAATGACTGCACACTCCTCAAAATAGTGCCAAAGCTTACGTGATGCAATGAACACTGTATAGGCGATATTTTGGTAGTGTGGGTACCTGGTTTTGCATGGGGCGAGGAATTCAGATACGTAGTAGACCAGGCTTTGAATCCGAAGTTGTTGGCCCACGGCTTCTTGTTGTACGACGAGTACCGCGGTGGCGCCTTGATTGGTGGCCGAGATGTATAGCAACATCGGCTCCCCTATGAAAGGTGCTGCTAGTATAGGGTTGCTGGCTAATATCGCCTCGATATCCTCCAAAGCCATTGTGGCCTCATCGGCTCACTTGAAATCTTTGGTTTTCTTAAGCAATCGATACAGTGGCAGGGCCTTCTCACCTAGATGAGATATAAATCGGCTTAGAGCCGCCATGTAGCGTGCCAGCTTTTGGACATGTTGTAACTCTGTTGGTGTCATGGGCTGTGACAATGCTCGTATTTTGGCCGGATTGGCTTCGATTCCTCTTTGTGATAAAATACATCCAAGGAGTTTACCGGCGAGGACGCCGAAGATGCATTTATCCGGGTTAAGACGAATATCATACTCCCGTAAATTGGCGAAGGTCTCCGTGAGCTCGTCCACCAGCTGGTTCACGTGTCTAGTCTTAAAGACCACATCGTCAACATATGACTCTACTGTTTTTCCGATTTGTTTCCCCAAGCAAGTCCGAATCATGCGCTGATAAGTGGCGCCCTTATTTTTCAGTCCGAACGACATTGTTTTAAAACAGAAAAGCCCGTAGGGTGTTACGAATGTGGTTCCTGCTTGATCGGATTCCTTCATTTTGATCTGATGGTATCCGAAGTAGGCGTCAAGGAAGCATAAGGAATCATGACCGGTTGTGGCGTCAATAATCTGATCTATTCGGGGCAACGGAAAGGGATCCTTGGGGCAGGCTTGGTTTAGGTGTTTAAAATTGACACATAGCCGCTAGGATTTATCCTTCTTTGGTACCATGACCAGTCGGGGTGTTTAATGTCCCTGATGAAACCAGCTTCGAGTAGTTTGCTGAGCTCTTCGCCCATAGTTTGGTGTTTGGATTCAGAAAATCGGCGCAAGGCCTATTTGACGGGTTTGGAACCATCTATTATGTTTAGATTGTGCTCTGCCAGCCACCGAGGAATTCCTGCATGTCTGATGGGTACCATGCAAATATGTCCCAATTTTTGCACACAAAAGCGTGTAATGCTTCGTTGATTTCGGGCTCCAATTGGGCCTTGATTGACGCTGTTTTATTGGGCTCCGTCGGGTGTACCTAGAATTTGACGATTTCGTCGGCCGGTTTGAAGGATGTGGACTTGGTCGCTTGCCGAGGATCATGTCATTTTTGTCCACCATGGAACGTAATGCCGTGAGTCCTTCTGCGGCGAGGGTCTCTGCCATTACTCACAAGGCAAGGGATTCCGTTTTGTTTTCGGCCCGAAGGGCTCTTTTGGGTTCACTATTTACTGTGATCACTCCGTTCGGCCTTCCAATTTTGAGTTTCATGTACCCGTAACGGGGTATGGTCTAGAACCGCGTGAAAGCTTCACGCCCCAAAAGTGTGTGGTAACCACTATGGAGAGGGACCACATGAAAGAGTAGCTCCTCGGATCTATAATTATTGGGTGTGCCAAACACCACGTCGAGCGCTACTCGTCCTGTGCAGCGGGCCTCTCTTTCGGGGACGATAACTCAGAAGGTGGTTGTGCTAGGCTCGATTCTAGATCGGTCGAACTGCATTTTTCAAGTGTATCATCGTAAATGAGGTTGAGGCTGCTGCCCCCATCCATCAGTACCTTATTGAGTCTAAAGCCGTCGATTATGGGGTTTTAGGACTAGGGCGGTTCGTTCCCGTCATGTGCTGGTCGTTGGCTCGTCGTCCTGGTCGAATGTGATAGGTGTGCTCGACCATGGGTTTGCCACTGCTACCTGATGGATTTGATGGAGCTCCCTAAAGGCTCTCTTTCTCTAACCATTAGATGGGAACGTCTCATAGATCGTTAAGATTTCTTTGGTTGTATCCAGTGGTGCCATTGGCTGACGCTCCATAGGTGTCACGATGAGGATAGTCTGACTGCTTTTTGTGACCTGCCTAAGGACCTAAGATGCTCTAAGGCCATGGGTGGAGCGTGATTCATGCGGGGCGGAATTTATGTGGCACAGCTCGTCCAGTAGTACGTCGAGGACAGATTTAGCCCGCATGTGAGTTCTTTTTGCCGAGTTTCCTATTGCGATCAGCCTCGTAACCGAGGGCCTGCGTGTTCTCCGGATTGGTCTGGTGAGGCTAGGGTCGTTGCACATTTGCTGAATTTGCAAAGTACTTTCCCTAACGCTGTATTTGAGCACTATGCTCGATAGCTCGGGGAAGGATTGAATCCGGCGATGGGAGAGGGCGTTTAGGATGCCCTCGTCGTGCCATTGCTGCTAGAAAGAATGGATATGCTCCCACTCGTTGTGGCGTCCGGACTTGTTGCCGAGGAGGAATCTGGCCCAAAAGTGATGTACTGATTCCCCTGGCTTGTGTGTGACCTCATCGTGCCCAGAGAGCCGTACTCTTCTGTCATATTCTCGGTATGGGTGGTGGGTGGGGAAATATTTTGGATTCCCGTGATTTGTGGGTAGGAAACCTCGATATACACGCTCCTGACTAGATCACGTGTTGGGCCTGCCACTGGCTCTGATGCGTTGTCAGGGTGAGGTAGGTTTTCCGGATTGTTGGATGAGTCCGGAAGATCGCTGACCGGGACGTAGACCGTCCTCAGTCCAGGTGATTGACGCGGGGAGCCCATGACCGGGCACTCTGATCTTTGTGATGTCCGTAATGGGTGGGATATAAATTTCCCTATCATCGGGTCTAAGGTCGAGCTGGTCATAGACCGTAACTTGGTCGTTCGTCATCCCCATGACTTGCATCTCATCGAGTGGCTTGTATAACATGGGTATTTCAGCGGGGCTCGCACCACTTGATTTTTCGGTTCCACCCGTGTTGCTGATCCTCTAGTGGCGCTCGAGGTCGCTTCTAGAGTGTTCTCGGTCAAGCCGAGATCCAGTGTATTCACCATGCTGAGCTCTAGGGACGAGGTGGGGACGAAGATCGTCCCGGTGGTGAGGTATGTTGTTCTTGATGCCAAAGTGTCGGGGGCCGTGAGTTCCTCTGGAGGAGATAAAAGTCTTGTTAACGCAAGATCTCCCTGGGGTCAGCGGTGAACTCTAGGTTCTCGAACATGACTTCCTGACTGGGGGCAAATTTTTTAGACAAGGCCGAGGTGGCTGGCCGGATTGGCATGTAGAACCACGCTTCCGAAGGCGAAGATTTGTACGGAGACGAAGACGTCCTTGTTAATGATCTCTTTGTTGATGACTAGGCACGCCATCGATCCTTCGGTGATCCAATCAGTGGAGCTCTCAATGAACGCACTAATGTTGGGTAGGGGGTCCCGAACTGTGGACATTAGATTGATCGGTTACACGAGAGAGGGGGGCGACAATGTTTACCCTGTTTTGGGCCCTCTTGAGTAGGTAAAACCCTATGTATTGCTCAATTATATTTAAGTAGATGATGAATACATAGTCTACCTCGAGATCGTGTATTATAAATCCTAGGTGAGATAACTTGCCTACATGGACAAGGACCCCCGATTTATATAGTCACCGGGAGGGCCTAGGGTTACATACAACCGACCTAGCCTACTTTTACTTGGTTGCCACACGAGTCTTCTGGGTTCTCCTCCTTGAATACGAGACAATCATAGAGCCCGACCCATCGTAGGATCAGGCCATCTGGCCGACCTCTTCATAGTAAGCCGACTACCCGAGGACCCCTTAATTCTGGACTCCCTCAGGCGCGCCATGTTAGCTCGTGGGGCCCATGTGGCTCCGGCTGGTGTGATTCCAGCACTGAAAAAATCCTATATATACCAGAACCCTGAGAAATAAACAAAGACCTTCCGATCCGCTGCCGCAACTCTCTGTCTTGATGAAAAACCAATCTGGAGCCTTTCTAGTACCCTATTGGAGGGAGGAAATCATGTCCGATGGCCATCTTCATCATCCTGGCATAGGCCATGACGAGGAGGGATTATTTCACCCTCAGTGCTGAGGGTATGTACCATTAGCTATGTGTTTGATCTCTCCTCTCTCTCTCTCGTGTTCTTGAGATGGCACGATCTTGATGTATCATGAGTTTTGTTAATATAGTTGGATCATGTGGTGTTGTTCCCTTGCTATCTTCTTGTGATGAATTGGATCTTCCCCTTTGAGATTCTTTTTATGTCAGATTGAATATTGGATTTGAGATCACTTGATGTATGTCTTGCATGTGGACACCCATGGTGACAATGGGGTGTTCTATAGATTCACTTGATATATGTTTTGGAACTCAACTTGCGGATTCCCGTGGTGACAATGGGGTAATCTATGCATAGGGGTTCATACACGTTCTTGTCTTACTTCCTCTGGTAGAAATCTTGGGGGTACCGTTTGAAGTTCTTTGCGTTTGATTGAATATGCTGAATCTGAAATTGTTTGATGCATGTCGAGTAATTAACCCACGGATAGGTGGGGTGATATTTGAGTCACTAGGTGACAATAGGGTTGATTGATGTGTATCATAGATGTTATTCTAGTACGAACTCTAGGGATGTTTGTGACACTTATAGGAATAGCCCAAAAGATTGACCGGAAAGAATAACTTTGAGGTGGCTCTACTACCTACAATAATTTTGTATTATGTTCTCCGCGAGATATGAACTTTGTAGTGATTCTTTCTTACAAGTCGAAGCATGATCATATGATTCTACTATGTTAGCATTGTTGAGAGATTGAAGTAGTGAAAATATGAACCCTAGGGCTTATCTCTAAGCATTTATATAACATTTGCCTCGTTGTTTACCAAATATTACCTTGATGTTTTTATTTCTTAAGATTATAAAAATATATTTTTACTATCCATATTGCACTTGTATCACCAACTCTTCACCGAACTAGTGGACCTATACAATTTGCCATTGTATTGGGTGTGTTGGGGACACAAGAGATTTCTTGTATTTCACTGCATGATTGTTTGATACAGACCATCTTCATCCTACACCTCCGATAGATTGATAAACCTTAGGTCATGCACTTGAGTGAATTTTTTTGTTGTCCTACAAAACTCTACACTTGGAGGCACAACAACGTCTACGAATAAAGTTGCATAGTATACATCACTGCACTTCGCCACCAAGAAAGAAACTAAGGCAAGCAAACACCAAACTAAGACGATAAAGTTCCAACAAATCACATTACCACACCTCGCACCTCTTTTCATAGTCTCTTATCCCTTTAGAACGAAGGTAGAAGACGAGACCGACTTTGAATGGGAATAGCATCAACCGATGAAGATTGTTGGAACCAAAACTACAACACGAGAAAAATAAGGACGCAACACCAAACTATCACACAAAGCTGAAGAAAAGCTAGCATGTCATGAAAAAATAAGAAAAAAGCTACATATTTGAGGCCCCACTAACATTCTCACAATAGAGGAAGGAATAGAAGGCTTAAGGGGCATCACGCCACTAGATATGGATCCCACCTTTCAACGCACCCCGTTAATGGTGTGACACAATAGTGTGATTCGTCTCCACCTCTAAAGAAGGCCCTTGACTTAGATTGATCTGCGTGTATTATTTACAAGGTGAAATTGATCACTCAGAGCATCCATGAACATTGGAAATGCTTCCAAATAAAAAAACATCGGGCATGACCTCCTCATTAAGTATAGTATCATGGACTAAAGTTGCCACCCACGTCAGTAATCACAGTGAAGATGCAACTTTACGATGAGATTGCCCAAAGAAGGGACGACCAAAGGATTGATATGTGGGAAATATGCCCTAGTAACAATAATAAATTGCTTATTATCATATTTCCTTGTTCATGATAATCGTTCATTATCCATGCTAAATTGTATTGAATGGAAACTCAAATACATGTCTGGATACATAGACAAGAGAGAGTCCCTAGTAAGCCTCTATTAGACTAGCTCTTTGATCAAAGATGGTTAAGGTTTCCTAACGATAGTCAAGAGTTGTCATTTGATAACGGGGTCACATCATTAGGAGAATGATGTGATGGACACGACCCAACTATAAGCATATCATGTGATCATGTCATTAAGTTTATTGCCATTGCTTTTTGCATGTGAAGTATCTGTTCCCAAGACCATGAGATCATGCGACTCCCTGGCACCGGAGGAATGCATTCTGTGTATCAAACGTCACAACGTAACTGGTGATTATAAAGATGCTCTATAGGTATCTCCGAGGGTGTCTATTGAGTTCACATGGATCAAGACTAGGGTTTGTCATTCCGTATGACGGAGAGGTATGTCTGGGCCTACTTGGTAATACATCATCACAATAAGCTTTCAGGCAATGTGACTAAGTAGTTAGTCACGGGATATTGTATTATGGAATGAGTAAAGAGACTTGTTGATAATGAGATTGAACTAGCTATGGAGATACCGACGATCAATTCTCGGGCAACTAACATAACGATAGACAAAGGGAACTGCATACGGGATTGACTGAATCCTTGACATCGTGGTTTGACCAATATAGAACTTCGTAGAATATGTAGGAACCAATATGGGCATCCAGGTCCAACTATTGTTTATTAACCGTAGAGGTGTCTCGGTCATGTCTGCATACTTCTCGAACCTATAGGGTTCGCACACTTAATGTTCGGTGACAACATAGATATAGTTCAGTTATTATGTTGGTGATCGAAGCTTGTTAGGACTGCCGGATGAGATCCCGGACATGACAAGGAGCTTCAGAATGGTCCAGAGGTAAAGAATGATATATAGGAAGTTCCGGTTTGGTCACCAAAAAGAGTTCGACATTCGCCCATAATGTATCGCGAGTACCAAAGGGTTCCGAGGGTCCACTTGAAGGGTCCACCCACCCCGGGAGGCCACATGGACTGAGAGGGGTGCGTACCAGCCCCTAGTGGGCTGGGCGCCCCTCCGAGCTAGGCCCATGCGGTCTAGGGCTGGTGGGGGCAAGTCCATGAGGGGGTCGTCCACCCAACTTGGGGGGCAAGCCACCCTATGGCCGCCGTATCACCCCAGGGGAAACCCTAGGGTGCCACCCTTCCTCCCTTCCCCCTATATATACTAGAGGAGAGGGAAGGCAGCTGCACACCAAGAGCCACGATGCATTCCTCCTCTCTATATCATAGCACTTCTCCCCCGTTTCTGTCGCGGCACTACTTGGCAAAGTCGTGCCGGGATAGCTCCACCACCACGTCGTCGTGCTGCGGAGTACTCAGCTACTAATTCATCCTTGCTCATTGGATCAAGGTGGTGAAGGTGTCACTAAGATTTACATGTGCTGAATGTGGAGGTGCCCTTCATTTGGCGCTAGATCGGGATGGATCACGAGACGGATCATGATTGGATCGCGAAGACGTTTTAATACATCAACCACGATTCTTAATACTTCCGCTTAGCGATCTACAAGGGTATGTAAATTCACTCCCCTCTCGTAGCTAGTGATTGATGACCCACAAGTATAGGGGATCAATCGTAGTCCTTTCGATAAGTAAGAGTGTCGAACCCAACGAGGAGCAAAAGGCTCTGATAAACAGTTTTCAGCAAGGTAATAACTGCAAGCACTGAAAGTAGCGGTAACAAGTGATGGTGTAGTGAGGTGAAACAAAGTAGGTGCAAAGTAAGAAGTAACAAGTCGTAGCAACGGTGCAGCAAAGTGGCCTAATCCCTTTTGTAGCAAGGGACAAGCCTGAACAAAGTCTTATAGGAGGAAAAACGCTCCCGAGGACACACGGGAATTTCTGTCATGCTAGTTTCATCATTTTCATGTGATTCGCGTTCGTTACTTTGATAGTTTGATATGTGGGTGGACCAGCGCTTGGGTACTGCCCTTACCTGGACAAGCATCCCACTTATGATTAACTCCTCTTGCAAGCATCCCCAACTACGAAAGAAGAATTAAGACAACGTCTAACCATAGCATTAAACTAGTGGGTCCAAATCAGCCCCTTACGAAGCAACGCATAGATTGGGGTTTAAGCTTCTGTCACTCTAGCAACCCATCATCTACTTACTACTCCCCAATACCTTCCTCTAGGACCAAAGATGGTGAAGTGTTATGTAGTCGACGTTCACATAACACCACTGGAGCAAAAGACAGCATACAACATATCAAAATACCGAACGAATGCCAAATTCACATGACTATTATCAGCATGACTTATCCCATGTCCTCAGGAACAAAAGTAACTACTCACAAAGCATAATTATAATCATGACCAGAGGTGTAATGAGTAGCATCAAGGATCTGAACATAAACTCTTCCACCAAGGAATCCAACTAGCATCACCTACAAAGAGTAATCAACACTACTAGCAACCTTACAAGGACCAATCGGAGTCGCGAGACGGAGATTGGTTACAAGAGATGAACTAGGGTTTGGAGAGGAGATGGTGCTGATGAAGATGTTGATGGAGATGACGCCCCTCCGACGAGAGGAGTGTTGGTGATGACGATGGCGACGATTTCCCCCTCCGGGAGGGAAGTTTCCCTAGTAGGATCGTCCTGCCGGAGCTTGTAGCGACCCGACTCAAGACGAGTAAAGCCTCTGTGTTTCTGTGCCATCCCTGGATCAGTATGCTGGCACACACAGTACATCAATGTATATATCAAAGTGCAATCACATGTAAATAGCGTAAAACTGATATATACCTTAAATATCTCAGCGGAAGCAGTCAAGGGAGTGGAGTCCCAATAAACACCAACGGCAAGTTCAGTGTAGACTGTAACCCTGAATCGTACTCTTACTCGTCGAAGAAAATATCTGCAACATAAGACGTTGAAGCCGTGTAGGTCAGCATATTGAATATGCCGGCAAGTCACATAAGAGAGGGGTGAAAAGTAATCATCTATACTATATGCATATATGGCAGGTGGGCCTATAAGTTTTTAGCGAAAAGCAAGTTTTCTCCTACATCAAGAGAGGGCTAAAAGAAAAAAATGTTACTAGTTTGTTGGTTGTTAACGAGATGGTTCCACCAACCAATTCTCGTACCCATGTTGTCGATAATACCCACATCAATATTATTATTTGTGTTGAGAATTTCAGATAACTTCAGTTCCTTTGGCTCAAGTTGTCCATGACCGTGGACATGGCTAATCGATTAGGTTTGAGTACTCTCCAGAGTTTTGCACACGTTCCCCACAAGATTTGATCGCCCCTGTGTATGTCCTCGCACTTCAGGGGGTTTGAAGACCGGATGATCAAAACATGGTCTTTCAACGGGTCCCTCTGAATCCCTGTCGGTGCCCATCCAATCCTACCATTCTTCTACATCTGCTAGCACCGCCTGTCCAGAGTCGCCGCGTTGTCCAACCAAGCCAGAGCCCATAATGACTTGTGGCTGTGCAGGTAAGCCTTGGGTCTTGAAAATATCCGTCCGTCTCTTTGAGCCTGGGTGAAGCTTTCCGCAGGATGTCATGGCCTCTCCAGCATCCCGGGTCATCCACTGGGTTCTCCAGGGAGCCGATCAACTGTCCTTCACCCAGAGTTGCATTGCGTCCGAGGTCTTGAAAATCTTGTCTTAACCGGTCTTGATTATTTAATCAACCTCGCATCACTCGTGTTATGCACTCAACCGAAATCCCGTCTACTCAAGCATAGCAATATGAAATTTGTCGTCCCGGGGCCAAGTATCGGGGTTGTTGTGTGCCTACCACATGATACTACAATCTATACTACAATTTCCAAGTACCTAAGCAGCATGCAATTGGGCATAGGATGGTAGAACTACGATGCATAAAACATAGGTGATAGTATGATCAAAGTGACTTTCCTGGTATTACTTGATGAAGATAGTCGCTCTCATAATCCTGATAATTCTACTCGCCACACTCCGAGCAATCTATCGTAAATGAATAACATTCAATAAACATTCATGCCAAAAAGGAAGAACCAAGAGAACATAAGAACAAAGCATGTCTTGGTGCAAAATAACAACGTACTAAGGTTTAATAAAAAGGTCCTAAGTGTGTTGTAAAGTGAAGGTGCATGAATGAGATGAAAAGAATTAATGGACGAGGAACCATTGCTATATAAGCTCGACTTGCATACACTATGGGAGATGATAAAAAATATTGGAAGAACAACAGGAATGTTGTTTGACAAATAGTATAAGACATAAGAACTTATTTGTAGAAAGAATTTCTTGAAATGGAGCACTACAACGCAAGTTATAGCGAATTGAAGTATGAATTGAATTTGCATTCAAAAGGTCAAGATAAGTTGAACTGAAGTACGATGGTTACGTACAAAAATATATGACATGAGTGTTTAGGGGTAAAAGGAATCAATTGAAAAGGTGGTACGATTTGCAAGATAAGATCAAATGAATGTTCGAATACAAATTTGAATCGCTCAAATTTGTAAGGTTCAAAGGTCGAAACTAATGATGCTACTAGATATAGGAGATCAATATGAGCGTGTAGAAAAAAGAATTACTAGATTTGAACTAGCGGATCAAAAGATACAAATACTTCAATATAACATTGAATCGGCTTAGAACGATGTGAACACTTTTGGGCACTAATAGATAAATCTGATTTGATCAAAATTATAAGTTGAAAAGTTAAAACTAATGATACAAACGGAAAGATTACTTTGATACGAATCCGACGCAATTGAATTCATCTAAAACGGAGCTACGGATAAAAATATATGATCAAAAGAAGTTTGAATATGAATATGAACAAATTTCGAAATTTGAAAATTTCAAAAAAGTTGATATGATAGGTTCATCGGATAGTTGGGATCAAGACGAAACTCAGGGCGTTGGTTTCATCTAATTCGGATAAACGAGTAAAAAGTTATGGCTATTTAAAAAATCAGGGCTAAGCTGTTTTACAGAAGAAAAGTGCTATGTCTAAAAGAATTCTAGTACTAATGTGTAAATACGAAGACTAATTAATATATCTAATTACTCTACCGTATACTAGTGTAGGAATACTAGTCTAGCAATAATAAACTACGGGAGTAAAAAAAATACGAAGAAAAATATCTTTAGAATGCGGAGTAAGAATTAATTCCAATGAGGAGACGACTTCGAGAAATCCCGCCGAAGAGAAAAGAATATTTTTATTTAATAAATCTAGTTAAACCAAAAGATTGATTTAACCCGAAATAGATGATTTTTGGATGCTCTTATGGGTCTATATTTATAGGTGAAAGGGATGTGTAAAGATCCATAGATGGGCAATGCGGGACTAAACATATACGTATTGTAGTCAAACTAGAAAAAAAGAGGGAAAGAGAGGTGCCGCATGGGCCAAAATCGGCCAGCCTGCATGCACACGGCGCACACACACGTGCATGGCCACATAAGCTTCTTTTTCGTTTTTTTTTCTTTTTTTTGCGAACGAACAATTTTTTTAAAACAAAGAAGAAAAACGTATAAATGAAAAAGAGAGAACATTTTACATAGACATATTATATATCAAAATTTTCAGAATAAATTTTTCTAAAACATGAACATATTTTCAAAACCAAAAAAAAATACTTTTTTAAAAAATTATTTTTTTGCAATAACTTTAAAATGAAAAGGAATTTGAATTTCAAATAAATTGCAAATATTTAAAATTTGAATCAAGACATTGTCTCTGATTTTGGAGGGTCATTTTCCTCCTCTCGTTTGATTTTTTTTAATCAAAGGGTTTTGAAAATATTCAAACTCAAAATTGAAAAGGGATTCAAAATAGAAAATTTTGGGAAAGTCATTTTATTCCCTCTCATTTTTTGAGAAGTTTCAAATTCCACTCAAGTTTCAATCACTCAAACAAACAAACAATCAATCTAATAATTATATTAACATTCCAAAATTTATAATTTTGGGATGTTACAAAGCTCTAGATTGGTTCTGCTCAAGTTTCGCCTCGTGGTGGCGGAGAATCCACGAAAAAGCTCCACACTGATTTTTTCCTGGATGAAACCCTTCATATAGCAAAAGAGGGGGGCCAGTGGGCCACCAGGGTGCTCACAAGCCCTGTATCCGCCGCTAGGGGGATGGCGGATACTAGGCTTGGGGGCCCCTGGCAGCTTCCCTGTGGTACTTCTTTCACCCAGTATTTTTTATATATTCCCAAAAAATTCCACATTGATTTTCACGGCATTTGGAGTTGCGCAGAATGGAGGACTCAGGCTTGCTCCTTTTCCAGTCCAGAATTCCAACTGCAGGTATTCTCCCTCTTCAAATAAACCTTACAAAATAAGAGAGGAAAGGCATAAGTATGGTACCACAAAGTAATAAATCAGACCATAAAGTGATTAATATCAACATGAAAGCATGATGCCAAATGGACGTATTAGTGATCTCCATAGATTGATCTTGAGTGTTCACATGAAAATTTTGACATCCCATGCAAGGTTCCCCAACATGATAACCGTAGCCACTAGGATGGGCTCAGTTTGCAAAGTCCATCGTCAATCATCACCAGTGCCACATCATTGTCGCTGTGGAGGAAATCCTCTCACCGAGTCTCTAGGGAGGAAGAGTATGGCAGGTGAAGAGGAATCTGACCCTGCATGGAGGTGCGTCACCACTAGAAATTAAAATTAGCCGCCATGAGGCATATGCCAAGCATGTAGAAGCCCACACCATGTCGCGCAGACCCAAGACAACGTCTACAAGAGGTGACGACATCATAGCACCGCTGCCACTCAATCATAGGGGTTGAGGGTTCTCACCTAGGCACATGCGAGGGAGGATAGAAGGAGATATACATCGACGTCGCCTCCAATGGGGTGAACGATGCCTAAAGCATCATTGACATCATAGCCTTGATACATCTACACTGTATCTATATTTTTTGATGGTTCCATGCTGATATATTATCATTCAAGGATACCTTTTGGGTATTTATTTTACCAATTTATATTATTTTTCAGCACTAACCTATTGGCCCACTGCCTTGTGTCAGTTGTTGTTTTCTTCTTGTTTCTCACTTTTCAAGTTTTCAATACCAAACGATATATAATTGACCTGACAATTTTTGGAGACTTTTTTCTGGACCAATAGAAGACCAGTGAGTATGAGAAGAAGGATGGAGGCCACCCGAGGGCCCCACAAGCCAACACGACGCATCCTCGGGGACACCCTGATGGCCTGTGGGACCCTCGAGGCTCTCCCGAATTTGTTCTCTGTCTTATGAATTCTCATATATCCCCAAAATACTCAAGGCAGTACCGAAACACTTTTTACGCTGCCGCAAGTCTGTGTTCCGATGGGAGGCCATCTGGACCTCCGTTGCGTCACCTTGCCGGAGGGGGGATCGATCATGGAGGGCCACTTCATCAACCTTGCTACCCTCATGATGATATGTGAGTATTTAACCACGGACCTACGTTTCCATGGCTAGTACCTAGGTGGCAATATTTCTCTCTTGATCTTCAATCAAATGATCGTCGCATCTTCGCTTTCACCATATGACGTAATCCTATTGTGCGGTGCATTTTTGTTGGGATCCAATGATTGTGGGTTTATGTTTATATTATTCATAATAAATATTTGAGTCTTATCTGAATACTAATATGATTCTTATATGCATGATTATGATAGCATTGTAATTCTTTCTGATCTAATGAAATAGTTTGGCCAACTAGACTGATATTTCTTCGGTGAGATAGGTGCGTTGTAGTAGGTTCAACATGGCAAATTTCTATATCCCAGTGACAGAAAGGGGCCAAAATGCCTCTTTGTGTTGCTTCTACTAAGGATAACACGATGCGATTTATTCATATTGCTTGAGTTTACTTTGTCTACATCATGTCATCGCACTCCATGCATTACTCTGTTTTACTTAATATTCTAGATGCATGCTGGATAGCGGTCCATGAGTGGAGTAATAGTAATAGCTATAGGCATGAGTCTGCCTATTTGTTTATGGACGTGATGCCTATGTAAACATGATAATTTCCATGAATATCGCATATCTATCTGCTTTTCTATCATTTGCTCAAAAGTAAAAAATTTACCCATTGTATACTGTTTTCATGAGAGATGCCATTTGGGAAAACTAAGGCCCTTAGGTCTATTCACCATATATTTACATAACCTCCAATACCTTTCTGCCATTTACTTGTTTTCATTTTATTTTCTAGTTTAATATTATCTACAATTATATACACATCCCACTAGCTTGAAAATAATGAGACCAATGCAAGGGGGTTGACAACCCTCTTGCCCGTGTTGGGTGCAAGCTGTTTGTTCTTTTGTGTGCAGCCACCGAAGATGGTTGTTGTTGATATTCCTGTTGGTTCTATAAACTTTGGTTTCATAACAGAGGGAAAATAATGACCCACATTGTGTTGCGATAACCCATTCCTCTTCACGGAAAACCCAACGCTAATCACAAGTATCACGAAGGATTTCTGATGCCGTTGCTAGGGAATATCATCACCAACTACCAATTAACTTCACACAAATTTTCATTCACTTGATCTTATTCTATTTTCTGGTATGTTTAGTTTGTCTCATAAAAAAATAAAAATACAAAATTATTTATCGTTTCTTGCTTAGCTTGTCACTAGTTTCCATCTTCGCTCTCTTGTTTACTTGTCCTTCTTGTTACTTTGCTGGCTCGATCTCCATGTCTCAAGATACTACTAAGTTGTGTGACTTATAAAATACTAATAACAATGATTTTATTAGTTCTCCTATACCATCCACCACTAGTGCGTAGGATTTTGATATTAATACTGCATTGCTGAATCTTCGAATGAAAGATCAATTTTCGAGAAGTCCTAATGAGGATCCCGCTTCACATCTTAATACCTTCGTTGAACTTTGTGATATGCAAAAGAAAAAGGATATGGAAAATGATATTGTGAAATTAAGATTGTTTCCTTTTCACTAAGAGATAAATCTAAAGCTTGGTTTTCATCTTTACCACGTAATAGTATTGGAACATGTGATAAGTGTAAATATGCTTTTATTGCCAAATATGTTCCTCCTGCTAAGATCATATCCCTTAGAAACCAAATAATGAATTATAAACAACATGATCAAGTACATGTTTCACAAGCTTGGGAGAGAATGAAATTTATGATGAGGAATTGCCCCACTCATGGTTTAAACTTGTGGATGATTATCCAAAACTTCTATGCTGGACTAAACTTTCTGTCTAGAAAACTTCTAGAGTCCGCCGCAGGTGGTACCTTTATGGATGTTACCGTAGGAGAGGCCGCAAAACTTCTAGACAACATCACGACTAATTATTCTCATTGGCATACCGAGAAAGCTCCAACTAGTAAGAAGGTAATTTCTGTTGAGGAAATCACTACTTTGAGTGAAAAAGTGGATGCTCTTATGAATTTGGTTGCTAAAATAAATACTCATGTTGATCCCAATGATATTCCCATATCTACTTATACTGAGGAAAAATATAATGTTATAGAAGTGAACTTTGTCTCATGAAATAATTTTAACAACAATACTTATAGAGGTAATTTCAATTCTAAGCCATATCCCGACAGTTCCTCTAATTACTATGGAAATTCTTATGGAAATTTTTCCACAAATTATAATAGGATACCCTCTTATCTTTAGAACAGAATTAAGGAAGTCATTAATTGTCACATCCCTGGAACCCTAACTAAGGTTTAGCATTGTGCTCATATCTTCATTGTATTGCATCTAAGAAATTGCAACAAGATCAAAGCAAGTGGTGAAGCAAAAACTGAAAAATCCTAGCCGCTTCTCAAATTCAAAGAAATTCCAAATTTGTTAAAATCAATGAACCCAAAATGGCCTCAAGAAAAGTTCAACTTTTCTAATATTTCTTGAAAGCAAATCATCAGGGAAGAAAACTATTTTTAAAACAGATTTGGCATTTTATTTAAATGCAAAAAGCCAATGAATTCAAGCTTAAATTTGAATTCAAAAACTTTTAAGTTTTCAAAAATGCTGGAAACTTCAAGAAAGGTTGGAAATATTCCAACTAATATTCTGGTGTGTTCAAAATATTTTTTATAAAGTATTTTGGAGCTGAAATAAATAGCAAAACAAATTAGTTAGCAAACCAGAAAACAAAACAGAAAAAATGAAGAAGAGCTTACCTGTCGCCTTGAGGAGGCGCAGCCCACCAGGGGCACGGGCGTCTTCTTCCTCCTACCTTCTGGCAGATGAGCGAACGCCCACGGCGGCTCCTCCACCTCCTGCTTCGCCGTGGCACGCTCCGGTGCCCCCAGGACAGCGCGACAACAGGGATAACCTCCCCGAGCACGTCCCTATCCATCCCCGCTACCCATTCCTCCCCACTCCTCTCGGTTCCTTCCTCTCCTCCTGCCGCCATTGACAGAAGCTCGAGCTCGAGCTGCCCAAGCCTCTGGCCACAGGATAGTCCCTCCGAGCGCTCCAACCTCTCCGCCTCGTCAAGCTAGCCGCGTACACCGAAGCTTCTGACCTCCCCGAGCCCCGCTGCGCCATATCGACGTCGTCTTCAACCTTCGCCTGCCGGCGAGCTTCGTTGGATTCGTCGCCCACAGTGCCTCCCCGAGCCGTCCGAGCTTTCCACTGCCCTCACCGTGAGCTTGCGCTCGTTTCCCCTCTTCTTCCCCTCAGTTCGTGCACCCTAGCCACTAGACCGACGAGCCCGAGCTCCAGCCGTCGCCTCAGCTCGTCGCCGGTCACCTCCGGTCCTCCCCAGTCCTCCCTGAGGCCCGTACTGGATGAAGCCGAGCCTGGGGATCCTCCCAGTGCTCTCGGCCCTCGTTCCCAAGCACCACAACCATCTCCGCGCGACTCTCCGGCAAAGATCCGCCGCAGATCTGGTCGCCGCCGGTCAGTTTCCGGCAGGATCTGACCTGGCCTTGCTAATCCACCGGTTTAAACGTTAAGCAGTCGCTGACAGTGGGCCCCAGACGTAAGTCAAACCCAATTAGGGGCTGGTCAGCGCGGGATTAGCCCTGTGAGGCTGACCAGTGTGTCCCCCCTATCAGGTTGGTCGGCCGACGGCTGAAGCCATGCTGACGTGGGCCTGACGCCATAAGTAGTTTTTCTGATTTAAAAGAATTCCAGAAAGGCCCAAAAGTTCTAAAAATCCTAGAAAACAATATGTAACTCCAATGAAAATAATTTATATATGAAAAAGTATTAGAAAAATCCAAGAAATCTGAATATGTCATTTTCAAACATGTTTGAGAATGTTAACTTAACCAAATATGTAAGATGATGAATAGGCTAAATTTAATAAATGCTTTGGAGTTAGAATTTGAAAATCATTTGAATTCCACTTCAAATGCTATGATCAAACAATGTTCAATAACAACCAACAACCATCATACCATTTCCATGCATGCTAAAACAAGATGATCTGAGCATCAGGTCGAATCAATTAAAACGGTATTCGAGAATACCTCGTTTGAAGTGATATTTGAATTTGATTCAAATCCACTTCAACCTAATAATGGTAGCTATATCAGCATACCACCTTGCATCTTCATGCCATGATCATGCATCATCTTGTTGCATATGATTGTTATTGATTGATATTATTTTTACCGGTAGGCCCCGCTCCTCCGGATTCCGCCGAATATTTGACTAACGGATATTGTCCCTCTGCTGAGCAGCAAGGCAAGCAACCATTTTGATCATCCCGATAAATCCCATGTTCTCGCTCCTGCACTTGCTTATTGCATTAGGATCAAATGCTTTTTCCACGTTAGTTGAACCCACTTCCTTTGCATGACCTGTCTTTGTCACAGTAAATAGCTGAACCTTGCAACCTAGCATACCTGGTAGATGCTTGACCCATGATGTGCCTTATCCTGCTATGCATGCTATGCTTAGAGTTGTGTATGGCTGTCATCTGGGTGATGAACAGAATTGTGAGAATATGTTCAGTAAGTAAAGGTTGTGTGTTGAAACTGATTTGGTAAAGGTATCGGTGAAAGGCTATGTAGGAGTACATGGCGGGTTGTTTCATTGGAACCGTCCTTAGGAACGGAGTTTCGTGTATGTAATCCAAGACGAGATACTACCACATGCTGGGCCGTGAAATATGACCCCGCTCGACTTATTAATCGCCTAGTACTTGGTCCAGGAATTGCAAGTAGTTTCTGGTGTTTATAATCATGCTGGAGGCCGTGGGTAGCGCTGACCTTAGAGGTGGGCTATGATGCGGTAGACAGTGGCACGGTGTACCAAGTGGCACCCGGATGGTGGGCTTGGGAACCCTGCGCACATCGTTTCGGGCCGTGGCGGAAACCTCGGCCGGACTTCCGTGCGGGTTACCCTCAGATAGGCAATAGACCTGGACTAAGTATTAGCGTCGTTAACAGTCGTGGCCGACTCCCTCGGTGGGCTTCCGCTTGAAGGTTGCCGAGGTGCATGACGTGCACATGGCGATAAGTGGCGAGAGTGTGTGTGAAGAAGTACACCCCTGCAGGGTTATGATCTATTCGCATAGCCGCGTCCGCGGATATGGACTACTTGGAGACATATGTTGTTCATAGATAACTTTAATGGCTACTCATAAAATTGTCAAGATAAGCGTGAGTGTCGTGGACGGCATTTCCGTATGGAGACGGAATGATTCCACGATGGAGTATTGTTGTGGTTTTAGTGGACTCGTGTGCGAGAAATCAAGTTGTCAAAATTATTTAAAAATGCAAGTTGTCTAGCCACGAGTCAAATGCTGGCTTTCCGCACGAAACCCCACAATTCCTTATTGATACATTGCATGAGTAGATAGCTTATCCTAATGTCTTGCTGAGTACTCTTGTACTCATGTTTGCTTAATATTTGTTGCAGACGTTGTTAATGACCCTAATGGAGGGTTCTACCTAGACATCGACGATGATGAGTAGCTGGTATCCCAGCTACGATCTGGCCCTAGGGTGGGTCTGTAGTATAGTCAGGCCATGTGCCTTCTAGTTTCATCTGTCTGTACTCAGACTGTTTAATTACTTCCGCTGGCTTGTAACTTGAATGACTGTTATGATGGGTCGTGAGACCCCTACAGTGTAATATTATGTGTGAGGCTCTTCCGAGCCTTTTAAATAAAGTTTGTATGTTCATGGTTATGTTGTGATGCCATCGATGTATCTATACGTATCGGTATGCCATGCGTACGTGTGGTGTACTTGGTATGTATGGGGTTCGATTACCTAGCCGTAGGCTTTAGTAGCATTCCTTACACGGAAATGCCCCTTTGTGATCCAACGAGCCATGGTAGTTCGCTACTGCTTCGGACACATTGGTTGACCGACATGTGTCCTTCTTAGCTGCTGTGTCTGTCCCCGTTGGGGAAATGTCACGTGATGCAATGGAGTCCTTGTAGCGTGCTACAACTCATCTACATTCGCTGGTGACCGACACCTGCTTTGTTGGGTCATGTATGCATGTCCCTGTGCGAAACTACCGCTTTGGTTTATGACTAGACATGTCGATCCGGGTTCTTTGTCATTGGATTGCTAGCGACACAATTGCATACGTGGGTCAAAAGGCGCAAACGGTCTCGGCTAAGGTAAGGTTGCAGCCGTGGGGATAACCGTGCGTGAGACAGCAAAGAGATGCGATGTGTTACAGGCTGGATTCCTATGGCTTAGGATCGGGGTCCCGACATTAATCCTCAAAAGGTTTTCAATACCATGGTAGAAGAAAAATTGAATGTTGTTGATACTTTGGCTAAAAACATGGATAGAATTGCTCTTGATGTAAAAACTCTCAAAAGTAAAGCTTTTCCTCCTAAGCATGATTTTCATGATATAAATATATCCAAGTTTCTATTAATGAAAGTAAGGAGAGGACCGCGAAGTTGCAAGCTAAGCGGGAGTTCCTAGAAAAATCTCTCCCACGAGGTTTTTACCGGAATCATGATGAAGATCTTAAAATATTTGTTTAATTATGTTTATATTAATGATAAAGGGACTATATATG
This sequence comes from Hordeum vulgare subsp. vulgare, assembly GCF_904849725.1. NCBI lineage: Eukaryota > Viridiplantae > Streptophyta > Magnoliopsida > Poales > Poaceae > Hordeum > Hordeum vulgare. The sequence continues at coordinate 136,562,837 of NC_058521.1, forward strand.
AGTCAACTCTAGTTAATTAGCGTCCCATTTGCTTGGAGGGTGATGATTTTGATGCTAAAACTAAAAAAGTGGGTTCAGATAGGTCAAAACTTTAACTAGTGATGTGCCCACTATCTTGGATTACAAGGACTTTAATTTTTGTAATTTATATTTATTAGAATGTATTTCCTTGTCGCAATCCATTATTAGCTCACCCAATGCTTCTGAATAAAACAAAGATTTTACTCAACATATAGTATAAGCTATGGTAAAAGCTTATGATGAGAAACTTGAGATTGAAGTTTCTATTCCTAGAAAGTTGCATGATGAGTGGGAACCTACTATCAAAATTAATATAAATAAACATGAATGAAAAACTTTGTGTGACCTTGGTGCTAGTGTTTCAACTATACCTAAATTTTTATGTGATGTGCTTCGTCTCACTAATATTGAAAAGTGTTGCCCAAACTTGCATCTTGTGGATTCTACCATTAAGAAACTCTTAGTTAGAATTAATTATGTGCTTATAATTATAAAAAAACAAATATGTGCTTGTAGATTTCATTGTGCTTGATATTGATTCCAATCCCACGTTTCCCATAATACTTGGAAGACCCTTCCTACAAACTGTAGGTGCAATCATTGACATGAAAGAGGGAAACATAAGGTTCCAGTTCTCATTAAAGAAAGGAATGAAACACTTACCTAGAAATATAATTAGACCACCTTATGAATCAACCATGAGAGCTACTTATGGGTGGAGTGTCAAAGATGACAACACTTGATCATACGCATTATGCCTAGCTAGGGGTGTAAAACAATTGCGCTTGTTGAGAGGCAACCGATTAGTTATATTTATTTTTTCTTTTACTTTCTAGTTGTTTGTTATAACATGATTTTTGATATTGTAATGATTGTGTTTTTATGTTTCAATTAGTGGTTGTGCCAAGTAAAGCCTTTGGGATGATTTACATGATGAGTATAAATGATACGGTGCGAAAATAGAAACTTTGACGTCCAGTGCAGAATTTCTCCGGTTTTACTAGAACGTGTTTTTAACCTAAAGCTTTCAGAATTTTTGGAGTTATAGAAGTATAGGTTCATTACAAATTACTACATACTGCTCTATTTTAGATAGATTCTGTTTTTGCTTGCATAGTTTTCTTGTTTTGATGATGCTATGGATTGTATCGGGGTTATAAGCCATGAAGAAGTTACAATAGATTAACTTATGCTAAAACAAAATAAGAATCCACTTATAATAGTACCTAAAGTATTTGATATGTTTCTTATACTAACGGATCTCCTGAAGTTTTGTTCAGTTTTATGTAATTGAAGTTTTCAACTTTTGTGTATTATCCCGATGGACAAAGCAATGAGGAGCAGCAAAACTCTAAGCTTGGGGATTCCCAAGGAAACCCAAGGTAATATTCTAGGAAGACTCAAGCTTCTAAGCTTGCGGACGCCCCGGAAGGCATCCCTCTTTCGTCTCAATCCATCGGTATGTCCCTTGGAGCTACGCTTTTAGTCATCATGTGATATGAGCTTTGCTTGGAGCGTAGTTTGCTTTTGTTTACATTTACTTTAAGTTTGCCACAATCACCTTTTGCGGGACACACCTATTTGAGAGAGACACATCATCATCATAATTTGTTAGAATACTCTATGTGCTTCATTTATATCTTTTGAGCTTAGCAGTTGCTCTAGTACTTCACTTATATCTTTTAGAGCACAATGGCGTGTAGATTTCATAGAAATATTATTCTCTCATTCTTCACTTATATTTTCTTGAGAGTTAAATAAATAGTTATGGTAATTTGCATGGGTCATAAGACTAGACCAAAAATAATAGGTGTTCAATGAGTGATAATTAAAACCATCATGTAGCACATATAGAGAAATTATGGGTTAATGATACTCATGTGGTGATATAAAAAAGGTGTGAGTGCATTATTATTAATTCATAGAGGTGTCAATATTAAGAGATGTTAACTTCTTGTTCGTCTAAAAGTTAAAAAGTCATGGTGATGATGTGCGAGCATTTCTATTCCTCGTTGAAATCCTAGTGTTGTTTCGAGTCGGGGCGCGCGATGGTTAACTCCTAGCAACCCTCTCCCCCGAGGCATGCGAGTAGTACTTTGATTTGTGATGTAAAACTTTGCAATAAGCATATCACTACAGGAGTCAGCTTCTTTGCCGTCTGCCATCATAGATGGCAAAGGCTAAATCCCGGACGGCACAGACAAAACAGCAGACGACAAAGAATCTCACGGCCGGCAAAAGTTCTGCGTCAGCCTACGACGGCATATGACCTTCTTTGTCGTCTGTTCCCCAAAAGCGGACGACAAAGCTGTTTGCCGTCAGCTTTCCTTAGGAGCAGTCGGCAAAGTGGTTGAGACGGCAGCCGACAGGCGTTGCCTCCGTTAGGGGTTAACGGAGGCTTTGTCGTCTGCCTCCACCTCTTCTTTGCCGTCTGCCTCCTCCCTCTTCTTTGCCGTCTGCTCCCCCTTACTCTTTGCCGTCTGCCTCCTCCTCCTCCCCCCCCGTCCACCCTTTGCCACCTGCCTCCTCCTCCCCCCTCCTCTGTGCCCTCTTCTTTGTTGTCTTCCCACCCAGAAAGCATACGGAAAAGAGCCTATATAGACACCCCAGGATGCACAGCTGGGTGCCATGTGGCACCTTTTCCATCTGCCAGCTGATGGCACAGGTCTTTGCCATCAGCTAGCAGACGACAAAGAGCCCATATAGTACCTGTTTTTTTTGTTTTATATTATTTCACAGCATATATATATATATACATATATATATATATATATATATATTTGATAGCACATTTATATAATTCACCACACATATATGATATATAGTTCACCACACATATACTTGCCAACACATATATATAATTCACCACACATATATGATATACATATAAATCAATGTACATCCCCATATATTGAAAGAACCAACATACAAAGTATTGCACTGTTTATACATATATACATATACATATAGTTCGACATTGTTCATCAACTCAAATGAAAACTAGATGATATACATATAAAGTTCATCCATCGACATTGTTCAAGTCCATGAATGCTAGCTTCCATGCATGTAGTATATCCAATCTGCAAAAATGTGAATAAGAAAGTCAGAAGAAGAACAAAATATGATGTTTTTTAGATAATTATGTCATTTTTAGCGGAAAACAAGCTAAGAATATAATATTCATGAGCTAACCAAGGTTCTTATGCCATTTTCAGCTTATTATGGCATTTTGGAGCTAAATGGGTTAATTAAAGCAAGGATAATATGAAAGAGGAGAAGAAAGAGGAAGAGGAGGAGAAGAAGAAGAAATCAAGAAGAAGGAGGAGAAGGAGGAGAAGGAGGAGAAGGAGGAGAAGGAGAAGAAGGAGGAGAAGGAGGAGAAGGAGGAGAAGCAGGAGAAGGAGAAGAAGCAATCCATCGAAATGTTTCCACGCTTCCCCATCCGATGTGTGTACCATCATCTTATTCCCATCCGCATCTAGTTCGGTTCTTTTGCCCAATTTGTGCCATGTCATTTGTCTGGCTGTCTCTTCGACCATGAAAAGACGTTGAAGTCTTGGTACTATTGGCATATACCGAAGAACACTAACTGCGATTTTGGTTTGCCTCTTCTCACCCGTACCGTTGTCTACCACAAGATACCTGCAAGACTCGCAATTGGGACAATAGTCCAAGTGTGCATACTCCTTCCTAAATAAGACACATCCTTTCTCACATGCATCCATCTTCTCATAGGGCATCTTAAGTACACGAAGTATTTTGTCCGACTGGTACAGGTTTGCAGGCATGACATGGCCTTTGGGTAGGAAACGTCCAAATAGTGTCATCATCGCGTCGTAGCATTCTCTTCCCAAGTTGAACTGAGCCTTCAGAGCCATTACTTGTGCAATTGCATCCAGCTGACAGAGCTCAGTGTGCTCATGGAGAGGACGTTTTGAAGACTCCAACATTTCATAAAAGGCCTTTGCAGATTCCTCCATCTCATGTTCCGAATCCCGAGCATCATCAAAGTCTTGCACCATGTCTTCGATCCCGGTACCATGCTCGCCCGTGCGACCATGGACCACCTCAGCTCTTGTGCGTTGTATAGACTCACCATGAAATGTCCACACCGTATAATTAGGCTTAAAACCCCTCCTTTGCAGGTGTTTAATTGTTACAGCCTCTGTCGTCTTTTTATAGTTGTCGCATCCAGGATAGGGGCAATAGTTTCTTTCCTAGCCATTTGTGAATGCGGCTTTCAAAAATTCCTTTGTTTTTACAAACCATTCTTTCATCATCTCTTTCTGACTAGGGTGACCGGTATACATCCACGCACGATCACTCATCTTGTGTAGCTACTAAAGACAGAAGAAATATATTTATATATAATTCAGCATTTATATTCATCGGTTAATGAGGTTCACCATTTTTATTAGGTCCAGGAAACCTACACGCTAATAGGTAAAGATAGGTCCTAATCCCACCCGAGTATGTGTAGATTGGGTTCGTTTTCCCATGCTCTGCTCCGGATCCAACGCAAAATTTCGGCAGCACCTCCCTGCTGTTCTCCTGATACACGTCTCCGCAATAAATAGAGACGATGTGCATCCGGAGAACAACGGGGGAGGCACTGAAAAAATTCCGCATCGGATCCAGAGCACAGCATACGGGAAAACAAACCCAATCAACACATACTCAGGCTGTCCATGGATAATGTTGGACAATTCGAAAGGATGGCGGTTATAATATGCAAAGACATGCATATTTATAGATGTCGCCCTTTCGAACGGGAGACACATACTGGTCACGCATACTCATCATTGAAGAAACCTATATATAGATAGCAAGTTTCATCGGCACGAAGACCGGGACAGAGCAAATTAAGGGGGTAGGAGGAGAAGTCATTTGTGCTCACCAACAAACGTAGGGGCGGAGCTCGTCCAACGCACGTGGAGGTCGTCGAACAACTGCACATTGAAATTCACCCGATCAACACAAATATGATGTTTTTATAAGATAATCAAAAAAATATGTGACCTAACTCTTATTCTTCTTCTTCTTTTCTCCTTCTTCTCTTCTTATTTTCTTCCTCTTCCTCTTCAGCCACTTCCTCTTCTTCTTCTCCTCCTCCTCCTTCTAATTCTTCTTCTCCTTCTTCTTCTTTTCTTCTTCTTCTCTTCCTCTCCTATTTTTCTTCTTCTTCTTCTTCTTCTTATTTTCTTTTTTCTTTTTCCCTCTTATTCTTCTCTTCCTCTCGTATTTTTCTTCTTCTTCTTCTTCTTCTTCTTCTTATTCTTATTTTCTTTTTTCTTTTTTCCTATTATTCTTCTTCTCCTTCTTCTTCTTTTCTTCTTCTTCTCCTCCTCCTCCTCTAGCTCTTCTTCTTCTTCTTCTTCTTCTCCTTTTTTCTTCTTCTACTTATTCTTCTTCTTCTAATTTTTCTTATTTTATTCTACTAAACAGGAAACTAACCTAAGACTAAACATAAACGTAAACTAAACCTAAACTAAAACTAAACCTAAGCCAAAACAAACCTAAAACCTATAGCTAATTAAACAAAATTATTACAAAAAAGCTAAAAAAACTGACCTCGATCCGGTGGCGCAGGGAGGAGAGGCGCGGGGAGGAGGGCCGCAGGGGGGAGGGGCCTAAGGAGGGCGTGGGGAGGGGGGCCGCACGGGGGAGGGGCGCGAGGAGGAGAGGCGCGGGGAGGAGGGCCACAAGGTGAGGGGCGCGAGGAGGGCATGGGGTGGCGTGGCGGCAGCGGCGCTGGGGTGGGGTGGGGCGGCGTTGCTGGGATGGGGTGGGGCAGCGGTGCTGGGGTGGGGCGGCGGCGCTGGGGTGGGGTGGCGTTAGCGGCGCTGGGGGGTGGAGGTTGCGGTGGAGAGAGAGGGGAGAGAGAGTGGGGGAGCGGGTGGGCAGTACGACCGTTAAGTTAGGGGTCCATCCCCTTTGCCGTCTGCCGCAAACGGCAAAGTTAGTTAGGCAGACAGCAAAGGGTTGGGGTGGGGCGGGGTGGGGTGGGGAGAGAGGAGAGGTGGGGTGGGATAGGTTTGCTGTCTGCCTTCACTACCTTTGCCGTCTGTTGACGGACGACAAAGCCCTGGCCGATGGCAAATATTCTTTTTACCATCAGTGAGCCCTTTACTGTCCACTTTAGGTCAGCTGACGGAAAAGAGGGTCTTTGCCATCAGCCAGCAGACGGCAAAGCCCTGACTGATGGAAAATTACTGTTTTCCAGTAGTGTATGACTTCTGTATGAATAATGTGATACCATGGGCATACGCAATCTCACCTCCTCATATTTGCTAGCCTATTCGGTACCATGTATTTCCCATTCTCACCTCGAGGATAGGTGCAACTTTCGCTAGTGCATTCAAACACCGTGATAGGACACGCTTTATTGCACATAAGCCTCATTTTATCTTCCTCAAAACAACCACCATACCTACCTATCACGGCATTTCCATAACCATTCTGAGATATATTTCCATGCAAATCCCATTGTCACTTCACATGCCTAGTTCGTTCATCATCATATTACTTTGCATGATCATATAAAGTTGACATGGTATTTTTGGCAAAGCCACCGTTCATCATATTTTTGATACATGCCATTCTAGATCTTTGCACATCCTGGTACACTGCGAGAGGGATTCATGCAGAGTCATACTGTCCTATCAATCTTCATATTGAGTTGTAAGTAAATAAAAGTGTGATGATCATCATTATTAGAGCATTGTCCAATTAAGGAAATAAAAATGGGGAGGCCAAATGAGCCCACCACAAAAAATGAAAGAGATAAAAAGAGAGAAGGGACTTTGCTACTATCCTTTACCACACTTGAGCCTCAAAGTGGCACGTTGTTCTTCATATACAGAGTCTCATGTTATAACATTCATATCCTAGTGGGAATCACTTTTTCATGAACTTGGCTTGTATATTCTGATGAAGGGCTTACTCAAATGCCCGAGATCTTCATGAAAAATCAAGTTGGATGCATACCCCAATTAGCTGCAGTTGAGATTTCATACACTTATAGCTCTAGTGCATAATTTGCATGGAAATCCATAATCCTTGCATCGATATCTATTGAAGGGCATCTCCATACCCCCGTTGATATGCCTAGTTGACGTGAGACTATCTTCTCCACTTTTTACTCCTTTGATACCTACCAGCATATTCTATTCCACCTATATGCTAAGTCCAATGCTTCACACTCATGCATTGCATGAAGAATAAAAAGTTGATGCATATTTAAAAAGTATGATCCAATTGCCTAACCTGGGCACCGTGCTGCTTGACATTTGTATTAATGTGGTGAAGCTGGAGCCATGCCTCGTTAATATATGAAGATGAATGGGGCTAAACCAATCTTTGAGTATCGTATACTATGAAAGATTAAAGATTTTGTTGCTTATACATGTAGTTATTGCTATGTTAATGTTTGTTAATTCATTGTTTCTCAATGGGCATACATACATAGGTTACATAATGGGTAGCAGGTCACATAAAAAAGTCTGTTTTTATCATTTATCTACTCGAGGACGGGAAGGAATTAAGATTCAGGGTGCTTTATACGTCTCCAACGTATCTATAATTTTTTATTGTTCCATGGTGATATATTATCATTTTAGGATACTTTTTGGGTATTTATTTACCAACTTATATTATTTTTAGCACTAACCTATTGATCCAGTGCCAAGTGTGAGTTGTTATTTTCTGCATGTTTTCACTTTTCAGGTTTTCAATAACGAACGAAGTCCAATTGACCTGAAACTTTTGGCAGATTTTTATGGAACAAAAGAAGACCAAGGAGTATCGAAAGAAGGCTGGAGGCCACCTGAGGTCCCCACAAGACAACACGACGCGGCCTAAGTGCGCGCCCTGATGGCTCTTGGGCCCCTCGAGGCTCTCCACACTCTGTTCTCTAGCTTAAAATTCTCATATATCCCAAAAACCCTGAAGGCAGTTGCAAGGAATCATGGTAGCACTTTCCAATGATGGAAGTGGTAAGTATGGAGTGTAGAACCCACAAGGAGATAAATGTAAGGCCGATATTATCTCAAGTCCTATCTGCCACCGATACGACTCTACGTACAGTCGTACACCAAGTGTTTGCTTCTATGTAGTAATGAGAAATAAAACCGTGTTGTGGGAATAAAGAGGACAACTTTGCTTGATATTGGGGAACTAAAACATGAAAATAGTTTATACATTACATAGAGTTAGAATACATTACAATATATTACAAATAACAAGTGTGGAATGATGATGGTATGGTGTGTGGAATCATCCTAGGCAATTGTTGACGAGATCGGCAATCGTTCTTGGAAATATATATGAGGGAGAGACATGAGCTAACATACTTTCCGTACTTGGATTATATGAACTTATAATTGGACCTCTAGCAAGCATCCGCAACTACTAGAAATCATTAAGGTAAAACTCAACCATAGCCTTAAGTATCAAGTCCTCTTTACTCCCATACGCGCACAACTCTCTTACTCGGGTATAAGTTTCTATCACTCTCGTCACACAATATAAGAGATTCATGAACATATTGTAGCACCCTCCAGTGTGGATCTTTCACATGTGCGGCTCACAGATATCACTTAGGACAACACCAAAATAATATATACACTCAAACAGATCAAGATCATAAATCAACCCAAATGACAACATTGATCTACTCAAAGATCATAAGATAGCAATCAATCACTCATTAATACTATGTGGCATGAAACCCCATGTTCAAGTAGGGGATTACAGCGGGGTGCGAGAGAGTGGACCATGATACGTCCATTTTGCATCATGTTTTCACGTTGATATTTATCGCTTCTTTTTCTGTTATTTCACTTCACGGTACTATTCTTATGCCTTTGCTCTCTTATTTTGCAAGGTTTACATGAAGAGGGAGAATACCGGCAATTGGAATTCTGGCATGAAAGTGGAGCAAAGTTGAGATACCTATTCTGCGCAACTCCAAACGCTGTGAAAATCACCGGAGATTTTTTCCCAATATATAAAAAATATTGGGCCGAAGAAGGACCGGAGGAGGGCCAGGGGGTGGCCACCCCCCAGGCCGTGCCATGGGGGCTTGTGGGCACCCTGTTGGCCCACTTGCCCCCTCTTTTGCTATATGGAGGGTTTCGTCCAGAAAAAAGTCAGACGGGAACTTTTTCCTGGTTTCGCCGCCGCCACGAGGCGGAACTTGAGCAGAACCAATCTAGACCTCCGGCAGGATGATCCTGCCGGGGAAACTTCCCTCCCGGAGGGGGAAATCGTTGCCATCGTCATCACCAACACTCCTCTCATCGGAGGGGACTCATCTCCATCAACATCTTCATCAGCACCATCTCATCTCCAAACCATAGTTCATCTCTTGTAACCAATCTCCGTCTCGCGACTCCGGTTGGTACTTGTAAGGTTGCTAGTAGTGTTGATTACTCTTTGTAGTTGATGCTAGTTGGATTACTTGGTGGAAGAGTTTATGTTCGGATCCTTGATGCTACTCATTACACGTCTGATCATGATTATTATTATGCTTTGTGAGTAGTTACTTTTGTTCCTGAGGACATGGGATACGTCATGCTAATAATAGTCATGTGAATTTGGTATTCGTTCGGTATTTTGATATGTTGTATGTTGTTTTTCCTCTAGTGGTGTTATGTGAACGTCGACTACATAAGACTTCACCTTTATTTGGGCCTAGAGGAAGGCATTATGAAGTAGTAAGTAGATGATGGGTTGCTAGAGTGACAGAAGCTTAAACCCTAGTTTATGCGTTACTTCGTAAGGGGCTGATTTGGATCCACTAGTTTAATGCTATGGTTAGACTTTGTCTTAATTCTTATTTCGTAGTTCCGGATGCTTGCAAGAGGGGTTAATCATAAGTGGGATGCTTGTCCAAGTAAGGGCAGTACCCAAGCGCCAGTCCACCCACATATCAAACTATCAAAGTAACAAACTCGAACCATATGAACATGATGAAACTATCATGACAGAAATTCCCGTGTGTCCTCGGGAGCGTTTTTCCTCTTATAAGACTTTGTTCAGGCTTGTCCCTTGCTACAAAAGGGATTGGGCCACTTTGCTGCACCGTTTCTACTTTTGTTACTTGTTGCTTGCTACGAATCATCTCACCACACAATCACTTGTTACCGACAATTTCAGTGCCTGCAGATTTTTCCTTGCTGAAAACCACTTGTCAGATGCTTCTGCTCCTCGTTGGGTTCGACAATCTTACTTATTGAAACGACTACGATTGATCCCCTATACTAGTGGGTCATCAAGACTCTTTCCTGGCGCCGTTTCCGGGGAGCGAAGCGCCTTTGGTAAGTGGAACTTGGTAAGGGAACATTCATATAGTGTGCTGAAATTTATTGTCACTTGTCACTATGGATACTAATCTTTTGAGGGGCTTGTTCGGGGTATCTCCACCTCGAACGGAAGCACAAATAGTTGCCCCTCAAGTTGCTGCACCTACTGAAAATATTTGCTTTGAATTTCCTTCGGGTATGCTTGAGAAACTGTTGGCTAATCCTTTTACACGAGATGGAACATCACATCCAGACTTGCATCTAATCTATGTAGATGAAGTTTGTGGTTTATTTAAGCTTGCAGGTGTGCCCGAGGATGAGGTGAAGAAGAAGGTCTTTCCTTTATCTTTGAAGGATAAGGCATTGACATGGTATAGGCTATGTGATGATACTGGATCATGGGACTACAATCGGTTGAAATTGGAAATTCATCAAAAGTTTTGTCCTATGCATTTAGTACATCGTGATCGGAATTATATTTATAATTTTTGGCCTCGTGACAGAGAAAGCATCGCTCAAGCTTGGGGGAGGCTTAAATCAATGCTATATTCATTCCCCAATCATGAGCTCTCGAGAGAAATTATCATTCAATACTTCTATGCTCGGCTTTCTAATGATGATCGCACCATGCTTGACACTTCTTGTACCGGTTCTTTTATGAAGAGAGATATTGACTTCACATGGAATTTATTGGAGAGAATTAAACGCAACTCTGAAGATTGGGAGCTTGAAGAAGGTAAGGAGTCAGGTATGAATTTCACTTTTGATTGCGTTAAATCCTTTGTTGAGACAAATACTTTTTGTGACTTTAGCGCTAAGTATGGACTTGACTCTGAGATAGTAGCTTCATTGTGTGAATCTTTTGCTGCTCATGTTGATCTCACCAAAGAGAAGTGGTTTACATTTCATCCTCCTTTAGAAGTTAATTTAGTTAAACCCACTCCAGTTGAAGAGAAAGTCATTGCCTATAATGATCCTGTGGTACCCAGTACTTACATTGAGAAACCACCTTTCCTTGTTAGGATAAAGGATCATTCTAAAGCTTCAACTATGATACATAGAGGCTATATTAGAACACCTACAGCCCCTGAGCAAATTAAAGTTGAACCTAGCATTGCTATTATCAAAGATCTTCTGTCTGAAGAAGTTGAGGGACATAATGTTTACTTTTGTGAAGATGCTGCAAGAATTGCTAGACCTCACGTTAGAGACAAACATAGGCGTGTTGTTGGCATGCATGTGGTTTCTGTTAAGATAGGAGATCGTTGTTATCATGACTTATGTGACGTGGGTGCTAGTGTTAGTGCAATACCTCAACCCTTATACGATGAAATCAAAGATAAGATTGCACCTGTTGAGATAGAGCATATTGATGTCACTATCCAGCTTGCCAATAGAGATACTATCTGCCCTGTGGGAATTGTTAGGGATGTTGAAGTCTTGTGTGGTAAAACGAAGTATCCTGCTGATTTCCTCGTTCTTCCTACCGCTCAAGATAGCTTTTGTCCCATCATATTTGGTAGACCTTTTCTCAACACTGTCAATGCTCATAATGATTTTGAGAAGCAAACTGTCACAGTTGGCTTTGAAGGAGTGTCACATGAGTTCAATTTCTCTAAGTTCGGTAGACAACCTCATGACAAGGAATCGCCTAGTAGGGATGAAACTATTGCCTTAGCTTCTATTGCCGTGCCCCCTACTGATCCCTTAGAGCAATACTTGCTTGAGCATGAAAACGATATGCATATGGATGAGAGGGATGAAATAGATAGAGTTGTCTTAGAACTATATCCTATCCTTAAGAATAACTTGCCTGTTGAACTTCTTGGGGATCCACCCCCACCAAAGGGTGATCATGTGTTCGAGCTTAAACAGTTGCCTGATACTCTTAAGTATGCCTATCTTGATGAAAAAGAAAAAATATCCTATTATTATTAGTGCTAGCCTCTCGGAGCAGGAAGAAAAGAAGTTACTAAAAACTCTAAGGAAGCACCGTGCTGCTATAGGATATACTCTTGATGTTCCTAAGGGCATTAGTCCCACTCTATGCCAGCACAAGATCAAAACTGATCCTGAATTCAAACCAGTTGCTGATCATTAAAGGAGATTGAATCCTAAGATGAAAGAAGTAGTCAGAAAAGAAATGCTAAAGCTCCTGGAAGCGGGTATTATCTATCCTGTTGCTCATAGAGATTGGGTGAGTCCAGTGTATTGCATTCCTAAGAAGGGAGGCATCACCGTTGTCCCTAATGATAAGGATGAGTTGATCCCACAGAGGATTATTACTGGCTATAGGATGGTGATTGATTTTAGGAAGTTGAATAAGGCCACTAGGAAAGATCATTACCCTCTGCCTTTTATCGACCAAATGCTAGAAAGACTATCCAAACACACACACTTTTTCTTTCTAGACGGTTATTCTGGTTTCTCCCAAATACCAGTTGCACAATCCGATCAGGAGAAAACCACTTTCACCTGCCCTTTCGGTACCTTTGCCTATACGCGTATGCCTTTTGGCTTATGTATTGCACCTGCCACCTTTCAAAGATTTATGATGGCTATATTCTCTAACTTTTGTGAAAAGATTGTCGAGGTTTTCTTGGATGACTTCTCCGTTTACGAGTCTTCCTTTGACGATTGCCTCAGCAACCTTGATCGAGTCTTACAGAGATGTAAAGACACCAATCTTGTCTTGAATTGGGAGAAGTGCCACTTTATGGTTAATGAAGGCATCGTCTTAGGACATAAAATTTCTGAAAGAGGTATTGAAGTCGATAAGGCTAATGTTGATGCAATCGATAAAATGCCATACCCCACATATATCAGAGGGATAAGAAGTTTCCTTGGTCATGCTGGTTTCTATAGAAGGTTCATCAAAGACTTCTCTAAGATTTCTAGGCCTCTTAACAATCTCTTGCAAAAGGATAGTCCTTTTGCCTTTGACGATGATTGTGAGGAAGCCTTCAAAAGACTTAAGAGGGCTTTGATAACTGCACCTATTGTTCAACCACCTGATTGGAACCTACCCTTTGTAATCATGTGTGATGCTAGTGATTATGCTGTTGGTGCTGTTCTAGGGCAAAGAATTGATAAGAAGTTGAATGTTATTCACTACGCTAGTAAAACTCTAGACAGTGCCTAGAGAAACTATGCTACTACGGAGAAGGAATTTTTAGCAGTCGTGTTTGCATGTGAAAAGTTCAGGTCTTACATAGTTGATTCCAAAGTCACTATTCACACTAATCATGCTGCTATTAAGTACCTCATGGAGAAGAAGGACGCTAAATCTAGACTTATCAGATGGGTTCTCTTGCTACAATAATTTGATTTGCACGTCGTTGACAGGAAGGGTGCTGATAACCCAGTAGCAGATAACCTGTCTAGGTTGGAGAACGTTCTTGATGACCCACAACCTATTGATGATAGCTTTCCCGATGAGCAATTGAATGTCATCAATGCTTCACATAGTGCACCGTGGTATGCTGATTATGCGAACTATATCGTTGCCAAATACATACCACCTAGTTTCACGTACCAGCAAAAGAAGAAATTCTTCTTTCACTTGAGACATTACTTTTGGGATGATCCTCACCTTTATAAGGAAGGAGTAGATGGTGTTATTAGACGTTGTGTACCTGAACATGAATAGGGACAGATCCTACAGAAGTGTCACTCCGAGGCCTACGGAGGACACAATGCGGGAGATAGAACTGCACACAAGGTATTGCAATCAGGTTTCTATTGGCCCACTCTCTTCAAAGATGCCCGTAAGTTTGTCTTGTCTTGTGACGAATGTCCTAGAATAGGTAATATTAGCAAACGTCCGGAAATGCCTATGAACTATTCACTTGTCATTGAACCATTTGATGTCTGGGGCTTTGATTATATGGGACCTTTTCCAAAATCCAACGGGTATAATCACATCCTAGTTGCTGTTGATTATGTCACTAAGTGGGTAGAAGCTATCCCCACTAATAGTGCTGATCACAACACCTCTATCAAGATGCTGAAAGAAGTTATCTTCCCTAGATTTGGAGTCCCTAGATATCTAATGACCGACGGTGGTTCACACTTCATTCATGGTGCTTTCCGTAAAACGCTTGCTAAGTATGATGTCAACCATAGAATTGCGTCTCCCTACCACCCTCAGTCCAGTGGTCAAGTAGATCTACGCAATAGAGAGATTAAACTGATTCTGCAAAAGACTGTAAACAGGTCTAGAAAGAATTGGTCTAAGAAGCTCGATGATGCACTGTGGGCTTATAGAACTGCCTATAAGAATCCCATGGGCATGTTTCCGTACAAAATGGTGTACGGTAAAGCATGTCACTTACCTCTTGAGCTAGGCCATAAAGCTTACTGGGCAATCAAAGAGCTCAACTTTGATTTCAAACTTGCCGGTGAGAAGAGGTTATTTGATATTAGCTCGCTAGATGAGGGGAGAACTCAGGCATATGAGAATGCCAAGCTTTTCAAAGAGAAGGTTAAGAGGTGGCATGATAAGAGGATACAAAAGCGTGAGTTCAATGTAGGTGATTATGTCTTGCTATATAACTCTCGTTTAAGATTCTTTGCGGGCAAGCTTCTCTCTAAATGGGAAGGTCCCTATGTTGTTGAGGAAGTATATCGTTCAGGTGCTATCAAGATCAACAACACGGAAGGTAATTGTCCGAGAGTGGTAAATGGGAGAGAATCAAGCATTATATCTTAGGTACTCCCATAAATGTTGAAAGCAATATTATCAATACCATAACTCCGGAAGAATACCTAAGGGACATTTATCAGCCTATTTCAGACTCCGAAAACAAATAGGTATGTGATTCGGTAAGAAAACAGAGTCCAAAACTTTCCCAATACGAAATTTTCTCCGTCTTGGAATATTTGAAAAAATACAAAAATTGGAAGTAGTCCGGAAAGTGCGCGAGGAGGCGACAAGCCTGCACGGCGCGGGCCCACCCCCTGGCCGCGCCGTGAGGGCTTGGGGCCACCTCGTGCGCCTCCCGGACTCCGATTTCGTGCAGGGAACTCCTTCCGGTCTGAAAAAAATCATTATATATACTTCCGTTTGGTCTGACCCCTGCATCACGCAGATTTCCTATGTTTCTCATTTCGAGCCTGTTTTCTGCCACATATCTAGGTCAAGATGTCGTCCCAGGAATCTATGGGGAGAAAATCCTCCGTCAAATCTATGGGGAAGTTCATGCTGATCTGAAAAGGATGGAGGTCATGGAGGCTAGAGAGAGGCTACCTAAAGAAAACAAGGGCAAAGCCAAGGAGAAGGATCAGGCATGGGATGAAGTGCAATCTGTGCTCAACAAGGAAGAAGTTGAAGGAGTGGATTTCCTCCAACCCTACCTCCACCTACTGTCTCCATCCTTGATTGAACTCTTGAGGTTTTGTGAAACAACTCATGCTCGCAATACTTGTCTCACTCGTGAAGTTGTTTTGCTGGAAAAACATATCGGAGATCTCCAAAGCATAAATCAAAGATTAATGGCCCTCTTGGAGTCAAAGACTGCAACAACTCCATTATCACCACCAAAGGAAGACAACTGAGCATTGGTATGGGCAATCCCCTTGGCTTGTGCCAAGCTTGGGGGAGTTGCCTCGGTATCGTATCACCATCACATCTTTTGCCTTTACCTTTGTTTTAGTTTTCCTTTTCAGTTTTCTCTTTTTCTAGTAGTTTAAAAGTCTTAGTGTTTTAGTCTTGAGTTTAGCTTTGTGTCACCCCCGATGTATTCTTGCTCGTGAGCCATATAATAAAGAGTGTCTTAGTTGAAGGGCTTTGCCTCTTGCAATGATCAAAAGAGTGAGAATAGATAAAAGCATGAAAGATCAAGTAATGATCTTATGAGAAGTGATGGCTTCACATATATCAAGTAATAGGCAAACATAGACCTTGGTCATTGTTGCAATTAATAGGAAGTGATAAGGAAGGACAGGTTCACATACAAATATATCATCTCCGACATCATCTATGATTGTGAATACTCACTAAACTATTGCATGCCTAGAAGTAGATGTTGGACAAGGAACACAACGTAATGGATTGTGTTTGCTTGGCTCTGAACAATGTAATATGATTAGAGATGTGACGATTGCTTCCACCTCACAATTGCTTCCACCTCACAATAGCCAAAACTCCCGCACTAAGTAGAGATACTACTTGTGCATCCATAAACCTTCAACCCATTTTTGCCATGTGTGTCCACCATACCTACCTATGGATTGAATAAGATCCCTCCAGTAAGTTGTCATCGGTGCAAGCAATAAAAATTGCTCTCTAATATGTATGATCTACTAGTGTGTGCAAAATAAGCTTTACACGAACCTGTGACGAGGAAGACATAAAAGCGACAGACTGCATAATAAAGTTTTTTATCACAGGGGGCAATATAAAGTGACGTTCCTCCGCACTAAGAGGACACACATCCAAACCTCAAAAGGGCATGACAACCTCTGCTTCCCTCTATGAAGGGCCTATCTTGTACCTTTACTTTTTGCCCTTGAAAGAGTAATGGTGATCTTCACCAATTCCCTATTTTGCCTTTATCTTGGCCACCGTCACATGCTTGGGAAAGATCTATATTCATATGTCAACTTGGAGGTAGGCATTCATGAATTATTATTGTTGACATTACCCTAGAGGTAAGCAGTTGGGAGGCAAAACTATAAGCCCCTATCTTTCTCTGTGTCCAACTGAAACTTTGATCTGATGGGTACCACGTGAGTTGTAGCAATCGTAGAGAACAAAAGAATGAGTATGTGGATTTGCTTTACAAGCTCTTATTTGACTCTTTCTGATGTTGTGATAAATTGCAATTGCTTCAATGACTAAAGGCTATCGGTTGTTACTTCTTGGTTAGGTTCTTGATCCATGCTTTACTTTGTGAAGGAATTATCACTTTAGCATGAGAGATTATATGTTGGTATTGCTGTTCTGATCATGATCATGATGCATACATGTTCGTATCTTGTTTTGTCGACACCTCTCTCCCTAAACATGTGGACATATTTAGTGAGCTAGGCTTTCGCTTGAGGACAAGCGAGGTCTAAGCTTGGGGGAGTTGATACGTCCATTTTGCATCATGTTTTCACGTTGATATTTATCGCTTCTTTTGCTGTTATTTCACTTCACGGTACTATTCTTATGCCTTTTCTGTCTTATTTTGTAAGGTTTACATGAAGAGGGAGAATACCGGCAACTGGAATTCTGGCCTGAAAGTGGAGCAAAGTTGAGATACCTATTATGTGCAACTCCAAACGCCGTGAAAATCAACGGAGATTTTTTCCCAATATATAAAAAATACTGGGCCGAAGAAGTACCAGAGGAGGGCCAGGGGGTGGCCACAAGCCTGCACGGCGCGGCCACCCCCCCAGGTCGCGCCATGGGGGCTTGTGGGCACCATGTTGGCCCACTTTCCCCCTCTTTTGCTATATGGAGGGTTTCGTCTAGAAAAAAAATCAGAAGGGAGCTTTTTTGTGGTTTCGCCGCCGTCATGAGGCGGAACTTGAGCATAACCAATCTAGAGCTCCGGCAGGACGGTCCTACCGGGGAAACTACCCTCCTGGAGGAGGAAATCTTCGCCATCGTCATCACCAACACTCCTCTCATCGGAGGGGGATCATCTCCATCAACATCTTCATCAACACCATCTCATCTCCAAACCCTAGTTCATCTCTTGTAACCAATCTCCAGCTCGTGACTCCGATTGGTACTTGTAAGGTTGCTAGTAGTGTTGATTACTCTTTGTAGTTGATGCTAGTTGGATTACTTGGTGGAAGAGTTTATGTTCAGATCCTTGATGCTACTCATTAAACCTCTGATAATGATTATGATTATGCTTTGTGAGTAGTTACTTTTGTTCCTGAGGACACGGGATTAGTCATGCTAATAATAATCATGTGAATTTGGTATTCGTTCGGTATTTTGATATGTTGTATGTTGTTTTCCTCTAGTGGTGTTATGTGAACGTCGACTACATAACACTTCACCATTATTTGGGCCTAGAGGAAGGCATTGGGAAGTAGTAAGTAGATGATGGGTTGCTAGAGTGATAGAAGCTTAAACCCTAGTTTATGCGTTACTTCGTAAGGGGCTGATTTGGATCCACTAGTTTAATGCTATGGTTAGACTTTGTCTTAATTCTTCTTTCGTAGTTGCGGATGCTTGCGAGAGGGGTTAATCATAAGTGGGATGCTTGTCCAAGTAAGGGCAGTACCCAAGCGCCGGTCCACCCACATATCAAACTATCAAAGTAACGAACGTGAATCATATGAACATGATGAAACTAGCATGACAGAAATTACTGTGTGTCCTCGGGAGCGTTTTTCCTCTTATAAGACTTTGTTCAGGCTTGTCCCTTGCTAGAAAAGGGATTGGTCCACTTTGCTGCACCGTTGCTACTTTTGTTACTTGTTGCTTGCAACGAATCAGACCACTGAAAGTACATGAGGAAGGCGATGAATATGGTGACGTTGATGAGGACGATCACCGTGGTGATGGTTCCCCCGGTGGCACTCTGATGCCACCGGAAGTGAGGGGAAGAGAGTCTCCCCCTTTAGGACTCCTCCTCCATGGCCTCTCCCAAGATGCAGAGAGGTTCTCCCCTGTAGTTCTTTGTATGCATGGCTGCCGGAGGGGCGAGGGTCCCTCCGGGATTGGATCCCTCTCTCTGTTTCTCTCCTGTTTTCGCTACTTCTTCTCTCGAGATATGGCTTTTGTTGATAAAGAGATATCCGCCGGAGGAACTTCTGATCTAGGGTAATTTCTCGCGGTTTCTATATTTATAGTATTTTTGGGTGTTGGAATCGCGCCAAGATGGGCCACGAGGTGCCCACTAGACATCAGCCTACCAGAGGGGGGGGGGTTGGTACGACCTGGTTTCTAGTGGGCACGAGGGGGGCGTGGGGGTTCTTTGCTCTAGGACTTCTCTTTTCCTCCAAAAAAATCATCAACAAGTTTCGTCCAATTCCGAGAACTTTTATTTCTGCACAAAAAACAACACCACAATAGTTCTCTAAAAAATGCATTAGTCCGGCTTAGTTCTAAATAAATCATATAAAGTCGAGAAAAGCCATATAAAAGTATTGTAAACATAGGCCAACATGGCATGAATACATCATAAATTATCGATGCGTTGGAGACGTATCAGCATCCCCAAGCTTAATTCATACTCGTCCTAGAGTAGGTAAAAGATAAAATAAATAATATATGAAGTGTGAATGATAGCATAGTGCATAAGTTTTATCAATGATAATTTCAATCACTTTTCCTAGCATCATAGCATCAACTCTTTCTTATAAAACTCATCATGATAAAGTAGAAACCAATTCACATGTTATGGTTCAAACAATGATCTCTCTTTAAACTTAAAAACCCATGTTCTTAGTCACCAAACAATTGCAATGCAAGTTATTCTCAACAAAGTCTAAGTAAGAGCTCCACATACTCAATCATAATATAGTCTTCTATGATTGCTAGTACTCAAATCTTATTTTTAGAACAAATGGCATCCATCAAACACAGAGAAAGATAGGGCTTAATGTTTCACCTCTCAACTCATTTATCATAGAGATAATTGTCAAAAATAATAAGTCATGGTAAAATATATTTGACTAGGCATATGTGCCTAGATCTTTCCCACCACATGATGCTTGCCAGTTACAGAATAATTGAGGTTGAAATGAGAATGCATGCTATTGACTCTTGCATAAAAGTAAACACTGAATGGTAAAAGTACTTCGCAGAGGGAGGTAGAGGTTTTCATGCACGTTTTGGTTTTGTATGCACAATCCCTCATTGCGAAAGAACATCACCTTATATTGCCCCTTATGATAGCAACCTTTATTAGGTAGTCCGTCACTTTTATTATTTTGCCATCACTAGTTCGTACAACGCCCAATTTTCTCTTACACTAAATGATCAAACACATTTAGAAACAATTTTTATTGCCTTTTTGCACCGATGACAACTTACTTGAAGGATCTTATTCAATCCATAGGTAGGTATGGTGGACACTCATGGCAAGAAAATGGGTTTAAGGGTTTTTTATGCACAAGTAGTATATCTACTTAGTGCGAATTTTTGGCTAGCATAATATCCTAAGGAAACACCACATGTTGGAGGATCCATTACAATATAACTTCTATGCAAATATACACAACCATAACTCAAAACGTTGTCTTCCTTGTACAACTTCAACTAATTTTCTCAAGTTTGAAAATAATTAACGGGAATTCACAAGCATAGAAGATGTCCAAGATAATTTATTTATGTGTGAAAGTTCTCTTCTATATACCAATCATTCATGAATTGCTTGTATGACCAATATTATGATTGTCAAGCTTCAAAAGATTTCACTTTCTAAACCCAATGCAAAGCTATTACTAAGCATGACATGAAAATATAATTTCAACTTCATGGTTATTCAATTCATTCAACAATTTACTCATAGGATATAAGTTAAGCATGACAGAAAACAATCAAACTACTCTCAAAATATATATGTCAAGATCAATGAGTAGTCAAACAATTAAGTAGCTATGTGAGAAATCTCTCTCAATAAATAATTTCAGATCTGAAATTTTATTTCAAACAATAAATAGAACAAAACACACTCCAAGAATAGCACATATCATGTTGAAAAATAGAAATTCAGGTTCAACATAGGCTAATCGATAGTTGTTGATTAAGAAAGGTGGGATGCGTAGAATCCCCAAGCTTAGAAGCTTGATACTTCTTGAAATATTTACTTGGGGTGCCTTGGGAGTCCCCAAGCTTGAGCTTTTGTGTCTCATTCAAATCCTCTCATATCACGGTTTCACCTAAGTCTCGAAAACTTCATCCACACAATACTTGAAAAGAACTCATGAGATATGTTAGTACACATAAAAGGAAATAAACACTTCATGTACTGCCAAGACAAGTTGCATAATAATTTTCAAACATTAGGTACTATGTACTATCATTTGCACAATTTATATCTACCAAGATAAGCTATGGAAACTATAGGATAAGTAGATAACGAAACTATGACAACAATCTGTCCAAACAGAACAGTCTATAGTAATCTATATAAAGAGTGTACTTATGTATCTCCAAAAAGGAAATGGTAAATAATTTGTATGACAGTACTTTGTAAAATTTCTAGAAACTTTCCATGCTCCAGTAAAATATGATAATTCAAATACCACAACATAAGTTTCTCTTTTTTGTACAACACATATCAGACATGCAAATAAAGCATTCTAAAGAAAATTCTTGGAAATTTTTATTGAAAAACAAGATTATAAATAACATCTAACAGAGAACAACGAAATAAAATGACGCTCCAAGCAAAATGCATATCATGTGATGAATAAAAATATAGCTCCAAGTAAGATATACCGATAATGTTGGAGATGAAAGAGGGGATGCGTACCGGGGCATCCCCAAGCTTAGACGCTTGAGTATTCTTTGGATATTACCTTGGGTGCCTTGGGAATCCCCAATCTTAGCTTCTTGCTGCTCATTGTTCTCCTCATATTGGTATCTCACCCAAAACTTGAAAACTTCAATCACACAAAACTTAACAGAACCTCGTGAGATGGATTAGTATGATAAATATAGATCATTCACTTAGGTAGTGCCAAGACAAGATCATAATTTTTCTCACATGATTCCTAATGTATTATATCATTCCCATAATTTATATCACTAAATATAAGCTATGAAAAAACTAAAACAAGCAAACTATGCATGCAAAGCAGAATCTGTCAAAAACATAACAATTTGTGAATATCTGCATTAAAACCATACTTCCCCGACTCTAAAAAAATCTGAAAAAAGTAAATCGTAGAGAATTTGCATATCAATTTTGTGTAGAAATTTCAGAATCATTTGACTCTCCAGTAAAATCACATAGTTCATTTACTAGACACAAAACTTTCTATTTCTGCACAGAATCAAACAAACAAGTATCCACACTATCCCAAAGGCTTTACTTGGCACTTTATTGAAGTAAAAGTTACAAAACATGATTAATGCAGTAGCTTAATCATTTCAATACTCAAAAACATAAAATGACAAATATTGGGTTGTCTTGCAACACGCGCTTTTCTTTAATGCCTTTTAGCTAGGCATGATGATTTCATTGATGCTCACATAACGATTATAGACGAAACAGAGTATCATGAACATTATTTTTATGGTTCAGTGGTATTTACAAGGAGATAATTATTTTTATGAGAAATTCCCATGATTTTTTTTCATTGTTTCCATCAGCATGAACACAAGTGTTCCAATAGCTTCTCTTATAAAAGGCAAGTAATTTATTGTGTTTTTAATTTTTCATTTTTTTGTTTGTTCCTCCCACAACTAAAGAAAGAAAACAAGAAAACATAAACAAAACAAAAACGATATCTACTTAGTGATAGAAGCAAACAAGCATACACGCTAATATTAACCCCACTCTATTGCTCCCCCGCAACAACACCAGAAAAGAGCTTGATAATCTCCAAGTGCAAGGAATCATCATAGCATTTTCCATAGATGGAAGTGGTAAGTATGGACTGTCGAACCCACAATGTGCTAAAGGTAAGGTCAATATTCTCGCTATTCCTATCTCCCACCGATACGACTCTATGTACAACAAGTGTTTCCTTCTATCTAGTAACGAGAAATAAAATTGCGTTGTGGGCATAAAGAGGATAGATTTGCATGACATTGGAGAACTAAAATATGAAAATAGTTGTTGCATTACATAGAGTTAGAACATATTACAATATATTACAAATAGCGAGTGTGTAATGATGATGGTATGGTGTGCGGAATCATCCTAGGCAATTGATGACGAGGTCGCTAATCATTCTTGCAATTGTATATGAGCGAGAGGCATGAGCTAACATACTTTCCATACTAGTATCATATGAACTCATTATTGGACCTCTAGCAACCATCCACAACTACTAGAAATCATTAAGGTAAAACCCAACCATAGCCTTAAGTATCAAGTCCTCTTTACTCCCGTACGGTCACAACTCTCTTACTCGGGTGTAAGTTTGTGCCACACTCGCCACCCACTATAAGAGATTCATGAGCATATCGGAACCCCCTCCAGTGTGCATCTTTCATGTGTGCGCATCAAGGAAAGCACCTTAGGACATCACTAAAATAAAACATACGCTCAAACCGATCAAGATCATCAATCAACCAAAAGGACAACATCGATCTACTCAAACATCATAGGATATCGACCAATCATTATTAATATTATGTGGCATGAAACACCATGTTCAAGTAGGGACTACAGCGGGCTGCGGGAGAGTGGACCGCGGAAAATACATGAGGAAGGCGATGAAGACGGTGATGTTGATGGAGACGATCACCACGGCGATGGTTCCCATGGCGACACACTGGTGCCGCCGGAAGAGAGGGGAAGAGAGTCTCCCCCATTTAGGCCTCCTCCTCGATGGCCTCTCCTAAGATGGGGAGAGGTTCTCCCCTCTGGTCCTTGGCCTCCATGGTTCTGGGAGGGGCGAGTGCCCCTCCGGGATTGGACCCCTCTCTCTATTTCTCTCTTGTTTTCGCTACTGTTTTCCTCCAGTTGGTTTTTCGTCCATACAGAGAGGTCCGACAGAGGAACTTCTAATCTATGGTAATTTATGGAGGTTTCTAAATTTATAGGACTTTTGGGCATTGTAATCACACCAAGATGGGCCACGAGGTGCCCACTAGACATGATCCCACCAAAGGGGGGGGGGGGGCTGGCGCGGCCTAGCATCTAGTGGGAACCAGGGGGCCCCGCTAGTGTTCTTTGTTCTAGTACTTCTCTTTTCTTCCAAGAAAATCGTCAAAAAGTTTCGTCCAATTTCGAGAACTTTTATTTCTACACAAAAAACAACACCATGGTAGTTCTGCTGAAAACAACGTCAGTCCGGGTTAGTTCTAAGTAAATCATATAAAGTACAGAAAAAACCATATAAAAGTGTTGTAAGCACATGCAAATATGACATGAAGACTTCATAAATTATCGATATGTTGGAGACGTATCAGTAGTCCCGAAACACTTTTTTACACCTAGTCAGAGTGGGGTTCAATCTCGGAGGGCCTCTTCATCAACATTGCTTCCCTCGGGATGATGTGTGAGTAGTTCACCACACACCTACGGGTCCATGGCTAGTACCTAAATGGCAATATCTCACTCTCTCTTGATCTGCAATACAATGATCATCGCATCTTCGATTTGATCCATATGATGTAATACTCTTGTCCATTGCATTTGTTGGGATCCAATGAATTGTGGATTTAGGTTCAATTTATTCATGATAAATATTTGAGTCTTCTCTGAATACTAATATGATTCTTATGTGCATGATTATGTTAGCTTCGTAATTCTCTCCAATCTATTGAAATAGTTTGGCCAACTAGATAGATATTTCTTCGGTGAGAGAGCTGCATTGTAGTAGGTTCAACCTGGCAAATTTCTATATCCCAGTGACAAAAGGGGACAAGATGCGTCTTTGTGTTGCTACTACTAAGAGCATATCCAATAGCCACCCAATGCGCCGCACGCTAAAAAGGCATTTGAAGTGCGCCGATCGCGTGTTTTTGCACAAGCGGAGAGGTGGCTTTAGCGGCCGCTGTAAACTTTAGCGCATGTGAGTACCTCCAACAGGCACTTCAAAAATAGTGCATGAGCACTCTGGCACAAACAACAATGCACTCTGAAGTAATATAAAAATATGCATAGATAAAAATGATAGATAGATATTTCACAATGCGTACATAGTTCATCATAGCATAGATAGATAAAAAAAACTACGGTGCAACTAGAACCTACTCCGAGTCATCATTCTCATTGGTGTTGTCCGAGATATCGAGAAATGCTTCTTCCCAACGAGGATCGTCTGAATCAAAGAACGAATCCCCACCTGCGTTGACGAGATTCCACTACGATATGGCCCGTGCCTTACTCCGACGCCTGTCCGCGCGCTCCGCGCGACACCTTGCCGTCTGATGTCAGTTGTGCTTCCCTGGCAACGGCGCCAAGAATAGTCGTGTCGACGGCACCAGGAATCCTTCTGCTGCGGCTACGCCTTAAGGGACTTCCTAGGCAAATATACAAAGGATTTCCCCCGTGGCCTTGGAGGTTTGCGTTGGTGTTCCCTCGAAGCGGAAAGGGTGATGTAGCACAGCGGTGGTAAGTATTTCCCTCAGTTTGAGAACCAAGGTATCAATCCAGTGGAGGAGTATCACAAGATCCTACACAAACACAAAAGCTTGCTCCCAACGCTATGAAGGGGTTGTCAATCCCTTATAGATTGTTCGCCAAGTGAGAACTGAAAGCAACAAAGTACATGGACAATCTCATATCAACGACAGAGCCCATCTTTTTACCCTTGATGGCAACTATTTAATGTGTGCCTTGCTGCGCCTACTGTCACTGGGAAAGGTCACCACATGGCAGAACCCAAAACCAAGCACTTCTCCCATTGCAAGAATCATAGATCTAGTTGGCCAAACAAAACCCAAGACTCGGAGAGACTTACAAGGATATCAAATCATGCATATAAGAAATCAGCAAAGACTCAAATATATATCATAGATAATCTGATCACAAATCCACAATTCATCGGACCTCGACAAATACACCACCAAAGAAGATTACATCGGATAGATCTCCATGAAGATCATGGAGAACTTTGTATTGAAGATCCAAGAGAGAGAAGAAGCCATCTAGCTACTAACTACGGACCCGTAGGTCTGAAGTGAACTACTCACGAGCCACTGGAGGGGCAATGATGATGATGAAGAAGCCCCCCAACTCCAAAGTCCCCTCCGGCAGGGTGCCGGGAAGGGTCTCCAGATGAGATCTCGCGGAAACGGAAGCTTTCGGCGGCGGAAAAGTATTTTCGAGGCTCCCCTGATCTTCTTCCGTTTGGGAAAAAATCATTTCGGGGATTTTATTCCGTTTGGCTTCCGTTTCAAAATCAGATCTGAAAAGAGCCAAAAACACAGAAAAAATAGGAACTGGCACTTGGCACTGAATTAATAAGTTAGTCCCAAAAAAAGATATAAAAGGTACATAAAACATCCAAAGATGACAAGATAACAGCATGAAACCAACAAAAATTATAGATACGTTTGAGATGTATCAAGCATCCCCAAGCTTAACTCCTGCTCGTCCTCGAATAGGGAAGTGATAAAGAATGAATTTTTGATGCTTTCATGCTACCTAGAATAAATGTCCTTTGTAACTCCTCTTATGTGACGTTAATGTTCAGATCCATTAGATTCAAAACAATAGTTTTCTATTGACGTGGAAACCATAATAATTCAAGCAAACTAGCAAGGTAATCATGAACTTTCAAAATAACAAGGCCAAAAGAAAGTTATCCCTACAAAAGCATACAGTCTGGCTATGCTCTATCATCATTGCACAATGAATTTAAATCATGCACAACCCCGGTATTGGCCAAGTAATTGTTTCACACCTTTACTTTCTCAAACCTTTTCAACTCTCACGCAATACATGAGCGTGAGCCATGGTTATAGCACTATAGATGGTGTGGAATGTGGTGGGGGTTGCAAGAAAAAAAAGGAGAAGATAGTCACATTAACTAGGCATATCAATGAGCTGTGGAGATGCTCATCAATAGATATCAATGTGAATGAGTAGGGATTGCCATACAAATGATGCACTAGAGCTACGAGTATGTGAAAGCTCTTTAAGAAAACTTGTGGGTGTGCATCCAACTTGCTTGCTCACGAAGACCTAAGCAATTTTGAGGAAGCCTATCATTGGAATATACAAGCCAAGTTATATAATGAAAATTTCCCACTAGCTATACGGTGGTGACAAAACGAGAGACTCTCAATCATGAAGATCATGGTGCTTAATATGCACAAGTGTGGAAAAAGTGGTAGCATTGTCCCTTCTCTCTTTTTCTCTGTTTTTTATTTTTTTATTTTTTTGGTGGGCTCTTTGGCCTCTTTTTTTTGGTGGGCTTCTTTGGACTCTTTTATTTTCTCGCATGGGACAATGCACCATTAATGATGATCATCACACTTTCAAATCAAAACTTAGAGCAACTATGACTCTATATGGAATGCCTTCGGTAGTGTACCGTGGCAATGATCTAGCATGGCATAGACATCAATGGAAACATCATGCTAGTTATCTTACGATCATGCAATGGAAATGTAGACGTGGTGGCGCATGTCATTGTGGTAGTTGCATGGAAATATATCTTGGAATGACTTTGAAAAAGCCATAGTAGGTAGGTATGGTGGCTGTTTTGAGGGAGGCTAATGGTGGGTTTTGTGCACCGGCGAAAGTTGCACGGCACTAAGAAGATAGTGATGGTGGAAGGTGAAAGTGCATCTAAACCACGCACTCAACATTAGTCATGAAGAACTCATATACTTGTTGCAAAAGTTTTATTAGCAATCAAAACAAAGCATTCAACGCATACTCCTAGGGGAAGGGTTGGTAGGTATAAACCATCGCGTGATCCCGACCGCCACGCAAAGGATGACAATCAATAGACTAATCAGGCTCAGATTTCATCACATAGCGGTTCACCATACGTGCATGCTACGGGAATCACTAACTTCAACTCAAGTATTTCTATATCCACAACACCTTACTAGCATGACTTCAATATTACCATAACCACAACTCAAAACTAATTGATATGAATCAAACTTCTCTAACTATTCAATGCACATGAAGGTGGAAGTTTTTGTATCCCTTTGGATAACTACCCCTTTAGAGACTACTTTCAAAGCATAGATCAACTACCAAGACATGCACCGCTGTGCTCTAAAATATATATGTGAAGCACATAGAGCAAAAGTATCTAGCTCAAAAGATATAAGTGAAGCACATGTGAGTTAAATTGTCTACCAAAAGATATAAGTGAAGCTCGACAAAATCACGATGTGTGCATATCTCTCTCTATAGGTGTGCAGCAAGGATGATGGTGACACAACAAAAATAAAAGACTCCTACGATAGAAGACGCTCCAAGCAAAAACACATAACATAACATGTGCTGAATAAAAATATAGCCCCAAGTAAAGTTACCGATGGATTGAAGACGAGAGAAGGGATGCCTTCCCGGGGCATCCCCAAGCTTAGGCTTTTACGACATCCTTGAATCTCTTCGGGTGCCTTGGGCATCCCCAAGCTTGAGCTCTTGCCACTCTTTATCTTTTTGTCCATAAGAACTTCACCCAAAACTTGAAAACTTCACAACATGAAACTTAAACAGAAACTCGTGATAACATTAGTATGAGAAAGCAAACCACCACTTCCTTAGGTACTATAGAAAACTTAAATTCTACTTGTGCTGATGTTGGGTTACTGTATTTTCAATCTTCCATGGCTAATAACCCATCGATACTATCCATAGTTTCATCAAAATAAGCAACCAACACAACAAAAAACAGAATCTGTTAACAACAGACCAGTCTGTAGCACTATGTATATTTCGTATACCTCTGGTACCTCAAAACTTCTGACAAATTACTACAGTCTGAAGAATTTGCATAGAAATCAGAAGCAAAAAATAATCAACTCAAAAGCTCTTACAGAAAAAAAAGAAAATTCTTTTCATGAGCAGAAAGTTTCTGTCTTTTCCAGCATGACCAAACGATCATCCCCAATACTAATCATAACGGTTTTTCTTGGCACAAACGCAAAAAGAAAGACAAAAAACACAATCGTAACAGATTTATGAAAGTGTGGAAAAGATAAAACAGAAAGAAAAGGATGGATTTGTTGGGTTGCCTCCCAACAAGCGCTTTTGTTTAACGCCATTAGCTAGGCATTGATTTCAATGATGCTCACATAAAAGGTAAGGATTGAAACACAACGAGAGCATCATGGAGCATATGGCTAGCACATTTAAGTCTAACCCACTTCCTATGCATAGGGATTTTGTGAACAAACAACTTGTTGGAGCAAGAATCAACTGGCATAGGAAGGCAAAACAAGCATAGCTTCAAAAATTTCAACACATGGAGAGGAAGCTTGATACTATTGCAATAAGTAGAAGCATATGGTCCTCTCTCATAGTAATTTTCAGTAGCATCATGAATGAATTCAACAATGTAACTATCACATAGGATATTCTTTTCATCATCCACATGCATGCAAAGTTGACCTTCTTCAAAAATAGTGGGATTATCATTAACTAAAGTCATGACGTCTTCAAACCCACTTTCAATCTTATTGCAAAAAATCATATTCATCATGAGGCTTAATATTTTTTTCAAGATCATAAGAAAAATCATCGCCTCACTCATGATCATTGCAACAAGTAGTGGACATAGCAAAACTAGCATCCCCAAGCTTAGGGTTTTGCATATTTTTAGCATGATTGTCACTAATAGAATTTATAGTGAAACCATTGCAATCATGCTTTTCATCCAAGGAGCCCTCGTGAATCACTTCATAAATTTCTTCCTCACAATTTTTAGATTCACGCATCTCAAGCAAAACTCCATAAAGATAGTCAAGTGCACTCAACTCACTAGCAATTCGTTCCACATAAGTGGGTCTCTTAAAGAGATTAGCTAGTGGATGAGGATCCATATCACTAGATTTTCAGCAAGCGAAGGTGCAAGCATATTGAAGGCACCTAGCACACAAGCAACGAAAAGGAAAATGAGAGAAAAGGGCGAACGAAAAAGGCAAACGAAAAAGGAAAAGGAGAAAGGCAAATGAAAACGGCAAATGTG
Organism: Hordeum vulgare subsp. vulgare; assembly: GCF_904849725.1. Taxonomy (NCBI): domain Eukaryota; kingdom Viridiplantae; phylum Streptophyta; class Magnoliopsida; order Poales; family Poaceae; genus Hordeum; species Hordeum vulgare. Next base: position 136,592,896 of record NC_058521.1, read on the forward strand.
AAGTGGGGGAGAGGAAAACGAGAGGCAACTGGCAAAAAAGTAAATGCAAGAGATGAGTTTGTGAGACCTACTTGGATAGATCTTGATCTCTTTCCTCCCCGGCAACGACGCCAGAAATACTTCTGATGTCAGCTGTGCTTCACTCGCAACGGCGACAGGAATAGTCGTGTCGAAGGCACCAGGAATCCTTTTGCTACGGCTATGGAGCCTTGTGTTGGTGTTCCCTCAAAGCGGAAAGGGTTATGTAGCACAGCTGTGGTAAGTATTTACCTCAGTTTGAGAACCAAGGTATCAATCTAGTGGAGGAGTATCACAAGATCCTGCACAAACACAAAAGCTTGCTCCCAACGCTATGAAGGGGTTGTCAATCCCCTATAGATTGTTCGCCAAGTGAGAACTGAAAGCAACAAAGTAACAAAGCAAAGTAAAAGGAGAGGTGTAAACGATGGATGTGAATAGACCCGAGGGCCGTAGTGCTTACTAGTGGCTTCTCTCATGAAAGCAAGTAGACGGTGGGTGAACAAATTACTGTCGAGCAATTGATAGAACCGCGCAAAGTCGTGAAGATATCTATGGCAATGATTATATCTATAGGCATCACGTCCAAAACAAGTAGACCGATACTTTCTGCATCTACTACTATTACTCCATACGTCCAAAACAAGTAGACCTTAAGAAAGATGACATGATGTAGATGGACAATCTCATATCAACGACAGAGCCCATCTTTTTACCCTTGATGGCAACTACTTAATGTGTGCCTTGCTGCCCCTACTGTCACTGGGAAAGGTCACCACATGGTAGAACCCAAAACAAAGCACTTCTACCATTGCAAGAATCATAGATCTAGTTGGCCAAACAAAACCCAAGACTCGGAGAGACTTACAAGGATATCAAATCATGCATATAAGAAATCAGCAAAGACTCAAATATATATCAGAGATAATCTGATCATAAATCCACAATTCATCGGATCTCGACAAACACACCGCCAAAGAAGATTACATCGGATAGATCTCCATGAAGATCATGGAGAACTTTGTATTGAAGATCCAAGAGAGAGAAGAAGCCATCTAGCTACTAACTACGGACCCGTAGTTCTGAAGTGAACTACTCACGAGTCATTGGAGGGGCGATGATGATGATGAAGAAGCCCTCCATCTCCAAAGTCCCCTCCGGCAGGGTGCCGGGAAGGGTTTCCACATGAGATCTCGCGAAAACGGAAGCTTGCGGCGGTGGAAAAGTATTATCGAGGCTCCCCTGATCTTCTTCCGTTCGGGAAAAAATCATTTCGGGGATTTTATTCGTTTGGACTCCGTTCCAAAATCAGATCTGAAAAGAGCCAAAAACAAAGAAAATAGGAACTCGCACTTCGCACTGAATTAATAAGTTAGTCCCAAAAAAAGATATAAAAGGTACATAAAACATCCAAAGATGACAAGATAATTGTGTGAAACCATCAAAAATTATTGATACGTTTGAGACGTATCAAGCATCCCCAAGCTTAACTCCTGCTCGTCCTCGAGTAGGGAAGTGATAAAGAATGAATTTTCGCTGCTTTCATGCTACCTAGAATAGATGTCCTTTGTAACTCCTCTTATGTGACGTGAATGTTCAGATCCATTAGATTCAAAACAATAGTTTTATATTGACGTGGAAACAATAATAATTCAAGCAAACTAGCAAGGTAATCATGAACTTTCAAAATAACAAGGCCAAAAGAAAGTTATCCCTACAAAATCATATAGTCTGGCTATGCTCTATCATCATTGCACAACGAATTTAAATCATGCACAACCCTGGTATTGGCCAAGTAATTGTTTCACACCTTTACTTTCTCAAACCTTTTCAACTGTCACGCAATACATGAGCGTGAGCCATGGTTATAGCACTATAGATGGTGTGGAATGTGGTGGGGTTGCAAGACAAAAAAGGAGAAGATAGTCACATTAACTAGGCATATCAATGAGCTGTGGAGATGCTCATCAATAGATATCAATGTGAATGAGTAGGGATTTCCATACAAATGATGTAGTAGAGCTACGAGTATGTGAAAGCTCTTGAAGAAAACTAGTGGGTGTGCATCCAACTTGCTTGCTCATGAAGACCTAAGGCAATTTTGTGGAAGCCTATCATTGGAATATACAAGCCAAGTTATATAATGAAAATTTCCCACTAGCTATATGGTGGTGACAAAACGAGAGACTCTCAATCATGAAGATCATGGTGCTTAATATGCACAAGTGTGGAAAAAGTGGTAGCATTGTCCCTTCTCTCTTTTTCTCTCATTTTTTTTTATTTTTTTGGTGGGCTCTTTTTCCTCTTTTTTTGGGTGGGCTTCTTTGGCCTCTTTTATTTCCTCACATGGGACAATGCTCCATTAATAATGATCATCACAATTTCAAATCAAAACTTAGAACAACTATGACTCTATATGGAATGACTTCGGTAGTGTACCGTGGCAATGATCTAGCATGGCATAGACATCAATGGAAACATCATGCTAGCTATCTTACGATCATGCAATGGCAATGTAGACGTGGTGGCGCATGTCATGGTGGTAGTTGCATGGCAATATATCTCGGAATGACTTTGAAAAAGCCATAGTAGGTAGGTATGGTGGCTGTTTTGAGGGAGGCTAATGGTGGGTTTTGTGCACCGACGAAAGTTGCACGACACTAAGAAGATAGTGATGGTGGAAGGTGAAAGTGCATCTAAACCATGGACTCAACAGTAGTCATGAAGAACTCATATAGTTGTTGCAAATGTTTTATTAGTAATCGAATTAAAGCATTCAACGCATACTCCTAGGGGAAGGGTTGGTAGGTATAAACCATCGCGCGATCCCGACCGCCACGCAAAGGATGACAATCAATAGACTAATCAGGCTCAGATTTCATCACATAGCGGTTCACCATACGTGCATGCTACGGGAATCACTAACTTCAACACAAGTATTTCTAGATCCACAACACATTACTAGCATGACTTCAATATTACTATAACCACAACTCAAAACTAATTGAGATGAATCCAACTTCTCTAACTATTCAATGCACATGAAGGTGGAAGTTTTCGTATCCCTTTGGATAACTACCCCTTTTGAGACTACTTTCAAAGCATAGATCAACTACCAAGCCACGCACTGCTGTGCTCTAAAAGATATATGTGAAGCACATAGAGCAAAAGTATCTAGCTCAAAAGATATAAGTGAAGCACATGTGAGCTGAATTGTCTACCAAAAGATATAAGTGAATCTCGACAAAATCATGGTGTGTGCATGTCTCTCTCTCTAGGTGTGCAGAAAGGATGATTGTGACACAAAAAAAATAAAAGACTCCTACGATAGAAGACGCTCCAAGCAAAAACACATAACATGTGGTGAATAAAAGTATAGCCCCAAGTAACGTTACCGATGGATTGAGGACGAGAGAGGGGATGCCTTCCCGGGGCATCCCCAAGCTTAGGCTTTTACGACATCCTTTAATCTCTTGGGGTGCCTTGGGCATCCCCAAGCTTTATCTCTTGTCACTCTTTATCTTTTTGTCCATAAGAACTTCACCCAAAACTTGAAAACTTCACAACACGAAACTTAAACAGAAACTCGTGATAACATTAGTATGAGAAAGCAAACCACCACTTCATTAGGTACTGTAGCAAACTTAAATTGTACTTGTGCTGATGTTGGGTTACTGTATTTTAAATCTTCGATGTATAATACCCCACGATACTATCCATAGTTTCATCAAAATAAGCAACCAACACAACAAAAAAAGAATCTGTTAACAGCAGACCAGTCTGTAGCACTCTTTATATTTCGTATACCTCTGGTACTTCAAAACTTCTGAAAAAATTACTACAGTCTGAAGAATTTGCGTAGAAATCAGCAGAAAAAATAACCAGCTCAAAATATCTTACAGAAAAAAACGAAAATTCTTTTCGTGAGCAGAAATTTTCTGTCTTTTCCAGCATGACCAAACGATCATCCCCAAGACTAATCATAACGGTTTTTCTTGACACAAACGCAAAAAGAAAAACAAAAAACACCATCGTCAAAGAATTATGGAAGTGTGGAAAACACAAAACAGAAAGAAAATGGATAGATTCGTTGGGTTGCCTCCCAACAAGCGCTTTTGTTTAACGCCCTTAGCTAGGCATTGATTTCAATGATGCTCACATAAGGATTGAAACACAACGAGAGCATCATGGAGCGTATGGCTAGCACATTTAAATCTAACCCAGTTCCTATGCATAGGGATTTTGTGAACAAACAACTTGTTGGAGCAAGAATCAACTAGCATAGGAAGGAAAAACAAGCATAGCTTCAAAAATTTCAACACATGGAGAGGAAGCTTGATACTATTGCAATAAGTAGAAGCATATGGTCCTCTCTCATAGTAATTTTCAGTAGCATCATGAATGAATTCAACAATGTAACTATCACGTAGGATATTCTTTTCATGATCCACATGCATGCAAAGTTGACGCTCTTCAAAAATAGTGGGATTATCATCAAATAAAGTCATGACGTCTCCAAACCCACTTTCAATCTTATTGCAAAAATCATATTTATCATGAGGCTTAAATTTTTTTCAAGATCATAAGAAAAATCATCGCCTCACTCATGATCATTGCAACAAGTAGTGGACATAGCAAAACTAGCATCCCCAAGCTTAGGGTTTTGCATATTTTTAGCATGATTGTCACTAATAGAATTTATAGTGAAACCATTGCAATCATGCTTTTCATCCAAGGAGCCCTCGTGAATCACTTCATAAATTTCTTCCTCACAATTTTCAGATTTACGCATCTCAAGAAAAACTCCATAAAGATAGTCAAGTGCACTCAACTCACTAGCAATTCGTTCCACCTAAGTGGGTCTCTTAAAGAGATTAGCTAGTGGATGAGGATCCATATCACTAGATTTTCAGCAAGCGAAGGTGCAAGCATATTCAAGGCACATAGCACACAAACAACGGAAAGGCAAACGTGAGAAAAGGGCGAACAAAAAAGGGAAACGAAAAAGGCAAACGAGAAAGGCAAATGAAAACGGCAAACGTGAAGAGGGGGAGAGGAAAACGAGAGGCAACTGGCAAAAAAAGTAAATGCAAGAGATCAGTTTGTGTGACCTACTTGGATAGATCTTGATCTCTCTCCTCCCTGGCAACGGCGCCAGAAATACTCCTGATTTCAGTTGTGCTTCCCTGGCAACGGTGACAAGAATAGTCGTGTCGCGGCACCAGGAATCCTTCTGCTACGGCTATGGAGCCTTGTGTTGGTGTTCCCTCAAAGCGGAAAGGATGATGTAGCACAGCGGTGGTAAGTATTTCCCTCAGTTTGAGAACCAAGGTATCAATCCAGTGGAGGAGTATCACAAGATCCTGCACAAACACAAAAGCATGCTCCCAACACTATGAAGGGGTTGTCAATCCCTTATAGATTGTTCGCCAAGTGAGAACTGAAAGCAACAAAGTAACAATGCAAAGTAAAAGCGGAGGTGTAAATGATGGATGTGAATAGACCCGGGGGGCGTAGTGTTTACTAGAGGCTTCCCTCATGAAACCAAGTAGACGGTGGGTGAACAAATTACTGTCGAGCAATTGATAGAACCACCCAAAGTCGTGACGATATGTATGGCAATGATTATATCTATAGGCATCACGTCGAAAACAAGTAGACGATACTTTCTGCATCTACTACTATTACTCCACACGTCGACCGCTATCCAACATGCATCTAGTGTATTAAGTCCAAAAGAACGGAGTAACGCCTTAAGCAAGATGACATGATGTAGATGGACAATCTCACATCAACGACAGAGCCCATCTTTTTACCCTTGATGGCAACTACTTAATGTGTGCCTTGCTGCCCCTACTGTCACTGGGAAAGGTCGCCACATGGTAGAACCCAAAACCAAGCACTTCTCCCATTGCAAGAATCATAGATCTAGTTGGCCAAACAAAACCCAAGACTCGGAGAGACTTACAAGGATATCAAATCATGCATATAAGAAATCAGCAAAGACTCAAATATATATCATAGATAATCTGATCACAAATCCACAATTCATTGGATCTCGACAAACACACCGCCAAAGAAGATTACATCGGATAGATCTCCATGAAGATCATGGAGAACTTTGTATTGAAGATCCAAGAGAGAGAAGAAGCCATGTAGCTACTAACTACGGACCCGTAGGTCTGAATTGAACTACTCACGAGTCATTGGAGGGGCGATGATGATGATGAAGAAGCCCTCCAACTCCAAAGTCCCCTCCGGCAGGGTGCCGGGAAGGGTCTCCAGATGAGATCTCGCGGAAACGGAAGCTTGCGGCGGCGGAAAAGTATTTTCGAGGCTCCCCTCATCTTCTTCCGTTCGGGAAAAAATCATTTGAGGGATTTTATTCCGTTTGGACTCCGTTCCAAAATCTGATCTGAAAAGAGCCAAAAACACAGAAAAAACAGGAACTGGCACTTGGCACTGAATTAATAAGTTAGTCCCAAAAAAAGATATAAAAGGTACATAAAACATCTAAAGATGACAAGATAAATTCGTGATACCATCAAAAATTATAGATAAGTTTGAGACGTATCAGGGCCTCGAGGGCTAGAATACAGAAGCTCGATAAACACACAAGTCAGTGGAAGCAACAAATGTCTGAGTACATACATTAAACATCAGGTGCCTTAGAGAAGGCTAGCACAAAAGATACAACGATCGAACGAGGCGAGGCCTCCTGCCTGGGAACCTCCTAACTACTCCTCGCCTGCGGCGGCCTCCATGAAGAAGTCACCAACGGGATGGTAGACGTCGGCGGAGGAATACTCCATCTCCTGGGCTCCATCTTGTGGTCGCAGCAACGAATGAAGGGGACAAAGCGGGTGCAAAGCAAGGGTGAGTACTCATCCAAAGTACTTGCAAGACTTATATCAGAACTATGCTAAGTATGCATCAGTATCAAAGAAGGGGTTTATATGTGGACTGACTGCAGCAATGCGAGAATAGAGAGAGAAGGCCTAGTCCTATCGATGACTACCATCTTTAGGGTGTTGCAGCAATAGACGAGAGTAGAGCAAGGTAACACAATAATAGTGATATTGTTGTAGCAATATTAATATGAGGTCACGCCCAGAGGTCACTATGACGAAGCAATCCCAGTGCAACAATTCCAGTTAAGTAACAGTTGTAATTGCATAAGATCAGGGCACAACTACAAGTCGTCCTCTAACCGTGGACACGACTATTCAAATAGATAAGTTCTTCCCTACACGGGTGCACAACATATTCCTCGACGCGCTCGATAACACTCTGGTCAGACACACATTTTTTGGGTCATGCCCGGCCTCGGAATATCGACACGTCGCAGCCCCACCTAAGCTCAACAAAGAGGTCAGCCCACCGGTCTAACTCCTAAGCACAAAGGGTTCATGGGCCCACTTGCCCTCCGTGCTCCTGCACGATGCATGGGCGGACGATGTCAGTCCTAGCACCCCTTAATACAAGAGCGATGCATCTTGGGACCACTCGGGCACGCGCCGCTCCATCGCTGATGTCTCAAGAGCTTCGGCTGATACCGCTACGTCGAGTATCCATAATTCTTCCCACGCAGACGGATAGTGCATAATAAGGCCTTCTGACCAACCCAGGTCAAATACCCAAATCCATTATCATTTTAATTAAGTCATCGCCACATCCACGCGGGAATCCACCCGCCTAACATCTATTCATCAAAGATCCCAGTAACATGGTCAAGTAACTGTGTGGTTGTAACATCACGGGGATCCGAGGCGTCACCCTCGTTGGATCCCGAATGATGTAATTGTCAAGGTGGACTTAGAGGAATCACCCTCGAGGGTCCCACGCTTGAGGGGTTGCACGACAGAGACATCGTCGGGAGTGGTGAAGGAGGAATCACCCTCGATAACCACGACCGACTAGCTATACTATAGAGATATCATCAGGAGTACTTCGCGAGGTGTGACCCTCAGTACCCGATAGTAGCTCTATAGCGCCGCACAACTAAGGGGGGTGTAAGTGTTGTGTCGGATCTGTCTCGTCGATCAGGGATCGAGACTTAACATTAAAGTGGGGCAACTGGACTAAGGGGTCAGAGGGATGACTGCTCCACCTATAATAAACAGTATTAAAGATACAATACTGAAAGTAGCAGTTCAACAAAGTTAGGCTATGCATCAAATATAGGAGCTAACTACAACACTAGCAAAATTCTAATGCAAGCATGAGGGAGAAAGAATAGGCGATATAGGCAAAGGGATGGTCGCCCGGGGCGCAGATGTACCTGGTAGCAACGTCAGTCTTGGGGTCTACCAGTAAGAAGAGGGGGAGAAACAATACATAGCAGCAACACGTGCAACACTAAGCATGGCATGGAAATATGCAGGCTAGGCATGACCTAACGCAACAACACATGTCGCAGACGGGTCGGAAGAGTATCCGACGATATTTTCCGGGGTTGTGGCTACTACCGGTCAGACTGAAAACGATGGAAAGTTCCATGTTTGCAATGCTAGGGACGCATGACAAACGAACGGATGGCGTATCCGGGTTCGACTCGTTCTGCTGATCAACTTTCATGTTGAAAATATTTTCATCTATGCTACGGTTTATTTTATATTAATTTTCAAAGTTTTAGCATTATACTGGAATTCTTGTAATTCAAAAATAAATGCAGAAATATCTTTCTCACATGGGGCTGCACTAGCTAATGTGCATGACGGTGGGCCATGGACTTGGTTTGACCCAGTCAAAGATTGACAAGTCAAATGAGGCATGGGGTACACACGTCATAGGCCATTAGGCTAACTAATTAATTAATTCAAATAACTAAGCAGATTAATCAATAGTTAATTAAGTCCTTAATTAATTAAGTAATTAACATCTTAATTATTAATGTTATAATAATTTTATTTACATATTTTATTTTTATATATTCCTTTTTTAAAATAAGTAGGGGTCGTGGGCCCTTGCTCTCATCCACAACAAGGGTGGATTACCCCCAAATCAACTACACACACGGGGGTTAATCCCCCCGGTTTAACAAAGAAAAAGCCTAGGGGCCGGCCGAGGCCAAGGCCAGTGGGCTTGATGTAGAGTGGGGCGGCCAGCGTCACAACCGCCGACGTCTCGCCGGAGCAGGGCCCGGTGCTGCCGGCATCGCGCGAGGCCGGAGGGGGGTGCACAAAAGGGGCGAGGCCGAGGGCGCGAGCTGGGCGGGACATGTGCGCGAGCGGAGCGTGATACGCCCATTTTGTATCATGTTTTCATGTTGATATTTATCGCTTCTTGGGCTGTTATTTCACTTCACGGTACAATACTTATGCCTTTTCTCTCTTATTTTGCAAGGTTTACATGAAGAGGGAGAATGCCGACAGCTGGAATTCTGGCCTGAAAAAGGAGCAAAGTTGAGATACCTATTCTACGCAACTCCAAACGCCGTAAAATCAATGAGGATTTTTTTCCGGATTTATAAAAAATACTGGGCCGAAGAAGCGCCAAAGGGGCGCGAGCAGGTGGCCACAAGCCTACTTGGCTCGGCCACCCCCTGGTCACGCCAAGGGGGCTTGTGGGCAGCCCGCTGGCCCACTGGCCCCACCTCTTCTACTATATGAAGAGTTTCGTCCAGGAAAAAATCAAGGAGGAGCTTTTTCATGGATTCGCCGCCGCCACGAGGCGGAACTTGAGCAGAACCAATCTAGAGCTCCGGCAGGACGATCCTGCCGGGGAAACTTCCCTCCCGGAGGGGGAAATCGTCGCCATCGTCATCACCAACACTCCTCTCATCGGAGGGGATTCGTCGCCATCAACATCTTCATCAGCACCATCTCATCTCCAAACCCTAGTTCATCACTTGTAACCAATCTCCATCTCGCGACTCTGATTGGTACTTGTAAGGTTGCTAGTAGTGTTGATTACTCTTTGTAGTTGATGCTAGTTGGATTATTTGGTGGAAGAGTTTACGTTCAGATCCTTGATGCTATTCGTTACCTCTCTGGTCATGAATATGACTATGCTTTGTGAGTAGTTACTTTTGTTCCTGAGGACATGGGATAAGTCATGCTAATAGTAGTCATGTGAATTTGGTATCCGTTCGGTAATTTGATGTGTTGTATGTTGTTTTTCCTCAAGTGGTGTTATGTGAACATCGACTACATAGCACTTCTTCATTATTTGGGCCTAGAGGAAGGCATTGGGAAGTAGTAAGTAGATGATGGTTTGCTAGAGTGACAGAAGCTTAAACCCTAGTTTTTGCGTTGCTTCGTAAGGGGCTGATTTGGATCCACTAGTTTAATGCTATGGTTAGACTTTACCTTAATTCTTCTTTCGTAGTTGTGGATGCTTGCGAGAGGGGTTAGTCATAAGTGGGATGCTTGTGCAAGTAAGGGCAGTACCCAAGCGCCGGTCCACCCACATATCAAACTATCAAAGTAACGAACGTGAATCATATGAACATGATGAAAACTAGCATGATAGAAATTCCCGTGTGTCCTCGGGAGCGTTTTTCCTCCTATAAGACTTTGTCTAGGCTTGTCCCTTGCTACAAAAGGGATTGGGCCACTTTGCTGCACCGTTGCTACTTTTGTTACTTGTTGCTTGCTACGAATCATCTCACCACACACTCACTTGTTACCGATAATTTCTGTGCCTGCAGATTTTACCTTGCTGAAAACCACTTGTCAGATCCTTCTGCTCCTCGTTGGGTTCGACACTCTTTCTTATCGAAAGGACTACAATTGATCCCCTATACTTGTGGGTCATCAAGAATCTTTTCTGGCATCGTTTCCGGGGAGTGAAGCGCTTTTGGTAAGTGGAACTTGGTAAGGAAACATTCATATAGTGTGCTGAAATTTGTTGTCACTTGTCACTATGGATACTAATCCTTTGAGGGGCTTGTTCGGGGTATCTTCACCTCGAACGGAAGAACAAAGAGTTGCTCCTCAACCTTCTGCACCTACTGAAAATATTTGCTTTGAATTTCCTTCGGGTATGCTTGAGAAACTGCTGGCTAATCCTTTTACACGAGATGGAACATCACATCCAGAATTGCATCTAATCTACGTAGATGATGTTTGTGGTTTATTTAAGCTTGCAGGTTTGCCCGAGGATGAGGTCAAGAAGAAGGTATTTCTTTTATCTTTGAAGGATAAGGCGTTGACATGGTATAGGCTATGTGATGATACTAGATCATGGGACTACAATCGGTTGAAATTGGAATTTCATCAAAAGTTTTATCCTATGCATTTAGTACATCATGATCGGAATTATATTTATAATTTTTGGCCTCACGAGAGAGAAAGCATCACTCAAGCTTGGGGGAGGCTTAAATCAATGTTATATTCATGCCCCAACCATGAGCTGTCGAGAGAAATTATCATTCATAACTTCTATGCTCGGCTTTCTCATGAAGATCACACCATGCTTGACACTTCTTGTACCGGTTGTTTTATGAAGAGAGATATTGACTTCAGATGGAATTTATTGGAGAGAACTAAACGCAACTCTGAAGATTGGGAGCTTGAAGAAGGTAAGGAGTCAGGTATGAATTTCATGTTTGATTGCGTTAAGTCCTGTGTTGAGACAAATACTTTTTGTGACTTTAACGCTAAGTATGGACTTGACTCTGAGATAGTATCTTCACTATGTGAATCTTTTGCTGCTCATATTGATCTCCCCAAAGAGAAGTGGTTTAAATATCATCCTCCTTTAGAAGTCAATGTAGTTAAACCCACTCCAGTTGAAGAGAAGGTCATTGCCTATAATGATCCTGTTGTTCCCAGTGCTTACATTGAGAAACTACCTTTCCCTGTTAGGATAAAGGATCATTCTAAAGCTTCAACTGTGATATGTAGAGGCTATATTAGAACACCTACACCCCCTGAGCAAATTAGAGTTGAACCTAACATTACTATTATCAAAGATCTTCTGTCCGACGATGTTGAGAGATATGATATTCACTTCTGTGAAGATGCTGCTAGAATTGCTAAACCTCATGCTAGAGACAAACATAGGCCTGTTGTTGGCACGCCTGTTGTTTCTGTTAAGATAGGAGATCATTGTTATCATGGTTTATGTGACGTGGGTGCTAGTGTTAGTGCAATACCTCAATCCTTATACGATGAAATCAAAGATGAGATTGCACCTGTTGAGATAGAGCCTATTGATGTCACTATTAGCTTGCCAATAGAGATAATATTTGCCGTGTGGGGATTGTTAGGGATGTTGAAGTCTTGTGTGGTAAAACGAAGTATCCTGCTGATTTCCTCGTTCTTGCTACTCCACAAGATAGCTTTTGTCCCATCATATTTGGCAGACCCTTCCTCAATACCGTCACTGTTGGCTTTGAAGGTGTGTCACATGAGTTCAATTTCTCCAAGTTTGGTAGACAACCTCATGAAAAGGAGCTTCCTAGTAGGGATGAAACTATTGCCTTAGCTTCTATTGTCGTGCCTCCTACTAATCCATTAGAGCAATACTTGCTTGAGCATTAAAATGATATGCATATGGATGAAAGGGATGAAATAGATAGAGTTGTCTTAGAACAATATCCTATCCTTAAGAATAATTTGCCTGTTGAACTGCTTGAGGATCCACCCCCACCAAAGGGTGATCCTGTGTTCGAGTTTAAACAGTTGCCAGATACTCTTAAGTATGCTTATTTGGATGAAAACGAGATATATCCTGACATTATTAGTGCTAGCCTCTCAAAGCATGAAGAAAAGAAGTTACTAAAAACTCTGAGGAAGCACCGTGCTGCTATTGGATATACTCTTGATGATCTTAAGGGCATTAGTCCCACTCTATGCCAGCACCAGATTAAAACCGATCCTGATTTCAAACCAGTTGTTGATCATCAAAGGAGATTGAATCCTAAGACGAAAGAAGTAGTAAGAAAAGAAATACTAAAGCTCCTGGAAGCAGGTATTATCTATCTTGTTGCTCATAGTGATTGGGTGAGTCCGGTGCATTGCGTCCCTAAGAAGGGAGGCATTACCGTTGTCCCTAATGATAAGGATGAATTGATCCCACAGAGGATTATTACTGGCTATAGAATGGTGATCATTTTTAGGAAATTGAATAAGGCCACTAGGAAAGATCATTACCCTCTGCCTTTTATCGACCAAATGCTAGAAAGGTTGTCTAAACAAACACACTTTTGCTTTCTAGACGGTTATTCTGGTTTCTCCCAAATACCAGTTGCACAATCTGATTAGGAGAAAACCACTTTCACCTGCCCTTTGGGTACCTTTGCTTATAGATGTATGCCTTTTGGCTTATGCAATGCACCTGCCACTTTTCAAAGATGTATGATGGCTATATTCTCTGACTTTTGTGAAAAGATTGTCGAAGTTTTCATGGATGACTTTTCTGTTTACAGGTCTTCTTTTGATGATTGCCTCAGCAAACTTGATCGAGTATTATAGAGATGTAAATACACCAATCTTGTCTTGAATTGGGAGAAGTGCCACTTTATGGTTAAGGAAGGCATCATCTTAGGACACAAAATTTCTGAAAGAGGTATTGAAGTCGATAAGGCTAAGGTTGATGCAATCGAGAAAATGCCATACCCCACAGATATCAAAGGTATAAGAAGTTTCCTTGGTCATGCTGGTTTCTATAGAAGGTTCATTAAAGACTTCTCTAAGATTTCTAGGCCTCTTACCAATCTCTTGCAAAAGGATATTCCTTTTGTTTTTGACGAAGATTGTGAGGAAGCCTTCGAAATACTTAAGAGGGCTTTGATAACTGCACCGATTGTTCAACCACCTGATTGGAACTTACCTTTTGAAATCATGTGTGATGCAAGTGATTATGCTATTCGTGTTGTTCTTGGGCAAAGATTCGATAAGAAGTTGAATGTTATTCACTACGCTAGTAAAACTCTAGACAATGCCGAGAGAAACTATGCTACTACGGAGAAGGAATTTTTAGCAGTCGTGTTTGCATGTGAAAAGTTTAGGTCTTACATAGTTGATTCCAAAGTCACTATTCACACTGATCATGCTGCTATTAAGTAACTCATGGAGAAGAAGGACGCTAAACCTAGACTTATCAGATGGGTTCTCTTGCTACAAGAATTTGATTTGCACGTTGTTGACACGAAGGGTGCTGATAACCCAGTAGCAGATAACTTGTCTAGGTTGGAGAACGTTCTTGATGACCCACAACCTATTGATGATAGCTTTCCCGATGAGCAATTGAGTGTCATCAATGCTTCACGTAGTGCACCGTGGTATGCTGATTATGCAAACTACATCGTTGCCAAATATATACCACCTAGTTTCACATACCACCAAAAGAAGAAATTCTTCTTTGATATGACACACTACTTTTGGGATGATCATCACCTTTATAAGGAAGGAGTAGATGGTGTTATTAGACGTTGTGTACCTGAACATGAAGAGGGACAAATCCTACAGAAGTGTCACTACGAGGCCTACGGAGGACACCATGCGGGAGATAGAACTGCACACAAGGTATTGCAATCAGGTTTCTATTAGCCCACTCTCTTCAAGGATGCCCGTAAGTTTGTCTTGTCTTGTGACGAATGTCAAAGAATTGGTAATATTAGCAAACGTCAGGAAATGCCTATGAACTATTCACTTATCATTGAACCATTTGGTGTCTGTGGCCTTTATTATATGGGACCTTTTCCAAAATCGAATGGGTATACTCATATCCTAGTTGTTGTTGATTACGTCACTATGTGGGTAGAAGCTATCCCCACTAGCAGTGCTGATCATAACACTTCTATCAAGATGCTTAAAGAAGTTATCTTCCCTGTATTTGGAGTCCCTAGATATCTAATGACCTACGGTGGTTCACATTTCATTCATGGTGCTTTCCGTCAAACGCTTGCTAAGTATGATGTCCACCATAGAATTGCGTCTCCCTACCATCCTCAGTCCAGTGGTCAAGTAGAGCTAAGAAACGGAGATATTAAATAATTCTGCAAAAGAGTGTCTAGAAAGAATTGGTCTAAGAAGCTCAATGATGCACCGTGGGCTTATAGAACTGCCTATAAGAATCCCATGGGCATGTCTCCGTAAAAAATGGTGTACAGTAAAGCATGTCATTTACCTCTTGAGCTAGAGCATAAAGCTTATTGGGCAATCAAAGAGCTCAACTTTGATTTCAAACTTGGCGGTGAGAAGAGGTTATTTGACATTAGCTCGCTTGATGAATGGAGAACTCACGCATATGATAATGCCAAGTTGTTCAAAGAAAAGGTTAAGAGGTGGCATGATAAGAGGATACAAAAGCATGAGTTGAATGTAGGTGATTATGTCTTGCTATATAACTCTCGTTTAAGATTCTTTGCAGGCAAGCTTCTCTCTAAATGGGAAGGTCCCAATGTTGTTGAGGAAGTATATCGTTCCGGTGCTATCAAGATCAACAACAGGGAAGGTAATTGTGGGAGAGTTGTAAATGGGCAGAGAATCAAGCATTATATCTCAGGTACTCCCATAAATTATGAAAGCAATCAATACCATAACTCCAATAGAATACCTAAGGGATATTTATCAGCCTGTTTCAGACTCCGAAAACGAAGAGGTATGTGATTCAGTAAGAAAACAGAGTCCAATACTTTTCTAGTAGGAAATTTTCTCCGTTTTGGAATATTTGAAAAGAATACAAAAAATGGAAGTAGTCCGGAAAGTGCGCGAGGAGGCGACAAGCCTACCCGGGGCGGGCCAACCCCCTGGCCGCGCCGGGAGGGCTTGTGGCCACCTCGTGCGCCTCCCGGGCTCCGTTTTCGTGCACAGTACTCCTTCTGGTCTGAAAAAAATCATTATATATACTCCCGTTTGGTCTGACCCCTGCATCAAGCAGATTTCCTGTGTTTTTCGTTTCGAGTCTGTTTCTGTTGCAGATCTAGATCGCTATGACTTCCTCAAAAGCTCCGAAGGACAAGATCTTCGAGAAGGTCATCAATCCCTACCTCACGGGAGTGCTGCAACACCCTCAATCTATTGAGATGCGTGAGGGGATGTTGCACATCCGGGATGTTGAGGGGCCCAAGAAGACCGGAAGCATGGAGACGAGGCTCGAAGAAATGGAGCAACAAGTCTTCAAGTGCCAAGGGATGGTGGAGCGTGGACTCAACGCCAACCACATGATAATCACGGAGTTCACCAGCAAGCACATGATTGATGCCAATGACATTGGGAAGCACCTCTCCGGGCTCTATGACAAGATTGATCAACTCCAGGCCCAGATCTATGACCTGCAAAACCAAAACTGTGAGTATGAGTATAGATTTAAATCAATACGGTTGGGTGCAGATTTGAGGATCCGGAGACTCATTCATCTTTCGATGATGGAGCACCTATGCCTTGGAAGACGGAGGATCAAGCCCATGTTGCAAAAACTCCTCCACCATCACCACCAAAGCAAGACAACTAAACATGGGTATTGGCAATCCCCTTGGCTTGTGCCAAGCTTGGGGGAGTTGCCCCGATGTCGTATCACCATCACATCTTTTGTCTTTACCTTTGTTTTAGTTTTCCTTTTCAGTTTTCTCTTTCTCTAGTAGATTGAAAGTCTTAGTGTTTTAGTCTTAGTGTTTTAGTCTTGAGTTTTGCTTTGTGTCACCCCCGATGTATTCGAGCTCGTGAGCCATATATTAAAGAGTGTCTTAGTTGAAGGGCTTTGCCTCTTGCCATGATCAAAAGAGTGAGAATAGAACCAAAGCATGAAAGATCATGTAATGATCTTATGGGAAGTGATGGCTTCACATATAAAAAGAATGAGGATTGAAACTTGTTGAGGGTAGGCAAACATAGACCTTGGTCATGGTTGCAATTAATAGGAAGCGATAAAGAAGGAGAGGTTCACATATAAATATATCATCTCTGACACCATCTATGATTGTGAACACTCACTAAACTATTGCATGCCTAGAAGTAGATGTTGGACAAGGAAGACAACATAATGAATTGTGTTTGCTTGGATCCGAACAATGTTATATGATTAGAGATCCCTTAGCATGTGACGATTGCTTCTACCTCACATTAGCCAAACCTCCCGCACTAAGTAGAGATACTACTTGTGCATCCATAAACCATCAACCCAGTTTTACCATGTGGTCCACCATACCTACCTATGGATTGAATAAGATCCCTCAAGTAAGTTATCATCGGTGCAAGCAATAAAAATTGCTCTCTAATATGTATAATATATTAGTGTGTGGAAAATAAGCTTTGTACGAACCTGTGATGAGGAAGACATAAAAGCGACAGACTGCATAATAAAGTTCTTTATCACAGGAGGCAATATAAAGCGACATTCCTCCGCACTAAGAGGAGACGCATCCAAACCTCAAAAGCGCATGACAACCTCTGCTTCCCTCTGCGAAGGGCCTATCTTGTACCTTTACCTTTTGCCCTTGAAAGAGTCATGGTGGTCTTCACCAATTCCCTATCTCGCCTTTATCTTGGCTAACTTTATATGCTTGGGAAAGATCTATATTCATATGTCAACTTGGAAGTAAGTATTCATGAACTATTATTGTTGACATTACCCTTGAGGTAAGCAGTTGGGAGGTAAAACTATAAGCCCCTATCTTTCTGTGTGTCCGACTGAAACTTTGATCTCATAAGTACCACGTGAGTTGTAGCAATTGTAGAGAACGAAAGAATGATTGACTATGTGGATTTGCTTTACAAGCTCTTATTTGACTCTTTCTGATGTTCTCATAAATTGCAATTGCTTCAATGAATAAAGGCTATCGGTTGTTACTTCTCGATAAGGTTCTTGATCCATGCTTTACTTTGTGAAGGAATTTCCACTTTAGCATCAGAGATTATATGTTGGTATTGCTGTTCTGATCATGATCATGATGCATGCATGTTCGTATCATGTTTTGTCGACACCTCTGTCCCTAAACATGTGAACATATTTATTGAGCTAGCCTTTCGCTTGAGGACAAGCGAGGTCTAAGCTTGGGGGAGTTGATACGTCCATTTTGTATCATGTTTTCGAGGTGTTATTTATCGCTTCTTGGGCTATTATTTCGTTTCACGGTACTCTCTGTTATTTTGCAAGGTTTACATGAAGAGGGTGAATGCCGGCAGCTGGAATTTTGGCCTGAAAAAGGAGCAAAGTTGAGATACCTATTCTCTGCAACTCCAAACGCCGTAAAAATCAACGAGGATTTTTTTTCTGGATTTATAAAAAATACTGGGCCGAAGAAGCGCCAGAGGGGCGCTAGCAGGTGGCCACAAGCCTACTTGGCGCGGCCACCCCCTGGCCGCGCCAAGGGGGCTTGTGGGCAGCCTGCTGGCCCACTGGCCCCCTCTTCTCCTATATGAAGGGTTTCGTCCAGGAAAAAATCAAGGAGGAGCTTTTTCATGGATTCGCCGCCGCCACGAGGCAGAACTTGAGCAGAACCAATCTAGAACTCCGGCAGGACGATCCTGCCGGGGAAACTTCCCTCCCGGAGGGGGAAATCGTCGCCATCGTCATCACCAACACTCATCTCATCAGTGGGTACTCGTCACGATCAACATCTTCATCAGCACCATCTCATCTCCAAACCCTAGTTCATCACTTGTAAGCAATCTCCGTCTCGCAACTCCGATTGGTACTTGTAAGGTTGCTAGTAGTGTTGATTGCTCTTTGTAGTTGATGCTAGTTGGATTATTTGGTGGAAGAGTTTATGTTCAGATCCTTGATGCTATTCATTACCTCTCTGGTCATGAATATGATTATGCTTTGTGAGTAGTTACTTTTGTTCCTGGGGACATGGGATAACTCATGCTAATAGTAGTCATGTGAATTTGGTATTCGTTCGGTAATTTGATGTGTTGTATGTTGTTTTTCCTCTATTGGTGTTATGTGAACGTCGACTAGATAACACTTCACCCTTATTTGGGCCTAGAGGAAGGCATTGGGAAGTAGTAAGTAGATGATGGGTTGCTAAAGTGACAGAAGCTTAAACCCTAGTTTATGCGTTGCTTCGTAAGGGGCTGATTTGGATCCACTAGTTTAATGCTATGGTTAGACTTTGTCTTAATTCTTCTTTCTTAGTTGCGGATGCTTGCGAGAGGGGTTAATCATAAGTGGGATTCTTGTCCAAGTAAGGGCAGTACCCAAGCGCCGGTCCACCCACATATCAAACTATCAAAGTAACGAACGCGAATCATATGAACATGATGAAAACTAGCATGACAGAAATTCCCGTGTGTCCTCGGGAGCGTTTTTCCTCCTATAAGACTTTGTCCAGGCTTGTCCCTTGCTACGAAAGGGATTGGGCCACTTTGCTGCACCATTGCTACTTTTGTTACTTGTTGCTTGCTACGAATCATCTCACCACACAATCACTTATTACCGATAATTTTAGTGCGTGCAGATTTTACCTTGCTGAAAACCACTTGTCAGATCCTTCTGCTCCTTGTTGGGTTCGACACTCTTACTTATCGAAAGGACTACGATTGATCCCCTATACTTGTGGGTCATCAGAGCGCAGCGCAGCTAGAGGCTCACGAGCACTCACGGGAGCAGAGCTCCGGGCGCGAAGGGGGGTCGCGACCACGATGTTAGGAAGAAGGGGGAGGGGAATGGAGCTCGGCTCTCACCCGCAATTGTAGCGGGATGCAGAGGCGCGGGGAGGGAGGCAGCCGGCAGTGACACGAGAGGGTCGACGGATGGCGGTCGGAGCTGAAGGAGGCCGGAGGAGGAGGGAGCCGCGAGCGAGGTGAAGGGGGCCGGCACGCGTCGGTCGACTAGACCGTGGGGCGGCGACGAGGCAGCCGGCCAGCAGTGGGGCAGCGGGCGCAGCGGCACAACCCTGGGTGCACACGAGCCGGCGCGAGGGGGCAAGCAGGAAAGCACTGGGAGGTGTTCGAGCCAGGGGTGAGGGCGCCGGTGGGGGAAGGCTAGAGGGGGGAGGTGGCGCTGGAGATGGGGTTCGGCGGCGGTGGGAGCTCGGTGGGGAGGGAATCTGGGGCGCCGGGGAGGGGAGGTAGCGACGGGACCAGGGGAACGGGAGGAGAGGGCGGCGTGGGGTTGGTGGGGGCGATCTGGTGAGGATCGAGAGGAATGCGCTCGCGAGGGAGAGGGAAACGAGGCGACGGGTCAGGGCCCTCGGTCCCTCGTGGGTTCGCCTGGCGGCGCGATGTGGGACTGGGAGGGAGCAGTTAGGGTTCCCCTGGGGGTCTTATACCATGAGGTGGATGGGCCGGTGGGAGTGGTCCATTAGGCCCAGTTGGCCGGGGCCTTTTGGGGTTTTTTTCTTCTTCTTTTTTCTTTCCCCATCTCTCTTTTTTAAGTTGCTTTTTAAATAGTTTCTGTTATAATTATATAGGGGTTTTAAATAATTCTAAAAAGCCGGATTCAATTTAATAAATTATTAAGGAATATTTGTAACTCATCCGATATTTCTATTTTAACATTCGGAAACTTTTCTTGTTTGACTTATTTTTTAAAATTTGAATTTGACTCGGTTTCGACTAACACGAGATCAACGATATAAATCACGGTGACGTGGCATCATTAAGGTGGGATCAGTGTAGCTTAATTACATACATTACTGTTGAAAAAGCTGAGGATGTCACACTTATCCATACCCACATGTACACCTCCTAGCGCCGCCTCCCATGGTGTGCGTCACCCATGTGACCTTGCACGCCGTCCGACCCGGCGAGCCATCCTCGAGTCACCCCCCTGTGAGAGCCTCATGGGCAGCCGCGAGAGGCCTCCTCGTGAGGCAGGGGTTGACGCAGCGCCCAACCGCATCCGTAGGAATCTTCGTCGTGAGGCGGGGGTCCTCGCGAGGGCCTTGGTCATGAGCTCCAATGGTGAATCACGCCCGGTCTTCGACATGAGTTTCTCCTAGGCCTAAAGACACAAGTGCATGGATACCTCTGGTCCAACGGGTCCGACAGTAGCCCCCGGGGCCGAGAATAGCCTCCATGCCCACGGCGTGCACGACCCAGCCAACAGTCGGTTTGGAACGACGTGGGCCCCAACCGCCTATGGGCCAGGCGCGACGCGCAGCGCACAATGGGATGTGGGACGACCCCACTTCCCCATGATGCCTCAGTAACTTCCCAGCCCGACGTAAAGCCTATGCTATTCTCTCCTCCTCACCTCACCCGCACCTAACGAAGACGAGGCGGCGTGGGCTGGCCTTCTGCCAACTATTACAAGTAGGTGAGCTAAAGGACCCTTGGGCTCATCTTCCTTGCTATCGTATCTATTTCCCGCTCATCACTGCATCGATGATGGCGCCCATGAGGAGGTTTTCTACTGACGAGAAGGGAAAGACGGTGGCGGAGGAGGTAGAGGTGCCCCGACTAGCGAGGGGACGAGGCCGCCACTGCACGTCTGCCACCGTGCCTGGGATGCCTCTAAGGGAGCTAGGGGGCGAGGCCGCCACCGCACATCTACCACTGCGCCTCGGATGCCTTTGAGGGAGCGAGGGCATGCTACGGTAACAAAAGTCCTTCCTTGGCGCTAGGAATTCTTCTTCCTACTTCTCTTGTTTTGCGTCGTTTTTTCCCTTGAAGAGGAAAGGGTGATGCAGCAAAGGAGCAGTAAGTATTTCCCTCAGTTTGAGAACCAAGGTATCGATCCAGAAGGAGGGTCTCGTTAAGTCCAAAGTACCTTCGCAAACACAAACAAGCTTGCACCCAACGCTTCAAAGGGGTTGCCAATCCCTTCAATATTGCTTGCAAAGTGAGATCTGAAGGCGGAAAGTGCAGCGAAGTAAAAAGTGTAAGGCTGAAAATATGGTGTGGAGTAGATCCGGGGGCCATAGTATTCACTAGAGGCTTCTCTCAAAATAGAAAATATCACGGTGGGTGAACAAATTACTGTCGAGCAATTGATAGAACCGCGCAAAGTCATGACGATATCTAAGCCAATGATCATACATATAGGCATCACGTCCGAGACAAGTAGACCGATACTTTCTGCATCTACTACTATTACTCCACACATCGACCGCTATCCAGCATGCATCTAGTGTATTGAGTTCATGACGAACAGAGTAACGCCTTAAGCAAGATGACATGATGTAGAGGGATACACTACAGGAATCACCTTCTTTGCCGTCTGCCATCACAGACGGCAAAGACAATATCCCTGACGGCAAAGACAATACCACAGACGGCAAATATTGTCACGGCCGGCAAAATTTCTGCGTCAGCCTACGACGGCATAGGACCTTCTTTGCCGTCTGCCCGCGCAAGGCGGACGGCAAAGCTCTTTGCCGTCAGCTTTCCTCAGGAGCTGTCGGCAAAGCTCTTGAGACGGCAGCCGACACGCGTTGCCGCCGTTAGGGGTTAACGGAGCCTTTGTCGTCTGCCTCCCCGTCAATCTTTGCCGTCTGCCTCCCCGTCCATCTTTGCCGTCTGCCTTCTCCTCCCCTCCCCTCCCCCTCCATCTTTGCCGTCTGCCTCCACGTCCATCTTTGCCGTCTGCCGGGTCCTCCCCTCCCCCCTCTCTCCACTCTTTGCCGTCTGCCTCCTCCTCTGTTCCCTCTTCTTTGCCGTCTGCCCCCTGGAGGCTGACGGCAAAGAGACTATATGGCCAGCTGCTACTGCCCAGGTTGCACAGCTGGGCGCCACGTGACACCTTTGCCGTCGGTCAACTGACGGCAAAGGCCTTTGCCGTCAGCTGGCAGACGGCAAAGAGCCTATATTGTCACATTTTTGTTTGTTTTTTCTATTTCACAGCACATATACATATAATTCATAGCACATATATGATAAATAGGTCACAACACATATATGATATACATATAAAGCTCATCAATGCCATTTGTTCATCAATGTACATCCCATATATCAAAAGAAAAACACATACAAAGTTTCATCCATATATACATACATATAGTTGCACATATATTGTTCATCCATATATACATATACATATAGTTCCACATTGTTCATCAACTCAAATAAAAACGGAAACTAAAGCACTCCAACGCCAACTTCCATGCATGTAGTACATCCAATCTGCAAAATGGGAATAAGAATGTCAGAAGAAGAAGAACAACAACATATATATGACAAATAAGCTAAATTGAAGAAGAAATAGAAGAAGCAAGAAGAGAACAAGGAGAAGAAAAACAAGAAGGAGGAGGAGGAGGAGGAGGGGAAGGGGAAGGACAAGGAGAAGGAGGAGGAGAAGAAGAAAAAAGAAGAGAAGAAGAAGGAGAAGAAGGAGGAGAAGAAGTAGAGAAGAAGAAGGAGAAGAAGGAGGGCTACTTCTCCTTCTTCTCCTCCTTCTCCTTCTTCTTCTCTTCTTCTCCTCCTCCTTCTTCTTCTTCTCCTTCTCCTTCTCTTCTTCTTCTCTTCTTCTTCTTCTTCTTCCTTCTCTTTCTTTTTGAGCTAAATGGGCTAATTATGTCATTTTAGCGGAAAACAAGCTAAGTATATAATATTCATGAGCTAACCAAGGTTCTTATGCCATTTTGAGCTTATTATGGTATTTTGGAGCTAAATAGGCTAATTATGTCATTGTTGGGTTAATTAAAGCAAGGATAATATGAAAGAGGAGAAGAAAGAGGAGGAGGAGGAGAAGAAGAAGAAATCAAGAAGAAGGAGGAGGAGGAGGAGAAGGAGGAGGAGGAGAAGGAGGAGGAGGAGAAGGACTAGAAGGTCCTTGGCCTTCTCCTCCTCCTCCTCCTTCTCCTTCTTCTCTTCTTCTTCTTCTCTTCTTCTTCTTCTATCTTTTCATTTTGCCTATTTCTTCTCCTCTTCTCCTCTT
Source organism: Hordeum vulgare subsp. vulgare (assembly GCF_904849725.1). Classification (NCBI taxonomy): domain Eukaryota; kingdom Viridiplantae; phylum Streptophyta; class Magnoliopsida; order Poales; family Poaceae; genus Hordeum; species Hordeum vulgare. Next base: position 136,616,629 of record NC_058521.1, read on the forward strand.
GTTGGATCTAAATTACCTAATTATGTCTTTTTTGAGCTAAATGTTCCAATTATGTCATTTTAGAGGAAAACAAGCTAAGTATATAATATTCATGAGCTAACCAAGGTTCTTGTGCCATTTTGAGCTTATTATGGTATTTTGGAGCTAAATGGGATATTTATGTCATTGTTGGGTTAATTAAAGCAAGGATAATATGAAAGAGGAGAAGAAAGAGGAGGAGGAGGAGAAGAAGAAGAAATCAAGAAGAAGGAGGAGGAGGAGGAGAAGGATAGAAGGTCCTTGGCCTTCTCCTCCTCCTCCTTCTCCTTCTTCTCTTTTTCTTCTTCCCTTGTTCTTCTTCTTTCTTTTCATTTTGCCTATTTCTTCTCCTCTTCTCCTCTTGTTGGAGCTAAATTACCTAATTATGTCTTTTTTGAGCTAAATGGGCTAATTATACCATTTTAGAGGAAAGCAAGCTAAGTATATAAAATTAATGAGCTAACCAAGGTTCTTATGCCATTTTGAGCTTATTATGGTATTTTGGAGCTAAATGGACTAATTATGTCATTGTTGGGGAAATTAAAGCAAGGATAATATGAAAGAGAAGAAGAAAGAGGAGGATGAGGAGAAGAAGAAGAAATCAAGGAGGAGAAGGAGGAGAAGGAGGAGGAGGAGAAGGACTAGAAGGTCCTTGGCCTTCTCCTCCTTCTCCTCCTCCTCCTCCTCCTCCTCTTCCTCCTCCTCCTCCTCCTTCTCCTCCTTCTCCTTCTTCTCTTCTTCTTCTTCTTCTTTCTTTTCATTTTACCTATTTCTTCTCCTCTTATTGGAGCTAAATTACCTAATTATGTCTTCTTGGAGTTAAATGGGCTAACTATCTCATTTTATAGGAAAACAAGCTAAGTTTGGAGGAGAAACTTACCGTACTGGTCATCAAGGAGGAGAAACACCACAGTTGCTTGCGCCGGCTTCGTTTGGAGACGGTTGCCCTGGAGAAGGGTCGTGTGATGCCGCTCGGGAGTTATTCTGCAGAAAAGATATTTTGCAATGTCTCAGTTAGCATGATGACACTCAATTATTAATACTAGTTTATAACGAAACTCGCTGTGCCAATCGAAGAGAAGACGGGCATCGGCGGAGGGACTTGACCGCTCTTCTCGCACAGACCCTGAAGAGTGGGTCGTATTAGTTAGTATTGAAACAAACATTACACACATGATTTGGCTAATGTGAAAAAAAACATACCACAAAAAGCTCGTACAGGGCCCGTTGACCCGCCTCATTCCGGGCCCTCTCCTCCTCAAGCAATCGTGTCGTGGTCTGGTCCCTCTCATCAAGAGTAGCCTGAAGAGCAGCCTGGCTTGCCAATCTCTCTTTCTCAAGAGCAGCCTGGTTTGCCGCTCTCTCTTTCTGAAGAGCAGCCTGAAAAACCATTCCTCGTTACCACAGTAATGATCTATGGTGACACACATAATGAAATGGATGAAAGTGTTCTTAGTCCGTACAACTAACCTCGATGGCAAGTTCGACTGGCCGTGGACGAGGCGTTATCTCAGGACATCTGCTCGACTGGCGCGCCTTGATCTCCGGAAGAGTGAGTGGACAACGTATTATCCCATCTCCAATGGCTATCGAGCCATGGGGCCTCCCGCCACCAGATATCATCACCAGCCCTGGATCCAAAGGTTCCTGGCTAGGGTTAAAGTCATCCCCTTTCGTAGCCTTCCCTGTAGCCTCCTCCGCAAACGGGTCGACCATACTAGTCATATGCTCGTTTTCCCATGCTCTGCTCCGGATCCAACGCAAAATTTCGGCAGCACCTCCCCGTTGTTCTCCTGATACATGTCTCCACAATAAACAGAGAGGATGTGCATCCGGAGAACAACAGGGAGGCACTGACGAAATTCCGAACGAATCCAGAGCACAGCATACGGTAAAACGAGCCCAATCTACACATACTCGGGCTGTCCATGGATAATGTTGGACAATTCGAAAGGATGGCGGTTATAAATATGCAAAGACATGCATATTTATAGATGTCGCCCTTTCGAACGGGAGACGCATACTGGTCACGCATACTGATAAATTAATTGAATTACCTAAATCTAGAAAGTTTCATCCGGAAACCGAGCCACAGTAAATGAAGGGGCGGGGAGGAGATGAAATTTGTACTGACCCACGAATGCAGGGGCGGAGCTCGTACAACGCACTGGCAGGTCTTCGCACAGCGGACCTCACAGCGACGAGACAACTATCACATGTAAATCCACCCGATCAACACAAATATTCCAATTATGTAATTTTAGAGGAAAACAAGCTAAGTATATAATACTCGTGAGCTAACCAAGGTTCTTATGCCATTTTGAGGTTATTATGGCATTTTGGAGCTAAATGGGCTAATTATGTCATTGTTGCGGAAATTAAAGCAAGGATAATATGAAAGAGGAGAATAAAGAGGAGGAGGAGGATAAGAAGAAGAAATCAAGAAGAAGGAGGAGAAGGAGGAGAAGGACTAGAAGGTCCTTGGCCTTCTCCTCCTCCTCCTCCTCCTTCTCCTTCTTCTCTTCTTCTTCTTCTCTTCTTCTTCTTCTTCTATCTTTTCATTTTGCCTATTTCTTCTCCTCTTCTCCTCTTGTTGGAGCTAAATTACCTAATTATGTCTTTTTTGAGCTAAATGGGCTAATTATCCCATTTTAGAGGAAAACTAGCTAAGTATATAATATTACTGAGCTAACCAAGGTTCTTATGCCATTTTGAGCTTATTATGGTATTTTGGAGCTAAATGGGCTAATTACGTCATTGTTGGGTTAATTAAAGCAAGGATAATATGAAAGAGGAGAAGAAATAGGAGGAGGAGGAGAAGAAGAAGAAATAAAGAAGGAGGAGGAGGAGAAGGATAGAAGGTCCTTGGCCTTCTCCTCCTCGTCCTCCTCCTCCTCCTCCTCGTCCTCCTTCTCCTTCTTCTCTTCTTCTCTTCTTCTTCTTCTTCTTTCTTTTCATTTTGCCTATTTCTTCTCCTCTTCTCCTCTTGTTGGAGCTAAATTACCTAATTGTGTCTTTTTTGAGCTAAATGGGCTAATTATCCCATTTTAGAGAAAAACAAGCTAAGTATATAGTATTAATGAGCTAACCAAGGTTCTTATGCCATTTTGAGTTATTATGGTATTTTGGAGCTAAATGGGCTAATTATGTCATTGTTGGGTTAATTAAAGCAAGGATAATATGAAAGAGGAGAATAAAGAGGAGGAGGAGGAGAAGAAGAAGAAATCAAGAAGAAGGAGGAGGAGGAGGAGGAGAAGGATAGAAGGTCCTCGGCCTTCTCCTCCTCCTCCTCCTCCTCCTCCTCCTCCTCCTCCTTCTCCTTCTTATCTTCTTCTTCTTCGTCTTCTGCTTTCTTTTCATTTGCCGATTTCTTCTCCTCTTCTCCTCTTGTTGGAGCTAAATTATCTCATTATGTCTTTTTTGAGCTAAATGGGCTAATTATCCCATTTTAGAGGAAAACAAGCTAAGTATATAATATTAATGAGCTAACCAAGGTTCTTATTTCATTTTGAGCTTATTATGGTATTTTGGAGCTAAATGGGGTAATTATGTCATTGTTGGGTTAATTAAAGCAAGGATAATATGAAAGAGGAGAAGAATGGCCATTTTTTAGCTAAATGGGCTAATTATCTCATTGTTGGGGAAAATAAGGTAAGGAGAATAAGATAGAGGAGAAGAAAGAGGAGGAGGAGAATAAGAAGAAGAAATCAAGAAGAAGGAGAAGGAGGAGAAGAAGGAGGAGAAGAAGGAGAAGGAGGAGAAGGTATTCATCTTCTCTTATTCTCTTCTTCATCTATTCTTCTTTTCTTCTTCTCCTTCTTATTTTTGTCTCCTCCTCCTCGTCCTCTTCTTCTTCTTCTTCTTCTTCTTCTCCTCCTCCTCCTCCTCTTCTCCTCTTCTCCTCCTCCTCCTCTTCTTATTCTTCCTATTCTTTCTATTAAGCTAACTAACTAACTAACCTAACTAACGAAGCTAACTAAACCTATCGCTAAACCTAGATAGCACTAAACAGCAAAAAAATAACAAAAACAGAATCTACCACTAAGTAACTAAAAAATAATCTAGCTACCACTAAATAACAAAAAAAATCTACCACTAAACTACCTACTAAATCTACTAATTAACTAACTATATCTACCAACTAACTAAACTACCACTAAAACTACTAATTAACTAACCTACCAACTAAACTATATATGCCACAACAACTACAATAACAACAACAACTAAAATAACAAGAACAACTACTACAACAACAATAAAAAATCACGCCGGTAGTTATAATCCAATTCCAAAAAACTAAATACCAAAAAATAAAAAATCAAGGGGGCGGGGGTGGATGGGCTTACCGGCAGTGGGGCTGCGGGGGCGGCGCCGAGGCCTGCGGGGCAGTGGCTGGGCCGGCGGCGCCGGCGGTGGGGCTGCGGGGGCGGCACCAGGGGCGCCAGGGGTGGGGCAGCGGGGGCGCACCAGGGGCACCATGGGGCGCCGGCGGTGGGGCATCAGGGGCGGCACCAGGGGGCGCCGGGGGGGTTTGTGGGGCTTCGGGGTGGCACCAGGGGCACCGGGGCGGCGCCGGGGGTGGCCGGGCGACAGTGGTGGCGGCGTTGGGCGTTGGGGGAGGAGAGAGAGAGGGAGGGGACATTTGAGAGAGAGGGCCACGGTGGGGGCGGGACAGTCGTTGCTAGATTCAAGACCTTTGCCGTCTGCTGGCACACGGCAAAGGGGTCTATACTCTTTGTCGTCTGCCTCTGGCATCTTTGCTGTCAGCCAGCAGACGGCAAACAAGGGAGTAGTTTGACCTAAGGTTCCCCCGGCCAGATGAGCTTCTTTGCCGTCTGTTGGCCCCTTATTTGCCGTCTGCGGCAGACGACAAAGAGTTGACTGCTCGCAAAGACCTTCTTTCCCATCAGCCAGTTCTTTGCCGTCAGTTTTGCTGAAGCTGATGGCAAAGAGTGTCTTTGCCGTCAGCTAGCAGACGACAAAGACTAGGCAGATGGCAAAATCTCTGATTCCAGTAGTGATAATCTCAAACCAATGATGAAAACCCCATCTTTTTACCCTTGATGGCAACAACACGATGCGTGCCTCGCTACCCCTTCTGTCACTGGGTGAGGTCACCGCACGGTATGAACCCAAAACCAAGCACTTCTCCCATTGCAAGAATCATAGATCTAGTTGGCCAGACAAAACCCACAACTCGAAGATAATTAGAAGGATATGAAATCATGCATAAGAGAGATCAGAAGAAACTCAAATAAGATTCATAGATAATCTGCTCATAAATCCACAATTCATCGGATCTTGACAAACACACCGCAAAAGAAGATTACATCGGATAGATCTCCATGAAGATCATGGAGAACTTCGTATTGAAGATCGAAGAGAGAGAAGAAGCCATATAGTTACTAGCTATGGACCCGTAGGTCTATGGTGAACTACTCACGCATCATCGGAGAGGTCATAGTTTTGATGAAGAAGCCCTCCGTGTCTGAATCCCCCCTCCGGCAGGGCACCAGAACGTGCCCCCGATGGTATCTTGCGGAGACAGAAGCTTGCGCGGTGGAAAAGTGATTTCGATGATCTCCTCATTTTTTTGGGATTTTTAGGGAATATATAGGCGCAACCCCTAGGGCAGAAGGCGTCCAGGGGGCGCACAAGCCTGTGGGCCGCGGCCTACCCCCCTAGCTGCAGGGTGGGGCTTGTGGCGCCCCTGAGGCTCCCCTGCCTTGGCTCCGAAGCTTCTCGGTCTTCTTTCGTTACGAAAAAAATATTTTCGGGGATTTTCTTCCGTTTGGACTCCGTTTCAAAATCTCCTCTGAAAGGGGTCAAAAACATGGAAAAAACAGGAACTGGCACTTGGCACCAAGTCAATAAGTTAGTCCCAAAAAAAAATATAAAAGGCATGCAAAACATCCAAAGTTTGACAAGATAATAGCATGAAACCATAAAAAATTATAGATACGTTGGAGACGTATCAGGGCGCACCTCGCCAGCATCCCGTGCTGGCCCTGGCTTTCGAGGAGGGGGCTCGGCCCGCAGACACCGTCGTGAGGGGCGCGGCAGGCCCGGGCTCGGCACGAGGAATGATGCGCCACCTCGGCCGCCTCGATCGTGGAGCCATTCTGCCGACGCAGACCATGAGTTCATAGTGGAGATGAAGAGCCAACTTCGTACTTGGCTCTAGCTCCCGAGCTCCTTCGCTCGGGAGATGGTGGAGCGCTCCCTACTACCTCTTGAGCTTGCGTTGGTTTTCCCATGAAGAGGAAAGGGTGATGCAGCGAAGTAGATAAGTATTTCGCTCAATTTGTTGAGAACCAATGTATTAATCCAGTAGGAGGAACAAACAAGGCTCCAATAGTAGTACCTACACGAAGAATCAAACACTTGGACCCAACGCTATAAAGGGGTTGTCAATCCCTTCAGAGTTATTTTCAAGGATGAGATCTGATAGAGATAGATATAAAATATTGATAGATCTGAAAGTATAACTAAAGTAAATAAATTGCAGCAAAGTATTTTTGGTATTTTTGGTTTATAGATCTGAAAGTATAATATGGAAAATAGACCCCGGGGCCATAGGTTTCACTAGAGGCTTCTCTCATAAAGGAAAATAATACGGTGGGTGAACAAATTACCGTCGAACAATTGATAGAAAAGCAAATAATTATGAAGATATCCAAGGAAATTATTATGCATATAGGCATCACGTCCGTGTCAAGTAGACCGAAATGCTTGTGCATCTACTACTATTACTCCACACATCGATCGCCTCCTGCCTGCATCTAGAGTATTAAGTTCATGAAGAACAGAATAACGCATTAAGTAAGATGACATGATCTAGAGGGATAAACTCAAGCAATATAATGAAAACCCCATCTTTTAACCCTTGATGGAAAAAATACAATACATCGGATCTAGAGGGATAAACTCAAGCAATATAACTCAAGAAATAATGCTACCCCTACTGTCACTGAGTGAGGACACCGCAAGATTGAACCCCAAACTAAACACTTCTCCAATTGCAAGAATTACCAATCTAGTTGGCCAAACCAAACAAATAATTCGAAGAGACTTGCAAAGATATGAAATCATGCATATAAGAATTTAGAAGAGACTCAAATAATATTCATGGATAATCTGAACATAAACTCACAATTCATCGGATCTCAAGAAACACACCGCAAAAGAGTATTACATCGGATAGATCTCCATCAAGATCGTGAAGAACATGGTATTCAAGATCAAAGAGAGAGAAGAAGCCATTTTGATACTAGCTATGGACCCATAGGTCTATGGTGAACTACTCACACATCATTGGAGGGGCAATGGAGTTGATGTAGATGCCCTCCTTGATAAATTTCCTCTTCGGCAGATTACTAGAAAAGGCTCCCAGATTGAATCTCTCGGGACCAGAGGCTCCCGGCGGCATAAAAGTATTTTCGTTGCTCTTTTTGGCGATACGGGAATATTTTGGAATTTATAGGCCAAGAATTAGGGTTAGCAGACCTACAGGGGGCCCACAAGCCAAGGGGCGCGGCCACCCCCAGGGCGCGCCCTACAGGCTTTCGGCCTCCCGACAATTGCCTTGCCCCCTACTCCAAGTGTGTTGCGTGTCTTCTGGTCCAAGAAAATTCTTTTCGGAGATTTTATTCCGTTCGGATTTCGTTTCATATTCCTTATGTGCAATATTCAAAAACATGGGAAAAACAAAAACTGGCACTAGGCTCTAGATTAATAGTTAGTCCCAAAAATAGTATAAAAACATATTAATGCATATAAAACATCAAAAACAGATAATACAATAACATGGAACAATAAAAAATTATAGATATGTTGGAGATGTATCAAGCATCCCCAAGCTTAATGCCTTCTTGTCCTCGAGTAGGTAAATGATAAAAACAGAATTTTTGATGTGGAATGCTACCTAACATATTTGTCCATGTAATATTCTCTAATGTGGCATGAATATTCAGATCCATAAGACTCAAAACAAAAGTCCAATATTGACACAAAAACAATAATACTTCAAGCTTACTAATAAGGTAATTGCTTCCTTTCAAAATAACATGGTCTTAGAAAGTTATCCCTACAAAATCGTATGGTCTCGCTATGCTCCATCTTCACCACACAAAGTATCTAAATCATGCACAACCCCGGTGAAAATCAAGCAATTGTTTCACACTTTTTATGTTCTCAAACCTTTTCAACTCTCACGCAATACATGAGTGTGAGCCATGGATATAGCACTATAGGTGGAATAGAGTGTGGTGGAGGTTGCAAAAGAAAGAGGAGAAGATAGTGTCACATCAACTAGGCATATCAACGGGCTATGGAGATGCCCATCAATAGATATTAATGTGAGTGAGTAGGGATTTCCATGCAACAAATGCACTAGAGCTATAAGTGTATGAAAGCTCAAAAAGAAAACTAAGTGGTTGTACAATAGATGTAATTCCACTAGTTATATGAAAGTGACAAAATAGGAGACTCTCTATGAAGAACATGGTACTACTTTGAAGCACAAGTGTGGAAAAAGACAGTAGCATTGTCCATTCTCTCTTTCTCTCATTTTTTTCTTCTTTTTTTCATTTCCCCCTTTTTTGGTGGGCTTTTTTGGCCTCTTTTATTTTTTGTGGGCTTCGCTGGCCTCTTTTATTTTTTGTAAAGTCCGGAGACTCATCCCAACTTGTGAGGGAATCATAGCTTCCATCATCCTTTTCTCACACGGGACAATGCTCTTATAATGCAAGTCATCACACTTTTATTTACTTACAACTCAAAATATTACCACCCGATAACTAGAACAAAGTATGACTCTCTAAGCAATGCGTGTCATAAAAACGGGACGGTGGTGTTGCATGGCAATATATCTCGGAATGGCTATGAAAATGCCATAATAGGTAGGTATGGTGGGTGTTTTGAGGAAAATATATGGTGGCTGTTTTGAGGAAGGTGGGTTTAATGTACCTGTGAAAGTTGCGTCGTACTAGAGAGGCTAGCAAAGGTGGAAGGGTGAGAGTGCGTATAATCCATGAACTCGTCATTAGTCATAAATAACTCACATACTTATTGTAAAATACTATTAGTTAACAAAGCAAAGTATTATATGCATGCTCCTAGGGGAAGGGTTGGTAGGAGTTAACCATCGCACGATCCCGACCTCCGCACAAAGGTTGACAATCATTAAACAAGTCATGCTCCAACTTCGTCAAATAACGGTTCACCATACGTGTATGCTACGTGAATCACAAGCTTTAACACAAGTAATTTTTTATAATTCACAATTACTTACTAGCATGACTCTCATATCACCATCTTCAGATCTCAAAATTGTATGCAAGGAATCAAACTTCTCATCATCTTCAATGCACATAATATGAAAGTTTTTATTATATCCCTCTTGGATGCCTATTATATTAGGACTAATTTCATAACCTAAACCAATTACCATGCTCTTCAAATAACTCTCAAAATAATATAAGTGAAGTACGAGAGATTTAATAATTTCACAACACCGCCGTGCTCTAAAAGATATAAGTGAACTACTAGATCAACATTGCCTAGCTCAAAAGATATAAGTGAAGCATAAAGAGTATTCTAATAAATTCACAATTCAGTGTCTGTCTCTCTCTCAAAATATGTGTGCAGCAAGGATGATTGTGGAAAACTAAAAATTAAAGACTCATATCATACAAGACGCTCCAAGCAAAACACATATCATGTGGTGAATAAAAATATAGCCTCAAGTAAATTTGCCGATGGATTGAAGACGAAAGGGGGGATGCCTTCCGGGGCATCCCCAAGCTTAGGCTCTTTCGTATCCTTGAACATGGCTTGGGGTGCCTTGGGAATCCGCAAGCTTAGGCTCTTTCCATTCCTTATTCCATAGTCCATCAAATCTTTACCCAAAACATGAAAACTTCATAACACAAAACTCAACAGAAAACTCATGAGACCCGTTAGTATAAGAAAAATAAATCACCACTTAGGTACTGTTGTGAACTCATTTTTTATTTATATTGATGTAATATTTATTGTATTCTAACTTTTCCATGGTTCATACCCCCCGATACAACCCATAGATTCATCAAAATAAGCAAACAACACAAAGAAAAACAGAATCTGTCAAAAACAGAATAGTCTATAGCAATAAGTTTCCTTCGAATACTTATGTCACTCCAAAAATTCTGAAATATTAGAAAGATCTGGACAATTTGTAAGCCAATATTTTGTAAAGAATTCAGATGAAAATCAGGTTCCACTAAATTTATAAAATTCCTGGATTTAGAGCGAATGTTTCTGTTTTTCAGCAAAATCAAATTGCAAATACCATAGACCATCCCAAAGGTCTTACTTGGCTCCAACACTAATTAGAAGAAGAAAACACACTTATTACAGAGGTAATAATGTGTGCAGCATTCAAAAACGGAAACAAAAAGAAAAGAAAAACAAATAAAATTGGGTTGTCTCCCAACAAGCGCTATTGTTTAATGCCCCTAGCTATGCATAATGCAACAGATCTAGGTATTATTATCATTGGTATACAATACATAGATAGCTCTCATAATAGATTCATAAGGTAATATTATTTTATTTTTCGGAAAGTGCTCCATGCATTTCCTTAATGGAAATTGGAATCTAATATTACCTTCTTTCATGTCAATAATTGCACCAACCGTTCTAAGGAAGGGTCTACCAAGAATAATAGGACATGTAGGATTGCATTCTATATGAGGAACAAGGAAATCTACGGGCACATAATTCCTATTAGCAACAATAAGAACATCATTAATCCTTCCTGCAGGTTTTTTAATTGTAGAATCCGCTAGATGCAAATTTAGAGAACAATCATCAAATTCACGGAATCCTAATACATCGAATAAAGTATTTGGAATTGTGGAAACGCTATCAACCAAATCACACAAAGCATGGCACTCATAATCTTTAATTTTAATCTTAATGGTAGGTTCCCACTCATCATAAACTTTTCTAGGTATATAGACCTCCAGCTCAAGTTTCTCTTCAAAAGATATCATCATGGCATCCACAAGATGTTTAGTAAAGGCTTTCTTTTGACTATAAGCATGCAGAGAATTCAAAATGGATTGCAACAAGGAAACACAATCAATTAAAGAGAAAATATCATAATTAAAATCCTTGAAATCCAAACGAGTGGGCTCATTGCTATTTAAATTTTGACCTCTTCCATCCCACTTTTCTCAATCTTATCAGTAAGATCTATGAACTCCAAATCATTGGGATGCCTTTTAGATAAAGTTGACTCATCTTGTGTCCCATATTTTTCAGGATTTAAGCTAGGAAACAAAGATTCAATAGGTGTCACACCAATCACTTTTAGATCTTCATCAATATTATCACGAGAAAACACTTTTTCGAGCCATTCACCCTTAGCACGTATTCTATCGGTTCTTTCCTTACACTCATCAATATAAATTCTCATAGCTCTTAAAGACTCATTAATATCATGCTTGGGTGGAATAGATATAATTTTCAAAGAATCAATCTCAAGATAAATTCTATCAACGTTCCTAGCCAAATCATCAATCTTGAGCTATTTTTCTTCAATCATAGGATTGAAACCTTTTTGAGAGCTAATGAATTCTTTAATATTATTCTCAAGATCAGAGGGCATGTTATTACAATTTCCATAAGAATTTTTGTAGGAATTACCAAAATTATTAGAGGAATCTTCTATTTCTAAATAGTTAGAACCCAATACCTAATTTTGCTAGACATGCAAACATGCCACACAAGCAAGTCATGCATGTTAGTACAAGTTACACCTTGTGTATTTATTTATGCATGCATGCCGAATTGCCACATATATTTATTATTTTTCGTCCTATTTCGTATTGAAAGTATATGTGTTGAGCGATATCATATACTAATGTAGTGCAGCCTTCACATTTGACATTATTTGACTACAACTTAAAAAATATTTTGTATATGCTTCATATATGTAAATTATTTATGCATTTCCTTTAGCAAAGTTCCCGCTGCAATGCGCGGGGAATCATCTAGTTACTAGGAAACAACCTAGGATTAAAATTACCTCTATACGCGTTATTGCCAAAATTGTTCCTACCAACAAAATTCACATCCATAGATTCATTATTATTTCCAATCAAATAAGACAAAGGCATATCATTCGGATCAATAGGAGCACTCTTACTAGCAAACAATTTCATTAATTCGTCCAACTTTCCATTGAAAGTATTTATTTCTTCCATAGCATTCACATTTTTACTAGTAGGAGATCTCTCGATATGCCATTGAGAATAATTAGCCTTAATATTATATAGGAGTTTAGTAGCTTCTCCTAATGTGATTTCCATAAAGTTACCACCCGCGGATGCATCTAAAAGATTTCTAGAAGGAAAATTTAATCCCGCATAAAAAATTGTATAATCATCCATAAACTCAAACCTTGCGCAGGGAAATTCCTAATCATTAGATTCATCCTCTCCCAAGATTATGCAACATGCTCATGATCAAGTTTCTTAAAATTCATTATATCGTTGCTAAGGAAGATAATCTGAGCGGGTGGAAAGTACGCGGAAATAAAAGCATCTTTACATTTATTCCATTAATTAATACTATTTTTAGGTAAAGATGAAAACCAAGTTTTAGCACAATCTCGTAGGGAGAAAGGAAAAGGCTTCAATTTAACAATTTCATTATCCACATATTTCTTCTTTTGCATATCACACAACTCAACAAAAGTGTTTGACAGGATGCGACATCTTCACTAGGAAGGCCAAAAAATTGTTCTTTCATAACAAGATTGAGCAAAGGGGTATTAATTTCACAAGATTCTGCACTAGTGGCGGGAGCAATTGGAGTACTAATAAAATCATTATTATTAGTAGTGGAAAAAACACAGAACTTGGTATTCTCTTGAGGCATCGTGACAAAGCAAGCAATCTAGCACACAATCAAGCAAACAAAAAACACGAACGGAAAAAGGGCGAATAAAAAGGCAAATCTTTTTGGTATTTTTTAAAAATCTTTTTAGAAGTGGGGGAGAGGAAAACAAGAGGAAAATGACAAACGAAGTAAATGCAAGAGGTGAGTTTGTGATGGGTACTTGGTATGCGTGATCTTGCTATGTATCCTCCCCGGCAACGACGCCACAAATCCTTCTTGATACCTCTTGAGCTTGCTTGGTTTTCCCTTGAAGAGGAAAGGGTGATGCAGCAAAGTAGATAAGTATTTCCCTCAGTTTGTTGAGAACCAAGGTATCAATCCAGTAGGAACAAACAAGGGTCCAATAGTAGTACCTACACAAAGAATCAAGCACTTGCACCCAACGCTATAAAGGGGTTGTCAATCCCTTCAAAGTTATTTGCAAGGATGAGATCTGATAGATATAGATATAAAATATTGATAGATCTGAAAGTAAAACTAAAGTAAATAAAATACAGAAAACTATTTTTGGTTTATAGATCTGAAAGTATAATATGGAAAATAGACCCAGGGGCCATAGGTTTCACTAGAGGCTTCTCTCCTAAAGGAAAATAATACGGTGGGTGAATAAATTACTAACGAACAGTTGATAGAAAAGTAAATAATTATGAAGATATCCAAGGCAATGATTATGCATACATGCATCACGTCCGTGTCAAGTAGACCGAAATGATTCTACATCTACTACTATTACTCCACACATCAACCGACTCCTGCCTGCATCTAGAGTATTAAGTTCATGAAGAAAAGAGTAACGCATTAAGAGGGTGTTTGGTTGGGCTTCCAGCCAACTTCCGTCTACCGGCTTCTAAGCCAAAAGCTCCTATTTAGGGGCTTCGGGCTGCAGCTGTGGCTTTCGGCCTTGTCACAGCCGGAGCCGAAAGCCACAGCTGCAGCCGGAAGCCCCTAAATAGGAGCTTTTGGCTTTTAAGCTGGAAGCCGGAAGCTGGCTGGAAGCCCAACCAAACACCCCCTAAGTAAGAAGACATGATGTAGAGGGATAAACTCAAGCAATATGATGAAAATCCCATCTTTTTACCCTTGATGGAAACAATACAATTCGTGCCTCGCTACCCCTAGCGTCTCTGGGTGAGAACACCGCAAGATTGAACCCAAAACTAAGCACTTCTCCCATTGCAATAATTACCAATCTAGTTGGCCAAACCAAACAAATAATTCGAAGAGACTTGCAAAGATAAGAAATCATGCATATAAGAATTCAGAAGAGACTCAAATAATATTCATGGATAATCTGAACATAAACTCACAATTCATCGGATATCGACAAACACACCGCAAAAGAGTATTACATCGGATAGATCTCCATGAAGATCATGAAGAACATGGTATTGAAGATCAAAGAGAGAGGATAAGCCATCTAGATACTAGCTATGGACCCGTAGGTCTGTGGTGAACTACTCACACATCATCGGAGGGGCAATGGAGTTGATGTAGATGCCCTCCGTGATCAATTCCCTCTCCGGGAAATTACCGGAAAAGGCTCCTAGATTGGATCTCTCGGGAACAGAGGCTCTCGGCAAAGTAAAAGTATTTTCGTTGCTCTTTTTGGCGATACGGAAATATTTGGGAATGTATAGGCCAAGAATTAGGGTTAGGAGACCTGCAGGGGGACCACAAAGCCGGGGGGCGCGGCCACCCCCGAGTGAGCGCCCTGAAGGCTTGTGGCCTCCCGGCAATTGCCTTACTCCCTACTCCAAGTCTATTGCATGTCTTCTGGTGCAAGAAAAATATTTCCCGAGATTTTATTCCATTTGGACTCCGTTTAATATTGCTAATCTGCAATATTCAAAAACGTGGAAAAACAGAAACTGACACTAGGCTCTAGATTAATAGGTTAGTCCAAAAAAAATATAAAACAGCATATTAATTCATATAAAACATCCAAAACAGATAATCATGGAACAACCAAAAATTATAGATACGTTGGAGACATATCACGCCCCCTTGTCTTGTGGCGACAAGGAGACGACTACTGCAATGTGCCCTCTTGGGTGGTGACAGAATTCGCCCCCGCAGCTTCATGTACCCGACGCGGGGGTGGAAATCATTTGCCATTGCCCGCGGCTTGAAGGAGGTCCACATCCTCTACTTAAAGTTCTACGGGGCCACCACACTCTTTGCGAAGATCTTCGGGAGGGCCCGCGACCGCCTGGACTGTTGTATGGAGAGCGGCAACAAAGGCTGCAGTTCCTCCAACAACGAAGGCGACAACAACACCTCATCTGGGAGCTACGTACACGGCGTCTCCTGAGACACCCGCGTCAAAGAGGAGGGCTCGTACTAGGCGGTGGTAGTGTCAGGGTCGGAAGCATGGAGGCTGTTGGGGAATGTTACATGGGAAAATAAAAAATTCCTACGCACACGAAGACCTATGATCGTGATGATCATCTACGAGAGGGAGATCGGATCCACATACCCTTGTAGATCGCTAAGCTAGAAGCGTTAATAAATGCGTTTGATGTAGTGGAACGTCTTCGCAATCCAAATCGCTGTCGTCCCACGATCCGTCCCGATCTAGCGCCGAACGGACGGCACCTCCGCATTCACATCACGTACAACTCGACAAAGATCTCCGCCTTCTTGATCCAGCAAGAGGGGGCGGAGAGTTAGATGAGTTCTCCGGCAGCACGACAATGTGATGGCGATGGTGGTGGAGCTAGTCTATCAGGGCTTCGCTTAAGCACCGCTGAAAACTAGACTAGAGGAGAAACAGATCTAGAGAGAGGGCAGCACGTGGCTAATTATTGTGTCTCAAAAACCCACGAAACATCTAGTATATATAGGAGGGGAGGAGATGAGACAGCCTTGGCCCCTCCTCCAAGGAGAGGGGTCGGCCGAACCAAAGGACTCCTCCTTTCCCTTCCTTTTAAAAGTTCTTTGCCTTTCATCTCTTCTCCTAGCAGCATGGGCCTTTGAGAGAGTCTTTGGCCAGTACGCCAAGGGCTGGTCCACCTCTTCTCACAATCCATAAGGCTCTTGGGTCGTCACAACCATCCCGGTGGTCCGCCGGCACCCTCCCGGCACTCCCGGTACACTACCGATGAGCCCGAAACTTTTCCAGTGACCAAAACAGGACTTCCTATATATCAATCTTTACCTCCGTAGCATTCCGGAGCTCCTTGTGACGTCTAGGATCTCATCCGGGACTCTGAACAACCTTCGGTCACCAACACCTATAACTCAACTATATCGAAATGTCATTGAACCTTAAGTGTGCAGACCCTGCGGGTTCAAGAACTATGCACACATGACCGAGACACTCTCCGCTTATTATCCGATAGTGGGACCAGGACGTCCATATTGGATCCTACGTAGTCTACGAAGATCTTAGTGGTTGAACCTGTATGTCAAGGATTCACACAATCTCGTATAACATTCCCTTTGTCCTTCGGTATGTTACTTTCCTGAGATTCGATCATCGGTATCGACATACCTATTTCAATCTCGTTACCGGCAAGTCTCTTTACTCATTCCGTAATACAAGATCTAGTGGGTAACTCTTTAGTCACAGTGCTTGCAAGGCTTGTTTTTTTATGTTGTATTACCAATTGGGCCCCGAGATACCTCTTCGTCACATGGAGTGACAAATCCCAGTCTTGATCCATGCTAACTCAACGGACACCTTTAGATATACCTGTAGAGCACCTTTATAGTCACCCAGTAATGTTGCGACGTTTGATACACACAAGGTATTCCTCCGGTGTCAGTGACTTACATGATCTCATGGTCATAGGAATGTATACTTGACATGCAGAAAACAATAGCAACAAAATGACACGATCATATGTTACGTTTATAGTTTGGGTCTTGTCCATCACATCATTCTCCTAATGATGTGATCCCCTCATCAGGTGACAACACTTGTCTATGGCTAGGAAACCTTAACCATCCTTGATCAACGAGCTAGTCAACTAGAGGCTCACTAGGGACATTGTTTTGTCTATACATACACATATGCATTTATGTTTCCATTCAATACAATGGTAGCATGGATAATAAACGATTATCTTGAAACAGGAAATATAATAATAACTATTTTGTTATTGCCTCTAGGGCATATTTCCAACAGTCTCCCACTTGCACTAGAGTCAATAATCTAGCTTCACATCCCTATGTCATTTACAATGTAATAAATCTAACACCCATACAGTTCTGGTGTTGATCATGCTTTGCTCGTGGAAGAGGGTTAGTCAGCGGATCTGCAACATTCATATCCATGTGCACTTTGAAAATATTTATGTGCTCCTCCACGATGTAATCTCGGATGGCATTGAAGCGTCGCTTTATGTGTCTGGTCCTCTTGTGAAACCTTGATTCCTTGGCTAGAGCAATGGCACCAGTGTTGTCACAGAACAGATTGATTGGGTCCAGTGCACTTTGCACTACTCCAAGATCTGACATCAACTGCTTCATCCAGACACCCTCCTTAGCCGCCTCTGAGGCAGCTATGTACTCCGCTTCGCATGTAGAATCAGCTACGACACTTTGCTTGGAACTCCACCAGCTTACCACACCCACGTTAAGAATAAATATGTATCCGGTTTGTGACTTAGAGTCATCTAGATCAGTGTTGAAGCTTGCATCAACGTAACCCTTCACGACGAGCTCTTCGTCACCTCCATAAACGAGAAACATTTTCTTAGTCCTTTTCAGGTACTTCGGAATATTCTTGACCGTCGCCCAGTGCTCCACTCCTGGATCACTTTGAAACCTGCCTGCCATACTTATGGCAAGGTTGACATCCGGTCTTGTGCACAACATTGCATAGATGATAGACCCTACGGCTGAAGCATAGGGGACGACACTCATCTTTTCTCTATCTTCTAGAGTTAATAGGCATTGAGTCTTACTCAACTTTATACCTTGTAACACAGGCAAGAACCCCTTCTTGGATTGTTCCATTTTGAACTTCTTCAAAACTTTGTCAAGGTATGTGCTTTGTGAAAGTGCTATAAGGCGCCTTGACCTATCTCTATAGATCTTTATGCCTAATATGTAAGCAGCTTCACCCAACTCCTTCATTGAAAAACTTTTATTCAAGTAATCCTTTACGCTTTCCAAAAATTCTACATTGTTTCCAATCAGCAATATGTCATCCACATATAATATTAGAAACTTTATAGAGCTCACTAGCACAATTGTTGCATCACGAGACTTGCCATAATACATTCCCTGCCATGCCTTTGGGCAGTATTTCCAAGTCCAATGCATACAATCTATGCTTCCTAGCATGCCAAGCCAACCTCTTCTATCATTAGATGCCGTCAAATTTTTTGCGTCCTCCTCGTTCGGTGCCCGAAGATATTCAGGACCAAAGATACGGATGATCACTTTCGCCAACCTACGCACTGAATCAGTTGTACTATCTTCACCAACGCGAAGGGTACTCATCGGCATAGTCACTCGGAATGTCGTATGCAATTACCCGCATAGCTGCCGAGATTTTTTGATATGCACTAAATCCCTTCAAGCCCACGGCATTTCTTCTTTTAGTAAAATACCGACAACTGGCCTCGCAAGCTTGAACAATTTTCACAAAGAAGGATCGGCGCATATGGTTCCTTCTCCGGAAGAGGTGCGGCGGATATGTTGGATTGCCCGTGAGTTAGTCTTGCGTCAACATCTCGTTTCCGAGATGGCGATTTCGAGGAATGCAAAGACGGCCGACGGTCGCCGCCTCTTTTGGTTCTCGTCTTCGTGCTCCTTAACGACAAGGGTCAACATCCGAGTCATCCGAATCGGATGAACCGTCGAGCAAAAACTTCACACACGGGCTCAATTCCATCTCCGGCGGTGGCTCTCTGGCCGCGGTGGATTGGCAGATCCGGGGAGCCGGTGCAGCGGCTCGGTAGAAGAGGGCAGGGGCGCCCCCACGGCGCGATTCCGCCAGTAGATTTGGTCGGAATCGCCGACGACGGACGGGCGGAACCAATGTCGGGCAGCGACAGAAGGGGGTGAGGAAAGAGCGCGGGTTGAACTGTCCCTCCGGCCAACCGTTTTCCTAGGGGGGAGACGGAAACCTATGTCTTCGCGGATCGGGGTGGAGATTTGGCCGCACCCCTCAAAAAGATTTACGGATCGAACGCGTTTGCGGAGTCTGGTTGGACAGTATTTTACGCGTCGACCTGTATTTTAATGGTTAATTTGCGGGTCACGGCTTTATACGAGGTCTGCTAGATATGCTCTAGGTTAGCTACTTCATATATTATACTAAGAGCATCTCTAGCAAACCCTGTATAATTACGACCTGCAAACGCGTTTTACAGTTCGACGAAGTGGGGTTTTGCATGACGAAATGTTGCGCTGCAGAACAGAACCCATATAATCAAACTGCATAATTTGAAAAAAAAACATTCGCGGGCGAGATTGGAACCACAGTCATTAAGAGCTTTACATAGAACATGATCATACAAACTACATTCAGACTGTGCCACTTACTAGAGGGGCCAGAGGTAAAGCAAACCTACTGGAGCTCATCGGAGCTCACGAGAGCTACTAGCTATCCTACCGCACTATGCAAAATTGAGCTCACCGGAGTCGAGCTCGTGCAGTAGTAGATGCGCTGTGCGCTCAGTCGTCGTCCTCGTCGGAGGAGAGCTCGACGTAGATGCGCTTCTACGCAGTCGCTTCGTGGCGCCACTCCTCCACCTTGTGGCCGAAGGCGAGGGCCGACACGACACCCTCCTCGTAGAGTACGGTGTCGATCTCCTCTTCCCTCCGTCGGCGCTGCTGGTCCTCTTCTGCCTCTCGTGCACTCCGCGGCACCAGCACGGGCAAAAGGCTATTCGCCTCCGCCGGTGGGAGGAAATACTCCGGTCCGACGACAGCCCCGGCACGTC
Organism: Hordeum vulgare subsp. vulgare; assembly: GCF_904849725.1. Lineage (NCBI taxonomy): Eukaryota > Viridiplantae > Streptophyta > Magnoliopsida > Poales > Poaceae > Hordeum > Hordeum vulgare. The sequence continues at coordinate 136,636,497 of NC_058521.1, forward strand.
GCTCCGGCACCTCCTCGGCCTCCGGTTCCATCTTCACCGACGGGAGCTCTTCGAGCTCCCTCTTCACCGGGGGGAGGGAGGTGCACGAACGCGAGCTCGACGCCTCGAAGGAGCTACCGGAGAAGAGACGGCCGCGCGCGCCGTTGTACTCCTCTGTATCGGACGGAGGAGCGTCGGCGGCGGTGTCCGGCCCCACTGTGTGAACCGGCGGGCGGCGCGCTTACGAGCGGCGTCGGATCTGACGCAACGAGCCCTCACGGGTCGTCGTTCCTACGGCTACCGGAGTTGGCCATCAAGGACGGTGGAATGGAGCGGCTACGCGGCGGACTCGGAGGCGCGCGGCGGCGGTACGAGGCGTCGTCGGTGAGGGGGGGACTTGTCGCGGCGGCGGAGGGATAGGGTTTCGACCCGCATCCACCGGTCGAACCCGTAGATATAGCGGTCGAGCGCTCGCGTTTACGGGCCACCGTAAAAGTATTACGGGTCGGGCTATGTTCAGAGTATCTGCTCTTGCAGGAAAAACAGCCCAAACCCTTATATTCGCTGGAATTTTACAGTTTCAATGATTATACGGGGTGTGCTAGAGATGCTCTAATTACCAATCGCACTTTGCCTCCATCAGTTTTTGTGCATCAACATTTCCTTCTCCATACGAATGAGTCGGAGAGTGAGGGAATAGCTTCATAGTTTTAGTGCATTCTTTGTCGTTGGCACTTTTATAGGCAAAAATGTACAGTACTACTATAGTTTATTCTTTACTATAATTGATGGGGTGGCATTATGTTCTCTGACGTTTATGTCAGGGAATCTCTAATGATCGTGTTGAATTACTGTAGTTTTGAAAGGTGATGACAAATTCTTTGATCTATCTTCCTTTTCTTGACAACATGAACCAAAAGTCATGAGAATGTACTCCCTTTGTTCTTAAATATAATATTCTTTGAAAAAAATAATAAAAAGCTACATACGAAGCAAAATAAATGAATCTATACACTAAAATATGTCTATATACATTCATATATTGTTTTCTAATGAAATCTTTTATAAGACTTATATTTAAAAATGGAGGAAGTAAATTTTAACGCACGTATTTTCAAAACGGCGGGACTTATACAATTTTTCCATTTTGTGTTCAAACTCTTAAGAAAATTGCTCATATCTAGAATGAATGGGAAAAAAATATTCATGTGATTACACGCATGTGCACGATTACTAGTATGGTTAGGAGTTAACAAAGCAGACAATTAAAGTCCGTGGTTACTCTTCACTACCATGAGCAACATAGTAGGTTAAGAGACTCGAAAAATTCTCCACACTGGTACATGCAAAATACGAGTTCAGTCACTCTCCTCCTCCCACTAGAAAATGTAGCCGATCAAAGCTTGCTGGTGGCGGCAAATACGAGTTCAGTCACTCTCCTCCTCCCACTAGAAAATGTAGCCGATCAAAGCTTGCTGGTGGCGGCAAATACGAGTTCAGTCACTCTCCTCCTCCCACTAGAAAATGTAGCCGATCAAAGCTTGCTGGTAGCGGCAGGACTCCCTTTGGCACGATGGCTTCGGGATCTAGCAGTCCAACTCTGCATGACATCGCCCCGGCAGCGAGGTGGCCTAGGTAATTGGCGAGAGAATTTTTTATTTGGCCCGTTTTTAAATTTTGTTTCCTTTCTTGGCCCTATTTTTTTTTTCATTTTAACACTTAACTTTTATTTTGTTCCTTTCATGACACTTCCGTCAATTTTGTCCACGAACACCGTAAAAGCTCGTTTTTGCCCCTGCTTTAGCTCACTAATAAAAGAATCCCATCCCCACATGAGGCAGCAGAGGGTCATGGCGGGACGGCCGCGGAAAACCGTGCGGCATCGGCGTCGAGCGGGTATGGAGGGGCGATGGAGGATGGCTACGGCCCTGCAGTATTCGTTGCCTCGTGCGGCCATGGCTGGGCGGTGGAAGTGGGTCGTGCCTTCTCGGCGTCGACACCCATGGCGGTGCGGTGGAGGAGGAAAGGTGAGGCTGTACATAACACACTAGAGGAGGAGGCAAAATTGACAAATTTAACCCATAAGCGAAAATATTTCATAAACTGAACTACGTTTGAAATTTTTTTATCCAACTGATCCTTTTGTGTCGCGCCTGACAGTCAGGCGCCACACTACTCGGTGTGATGTCTTTGTCTTATATGCTACACGGTATAGTGTGACGCATATGTCTTACGTTACACACTAGATCTCAAACCTCACACAACATAGTGTCGTGCGCCTAACAGTGTAGGGTGGCGTCTAAAACAAAGGTGTTATAAAAAAGAATCAACTGAATGAACGGACAATTCATTTTATGAATTAATTTTATTTTTGGGTCAATTTTTTCTAGTTTGCGAGAGGAGGGCAAGGCACAGCTGCGGAGGGGTCAGGACACGGTGATTCGACTGCCGCGGCTGCAGGGTCAAGCAACAGTCCGACTGGATGCTTCGCCTCTAAACAAAGTACGTCACACTAAAGCAGTGAAGCTCATTTACTGCGCGGCTGCACGGGTACGATCCCAGCACTAGCGAGGACCCAGCCAAGGGGAGCTTGCGCTGGGTACTTCCGGCAATGCCACGACTGCTTTGTGGCGCAGAACGACAACAATATCTACCTGTTCCTCGGCGCCCGCCAGATACGCAACAACACACCGACTGCAGGGTCGAAAACTGATCAGCGCTTGTTGCAGCCTCTCTTTTTTTGTTTAAACTACACACTACTCTTAATCTGTCTCTTTTTGGCAGGCTTCATAAATGGTAAAACAAATGCAATGGAATTATAAATTAAGTGCTAAAGCTAAAAAAAAAATTGAGGTTACATATAGCTTTTTGAAAGCAAATGTCTGTGTTAATTATTCAGCTGATGGACACATTATTTGGCCAGATTTTTCAAATAAAATTTGAAGATGTGATATATGAACTTGAATAGGATTTATTTCAAATATGTTATGTGGTGTTAAAATAGCAGATTTGGTTTTATTTGGTCATGTAGTCAAAGACAAAACATATCACATTACCGTTGCTTTTGACTTGTAAATATTTTTGGTCACATAATACACTAGGGATAAAATGATATTTTCATGTTAGACTTAACAACATTATGTGTCAAAACTGACGGAAGTGTCATGGAGGGAACAATGAAAATTGAGTGTCAAAAAAGAAAGAAATTATTTTTAGGGCAGAAAAGGAAAGCAAATTTTAAGAAAGGGTAAAATAAAGAATTCTCTCGTAATTGGCAGCCACTCCTTCCACGCGCAGTGGCTTCAAGGCGGCACGACTCAACGCTCGACACATCCGCGTGGATAGCGACAACATCGTCTCGCTTCACTGTTGATGTTACTTCGACTCCCCTCGGCGTTCCTTCACGTGTGCCCTGCAGTGTCTCCCTGGTTCTCGCTTGTTGCAGGGCGCTCAAGACTTAGGAATTGTGACCTCCTAAACATCAGTGGACGCGTCTGGTCCGTGATTGAACGTGTCCGTTATGAGTCTTTATATTTTCGTCCGATCAATTGTATTTTTTTCTCATACGTCCGGTCATTTGCATGTGATTATAGAGAAAAAAAGAAAGAGGAAAAAGAATGAATAAGGACAAAGAAAATGTGGTCTGGGTGGGGTCGCATCCTATGTAACAGGTTGACCGGGCGTGCCCGAACGCGTCTGCGAGCCCTCATATCATCCTCACATTTGACATAGGTATGAGGGGTGTCGGTCGGTCTAGGCGTTTGGAAAGAAAGTGAAGGGTTCAGTTGGATCATTTTTTTTACTCAACACTCACCGAAGCGGCGTTTCAGACATTTCAATAGGATATATGGGTTCGGTTGTAGATGCTCTCATGCTGCTCACCCATAGAACACGGGCAACACATGCCTGGTTGTTGCGGCCTCGTTGGTTATCGAAAAAGGCTTTCGCCCCGCTCTATAGATAATGCAAACCACCACAGCCACAAGGTTTAATACAAGACCAAATCTAAGCACACTCACCCAAGGTAGCACAACACAAAATACGAAAGGGTTCTACTTAGGGCACGACTCTACAAAGCCCTATAAATAAAAAACAATGGCGGACACACCGCAAAGCGAAGAAGCTAATTCGTCACAGGTGGTGGCGGAGGGAACGACAACGCCAAGCTCAGAGCCATCACCCGGAGATCAGGAGTGAATGAGTTGATGGCGTCCTGATCCTCGTGGCGGCTAACCGACCGCCAAAGCTGCAAGTAACCACACATTTTGAACAATGCGTCACTCACAGATCAAAGAGGGACACATTGAATCAAAAGCTTATTTCGAACCATCCAAAGCGTCCAAGCGAGGACCCCGATAACCAACAACCTAATGTGGAGCCTCGGAGGGGGAGAGGCCTGGATCTCGTTGCAGAGGTCAGGGAAGTTGGTGTTACACCAACGACTACTAATGGCCTCACGGAGGCAGGACCAGAGGAACTCGGCGGACACACATGAGAAGAAAATGTGATTAAAGTTTTCAAATGTCCCACATTGGAGGCGTATCCCATCGACCAGGACATTCCGCTTAAGCACCTCCACGCCGGAAGGAACCCGGCCGTTGATCCATTGCCATAGGAAGATCCTGATCTTCACAGGGAGCCTGATCGATCGGATCAGCTTAAAGGGCTACGGGGAGGAGTTGTAGTGATGGCTCGGTATAGCGACTTTGTGGAGAAATCGCCCGATGGCTCTAATGCCAGTAGGTGCGATCGGCAATTTGGTCTACTGCTACGACAACAAAAGACCTTCCCCGACAACTCGCTAGGAATCCTTCTGCTGCTAGCTACGCATACTGGGACTTCCTTGGCAAACATGCAAAGGATTCTTCAAAGTGCGTTATATCGACTAGAAGGGGGGTGAATAGGAGATTTTTAGAATTTCATCACTGAGGAAATTCCTTTTGAGGAAATTCCTCACTGATGACTAACTTACAGCGGAAACAGTTAAGGATCAGTTGTGCAATCGTTCACTATAGCAGTATTACAGAGTGAAGATTATGAAAACAGATTGCACAGTAAGCAGGCACGCAGAATACAGATGATGATTTACTCAAGTGAAGAATTTGGGGTTGAGGAAATTCAGAGAAAGCCTTCAGCAAATTCTTCAAACATTCACAGTGAAATTCATCAACACATAATACAGAGAATGTAAAGAGTTGAGGAATTAGAACCCGATTCTTGGTGAAGACTGTTGTTGATGACCCAGTTCCAACTGCTGTGATAGTTGTACATCTGGTTTGGAGCGGCTTGGTATTTAAACCAAAGGACACCCAGTCCCGGGACACACAGTCCCTACCGTATTCTCCTTGAGCTGAGGACACACAATCCTCGCCCAACACTCGTGGTAAGTCTTCAGGGCAGACTTCCAAACCCTCACAAACTCGGTTACCCGGCGATCCACAATTGACTGCTGGATTGCTCTAGACCATGACGCCTAACCGTCTGGAGGATGCACAGTTCTCAACGGTAAAAGGCTTCAGTCCCACACAGGAACAACTTCTTCAGTGATGCTCAATCACTAGATTTGGTTTGTGGTTTCGGTGGGTGGTGTATTTCCTCACTGATGATTTACTCTCGAAAGCTCTGAGGAATTGGGTTGCTCTTATGACAAGTGTCAGTTTCTAGCGGAGCAGCCAACCAGCTAGTGGTTGTGGGGGGCGGCTATTTATAGCCTGGGAGCATCCCGACATGATTTGACATTAATGCCCTTAAATAATATGACCGTTGGAGTGGATAAGATCAGTGACTTGGCATGGCTTATCGAAACGGTCGGGACTCTCAACTGTGAGAGTCCTCATGTCACTCATATTCCTCACTTGAGGCTTTTGGTAGGATTTGGCTTGGGTTGAGCATCATGAGGAAATCCATTCCATAGTGTTACTTTGACCCCCTTTAACAGTACGGTGTTCCTATTCATCAAATGCGAAGAAAATAAAACAGAAAGCGAAAATCTTCACGCTTCAATTTCTTCAGAACGATTTTCTTTAGAACCACCGATCTTCTCAATATCAATATCTTCATGAGGAATATCAATTTCATCGCAATTTCTTCGCGATTCATTTTTTCAGCTTCAGACCAATTTCTTCAACTGAAGACATATATTTTTAGGGGTCGATATTCTTCAAATATCTCAAACTCCTCAATGACTTATAGATCCTGTGTACACTTATAAACACATTAGATACTTAACCTATAAGTCTTCAAACCACCAAAATCACTAAGGGGCACTAGATGCACTTACAATCTCCCCCTTTTTGGTGGTTGATGACAATTAGGTTAAGTCTTCAACAGGGAATAAAAATGTGAAGTGTAAATAATCAATTGAGGAATTTGAAGACAAGATTCACAGAGACTCCCCCTGAAGATGTGCATACCTTGCGGATTTTGCTTTTATAGCATATGCACATTGATGATTTATATCATGGAGATCTCCCCCTGAATCTTCTAAATCATGCATACATATAATATATCATATGAAGAAAATGAAGATGCATGATGGCAAATGGTATCTGACGAATTTCAGCATGCGTGCATTAAAACTTGAGGAATAAGCATGCGAAGAAAAACGTTCAAAAGCGTCAGAGTACCATCGGGCTTAAGTTACAACTCATTACATAAACACTTCAGAAGAGCCAAGAGTTTGTAACTTAAATATAGTTCATAAGCCCCAAAAATAAATCCCGTTTGAAGACTAACTCTCAAGTTTCTCCCCCTTTGTCATCAATGGACAAAAAGGGACAAACTGAGGACTAACGCCCGTGAAGACTTCATGGCTTGGCAGTTGATGAAGATCCTCAGCGCTTCTTTGGTGTAGTCTTCTTCCTTGGGCCAGTCGCGGTGTCAAGTTGTTCCTCATCAGATTCGGCGGTGCGGAAGGACGAGAAGGAGCTGTCTTCAAGATCTGGCACTGGAATGGGCCTGAACTTCTTCTTGCGAGGCCACGGCCAGTCAAAGTCCTGCTCAAAGTTCAATTCTTCAAGCTCAGTCTGGGTCTTCAGATGTGCAAGGGTAGCCCAAGTGCGATCAAAAACCTCATGCAGATAGTGATGATTAAGCTTCACACTGTTCTGTGTCTCAGTGAGGGTTTTCACAATGGCACCAAACTGACGTTTGACCCATTTGTGGTTGTGATCCACCTTCTGATGAAGACTGAGAAGAAGCTCTCGAGTGGTTAGCACGCGAGGAGGAACTGGGCTTGGCGGACGAGTCTCAGTGTCGTCCCATGAGGAATATGCATCGGGCTCTTTAAATTGACCATCAAGAGGCCTGCTTCCTTCATCAATTACAGACTTTCCTTTTCCCTGAATAGGCTCGAAAGTCTTCTTGTTGACTCGGATAGGAGGCATATAACCAACATGGTTCTGGAAATCTGCATGAAAGTTGATGCCTGTCCTTGTCTTGAGGAATCTCATGATCCATGGTGCATAGATTTTGTGATCATAGGGGCACATTGCATTGTCAGCCAAAGTCCTCAAGAAGAAATCATGGATATTCATGGGTATACCGTGAATGATGTTGAAGAGGATATTCTTCATGAGGCCGACGACATCTTCGTCATCATCATGGCCTTTGATTGGCGCGAGCACACTGCAGAGAATGCGGTAGACAGACCGGGGTGTGTACTTTAGCTCATGGACGAGGAATGTGGTTCTTGAGGGTTTTCCTGCAGCCAAAGGCTTCATGAGGACTTCCATCATTCCATTTGGCAGCTCACGCTCACCATAAAGCTTCACTGCCCCTTCTGAAGGAATTGGTACGGGCAGTTCTCTGAGGAGTTCAGATGCTGGAGCCTTGTAGTGAGTATTTTGGGTCATCCAGTCGAACACCCAAGTGTTGATGTCATCAGCATTGCCCGAGATGTGCAGAGTTGAATAGAACTGAAGAATTAGCTCACTATTCCAATCTGATATGTCGGAGCACATAGGGAGCAAACTTGCATCATGTAATACACTGAGGACTGGTTCCATGCAGGGAATTTCTTCAAGGTCAGCATGAGGAATGTGCATGTGCTGGAATATCTTGTTGCAGCCACAGAGCACAGAAGCATAGTAGTTCATTTGCGTCCTTGTCCAAAACTTCAGATGCCTCATTTGAGGCTTGTCATAAGGATTCTCTCCGATGAAATACATACGTTCCTCAAAGAAATTCTCTTTCTGAAACTTGGGCCTCTTCGAGAATGGCAGGCGCTGAACTGGATTGAGATTGTGCTGAGGAATGGGAGGGGAAACAACCATGGCAGATTCTGGGTTGAGGACAATGAATTCATTATCAGGGGCGGGAACATTTTCTTCAGCAGTTTCCTCATGATGAGGAATTTCTTGTTCTAGCTGAGCATCAGGTTGAGGAATTTCTTCATCCTTCTCAGCTTGAGGAGTTTGATCATCCTGTTCAGTGGGAGGAGCCTGCTCAGACTGGACATTTTCTTCAGCTTGATTTTCATCAGCTGACTTTGTGGCAGAAGCAGATTCATTAGCTGCTGCAGGGGAGGCTTCAGTAGTCTCTTTCTGAGGAATATGAGGTTGAGGACTGTCATCAATCTGTATTTCCTCATCAGTATGCTCCTCAGAGGCAGCATCCTTCATTTCCTCATCTGCCCTCGTAGTGTGGTCACCAACGATGACCATTTCAAATGATGGTGCAACATTGAGAGGCACCGGGTCCAGTGGGGCAGATTCTTCAGTTTCCTTGAGGCGTTTTGCCTCAATCTTTTCTTCTGCTGAGGAAGCTTTTCTCTTCTTCGCTTCCTTCTCAGCAGCCCTTGTCTTTTTCGCGTCTGATGCAGACGGGATTAACCTCTTCACCTTTGAAGTTTTTGGTGAAGGTGATTTCTCAACAGATTCTTCAGCTGGCAGTGAGGAACCAGCTGGAACAGAGTCATCAGCCTGCTTTGGTGAAGCAGCTGGATCGGTAGCAGTTTCATCAGGAGCAGTCTCAGTGATGATTTCTTCAATGGCCGGCTCATCAGCACGGCGCTCTTGGTGTTGTTCCTCAGCTTGAGGAATTTCCTCCTCAACAGGAGATGCATCTTTTGGCTGTTCAACCAGGGGCTGAGGAGTTGGTGCTGGTGGGGGGTGACGTCTGTTGTAGTCATCAACATCACTAGTGGCTAGCTGATGAAATTGCTTTTGATGCTTGTGCGATCTGACAGTTTCTCACACTTGTCAGTCAAGACTTGCAGCTCTGCCTGGGTGGACACCAATGCTTCAGGCGTCAGCTTGAGAACATTTTGCCTGAGGAATTTCTCCTTTCTGGCCTTTGCAATTTTTGCCTGCTTGGCCTTCTGTTCCTTCCACTTGGCTTCGTTTATGAAAGTAGCCACCATGTGGCTGACACCAGGAGGAAGTTTCAAATCATCAATGGGTGTGTTTGGGTCTTCATACCACACATTGATGAAATCGAGGAGGACCTTGGGGTCCATCGCCAGAGGAATAGCACTGCCTGATGCTTGTGCTACCCTTTCTTGTTTGTTCCTAATGATGGCTTCCAGAGTTTCATCATCATATTCTTCACTTCCCTCTGATGCAGACGGGACTGTGATGATTTTTCTTGGGCTGGGCAGAGGTGCAGGTTCAGTAGTAGCCAAAGTCTTCACATGGGGTGTTGAAGACTTTTTCTCTGAGCTAGTTGCAGCTGGGAGTGAGGAGCTAGAGCTGGCAGTCGTAGTCTTCACGACTTTCTTCTGTACTGGCTTTGGAGGTGGAGCTGAGGACTTTGGTGTAGATGAGATTGGTGCTGAGGGTTTTGGCGCTGATGGTTTTGGTGTGGACGGTTTTGGAACCGAGGGTTTTGGAGCTGAGGGTTTGGTGACTGAAGCCTGTGCAAACTTTTCTTGGGGTTTTGAAGCTTTTGCCTTTGCTGGCACAGACTTTGGTTGAGGAATCTTGGAGCCTGAGGTTTCTGCTGCTGAGGAATGAGCAGCAGCTGAAGATTCATGAAATTTCTTCACTGCTGTTTCCGCTTGCTTCTTGAGCTTGGATAGATGCCTTTCTTTTTCCTCCGGGTAGTCATCAAGTGTCATAAGACTTGAGGGATGAGCAACTTGATGATCCTCAAGCGGGGCCCTTCTGCCAGGAGGCTTCAAGGCGAATTTCTTCGCATACTTTGGAGTCACAAACCTGTACTCCTTCCACTCCTTTGCCCATCCGCGTTCAATTTTCTGCAGCCTAATCTTCCTTTTAGGCATAGTCTCAGGTTCATCAACAGGCGTGCAGTAGTCCAGGTATATGTCATCAGGAATGTCCACAGCTGTGTTCTGCTCCAGTTTCTTTCCTCCCCTCTGTTTCCTTTCTTCCTCCATTTTCTTCAGACGAGGAACTATCTGAGGATTTTGAACTCTTGAGGATTCTGATGAGCCTTGAAGAGTTTCTTCCAGAAACGCTGCAAATGAGTTAATGTGATGCGAACCGAGAGATTCATCAGCTGACATGTGTGTACCTGTGAACAGAGTATAGTTGCGAGGAATTTGGAGAGGTCATATGCGTTCTCAGATTAAAAAAAATGAAAGTTTGACAGTTTGAGGAATATAACCAGTGGTTGAGGAATTTGCTTAAGCATTCTGTTCTTGGGTTCCAGAGTTGTACAGATCCGAAAATTCGCACAATTGAGGAATCTCGTGAAGATCTTAGATGCTTAGCTAGTTCATCAATGATTATGGTGATGGATAGTGTTTGAGGAATCATGTGCGCATCGTATCTTGAAGAAAAACAGATTTCACAAGGGAGAGGTAAAATTTTAGATCTAATCTGTTGTAAAAATGGGATATAATTACCCTGGAAGGTGCGAACGAAGAACAGAAAAAGGTGGTATTGGAGAGGTTCTTCGGTCAAGTGTCCAATGCACCCTAACTTGGCAGCAGAGGACGTCTACGGCGGCGGCGGACGTAGATGTTCCGTCTCCGGCGTGATCCTGGCGGCGAGAAGGTTGAGGCAGTGAAGCTCTTCCTTGCCGGCGTCAAGACTTCCAGCGGTGGCGCTAGGGTTCGGTGTGCTGTGGCAGGAGAGCGATGAGGCGAAGAAGATGATACCGAGGGGGTTAAGGACATATTTATAGCCCGAAAGTTACTGTTTGGCGCGAAAGTTTTGGACCGAATAGCCCTTGCCTCTACGTCTCCGGAGGACTCGTGTAGCTCCCGTACGATGCGGTGGAGATAGTGGAGATCGTGGCTATCCAATCGTGGGAAGTGGGGGTTCAGTTACTGTTCCTTTGAAGAAAACAATTTTTCAAAGATTTGAGGATTTTCGTTACAAAATCATCAGCTGACAAGGATGCAGTGAGGATTTGGAACAAAGTTTCAAGTAGAACGCATATGAAGAATTGAATAGACTGGATAAGTATAGCATAGAGGGAAGATCGGGTCCGATCACATTCACTTAGCAGAAACATCAACTTGAAGAAATAGCAATAAGTGAATGCTGTTGAGGACTAGAAATCTCAGTCTACCTAGGCAAATGAAAGTCATCAAGTGTTTTTGAAGATTTTGCAATAGATCATCACAATGAAGAACAACTGTTTTGAAGAAAGACGCATTGTGAGGAATTTGATCATTTGAAGAAAATCAACTTGAGGAATTTCACATTGGGCGGTGGCGTTGCCCACCATATAAGAAAGTTGATTACAGACGCCGCGTACAATTGTCGTAGGGCCCTGAGAATCAATTTCTTCGTTAATTTCTTCACATTCAGAGTGACTTTCTTCATCGGTTGAAGAAAATCGTTTCATCATGTGTTGCACATCTAAGTCATCAACTTTGCATAAGTGTTAGGATGTGTGCATGTTTTTACAAAACATTTGAAGACTCTAAGATATTTAGCTCACACCGCAACTTGCAAAACCTTTTCTCATCCAAGGGCTTAGTGAAGATATCAGCCAGTTGATCATCAGTCTTCACATGGTCGATGAGGATATTGCCCTTGAGGACATGGTCCCGAAGAAAATGATGACGAATCTGGATGTGCTTGGTCTTCGAGTGCTGTACTGGGTTATAGGAAATCTTGGTAGCACTCTCATTGTCATAGTAGAGAGTCACATTCTTCATGTTGATGCCGTAGTCCTTGAGGGTTTGCTTCATCCATAGTAATTGAGCACAGCAAGAACCAGCAGCAATGTACTCAGCTTCGGCAGTGGAGAGTGATACGCAGTTCTGCTTCTTTGAGGACCAGCAAACAAGTGATCTTCCGAGGAAATGGCATGTGCCAGATGTTGACTTGCGATCCACACGGTCACCAGCATAGTCTGAATCAGAATACCCTACCAGATGAAGATTGGAGCCCTTGGGATACCATAATCCTAGTGTTGGTGTGTGAGCTAAGTATCGAAGAATATGTTTCACAACCTTATGGTGTGATTCCTTCGGTTTTGCTTGAAAACGTGCACACATGCAAACACTAAGCATTATGTCTGGCCTAGATGCACATAGATACAATAAAGAGCCAATCATAGAACGGTATACCTGCTGATCGAAATCTTTACCATTTTCATCAGTGCCGAGGTGACCGTTGGTAGGCATTGGAGTCTTGGCACCTTTGCATTCATGCATGTCGAATTTCCTCAGAACATCCTTGAGGTATTTCTCCTGTGATATGAAGATTCCATTGTTTTGTTGACGAATTTGAAGACCTAAGAAGAATTTCAGCTCCCCCATCATAGAGATCTGATATTCTTCACTCATCATATAGGCAAATTCATCACTGTATCTTTTGTCAGTACAACCAAATATGATATCATCAACATAAATTTGACATACAAACAGTTCATTATCATAAGATTTTGTGAAAAGAGTTGGATCGAGTGAACCAGGTTTGAAGCCTTTCTTCATGAGGAATTCCTTCAATGTATCATACCATGCCCGAGGGGCTTGCTTGAGGCCATACAGAGCCTTTTTGAGTCTGAAGACTTTGTCTGGATTCTTTGGATCCTCAAAACCTGGGGGCTGAGCAACATATACTTCTTCCTCAAGCTTACCATTGAGGAATGCACTTTGCACATCCATTTGATATAAGATAATGTTGTGATGATTAGCATAAGCAAGTAGAATTCGACTAGCTTCAAGTCTAGCAACAGGTGCAAAAGTTTCATCGAAATCTATTCCTTCAACCTGGGTGTAGCCTTGGGCTACAAGTCGTGCCTTGTTCCTCACCACTTGACCGTCCTCATCTTGCTTGTTTTGGAAAATCCACTTGGTGCCGATGATGTTATGCTTGCGAGGATCGGGTCGTTTGACGAGCTCCCATACGTCATTCAGCTTGAATTGAAGAAGTTCGTCTTGCATGGCTTGGATCCACTCCGGTTCCAGAAAAGCCTCAGCCACTTTTGAGGGTTCTGTGATAGATACAAAAGAGAAATGCCCACAAAAGTTAACTAAGTGTGAAGCTTTTGAGCGAGTGAGAGGACCTGGCGCGTTGATGTCGTTGAGGATTTTGTCAAGTTCTACTTCATTTGCAATCCTCGGATGAGCTGGTTGAGGATTTTGTCTGGGCTGAGGAAGTGGTGTTGTTGCAATTTCCTCAGGAACATCTTCTTGTCTTCCATCAGCGATGGGGATTGTTTCTTCACCAATTTCCTCAGTGGGAACAATGTCTTCAGTAGGTTTAAGCTTTATTGCTTCCTCAGGAGACAGCTTATCTGGATCAGAAGGCAATTGCTCTCTTTGCGAGCCATTAGTTTCATCGAACCGCACATCTACAGTCTCAACAACTTTGTTGTGATAGTTGTTGAAGACTCTGTAGGTGTGCGAGTCCTTTCCGTAACCGAGCATAAAACCTTCATGTGCCTTAGGTGCAAATTTTGAGCTATGATGAGGATCTCTAATCCAGCATTTTGCACCGAAGACTTTGAAATAACTTACATTAGGTTTCTTGTCAGTGAGGAGTTCATATGAGGTTTTCTTGAGGAATTTGTGAAGATATACCCTGTTGATGATATGACATGCAGTGTTGATTGCTTCAGGCCAGAATCGACGAGGAGTCTGATATTCTTCAAGCATAGTTCTTGCCATTTCAACCAGAGTCCTGTTCTTTCTTTCGACGACACCATTCTGCTGAGGAGTATAAGGAGCAGACAATTCGTGAGTAATACCAAGTTCATCAAGATAATCATCAAGACCAGTGTTTTTGAACTCGGTTCCATTATCACTCCTAATATGTTTGATCTTGATGCCGAAGTTCGTCGAGGCCCTTGAAGAAAATCATTTGAAGATTTCCTGCACTTCGGTTTTATACACTATGATATGCACCCAGGTGTATCTGGAATAATCATCAACTATGACAAAGCCATATAGAGATGCTGCATTGGTTAGTGTTGCATAGTGAGTAGGTCCAAACAAATCCATATGAAGCAATTCAAATGGACGGGTAGTGGTCATGATGGTTTTGGAGGGATGCTTGGATCTGGTCATTTTCCCAGATTCACAAGCACCGCAGAGATGATCCTTGAGGAATTTGACAGATTCGATGCCAATGACATGCTTCTTCCTTGCAAGTGTGTGCAAATTCCTCATGCCTGCATGACCTAGTCTTCTGTGCCATAGCCATCCTTCTGAGGTTTTTGCTAGTAAGCAAGTGGCTGGTTGAGGACCTGTAGAGAAGTCAACAATGTACAAATCCCCTCTTCTTACACCTTCGAAGACTTTGGATCTGTCAGATTCCATGATGACTACACATCTATATCTACCAAAGATAACAATCATATCAAGATCACAAAGCATCGAGACTGACATGAGGTTAAAACCAAGGGATTCAACAAGCATCACTTTGTCCATATGCCTATCCTTGGAAATAGCTACTTTGCCAAGTCCCAATACCTTGCTTTTACCTTTATCAACATATGTGATTTGCTTCAGAGGTGATGGAGTTAGTGGCATATTCATCAGTAGGCTTTTATCACCAGTCATGTGATGTGTGCAGCCACTATCGAGAACCCACTCAGTATTTTTGGGTTTGTCATTCTGCAGATGAATTAGTACACCTTACCATCTCATATGCTTCAGGTTTGAAGAATATGATACTAATTTCATCATAACAGAAATGTAAGGACGTGTGAAATATTTCTATTTCATCGGTCATTAGCTTGCGTCCTATGAAGCATTTCTTCAGGTCTCCAGCAAATTTTTCAGATGATGATTTTCATCTGGAGACCTGACCTGCAGAAGTGATTAGTTTGATTTCCTCACCACCCACATATGAAGGGGTGGCAAAGCGTTCATCATCGTGCGAGCACCATATGAGAAAGGTGGCATTCAAGCTAATGCACTTCTCTTAACAGTAGGGGGGTTAAAGTACTCATATGAGTATGCAGAGAACTGGTTTGAGGATTTATGAACATAATGATTTGAAGAATAGCGCTCATAATCATATTCCTTGTAGTTTCCCTGCATGTTAGACGCATAAGCACGGGTATGAGCATAGTTTTGACCAGTTGAGGATTTTGATCCTCTTGAAGACTTTGGTCCTCCTGAGGAATTTGATCTGGGGTTCAGCTTCTTCAGAGGTGATGTCATGAGGACATTCACTTGAAGATTTTCAAGACAACTTTTGGGAACCCAGATTTTCCTCAGAGGAGGGCCATTCCTGCAGTTAGTTCCAACATATCGAGCAAATACTTCACCAGATTGATTTTTGAACAGTTTATAGTTGGAATCAAATGACTCATCAGAGGAATAGGATAATTCACATGAGAAGCCAGTTAGATTAGATGGATCAAAAGGAGGCCCAGTAGCAGCAACCCATGAGGTTTTGGGATACTGCTCAGGTTTCCAATAAGATCCATCAGCATTCAGTTTCCTCTCAAAGGCAATTCCTTCTTTCCTCGGGTTCCTGTTCAAGATCTGCTTTTTGAGTACATCACAAAGGATTTGATGTCCTTTGAGGCTTTCGTACATGCCTGTCAAGTACAATTCTTTCAACCCTGCATTTTCATCAGTGACATTTGTGTTTTCCTCAAGTGAGGAAATAGACACAACAGGTGCAGTTGAAGAATTTGTAGCTGTGGTAGCATTTGAAGATTCTGGTGAAGAATTAGCAGTTTCACGATCAATGCATTTAAGACATGGAGGAATAAATTCAACTTGACTAGCGCTGATCTGTTGAGCTAGTAATGAATCATTTTCAGTACGAAGATCATCATAAGACATCCTCAGCTTCTCAAGATCAAGCTTCCTTTGAAGAAATTCGTAGGAAAGCTTCTCATGATTAGTGAGGAGTGTATCATAACGATCCTGAAGAATATCAAATCTAGACTGAAGATTTTTCAAGTCATCAGCGAGGATTTGATTAAGATTCATTTCATCATTCAATAGATCATCACTTTTGTCTAGCAGTTTTTGAAGCTTTTCCAGAGCAGTTTGTTGTTTAGTGGCAATGATGGCAAGTTTACTGTAACTGGGTTTTTTGTAATCATCATGTTCATAGTCACTTGAATCAGATGAGGAGGCATTATGTGATACCTTTGAACCTTTTGCCATGAAGCAATAGGTTGGAGCGAAGTCATCAGCATAGTCATCAGTATGGATGGTGCACTCATTTTCTTCATGATTGAAGATTGACTTGCTGACGAAATTGGTTGCTAGTGCAAGACTAGCCTGTTCGGATTCTGAATCTTCTTCAGAGCCTTCTTCATCATCACATTCTTCTGATTCTGCCTCGGAATCCATTTCCTTGCCAATAAGTGCCCGAGCCTTTCTGAAGCTAGTCTTCTTGTGTGAGGAGGACTTTGAAGATGAGGATTTTGAAGATTTCTTTTTCTTCTTTGAGTCATCAGAACTGTCATCCTTGTATTTCTTCTTCTTTGATTCCTTTCCCCAGCGAGGACAATCAGCAATGTAATGACCTGATTTCTTGCACTTGTGACAGGTCCGTCTCTTGTAGTCCTCAGATGCAGATTCTAATTTCCTCATGTCTCTTCTTGATGATTTACCGAACTGGCCTCGTCGTGTAAATCTCTGGAATTTCCTCACAAGCATTGCAAGTTCCTGACCAAATTCTTCAGGGTCACAACTGCTGTCATCTGTGTCTTCTTCTTCAGATGAGGAAATTGCTTTTGCCTTCAGTGCACGTGGTCTGGAATAGCTTTGTCCATATAGATCTCTCTTTTCTTCTAGCTGGAATTCATGAGTATTTAGCCTTTCGAGGATATCAGCAGGATCTAGCATCTTGTAGTCTGGTCTTTCTTGAATCATCAGGACTAAAGTGTCAAATGAAGAATCCAAAGATCTCAGCAGTTTCTTCACAACTTCGTGATCAGTGATGTCTCGAGCTCCCAGTGCTTGCAGTTCATTTGATATGTCAGTGAGGCGATCAAAGGTGTCTTGACAGCTTTCGTTGTCATGTCACTTGAAGCGATTGAAGAGATTGCGAAGAATATCAACACGAGAGTCGCGTTGGGTTGATACTCCTTCATTTACCTTGCACAGTCTCTCCCAGATCAGTGTTGCAGAGCCTAAGGCACTTACTCTTCCAAACTAGCCAGGGCTCAGATGACCACAGATGATGTTCTTCGCTTGAGAATCGAGTTGCTTGAATTTCTTCACATCAGCTGCAGTGACACTAGCAGAAATGATGGGGACACCATTTTCCACAATATACCAAAGATCACTGTCTATAGCTTGTAGATGCATTTGCATTTTGTTCTTCCAGAAGGGAAAGTTCTTTCCCTCGTAGGTAGGACATGCTGCAGTCACCTTAAACATGCCTGCAGTCGACATAACTAAAACTCCAGGTGGTTAAACCAAAATCACACAGAACAAGGGAGTACCTTGCTCTGATACCAATTGAAAGTGCGTTATATCGACTAGAGCTGGGTGAATAGGAGATTTTTAGAATTTCATCACTGAGGAAATTCCTTTTGAGGAAATTCCTCACTGATGACTAACTTACAGCGGAAACAGTTAAGGATTAGTTGTGCAATCGTTCACTATAGCAGTATTACAGAGTGAAGATTATGAAAACAGATTCCACAGTAAGCAGACACGCAGAATACAGATGATGATTTACTCAAGTGAAGAATTTGGGGTTGAGAAAATTTAGAGAAAGTCTTCAGCAAATTCTTCAAACAGTCACAGTGAAAGTCATCAACACATAATACAGAGAATGTAAAGAGTTGAGGAATTAGAACCCGATTCTTGGTGAAGACTGTTGTTGATGACCCAGTTCCAACTGCTGTGACAGTTGTACATCTGGTTTGGAGCGGCTTGGTATTTAAACCAAAGGACACCTAGTCCCGGGACACACAGTCCCTACCGTATTCTCCTTGAGCTAAGGACACACAGTCCTCGCCCAACACTCGTGGTATGTCTTCAGGGCAGACTTCCAAACCCTCACAAACTCGGTCACCCGGCGATCCACAATTGACTGCTGGATTGCTCTAAACCATGACGCCTAACCGTCTGGAGGATGCACAGTCCTCAAAGGTAAAAGGCTTCAGTCCCACACAGGAACAACTTCTTCAGTGATGCTCAATCATTAGATTTGGTTTGTGGTTTCGGTGGGTGGTGTATTTCCTCACTGATGATTTACTCTCGAAAGCTCTGAGGAATTGGGTTGCTCTTATGACAAGTGTTAGTTTCTAGCGGAGCAGCCAACCAGCTAGTGGTTGTGGGGGCGGCTATTTATAGCCTGGGAGCATCCCGACATGATTTGACATTAATGCCCTTAAATAATATGACCGTTGGAGTGGATAAGATCAGTGACTTGGCATGGCTTATCGAAACGGTCGGGACTCTCAACTGTGAGAGTCCTCATGTCACTCATATTCCTCACTTGAGGCTTTTGGTAGGATTTGGCTTGGGTTGAGCATCATGAGGAATGGAGGTTGAGCATCATGAGGAAATCCATTCCATAGTGTTACTTTGACCCCCTTTAACAGTACGGTGTTCCTATTCATCAAATGCGAAGAAAATAAAACAGAAAGCGAAAATCTTCACGCTTCAATTTCTTCAGAACGATTTTCTTTAGGAACCACCGATCTTCTCAATATCAATATCTTCATGAGGAATATCAATTTCATCGCAATTTCTTCGCGATTCATTTCTTCAGCTTCAGACCAATTTCTTCAACTGAAGACATATATTTTTAGGGGTCGATATTCTTCAAATATCTCAAACTCCTCAATGACTTATAGATCCTGTGTACACTTATAAACACATTAGATACTTAACCTATAAGTCTTCAAACCACCAAAATCACTAAGGGGCACTAGATGCACTTACAATTCTCCCGCGGCCTTGGAGCCTTGCGTTGGTGTTCCCTTGAAGAGGAAAGGGTGATGTAGCACTGCGGGAGTAAGTATTTCTCTCAGTTTGAGAACCAAGGTATCGATCCAGTAGGAGGATCACGTCAAGTCACAAGTACCTGCACAAACACAAAGAGCTTGCACCCAACGCTATGAAGGGGTTGTCAATCCCTTATAGATTGTTTGCAAAGTGAGAATTGAAAGCAAAAAGGAAACAAAGCAAAGTAAAAGTGAAAGTAGAGACGATAGTTGTGAATAGACCCGGGGGCCGTAGTGTTCACTAGTGGCTTCTCTCATGAAAGCAAGTAGATGGTGGGTGAACGAATTACTGTCGAGCAATTGATTGAACCGAGTAAAGTCATGACGTTATCTATGGCAATGATCATATCTATAGGCATCACGTCCAAAACAAGTAGAGTGATACTTTGTGTATCTACTACTATTACGACCGCTTTCCAGCATGCGTCTAGTGTATTGAGTTCATAAGAACAGAGTAACGCCTTAAGCAAGATGACATGATGTAGATGGACAATCTGAAATCTATGATGAAAGCCCATCTTGTTACCCTGATGGCAACAACATGATGTGTGCCTTGCTGCCCCTTCTGTCACTGGGAAAGGTCACCGCACGGTATGAACCCAAAACCAAGCACTTCTCCCATTGCAAGAATCATAGATCTAGTTGGCCAAACAAAGCCCAAGACTCGGAGAGACTTACAAGGATATCAAATCATGCATATAAGAAATCAGCAAAGACTCAAATATAATTCATAGATAATCTGATCACAAATCCACAATTCATCGGATCTCGACAAACACACCGCCAAAGAGGATTACATCGGATAGATCTCCATGAAGATCATGGAGAACTTTGTATTGAAGATCCAAGAGAGAGAAGAAGCCATCTAGCTACTAACTACGGACCCGTAGGTCTGAAGTAGACTACTCACGAGTCATTGGAGAGGCGATGATGTTGATGTAGAAGCCCTCGAGCTCCAAAGTCCCCTTCCAGCAGGGAACCGGGAAGGGTCTCTAGATGAGATCTCGCGGAAACGGAAGCTTGCGGCGGCGGAAAAGTGGTTTCGTGGACGCCTTGATTTTTCTGGGATTTTAGGGAATTTATAGGCCAAACAGCTAGGGCAGGGGAGCGCCAGGGAGGCCACAAGCCTGGTCGCTGCTGGCCCCCCTGGCCGCGCCATCAGGGCTTGTGGGCTCCCTATGGGCCCCCTGCCTTGGCCCTCAAGTCCCCCGATCTTCTTCTGTTCTGGGAATAATTATTTCGGGGATTTTATTCCGTTTGCACTCCGTTCCAAAATTAGATCTGAGAAGAGTCAAAAACACAGAAAAAAACAGGAACTGGCACTTGGCACTGAATTAATAAGTTAGTCCCAAAAAAGATATAAAAGGTATATAAAACATCCAAAGTTGACAAGATAACAACATGAAACCATCAAAAATTATAGATACGTTTGAGACGTATCAAGCATCCCCAAGCTTAACTCCTGCTCGTCCTCGAGTAGGGAAGTGATAAAGAATGAATTTTTGATGCTTTCATGCTACCTAGCATAGATGTCCTTTGTAACTCCTCTTATGTGACGTGAATGTTCAGATCCATTAGATTCAAAACAATAGTTTGCTATTGACGTGGAGACAATAATACTTCAAGCAAACTAGCAAGGTAATCATGAACTTTCAAAATAACAAGGCCAAAAGAAAGTTATCCCTACAAAATCATATAGTCTGGCTATCCTTGCACAACGAATTTAAATCATGCACAATCTCGGTATTGGCCAAGTAATTGTTTTCACAACTATACTTTCTCAAAAAATTTCAACTATCACGCAATACATGAGCGTGAGCCATGGTTTTAGCACTATAAGTGGAATGGAGTGTGGTGGAGGTTGCAAGGTAAACAAGGAGAAGATGGTCACATGGACTAGGCATATCAACGAGCTATGGAGATGCTCATCAATAGATATCAACGTGAATGAGTAGGGATTTCCATACAAATGATGCACTAGAGCTAAGAGTATGTGAAAGCTCTTAAAGAAAACTAGTGGGTGTGCATCCAACTTGCTTGCTCACGAAGACCTAAGGGAATTTTGAGGAAGCCTATCATTGGAATATACAAGCAAAGTTATATAATGAAAATTTCCTACTAGCTATATGGTGGTGACAAAACGAGAGACTCTCAATCATGAAGATCACGGTGTTTAATAAGCACAAGTGTGGAAAGATAGTAGCGCTGTCCCTTCTCTCTTTTTTTTTCTTTTTTTCTTTTTTGTGGTGGGCTCTTTGGCCTCTTTTTATATATATATATTTTTATATTTGTGGGCATCTTTGGCCTCTTTTATTGACTCACATGGGACAATGCTCCATCAATGATGATCATCACACTTACAATTCAAAACTTAGAGCAATGATGACTCTATATGACCTGCCTTCGGTAGTGTACCGTGACAATGATCTAGCATGGCGTAGACATCAATGGAAACATCATGCTAGCTATCTTATGATCATGAAATGGCAATGTAGAAGTGGTGGCACATGTCATGATGGTAGTTGCATGGCAATATATCTCGGAATGGCTTTCAAAAAGCCATAGTAGGTAAGTATGGTGGCTGTTTTGAGGGAGGATAATGTTGGGTTTTATGCACGGCGAAAGTTGCACGACACTAAAGAAGATAGTGATGGTGGAAGGTGAAAGTGCATCTAAACCATGGACTCAACATTAGTCATGAAGAACTCATATACTTTTTGCAAAAGTTTTAGTAGTAATAGAAACAAAGCATTCAACGCATACTCCTAGGGGAAGGATTGGTAGGTATAAACCATCGCGCGATCCCGACCGCCACACAAAGGATGACAATCAATAAACTAATCATGCTCAGACTTCATCACATAGCGGTTTACCATACATCCATGCTACGGGAATCACTAACTTCAACACAAGTATTTCTAGATCCACAACACCTTACTAATATAACTTCAATATTTCCACAACCACAACTCAAAACTAATTGAGATGAATCAAACTTCTCTAACTACTCAATGCACATGAAGGTGGAAGTTTTCATATCCCTTTGGATAACTACCCCTTTTGAGACTACTTTTATAGCATAAGACAAGTACCAAGCCATGCACCGCTGTGCTCTGAAAGATATAAGTGAAGCACATAGAGAAAAAATCAACTAGCTCTAAAGATATAAGTGAAGCACATGTGAGCTGAATTGCCTAATCAAAGGATATAAGTGAAGCTCGACAAAATAACGGTGAGTGCATGTCTCTCTCTCTAGGTGTGCAGAAAGGAATATTGTGACACAACAAAAATAAAAGACTCCTACGATACAAGATGGTCCAAGCAAAACACATAACATGTGGTGAATGAAAATATAGCCCCAAGTAACGTTACCGATGGATTGAAGACGAAAGAGGGGATGCCTTCCCGGGGCATCCCCAAGCTTAGGCTTTTACGGCATCCTTGAATCAACTTGGGGTGCCTTGGGTATCCCCAAGCTTGAGCTCTTGCCACTCTTTATCTCTTTGTCCATAAGAACTTCACCCAAAACTTGAAAACTTCACAACACGAAACTTAAATAGAAACTCGTGATAACATTAGTATAACAAAGCAAACCACCACTTCCTTAGGTACTGTAGCAAACTTAAATTATACTTATGTTGATGTTGGGTTACTATATTTTCAATCTTCCCTGGCTAATACCCCCCGATACTATCCATAGTTTCATCAAAATAAGCAACCAACTCAACAAAAACATAATCTGTTAAGAGCAGACCAGTCTGTAGCAATATGTATACTTCGTATACTTCTGGTACTTCAAAAATTCTGAAAACTTCTAACACTCTGAAGAATTTGAGTAGCAGTCAGAAGCAAAAAGAATCAACTCAAAATCTCTTACAAAAAAAATAAAAATTCTTTTCGTGAGCAGAAAGTTTTTGTCTTTTCCAGCATGACCAAACGATCATCCCCAAGACTAATCATAACGGTTTTGCTTGGCACAAACGCAATAAGAAACACAAAAAACACAATCATAACAGAATTATTAAAGTGTCGAAAACACAAAACAGAAAGTAAAAGGATAGATTCGTTGGGTTGCCTCCCAACAAGCACTAGTGTTTAACGCCCTTAGCTAGGCATAAGGTGATGGAATCACGTATAGTCATCTTTGATGCTCAAACCATAAGTAGTGTGATCATTTATCATCTTAAGTTCTTCATCTTTATTGGATGACTCACCACTAGCTTTAGGAACAAAAACAAACTTGACGGTCTTTTTGATAGTGAGATTTGGAGTATTTTGCACAACGGCAAAAGCGGAACCCACGTTGGTTATGACATCTTCTAGTTTGCCAATTCTAGAGGAATCATTAACTATAGGTTCCTTCTCCCTTAAATTTTTCAAAACCATTCCCACTTTGGATCCGTACTGAGTAATTTGATTGTGGATCTTTCTATCCAATTCCTCAATAAGTTCAATTGTGGCAATTTTGTTTTCAATGGCGTCAAGCCTTTGCATCACGTGTTCCAAGGTCAAGGTAGTTCCATTAACCATGAGCGGGGGTGAGCCTTACAAATTCATGATAGCTCCATAGGAGTCAACAGTATGGCTCCCCAAAAAATTCCCGCCTACGATGGTATCAAGAATATACCTATTCCAAGGAGAGATTCCAACATAAAACTGCGAAGAAGAACGATAGTGGATTGCTTACGACTAGATCTACTTTGAGCATTGCAAATCCTGTATCAATCGTCCTTTAAAGTTTTTTCCTCATTCTGCTTGAAATTGAGAACTTCGTCCTCAGGGGTATCGTTTGGAGTGGTGGGTCTAGCCATCGATGGACTATCCCAGACACAAACGAGCAGGAAGTAAGCGAGTGAAACGGGCAAAAGAGAACGACAAAAAGGCAAATGAAAACGGCAAAGGAGAAAGACAAATGAAAACGGCAAATGTGAAGTGGGGGAGAGGAAAACGAGAGGCAACTGGCAAAAAAGGTAAATGCAAGAGATGAGTTTGTGACACCTACTTGGATAGATCTTGACTTGATCTCTCCTCCCCGGCAACGGCGCGAGAAATCCTTCTGCTACGGCAACAAAAGACCTTCCCCGACAACGGCGCTACAAATCCTTCTGCTGCTGGCTACGCCTACAAGGACTTCCTTGGCAAATACACAAAGGATTCTCTCGCGGCCTTGGAGCCTTGCGTTGGTGTTCCCTTCAAGAGGAAAGGGTGATGTAGCACTGCGGGAGTAAGTATTTCCCTCAATTTGAGAACCAAGGTATCGATCCAGTAGGAGGATCGCGTCAAGTCACAAGTACCTGCACAAACACAAAGAGCTTGCACCCAACGCTATGAAGGGGTTGTCAATCCCTTATAGATTGTTTGCAAAGTGAGAGCTGAAAGCCAAAAAGGAAACAAAGCAAAGTAAAAGTGAAAGTGGAGACGATAGTTGTGAATAGACCCGGGGGCCATAGTGTTCACTAGTGGCTTCTCTCATGAAAGCAAGTAGACGGTGGGTGAACGAATTACTGTCGACCAATTGATAGAACCGCACAAAGTCATGACGTTATCTATGGTAATGACCATATCTATAGGCATCACATCCAAAACAAGTAGACCGATACTTTCTGCATCTACTACTATTACTCCACACGTCGACCGCTATCCAGCACGCATCTACTGTATTGAGTTCATAAGAACAGAGTAACACCTTAAGCAAGATGACACACTACAAGGATTTTGGTCTATTGCCACGAAATCGTTCGTCGCAATACATGACGATTTGTGGCGATAAGTACCTATTGCCACAAAATGACATTCGTTGGTAGCTGTTGCGACTGGACGCATGGTAATAGGTTATTGCCACAAAAAATCAATCGTGGCAATAAAGTGATCTATTGCAACATCCATTGCAGGAAGTTGCCACATGTTCCCCCGTCGCAATACTCACATGATGCCACAATTTGATTTGTGGAGATAGCTTTAATGCAACATGCCACAAATCGCCGCGCCTGATAGTTCGTGGTGATAGACATTTGTGGCAAGAACCTATAACAACGACGATCATTTCATGGAGCATACTCTTTCGTGGCAATAGTAAATTGTGGCAACAAACTATTGCAACAATCCTTATTTTCGTGGTATTAGGAATTTTTCCACGAACCACGACACTTGTGGCATTAACGTATCCCAACAAATATTTCATTCGTCGTAACAGGAAATTGCAACAAAATCATGTTGGTGGTGATAAAAAGGTATCGCAGCGGATGAAATGTTTGCAGCGAGAAACTATTGCGCCAATTTACACATTTCGTGGTGATACTCTATTTCAACAAAACTTAGTTTGGTGGCACCAAATAGTTATCGCAACGTCAACATGTCTATAGCGAGAAGCTACCGTGACAATGTAAACTTTTCGTGGTGATACTCTATTTCAACAAAACTTGCTTTTGTCGCGCCACACAGTTATTGCATTATGGGGAAAAATTGTGGTGCCAAAGCTATTGCCACAATATAAAGTGCTCTATTGCAACACTATAATTTTCGTTGTGCAAACATGTGGCAACCAAAAGGGGGTCGTGGTAATAGCCTATTGCAACCATAAAAAAAATGGCATTCAATTACACTATTCAAAACCATACATATAATAGATTCATAAAACTCATAATTCTCATAGAAAACCATCAAATGAAACTGGCCCAGTCATAGACTAAATTGTGCGTGGTCTCGAGTCTAGTCCAGGTAGTTTTTTGGATCCTCCGTCATCTCGAGTCCAGTCCAGCTAGTTATTTGGATCCTGCAATCAAGAAATCAAAAAAAACATCCAGTTAATGAGCCTAGTATAACATACCTCAAAAATCATATCGATGGTAGTGCAATAATCCAAAAAACTCTTTTACACAGACCTAGTCCTAATAAGAAAGGACACATCATTTTGATGAGATATTTTCTGGGACTCAGTATGTGACTGCTAATATTTACTTTCCAAAGATCTGTGAAATTAAAATGAATATAAGGAAGTGGTCGAAGTGTGGGAATGAAATTATTGAAGCTATGTCAGATTCTATGAGTGCAAAATTTGACAAGTACTGGTCTGATATCCAAGGCCTCATGAGTATTGCTACACTCCTTAATCCACGGTTTAAGATTGATATGCTGCATGTGTGCTTTGAAATGCTCCTTGGTGACGAGTCCATTATTGATGCTGAGAGTAAAGTTTGGGAAAAAAGCTGGGCTAATAGTCTTCACACAAATATTTTTGGGCTTGTTGTCCCAGCTAACATGGCCAGCTATGTTATTCTTTTCTTTCCTAGTATTGGAATTCCAATCGGAACCAGCTGCACGTAAATCCCTTCGGAAAACAAACCCTTTTAAAAAAAACTGCAACGTCCCTTGTCCCCCTAAATTTTTTTTAGCATCCCTAGTTTATAGTTTACACGTGTGCTTCTCCTATACACAAACCTGATTGCAAATTTTCATTGTACAAACAAACGCGACAGACGTGCATGTCCAAAAGAATATATGCATGCACCCATACATATCAGGACCATCATGCGGGCTTTAAAAGGTAATTTTTCAAGTAGGTATCCTAATTAATATCCATCGTTAAAATATCTATGGCTTTCATTGTTCAATCTTCACCGTTCCTTTTCTATTGTCTTAATAATATAATAGATAGATAACGTTGTAGGTGAAAATGAAGAGAAAGCAAAGTTGTGACTTACAATTTCTTTAAACATTCGAGAATTTCTTGTTGAAGCATGTATGAGCGCATTTGAAGAAATAACAGTTGGCCTTGCACCTGCAGCCTTATTAGGACTAGGTCTGTGTAAAAGAGTTTTTTGGAAGTTTGGATTACTATTTTCTTTGTCAATCCTGTTCGTAAACACCTGTAAATAGAAGTGCACTTTTAACAATGCAAGTAACCAACATAAATCTTAAGAGGTTTGAAGCATATGCATGTAATCACCTGTTGGGTTCCCATCTGTTTGCTGAATTCTACAAACTTTGCCATCATGTTTTTTTCAAATTTCAATCTTGATGTTTGCTCCGCTTCCAAAAATCTTTCTCTTTCAGCAAACTCTTCTTTTAACTTCCCCTCAAGTTGTTCTCTGTCAGCGCGCTCCAAGTTAATAATCTCTTGTGTGTTTGCACGCTCAGCTTGTAGTCGATCTTGTAAATCATTGACCTGGTGGTTGAGCTTAGAGTTTCGCTGCTGGAAGGCTGCTGTAGCACGAGCTTGCTCTTCAATCTGGATACGAATCCTTTCAGAACCAGTTGACGGTTTGGCCATGTATCCGTACCCACGAGGCTGCGATGACTTGCATTACAGAGTGCCTTTGTATGTGGTCTGGAAAATATTGTGTCTTTGCTCATCTGAAAGTGGACCTTGAGTTTCAGTCTCTTTCTTTTTAACTTCTGCACATGCTTTGTCCTGAAAATGGAAAGAACAATTATAAATATGTTATTATTTTAACACTATAAAAGATGAAACAAGAATAACACGATCCAACGCATGAATAACCCTAGCTGATGATGAAGCATGTCGAATGCACATCATTGAATAACTATAGAATATCAAAAGTCGGTGTACTCACATAAACATCCTGTGATTCTGTGTCAGACCATATTCCATTCTTCGTGTGGGTGAGTTCCCACAAAGTAATACAATCTGGATCTTCTCCAGTTTCCGGGTTTCTCTGCAAGTGATATAACAATGAGAAGATTGAAACATGAAACCATGTTTAGCAGCAAGACATAAATAATTAGTTAGACTCATACCTTCTCAAAACTAACTTGCGAGTAAGATTTTGATCCAATTATGTGTTTTGTCTTCTGTTTCTTACGGTTATCGGTGTTCTTTTGGCTGCGTTCCTATCAATTCATTAAAAACCAAATATAAAGAATCAAACAAGGCATTTCATCTCAAAACATAGTAGACAAGCCGTGGTCTTAGAGATGACCTGGAATTTTGAATCTTTGCCAAAGTACTCAATCATCCATTCCCACTCTTCTGGTTGTAAATCTTCTGGTAGATTAGCCAATCTAGCTGTATCTGTTTTGTATGCCTTGTAAGTGGAGCTTAGAGTTGATCGCCAACCTCTCTATCGCTCTTTCGCGATTTTGAGTACCTTTTCTTTTGTGTCTGGTGTATCCTCCAGGTCCCATCTATCATGTAAAGCATAGAGCAAATGAACATACATATGCACTGCATTATCGATAGTAAAGTAAGATAACACATGTAGAAAAGATTGTACGCACTATAATATCTGCAACAATGAGTCGATGGATGGTAGGGTGAATGTCCAACCACCTCCTTACTCCAATGAGTGGTAACTTTATTTTCATTACGACTACCACGTCATCCTTGAATGAACGATAGTTCATTCCAACTGTACCACCCAATGTTTCAGAGAATGCAATATTTAGCTTTGCAGATCCATTGGCAAAACGCTTATTAGATGCTTTGAAACCTTTTAGAACACCTCGCCCTTTCTTCTTCTGTCCACCAGCTTCTACAGCCCACATCATACAAGAACTATTGTATTACTAGGTATTAGTTGTAAGAAATGATGACACAAATATAAACAAAAGAAAGTACCATCCTGTAGTTGCGCGCGGTTGCGGCGAGCATGGGATGGCCATTCATCCGGTGCACACATGTCATTAGCAGATACCGGAGTGTTAGATTAGTCTTGAGTTCCTGTATAATGTTTAATAGTTTTCAAGATTAAGCAATTCAGAATTTTCTGCATTATAGGAAATGTTAGAGATAATTTAAGATTATGTTTGATAGCAAACCGTTATACAAACCAAAGTATCAAAAACTGCAGTATTTTTTCTGTTGGTATGAGATACAATAGTTTGCGTAGCCCACGTGCACTTGCTAGCACACGCATCTGGCCGGCGACACACCGATGCTTTAGTGTTATTCGGAAATTCTCCAAATATAGATGTTATAGATGCTGCTACTACGTGTTATTCGGAAATGCTCCAAATATCTACTCTACTATACGAATCCGTTTCACTACTCATGGGTATTCGGATTAGTGTCAAAGCTTGCATCGGCGTAACCCTTTACGACAAACTCTTTAACCACCTCCATAATCGAGAAAAATTCCTTAGTCTATTTAGTTAATAAGGATAACTTTGACCGCTGATCAGTGATTCAATCCTGGATCACTCTGTGTACCTCTTAACGGACTTGCTGCAAGGCACACATCAGGTGCGGTACTCTGCATGGCATACTTTAGAGTCTACGGCTAAGGCATAGAAGACGACCTTCGTCTATTCTCTTTATTCTGCCGTGGTCGGGTTTTGAGTCTTACTCAAATTCACACCTTACAACACAGTCAAGAACTCCTTCTTTGCTGATCTATTTTGAATTCCTTCAAAAACTTGTCAAGGCATGCATCTTGTTGAAACTTCTATTAAGCGTTTTGATCTATCTCCATAGATCTTGATGCTCAACGTTCAAGTAGCTCAATCCAGGCATTCCTTTGAAAAACTCCTTTCAAACAACCTTTTATGCTTCACAGAAATTCTACATTACTTCTGATCAACAATATGTCAACCACATATACTTATCAGAAATTCTATAGTGCTCCCACTCACTTCTTTGGAAATACAAGTTTCTCATAAACCTTGTACAAACCCAAAATCTTTGATCATCTCATCAAAGTGTATATTCCAACTCCGAGATGCTTGCACCAGTCCATTGAAGGATCGCTGGAGCTTGCATACTTTTTAGTATCTTTAGGATCGACAAAACCTTCTGGTTGTATCACATACAATGTTTGCTCAAGGAAACCGTCGAGGAAACAATGTTTTGACATCCTATGTGCAATATTTCATAAATAATGCAGCAACTACTAACATAATTCTAACAGACTTTCAGCATCCCTACGAGTGAAAAAGTCTCATCATAGTCAACTGTTTGATCTTGTCGGAAACATCTTTGTGACAAGTCAAGCTTTTCTTAATAGTGACTTATCACCATCATCGTCTGTCTTCCTTTTAAAGATCCATCTTTACTCAATAGTCCTATGACCATCAAGTAGTTCTTCCAAAGTCTACACTTTGTTTTCATACATGGATCCTCTCTCGGATTTCATGGCCTCCAGCCATTTGTCGGAATCCGAGCCCACCATTGCTTTCTCCATAACTTGTAGGTTCACTGTTGCTCAACAACATGACCTCCAAGACAGGGTTACAGTACCACTCTGCAGTAGTACGCGACCTTATCAAATACGAGGTTTGTAGTAACTTGATCCGATGCTCGATGATCACCATCATCAGCTTTCACTTCATTTGGTGTAGGCGCCACAGGAACAACTTCCTGCGCCTTGCTACACACTAGTTGAAGTGATGGTTCAATAACCTCATCAAGTTCTACCACCCTCCCACTCAATTATTTCGAGAGAAACCTTTCCTCGAGAAAGGATCCGTTTCTACAAACAAACTCTTTGCTTTCGAATCTGAGATAGGAGATGTACCCAACTGTTTTGGATATCCTATGAAGATGCATTTATCCGCTTTGGGTTCGAGCTTATCAGCCTAAAACTTTTTCACATAAGTGTCGAAGCTCCAAACTTTCAAGAAACGGCAGTTTAGATTTCTCTAAACCTCATTCTATACTGTGTCATCTCAACGGAACTACGCGGTGCCCTATTTAAAGTGAATGCGGTTGTCTCTAATGCATAACCCATAAACGATAGTGGTAATTCGATAAGAGACATCATAGCATGCACCATACCAAATAGTGCGTGGCTATGACGTTCAGACACATCATCACACTATGATGTTCTAGGTGGCATGAACTGCGAAACAATTTCCACATTATCTTAACTGCGTACCAAAACTCGTAACTCAGATATTCATTTCTATGATCATATCGTAGACAGTTTATCCTCTTGTTACGACAAACTTCACTCCGAAATAGAATTGAACTTTTCAATATTTCAGACTTGTGATTCATTAAGTAAATACTCTTGTATCTGCTCAAATCGTCATTGAAGTAAGAACATAATGATATCCACTACGTGCCTCAGCACCCATTGGACTGCATACATCATAATGTATCACTTCCAACAAGTTACTATCTTGTTTCATCTCACTGAAAACAAGGCCTTGCTTATGTGGTATGATTTGCATGTCACTAGTGATTCAAAATCAAGTGAGTATAAAGATCCATCAGCATGGAGCCTCTTCATGCAATTTATACCAACATGACTCAAGCGGCAGTGCCACAAGTAAGTGGTACTATCATCATTACCTCGTATCTTTTGGCACCAATATCATGAACATGTGTAACACTACAATCGAGATTCAATAAACCATTGAAGGTGATTATTCAAGCAAATAGAGTAACAATTATTCTATTTAAATGAATAATCGTATTGCAATAAACACGATCCAATCATGTTCATGCTTACCGCAAGCACCAAATAACAATTATTTAGGTTTAACACCAATCCCGATGGTAGAGGGAGCGTGCGACGTTTGATCATATCAACCTTGGAAACACTTCCAACACGTATCGTCACCTCGCCTTTAGCTAGTCTCCGTTTATGCCGTAGCTTTCATTTCGTGTTACTAATCACTTAGCAACCGAACCGGTATCCAATACCCTTGTGCTACTAGGAGTACTAGTAAAGTACACATCAACATCATGTATATCAAATATACTTCTTTCGACTTTTGCCAACCTTCTTATCTACCAAGTATCTAGAGTTGCTCCGCCTCAATGACCGTTCCCCTCATAATAGAAGCACTTAGTTCTGGGCTTGGGTTTAATCTGGGGTCTCTTCATTAATGCAGCAACTGCTTTGCCGTTTCATGAAGTATCCCTTCTAGCCCTTGCCTTTCTCGAAACTTAGTGGCTTTACTAACCATCAACTATTGATGCTCCTTCTTGATTTCTACTCTCGCAGTGTCAAACATCGCGAATCACTCAAGGATCATTGTATCTATCCTTGATATGTTATAGTTCATCACGAAGCCCTCACAGCTTGGTGGCAGTGACTTTGGAGAACCATCACTATCTTATCTGGAAGATCAACTCCCACTTGATTCAAGCGATTGTCGTACTCAGATAATCTGAGCACACGCTCAACGATTGAGCTTTTCTCCTTTACTTCGTGGACAAAGAATCTTGTCGGAGGTCTCATACCTCTTAACAAGGGCACAAGCATGAAATCACAATTTCATATCTTTAGAACATCTCTCATGTTCCGTGACGTTTCAAAACGTCTTCGGCGCCTTGCTTCTAAGCCATTAAGTATTTTGTACTGAACTATCGTGTAGTCATCAGAAATGTGTATGTCGGATGTTCACAACATCTACAGACGACGCTCGAGGTGCGGCACACCGAGTGGTGCATTAAGGACATAAGCCTTCTGCGCAGCAACGAGGACAATCCTTGGTTTTACAGACTCAGTCTGCAAAGTTTGCTACTATCAACTTTCAACTAAATTTTCTCTAGGAACATATAAAAAATAGTAGAGCTATAGCGCAAGCTACATCGTAATTCGCAAAGACCATTAGACTATGTTCATGACAATTAGTTCAATTAATCATATTACTTAAGAACTCCCACTCAAAAAGTACATCTCTCTAGTCATTTGAGTGGTACATGATCCAAATCCACTATCTCAAGTCCGATCATCACGTGAGTCGAGAATAGTTTCAGTGGTAAGCATCTCTATGCTAATCATATCAACTATATGATTCATGCTCGACCTTTCGGTCTCATGTGTTCCGAGGCCATGTCTGCACATGCTAGGCTCGTCAAGCTTAACCCGAGTGTTCCGCGTGTGCAACTGTTTTGCACCCGTTGTATGTGAACATTGAGTCTATCACACCCGATCATCACGTGGTGTCTCGAAACGAAAAAATGTGCAACGGTGCACAGTCAGGGAGAACACAATTTCGTCTTGAAATTTTAGTGAGAGATCACCTCATAATGCTACCGTCGTTCTAATAAAAATAAGGTGCATAAAAGGATTAACATCACATGCAATTCATAAGTGACATGATATGGCCATCATCACGTGCTCCTTGATCTCCATCACCAAAGCACCGGCACGATCTTCTTGTCACCGGCGCCACACCATGATCTCCATCAACGTGTCGCCATCGGGGTTGCCGTGCTACTCATGCTATTACTACTAAAGCTACATCCTAGCAAAATAGTAAACGCATCTGCAAGCACAAACGTTAGTTTAAAGACAACCCTATGGCTCCTGCCGGTTGCCGTACCATCGACGTGCAAGTTGATATTATCTATTACAACATGATCATCTCATACATCCAATATATCACATCACATCGTCGTCCATATCACATCACAAGCATACCCTAGAAAAACAAGTTAGACGTCCTCTAATTTTGTTGTTGCATGTTTTACGTGGTGACCATGGGTATCTAGTAGGATCGCATCTTACTTACGCAAACACCACAACGGAGATATATGAACTGCTATTTTAACCTTATACAAGGACCTCCTCGGTCAAATCCGATTCAACTAAAGTTGGAGAAACCGACACTTGCGAGTCATCTTTGAGCAAGGGGGTTACTCGTAGCGATGAAACCAGTCTCTCGTAAGCGTACGAGTAATATCGGTCCAAGCCGCTTCAATCCAACAATACCGCGGAATCAAGAAAAGACTAAGGAGGGCAGCAAAACGCACATCACCGCCCACAAAAACTTTTGTGTTCTACTCGAGAAGACATCTACGCATGAACCTAGCTCATGATGCCACTGTTGGGGAACGTCGCATCGGAAACAAAAAATTTCCTACGCGCACGAAGACCTATCATGGTGATGTCCATCTATGAGAGGGGATATTCGATCTATGTACCCTTGTAGATCGCACAGCAGAAGCGTTAAGAAACGCGGTTGATGTAGTGGAACGTCCTCACGTCCCTCGATCCGCCCCGCGAACCGTCCCGCGATCCATCCCACGATCTAGTGCCGAACGGACGGCACCTCCGCGTTCAGCACACGTACAACTCGATGATGATCTCGACCTTCTTGATCCAGCAAGAGAGACAGAGAGGTAGATGAGTTCTCCGACAACGTGACGGCGCTCCGGAGGTTGGTGGTGATCTAATCTCAGCAGGGCTCCTCCCGAGCTCTGCAGAAACGCGATCTAGAGGTAAAACCGTGGAGGTATGTGGTCGGGCTGCCGTGGCAAAGTTGTCTCAAATCAGCCCTAAAACCTCCGTACATATAGGTGGGAGAGGGGGGGCCTTGCCTTGGGGCTCAAGGAGCCCCAAGGGGTTCGGCCGAGCCAAGGGGGCGAGTCCTCCCCTTCCAAACCGAATCCAACTAGGTTTGGAAGGTGGAGTCCTTCCCCTTTTTCCCACTTCCCCCTTTTTTTTCTTTTTCTCTTTGATTTTATTCCTATGGCACATAGGGCCTAATTGGGCTATCCCACCAGCCCACCAAGGGCTGGTGCGCCACCCCCAAGGCCTATGGGCTTCCCCGGGGTGGGTTGCCCCCCCGGTGAACACCCGGAACCCATTCGTCATTCCCGGTACATTCCCGGTAACTCCGAAAACCTTCCGGTAATCAAATGAGGTCATCCTATATATCAATCTTCATTTCCGGACCATTCCGTAAACCCTCGTGACGTCCGTGATCTCATCCGGGACTCCAAACAACATTCGGTAACCAACCATATAACTCAAATATGCATAAAACAACGTCTAACCTTAAGTGTGCAGACCCTGCGGGTTCGAGAACTATGCAGACATGACCCGAGTGACTCCTCGGTCAATAGCCAATAGCGGGACCTGGATGCCCATATTGGATCCCACATATTCTACAAAGATCTTATCGTTTGAACCTCAGTGCCAAGGATTCATATAATCCCGTATGTCATTCCCTTTGTCCTTCGGTATGTTACTTGCCCGTTATTCGATCGTCAGTATCCGCATACCTATTTCAATCTCGTTTACCGGCAAGTCTCTTTACTCGTTCCGTAATACAAGATCCCGCAACTTACACTAAGTCACTTTGCTTGCAAGGCTTGTGTGTGATGTTGTATTACCGAGTGGGCCCCGAGATACCTCACCGTCACACGGAGTGACAAATCCCAGTCTCGATCCATACTAACTCAACGAACACCTTCGGAGATACCTGTAGAGCATCTTTATAGTCAGCCAGTCACGTTGCGACGTTTGATACACACAAAGCATTCCTCCGGTGTTAGTGAGTTATATGATCTCATGGTCATAGGAACAAATACTTGACACGCAGAAAACAGTAGCAACAAAATGACACGATCAACATGCTACGTCTATTAGTTTGGGTCTAGTCCATCACATGATTCTCCTAATGATGTGATCCCTTTATCAAGTAACAACACTTGCCTATGGCCAGGAAACCTTGACCATCTTTGATCAACGAGCTAGTCAACTAGAGGCTTACTAGGGATAGTGTTTTGTTTATGTATCCACACAAGTATTGTGTTTCCAATCAATACAATTATAGCATGGATAATGAACGATTATCATGAACAAAGAAATATAATAATAACTAATTATTATTGCCTCTAGGGCATATTTCCAACAGATGGATTGATGGATTTCTCTGCTACCGGCCATAGCTACTCCTCCAATCCATTCATATACTTCTGCTACTCCGTGCCCGTGGGGAGGAGGAGACGGGGAATTTGGGGGATTTCTGATCTCTCTCTCACGCGGTGGCGGAGGCGGAGACACAGGTGCGTGCGGTGGCGCAAGCGCAGGAGGAGAGGTGCGTGCGGTGGCGCAGGCGGAGACAGAGGTCCGTGCGGTGGCGCAAGCGGAGGAGGAGATCGAGGGAAAGAACAACCTCAGACGCGGTTTGCTGTGTTGACGCCGATGTCGTTCCCTATGTTGTTGACGCCGTCATGATGCCGTCGGGAGGAGAGCTCAGATCCAATCGCCCAAAAAGACACGGTTTAGAATAATAATCGGGGTTAAATATAGTCTTTTTTTTTGAGGGAACGAAAGCACTAATTCAGGAACTTTTAGCGGGAGGCTAAATTTTTTTGGCGCTAAAAAAAATAGTCCATGCGACCCTCTATTTGTTTACTCCCTAGGTACCATTTTTTCATCATGGATCTATAATTATGTATATTTGTTTACTCCCTAGGTACCATTTTTTTAACTTAGGATATGTCAAATATTTGTGTTTTGTTGCATTGTTCGTCAAAGGAGCATAAATTTGATTAGTTTTGAATTATCGCTCCCACAAAACTCATGCGACTCGTCTCGCGGTGGACCACCAAGCATTGAGCGATTCCTCGCCATCGGGTGGGCGACAAGGAATCCTTAGCCCGGCGAGGGTTTCATGCCATACTTGTCGGGAGAATGGGCAGGCAAGGAGGAGGTGGTGCATAGTTTCCGGTTCTTGGTCGCAGAGGAGGCATCGTGGGTGGTGCTGCAACCCTCTCCTGGCTAGCTTGTCCACCGTCCAGCAACGATCGAGCCGGGCGGTCCAATGGAAGAAGCGGACCCGCGGCGGCACCGAGCACTTCCATGTGAGCTTCCAGGCATCGCATGGGATGGAGCCGTGGAAAGTAGCCTTGTAGGCCGATTGCGCGGTGTAAGTGCCGCTGGTGTCCACTTCCAGATCGGGCGATCAGGCTCAGCAAAGAGCGCCGTGGGTTCGATCTTGTGCCATATCTGAAGGTATTTACCAACCTCTTGGATCCCAAGCACACCATGGATATCATGTCGTGGGATCGATCTTGTGGCATATCTAGAACTGCAGGTCGAGGCCGCTCCATGCTCTAGTCTTGTCCATGCGACTGAACCAAAGCCAGGGCAGGCGCAGCGCCAGGCCAGAGCGCTCCAGATCCCGGACGCCGAGGCCACCCAAGGAGATTGGCCGCACAACGCGTTGCCAATTGACATGGCAGTTACCTCCCTGGGCATTGGCGCGCCCCGCCCACAGGAATCCTCGCTGGATCTTTACCAGCGCTTGGATTGTCTTCTTCGGTGGAGCCAGCACGAGGAGCTGGTGGATGGGGATCGCGCTCAGGACGGCTTTGATGAATGCGAGGCGACTAGCCTTGTTCATGAGGTGTGCCTTCCAGCACGGGAGCATGTCGGCGGTTCTGTCGACGACGGGCTGTAGTTGGGCAGTAGTTGGGCGCCGCAGCATCAGCGAGATGCCCAAGTAGGTGATGGGAAGATCCACGATGGGGCACCCCAGTAGGTCGACGATAGGCGTGGCTGTGGCGGGGTCGCAGCGGATCAGCGTGGCAGTGCTCTTCAGGAAGTTGACCTGGAGTCCCGAGGCGCGGCCGAAGAGTTCCAGGATGCTCTTTATCGCCTCGATGTCGCTGTGCGAGGGGTGGCAGAAGAGGATCACGTCGCCGGGGTGCATGTCGAGGGATGCGCACAATAGCTCGGACACTTCTTCCGCGGAGACGACGGGCCGCGTCCTGGTGATGGTTGCCACCATGGCTCGGCGTAGGACGCCTTCCGTTTCCTCCATCTCGATGGAGCAGGCGAGGATCACCGGCACCGGAGTGGACGAGGTCTCAGTGCGGTCCGGGGCCTCCATGGGGGTGGGCAGCGGCGGTGTGGTGGTCGCCAAGGTGCACAGCGGCGCCGGCAGCACGGCCCTAGTCGCAGGCGGCGCGGGCACCACCACTGGCCACCCCCATACTCGCCGAAATTTTTACATGTGATTGAACAAAAATTCATTTCTATACTCCTATATAGTATACCAGTTTTGAATCGAACTCAAAGCGTTCATCGGAACCGTTGATTTCCTAAATCTAGCGGCTGATATGCTCAGGATTCGCAGTGAAAAGTGGCATCAGTTTACTCCACGGTCCTCTAGAATCATCCTGAAAGAAGGGCCCCATGCATCGTGTGCTCGTGACCTGGTACGTACGAACCTCTCGATATAGCGTGAGAAGAAAACTGCAAGGAGATAGGAAAATAGTGGGGTACGTCGATACATCTTTCTATATATATTTTTTTCCGTTCTTAGTCATCAATTAATAAGTATTTATTTTAAATGACTCGGATTGATCGTCATGCTGGTCCACCGGAAATACAACAAACAAAATAAAACTTACATGAGCCAGAATGAGCCGTTGACACGTTGTTTATCATCGTTTTCGTGTCACATCTAACTTAACCTTGTTGATGATAACCAGGATGTCTTCATGCACGACTAAGGCATTATAAAAAGTTATAACCTCGCCGTCCCAAGGAGTCAGTACAATTGTACGTCGGAGCTCCATCTAATCCATCTCTACAAACGAACTTGAGGACGACCGAAGCCCGGAAAATAAACACGAAGATGAAGTGCCGCCCCTTATGAAGGTTAAAACCCTAATCTATCTACTAGCTGAAGCTTTGTGCCAATATCACTTGCTAATTTTAAGTCGTGCATTGCACGTGTATTCATACTAGTATATATGGTTGCCAATTCAGACAAATTGTGTCACACTCACACCCATTTAGAAAAAAGAAATTCACTCTTGACAAATCCTAGTAATTATAGGGAACATCAAAGATATTAATTCCACACTCATTTAGGAATATTTTGCACTACTTAGGCGTACCATAATCATAAGCTTGTGTCTATTTAAATCTATAATACATCAGTGACCATCACTCGCATGGTGCCCAATCTCCACGACGCGGGGAGATCATTCTTCATAGTCGAAAAATTGCTACTAGATCGGGAGGAGAAGACTCCCTCTACTTCTTTCCTTTTTGGATTTTAGAAGGGAATTGAGAAAAATGATTTTATTGAATTGTCGGGAAAATGACGAACAGGCGTGCCCGTGGGATCGAGCGAGGCACATTATTATACTCAGCCAACATGGATGTTTCATTGGCGCCTTCAATCTTTATATTATTAAAACGATAGAAAACGAACGGCTTGGATTAAATAGTAAATAGAGAGAGGGAAAAGAACGAACAAGATTTGTTAGAAAGAAATACACACATGCAGGATTCCACATCCCATACGATTAATCTAGCCAGCTTTATTAGCCACTATTTGTACGTGGTAACCTCCCATAACACGTACATGCAACAAGGAACGAAAGCATATATTACTACTGCCTTTAATCTGAATTCAAAAAATACATGCATGCAGGACTCAACTTGACATAGGTTGCAAACTGGATAAAAAAAATACACGGATGCAGGACTCAACTTGACATAGGTTGCAAAATGGATGGGTCCGGTCCGTAACACATGTCATGTTGTGCTCAGGAGTTTGCACCGTGGCCCTACACGGATTAACAAATGGGCTCGGACAAACCACGGATCCTCAAAAGTAAATACACACAAAAGAATACTATCCCAGATCCTCAAAAGTACTACCCCAAATCCCCTGCTTCGCCGCCGTACGACCCGATCTGAGCGCTTGCCGCATCCTGCAGCCACACCATGGCTGCGCGACGAAGCAGCCCATGCTGGCACCTCCCTGACGCTCCCCTCTCCCTCTAACCTTGATCCGGCACCCTTCGCTCGGCGCCTTCTGCCCTTCGACCTTCTCTTCCGTGGATCTCTGCTGCTCGATCCTGCCAGTGCGCGCATGGTTGGATCGCCTAACGTATAAACTCCGGCGCCAACCGGCTCTGCTCCAGCTCTTCCGCCATCCTGGTCGGCTGCCCGGGATTCCCGTGCTCATGAGTGGAACACCCTCCAGAAGCTCTCCCCTGCAGAAGTTTCTTTCGTATTTTCACTAGTGTTCCTCATAATAATGTATCAACGTTGTACATTACACTCACACATATTCTGTTCGATGAAACAGATCACATAACTCCACAATGATGGCAATGTCAGCAGTCTTATTTATGCACTAGCTAAAGGACCTGATCACCTAGCTCGTGTATACAACCGTACAATTTTGAATGGATATTTTTTTTGGAATTCCTATATAGAGAAGGATTTGAGTACCCAAAATAGTGGCGTCATAGTTAAGGGCGATGCAACCACGGGCAATATTGATTATTACGGGGTGATCAAGAAAATCATATTTCTTGACTTTCCTCCTGATAAGGAGGTTGTTCTATTCCAGTGTGATTGGTTTGATGTGCCTCCTTCCAATAGAACTAAGAGTAAGGGGTATAAGAAGGACACCAAATATGGATTATTGAACTCGACACTACTCTAGACAGATTCAAGGGGGACCCTTACATTCTAGGCCTCCAAGCTCAACAGGTTTTCTATGTGAGAGATGTGAAGAACGCTGATTGGGCAGCTGTTATTAAAATGAATCCACGCAATTTGTTTGCTCCTTCTGTTTTAAATGGTGTAGGCCTTGATGAAGCTGTTGAAGACGATGAAGGTGGTGAGGCAGATGTAATGGATGTCATAGATGCAGAAATTACAGTGCCAAATATTACACTACCTGAAGAGATCACTAGTTGGAGTAGAAATGATGACGAAGGATCAAGCGCTGAT
Organism: Hordeum vulgare subsp. vulgare; assembly: GCF_904849725.1. Classification (NCBI taxonomy): domain Eukaryota; kingdom Viridiplantae; phylum Streptophyta; class Magnoliopsida; order Poales; family Poaceae; genus Hordeum; species Hordeum vulgare. The sequence continues at coordinate 136,677,185 of NC_058521.1, forward strand.
GTTTCAGTCATAACAAATATAAAACCTGTTGAGTTTGAAGATGTTCAATTCGAATCTGATGATGATACGGATGATGATGAGGCTTATGTGAATGATGGCCACATTGCTCCTTTGGGAGAAGAAGAATTGGATGATGACGAGGGGTTCTTTGTGTAGACTTAAATCTCTTGGTAAGGTGCTTTTTCACATGTTTAAGCCATGAATATGAATTCCTGAACTTTTTTTATGGTTACCTACGAGTGCTACTCAAGAAACTATGCTGGTGTACCAAACATAAGTTTAGCCAGTCAACTTCTATAGGCAATGCAAAACACTTATGAAACAAACATAGAAATAAATCTATGTACCAAACATAGAAATAAGTTTAGCTACTCAGCTTCTATAGACAATGTTAGGTCAACTGGCAGAAATAAATCTATAATGGCCCCCAACTCGCAGAAATAAGCATCATGGGTCGGAATTCGACGCGCATTTCTGAAGATCCCGGTCCTTACTATTTCCGGCACCAAAATCTCCACATCTACTTCAGATTAGTAGCACTTTACTCTTTACTCTTATCTGATTTGCCATGTCATGTCATATCAAAGCTATCTAAATTTCTCACATATCTTACAGTAGGTCTTGTTGTAGGGACTTATACTACGTGATTGATTCAACAAGAAGCAATCAAGTTGCCACGCCCTGTTACGGTCGCCAAGAAATTCTTATGGCCGAAGCGAAATGAAATCTGCATCGGGGACGATGGCGGCCGAAGATTGGGAGAAGGACGTACCGTATCCGAGGAGCACGAAGTTGAGAGAGGCAAAGACGGAGCAGGCGAAGACGTATCGGGTGCTGCTCCGGCGTCGGCCGCCACGAATGCGTTCCTCCTCGTGCTCCGGCGGCTGCATTTCTTACTGAACCATTTAAAAGAAAATGAGCTCGTTGCATTTGGGAGACAGGGCTTACTGAATGAGATATAGGATCCCCTAAAAACAAAAACTAAGATATCAATTATGGAAGCGCGTTTACTGAACTGTAAGGCTATGTTTGGTAGCAAAGTATTAATACCACAGTTTTCACTCATAGCCAAACAGCTCAAAGTAATTAAAACTATGGTATTTAAAAAAGCTGTAGTATTCTTGGAATACTTCAAAAATATTTTGTTATCAAACAGTGCCTAACTGAAAGCTTCTGCCAATTTCCTCTCCTGAAGGATCAACATTTTTCTCGGTCACACCGGAAAGAGCTAAAATTATCTTAGAGTGAAATGCATTTACCTCTCACAGTTATAAGCAAGCGAAGCCTTTGCCAAACGGTTCTTCTCTCCATCTGTACTTCTGATGCTTCCAGTTGTAAGAGCCGTAGCATCTCCATCTGTACTTCTGATGCTTCCAGTTGTAAGAGCTAATGCCCCCGAGGGGCGGTCCTGCTGCAGCATCTCGCTGCTGGAGCAGATGCCATTGAGCGCGCTCAGGTCCAGGTTGGGGAACACTGAGCAGCGGCACCGCGGGCACTTGACGTTCAGCCGCAGCCACTGGTCGATGCACTCCACGTGGAAGTTGTGCGCGCACGGGAGGCCACGCACCTCGTTCCCCACGTTGAACTCTTCCAGGCAGATCGGGCACTCGCTGGAGTCTGTCGGCACCGCTTTCAGCATGAACTTGGGGAGCTCCTGGATCAGAGCCTCCACCGCTTCCCTCTGAAAGAAGCACAAGAGATCACATTTAGCACATTTAGATGTATTCTTGTGATGATGATGATGATGATGCAGCATATGGCAAATTACACTTCAGGTAATGCTTGTAAGCAACTCTCACCTGGGCTATTGTCAGGTAATGGCCAGGATGATATGCAGTGTCTTGGCCCATTCCTCTCAGTTCCAAGCCGACCGCTTCAAAAGCCCAATCAGGCACACGAATCATGTCAACCAAAACCTGCACACATGAATGTCATGTTAATAATGTCGTCATATTACCTTCCTACTGCTAGAAAAAACATGGAATGCATTTTGCGTACTAATCTCTCTCGAGGCACATGATTCTTCTTTCTTGTGAAACCTAGAGCTTTCCAGCCGTTGCAAGCAAGATCCCCTTTACACGCAAGATTTCAAGAAGACAGGACAAGCGCGCACATACAAAGTGCAGGACAGGATCCACATTTGACACATGCTCTGGAACTAATTAAATCTGTTTCGGAACAGAGCTTTTCTTGGCCCATTGCACCCCCCCCCCGAGAATAAGGTGCATAAACATAACATAATATAGCAGCAGAAGTTTCAAGAGGTGCGCTAGATCTGAATGAAAGGTACCTTTCAACTGATTTTCGTGTTTCTCTAGTTGCTTGGAGTCGAGATGGATGTGGATGGACACAGAGTTCTCTCCAGGCGGGTCTACAGCTGGCCCTTCTACCTCTTGCTGATCGCTGCGAATGCTGTATACATTTCAAGTTCATGATGGAGGAAAACGGCATTGAACTTCTATGGCACATATCTGCAGGAAATATTTGGAACACAAGTACAAAGCCTACAATCTGTGTGTGTGGGATGCTTACAAGGGAAATGCCTACTTATCTCTGTGTAGGATGCCTACAAAATCCATGGGGGACATTTTTGCCTACAGAATCCATGGGAACAATTAAGTGGCCTGCGTTTATATTTCGTTTACCTAACTGATTTGCCTACAAAACATACAAGACGAAAATTCAGTTGCCTACAGAAAAATCGAATCGAGCCGTAGGTCCTTCTCCTCCCCTCCCACTCCCCTCCATGAACCCATTTGTACCAACTATGACTACGATTTCGCCTCCCCGCTCTCGATTTTCCCTCGATTTTGTTCCAATTTGCTCCCAAACCGAATCCACCTCCCCATCGTGCTCGTATGCCAGAGAAACATGTAGGAGGGAGGGGGGAATGGCTAGCGTCAGGTCGCCGGAGAAAAGCTGACCTCTGGTTTCCGTGGATGCGGCGGAGACGACTTGGATCTCCGTCGGCCCATAGCCCCCGCGTGCAGAGCAACCTTCCTCGCTCCCCCACCCGGTCGAGCGCGACGCGGGGTCTCCCACGCCGATCCACTTGTTGCGCACCGCCAATCCTACTCCCTCCCGTTCGTACTTGCTCTCCCGTCGGCGGTGGGCTCTCCTGTCGGTGGTGGTCTCTCCCGTCGGCGGTGGACTCCGCTGCTAGGGATTTGGCGGAGAGAGTGAGGGAGGGGAATGGGTAATGGGAAGTGAAGTGGAGTGCGGAGAGAGTGTGGGCATCGCGCCATATCGCGCCTAGACACCGATTAGGAAAAAAAACTAAACTGTCCGTGTAGAAAAAAAAATCAATTCCATCTCCTTGTACACATATCTAAGACGTTGAAATATCATAACTTTAGACTGGTTAATCTCCATCGTTACTTTTCTATCGTTTTAATAATATAATAGATATGCATTCCTATCAGAAAAAGAAAATTGATATTTTTAGCAGAAATTGTGTTATATCCATTTGTAAACTTTGTTCATTGTTTTGTTTAATTAAAATTTATGCAATTAATAAATACTTTAATTCCTACTTAAAACTTGCAAAAAACTTCACTTAATATCTATAAATCTGAATATTAATTATATGTCTATAATTAAGACGAAAATGCAGAGATGTTCTATTGCTCCTTTTTTGCATCACTAGGGGATTTTTGCAACATGCTGTAGATATTACCATGAGTGCACAATTTGTCGCAATATATAATAGTTATTGCAACACAATGAAGGTGAGGCAAAACTTCGTCCTATTACAACCAATACATGTTTTGTCGCAATACAAAGCCATTTGTTTGCAACGATGTCTATGTCTAGTGCCTCACTTCGAAATTGTTGCAATATGCGCTAGAATATTACCACAAAGATTTAATTTTTTGCATTACCTAAGTCTCTATTGCAACAAAATGACTAATTCCCGCATCGAAACTTATTTGTTGCAATATCACTGCCATATTACAACAGTGATCTAGTTTGTGGCAATACACGATTTCTATTGCAACAAAACGGAGTACTTAGAGCGACAAAACTGAAAAGTGGCAATATGTAGGGCATATTACCACGAACTGAAAGTTTGTGGTAATATAGCGTTTTATGGCCACGAAAGATTGTTGTAGAAATAAATTTTGTTGCAATATACCGTATTCCTTGTAGTGACATGATGTAGATGGACAATCTCAAATCTATGATGAAAGCCCATCTTGTTACCCTTGATGGCAACAACACGATGCGTGCCTTGCCGCCCCTTCTGTCACTGGGAAAGGTCACCTCATGGTATGAATCCAAAACCAAGCACTTCTCCCATTGCAAGAATCATAGATCTAGTTGGCCAAACAAAACCCAAGACTCGGAGAGACTTACAAGGATATCAAATCATGCATATAAGAAATCAACAAAGACTCAAATATAATTCATAGATAATCTGATCACAATTCCACAATTCATCGGATCTCGACAAACACACCACCAAAGAGGATTACATCGGATAGATCTCCATGAAGATCATGGAGAACTTTGTATTAAGGATCCAAGAGAGAGAAGAAGTCATCTAGCTACTAACTACGTACCCGTAGGTCTGAAGTAGACTACTCACGAGTCATTGGGGAGGCGATGATGTTGATGTAGAAGCCCTCCAGCTCCAAAGTCCCCTCCGGCAGGGCACCGGGAAGGGTCTCCAGATGATATCTCGTGGAAATGGAAGCTTGCGGCGGCGGAAAAGTGGTTTTGTGGACGCCCTGATTTTTTCTTTGATTTTAGGGAATTTATAGGCCAAAGAGATAGGGCAGGGAGCGCCAGGGAGGCCACAATCCTGGTCGCCGCGGTCCCCCTGGCCGCGGCGTCAGGGCTTGTGGGCTCCCTGTGGGCCCCCTGCCTTGGCCCTCCAGTCCCCCGATCTTCTTCTGATCTGGAAATATTTATTTCGGGGATTTTATTCCATTGGGACTTCGTTCGAAAATCAGATCTGAAAAGAGTCAAAAACACATAAAAAACAGGAACTGGCACCTGGCACTGAATTAATAAGTTAGTCCCAAGAAAGATATAAAAGGTATATGAAACATCCAAAGTTGACAAGATAACAGCATGAAACCATCAAAAATTATAGATACGTTTGAGACGTATCATCTACGTGATGTTCATGGAGGTCAACAATGTTAAGTAGCTCGTGCCATGCGATGGTGTCCTAAGTCAATTAGGGCATCCTCCACGGAGATCCTAGGGTCCACCATGATGGTAAACAAGTCAGGAAAGCGGGCCACGAAAGGGGCCTCACCAGCCCACGAGTCGAACCAAAATAGGGTGGAAGTTTCGGATCCCACCTCTATGGAGGTCCAGATGCGGAGGACCGGGAGGAGTTGGATGACACACTGCCAAAATCGCGAGCCCCCAGACCTCACACAAAAGGCCAGCGATTGCCCACTAAGGTATTTGCTCCGGATGATACGTAGCCATATACCACCTTCTCCAATAGCGATCCACCACAGCCAGCGGGTCAGGAGGGCAATGTTCATGCGTTTGGAGGACATGATCCTGAGGACGCCCTAGTCACGCGGCTTACATATGTCCGACCAACAAACCATATGATACTTCTACTTATCGCCATGGCTTTCTTAACATGTGATGCGATGGCGGTATATTGGTGGGCCAGCAAGACTGGGTGAGTGACGTGGTAGTACCAAGTGAAATCCTTGTGACGACAACACTTGTTAGTGTTGATACCTTACTGAAGGCGCCTCTCGGGTGGGATTTTGGCGGTATAATCTGCTCTCTCCTTAAGATTTGTGTCGCTCGTATGTTCACAAATATTTTTAGCTCCACATACGACTTTTGGTAACTAGCTTCTTTTCTGGTGTGTGGTTTTTGTCTCGTGTACACGTCTGCGTGCTTGCTTAATCTTCATTTGGTTAGTAGTTGCTCGGCAGTGACTAAGGCAAATTGAGTGCTCCATTGCAGTGACTTCCTTATACCTCTTGTCACCATCTACATATTGTTGAACATGTATATGTTGCATGTACATATATAGGTCTAGGATGTGTAGATTGCACATGCCATGTCTCTCTCCCATTGTAACGTGTATGTAACTTGGGACACAACGCAATCGTGCACCCCTTATGTATCTATATATATGTGCCAGGTGGATGATAGTATAGTTATCGATGCATCCAATCTAATTCTCTCATCCAACATGGTATCAATTTAGGTTTTCCACGATCCAACCTAGCTCCGCTTCTGTCGCCGCCGCCACACCCTATGGTGGTTGCCGTCTACCATCATCGGCGCCGCCGCTGTAGCCTGCCACCACCGCTTACCTCCTTTGCCACTCACAGCCACCATGCCTCTTAGCCGCCGCTGTCGCCCATGTTCTGCAGCCACTACGCCGCTCGCCACCACTAACCTCCTTCATACTCGCAGCCGCCATCCTCTCTCGCCATTGCTACTGCTATGGGTTCCCCCACGTCCACCTACTCTCGCAACACCAACCCGTTCACTAGACCCGAGCCCTCCGCCGCCGCCATCCGTGATCTCAACATCGAGGGTCGGGTTCCCATCTGTCTCAATCACTCCAGCTCCTCCTACTATGCGTGGAAGACCTACTTCGACCTTGTCTTCCACGAGTACTACCTCACCGTGCACATCGACGATTCCATCAACAGCACGGGCATGGTCGCCAACACGGAGAGGTGTCCCATCAAGGCCACGCTCATCCCATGGTTGTACCATATCGTCTCGAAGGACATCTTCCACACGGTTGTTGCTGAGGGTGATGACGCTTGCACTGTGTGGACCAAGATCAACGCACTCCTCATTGACTATAAACTTTAGCACGTTGTTCTCTTGAAGCAAGAGTTCTTAGGGTGCCATCAAGATGACTCCACCATCGACGAATATTGCATGCGTCTCAAGATGCTTGCCGATGAACTTCGCCACATCAGCATGAAAGCCTAAGACAAGCTCATGGTTAGCACATTGCTGATGCAACAAGAGACCTTCCAACAGCGCCAGAAACACGTGCTAACGGGAGACTGTTCTTGTCTTGATTCTCCTCAGCAACGGCACCACGAATCCTTCTGCTACGGCTACGCCTTTAGGGACTTCCTAGGCAAATATGCAAAGTATTTCCCCGTGGCCTTGGAGCCTTGCGTTGGTGTTCCCTCGAAGCGGAAAGGGTGATGTAGCACATCGGTGGTAAGTATTTCCCTCAGTTTTGAGAACCAAGGTATCGATCCAGTGAAGGAGTATCACAAGTGCCTGCACAAACACAGAAAGCTTACTCCCAACGCTGTGAAGGGGTTTTCAATCCCTTATAGATTGTTTGCCAAGTGAGAACTGAAAGCAACAAAGTAACAAAGCAAAGTAAAAGCGGAGGTGTAAACGACAGGTGTAAATAAACCCGTGGGCCGTAGTGTTTACTAGTGGCTTCTCTCATGAAAGCAAGTAGACGGTGGGTGAACGAATTACTGTCGAGCAATTGATAGACGCGCAAAGTCGTGACGTCATCTATGGCAATGATTATATCTATAGGCATCACGTCCAAACCAAGTAGATCGATACTTTCTGCATCTACCACTATTACTCCACACGTCGACCGCTATCCAGCATGCATCTAGTGTATTAAGTCCAAAAGAACAGAGTAACGCCTTAAGCAAGATGACATGATGTAGATGGACAATCTCATATCTACGACAAAGCCCACCTTGTTACCCTTGATGGCAACTACACGATGTGTGCCTTGCTGCCCCTACTGTCACTGGGAAAGGTCACCACACGGTAAGAACCGAAAACCAATCACTTATCCCATTGCAAGAATCATAGATCTAGTTGGCCAAACAAAACCCAAGACTCGGAGAGACTTACAGCGATATCAAATCATGCATATAAGAAATCAGCAAAAACTCAAATATATATCATAGATAATCTGATCACAAATCCACAATTCATCGGATCTCGACAAACACACCGCCAAAGAGGATTACATCGGATAGATCTCCATGAAGATCATGGAGAACTTTGTATTGAAGATCCAGGAGAGAGAAGAAGCCATCTAGCAACGAACTACGGACCCGTAGGTCTGAAGTGAACTACTCACGAGTCATTGGAGGGGCGATGATGTTGATGAAGAAGCCTCCAACTCCGAAGTCCCGTCCGCAGGGCACCGGGAAGGGTCTCCAGATGGATCTCGCGGAAATGAAAGCTTGCGGCGGCGGAAAAGTGTTTTCGTGGACGCCCTGATTTTTTCTGGATTTTTAGGGAATATATAGGCCAAAGACCTAGGGCAGGGGAGCACCAGGGAGGCCACAAGCTTGGTTGCCGTGACCTCCCCCCTGGCCGCGGCAACAGGGCTTGTGGGCTCCCTGTGGGCCCACTTGCTTGGCCCTCAAGCCTCCTCATCTTCTTCCGTTCTGGAAAAAAATCATTTTGGGGATTTTATTCCGTTTGGACTCCGTTCCAAAATCAGATCCGAAAAGAGTAAAAAACACACAAAAAACCGGAACTGGCGCTTGGCACTGAGTTAATAAGTTAGTCCCAAAAAAGATATAAAAGGTAAACAAAACATCCAAAGTTGACAAGATAACAGCATGAAACCATCAAAAATATAGATACGTTTGAGACGTATCACACACTCACCACCATACTTAACGAGGATTTTGGAAATGCTGCTTCTAATCTCAACTTGTTGCCTGAGCCCACCTTTCAGGCCGTCGTCGTGTACTTGAAGATGGAGGAACGCCAGATCCAAAATGTGAAGAAGCTACGACCCACATCATAGATCATCCTGGTACCCTCATATCCTCGGCTCCCATCAAAACCTACACTCGCATCACCATTGGCGACAGTTCTTATTTACCTATCACTCATGTCGATCATACCCATTTTTCCTCTACCTCCACGCCAACTAACATGTCTAATGTGCTTGTGTCTCGTGACCTAGTAAAAAATCTCGTGTTAGTTCGTTGTCTTTCACGTGGGAATCCTCTTACTATTAAATTTGACGACATCGATTTTTCTGTGAAGGACGCATGCACGTGAATGGTTCTTCACTGATGTGATAGTCCTGAGGACCTCTACCCAGTTCACCCATCCTTATCCACCACCATCTCCCGTGTTTCCCTCACCACCGGTGTGGACTTGTGACATGCTCGCTTGGGACATCCCAACCCCGCCTCACTTCATCAAATTCTTAGGAGTTTTTATTTTGCTTGTGATAACGTAGATGGCCACACTTATCATGCTTGCCATCTTGGAAAACACGTGCATCCACCGTTTAGTGCATCCACGACTATATCTTCTATTCCATTTCAATTACTTTATACAGATGTGTGGACATCCCCGGTTGGTAGCAACACTGCTTATCTTTATTATCTAGTGATACTTGATGATTTTTCTCACTTTGTGTGGACTTTCCCTCTCCGGTGAAAGTCCAATGCTTTCTCTACACTTAAGGCCTTCTTTGCATATGTCACCACATAGTTTGGTCGTCCCAATGTTGCTCTTCAAACCGATAATGGAAAATAATTTGATAATGTCGTGGTTCGCTATCTCCTTACATCTCACGACACAATCTTTCGACTTAGCTACCCCTACACCTGCCAATAGAACGGGCGTGTTGAATGCATCCTTACCACTCTCAACGATTGCGTCTGTACTTTGCCATTTTACTCTAATGTACCCCCTAGGTTCGATCCCGATGTGCTCGCCATTGCCACCCTTCCCCTTAACATTCGCCCGTGTCGTCCTCGCAGGAACTACGCCCCCACCAGATTATTTTTGGTAGCCTTCCCTCGTATGTTGGTCTATGCATCTTTGATTGTCTCTGTTATCCCAGTATCGCATCGACCACTCCTCACAAGCTCGCTCCATGTTTGCTTGCTTGCATTTTCCTAGGCTACCCCTCCAACACTAAAGGTTATTGGTGTTATGATCCTGTCTACCACCGTGTGTACACCTCCCGGCACATGTATTTGACGAGAAGGTCTTTATTTTTCAGCACGTACCCCCTCCTCGCGACTCCTCGCACGCACCTCTAGTCGCCGTTCCTTCCTGGTGCGAGCATCGGTCGTCTCGTCCATCTATCCCCCACTCGACATTATGTCCTTGATCTCGGTGCCTACCTCAGTTGCTCCTCCGATCTTGACGAGATCCCTGGTGGCCTCTATCATCGCTAACCCCCCGGCTAAGTCACCACCCTCGGTTGCCTCGGAGGTCTCCGGTGCTGCCAACATCCCCACGGTCGCTTCGCTCGTGTCCTCGGACGCATCCAGTGCGAGTGCTGCACCAAACGACCTGGGCTCTGACTCTTCTGCGACGGGCTCGACACCAGCATCGCTCGCCGCTCCGTCTCCGGCTTCACCGGTGCACATGCGTGACATGATGACCCGGGCCCATGCTGGGTTCCATCGACCGAGTTTGCGCTACCCTTCACGAGTATGTGTTTTCTACATCGACTTTAACACCATCACCCATTCCTTGCTCTTCTCACGTAGTCCTTCATGATCCAAACTAGCTTGTGGCGATGCATGAGGAGTTTGATGTTCTGCAATGAAATCATACGCGACATATTGTTCTGCGACCTCCCCGTGCCAACTTCATTAGTGGCAAGTGGGTGTTCCGCCACAAGACATGTCCTGACGGTTCTCTTGAGCACTATATGGCTCGTTGGGTGGTGCGTGGTTTTCGCGAGCACGTTGCTACTTCTTGAGCTTGCGTTGATTTTTCCCTTGAAGAGGAAAGGGTGATGCAGCAAAGTAGAGATAAGTATTTCCCTCAGTTTGAGAACCAAGGTATCAATCCAGTAGGAGTATCAAGATGAGGCACCAAGGCACCTGCGCAAAGACAAACAAACTTGCACCCAACGCGATAAAGGGGTTGTCAATCCCTTCACGGTTACTTGCAAGGTGAGATCTGACAGAGATAAAAGGTAAAAAGAAATAAAAGTGCAGCAAAGTATTTTTGGTATTTTGTAGATTTGAAAAATTGATGTAAAATAGACCCGGGGGCCATAGTGTTCACTAGAGGCTGCTCTCATGATAACAAGTATTACGGTGGGTGAACAAATTACTGCCGAGCAATTGATAGAATCGCGCAAAGTCATGACGATATCTAAGGCAATGATCATACATATAGGCATCACGTCTGAGACAAGTAGAACGATACTGTCTGCATCTACTACTATTACTCCACACATCGACTGCTATCCAGCATGCATCTAGTGTATCAAGTTCATAACAAACGGAGTAACGCCTTAAGCAAGATGACATGATGTAGAGGTATAAATTCATGCAATATGATATAAACCCCATCTTTTTACCCTTGATGGCAACAACATGATGCGTGCCTCGCTACCCCTTCTGTCACTAGGTGAGGACACCGCACAGTATGAAGCCAAAACCAAGCACTTCTCCCATTGCAAGAATTATAGATCAAGTTGGCCAAACGGAACCCATAACTCGAACAGAATTACAAGGATACGAAATCATGCATATAAGAAATCAGAGGAGACTCAAATAATATTCATAGATAATCTGATCATAAATCCACAATTCATCGGATCTCGACAGACACACCGCAAAAGAAACTTACATCGGATAGATCACCATGAAGATCATGGAGAACTTTGTATTGAAGATCCAAGAGAGAGAAGAAGCCATCTAGCTACTAGCTATGGACCCGAAGGTCTGTGGTGAACTACTCACGCATCATCGTAGAGGCAATGGTGTTGATGAAGAAGACCTCCGTGTCTGAATCCCCGTCCTACAGGGCACCAGAACGGTCCCCAGATGGGATCTTGCGGAGACAGAAGCTTGCGGCGGCGGAGAAGTATTTTAGTGACCCTCCCTGGTGGTTTTGGGATTTTTGGGAATTTATAGGCGAAATAGGTAGGGTAGAGGTGCCACGGGGGGCCCACGAGCATGCTAGGCGCGCCCCCTAGGGCGCGTCTAGGGGGCTCGTAACCTCCCACGAGACCTCCTGCCTTGGTTCTCAAGTCCTCTGCTTATCTTTTGTTATGGAAAAAATCATCCCGTAGGTTTTATTCCATTTGGACTTCGTTTAATATTCTTTTGTGAAAAAGGTCAAAAAGACGGAAAAAACAGAAACTGGCATTGGGCACTGAGTTAATAGGTTAGTCCCAAAAAATGATATAAAATGGCATATAAATGCATATAAGACATCCCAAGTTGATAATATAATAGCATGGAATCATCAAAAATTATAGATATGTTGGAGACGTATCAAGCATCCCCAAGCTTAACTCCTGCTCGTCCTCGAGTAGGGAAGTGAGAAAGACCGAATTTTTGATGTGGAATGCTACCTAACATATTTGTTCTTTGTAACTTCTTTATTGTGGCATGACTATTCATATCCATAAGATTCAAAACAATAGTTTGATATTGACATGAAAACAATAATACTTCAAGCATACTAGCAAAGTAATCATCAACTTTTGAAATAACAAGGCCAAAGAAAGTTATCCCTACAAAATCATATAGTCTGGCTATGCTCCATCATCCTCACACAACAAATTTAAATCATGCACAACCCCGGTATTGGCCAAGTAATTGTTTTCGCACTCTTACTTTCTCAACTTTTTCAACTCTCACGCAATACATGAGCATGAGCCATGGATATAGCACTATAGGTGGAATAGAGTGTGGTGGAGGTTGTGAGGCAAAAATGAGGACATGGTCACATCGACTCGGCGTATCAATGGGCTATGGAGATGCCAATCAATAGATATCAATGGGAATGAGTAGGGATTGCCATGCAACGGATGCACTAGAGCTATAAGTGTACGAAAGCTCAAAAAGAAAACTAGTGGGTGTGCACCCAACTTGCTTGCTCATGAAGACCTAGGGCAATTTTGAGGAAGCCCATCATTGGAATATACAAGCCAAGTTATATAATGAAAATTCCCACTAGTATATGAAAGTAACAAAACAAGACACTCTCTATCATAAAGAACATGGTGCTATTTTGAAGCACAAGTGTGGAAAAAGATAGTAGCATTGTCCCTTCTCTCTTTTTCTCTCATTTTTTTTGTTTGGGTTCTTTGGCCTCTTTTTTTCATTTCATTTTTTTGGTGGGCATATTTGGCCTTTTTTTATTATTTCCTCACAAGGGACAATTCTCTAATAATGATGATCATCACACTTTTATTTACTTACAACTCAATACTTAGAGCAATAATGACTATATGAAATGCCTCCGGCAGTGTACCAGGATGTGCAACGATCTAGCTTAGCGTATGACGTTGAAACATCTCGCTAGCTATATTACGATCATGCAATGGAAATATGGAAGTGATGGCACATGTCATGAGATGGAAAGGTGGAAGTTGCATGGCAATATATCTCGGAATGGCTATGAAAATGCCATAATAGGTAGGTATGGTGGCTGTTTTGAGGAAGGTATATGGTGGGTTTGTGCACCGGCGAAAGTTGCGCGGCACTAGAGAGGCTAGCAATGGTGGAAGGTGAGAGTGCATCTATACCATGGACTCACATTAGTCATGAAGAACTCATATACTTATTGCGAAAGTTTTATTAGTAATTGAAACAAAGTGCTAAACGCATACTCGTAGGGGAAGGGTTGGTAGGTGTTAACCATCGCGCGATCCCGACCGCCACACAAAGGATGACAATCAATAAATCAATTATGCTCCGACTTCCTAACATATTAGTTCACCATACGTGCATGTTACGGGAATCAGTAACCTCAACACAAGTATTTCTAGATTCACAACACCCTACTAACATAACTCTAATATTACCATATCCATATCTCAAAACTAATTGTGAGGAATCAAACTTCTCTTACTAATCAATGCACTTGAATATGAAAGTTTTTATTATATCCTCTTTGGATGCCTATCATATTTAGGACTAATTTCATAATAGACGCCAATTACCAAGTTACTTAGAGAGAGCGCTCTCAAAATGATATAAGTGAAGATCGAGAGTTTTATTACTACAAAATATGACACCGCCGTGCTCTAAAAATATTTAAGTGAAGCACTAGAGAAAAATTGTCTAGCTCAAGAGATATAAGTGAAGCTCATGGGAGGAAAATTATCTAGCTCAAAAGATATCAGTGAAGCACATGCGAGCTAAATTGCCTAACTCAAAAGATATAAGTGAAGCTCATTGAGTATTCTAACGAATTCAAGATGAGTGCATGTCCCTCTCAAAAAGGTGTGCAGCAAGGATGATTGTGATAAAACAAAAAGAAAAGACTCCTATAATACACGACGCTCCAAGCAAAACATATATCATGTGGTAAATAAAAATATAGCTCCAAGTAACGTTACCGATGGATTGAAGACGAAAGAGGGGATGCCTTCCCGGGGCATCCCCAAGCTTAGGCTTTTTAGTGTCCTTGAATTTGGCTTGGGATGACTTGGGCATCCTGAATCTTAAGCTATTTCCACTCTTTGTTCCATTGTCCATAAGAACATCGCTCAAAACTTGAAAACTTCACAACACAAAACTTAAATAGAAACTCGTGATATCATTAGCATAAGAAAACAAACTACCAACTTTTTAGGTACTGTAGTAAACTAGATTTACATTTAGATTGATGTTATATTACTGTATTCTCACTTCTCCATGGCTCGTACCCCCCGATACTAACCATAGTTTCATCAAAATAAGCAATCAACACAATAAAAACAGAATCTGTCAAAAACAGAATAGTCTGTAGTAATCTGTATATTTCGTATACCTCTGGTATCCCAAAAATTCTGAAAAATTATGAAAGTTAGTTTAATTTGCATATCAATCTGCAGCAGAAAGAATCAACTTAAAATATCTTTCTGGATAGGAACTAAACATAATTTCGTGAGCACAAAGTTTCTGTCTTTTTCAGCATGATTAAACAACTATCACCAAAACTAATCATAAATGTTCTACTTGGCACAAACACTAATTAAAACATAAAAACACAATAATAACAGAATCATGATGGTGTGGACTCAACAAAACAGAAAGTGAAAAGCAAAAATAGATTTATTCATTGGGTTGCCTCCCAACAAGCGCTTTTCTTTAGCTAGGCATTGATAATTCAATGATGCTCACATAAAAGATAGCAATCGGACACGAAGAGAGCATCATGAAACATGTGACAAACATATCTAAGTCTAACATACTTCCTATGCATAGGCATTTTATAGGAAAAAAAATTATCAAGACAAGCAATAACTACCATATGTAAGGAAGAAGAAAGAGACAATATTAATCTCAACATAATGAGAGGTAATTTAGTAACATGAAAGTTTCTACCACAATATTTTCCTCTCTCATAATAATTACATGTGGGATCATATTCAAATTCAACAATATAACTATCACATAGGATATTCTTTCCAAGATCCACATGTATGCGAAGTTGACACTCTTTATTATTGCAATCATTATTATAAATACCATATTCATCATGAGGCTTAAACAAATTTTCAAGATCATAAGAAAAACCATCACGCCAATCATGATCATTGCAATAAGTAGTGGACATAGCAAAACTAGCATCCCCAAGCTTAGGGTTTTGCATATTTTTACAATAATTGACATTCATAGAATTTATAATAAAGTCATTGCAATCATGCTTTTCTTTAAAGGGGCTAGCAAGTGTGGACGCAAGAACAATAATTTCACGTTTAACATAAGGAACTATAGCAAGTTCATCTCCATAGGCATCATTAATATTGGCATCGTGGCCACAAGCATAGGAATCATCATGTTTATCAAGGGGAGATATTTCAATCATATCAACGGAATCACAATTATCTATAGGTTTATGCATATCATTATTTTCCTCCAAAGAACCGGACATTCTCTCAATAAATTCAATAACATAGGCATTAGAAGCAAAGTTCTCACGACAGTAATTAAGTATGTCAAGATTTTCATATTTGTAGAGAGTAATATCATACTTTTCAATCAAAGAAGCAACTTCATGAGCACCCTTAAGAACAACAAATTCTTCAATTTGTTCGATATCATAATAGCTATAAACACCCTTTTCATAAGAAGATAAGATTTCATTATCATTAAACTCGCATAGGCAGGGAAGGTGTTTTTTGGGTTTTAGAGCAACAAGTATAATCATAAATTTCACATAGGTCCAAAGCATAGCATAGCAAACTATTTATGTGATGCCATAAGAGTCTCCCCTTTTCAGACAAACGGTGACGCACAAAATGAGAATGCTCATCTAAATATGTCCCATCAACCAAGCTAGTTGGGGTTTCAGCACGAGCACAAAGGGATCGAAGATGATCCAAGTAGAAAATTTAAGTGGATCCATATCAGTAGATACTTAGCAAGCAAAGATGCAAGCAAATTGAAGGCACATAGCACACAAGCAAAGGAAAGGCAAACGAAAAAGGCAAATATTTTTGTAAATTTTGTTTTTTTAGAAGTGGGGGAGAGGAAAACGAGAGGCAAATGGCAAATAATGTAAATGCAAGAAATGAGTTTGAGATAGGTACTTGGTAGATATGCTTTACTTGAATACTCCCCGACAACGGCGCCAGAAATTCTTCCTCCTACTTCTTGAGCTTGCGTTGGTTTTTCCCTTGAAGAGGAAAGGGTGATGCAGCAAAGTAGAGATAAGTATTTCCCTCAGTTTGAGAACCAAGGTATTAATCCAGTAGGAGTATCAAGATGAGGCACCAAGGCACCTGCACAAAGACAAACAAACTTGCACCCAACGCGATAAATGGTTTGTCAATCCCATGACGGTTACTTGCAAGGTGAGATCTGACAGAGATAAAAGGTAAAAAGAAATAAAAGTGCAACAACGTATTTTGGGTATTTTTGGAGATCTGAATATATGATGTGTAAAATAGACCCGGGGGCCATAGTGTTCGCTAGAGGCTTCTCGCATAATAGCAAGTATTACGGTGGGTGAACAAATTACTGTCGAGCAATTGATAGAATCGCGCAAAGTCATGACGGTATCTAAGGCAGTGATCATACATATAGGCATCACGTCCGAGACAAGTAGACCGATACTGTCTGCATCTACTACTATTACTCCACACATCCCACTATCCAGCATGCATCTAGTGTATTAAGTTCATAACAAACGGAGTAACACCTTAAGCAAGATGACATGATGTAGAGGGATAAATTCATGCAATATGATATAAACCCCATCTTTTTACCCTTGATTGCAACAACGCGATGCGTGCCTCGCTACCCCTTCTGTCACTAGGTGAGGACACCGCACGATATGAACCCAAAACCAAGCACTTCTCCCATTGCAAGAATTATAGATCAAGTTGGCCAAACGAAACCCATAGCTCGAAGAGAATTACAAGGATACGAAATCATGCATATAAGAAATCAGAGGACACTCAAATAATATTCATAGGTAATTTGATTATAAATCCGCAATTCATCGGATCTCGACAAACACACAGCAAAAGAAAGTTGCATCGGATAGATCTCCATGAAGATCATGGAGAACTTTGTATTGAAGATCCAAGAGAGAGAAGAAGCCATCTAGCTACTAGCTATGGACCCGAAGGTCTGTGGTGAACTATTCACACATCATCAGAGAGGCAATGGTGTTGATGAAGAAACCCTCCGTGTCCGAATACCCCTCCGGCAGGGCACCAGAATGGTCCCCATATGGGATCTTGTGGAGACAGAAGCTTGAGGTGGCGGAAAAGTATTTTCGTGGCTCTCCCTGGTGGTTTCAGGATTTTTGGGAATTTATAGGCGAAAGAGGTAGGGCGGAGGAGCCACGAAGGGCCCACGAGCCTGCTAGGCGCCCCCTAGGGCACGCCTAGGGGGCTCGTGACCTCCCATCAGACCTCCTGCATTGGTTCTCAAGTCCTCTGCGTATCTTCTGTTATGGAAAAAATCATCGCGCATGTTTTATTCCGTTTGGACTCCGTTTAATATTCTTTTCTGAAAAAGGTCAAAAACACGAAAAAATAGAAACTGGCACTGGGCAGTGAGTTAATAAGTTAGTCCCAAAAAGTGATATAAAATGGCATATAAATGCATATAAGACATCCCAAGTTGATAATATAATCGCATGGAATCATAAAAAATTATAGATACGTTGGAGACGTATCACACGTCGGCATGGACTTCACCGACACATTCACCCCAGTTGTCAAACCAGGCACACTTCATGTCATTCTTTAGCTTGCTGCTACTCGTTCCTGGCTGGTGCACCAGTTGCATCATCTCCAGTTTGTTCCTACATGGGAATCTCTCCGAGCACGTGTTCTACGAGCACCCCACTGGCTTTGTCGATGACATTCATCCGGAGCACGTGTGCTTGATTTCCCAGTCACTTTATGGGTTTAAGTAGGCACCATAGGCATGGTACCAGCATATCGTGGCCTTTCTTCAGGAGCTTGGATTCCACACTACCCGCTCGGATGCCTCGTTGTTTGTCTATCGGCAAGGGACAACCACGGCCTATCTTCTGCTCTACATCGATGATATCATCCTCACGGCATCCTCTATTAAGCTCTTGTGACAGATCATGGCTCTTCTTCGTGATGAGTTTGCCCTCAAGGATCTATGAGTTCTACACTATTTCATCGGCAACGAGTCTGTTCGGTGTACAGATGGATTCTTTCTGCATCAGCAGAAGTATGCTCATGACCTTCTCGAGCGTGCTCGCATGCTTAATTGCAAGCTGATGACGAGATGATGTATATACTTCTCACACCCCGTTGGTTACCCCAAGTGGAAGGTTGAGATGTAGTCAGCAGCAAGTTTTCCCTCACATGGAACTGTAAGGTTTATCGGACCAACAGGACTCCTAGGATCAACAAGTAGGTGTCTCCCACCGTGGCGCTAGCAGAAGACGTGGACCTGCACACACAACAAATAACTTTGCTCCCAATGAGTATAGAGAGGTTGTCAATCTCTCCGGCCTTGTAGTTTGGAAAGGATCAAAACCCAAGCGGGAAGGTAATAGTGATTGCAACGGAAAAGTAAATGAAAACGGTAAATGATGGAGGTGTAAGCAATGATGGTGATATCGACCGGAGTCACATGGTGTTCACTAGTGATGTCTCTCTTCCGAAAGACGATAAACAACTATGCTTGGGTAAAGAAATCAGAGTTGGGAAATTGACATAATTACGAATGCACCGCAATGCTAATTATGCTACTTGATAGTTAGAGGCTCAATAGTAATAAGTAGTACACCAAGACAAGTAGACCGTTTATTCATCAGCATCTACTTACTAATCATACACCTTGATATATCTATCTAGATACTCTCGCCGTTATTATGTTGCGAGCCCCATCCAATGTGTAAAATCAAAGCAACGGACAACTGCATTAACAAACTATGTGTAAGGTAAACAATCCTTGCAACCGTGGTCACAAGCACTATTGTTTTCTCCCTCGTGGCTACAACAGATCCCCTAGTCTCATGCTTCTGTCACTCAAGCTAGACATTGAGGGGCATGAACCCACAATCATGCATAATGCTCCCTCTTGGAGTTACAATCTACTACTCGTCCAAAGCAATAAATAGCAACGGAGAACATGCATGAATCACTAAGGAACATAATATAAAAGTATAATCAAATACATAAATCAAACAATCTGAACATAATCTCATAATCCATCGGATCCCAACAAACCAAGCATAGCAATAGCAAGAGAATTACATAGATGGCTTGATCATGTAGGGCAGCTCACAAGGACTAACCATTGAAGCACAAGATTGGAGAGAAGACATCACATAGATACTGGTCATGGACTCATGGTCCAAGGAGGACTACTCACGACACGTCCGGAAGACGTCCATGGCAGTGGAGAAGCTTTCAGAGGTCAATCCTCCCTTCGGTAGGGTGCCGTGAAGACGCTCCCGATCTCGGAAGCGCTGCGGCGGCGGAACAATGGAGAAATTCGCGATTCTGTAAGTTGTCCAAGGGTTTCCTATCGGGACTCTAAATATAGGCTAAAGGAGGGCACCAGAGGAGGTGGGACCCACCCAGCCGACCTCCTGGCGCGGCCTAGGGCCTGGCCGCGCCAGCAGGTCGCCTGGGAGGCCCCTCCCCCATCTTCGGTGATCCGGAAGCTTCTATTTCGCTGATGTTTTATATATCTTTTCTGGAATTTTTCGGGCTTCAGAAAATTGGGTAAAAGCCCCTACAAAATAGACATGAGCAGACAGAAACTGGCACTGGGTGCATTGAGTTAGTAGGTTAGTCCAAATATGTGTAAAATGATATAAAAGTGTAGCAAAACATATAAACATTGTCATCCAAAAGATCATAAGAAACTCATCATAAGCTGATTAGAGTGGTTAGTTCCCTTAATAAAATAATTCATTACCTATGTTTAAAGAAAGATTTTCATGAAAATCTATTGCTTCTCATGAATGCAAAAAGGTTTTTGCAAATAAAAAGTAAGCTTAGGATTTGCAAAACAATGAAAACACAAAACATGGCACAATCTGTGAAAAACAGAACAAGAGGTAGTAAATAATTTATTCGGGGCACTTCTACAACTCAAATAAAAAAAACTAGGAACAGATGACAGAAAGGCAATTATAGAGAGCATGATGTCAAAAAAATTCAGATTAAAAAGATGATCTGGTGATTTATGGCGAATTTTTCTGTCAAGAAGAGAGAATCTGTTTCTGGACAGCATGTCACAATTTTTTAACTTTCTTGCAATCGGAGGCTATAACTTGGCACAAAGCTTAAAAATAAAGATATAATGATTTGCTACAGTGTAACAAGCATCAAGACCACTAAAACAGAAAGTAAAAACAAATTGGGTTGCCTCCCAACAAGCGCTTTCTTTTATGCCTTTGAGCTAGGCATAATGCAAGAAGATCAAGTGTTATCAACTCCAAAAGAATAACTTGCCCGAGTAACAGACTCATAAGGTAACTTAATCTTCTTTCGAGGGAAGTGTTCCATTCCCTTATTAAGAGGAAATTGGAATTTAATAATTCCCTCTTTCATGTCAATGATAGCACCAACGGTGCGGCGAAAAGGACGTCCCAAAATAATTGGACATGAAGGATCACATTCAATGTCCATAATAAGAAAATCAACGGGCACATAATTATCATTGACAATAATAATAACATCATCAATTCTCCTTAAAGGTTTCTTTATGGAAGAATCAACAAGACGAACACCAAAAGAACATGGATCATAAGGTTTCCAATCAAGTATATCATACATTCTTTTGGGCATAACGGAAGCACTAGCTCCAACATCACACAATGCAAAGCAAGAGGTATTATTCAATTTAGTTTTGACCATAGGATCCCAACCATCTTCTAGTTTTCTAGGAATAGAAGTCACTAGCTTGAGCTTCTCCTCCCTATCTTTGATAAGAGCATTGGTAATATGCTCGGTGATGTCAATATTGAGTGTACTAGTGTGTGGGTCTTTAGCCATTCTTTGCAAAAAGGTGGTAACTTCGGAGAGACTACAATTGTCAAAATCAAGGTTACTACCATTAATTAAAGTGGTAGTAATGTGATGTAAGCTCATTCTTTTGGGAGTCTCTAAATTCAAAGGACCTTCTTGTCCTATAGTTGAGGTATTAGCATCACCATTAATAGGTCCAATGGGACTAGGAGTGCGATGGGTGCTAAAAGTTTTGAGATCCTCAACAACTTGTATAGTAGAAATGGTAGTGTGTGTAGGAATGCTCTTAATTCTCTCTTCCTCTTCCTTTTCTCCAGCCCATCTATCTTTAAGTTTGGCTAGCATTCTTATGATCTCATTAATTTGTACTTGTATAGCATTCATGGGTGTGGTGTTCCTTTCCTCAAGTGGGGAAGTTCTAATTTTAAGCATCTCTACATCATGAGCTATGTTGTCCACCTTCAATGAGAGTATCTAAGTTTTCTAGTTTCTCTTCTACACTCTTGTTGAAGAATTTTTGAGAAGTGATACAATCTTTAAGCATGCTCTCTAATTCAGAAGTGGAGTTTTTGGTGCTAGGATAATTGTTGTTGTTCCCATAGTTGTTGGATGGGAACGGTCTAGGATTGCTACCAAAATTACTTCTATAAGCATTGTTATTGAAGTTGTCCCTACAGATAAAATTAACATCAACTTGCTCTCTTTCTTGAGCAACCAAAGAATTTAAAGGAACATCATGATGATCAATAGGATCTTTCTTAGTAAGTATAGTACAATTATGATCATGTCAACCTTATCATTAAGGGAGGAGATCTGCTCAACAGAGTTTACCTTCCTACCTGTTGGAGCTCTCTCGGTGTGCCATTGAGAATAATTTGTCATCATCTCATCCATAGAAATTTTGGATAACCATCCAAGTAGGGCAATTCTTAACAAGAGATTTCATATGTTCCCAAGCTTGAGCAACATGTTCATTATTCAATTGTCTAAAATTCATAATGTTACTCCTCAACTGGATAATCTTAGTGGGTGAGTAATACTTCCCAATAAAATCATCTTTGCACTTATCCCAATAATCTATGCTATTCCTAGGCAAAGACTGAAGCCACACTTTATCTCCTCCTCTCAAGGAGGAAGGAAAAAAGCTTAAGTTTAACAATATCACCATCTACTTCTTTATATTTTTGCATATCACAGAGCTCAACAAAATTGTTCAAGTTCAAGGCAGCACCATCTCTAGCACCGAAGAATTGATCTTTCATAACTAGGTTCAGTAAAGCAGGTTTAATCTCATAGGACGTGGCTCCATGGGCGGGAGTAGAAATAGGAGTGCACATAAAGTCATTGTTGTTGTGACTAGTGAAGTCACACAACTTGGTGTTCTTAGTGGAACCCATAGCAGCAGCAAGCAAGCAAGAACAAAGCAACTAATTTTTTTGTGATTTTTGGTATAAGACTCTAAAGCAAAAACTAGAAACCAAATTAACAAGACTAAAAAGCAAAGGTAAAGAATATCCTGCAACTCCCCTATCTTGAAGACTAGAGTCCCCGCCAACGGCGCCGGAAAACTTTGCTTGATGACGAGATGATGTATATACTTCTCGCATCCCGTTGGTTAACCCAAGTGGAAGGTTGAGATGTTGTCAGCAACAAGTTTTCCCTCACACAGAACTGTAAGGTTTATCGAACCAAGAGGACTCCTAGGATCAACAAGTCGGTGTCTCCCACCCTGGCGCTAGAAGAAGACGTGGACCTGCACACACAAAAAATAATTTTTCTCCCAACGAGTATAGAGAGGTTGTCAATCTCTCTGGCCTTGTAGTTTGCAAAGGATCAAAACACAAGCGGGAACGTAATAGTGATTGCACCGGAAAAGTAAATGGAAACGGTAAATGGTGGAGGTGTAAACAATGATGGTGATATGGACCGGAGTCACATGATACTATTGATGTCTCTCTCCCAAAAGACGATAAACAACTATGCTTGGGTAAACAAATCAAAGTTGGGCAATTGACAGAATTATGAACGCAGCGCAATGCTAATTATGCTACTTGATAGTTAGAGGCTCAATAGTAATGGGTAGTACGCCAAGACAAGTAGACCGTTGATTCATCAGCATCTACTTACTAATCATCCACCTTTAGATTTCTATCCGGAACATCTCGCCGGTATTAAGTTGCGAGCCCCACCCAAAGTGTAAACTCAAAGCAACGGACAACTGCATTAACGAACTATGCGTAAGGTAAACAATCCTTGCAACCATGGCCACAAGCACCGTTGTTTTCTACCTAGTGGCAACATCACATCCCCTAGTCTCCTGTTTCTATCACTCAACCTAGATATCGAGGGGCATGAACCCACAATCATGCATAATGCTCCCTCTTGGAGTTACAATCTACTACTCGGCCAAAGCAATAAATAGCAATGGAGAACATGCATGAATCACTAAGGAACATAATATAAAAGGATAATCAAATATATAACTCATAAAAATCTGAACATAATCTCATAATCCATCAGATCCTAACAAACCGAGCACAACAATAGCAAGAGAATTACATAGATGCCTTGATCATGTAGGGCATCTCACAAGGACTAACCATTGAAGGACAAGATTGGAGAGAAGACATCACATAGCTACTGGTCATGGACTCATGGTCCAAGGAGGACTACTCACAGCATGTCTCGGAGGTGTCCATGGCGGTGGAGAAACACCCGGAGGTCAAACCTCCCTCCGGCAGGTTGCCGGGAAGAGGTCTCTTGACGCTCCCGATCTCGGAAGCGCTGGGGCGGTGGAACGATGGAGAAATTCATGATTCCGGAAGTTGTCCAAGGGTTTCCTCTCGGTACTCTATATATAGGACAAAGGAGGGCACCGGGGAGGTGGGACCCGGCCTCCTGGCGTGGCCTAGGGCCTTGCCGCACTAGCAGGTCGCCTGGGAGGCCCCTGGCCCCCTCTAGCCCATCTTCGGTGATCCGGAAGCTTCTGTTTCGCTCATTTTTTATATATTTTTTCTGGAATTTTCCGGGCTTCAGAAGATTGGTAAAAGCCCCTGCAAAATAGATTTCAGCACACAGAAACTGGTATTGGATGCACTGAGTTAGTAGGTTAGTCCAAATATTTGTAAAATGATATAAAAGTGTAGCAAAACATATAACATTGTCACCGAGAAGATCATGGAACAAGCAGAAATTATAGATACGTTTGGGACATATCACAAGCCCGCCTCCACACCCGTGGACGATAAGGTGAAGGTGTCCGCCTTGGAGAGTTCTCCATTTTCAAATGGTGCGCTCTACCGATCCATTGTTGGAGCCTTGTAGTACATGAATCTTACACGTCCGGAGCTCCAGTATGCAGTCCAGTGATACGTGTCATCTGCGTTGGGTTTTCCGTGAAGAGGAACAGGTTATCGCAGCACAATGTGGGTAAGTATTTCCCTCAGTTATGAAACCAAAGTTTATTGAACCAATAGGAATACTAACCACAACCGTCTTCAGCGGCTGCATGCAAAAGAACAAACAACTTGCACCCAACATGGGCAAGAGGGTTGTCAATCCTTTTGTCTTGTTATTTGCAAGCAAGTGAGGTGTGTAGATAATTGTAGATAGCAAGATAAAATAAAAACAAGTAAATGACAACATGGTATTGAATGTTTTATCATTATGTTGTGAATAGACCTCAGGGCCATAGATTTCCCTAATGGCATCTCTCATGAAAAATAGCATACACCGGGTAAACAAATAACTATTGGGCAATTGACATAAAAGTAGATAGTATGCGATATTGACGGCAATGATCATGTGTTTGTAGTCATCAGGTCCGGAAACAAATAGGTCGACTCTTGCTTGCACCTATTACTATTACTCCACTCATCGATCGCTATCCAACATGCATCTACAGTATTAAGTAAATCAGAGTAATGCATGGAGAACAATGATGTAGACAAAGTAAACTCAAGAAATATGAATAAAACCCATCGTTGTATCCTTTGTAGCAGCAACACAAAGACACATCTTGTCCCCTCCTGTCACTGGGATATAGAAATTCGCCAGGTTGAACCTACCACAATACACCTCTCTCATCTAAGAAATATCGATCTAGTTGGCCGTAGAGAATTACGAAGCTATCATAATTACGCACATAAGAATCATATAAGTATTCAGAGGAGACACAAATGTTTATCATGAATAATCTGAACATAAACCCACAATTCATCAGATCCAAACAAACGCATCACACAAAAGGAATTACATCATATGGATCAAAGAGAAGATGCGATGATCATTGTATTGAAGATCAAAGAGAGAGAGATTGACATATAGGTATTGACTATGGACCCGTAGGTTTGTGGTGAACTACTCACACTTCATCGTGAGGGAAGCAAGGTTGATGAAGCATCCCTCCGTGATCGATCCCCCTTCCGGCAAGGTGCCGGAACGAAGCTCCAGATGGCCTCCCGTCGGAACAGACACTTGCGGCGGGGTAAGAAGTGTTTCGGAACTCCCTTCGGCGTTCGTAGGGTAGATGAGAATTTATAAGCCAAAGGATGGAGTTGGGAGGGCCATGAGGGAGGCACAAGCCATCAGGGTGTCCCCTAGGTCGCACCCTGTTGGCTTGTGAGTCCCTCATGAGGCCTCCAACCTTCTTCCGATGCTCGTTGGTTTTCTTTTGGTCCATAAAAAATCACCAAAAAGTTTTTGGGCAATTGGACTTTGTTTGATACGGAAAACCTGAAAAGTGAAAAACACGCAGATAACATCAACTGGCACTCGGCACTCGGTCAATAGGTTATTGCTCAAAAAATATAAATTTGTAAATAAATACCCCAAGAGTATTCTAGAATGATAATATATCAGCATGGAACAATCATAAATTATAGATACGTTGGAGACGTATCAAGCATCTCCAAGCTTAATTCCTCATCATCCTCGAGTAATTAAATGATAAAAACAGAATTTTTTATGTGACATGCTATCCATGATGTAACCTTATGCACGTATGCTCATTGAGAATGATGAATTAACAAATATTAACACGACAATACTTATAGGTATAAGCAGCAAATCATTATTTTTTCGAAGTATACAATCCTCAAAGATTGTTTTACCCCCATCAATCTTTATTATATTAGCAAGGCATAGCTCCATCTTCACCACATTAATACAAATGCCAAGCACCATGGTGTCTAAGTCACGCAATTGGATCGTACTTTTTCAATATGTATTAACTTTTCATTCTTCACGCAATACATGAGCGTGAACCATTAGACATAGCATAAAGGTGGAATAGAATATGGTGGTAGGTTTCAAAGGGGTAAAAGTGGAGAAGATAGTCTCACATCAACTAGCCGTACCAACGAGCAATGGATATGACCATTGATAGATATCGATGCGAGGAGTAGGGATTGCGATGGAAATGATGCACAAGAGCTATAAGTGTATGAAAGCTCCATTGAAGCTAAGTGGGTGTGCATCCAACTAACTTTCTCGTGAAGACCTGAGGCATTTGAGGAAACCCATCATTGGAATATACAAGCCAAGTTTATGAAAAAGTGATTCCCACTAGCATATGAATGATATAACATGAGACTCTCTATATGAGGAACAAGGTGCCACTTTGAGGCACACGTGTGGTAAAGAATAGTAGCAAAGTCCCTTCTCTCTTTTTTGATCATTCGTTTTTTTATGGTGGGCTCATTTGGCCTCACCCATTTTTATTTCCTCACTGGGACAATGCTAATAATAATGATCATCACACTTTTATTTACTTACAACTCAATATGAAAACTGATAGGACAGTATGATTGTGAATGAATGCCTCTTGCAGTGTATCAGGATATGCAAAGATCTAGCGTGATCTGTATCACAATTATGATGAATGGTGCCTTTTCCACAAATACCATGTCAGCTCTATATGATCATGCAAATCATTATGATGATGAACGAACTAGTCATGTGAAGGGACGATGGCATTTGCATGGCAATATATCTCAGAATGGCTATGGAAATGCCATGATAGGTAGGTATGGTGGCTGTTTTGAGGAGGATATAAAAACTTTTATGTGCAACAGAGTGTGTCATGTCATGGGGTTTGGATGCATCGGTGATAGTTGCACTGATCCTCAAGGTGAGAATGGGCCATGCACGTTACTGAAGAGGCTAGCAAATATGAGGAGGTGAGAATGCATATGTCCATGATGTCACATTAGTAGTGAATAACTCATACACTTATTGCAAAGTTTTATTAGTTTTATCAGAAATCAAAGTACTACTCGCATGCCCCTAGGGAGAGGGTTGGTAGAAATTAACCATCGCGCGACTCGAACTTAATACAACACTAGGATTTCAACAAGGAATAGAAATGCTCACACATCATCACCATGCTTTTTTAATTTTTTTAAATGAACAAGAAGTTTAACATCTTTTAATATCGACACCTATCTGAATTACTAGGAATGCACTTACACCTTTTCCATACCACCACGTCAATATCATTAACCCACAATTTCTCTCTATGTGCTACATGGTGGTCTTAATTATCACTCACTGAATGCTCATTATTTTTTATCTAATCTTATGACCCATGCAAATTACCGTCACTATTTGTCCTGGTCTCAGAAATATAAGTGAATTAAGAGAGCATAATATTTCTATAAAATCTACACGCCACCGTGCTCAAAAAGATATATATCAAGTACTAGAGCAACTGCTAAGCTCAAAAGATATAAGTGAAGTACATAGTGTATTCTAACAAATTGCAATGATGTGGTATATCTCTCAAATAGGTGTATCCAGCAAACAATGATTGTGATAAAATGAAATTAAAATCAAACAAAATCAAATGACGGTCCAAGCAAAACCCATATTATGTGATGAATAAAAGTATAGCCCCAAGTAACATACTGATGGATTGAGACAAAAAGAGGGGATGCCTTCCGGTGCACCCCCAAGCTAAGATGCTTGAGTCTTCCTAGAATATTTCCTTGGGGTGCTAGGGTATCCCCAAGCTTAGGTTTATGCTACTCCTCAATCCTTTGTCCATCGGGACAATACCCAAAATTTAAGAACTTCAATCACATAAAACTCAACAAAACTTCATGAGATCCGTTAGTATAAGCAACATATCAAATACCTTTAGGTGCTGTTACAAGTTGACTATTATTTTATTTTAGCATAGTGTACAATATCTTAACTCCTCCATGGCTTATACCCCCTATACAATCCATAGCATCATCAAAACAATCAAACTACACATGCAATAAAAGAATCTGATTCAAACAGAACAGTGTGTAGTCATCTGTAATGAACCTATACTTATGTAATTCCATAAAATCTGAAAAATAGGAAAGCTTGAGTAATTTATATTTAAATACCTTGTAAAACATTTAGCTTAAAAATACGTTCCAGTAAAATCAGAGAAATTCTGCACTGGATGTTAAAGTTTCTGTTTTTGAACCGTATCAATTCTACTCATTGATACATCTCCAACGTATCTAATTTTCCAAACTCTTTTGCCCTTGTTTTGGACTATAATTTGCATGAATTGAATGGCACTAACCCGGATTGACGCTGTTTTCAGT
The DNA here is from genome assembly GCF_904849725.1 of Hordeum vulgare subsp. vulgare. Classification (NCBI taxonomy): domain Eukaryota; kingdom Viridiplantae; phylum Streptophyta; class Magnoliopsida; order Poales; family Poaceae; genus Hordeum; species Hordeum vulgare. Next base: position 136,706,129 of record NC_058521.1, read on the forward strand.
AGAATTGCCTTGGCGTTATTTTTGTGCAGAAATAAAAGATCTCGGATTGACTTGAAACTTTACTGAGAATATTTTTGGAATTAATAAAAATATTGGCGGAAGAATCAAATAGAGAGGGGCCACCACCTGGCCATAAGCCTACACGACGCCCCCCGTAGTGCGTGCCTGATACGTCTGAAACGTATCTATAATTTTTGATGGTTTCACGCTGTTATCTTGTCAACTTTGGATGTTTTATATACCTTTTATATCTTTTTTGGAACTAACTTATTAATTCAGTGCCAGGTGCTAGTTCCTGTTTTTTCTGTGTTTTTGACTCTTTTCAGATCTGATTTTGGAACGGAGTCCAAACGGAATAAAATCCCCGAAATAAATTTTTCCAGAATAGAAGAAGACCGGGAGGCTTGAGGGCCAAGGCAGGGGGCCCACAGGGAGCCCACAAGCCCTGTTGCCGCGGCCAGGGGGCCCGCGGCAACCAGGCTTGTGGCCTCCCTGGCGCTCCCCTGCCCTAGCTCTTTGGCCTATAAATTCCCTAAAATCGCAGAAAAAATCAGGGCATCCACGAAAACACTTTTCCGCCGCCGCAAGCTTCCGTTTCCGTGATATCTCATCTGGAGACCCTTCCCGGTGCCCTGCCGGAGGGGCCTTTGGAGCTTGAGGGCTTCTACATCAACATCATCGCCTCTCCAATGACTCATGAGTAGTCCACTTCAGACCTACGGGTCCGTAGTTAGTAGCTAGATGGCTTCTTCTCTCTCTTGGATCTTCAATACTAAGTTCTCCATGATCTTCATGGAGATCTATCCGATGTAATCCTCTTTGGCGGCGTGTTTGTCGAGATCTGATGAATTGTGGATTTGTCATCAGATTATCTATGAATTATATTTGAGTCTTTGCTGATTTCTTATATGCATGATTTGATATCCTTGTAAGTCTCTCCGGGTCCTGGGTTTTGTTTGGCCAACTAGATCTATGATTCTTGCAATGGGAGAAGTGCTTGGTTTTGGGTTCATACTGTGCGGTGACCTTTCCTAGTGACAGAAGGGGCAGCAAGGCACGCATCATGTTGTTGCCATCAAGGGTAACAAGATGGGCTTTCATCATAAATTTGATATTGTTCATCTACATCATGTCATCTTGGTTAAGGCGTTACTCTGTTCTTTTGGACTTAAAACACTAGATGCATACTGGATAGCGGTCGACATGTGGAGTAATAGTAGTAGATGCAGAAAGTATCGGTCTACTTGTTTTGGACGTAATGCCTATAGATACAATCATTGCCATAGATAACGTCATGGCTTTGCGCGGTTCTATCAATTGCTCGATAGTAATTCGTTCAACCACCGTCTACTTGATTTCATGAGAGAAGCCACTAGTGAACACTATCGTCCCCGGGTCTATTCACAACTATCGTCTCCACTTTTACTTTTCTTTGTTTAATTTTTGCTTTCAGTTCTCACTTTGCAAACAATCTGTAAGGGATTGACAACCCCTTCATAGCGTTCGGTGCAAGCTCTTTGTGTTTGCGCATGTACTTGTGACTTGACATGATCCTCCCACTGGATCGATACCTTGGTTCTCAAAATTGAGGGAAATACGTACTGCCGTTGTGCTACATCACGCTTTCCTCTTCAAGGGAACACCAACGCAAGGCTCCAAGGCCGCGCGGAAATCCTTTGCATATTTTCCAAGGAAGTCCCTATAGGCGTAGCCCGTAGCAGCAGGACTCCTGGCGCTGTTGTCAGGGAAGGTCTGTTGTCGCAGTAGCAGAAGGATTTCTGGCACCGTTGCCTGGGAGGAGAGATCAAGTCAAGATCTATCCAAGTAGGTGTCACAATCTCATCTCTTGCACTTACCCTTTTTTGCCAGTTGCCTCTCGTTTTCCTCTCCCCCACTTCACATTTGCCGTTTTCATTTGCCTTTCTCCTTTGCCGTTTTCATTTTCCTTTTTGCCATTTTCCTTTGCCGTTTTCTTTTGCCCTTTGCCGTTTTCCTTTGCCGGTTTTCTTGCTTGCTTGTGTTCTTGTTGGTTCGTTGAAGTCATGATGGCTGAAAATACCAAACTTTGCGACTTCTCGAGTACCAATAATAATGATTTTATTAGTACTCCGATTGCTCCCGCCACTAGTGCGGAATCGTATGAAATCAACGCAGCCTTGCTGAATCTTGTTATGAAAGAGAAATTCTCTAGCCTTCCGAGTGAAGATGTCGCATCCCATCTCAATACCTTCATTGAGATTTGCGATATGCAAAAGAAAAGAGATGTGGATAATGACGCGATTAAGTTGAAGCTTTTTCCTTTCTCGTTGCGAGATCACACAAAAACTTGGTTTTCTTCTTTGCCTAAAAATAGTATCGATTCTTGGAATAAGTGCAAAGATGCTTACATATCCAAGTATTTTCCGCTGGCTAAGATTATCTCTCTACGTAACGATATCATGAATTTCAAGCAACATGATCATGAACACGTTGCACAATCTTGGGAGAGGATGAAGTTAATGATTAGAAATTGTCCTGCACAATCTTTTACGCAACATCTTGGACTCCGCCTCAGGTGGAACGTTCATGGAAATCACGTTACGAGACGCTACAAAACTTCTAGACAATATCATGACCAACTACTCTCAGTGGCACACTGAAAGGTCACCTGCTAGCAAAAAGGTACACGCTATAAAAGAAATTAACTCGCTTAGTGCTAAGATGGACGAGTTGATGAATTTGGTTGCTAGTAGAAATGCTCCTTTAGATCATAATGACATGCCATTATCTTCCTTGATTGAGAGTAGCAACGCTAGTTTGGACGTTAATTTTGTTGGTAGGAACAATTTTGGCAACAACAATGCTTTTAGAGGAAATTATGTTCCTAGGCCTTTTCCTAGTAACTCCTCTAACAATTATGGCAATTCCTACAACAACACTTATGAAAATCATAACAAATTACCCTCTGATTTAGAGAGTAATATCAATGAGTTCATCAACTCTCAAAAGATTTTCAATGCGTCCATAGAGGAAAAACTACTCAAAATTGACGATTTGGCTAGGAGCGTTGATAGGATGTCTTGTGATATTGATGCTTTGAAAGTTAGATGTGCTCCTCCCAAGGTCAACTTGGGTGAAACTTTAAAATATATGCGTGTCTCCATGAATGAGAGCAAAGAAAGAACCTCCCAAATTTGCGCTAGGCATGAATGGTTTAAAAGGGTGCGTTCTAGTGATACAAATCACGAAGATCTTAAATTGCTTGGTGTGACTCCTCTTGAATCTTTGTTTTCGCGTGTCAAACCTATTGATGAAGGGGCTGGATATGAATCCACTTTGGTTGAAAAACGCCCCAATGATTTGGAGCCCACCTATCTTGATGATAAAGGTGTGGAGAGTGGAGTAGAAGAAATCAAAATTTTGGGTAGTAATGAAACTCCCACTTTGGATTTCAAGGAATTCAATTATGATAGTTGCTCCTTGTTTGAATGCATTTCCTTGATGCAACCCATTGCAAACTCCCCACATGCTTATAGCCAAAGCAAAGCCTTTACCGCACATATCGTAGATGCTATGATGAAATCTCTTGACGATAAGCTCGAATTAGAAGTCCCTATACCTAGAAAACTTCATGATGAATGGGAACCTACTATCAAAATCAAGATGAAAAACTATGAATGCAATGCTTTGTGTGATTTGGGTGCTAGTGTTTCCGCGATTCCAAAGTCTTTATGTGATATTCTTGGTTTTCATGAGATTGAAGAATGTTCTCTTAATTTGCATCTTGCGGATTCTACTGTCAAGAAACCCATGGGAAGGATCGATGATGTTCTTATTGTTGCAAATAAGAACTATGTACCCGTGGATTTCATTGTACTTCACATAGATTGCAATCCTTCATGTCCCATTATTCTTGGTAGACCTTTCCTAAGGACTATTGGTGCTATCATCGATATGAAGGAAGGGAATATTAGATTTCAATTTCCCCTAAAGAAGGGCATGGAGCATTTTCCTAGAAAGAAAATAAGATTTCCTTATGAATCTATGATGAGGGCTACTTATGGTTTGAGCACCAAAGATGACTATACGTGATTCCATCACCTCTTGCCTAGCTAAGGGCGTTAAACAATAGCGCTTGTTGGGAGGCAACCCAATGAATCTATCCTTTTTATTTCTGCTTTGTGTTTTCCACACTTTCATAATTCTGTAATGATTGTGTTTTTTGTGTTTCTTTTTGCGTTTGTGCCAAGCAAAGCCGTTATGATTAGTCTTGGGGATGATCGTTTGGTCATGCTGCAAAAGACAGAAACTTTCTGCTCACGAACAGAATTTTCATTTTTTTTTTCTGTAAGAGCTTTTGAGTTGATTTTTTGCTGCTGATTGTTACGCAAACTCTGCAGACTGACCTAAGTTTTCAGTATTTTTCAAGTACCAGAAGTATACGAAGTATACAAATTGCTACAGACTAGTCTGCTGTTAACAGATTCTGTTTTTGTTGAGTTGGTTGCTTATTTTGATGAAACTATGGATAGTATCGGGGGTACTAGCCATGGATTATTGAAAATACAGTAACCCAACATCAACATAAGTAGAATTTAAGTTTGCTATAGTACCTAAGGAAGTGGTGGTTTGCTTTCTTATACTAACGTTATCACGAGTTTCTGTTGAAGTTTCGTGTTGTGAAGTTTTCAAGTTTTGGGTGAAGTTCTTATGGAAAAAAAGATAAAGAGTGGAAAGAGCTCAAGCTTGGGGATGCCCAAGGTACCCCAAGTTGATTCAAGGATGCCGTAAAAGCCTAAGCTTGGGGATGCCCTAGGAAGGCATCCCCTCTTTCGTCTTAAATCCATCGGTAACGTTACTTGGGGCTATATTTTTATTCATCACATGTTATGTGTTTTGCTTGGAGCGTCTTGTATCGTAGGAGTATTTTATTTTTGTTGTGTCACAGTCATCCTTTATGCACACCTAGAAAGATAGACATGCACTCACCATGAATTTGTCGAGTTTCACTTATATCATTTGGTTAGACAATTCAACTCACATGTGTTTCACTTATATCTTTTGAGCTAGTTGATTTTTCTCTATGTGCTTCACTTATATCTTTTAGAGCACATCGGTGCGTGGCTTGGTAGTTGATCTATGCTACAATAGTAGTCTCAAAAGGGGTAGTTATCCAAAGGGATATAAAAACTTCCACCTTCATGTGCATTGAGTAGTTGGAGAAGTTTGATTCATCTCAATTAGTTTTGAGTTGTGGTTGTGGTAATATTGAAGTTATACTAGTAAGGTGTTGTGGATATACAAATACTTGTGTTGAAGTTAGTGATTCCCGTAGCATGCACGTATGGTGAACCGCTATGTGATGAAGTCTGAGCATGATTAGTCTATTGATTGTCATCCTTTGTGTGGCGGTCGGGATCGTGCGATGGTTTATACCTACCAACCCTTCCCCTAGGAGTATGCGTTGAATGCTTTCTTTCGATTACTACTAAAACTTTTGCAACAAGTATATGAGTTCTTCATGACGAATGTTGAGTCCATGGTTTATATGCACTTTCACCTTCCACCATCACTATCTTCTTTAGTGACGTGCAACTTTCTCCGGTGCACAAAACCACCCATATAGCCTCCCTCAAAACAGCCGCCATACCTACCTACTATGGCTTTTTCAAAGCTATTCCGAGATATATTGCCATACGACTACCACCATGACATGTGCCACCACTTCTACATTGCCATTTCATGATCGTAAGATAGCTAGCATGATGTTTCCATTGATGTCTATGCCATGCTAGATCATTGTCATGGTACGCTACCGAAGGCATTCCATATAGAGTCATCATTTGTAACATCCCAAATTTTGGAATGTTAATATACTTATTAGATTGTTTGTTTGTTTGTTTGAGTGTTTGAAACTTGAGTGAAGTTTGAAACTTAAAAAAAAAACTTTTAGAGGGAATAAAATGACTTTCCCCTTTTTCCTGTGAATTCGAATTCATTTTTTTAAATCATCGAGAGGAGATAGCATGACTTCTTCAACTATAAAGAATTTGAATCAAGGTGGCATTGGAATCCCTTTCGATTTTGCTTTCCATTTTGTTTCTTCCTCACTCACGGAATGCCGGGAACCATATCTTGTCAAGCAAGAAAAAGAGAGGACAAACATGACCCTCCAAACCTGGGTATATTCTTTGAATTATTTGAGCCATGAAACCCAAGTTTTATTTGAAAAATATTTGCAAAAGGCAAATAAAGCATTTAGGGATTTTCTGAAAAAACATTTTTTATTTTTTATTTTGGCCGTGGAAAAATGTTCATCGTGTAGAGTTTATTTTTCTGAAAATTTTGATATATTATACCCCTATATTCCGAGCATATACTATTTCCTTTTATAGGTATTATTTCCTGTTTTTAGTTAAAAGGAAAGAGATCTCTTTTATTAGGATAGTCCTGGGCCACAATTGGAAACACATCAGGCCCAGATACCCCTTCTTCTTCCTCCTCTCGCTCTTTCCTTCCCACGCAATCGCAGAAGCTTCCTCGAAGCTTCCCTGCCCCGATTCACGAGATATGTTGCCTCCCCTCGCTTCCCACCACCACTATAAGTACGCCCCGATCCTCCTCGTTCCATTTTCCCCATCACCGCGTCCTCTCCCTGCCCATAGCCACCTCGCCACCATCCTCCTCTTCCTGCCAAGAACGCTCACCAGGAGCCTCTCCCGTCGCCCCTTACATCGCCAGGAAGCTCCCTGTCGGGCGTCCCTCGTCGCCAAGGAGCGCCCCCTGACGCCACCACCCGACGCCCGAGCCCCTCCTCCGCCGGACCCCCCTCCCCCACCCCCGTTTCCTCGCCGGAGCTGCGTCCCCCCAGCCAACCTCACGTCGGCCTACCAGGAGTTCGTCGTCTTCTTCATGTAGCACGATAAGAACTCCTCTCCCTTGCTCTTATTTCCTTCCACCCTTAGATCGTTTTTGTGCGGATTAGATTAGATCCAACTTACCCTTTCGGTTAGTTAGAATAAACCAAACGGTCCGGTTAGTTAGATTATAAAACCGAAAGGTTTTTCTTATATTGCGGCCGTCCTCTAGATAGCCTAAAACGTGCACCCCCACAACCAATCAGGATCTGCCACGTCACTTTTTCGTTTTTATCTTTTTCATTTTTTGTTTCTGAAACAGAACCAGTTCCAATTTTGTTTGCCTTATATCTTTTAATCCACAAGTCCAATGAAGTTGATTATTTTTGAGTTTGATCAGAAATTTCTTGTAGTTACCGAAAATATATAATTTGTCTATGTTTGAATTTATAAAATTTGAATTAGATCAGATTTGATTTAAATATTTTTTGCTTATAACGGGAGTTTAAAAATAGCTTTTAAATTAATTATTTTTGCTACTGTTTCCTATTGATCATATCTTTCAATAGTTTAAATTTCAATTTTTTTTAAATATTTTTACTTGGGGTCTTTACCAAAACAGATTATGTTTTAGTTCTTTTAGGATTTGGCTATTACTTTTTCTATAATTGTTTTTAAATTATTTTCTTTTATATTTCGGAAAGTTTATATTTTGTTTGTGTTAGTTAACAGTATGTTTTCAACACATTTTTATTTTTATTTTTATTTTTTATCATGAAATCAATTCTAGTTCTCTAATAACTTGCAATTGATTTCCCTACTAGATTAACTCCCATTTGAAAATACTTTCAAATAGTTTTACGAAAAATACTTGATTTTATCTTAGTTAAATTTATATTTTATTCCCTGTTAGTTTACTAGTTTAGTGTTTTTTTCCAGTTAGAACAAAGGCTATTTAGTGTTTGATGTAGTAGAAGACTCCCTAGATTTCATTGAAAATTTCCTTTGGATTCTTATTCGATCTTTCTTATTGTTTTCATTGCATCAAATTTTATTGTTGTTTATTATTTGATTTCTAGAATGATTGCTAGTGTGAGTGCTTATGTGAATACTATGTTTGATTATATAGATTTCATTGGAGAGTGACGAATAGTTCTATCACGTATTTCCCGAGAACGATAATTCTTCTTCATCAACCTCACCAGGCAAGTCATTTGATCATGTATTACCTATGTTTTATGCATTGTAGTTCTACCTTTCTACACCCAATTGCATGCAAAGTTGAAACTTGGAAATTATGGTTACTTGATGTAGTATCATGTGGTAGGCACCCAATAACCTTGTTACTTGGCCCGGGATGACACATTCTATTTTGCTATGCTTAAGTAGACAAGGTTTTGGTTGAGAGTCTATCACGAGTGATGCGAGAAAAATTTAATAATCAAGACCGATTAAGTCAAGATCTTTCAAGACCTCGTGATGCAATGCAACTCTGGGTGAAGGACGGTTTCGATGGGCTCCCTGGAGAAACAAGTGGACGACCCGGGATGCATGGGGAAGCGCCATGACATCTGGCGGAAAGCTTCACCCAGGCTCGAAGTGATGGACGGAGGCTTCAAGACCCAAGGCTTACCTACACAACCACAAGCCATTATGGGCTCTGACTTGGTTGGACAATGCGGTGACTCAGGACAGGCGGTGCTAGCAGATGTAGAAGAACGGTAGGATTGGATGTGCACCGAAAGGGGATCAAAGGGACCCGTTGAAAGACCATGTTTTGATCATCCGGTCTTCAAACACCCTGAAGTGTGAGGACATACTCGGAGGCGATCAAATCTTGTGGGGAACGTATGCCAAACTCTGCAGAGTACCCAAACCTAATCGATTAGTCGTGTCCACGGGCATGGACAACTTGAGCCGAAGGAATTGAAATTTGCCAGAACTCTCAACACAATTTAATAATGATGTGGGTATTATTGACAACTCGGGAACGAGAATTGGTTGGCGGAACCATCTCGTTAACAACCAACAATGTAGTAATATTTTGCTTTTAACCCTCTCTTGATGTTGGAGAAAAACTTGCTTTTCGCTAAAAACTTACAGCCCCACCTCCCATATATGCATATACTATAGATGATATTTTACCTTTCTCTTTTGTGACTTGCCGGCATATTCCATATGCTGACCTACACTGCCGCAACGTCTTATGTTGCAGATACTTTCTTTGACGAGTAAGAGTACGATTCAGGGTTACGGTCCGCACTCAACGTGATGTTCGTGTTATTTGGGACTCCACTCCCTTTGACTGTTTCCGCTGAGATTTTGAGGTATATATCAATTTAACGTTATTTACATGTGATTGCACTTTGATGTATACATTGATGTACTATGTGTTCCAGCATACTAATCCAGGGATGGCACAGATACACACAGGCTTGACTCGTTTTGAGTCGGGTCGCTACATCATTGCTCTAAGTTTTGAGTTGTAAGTGTGATGATCATCATTGATGGAGAATTGTCCCATGCGAGGAAATAAAAGAGGCCAAAGATGCCCACCAGAATAAAAAAAATAAAAAAAGAGGTCGAAGAGCCCACCAGAAAAAATGAGAGAAAAAGAGAGAAGGGACAATGCTACTACCTTTCCACACTTGTGCATATTAAGAACCATGATCTTCATGATTGAGACTCTCTCGTTTTCTCACCACCATATAGCTAGTGGGAAATTTTCATTATGTAACTTGGCTTGTATATTCCAATGGTAGGCTTCCTCAAAATTGCCTTAGGTCTCCGTGAGCAACAAAGTTGGATGCACACCCACTAGTTTTCTTTAAGAGCTTTCACATACTCTTAGCTCTAGTGCATAATTTGTATGGCAATCCCTACTCATTCACTTTGATATCTTTTGATGAGCATCTCCATAGCTCATTGATATGCCTAGTCAATGTGACCATCTTCTCCTTGTTTGCTTTGCAACCTCCACCACACTCCATTCCACTTATAGTGCTGAAACCATGGCCCACGCTCATGTATTGCGTGAGAGTTGAAAAAGTTTGAGAAAATAAAGGTGTGAAAACAATTACTTGGCCAATACCGAGGTTGTGCATTGATGACCCACAAGTATAGGGGATCAATCATAGTCCTTTCGATAAGTAAGAGTGTCGAACCCAATGAGGAGGAGAAGGCTCTGATAAACGGCTTTTAGCAAGGTAATAACTGCAAGCACTGAAAGTAGATGTAACAAGTGATGGTGTAGTGAGGTGAAATGTAGCAAGCAAAAAGTAACAAGTAACAAGTAGTAGCAAAAGTGCAGCAAGTGGCCCAACCCTTTTGTAGCAAGGGACAAGCCTGAACAAAGTCTTATAAGAGGAAAAGCCCTCCCGATGACAGACGGGAATTTCTGTCATGCTAGTTTCATCAAGTTCATATGATTCGCGTTTGTTACTTTGATAGTTTGATATGTGGGCGGACTGGCGCTGGGGTACTGCCCTTACTTGGACAACCATCCCACTTATTCTTAACCCCTCTCGCAAGCATCCGCAACTACGAAAGAAGAATTAAGACAACGTCTAACCATAGCATTAAACTAGTGGATCCAAATCAGCCCCTTACGAAGCAACACATAGACTGGGGTTTAAGCTTCTGTCACTCCAGCAACCCATCATCTACTTACTACTCCCCAATGCCTTCCTCTAGGCCAAATATGGTGAAGTGTTATGTAGTCGACGTTCACATAACACCACTAGACGAAAAACAACAAACATCACATCAAAATACCGAACGAATACCAAATTCACATGACTATTATTAGCATGACTTATCCCATGTCCTGAGGAACAAAAGTAACTACTTACAAAGCATAATCATAATCATGATCAGAGGTGTAATGAATAGCATCAAGGATCTGAACATAAACTCTTCCACCAAGTAATCCAACTAGCATCAACTACAAAGAGTAATCAACACTACTAGCAACCTTACAAGTACCAATCGGAGTCGCGAGACGGAGATTGGTTACAAGAGATGAACTAGGGTTTGGAGAGGAGATGGTGCTTGATAGGGTTATAGTCCCAGGGTAGGGTCATAGGCCTTCCCTATAGGTCCCACCCAAGGACTACCCTTCATAGAGGGCAAGGCCCTTAGACAGTTCCGACTGAACTAAGGACCCCCATCATCTAGTCGGTGACGAGCATTCGGAGCATATTTATCATACCTACTAAATTCCACTTTGTACATCATAACCTCCCAGGAGGGCAATGGTCATACGTTTTCATACACCATTATTAGCATTTAAAGCATACGTTACCTATAACGTAGGCATTTATTCGCCACTACTCCACCCCTGTCCACCGGGCCATTGTGGAAGGCAGCGCACTCTATATAAGCCGCTCTTCCCCACTGGTGCAGGGGTTGGCATTTGCTGTAATCCCATATTCCACTCGACACTAAGCTCCGAAGAGTACTGAGACGTAGGGCTTTTACCTCCACCGTAGAGGGTCCTAAACTCAAACAACCTCGCCGTAGCTAAGGCTCTGCCCATCCTTTCGTACCCTACACATCTACTATCAGACTTATACCCACGACAGTTGGCACCCACCTTGGGGCAGGCGTCTAAGCGACTTCCGGCGAGTTTGCAACTTCACCTCTCATCATGTCGTCCGGCGGAGATTTATGCATGGGTCGTGAGATCCTCTTCGGCGCACTCTCCTTCATCGTCGATGATTCGGCATGGCTTCGGGATGCGTCTCTCGACGTCGAGGCCCTCCCCAGTCGTGGGGCTACGCACTTCCGTGCCGGTGCCCACGGCGTCCTTCTTCTCCAGCAATCGGCTCCCGTGTCGATCTTTGCCCCCGTCACGCGCCGCAACGAGCGGTCCCGCTATCCGCGGCTCCAGCGGTGGGTGCGACACGCCCAGGCGCACCAGAACGCGTCCTCTCAAGTGGCGGTCCTAGAGTCGGTTGTGGTCGCGCCGCCGTCCCAGTGCTTGGACTCAGTTCCGACTGAGTTGCCTTCCGAGTACTTGGGTCGCGGGCCTACAGCCGAAGTTCTCATGGCCAATTCCCATGAAAGTCCCCGCCGGAGTGGTCGGAACGAGCACGAGGTCGATGAGTCATCCGGCGCTCGCCGTCAACCCCACCGTTCTGCCAGTCGACGCAATCGTCAGAGCAACGTGGAGGTGTTCCGCACACCCGTCCTCAACCAGGCTGCCGCTGCCAAGATAGCCGATTCCCTCCAATTGACTAACTCAGAGGCTGGTAGAGGGATCGAGCAGATCCGTGCCCTGTTGCACACGACGCAACAGCAGAATTCGGCGGTCTCCCAGTCGCACAACAGGATCCACAACAGTTCTGTTCACGCGAACACGCATCGGTCGGTTTACAGCCCCCATTCTCATCAGTGACGCAGAGGAGGCAGCCGTTCCGTGAATCCTGAAGATCGTCGCCGTTCACGAGCCCCTCCGCGGGGTGGGCCTTACGAGCCCCGACATCATGATGATCGGCGTTCAGTCGGTGACACGTATGATCCAAGGCCCGATGCGAGAGGGTACATCGCCCAGAGGAAGGTCGACAGGAGTCGAGCCCACCGTGATGGTCACGATAGAGACCGTCCGAGTGGAAGCAGGACCATCATCTCTGACCTCGAGTGCTTCAGTCGGGCCATCCGTTCAGCTGACATCCCTCCCAACTTCCAATTAGTGATGGGGATCAGCAAGTTCACAGCAGAATCCAAGCCAGAAACGTGGCTGGACGACTACCGAGTGGCGGTCCAGATTGGTGGCGGAGATGACCAGGTCGCCATGAAACATCTCCCCCTGATGCTCTACGGCTCGGCACGAGCGTGGCTGAACCAGTTGGCTCCATCAAGCATCTACAGCTGGGCAGATCTGTCCCGAGTGTTCATCAGGACCTTAGAGGGCACAGGCAAATGCCCTGCTGGTCTCGTGGAGCTCCAACACTGTGTCCAAAAGCAGAATGAGCCCCTGAGCGATTTCATCCAGCGCTGGACGACCCTCTACCACACGGTGGAGAACATCACAGAGCATCAAGCAGTCTACGCCTTCAAGGCAGGCGTGAGGTACAGAGATCTCTACCTAAAGTTCGGTTGGACAGGCGACATCTCCATGAGCAAGATGATGGAGATAGCCGCACGCTATGCGAATGGCGAAGAAGAGGACCGCATATGTAGCGGCAAGCACAAAGCAGCCGCCGACGGAGTTGGGAACAACAATCGGAAGCAAAAGCAGAAAGCTCCGTCCACTCCGCAGGCAGAGGCAGCTGCCGTCACAAATGCCAAGTTCAAGGGGAAGGGGAAGGCTCAGTACACCCCCAAGAAGAAGCAGTTCGGGAACTCCATCCTGGATCAGCCATGTCCAATCCACACGAAGATGGATGAAGAAGGCAACGCCATATTCCCGAAGCACACCACTCAGCAATGTCGCCTCCTGATCCAAGGGTTCGGCGAAGGGCAACCGAGTGAAAAGGACAACGAGCTGGATGATGAGGACAAGGAGGATGCGTTCCCCCAAGTCCATGCAACATTGATGATTTTTGCTTATGTGGAAAGCAAGAGTCGATTGAAGCTGGTGAACAGGGAGGTGAACATGGCCACCCCAACCAACCCCATGTTCCTCAAATGGTCTCACACTGCGATCACCTTTGATCAGTCGGATCATCAAGCACACGTGCCCACCCCGGGGAGGCAGGCTCTGGTAGTCGACCCAGTGGTGGAAGGAGTCCGACTGCGCAAAGTCCTCATGGATGGCGGCAGCGGCTTGAACATCATGTACGCTGACACTCTCAAGGGGATGGGCATTCCGATGTCCAAACTTAGCGAGAGCAGCATGCAGTTCCACGGAGTCGTCCCAGGACGAAAGGCCAAGTCACTCGGCCAGATCGGGTTGGACGTCGTTTTCGGCTCCGACAAGAACTTCCGCAAGGAAAAGTTGACATTCGAGGTGGTGGACTTCCTGAGTGCATACCATGAAATTCTGGGCCGCCCGGCGTATGCACGTTTCATGGCCCGTCCATGTTACGTGTATTTGAAGCTGAAGATGCCGGGTCCCAAAGGTGTGATCACGATCACAGGCAATCGGCAGCGGGCCGAAGAGTGTCTGCAGCAGGGGTCGCGGATTGCCGATCAGCAGATGGCTATCCTCGAGCTGGATGAGTACAAGAAGACAACCGACCCCGCTGAGTTGATGCGTTCGAAGAAGCCAGCTTCAGAGTCCGCATTCCAGTCGACGGGCGACACGAAGAAAGTCAACATCCACCCGACGGACGACACCGCCGCCCCGACGAACATCTCCACCACCCTGGATCCAAAATAGGAAGCCGAGCTCATCCAATTCCTCCGTGAGAACTGGGACATTTTCGCATGGAAGCCCGCTGACATGCCAGGTGTACCCAAGGAGTTGGCTGAGCACCGGCTGCATGTGGATCCTGCTGCTCGTCCCGTCACAGAACGCCTGCGTCGTCCGCCGCGCACAAAAGGAAGGCAATCGGAGAGGAGGTGGCTAAACTTTTGGCAGCCAACTTCATTCGCGATGTACACCACTCCGAGTGGCTCGCCAATTTTGTCATAGTTCCCAAGAAGGACAAGTCCGTCCGTATGTGCATCAACTTCAAACATCTCAATAAGGTCTGCCCGGAAGATCATTTCCCGCTCCCCCGCATTGATCAAATTGTCGATTCTACTGCGGGTTGCGAGCGTTTATCATTCCTAGATGCCTATTCAGGCTATCATCAGATCCGTCTGTATGGTCCGGATGAATTAAAAACAGCCTTCATCACCCCATTCGGGTGTTTCTGCTACATCACTATGCCATTTGGTTTGAAGAATGCAGGAGCAACTTTTATGCGCATGATCCAGAAATGCCTCCTTGACCAGATCGGTCGAAATGTGGAGGCCTATATGGACGATATCGTAGTCAAGTCACGCAAAGGTTCCGACCTGCTGACTGACTTGGCAGAAACATTCGCCAACCTTCGTAGGTACGATATCAAGCTCAACCCTGCCAAGTGTTCATTCGGTGTTCCCAGCGGAAAGTTACTCGGTTTCTTCGTTTCCGAACGAGGAATCGATGTCAACCCCGAAAAAATCGGGACCATCGTGCGAATGGTGCGGCCGGTCAAACTAGATGATTATCAAAGGCTCACAGGTTGCCTAGCGGCTTTGAGAAGGTTTATCGCTCGACTCGGCGAGAAGGCGTTACCTCTGTACCGACTCATGAAGAAATCAGATACTTTCGAGTGGACAGACGAAGCCCAGATTGCATTCGACGACCTCAAAGCCCTGCTTTCCACCCAGCCGGTTCTCACTGCCCCGCTCAGTAAAGAACCCCTTCTTCTGTACATCGCGGCTACAAATCAAGTCGTCAGCACTGTTCTCGTAGTCGAACGTGAAGAAGAAGGCAAAGCGTACAAGGTTCAGCGGCCAGTATATTACGTCTCCGAAGGTATCCCCATTATCAAAAGCTTATGTATGGGATCTACATGACTGCAAAGAAGGTGGCTCATTATTTCCAAGACCACTCGGTGTGTGTCGTTTCTGATGCTCCGTTGTCGGAAATCCTCCACAATCGAGACGCATCAGGCCGAGTGGCGAAATGGGCTATGGAGATGTTATACTACGACATCAAGTTCGAAGCCAAGAAGGCTATAAAGTCTCAAGCTCTGGCTGACTTCATAGCAGAATGGATAGAACAACAGCAACCGACTCACATTTACTCAGCTCATTGGACTATGTTCTTCGATGGGTCCAAGATGTTGAATGGCTCCGGCGCTGGCGTAGTGATCATACCGCCAAAAGGTGATAAGCTAAAGTATGTGTTGCAGATACATTTCGATTCCTCCAACAATGAGGCAGAGTATGAAGCTCTCCTTCACGGATTGCGCATGGCCATCACACTCGGCGTCCGTCGCCTGATGGTCTATGGCGATTCAGATTTGGTGGTTAATCAAGTGATGAAGGAGTGGGATGTCAGGAACCCCACCATGAGTGCATACTGCAACACAGTAAGGAAGCTCGAGAAGAAGTTTGAAGGTCTGGAACTTCACCATGTTCCGCGACAGAAGAACGAAGCAGTTGATGAGTTGGCAAAACTCGGATCCACTCGGAGACCAGTCCCGAGTGATGTCTGCCTCGAGCACCTACATCTCCCTTCGGTGAAAGAAGATCCTTTTACAGAGGAACCGGTACAACCGAAGAGTTCAACAGATCCGACTGAAGTCGAGGTCCCCGCAGTGGTTGATTTGATCATGGAGATTCTTGCTATCATCCCTGATTGGACAGTGCCGTTCACTGCGTACATCCTAAGGCAAGAATTACCAGAAGATGAAGTCCAAGCGAGGCAGATCGTCCGCAGGTCGAAGTCCTTCACCGTCATCGATGGCCAGTTGTACAAGGAAAGTGTTACAGGCGTCCTTCAGCGATACATCTCCCCTGAGGAGGGACAGTTAATCCTGGATGAAATTCACTCGGTAACCTGCGGCCATCACGCCTCCTCAAGAGCAATCATCGCCAAAGCATTCAGAGCTGGCTTCTTCTGGTTGCAGGCGAATGAAATGGCAAAAGATATGGTCGACCGATGCGAAGGCTGTCAGTTCTATTCGAACAAATCCCACAAGCCAACGTCTGCGCTGAAGACAATCCCTCTTGTTTGGTCGTTCGCGATGTGGGGATTAGATACCGTCGGTCCATTAAGAATAGGCCAAGGGGGATTCACTCATCTGTTGGTAGCAGTCGACAAGTTCACCAAGTGGATTGAAGCCAAGCCCATCAAGAAGCTCGACGCCCTTACGGCCATCAAATTTGTTAGAGACATCATCTCCAGATTCGGAGTCCCGCACAGCATAATCACTCACAATGGCACAAACTTTGACTCGGACAGGTTCAAAGGTTTTTGCACATGCCAAGGTATCCGAGTGGATTTTGCATCTGTGGCGCACCCTCAAACCAACGGGCAAACAAACTTATTCTTCAAGGGTTGAAGCCTCGACTCCTGCGAGAAGTTGGACATGCCGCCGGTGCATGGGTCACCGAGCTGCCTTCGGTGTTGTAGGGCCTCCACACAACTCCGAATAGATCTATAGGGCGATCCCCGTTCTTCCTCATTTATGGAGCAGAGGCAATCCTTCCGAGTGACTTGCCTCACAACTCTTCACGAGTCGAACTCTTCTCCGAAGTCCAAGCGGAGCAAGCCAGGCAAGACGGAGTGGATCTACTAGAAGAAGAGCGCGAGATGGCAATGACGCGCTCAACAATTTATCAACAAGATTTGCGGCGATTTGACGTGCGGCACGTCAGGAGTCGCACATTCCAAGCAGGCGACCTGATGCTCCGAGTGGACCAGCAGAGGCCTGACAAGTTGGCGCCTTCCTGGGAAGGACCCTTCATCATTTCTAAGGTGCTGAACAATGGAGCATATCGACTCTACAACCTCGACAGGGAAACGGATGAGCCGCAAGCATGGAACGAAGATCTCCTGAAGCGCTTCTACACGTGACCGCCGACGGAGGCAATGTAAAGAACAAGTATCATTGAAGTAATACAAAGGAGACTGATTTTGTGGAGGTCCAAAATTCTTCCGCATTTGCAGACTCTGGTCTAAAAAACTCTCTCCGAGTGTGCGCTAACAGCTGCACTCGGGGACTTAGCTGCGACCCAGAGTCGCCTAAGTAAAAAACTCTCTCCGAGTGTGCGCTAACAGCCGCACTCGGGGACTTAGCTGCGACCGAGAGTCGCCTAAGTAAGAAAACTCTCTCCGAGTGTGCGCTAGCAGCCGCACTCAGGGACTTAGCTGTGACCCAGAGTCGCCTACATAAAAAACTCTCTCCGAGTGTGCGCTAACAGCCGCACTCGGGGACTTAGCTGCGACCCAAGGTCGCCTAAGTAAAAAACTCTCTCCGAGTGTGCGCTAACAGCCGCACTCGGGGACTTAGCTGCGACCCAGAGTCACCTAAGTAAAAAACTGTCTCCGAGTGTGCGCTAACACCCGCACTCGGGGACTTAGCTGCGACCCAGAGTCGCCTAAGTAAGAAACTCTCTCCGAGTGTGCACTAACAGCCGCACTCGGAGACTTAGCTGCGACCCAGAGTCGCCTAAGTAAAAAACTCGCTCCGAGTGTGCACTAAAAGTCGCACTTGGGGACTTAGCTGCGACCCAGAATCGCCTAAGTACAAACTCGCTCCGAGTGCGCACCAAAAGCCACACTCGGGGACTTAGCTGCGATCCAGAATCGCCTAAGTACAAACTCGCTCCGAGTGTGCACTAACAGCCGGACTCGGGGACTTAGCTGCGATTCAGAATCGCCTAAGTACAAAAATCGCTCCGAGTGTGCACTAAAAGTCGCACTCCGGGACTTAGCTGCGATCCAGAATCGCCTAAGTACAAACTCGCTCTGAGTGTGCACTAACAGCCGCACTCGGGGACTTAGCTACGATTCAGAATCGCCTAAGTACAAAACTCGCTCCGAGTGTGCACTAGAAGTCGCTCTCGGGGATTTAGCTGCGACCCAGAATCGCCTAAGTAGAAACTCGCTCCAAGTGCGCACCAAAAGCAGCACTCGGGGACTTAGCTGCGATCCAGAATCGCCTAAGTACAAGCTCGCTCCGAGTGTGCAATAACAGCCGCACTTGGGGACTTAGCTGCGATTCAGAATCGCCTAAGTACAAAACTCGCTCCGAGTGCGCACTAAAAGCCGCACTCGGAGACTTAGCTGTGATCCAGAATCGCCTAAGTAAAAAGTTTCCTTCGAGTGTATCCTCGAGATCCACTCGGAGGCTTAGCAGAGCCTCATTGAGGCTCATGTGGATGTGAAGACAACTGACAACTACATGAGTATCAACTCACTCCGAGTGCGCACGAGATGCCGCACTCGGGGACTTAGCTGCGATCCAGAATCGCCTAAGTAAAAAGCTTCCTTCGAGTGTATCCTCGAGATCCACTCGGAGGCTTAGCAGACCCTCATTGAGGCTCATGTGGATGTCAAGACAACTGACAATTACATGCTCCGCATGTTTGCCATTGGCTTCACCAAGAAAAGCCAAACAAAAACCACGAGCCAAAATCGTGTCAAAAAAAACTTGGCGAAATAAGAGCAAAATATTCGATTCGAATTCAAAGTTGGATCTACGATAGTCGGATCGGTGTGGATCAAGCTTATCCACACCGAACCACGAATGTAACGGCCAACAACAGTGGCCCAAGTTTGATACAGATACCACTCGACATACCGAGGTAAAGTTTTTCAAGCGTCATCAGGACTGGCACCGGGACTGGCAGGCTCCACAAAGGTCTCAAGGTCGACCCCGTCCGCGATACGAGTGGCTGTCTCGAGGAAGGTCTCCATGAAATATTTGAATCGAAGCTTCTTGGTGTTGGCGACCTGCAACGCCTTCACCTTTTCTTCCCGATCTTCGTTGCAGTGCACTCGGACCAGCGATAGCGCCACGTCCGCACCACAACAAGCGGGAGACTTCTTCCATTCCTGCACACTATTCGGGACGTCCACTAGCCGAGTCATCAACCCTTCTATTTCCTGTCGGGAATCGTCTTCGGCCCACAACTCCTTGTCGATCCGGCCGATGACTTCTCTCAGACGACCGATGAAAGGTCCCACTCTGCCAAGACGAATATGTGCTTCATCGCCGAGTGGAACATTCAGAACAACCGACCGTTCAATGTCAGCTGCTTCAGCCTCAGGGTCCAGAAAAAAATCTGCAAAGAAAAGGCGAGCAGAAAGTAAGTGTAGAATGAATTACAAAGTCAAGAAGCACTCGGCAAAAAGCTTACCACCGAGCAGTGCAATCATCTTCCTTGCACAGTCGTTGACATACTTCTCCTACGAAATGCATCGATGGTTCATCACCTTCATCTGACCCATCAGTTCAGTTCTTTGCTTGCCCATTTTCTCAATTTCGGCCACCAATGCCTTGTTGGTCTCCCGGGACTCCTCCAAAGACTTCTCTCAGTCAGCAAGAGCCCCCTTCACACCAGCCAAGTCATTCACAGCCGCCTCCAATTCCGCAGCAAGCTGAACCTTTTCAGCCTTCAGAGCATTGTACGCGGATCCCATTTCGCAAGTCTTCTACCAAATCAGCGGAAAGGGAAGCTCAGACACATTCAACAAGGAAAACAAACAAAGCTCAAAGTTCTTCAGACCCCTGCTGATGCAAGCACTCGACAGCGGTCTCGGGGACTACACCCAGTGGGTTCACTAAGATTGACCCCACTGGCATGAAACTCGGACAGGCCGGCCCTATTGAGCTACATGACAAAGAGACAAATCTACGAGAATGCTATCACCCGACCTAAGTAACACTACTCTCGGGGACTACATCCGGTGGATGCACTCCGAGTGCCCCGACTGGTAATATTCGGGCAGACTAGCTCTGATCTGCTCACATAACGGGAAATACATATAAAGACAACTGCCAGTTTAAGCACTCGACAGAAGTCTCGGGGACTACACCCACTGGGTTCACTCCGAGTGAACCCACTTCAAAATAATCCTACGGTATCCGAGTATATCACTTAAACCCCCAGTGGGTTACAAGAGGAAAGTAAACACTTACTAGCGCACTTACTCGGATATCATCTCGGAGCTCCAAGCTTCTCTTGTACAAAGACGCGATGGAGTCGTACGCTCCCTTGGCATCACCCACCATCAACGCCACCTGCACCATGGCCTCCTTGGCGGCTCCCACTTGGTCTTCCGGGAGGTGTCGGGCGTCGTACTGGACGGTCGATGGACCTGGCACGACAGAAGACTCCTTGGGCATCCCAAGTCCCGCTCTAGTCGGTTCCGCCGTGAGGGGCACCGCCTCAGTCGACGGCATCGGCTCGGTCGGCGGCGCATCCATGGTGGGAGCAGCAGCAGATGGAACAACCTCAAGGATAGGCGCCAAAGTTGGCCCTGATCCCCTTTGGTCGTCCTCCTATAGATGAATCACCTCCGAGGGAAGCCCGACTGAACAACATCAGGTTGCAGAAAAAGGGCAAGATTAAAGACAGCACTCGCGAAACAATAATGCAAATTCTCGGAGTCGCCACAACGTACCTTGCTGGGATGTGGCAGCGTTATCCGTATCCATGGGATCATCGTCCTGGTGCTGTAGAGAGGTGGCGGAGGTAGCAGCTCTGTCGAGTAAAATCCACTCGACCAATAAGCATGAGTTCAATCAAATATTGAAAGAAGATGGGAGAACAAGACACTTACGCTGAAGCAACATGAACAACGATCCTCATCCGAGGCATAGCTTTCCGAGGCTTGCACCCACTCGGTTTGGCCACCTTGGACGGTTGGTCCGTGGGCTCGGTAGCAGCGTCCCTGGTCCTCTTCACGCTCCGAGCACTCGGAGCCACGGGAGGAGCTGGCGGAGCACTCGGAGCCACGGGAGAAGCAGGCGGAGCACTCGGAGCTGCTGGAGGAGCCGGCGGAGCCGCGGGTTTGTGACGGCGCTTAGTTCGAGGCTCTGATGGTGGAGGTGGCGAGCTCTGCTCCCCAACCTCCCACTCCTCCTCCTTAGTCTGCTCCTCCGTCTCCCCACTGTCGGAGACGTACTCGGCGCTATCCATGCTGCCCTCCTAGCTGCCCTCCTCTTCCTCAGCGGGATTCCCGTTCGAGACGGGAGAACGCCAGTTGGTCCACTCCTGCACAAAGCACAGTCGGCAACATCGAACGTCAGGCGGTGATACAAGAAAAGCGATAGATCTAAGAAGATTGAGGGCACTCGACACGATGCACTCACCTCATTCGGAGGAGGATTGTCGACGCGGAAGGGCCTCACTCGCGGGGCTCCTTGGGGGTTGTCGCATGCGCCTGTATGCCGCGGACCCATGCTGTCACGGTCTCCCCAGTCACGCACTCTGGATGAGTCCGAGTGGAATCCTCAGGCCCCACGTAGTGCCACTTGGCGTGGTGTCGGGCTTGCAGCGGCTGGATGCACCGACCCAGAAAAGTCTCCAGCAAATCTGTGCCGGTGACTCCCTTGCGGACGACAGCTATCAGCGCGTCGACCAGAGGTTGGATCTGGATCTTTTCCAACTTTGAGAGCGCAAGCTGCCTGGGAGGGGCCGGACGGTCTAGGCTAAAGGGCGGCAACCCGGTCGCGCCACTCGGACAAGCTATGTCCTGGCAGTGGAACCAGGTCGACTGCCAGTTCCTAACTGACTCGGACAGCTGGAGAGGGGGGTAGCTACTCTTTGTTTTCTTTTGGAAGCCTAAGCCCCCGCAGAGCTGGAGGAGATGGGTTTTATCGTCCGACTGGCTAAGCTTTTTGACAGTCTGAGACCTAGCGGAGAAGATGTACTTAAAGAGCCCCCAATGGGGGGGAGACATCCAATAAAGCACTCGCACAGAGTGACGAATGCAGCGAGATGGGCTATCGCGTTGGGAGGAAAATGATAGAGCTGCTCCCCGAAGTGATTCATAATACCTCTAAAGAAGGGGTGGGGAGGCAAGGAGAAGCCCCTGTACACGTGGTTGAGCAGCAAGACGCGCTCTCCCTCCTGCGGCGCCGGCTCCGTCTCGCCCTCTGCCGGCAGCCTCCACGACTTGTTGGCAAGCATGCCTTGCTCCACCAGCTCCAGTAGGTCGTCCGCCATCACCGTGGAGGGGAGGAAATCCCCCTGGATCCAACCCGCCGGTAGTGCTCACTGTCGCCGCTGAGCAGGGGCCGCCGCCTTCTTCTTCTTCTTCTGCAACTCGAGCTTGCTCGTCTGCCCCTTCGTCATGGTGAAGGCAGCAGATCCGCAGAGGAGGAGAGGAAGGAGGAGGCTTGGAACGCGCAGGGAGCTACTGGAGAAGCGAGGTGAGTGCGAGTAACAAGGGCAGCGCAACAAGAAACCCCCGCCGGAGAGGCTTAAATAAGGTTCTGACTGGGTCACTAACAGGTGGCCCCGAAATCTTATTCCCCGACCGACTGCTGCGAAGTTAGTGGAGAAGATAATGGCGCGGTAATCGAGGCGACATAAACTACTCGATGGCGTTGTCGACATCCCCGCTGAGCGCGCGGCAACCGAAATTTCAGGATCCCAAAAAATCCGCCGCTGTCAGTTTGACCGGTCGCATCGAAAGATTCCGCGGAAGCACTCGGTCCCTGACGGTTCGTTTCACTGGTATATTCACTCGGATCACTGGTCGAAAGGATAAAATGGATAGAGGCAAACAACGCCAAAGTCACATCCATACCAATCGGATCCGTACTCCAGGCATCACTTCGTCATTCCAACCCCGATCCATTCGGGGACTAATGATGGGGTTATAGTCCCAGGGTAGGGTCATAGGCCTGCCCTATAGGTCCTACCCAAGGACTACCCTTCTTAGAGGGCAAGGCCCTTAGACAGTTCCGGCTGAACTAAGGACCCCCCATCATCCACTCGGTGACGAGCATTCGGAGCATATTTATCGTACCGACTGAATTCCACTCTGTACATCGTAACCTCCCAGGAGGGCAACGGTCATACGTTTTCATACACCATTATTAGCATTTAAGGCATACGTTACCTGTAATGTAGGCATTTATTCACCACTACTCCACCCGTGTCCACCGGGCCGTTGTGGAAGGCAGCGCACTCTATATAAGCCGCTCTTCCCCACTGGTGCAGGGGTTGGCATTTACTGTAATCCCATATTCCACTCGACACTAAGCTCCCAAGAGCACTAAGACGTAGGGCTTTTACCTCCACCATAGAGGGGCCTGAACTCATACAACCTCGTCGTAGCTAAGGCTCTGCCCATCCTTTCGTACCCTACACATCTACTGTCAGACTTATACCCACGACAGTGGTGATGAAGATGTTGATGGAGATGCCTCCCCTCCGACGAGAGGAGTGTTGGTGATGACGATGGTGATGATTTCCCCCTTCAGGAGGGAAGTTTCCCCGGCAGGATCGTCCTGTCGGAGCTCGAGATTGGATCTGCTCAAGTTCCGCCTCGTGGCGGCGGAGAATCCACGAAAAAGCTCCACCCTGATTTTTTTCTGGATGAAACCTTCATATAGCAAAAGAGGGGGCCAGTGGGCCACCAGGGTGCCCACAAGCCCTGTTGCCGCGACCAGGGGGGTAGGCCACGACAACCAGGCTTGTGGGCCCTTGGTTGCTCCCCTCTGACACTTCTTTCGTGCAGTATTTTTTATAAAATCCAAAAAAATCCACGTTGATTTTCAGGGCATTTGGAGTTGCGCAGAATAGAGGACTCAGACTTGCTCCTTTTCCAGTTGAGAATTCCAGCTGCCGGTATTCTCCCTCTTCAAATAAACCTTGCAAAATAAGAGAGAAAAGGCATAAGTAAGGTTCCACAAGGTATAATAACAGTCCATAAAGCGATAAATATCAACATGAAAGCATGATGCAAAATGGACGTATCAACTCCCCCAAGCTTAGACCTCGCTTGTCCTCAAGCGAAAACCAAGACCCAAAACAAGTCCACACGTTTAGGGATGAAGGTGTCGATAAAACAAAATACGGACATGAGGGCATCATGATCACACATAGGACATCAATACATCATAGAGATTCTCATGGGAAAGTAACACTTCCTTCACAAAGCAAAGTATGAAACAAAAATCTTACCGAGAATTAGCCATGAACAGTCCATAGTCATTGAAGTAATTGCAATTTATCATAACATCAGAAAGAGTCAAATAAGAGCTTGTAAGGAAAATCCTCATACTCAATCATCTCTTTTGTTTTCCACAATTGTTACAACTCACGTGGTACTCATGATATCAAAGTTTCAGCTGGACATAGAGAAAGATAGGGGCTTATAATTTTGCCTCCCAACCATTTACCTCAAGGGTAAAGTCAACAATAATAAAGCATAAGTACTCAGCTCCAAGTTGATATACGAATGTAAATCTTTCCCAAGCATATGACGTTCACCAAGAAAAAGACTAGATAAGGAATTCGTGAAGATCACCATGACTCTTACAAGGGCAGAAAGTAAAGGTACAAGATAGGCCCTTCGCAGAGGGAAGCAGAGGTTGTCATGCGCTTTTGAGGTTTGGATGCATGTCCTCTTAGTGCGGAGGAACGTTTCTTTATATTGCCTCCTGTGATAAAGAACTTTATTATGCAGTCTGTCGCCTTTATGTCTTCCTCATCACAGGTTCGTACAAAGCTTATTTTCCACACAGTAATAGATCATACATATTAGAGAGCAATTTTTATTCCTTGCACCGATGACAACTTACTTGAGGGATCTTATTCAATCCATAGGTAGGTATGGTCGACACTCATGGCAAAACTGGGTTGAAGGTTTATGGATGCACAAGTAATATCTCTACTTGGTGCGGGAGTTTTGTCTAATATGAGGTGGAAGCAATCGTCACATGCTAAGGGATCTCTAATCATATAACATCGTTTGTAACCAAGCAAACACAA
This sequence comes from Hordeum vulgare subsp. vulgare, assembly GCF_904849725.1. Lineage (NCBI taxonomy): Eukaryota > Viridiplantae > Streptophyta > Magnoliopsida > Poales > Poaceae > Hordeum > Hordeum vulgare. Next base: position 136,731,346 of record NC_058521.1, read on the forward strand.
TTCATTATGTGGTCTTCCGTGTCCAACATCTACTTCTAAGCATGTAATACTTTGGTGAGTGCTCACAATTATAGAAAGTGTCTATGATGATATATTTATATGTGAACCTCTCTTTCCTTATTACTTCTTATTAATCACAACAATGACTGAGGTCTATGTTGGTCTACTCTCCACAAGTTTCAATCATCATACTTGTTATATGTGAAGCTACCACTTTCCATAGGATCATCTCACGATATTTCATGCTATCTTTCTTTTCATACTTTTGATCACGACACAAAACAAAGGCCTTGGCTAAGATACTCTTTATTATATAGCTCGCAAGCTCGAATACATCGGGGGAGACACAAGGCAAAAGACTCAAACTAAAACACTAAATACTTATTCCACTAAGAGAAGAAATAAAACTGAAAAGGAAAGAACTAAAACAAAGGTAAAAGCAAAAGATATAAAGGTGATACGATACCAGGGAAACTCCCCCAAGCTTGGCATAAGCCAAGGGGATTGCCCATACCAATGCTTAGTTGTCTTCCTTTGATGGTGATGGTGGTGGTGTTGTTGAAGTAGTCTGATCCTCCGTCTTCCAAGGCATAGGTGCTCCATCATGGCAGGATGAACGAATCGACGGAATCCTCAAAACTGCAGCTAACCGTATTGATTTAAATCTATACTCATACTCACAGTTTTGGTTCTGCAGGTCATAGATCTGGCCCTCAAGTTAATCAACCCTATCATAGAGCCTAGATAGGTGCTTCCCAATGTCAATGGAATCCATCTCGTGATTGCTGGTGAACTCCGTGATCATCATGTGGTTGGCGTTGAGTCCATGCTCCACCATCCCTTGGCACTTGAAGACTTGTTGTTCCATTGCTTCGAGCCTCGTCTCCACGCTTCCGGTCTTCTTAGGCCCCTCAACATCACGGATGTGCAACATCCCCTCGCTCATCTTGATAGATTGGGGGTGCTGCAATACTTCTGTGAGGTAGGAATTGATGACCTTCTCGAAGATCTTGTCCTTAGGAACTTTTGGGGAAGTCATGACGATCTAGATCTGCAACAGAAACAGGCTCAAAACGAAAACAGAGGAAAACTGCGCAATACCGAGGTCAAAACCCTCGGGCGTATATATAATGATTTTTTGGACCAGAAGGAGTGCTCCGCAAGAAAACGGAGTCCGCGAGGCACACGAGCTGCCCACAAGCCCTGTTGCCGCGACCAGGGGGAGGCCACGGCAACCAAGCTTGTGGTTGCCTCGTGTGCTCTCCGGACTGCTTTTTATTTTTCTAATTTTCCATAAATTCCAAAACGGAGAAAATTTCCTATTGTAAAAGTTTCGGAGTCCAATTACTTACCGAAACAGATACCTCTTGGTTTGCAAGGTCTGGAACAGGCTGATAAACATCCCTTATGTACTCCAGTGGAGTTATGATGTTGATGATATTGGTCTCAACATTCATGGGAGTACCAGAGATGTAATGCTTGATTCTTTGGCCATTTACCACTCTAGGAAAATTACCTCCCGTGCTATTGATTTTGATGGCACCGGAATGATATACTTCCTCGACAACGTAGGGACCTTCCCATTTAGAGAGAAGCTTGCCTGCGAAGAATCTTAAACGAGAATTGTATAGCAGGACATAATCACCTACATTGAACTCTCGTTTTTGTATTCTTTTATCCTGCCACCTCTTAACCTTTTCCTTGAACAACTTGGCATTCTCATATGCATGGGCCCTCCATTCATCTAATGAGCTGATATCAAACAACTGCTTCTCACCGGCAACTTTGAAATCAAAGTTGAGCTCTTTGATTGCCCAATAAGCTTTGTGTTCCAGCTCAAGAGGTAAATGACAGGCCTTACCGTAAACCATTTTATACGGCGACATGCCCATGGGATTCTTATAAGCAGTCCTATAAGCCCATAGTGCATCATCAAGTTTGCTAGACCAATTCTTTTGAGATCTATTTACGGTCTTTTGTAAGATCAATTTGATCTCCCTATTACTCAACTCCACTTGACCACTAGACTGAGGATGATAAGGAGAAGCAACTCTATGGTTGACATCGTACTTAGCGAGCATCTTGCAGAAAACACCACGAATGAAGTGTGAATCGCCATCAGTCATCAGATATCTAGGGACTCCAAATCTTGGGAAAAAACTTCTTTAAGCATCTTAATAGAGGTGTGGTGATCAGCATTTTTAGTGGGGATAGATTCTACCCACTAAGTGACGTAGTCCACGGCAACTAAAATGTGAGTGTACCGATTGGAACTCGGGAAAGGTCCCATATAATCAAAGCCCCACACATCAAATGGTTCAATGACAAGTGAATAGTTCATAGGCATTTCCTGACGCTTTCTGATATTCCCTATTCTTTGGCATTCGTCACAAGACAAGACAAACTTACGGGCATCCTTGAAGAGAGTGGGCCAATCGAAACCTGATTGCAATACCTTATGAGCAGTTTTGTCTCCAGCATGGTGTCCTCCGTAGGCCTCGGAATGACACTTCTGCAGGATCTGTCCCTATTCATGTTCAGGCACACAACGTCTAATAACACCATCTACTCCTTCCTTATAAAGGTGAGGATCATCCCAAAAGTAGTGTCTCAAATCAAAGAAGAATTTCTTCTTTTGCTGGTAGGTGAAACTGGGTGGTATGTATTTGGCTACCATATAGTTTGCGTAATCAGCATACCACGGTGCACTATGTGAAGTGCAGATGACATTCAATTTCTCATCAGGAAAGGTGTCATCAATAGGCCGTGGGTCATCAAGGACATTCTCTAGCCTAGACAAGTTATCTTCTACAGGGTTATCATTACCCTTTCGGTCAACAACATGCAAATCAAATTCCTGTAGCAGAAGAACCCATCTGATTAGCCTAGGCTTAGCATCCTTCTTCTCCATGAGGTACTTAATAGCAGCATGATCAGAGTGAATAGTGACTTTGGAGTCAACTATATAAGATCTGAACTTTTCACATGCAAACACGACTGCTAAAAACTCCTTCTCCGTAGGGACATAGTTTCTTTTGGAACTGTCTAGAGTTTTACTAGCGTAGTGAATGACATTCAACTTCTTGTCAACTCTTTGTCCTAGAACAGCACCAACGGCATAATCACTAGCATCGCACATGATTTCAAAGGGAAAGTTCCAATCAGGTGGTTGAACAACAGGTGCGGTTATCAAGGCCTTCTTAAGTATTTCCAAAGCTTCCTCACAATCCTCATAAAAAACAAAAGGAACATCCTTCTACAAGAGGTTGGTAAGAGGCCTAGAAATCTTAGAGAAGTCTTTAATGTACTTTCTATAGAAACCAGCATGACCTAGGAAACTTCGTATACCTCTGATATCTGTGGGGCAAGGCATTTTCTCAATTACATCAACCTTAGCCTTATCAACTTCAATGCCTTTCTCAGAGATTTTGTGTCCTAAGATGATGCCTTCATTAACCATGAAGTGGCACTTCTCCTAGTTCAAGACGAGGTTGGTATCTTTGCATCTCTGTAAGACTCGATCAAGGTTGCTAAGGCAATCGTCAAACGAAGAACCGTAGATGGAGAAATCATCCATGAAAACCTCAACAATCTTTTCACAAAAGTCAGAGAATATAGCCATCATACATCTTTGAAAGGTGGAAGGTGCATTGCACAAGCCAAAAGGCATACGTCTATAAGCAAAGGTACCGAAGGGGCATGTGAAGGTGGTTTTCTCTTGATCATATTATGCAACAGGTATTTGCGAGAAACCTTAATAAACGTCTAGAAAGCAGAAGTGTGTGTGTTTAGATAGCTTTTCTAGCATCTGGTCGATAAACGGCAAAGGATAATGGTCTTTCCTAGTTGCCTTGTTCAGTTTCCGGAAGTCTATCACCATCCTATAGCCAGTAATAATCCTCCGTGGGATTATCTCATTCTTATCATTAGGAACGACGGTGATACCTCCCTTCTTAGGTACGCAACATTCTGGACTTACCCAATCACTATGAGCAACAGGATGAATGATTCCTGCTTCTAGAAGCTTCAATATTCTTTTCTCACGACCTCTTTCATCCTCGGATTAAATCTCCGTTGATGATCAGCAACTGGCTTAGAATCAGGATCGGTTTTAATCTTGTGCTGACATAGAGTGGGACTAATACCCTTAAGATCATCAAGAGTATATCCAATAGCAGCATGGTGCTTCCTCAAGGTTTTTAATAACTTCTTCTCTTCGTGACTCGAGAGGTGAGCACTAATAATAACATGATATATCTCCTTCTCATCAAGATAGGCATACTTAAGACTATCTGGTAACTGTTTTAGCTCGAACACAGGATCACCCTTTGGTGGGGGAGGATCCCCAAGCAGTTCAACAGGCAGATTATTCTTGAGAATTGCATATTGTTCTAAGACAATTTTATCTATCTCATCTCTTTCATCCATATGCATATCAGTTTCATGCTCAAGCAGATATTGCTCTAAAGGATCCGTAGGAGGTACGGCAATAGAGGCAAGAGCAATGATTTCATCCCTACCAGACGACTCTTTTTCATGGGGTTGTCTTCCAAACTTGGAGAAGTTAAATTCATGAGACACACCCTCGAAACTAACAGTGACAGTCTGTTTAATGCAATCAATGTGAGCATTGACAGTGTTGAGAAAGGGTCTACCAAATATGATGGGGCAGAAGCTATCTTGTGCAGTAGCAAGGACAAGAAAATCAGTAGGATACTTCGTCTTACCACACAGGACTTCTACGTCTCTCACAATTCCCAAGGGGAGATAGTGTCTCTATTAGCTAGTGTAACAGTGACATCAACGGGTTCTAACTCAACAGGTGCAATCTCATCTGTGATTTCATCATATAGGGAACGGGGTAACGGACTAACACTAGCACCCATATCACATAAACCATGGTAACAGTGATCTCCTATCTTGACAGAAACAACGGCAGGCCAACTACAGGTCCGTATTTGTCTTTCGCGCGAGGTTTAGCTATTCTAGCGGAGTCCTCACAGAATTTGATAACATGCCCATCTATGTCTTCGGCTAAGAGATCTTTGATAATAGCAACACTAAGTTCAACTCTAATTTCCTCAGGGGGTGCAAGTGGTCTAATGTAACCCCTACGTACCACAGTTGGAGCTTTAGAATAATCCTTTTTCCTAGCAGGGTAAGGTGGTTTCTCAGTGTAGGCACAAGGAACAATATGATCACTAAAGGCAATGACTTTCTCCTCAACTAGATTGGGTTTAACTATGTTGATTTCTACAGGAGGATGATACTTAAACCACTTCTCTTTGGGAAGATCAACATGAGCAGCAAAAGATTCACATAGAGAAGCTACTATCTCAAAGTCAAGTCCATACTTAGCGCTAAAATCTCTAGAAGTGTTTGTTTCAACAAAAGATTTAACGCAATCAAACTGGAAATTCATACCTGACTCCTTACCTTCTTCAAGCTCCCAATCTTTAGAGTTACGTTTGATTCTTTCCAATAAATTCCACTTGTGATCAATATCCTTCTTCATAAAAGAACCGGTACATGAAGTGTCAAGCATGGTACGATCTTCATGGGAAAGCCGAGCATAAAAGTTTTGAGTGATAATTTCTCTCAAGAGCTCATGATTGGGGAATGAATATAGCATTGATTTAAGCCTCCCCCAAGTTTGAGCTCTGCTTTCCCTGTCACGAGGCCAAAAGTTATAAATAATTCCGATCACGATGTACTAAATGCATAGGATAAAACTTTTGATGAAGTTCCAATTTCAACCGATTGTAGTCCCATGATCTAGTATCATCACATAGCCTATACCATGTCAACGCCTTATGCTTCAAAGATAAAGGACAGACTTTCTACTTTACCTCATCCTTGGGCAAACCTGCAAGCTTAAATAAACCACAAACTTCATCTACATAGATTAGATGCAAGTCTGGATGTGAAGATCCATCTCCTGTAAAAGGATTAGCCAGCAGTTTCTCAAGCATACCCGAAGGAATTTCATAAAAGATATTTTCAGTAGGTACCTCAGGTTGAGGAACAACTCCTCGTGCTTCCGTTCGTGGTGAAGATACCCCGAAAAAACTCCTCAAAGGAACAGTTTCCATAGTGACAAGTGGCAATAAATTTCAGCACAGTTTATAAATGTTTCCTTACCAAATTCCACTTACCAAAGGCGCTTTCCTTCCCCGGCAACGGCGCCAGAAAAGAGTCTTGATGACCCAGAAGTATAGGGGATCAATCGTAGTCCTTTCGATAAGTAAGAGTGTCGAACCCAACGAGAAGAAGAAGGCTGTGATAAACGGTTTTCAGCAAGGTAATAACTGCAAGCACTGAAAGTAGCGGTAACAAGTGATCGTGTAGTGAGGTGAAACGTAGCAAGTGAAAAGTAACAAGTAACAAGTAGTAGCAACGGTGCAGCAAGTGACCCAATCCCTTTTGTAGCAAGGGACAAGCCTGAACAAAGTCTTATAAGAGGAAAAGCGCTCCCGAGGACACACGGGAATTTTTGTCATGCTAGTTTCATCAAGTTCATATGATTCGCGTTCGTTACTTTGATAGTTTGATATGTGGGTGGACCGGCGCTTGGGTACTGCCCTTACTTGGACAAGAATCCCACTTATGATTAACCCCTCTCGCAAGCATCCGCAACTATGAAAGAAGAATTAAGACAACGTCTAACCATAGCATTAAACTAGTGGATCCAAATCAGCCCCTTACGAAGCAACGCATAGACTAGGGTTTAAGCTTCTATCACTCCAGCAACCCATCATCTACTTACTACTCCCCAATGCCTTCCTCTAGGCCCAAATATGGTGAAGTGTTATGTAGTCGACGTTCACATAAAACCACTAGAGGAAAACAACATACAACATATCAAAATACCGAACAAATACCAAATTCACATGACTATTATTAGCATGACTTATCCCATGTCCTCAGGAACAAAAGTAACTACTCACAAAGCATAATCATAATCATGATCAGAGGTGTAACGAATAGCATCAAGGATCTGAACATAAACTCTTCCACCAAGTAATCCAACTACCATCAACTACAAAGAGTAATCAACACTACTAGCAACCTTACAAGTACCAATCGGAGTCACGAGACAGAGATTGGTTACAAGAGATGAACTAGGGTTTGGAGAGGAGATGGTGCTGATGAAGATGTTGATGGAGATGCCTCCCCTCCGACGAGAGGAGTGTTGGTGATGACGATGGCGACGATTTCCCCCTCCGGGAGGGAAGTTTCCCTGGCAGGATCGTCCTGCCGGAGCTCTAGATTGGATCTGCTCAAGTTCCGCCTCGTGGCGGGGGAGAATCCACGAACAAGCTCCACCCTGATTTTTTTCTGGACGAAACCCTTCATATAATAAAAGAAGGGGGCCAGTGGACCACCAGGGTGCCCACAAGCCCTGTTGCCGTGGCCAGGGGGGTAGGCCGCGGCAACCAGGCTTGTGGGCCCCTGGTTGCTCCCCTCTGACACTTCTTTTGCCCAGTATTTTTTATAAAATCCAAAAAAATCCACGTTGGTTTTCAGGGCATTTGGAGTTGCGCAGAATAGAGGACTCGGACTTGCTCCTTTTCCAGTCCAGAATTCCAGCTGCCGGTATTCTCCCTCTTCAAATAAACCTTGCGAAATAAGAGAGAAAAGGCATAAGTAAGGTTCCACAAGGTATAATAACAGTCCATAAAGCGATAAATATCAAGATGAAAGCATGATGCAAAATGGACGTATCATGCATGATTTAAACTCGTTGTGCAAGGATGATATGTTTTTGTAGGGATAACTTTCTTTTGGCCTTGTTATTTTGAAAGTTCATGATTACCTTGCTAGTTTGCTTGAATTATTATTGTCTCCACGTCAATAGCAAACTATTGTTTTGAATCTAATGGATCTGAACATTCACGTCACATAAGAGGAGTTACAAAGGACATCTATGCTAGGTAAAATGAAAACATCAAAAATTCATTCTTTATCACTTCCCTACTCGAGGACGAGTAGGATTTAAGCTTGGGGATGCTTGGTAGGTCTCAAACGTATCTATAATTTTTGATGGTTTCACGCTGTTATCTTGTCAACTTTGGATGTTTTATATACCTTTTATATCTTTTTTGGGACTAACTTATTAATTCAGTGCCAAGTGCCAGTCCCAGTTTTTTCTGTGTTTTTGACTCTTTTCAGATCTGATTTTGGAACGGAGTCCAAACGGAATAAAATCCCCGAAATAAATTTTTTCAGAACAAAAGAAGATCGGGAGGTTTGAGGGCCAAGGCAGGGACCCACAGGGAGTCCACAAGCCCTGTTGCCATGGCCAGGGGGGCCGCGGCAACCAGGCTTGTGGCCTCCCTGGCGCTCCCCTGCCCTAGCTCTTTGGTCTATAAATTCCCTAAAATCGCAGAAAAATTCAGAGCATCCACGAAAACACTTTTCCGCCGCCGCAAGCTTCCGTTTCGGCGAGATCTCATCTAGAGACCCTTCCCGGTGCCCTGCTGGAGGGGACTTTGGAGTTGGAGGGCTTCTACGTCAACATCATCGCCTCTCCAATGACTCGTGAGTAGTCCACTTCAGACCTACGGGTCCGTAGTTAGTAGCTAGATGGCTTCTTCTCTCTCTTGGATCTTCAATAGAAAGTTCTCCATGATCTTCATGGAGATCTATCCGATGTAATCCTCTTTGGTGGTGTGTTTGTCGAGATCCGGTGAATTGTGGATTTGTGATCAGATTATCTATGAATTATATTTGAGTCTTTGCTGATTTCTTATATGCATGATTTGATATCCTTTTAAGTCTCTCCAAGTCATTATTTTTGTTTGGCCAACTAGATCTATGATTCTTGCAATGGGAGAAGTGATTGGTTTTGGGTTCATACTGTGCGGTGACCTTTCCCAGTGATAGAAGGGGCAGCAAGGCACACATCATGTTGTTGCCATCAAGGGTAACAAGATGGGCTTTCATCATAAATTTGAGATTGTTCATCTACATCATGTCATCTTGCTTAAGGCGTTACTCTGTTCTTTTGGACTTAATACACTAGATGCATGCTGGATAGCGGTCGACGTGTGGAGTAATAGTAGTAGATGCAGAAAGTATCGGTCTACTTGTTTTGGATGTGATGCCTATATATACAATCATTGCCATAGATAACGTCACGACTTTGCGCGGTTTTATCAATTGCTCGACAGTAATTCGTTCAAGCACCGTCTACTTGCTTTCATGAGAGAAGCCACTAGTGAACACTATGGCCCCCGGGTCTATTGACAACTATCGTCTCCACTTTCACTTTTACTTTGCTTTGTTTACGTTTTGCTTTCAGTTCTCACTTTTGAAACAATCTATAAGGGATTGACAACCCCTTCATAGCGTTGGGTGCAAGCTCTTTGTGTTTGTGCAGGTACTTGTGACTTGACGCGATCCTCCCACTGGATCGATACCTTGGTTCTCAAAACTGAGGGAAATACTTACCCCCGCTGTGCTACATCACCCTTTCCTCTTCAAGGGAACACCAACGCAAGGCTCCAAGGCCGCGGGAAATCCTTTGCATATTTGCTAAGGAAGTCCCTATAGGCGTAGCCCGTAGCAGCAGGATTCTTGGCGCCGTTGTCAGGGAAGGTCTATTGTCACAGTAGTAGCACCCCCTATCTTGTGGGCCCCCTGTGGCTCCTCTGACCTCGTTTCAGCTTGTATATATTCCTATTCGGGGAGGGAAAAAATCAAGGAGGAGAGTTCATCGCATTTTACGATACGGAGCCGCCGCCACCTCTTGTTCTTCCTTAGGAGGGCAGATCTGGAATATGATTTGGGCTCCCGGTAGGGGAAATCGACGTCGTCGTCATCACCAACCATCCTTCATCACCAATTTCATGATGCTCTCCGCCGTTCATGAGTAATTCCATCGCAGGCTTGCTAGACGGTGATGGGTTGAATGAGATTTACCATGTAATCGAGTTAGTCTTGTTAGGATTTGATCCCTAGTATCCATTATGTTCTGAGATTGATGTTGCTATGACTTTGCTATGCTTAATGCTTGTCACTAGGGCCCGAGTGCCATGATTTCAGATCTGAACCTATTATATTTTCATGAATATATATATATATGTGTGTGTGTGTGTGTGTGTGGTGTGTGTGTGTGTGTTCTTGATCCTATCTTGCAAGTTGTAGACACCTATTACGAGTTATGATCCGCATCCCCCACGGTGACAATAATTGGGATTCTTTCCGATGATTACCTTAGTTTGAAGAGTTCATGTATTCACTATTAAAAGGAGGCCTTAATATCCCTTAGTTTCCATTAGGACCCCGCTGCCACGGGAGGGTAGGACGAAAGATGTCATGCAAGTTCTTTTGCATAAGCATGTATGCCTATATATGGAATACATGCCTACATTACATTGATGAATGGGACCCAGTTTTGTATCACCCTATGTTATGGCTGTTGTATGATGAATGCCATCCGACATAACTATCCATCATTGATCCATTGCCCACGAGCTTTCCACATATTGATCTTTGCTAAGTTACTTTTCTATTGCTATTGTTACAATCACTACAAAACTGCTACTGTCATGTTTGCCACCGTCACCGTTACTTCCATACTACTTTGCAACTAAATACTTTGCTGGAGATATTAAGTCTTTGAGGTGTGGTTGAATTGACAACTCAGCTGCTAATGCTCGAGAATATTCTTTTGATCCCCTTGAGTCAAATCAATAAATTTGGGTTGAATACTCTACCCTCGAAAACTATTGCGATACCCTATACTTGTGGGTTATGAAGACCTTTTTCTTGCACCGTTGCCGGGGAGCATATCTCTATTCTGCGAGTCACTTGGAATTTATATGTGTTGATCACTATGAAGAATCTGAAAGATGCTAAAACCAAGATCTACCCCTCAACTACGAGGACACGTAAGTAACTGCCATCTAGCTCTACACTTGATTCACCTTCTGTTATGAGTAAATTTGTGAAACCACCACGTGCTACTCAATCTTATATGTCGCAAGTAATTGATGATGCTACTTCTGTTAAGGATGATGCTTATGATGATACTTTGCTTGATACTATTGTGCCACTTGGTGAATTTCTTGATCAAAAAATTGCTAGCGTGAATGATGAAACTGATGATATTTATGAATCTGAAGAAATTATTGAAACTGAACACTATGATGTACCTGCTAGACCTAGCTCTCCTAGATTTGAATTGCCTAATATACCTAAGGGTTATGTTATCGAAGGATAAGTAGCTTGGGACTTTCTTGCTTCTAAGGATAAAGATGATGTTAAGAAATTGTTATGCAAGTGGAAGCAAAAATCATTGAATGCTAGAATGCAATATGATTCCAAGTTTGCTACTTCACCTATCTTTGTTACTGATAATGATTAAGAATTCTCTGTCGATCCTGAGTTAATTACTTTGGTAGAATATGATGCTTTCCATGGTTATGAATCCGAAACTGTTGTGGCACACCTTACTAAATTGAACGATATAGCCACCCTATTTACTCATGAGGAAAAAACCCGTTATTACTATATTCTTAAGTTGTTTCCGTTCCCATTAAAGGGTGATGCTAAGATATGGTATAATTATCTTGATCCTCGTTGTGTGAGTGGTCCCCAAGATATGATATTTTACTTCTGTGGAAAATATTTTCCTGCCCATAAGAAACAAGCTTCCTTGCAAAAAATATTTAACTTTGTGCATATTGAAGAAGTGAATCTCCCACAAGCTTGGGGGAGGATTCTCTAGTTACTTAATGCTTTTTCCTAATCACCCTCTCAAGAATAATGAAATACTTGATATCTTTTATAATGGACTACCCGATGCTTCTAGGGACCATCTGTTGGAAATATATCCTAGAGGCAATAATAAATTAGTTATTATTTTATTTCCTTGTTCATAATAATCGTTTATTATCCATGCTATAATTGTATTGATTGGAAACACAAATACATGTGTGGATACATAGACAACACACTGTCCCTAGTGAGCCTCTAGTTGACTAGTTCGTTGATCAAAGATGGTCAAGGTTTCCTGACCATAGGCAAGTGTTGTCACTTGATAACGATATTACATCATCAGGAGAATCAAGTGATGGACAAGAACAAAACTATGAACGTAGCATATTGATCGTGTCATTTTATTGCTATTGTTTTCTGCGTGTCAAGTATTTGTTCCTATGACCATGAGATCATATAACTCACTGGCACCGGAGGAATACCTTGTGTGCATCAAACGTCGCAACGTAACTGGGTGACTATAAAGGTGCTCTACAGGTATCTCTGAACGTGTCCGTTGAGTTAGTATGGATCAAGACTGGGATTTGTCACTCCGTGTGACGGAGAGTTATCTCGGGGCCCACTCGGTAATACAACATCACACACAAGCCTTGCAAGCAAAGTGACTAAGTGTAAGTCACGGGATCTTGTATTACGGAACGAGTAAAGAGACTTGCCGGTGACGAGATTGAAATAGGTATGCGGATACCGACGATTGAATCTCGGGCAAGTAACATACCGAAGGACAAAGGGAATGTCATACGGGATTATATGAATCCTTGACACTGAGGTTCAACCGATAAGATCTTCGGAGAATATGTAGGATCCAATATGGGCATCCAGGTCCGGCTATTGGATATTGACCGAGGAGTACCTTGGGGCATGTCTACATAGTTCTCGAACCTGCAGGGTCTGCACACTTAAGGTTCGGTGATGTTTTAGTATAGTTGAGTTATATGCGTGGTTACCGAATGTTGTTCGGAGTCCCAGATGAGATCACAGAGGTCACGAGGGTTTCCGGAAAGGTCCGGAGACGAAGATTGATATATAGGATGACCTCATTTGATTACCGGAAAGTTTTCGGGCATTACCGGGAATGTACCGGGAGTGATGAATGGGTTTCGGATGTTCACCGGGAGGGAGCCAGCCCACCCGGGGAAGCCCATAGGCCCTAGGGGTGGCGCACCGGCCCTTGGTGGTCTGGTGGGACAGCCCAAGAGGGCCCTATGCGCCAAGGATACGAAATCAAAGAGAAAAGAAAAAAAAGGAGGTTGGAAGGAAGAGAAGGACTCCACCTTCCAATCCTGGTTGGACTAGGATTGGAGGAGGACTCCTCCTATCCCTAGCTGGCGCACCAAGGGGGCCTTGGCCTTCAAGGAAAGCCTCCCCTCCCCTCCTCCTATATATAGAGGAGTTTTAGGGCTGATTTCAGACAACTTTTGCCACGGCAGCCCGACCACAAACACCACAGTTTTTCCTCTAGATTGTATTTCAGCGGATCTCGGGTGGAGCCCGGCACGAGTAGATCCTTCACCACCACCGGAGCGCCGTCACGCTTCCGGAGAACTCATCTACTTCTCCGTATTTCTTGCTGGATCAAGAAGGCTGAGATCATCGTCGAGCTGTACGTGTGCTGAACGCGGAGGTGCCGTCCGTTCGGCACTAGATCGAAGCGGATCGTGGGACGGATCGCGGGACGGTTCGTGGGACAGTTCGCGGGGCGGATCGAGGGACGTGAGGACGTTCCACTACAGAAATCGTGTTTCTTAATGCTTCCCGCTGCGCGATCTACAAGGGTAGGTAGATCCAAATCTCCTCTCTTAGATGGACATCACCATGATAGGTCTTCGTGCGCGTAAGAAATTTTTTGTTTCCCATGCGACGTTCCCCAACACCATCTAGATGGTTGTGCTGGTTGTGTTTTCAGGGAACGATCTGTTCAACAAGCTGAACTACTATTGAATAATGTATTGAGGAATGATAATGATTGGACCATTCCTGAACCACTTCCAAAACCAACTCCGAAGAAAAGAGGTATTCTATTCCTCAGTCCTGAAGATATGCAAGAGGCAAAGAAATCTATGAAAGAAAAAGGTATTAAAGCAGAAGATGTTAAGAATCTACAACCTATTGAAGAAATACATGGTATTGATAACCCAAGTCAGGTAGTTGAGGTCAATTCTATTCGTAGATTTGATAAAGGTGATATTCCTTATAATATGTCTGCTAGCCAATGCCTGGATGAATTTGTTAACTTTGTTGTTAAACAAGAAAATTGCAATACTTGTGTTAGTAGACAATTGAAACATAATGCTTACATGCTTGATTGCTTGGGTGATTATATGAGTAGAACTGTTAATGGCCTTAGGCTTATTAGTAAACATGCTTCCATGGTAACTACTCAAGTAGAACAAGTACTTAAGGCACAAAATAATTTGCTCAATGAGATGATTAGTAAGAACAATGATCATTTTGTTAGAGTTGTGACTAGAGGTGGTAGAATGACTCATGAATATTTGTATCTTGAGGGCCATCCTAAGTTAAATGAGCAAGATTCTCATAGTGTAGCGACCCGACTCAACGAGTCAAGCCTCTTGTGTTTCTGTACCATCCCAAGATCATGCTGGTACACACACAGTACATAATGTATATATTCAAGAGTGCAATCACACAACTTTATTAATTGAAATCTCATAAAGAGTACTTTATTACAATAAAGGAGTACAATAAAGTGGCTGAAGGCCAACTCATGAGATTATCTAACGAAGACTAAGCGGAAGCATCAGGTAGACGAGTCCATCCGACTCCAAGGGCATGTCGCTGAGCGTAGAACCGTAGCCTCACTCCTGGTCGGAAAAGTACTTTGCAACATGATACGTTGCAGCCGTGTGGGTCAGCATATTGAATATGCTGGCAAATCATCAAGAGAGGGAGTAAAATAATAATCATCTATCTCTACATGCATATTTGGCCGGTGGAGCTAAGTTTTGCATAAAGCCAGTTTTATCCTACAACAAAAGGGGTCGAAAGCAAAATATTACTACATAGTTTGTTGTTAACGAGATGGTTCCGCCAACCAGTTCTCGTACCCGAATAGTTGTTAACACCCACATCATTATTAAGTTGTGTCGAGAGTTCAGGGGAAATTCAATGCCTTCGACTCAAGTTGTCCATAACCGTGGACACGGCTAATCGATTAGGTTGAGTACTCTGCAGAGTTTTGCACACGTTCCCCACAAGATTTGATCGCCTCCGGGTTTGTCCTCGCACTTCGGGGTGTTTGAAGACCGGATGATCAAAACATGGTCTTTCAACGGGTCCCTCTGAATCCCTGTCGGTGCCCATCCGTTCCTACTGTTCGTCTACATCTGCTAGCACCGCCTGTCCAGAGTTGCCGCGTTGTCCAACCAAGCTAGAGCCCATAATGACTTGTGGCTGTGCAGGTAAGCCTTGAGTCTTGAAGTCTCCGTCCGTCCCTTTTAGCCTGGGTGAAGCTTTCCGCTGGATGACGTGGCCTCTCCAGCATCCCGGGCATCCACTGGGTTTTCCAGGGAGCCGATCAACTGTCCTTCACCCAGTGTTGCATTGCGTCCGAGGTCTTGAAAATCTTGTCTTAGTCCGGTCTTGATTATTATATCAATCTCGCATCACTCGTGGTATACACTCAACCGATAACCCGTCTTCTTAAGCATAGCGAATATAACATTGTCGTCCCGGGGCCAAGTATCGGGGTGTTGTGTTCCTACCACATGAATACTACAACTTACACTAAAGTTTCCAAGTACCTAGGCAGCATGCAAATTGGGCAAAGAAGGTGATCTACTATGCATCGAAAACATAGGTAAAAATAACATGATCAAAGATGACTTGCCTTGATGATAGTTGTCCTGCTCGAGCGTCTCTAAGTAACACGCTTCGCACTCCGGATGATCTACCGATATAGACACAAAGCACACCATAAGCAATTCAATCATGCCACAAGTAAAAATAACATCACATGCAATGATTTGCAAAAGACTACGCAAAAGCATTTATCGCGCGTCGGTAGGACAGAAACTTGTTTCTGTTGAAAACACCAGTAAAAATACTTTAAAATTTCTGCAAATTCTACCACAGTAAGATTTTATCACTAGAAAACAGTAGCAAAAAGAATCAACTCAATATCATTTTTCAAACTCCTGGAATAAGCAAAACAGTGTTTAAACTAAATCTGCTCTAACTTATATTTAAAACTTTCAAACACAGACAAATTATATGTTTTTAAAAACTACAGGAAATTTTTGAGCTACTGGAAAAAGAATAAATATCATCGGACGTAGGGATAAAAAGTTATGATCAAAACAAGATTGAAAGTTTCTGTTTTCGAAATCTGGACAGAAAAATTACTAAACTGCTAGTGCTAATGAGGTTACACGTGGCAAGATGCTACTGGTTGTGGTGGCTGTTTGTTTCATGACTTCGAGCAAATGGCCTAAGGCTAACAAGGTCACCGGTTAATTCATAAGTGACTAAAAGAACCTAATGGTTTTCTGGAGTAACCAAAAGGGTACTAGTGTTCTAATCCTAGCCATTGCATGGGATCTAATGGCTAGGAGGGGTTGCATGCAATTAGAGAGAGAGAGGGAGGGAGCTACCTGCTGCTGGAGGTGTTGCACCGGCGAGGGGACGTTGGCCGGCGGGGAAGGAGGGGGTAGCTCCGGCGGTGGAGACGTCGGGCGGCGGGGGAGTGGTTCCTCCTCCGCGGGGAAGAGGCGGCGGTGGAGAGAGTGCTCGGGGAGGGCTCCTCCTCCTGACGAGGCCGAGGTGCAGCAGCTTTTGGGCTGCTGCCGCTGCTCGCGGTGGCGGCTAGGGCGGCGGTGGCGGGGTGAAGTGGCGGCGGCTAGGGTTGGGGAGGGGCGGCGGTGGAGAGGGGTTTATATAGGCCTATGGGAGGTGGCAGCTATGGAAGGGGAGGGAGAATAAAAGAAAGAAATCACGGTTCCTGTAGGGAAGGAAAGAGAGGGAGGAGAAAGAAGGAAGCAAAGAAAGGAAACAGGGACAGAGAGATGCTCGTGCGGTTGGGGCTGTGCATGTAGATTGCATGCATGCATGTACGTGGGTGTGGGCAAGGGTGCGGCTGGGCTGAGGCACTTTTGGCTCGGCCTGGCAGTTTTTTTTTTGTTTGAAAAACAAACTAATAGCAGCAAAAAAAAAGAAAAAAAACAAAACAGTAAAAAAAAATATTTTCCTAGCTAACAAAATACTAGAAAAAAAAAGTACTAATATACATATATGCACTAGAATACTTACGAGAAAAACAAGACAGAAAAATATACTACTAATATATATATAATATACATATATATATACCAATACTTATAATATTTCTATGGAAACCCTAGTTCCACCTAATGCAACTTTTAAAAATAGTTTTATGCAATAGGTCACACAACGCGATCGAAAAACTCAACAAAAAAAATACTTCGGAGTTTAGAAAATTTGCAAAACCAAATGGTGACTTTAAATTAAAATTTCGAAACGTTATGGACTTAAATTCGACGGGGGAGAAGTCATATTATCTCCACTCCAATAAATTGCCCGCAGTCACATAATGATAAAATTTTCAGAAGAACACAATGATGCATAAAATATGAGATGCAAATGAATGATCTATTAACATCCGAATTTAAGAAAATTGGGATGTTACAAACCTACCCACCTTAAGATGAATCTCGCCCTCGAGATTCGGGTTGGCTAGAAAATAGGTGCGGGTGGTCTCGACGAAGATCCTCTTCTCGTTCCCAGGTGGCTTCTTCCTCGGTGTGGTGGCTCCATAACACCTTGCAGAACTTGATGATCTTGCTGCGGGTAACTCTGTTGGCGGTCTCGAGAATCCGGACGGGTTTCTCCTCATACGTCAGATCACTGTCAAGCTGTATGGCCTCTAGGGGCACTGTATCTCTCAATGGAACATTGGCCATCTCAGCGTGGCATTTCTTCAACTGGGAAACATGGAAGACATCATGAACTCCGGACAATCCCTCCGGCAGTTCCAGTTTGTATGCAACTTCGCCTCTACGTTCAAGAATTTTGTAGGGGCCAATGAAACGTGGTGCTAATTTTCCTTTCACACCGAATCTCTTGATTCCTCGAAGTGGAGACACCCAAAGATATGCTCGATCTCCCACTTCGTATGTTACTTCCTTGCGTTTGCTGTCGGCATAACTCTTCTGCCTGGACTGAGCTATCTTGAGTCGGTCACGAATAAGCTTGACCTTCTCTTCAGAATCTCGGATGAGGTCGGGACCAAAAAGTTGTCGGTCTCCAACTCCATCCCACATCAACGGTGTTCTGCACCTCCTTCCGTATAGAGCTTCGAAAGGGGCCATCTTCAGACTGGACTGGTAGCTGTTGTTATATGATAACTCGGCATACGGTAAATTGTCATCCCAACTAGACCCATAGTCTAGGGCGCAAGCTCTCAACATGTCTTCCAGAATCTGATTAACTCTCTCGGTCTGTCCATCTGTCTGTGGGTGAAATGCTGTGCTAAACTCCAATCTTGTTCCCAAGGTTTCGTGCAGTTGGTGCGAAAATTTTGATGTGAACTGAGTCCCTCTATCAGACACAATGCTCTTAGGTACTCCGTGCAGACATACGATCCTCGTCATATAAATTTTGGCCAACCTGGCACTCGTGTAGGTAGTTTTCATCGGAATGAAATGAGCTACCTTGGTCAAACGATCGACCACAACCCAAATAGAATCATAGCCAGAACGGGTCCGAGGTAATCCTGTGATGAAGTCCATAGCAAGCTTTTCCCATTTCCATTCGGGTATCGGCAGAGGCTGGAGCAAACCTGCTGGTTTCTGATGCTCGGCTTTTACTCGCTGACAAACATCGCATATAGCTACGAACTCGGCAATGTCTTTCTTCAATCCTGTCCACCAAAAACTTTCTTTCAGATCCAGATACATCTTGGTGTTACCGGGGTGTATCGAGTACGGGGAGTCATGAGCTTCCTGAAATATCAACTTCCTGAGTTCGGGGTCATTGGGCACATAGATGCGATCCTCAAACCATAAAGTTCCGTGTTCATCCTCACGAAAACCTTTAGCTTTCCTGTCTTCCATTTTCTGCTTAATCTCAGCTATCTCCTTGTCAGCTTTCTGTGCTTCACGGATCTTTTCCGTCAAAGTAGACTGAATTTCCAGTGTGGCAACAAATCCTCTTGGAACTATCTCCAATTTGAGCTCTCGGAGATCATCGACTAACTCCTGGGGTAATCCTCCCGCTGTGAGCGTGTTCACATAACTCTTGCGGCTCAACGCATCGGCTACAACATTTGCTTTGCCTGGGTGATAATGTAATCTCATGTCATAGTCTTTGATCAACTCTAGCCATCGCCTCTGTCTGAGGTTCAACTCCTTTTGCGTGAAGATATATTTCAGCTCTTGTGATCAGTGTAAACATCACAACTATTTCCGATTAGGAAATGTCTCCAGGTCTTGAGAGCGTGCACTACGGCTGCTAGTTCCAAGTCGTGTGTGGCATAATTCAACTCATGAGGTCTGAGCTGTCTGGATGCATAGGCTACAACTTTGCCTTCTTGCATGAGCACTCCTCCAAGTCCTTGACGAGAAGCGTCACAATAAACCTGGAAATCCTTCCGAATGTTCGGCAATATCAGCACTGGGGCTGTAACAAGACGTTTCTTCAGCTCTTGAAAACTGGTTTCGAATTCCTCAGTCCAAATATACTTGGATTCCTTCTTTAACAACTCTGTCATGGGCTTGGCAATCTTTGAGAAATTCTCAATGAACCTCCGGTAGTATCCGGCAAGTCCGAGGAAACTGCGGATCTCCTTGACTGACGTGGGTGCTACCCATTCGGTGACTGCTGCGACCTTGGCAGGGTCCACTGCTATGCCTTCTCCTGAGATGACGTGTCCGAGAAATCCGACTTCCTTCAACCAAAACTCACATTTGCTGAACTTTGCATATAACTTATGCTCTCGAAGCTTCTCCAGAACTAGACGCAGATTTTCCTTGTGTTCCTCTTCGTTCTTGGAGAATATCAGTATGTCATTGATGAACACCACGACAAACTTGTCCAAGTAATCCATAAATACCTTGTTCATCAGATTCATAAAATATGTCGGAGCATTAGTCAGTCCAAATGACATGACCGTGTACTCATACAAGCCGTACCGAATGGTGAAGGCTGTTTTGGGTATATCTTGTTCACGAATCTTCAACTGATGATACCCGGATCGAAGATCGATCTTTGAGAATATGCGAGCTCCAACTAAATGATCAAACAGATCATTGATCATCGGCAAGGGGTACTTGTTCTTGATGGTCACATCGTTCAATGCACGATAATCGACAACCATTCTTAAGGACTTGTCCTTCTTTTCAACTAAGAGCACTGGGGCTCCCCAAGGTGAAGAACTTGGCGAATATACCCTTTGTCCAATAACTCCTTAATTTGCTTCTTGATTTCTATCAAGTCATTTGCGGGCATCCGATAAGGTCTCTTAGATATCGGGGCTGTTCCGGGTAATAGCTCAATCAAGAACTCAATCTCTCTATCGGGTGGCATGCCGGGCAATTCCTCCGGAAATACATCTGGGTACTCCTGTACAATCGGTACTTCCTCCTGGACTACTCCCGTGAGAGAGTTTACTCGCTTACTCCGTGTAGGGCGCTGAGACACGTACTTAATCCGCTTCTGCTCGGGGGTGGTGAGCAAAATAGACTTAAGGGCACAATCGATATTCCCTTCATACTTGGCCAACCAATCCATGCCTAGAATTACATCCAATCCTAGGGACTCTAATACGATGAGGTCGGTGGGAAAATTGTGGTTCCCGATGTTGAGACTCAAAGCATGGCATCCTATCCCGGCTGTCATCATGCCTCCTGGGGAACTGACCTTAATAGGTTGGCTCAGGGTTCTAGTTGGCAAACTATACTTTTCCACAACTACCCTTGATATGAATGAATGCGTTGCACCAGAATCAAAAAGTACCAATACTGGATGTGAATTTAGCAAAAACTTACCAACCACAGTATCATGGTGATCATGGACTTCTCCCACATCAATGTGATTCACTTGAGCTCGAGGAAAAGGATTGGGCTTCTTTGATGCAGAGTTGCCGTTGCCGTTGCCGTTGTCGTTTCCATTTCCCTGCTTGTTCTGGGGACAATCAGTGGCATAGTGTCCCTTCTTATGACACTTGAAGCAAGTGATGTGAGTCAGATCCTTCTGAGCTGCAGCTGAATTCTGCTGAGTGCCAGTACCGCTATTCTTGAAGTTGCTGTTGTTGCGGTGGTTCCCATTTCCTCCATGGTTGTGGCCTCCATGGTTGTGCACAGGGTGGGTATGCTGAACGTGTCCTCCAAACTTACCGGATCCAGTCCCGGTATTCCCTGGATAAGGGGTGTAGCGAGGCTTCTGCTGAGTGCCGGAGTTGAACTTTCCAACCCCATACTTTCGCTTGCGGTTCTCCATCTGCTGATGTTTCCCCTCCAAGATGAGGGCCTTATCAACTAGCTCCTGGTAGTTGTTGAAAGTGGCTACCGTCAACTGAATGCTCAGCTCATCATTCAGTCCTTCCAAGAACTTCTCCTGCTTGGCCGCATCATCGGCCACATCTCCAGGTGCATAACGGGCAAGCATGCTGAAATCATCAACGTACTGGGCCACAGTGCGATTCCCCTGGCGTAAGTTGCGAAACTCACGCTTCTTCAGACTCATTGCACCAGCTGAGACATGCGCGGTGCGGAAGGCTTGCTTGAATTGTTCCCAAGTGACTCCAGCAATGGGATAAGTGGTGGTGTAGTTCTCCCACCAAGCAGCTCCAGGGCCTTCAAGTTGATGCGCGGCAAAACGCACCTTCTCAGCTTCAGAACAACCAGCGGTGATGAGTTCACGCTCCATCTTGCGAAGCCAATCATCTTCCACAATGGGCTCAATGCTGCTGGAGAAAGTTGGAGGGTTCAACCTCAGAAAACGGGTAAGGTTGTCGACCTGGGGTGGGGGACGGTTGTTGTTGTTCTGGTTCTGGATGATCAGCTGCATCAGGGTGTTTTGTTGCTGGATCAACTCGGTGAGTTCCGGCGGAAAGTTGGACTCAGGGGCGCGTCTTGGAGGCATCTGATGTTTGTAGAGGGGTGAGATTAGCATAGAACAATGGTCTAAGAGGAATTACACTACCCATATGAATGCAACACACAAGTATCACACCACACATTTTATTCAATCATCACAAAGGTTCAAACGAGGATACAAAATCGATAATCCTAAACATCGGCCTAACACGTAAAACGATAAAGTAAATTTGGTGGTCTAGTCTAAGTGTCCTCCTCAGAATAGCATGGTGTCGGGTCCTTCGGTGGAGCTTTCTTCATAGTCCTCGTCGTTGTTGATCACGGGGGCTACGTCTCCTTCGGGATGAAGGTTCTCGCCCATGTCGAGTTCCTCCTCGAGGTATGCAACTCGAGTCTTCAGCTTCTCGATCCGCTCCAGAAAGTCCTTCACTTCCAGCTCATGCTCATAGTGGGCTTCCCGGGCTGCATTTTCAAGCTCAAGCTCGCGGAGTGACAGTTGCTTGATCTTCCTGGCGTCCTTGATCGCGTGATACTCCAGAGTTCCGCTGTGCTTCTCCAAGGTCTGGGCATAAGACAAGAGAGCGTCATTGGTCTTGTTTGAGATGATGTCTCCGTCTTCATTTCTCCGGGATACAACGAACAGGTCTGGAGAAATAGGGCAGCCTTTGTATTCATCCTTGATACGTCCGAGTGCACAATGAATCGCCATGTCCCTTCCGAGAATCCAGTTGGGTGCGATGAACTTGAAATCCATCGGCTCAGTGCGTGGCTCGAATGTCCTTCCGAGAATATGCACCTCGATCCTGTAGCGTGAATCCTCCGGGTAAGACGAAGTTGGCTTCCCTGTGATAGACGACAGAGCAATCCTCAAATCCTTGGTGATCTGCACCAGCTCTTTTCCGAACGGCATAGTGGTGTCGGGCTGGCAAAACTCCGTGAACTTAACAGGGACGAAGGTGGCCATCTAAACATTGGAAAATCGGAGAGAAGTCAGAAATGATCAGAAGAGGAAATAGAAGATATAAGAGAAAATAGTTTTCTTCCTAAGGCTTTTCCATTCCTAGAGGATACGTCCTAAGGTCAGCGTGTGCTCTGAATACCATTTCTGTAGCGACCCGACTCAACGAGTCAAGCCTCTGGTGTTTCTGTACCATCCCAAGATCATGCTGGTACACACACAGTACATAATGTATATATTCAAGAGTGCAATCACACAGCTTTATTAATCGAAATCTCATAAAGAGTACTTGATTACAATAAAGGAGTACAATAAAGTGGCTGAAGGCCAACTCATGAGATTATCTAACGAAGACTAGGCGGAAGCATCAGGTAGACGAGTCCATCCGACTCCAAGGGCATGTCGCTGAGCGTAGAACCGTAGCCTCACTCCGGGTCGGAAAAGTACTCTGCAACATGATACGTTGCAGCCGTGTAGGTCAGCATATTGAATATGCTGGCAAATCATCAAGAGAGGGAGTAAAATAATAATCATCTATCTCTACATGCATATTTGGCCGGTGGAGCTAAGTTTTACATAAAGCCAGTTTTATCCTACAACAAAAGGGGTCGAAAGAAAAATATTACTACATAGTTTGTTGTTAACGAGATGGTTCTGCCAACCAATTATCGTACACGAATAGTTGTTAACACCCACATCATTATTAAGTTGTGTCGAGAGTTCAGGGGAAATTCAATGCCTTCGGCTCAAGTTGTCCATGACCGTGGACACGGCTAATCGATTAGGTTGAGTACTCTCGAGAGTTTTGCACACGTTCCCCACAAGATTTGATCGCCTCCGGGTTTGTCCTCGCACTTCGGGGTGTTTGAAGACCGGATGATCAAAACATGGTCTTTCAACGGGTCCCTCTGAATCCCTGTCGGTGCCCGTCCATTCCTACCGTTCGTCTACATCTGCTAGCGCCGCCTGTCCAGAGTTGCCGCGTTGTCCAACCAAGCCAGAGCCTATAATGACTTGTGGCTGTGCAGGTAAGCCTTGAGTCTTGAAGTCTCCGTCCGTCCCTTTGAGCCTGGGTGAAGCTTTCCGCAGGATGACGTGGCCTCTCCAGCATCCCGGGCATCCACTAGGTTTTCCAGGGAGCCGATCAACCGTCCTTCACCCAGTGTTGCATTGCGTCCGAGGTCTTGAAAATCTTGTCTTAGTCCGGTCTTGATTATTATATCAATCTCGCATCACTCGTGGTATACACTCAACCGATAACCCGTCTACTTAAGCATAGCGAATATAACATTGTCGTCCCGGGGCCAAGTATCGGGGTGTTGTGTTCCTACCACATGAATACTACAACTTACACTAAAGTTTCCAAGTACCTAGGCAGCATGCAAATTGGGCAAAGAAGGTGATCTACTATGCATCGAAAACATAGGTAAAAATAACATGATCAAAGATGACTTGCCTTGATGATAGTTGTCCTGCTCGAGCGTCTCTAAGTAACACGCTTCGCACTCCGTATGATCTACCGATACAGACACAAAGCACACCATAAGCAATTCAATCATGCCACAAGTAAAAATAACATCACATGCAATGATTTGCAAAAGACTACGCAAAAGCATTTATCGCGCGTCGGTAGGACAGAAACTTGTTTCTGTTGAAAACACCAGTACAAATACTTTACAAATTCTGAAAATTCTACCACAGTAAGATTTTATCACTACAAAACAGTAGCAAAAATAATCAACTCAATATCATTTTTCAAACTCCTGGAATAAGCAAAATAGTGTTTAAACTAAATCTGCTCTAACTTATATTTAAGAATTTCAAACACAGACAACAGGATAAAAAGTTGTGATCAAAACAAGATTGAACGTTTCTGTTTTCGAAATCCGGACAGAAAAATTACTAAACTGCTAGTGCTAATGAGGTTACACGTGGCAAGATGCTACTGGTTGTGGTGGCTGTTTGTTTCGTGACTTCGAGCAAATGGCCTAAGGCTAACAAGGTCACCGGTTAATTCATAAGTGACTAAAAGAACCTAATGGTTTTCTGGAATAAACCGAAAGGGTACTAGTGTTCTAATCCTAGCCATTGCATGGGATTGCATGGGATCTAATGGCTAGGAGGGGTTGCATGCAATTAGAGAGAGAGAGGGAGGGAGCTACCTGCTGCTGGAGGTGTTGCACCGGCGAGGGGACGTTGGCCGGCGGGGAAGGAGGGGGTAGCTCCGGCGGTGGAGACGTCGGGCGGCGGGGGAGTGGTTCCTCCTCCACGGGGAAGAGGCGGCGGTGGAGAGAGTGCTTGGGGAGGGCTCCTCCTCCTGGCGAGGCCGAGGTACAGCAGCTTTCGGGCTGCTGCCGCTGCTTGCGGCGGCGGCTAGGGCGGCGGTGGCGGGGTGAAGTGGCGGCGGCTAGGGTTGGGGAGGGGTGGTGGTGGAGAGGGGTTTATATAGGCCTATGGGAGGTGGCAGCTATGGAAGGGGAGGGAGAATAAAAGAAAGAAATCACGGTTCCTGTAGGGAAGGAAAGAGAGGGAGGACAAATAAGGAAGGAAAGAAAGGAAACAGGGAGAGAGAGATGCTCGTGCGGTTGGGGCTGTGCATGCAGATTGCATGCATGCATGTACGTGGGTGTGGGCAAGGGTCCGGCTGGGCTGAGCCACTTTTGGCTCGGCCTGGCAGTTTTTTTTTTTTGAAAAACAAACTAATAGCAGCAAAAAAAAAAGAAAACAGTAAAAAAAATATTTTCCTAGCTAACAAAATACTAGAAAAAAAAGTACTAATATAATATATGCACTAGAATACTTAGGAGAAAAACAAGACAGAAAAATATACTACTAATATATATATATAATATACATATATATATATACCAATACTTATAATATTTCTATGGAAACCCTAGTTCCACCTAATGCAACTTTTAAAAATAGTTTTATGCAATAGGTCACACAACGCGATCGAAAAACTCAACAAAAAAAATACTTCGGAGTTTAGAAAATTTGCAAAACCAAATGGCGACTTTAAAATAAAATTTTGAAACGTTATGCACTTAAATTCGACGGGGGGGAGAAGTCATATTATCTCCACTCCAATAAATTGCCCGCAGTCACATAACGATAAAATTTTCAGAAGAACACAATGATGCATAAAATATGAGATGCAAATGAATGATCTATTAACATCCGAATTTAAGAAAATTGGGATGTTACACATAGAGTTAATACCGATGCACCTCGTCCTTCTAATAAAAGAAAAAAAAGAATGATGATAGGATTTTGCATGCTGCTAGTGAACCTGTTGTAGAGTCACATAAAAACCCAAGAAATATATCTATTTCTGAGGTTGAGACACAATCTGGTTATGAACATGAACCTAGTGATAATATTAATGATGATGTTCATGTTGATGCTCAACCTAGTAATGACAATGCTGTGGAGATTGAACCTGATGTTGATCTTGATAACCCACAACCTAAGAATAAGAGATGTGATAAAAGAGATTTTATTGCTAGGAAGCATTGTAGAGAAAGAGAACCATGGGTTCAGAAATCCATGCACTTTCTTCCTAAATCATCCAAGAAGAAGGATGATGAGGATTTTGAGTGCTTTGTTGAAATGTTGAGACCTGTCTTTTTACATATGGGCTTAACTGACATTCTGAAAATGTCTCCTTAGGCTAAGTATATGAAAGATATTGTTACAAATAAAAGAAAGATATCGGAAGCGTAGATTTCCACCTTGCTTGCTAATTATACTTTTAAGGGTGGAATACCAAAGAAACTAGGAGATCCCGGAGTACCTACTATATCATGCTCTATTAAAGGAAATTATGTTAAAAGTGCTTTATGTGTCCTCGGAGCTGGTGTCAGTGTTATGTCGTTCTCTTTATATCGTAGACTTAATTTGAATAAGTTGACACCTACTGAAATCTCTGTGCAAATGGCTGATAAATCAACTACTTTACCCATCGGTACTTGTGACGATGTGCCTGTTGTGGTTGCAAACATTACTATCCTAACGGGCTTTGTTATTCTTGAATTCCCTAGGACGATAGTTTGTCGATCATCCTTGGTAGACCCTTTCTGAATATTGCAGGGTCTGTTATTGACTGCAACAAAGGCAATGTCATTTTTCATGTTAATGGTAATGAGCATACGATACACTTTCCGAAGAAACAACCTCAAGTTCATAGTATCAACTCCATTGAAAAAATTCCAACATTTACTATTGGAGACTTTGAATTCCCTCTCCCTACTGTCAAAAAGATATATTATATACTTATTGTTGGGGACATGCATATCCCCATTGAGGTAACCTAGTGTTATTCGAAAGTTCTCTGGTTCCATGTCATTCGAAAAAAGTTTGTTAATAAGACATGATCAACCTTATTGATGGATTCTTATTGACGGGCATGAGATGGATGAATTTAGAAAGCACAACCTTGTGTACCCAACTTTTATTTTTTGTTCCTTAGTTTAAATTTAGTAAAAATGCTATTATTTCTCTGTTTTCTAATTTATCCGTGCAATAGAAAAATGACCTGAAAATATAAGTTCTCAGAAGTTGTGAACATTTAGTATGATTTTTTCTGGAATATTTAAGAATTTTTGGCCCTGAGAACACATCAGGGGCCTGCACCAGTGGGCCACAAGCCTACAGGGCGCGACCACCCCCCTGGGCGCGCCCCCTGGCTTCTGCGTCCCACGTGGTGCCCCTTCACTTATTCCAGTACCCATCCACTTCGTCTTCCTCCAGAAAAAATCCCACCATTGCTCAAACCCATGTTTTATCTCATCTTGCTGCCATTTTCGATCTCCTTGCTCAAAGCTCCATTTGCAAAACTATTTTAGGGGATTGTTCATCGGTATGTAACTCCTCCAATGGTCCAATTAGTTTTTGTTCTAGTGCTTTATATGTTGCAAAAAAATTATGCTGCGGTGACCTTGTTCTTGATCTTGCATGTCAAACTTGTAGGTTCCCAAGTAGTTTTTGATGCATGATATAGCTTCTAGGCACTTGTGGGAGTAGTCGCTATAAGTTCTGATTGAGTTTTGTTCACTAAAAATTTCAGAAGTTTTTCACAAAAAGAAAAATGTTAAGGAGAATATACCAAGGTGATTCCTCGAGCAAGAAGACCCCGAGACTCGCGATATGCGAGCCCGACTTTGAACCACAAAGGGAAGATTAAGTGCGGCCTTGTGAATGGTCGTCGGATCCATTCATGGTCCAGGCTGGATTCAAGGAAGAATTTTACGCGTACATACGAAATGCTGGACTTGAAGATTTTGTTTCAGACCAATGCAAGCAATATTATCAACTCACTGATTCCTTCATGCGTAGGTTCGAATTTTCATCCAGGCGTAATACGCATTCCGTTCTATTTAATCTTTATGATTAATCCTGTACTATGGACGTAGAGGATTTTAACCATGCATGCAAAATTCCACAATGGGGTAGGCATAGTGATCCTCACAAAACCGAATAAAATGATTTTCTTTCTAGCATCACTGTGCGAGAAACTAGAAATATTACAGAGGTTACCTTGGGGAGCATTCACTTCCCTGCCATACATTATCTTACTCTCTTCGTAGGTTGATGTATTAACGGTAAACATGACCATAGCCACCTTTGCATACCTAACCTTAGTATTCTTAAGAGTGCGGTCATGGGTGATAGACGATATCACCTAGGAGCTATTATTGCTAGGAGGCTACATAAAAATGCTAAGGATGGCGATTTCTTTGGTGGAATTTTTGCTACCCGTGTAGCTAATTATCTTGGGATACTATAAGGGAGAATGATATTGGGTTACCAATTTCTTTTCTTGATTGTGAGGCTATGGTGCACTACCAGTTTCTTTAGAGAAATGAACAACCCCTCCTGTACCGACTAATTTTTTATAGAGAGCATGATGTCCATAATACCCTTCCTGCTCCTACCTTCTTTAACTTTCACGAAAAACAAAGATACTTTATAACCAGAGAGGAGGCAAACGAGTATGAGAGAGAGGCGAAAGCCGCTAGCCTCCGCACTGAAGCCATTCAGGCGGCAGCCGCTGCAGCCCAGTACAACCCCAGCTATGAATTTGGATATTATCCGGGCCATCCATGGCCTTAGACCAACTTAGGACAAAAGCCTAAGCTTGGGAGAGTACTTATTTCTCACCGACATTACATTCATGTTCACACACTCATTCCAGTTGTCCGTGTTCATACTTTTTCATTGTACCATCCATGGTAGTTTATTTCTTCTTTTTGTTTTCTTCATGTGTGTTTCATTAAACTTGAGAAAAAAATGTTCTAGCTTTAACTTCTAGTTTGTTTAGTTGTAGTGTTAAAAGAAAACCCAAAAATATTTTTCGTTCTTCTTTTGCTTGTTGATGGCTTTCCCATGTAAGTAGTTTTTTTCTTCTTTGGGTCATAAGGAGTAGACCATGATGACATGCTGAGTGGCTCTCATATGCATTATCGTTTATCTAAGAGAGAGCCCATATTACCTTGTCTTCTCCTTTGAGTTATTGCTTGGAGATTCAGCTTAGTCCAATGCACGTGCACTCTTATTATTATTGTTCACACCGTTCGGTCGTGCAAGTGAAAGGCAATAATGATGATATATGATGAAGTGACGGAGATGGAGAAAAGCTGGTATGAACTCGACTTATTTTGTTCTTTGTAAATATGATTAGCTCATCATTCTGGATTCAGCTCGTTATGGATTGAACATGTTTGCAATGACAGTTAGAGATTATAGTTACTTATGCCATGCTTAATTAGCTAGGAGTGAATAATGGTTTGTCTTGAGTGCCAACATGCATATTAAAATGGTTGTGATGTAGTATGATAGAATGGTATCCTCCTCCGAATGATTCAAGCGGCCTGACTTGGCACATGTTCATGCATGTAGTTGAAACAAAACCAACATATCCTCCATGATGTTTATGTTCATGGTGATTTATATCCTACTCATGCTTGCATTCAATGTTGGTTAATCTCAAAGCATGTTTATGACTATTCTCACTCTCTAGTTGGTCGCTTCCCAGTCTCTTGCCAGCATCCACTTGTACTAAGTGGGGATACTACTTGTGCATCCATTTCCATAAACCCAAAGTTGTTTCATATGAGTCTACCATACTTACCTATATGCGGTATTTACCTCTCGTCCTAAGTAAATTTACATGTGCCATACTCTAAACCTTCAAATAAATATTTTCTTTTATATGCCCGAATCACTCATGTAGCGACTAAGGGCTGTCAGTATCTTCCATGCTAGGTGGGTTATTCTCACGATATGTGTTGATTCACTATCATTCAAGAGAAAGTGGCTCGTATTCGAGATGTCCAGCTCCATGCTCAAAAGTCAAATCAAAGTATAATAAAACAAAACTCACCCATGATTGTTGTTTGTATGGACGGTACCCGTGTATTTGGCCCGCCGTGGAGTGTGATCGATTGGTAGAGGGGGAGTAAAAACATTACCATTCTGTTTGGGAACCACCTATAATGTATCTAGCATGGAGGATATTGAGATCCCATAGTTGTTATGCTGACAATGAAAGCATACCGCCCAAAATTTTGATTCATCCCTGTTTTAAAAGCTCGAGCACTCGCACCTCTGTAAATCAATGCTTCCCTCTACGAAGGGCCTATCTATTTTACTTTACTGCTGAGTCATTCTCTTCTTATAAAAAGACGCCAGTTAGAGAGCACCTCCGTCATTTGTATGTTTTGTTATCAATTGATATTGAGAATGAGTATGACAGGATCTCTTTTACCATGAATTAGAATGTCTAGTCAGTCCTTGTTCTTCACAAGTGCTCTCCTTTTATGTTTTGCGGTCTCAGAAAGGGCTAGCGAGATACCAGTATATCATATTGTATTATGATTGTTTTGAGTTATCATCCAAGGCTTATTATTATCGCTCGCTAGTTGATTATGCCATTGATATAAGTAAATATGAGACCTAAATATTATTGTGAATGTGGTTAGTCTATAATCTTTGATGAAAATTTGAACATCAGTTAAACATATTTACAACAGCAAGATCAAATGGAGTTTGTAAAAGTTTTTCTTTATCACTTTCAGTTTATCAACTGAATTGCTTGAGGACAAGTGATGACCCACAAGTATAGGGGATCAATCGTAGTCCTTTCGATAAGTAAGAGTGTCGAACCCAACAAGGAGCAGAAGGCTCTGATAAACGGTTTTCAGCAAGGTAATAACTGCAAGCACTGAAAGTAGCGGTAACAAGCGATGATGTAGTGAGGTAAAACATAGAAAGCGAAAAGTAACAAGTAACAAGTAGTAGAAATGGTGCAGCAAGTGACCCAATCCCGTTTGTAGCAAGGGACAAGCCTGAACAAAGCCTTATAGGAGGAGAAACGCTCCCGAGGACACACGAGAATTTCTGTCATGATAGTTTCATCATGTTCATGTGATTCGCGTTCGTTACTTTGATAGTTTCATATGTGGGTGGATCGGCGCTTCGGTACTGCCCTTACTTGTAAAATCATCCCACTTATGATTAACCCCTCTCGCAAGCATCCGCAACGACGAAAGAAGAATTAAGACAACGTCTAACCATAGCATTAAACTAGTGGATCCAAATTAGCCCCTTACGAAGCAACGCATAGACTGGGGTTTAAGCTTCTGTCACTCCAGCAACCTATCATCTACTTACTACTCCCCAATGCCTTCCTCTAGGCCCAAGTGTGGTGAAGTGTTCTGTAGTCGACATTCACATAACACCACTAGAGGAAAAGACAACATACAACATATCAAAATACCGAACGAATACCAAATTCACATGACTATTATTAGGATGACTTATCCCATGTCCTCAGGAACAAAAGTAACTACTCACAAAGCATAATCATAATCATGATCAGATGTGTAATGAATAGCATCAAGGATCTGAACATAATCTCTTCCACCAAGTAATCCAACTTGCATCAACTACAAAGAGTAATCAACACTACTAGCAACCTTACAAGTACAATCGGAGTCGCGAGATGGAGATTGGTTACAAGAGATGAAGTAGGGATTGGAGAGGAGATGGTGCTGATGAAGATGTTGATGAAGATGCCTCCCCTTCGATGAGAGGAGTGTTGGTGATGACGATGGCGACGATTTCCCCCTCCGGGAGGGAAGTTACCCCAACAGGATCGTCCTACCGGAGCTCTAGATTGGATCTTCTCAAGTTCCGCCTCGTGGCGGCGGCGAAACCACGAAAAAGCTCCCGATTGATTTTTTTTCTGGAACAAAACCCTTCATATAGCAAAAGAGGGGGGGCAGCGGGCCGTTAGGGAGCCCACAAGCCCTGTAGCCGCCACCAGGGGGGTGGCGGCTACCAGGCTTGTGGGGCCTTGGTAGCTCCCCTCTGGTACTTCTTTCGCCCAATATTTTTTATATAATCCCAAAAAATTCCACGTAAATTTTCAGGGCATTTGGAGCTGTGCAGAATAGAGGACTCAAATTTTCTCCTTTTCTAGTCCAGAATTGTAGTGCCCCAGATGTAAAACTTGCCATATTTGGAACCTCTCTCTTGTGGGTCCACCTTGTCAGAGATATGATGATGTCACTTGTGCCTATGATTTCCTGTGTCACCTTGTGTCCCTTGCATGCCTTCCTTGCATCCATGCATAGCATAGCATATCATATCATCTCCTTGTCCTTGTGATTTCATGTGTCTCTTATTTTTTATATTTTTAGTTTCCCTTGCATGCATGCAAACCATAATGCTTCATGTCATGTCTTGTGTGCACATATCTTGCTAGGTGCGATTTTGTGATCTTGTGATTTCATGTGTTGATATTGCACATGTGATTTTGTGGTGTGAAGTAGTGGACTGTGGTGCTTGGCTTTCTTTTCAAACCCCCCTTGTTAGTGTCAAACCTTTTGTCTCTTTTATTCCACAAGTGCTATTTCAACTTGTACCTAACCTGGATTCAAAATGTCTTTAATTTAGGAGTTAATGTGGGCATAATCTTTTGCTAGTTCGGTGTTTTCTTAGTTCTTTAAACACGTGGCAATAACACAAAACAGCAAGCCTAATTCTGTTTTGTTAAATATATGCTTACTCTAAAAATCTTGTCTTTATTTTTATTATTTAGGTCATATTTTCCTATGACAAGGGGATATTTTCTTTTGAATTTATTCCTACCAGTTTGCTTGTTTTTATTTCTTTTCCCTTCTGTTTTTGATTTATTTGGAAAGCCCACTGGGATCTTTCTTATATTTGGCGACAGTGGGCTTCCTCTCCCTGGCGGTCTTTTCCCTTCCTCCCCGCGCGTGAGGCCCATGCCCTTTCATTCTTCTTCATGACGGCCTCTACACCCCCCCTGCGCACCTTTCCGTCAGGCCGAGAGAGAGAGGAAGTTGACCCCGTGCACAAACGTCGAGGTCCCCCCATATAAGTTGGGCGTCCGAGCCCCCCCCCTCGGCCTAGGGTTCCTCTCCATCCCTATCCGCCGCTGCCACTCCGTTCCCCTTCTCCGTCCTCTCTCTTTCGGTCCCAGAGGTAAGTCTGTAGGGTAGCAGAGAGAACAGAGAGGTCGTCGCCGCGTCTACCCCACCATCGTCGACGACCCGCGCCATCCACCATGTCCAGGAGCTCGGGCCTCGACCCCGCGCTCCATTCCCATCATCGGTAGGGTCGGGAAGCGACCACACTGACGAGCTCGGCCTCGTCAACGGCGCGCCCGTGGTGGTCCTTCCCCTACCTCGGTTCTATAGTTCAGGGCGTCCTCCTCGTCTCTGGCCGGGTCCTCTGCTCCGATCGGGACCCCTCCTACCTTCCCCAAGGTGAGGACCAACCTCCCCTTCCTTCTCCTCCTCGGCTCCACCTTAGGTTCGTCGTGGTGCTACGCGTGCGTCTCTGTCGAGCAGATCGGTAGCAGGGGCTTGCGATGTTGTGGTGCTGTTGGCGTAGACGAACCGTGCCGTGTGTGTGCGTAGCAGCGATCCCTCCCCTCGTAGTGCGTCGGTTAGGAGCAGTGGATCTCTCCGGTAGCGTGCAGTAGCAGCAGAACATGTCGGCGATCTCTCTGTCGCCCTGCTTCTCTGTCTGGAGCAGATGCATCAGGTTGCAATGGTGTATGTGTGTGGCTGTCAGCTGAGCTTGCACGTGTGGTTGCGGTGCAGCAGGGGCTTCCTCCCCCTCGAGTTCGTGTGGGTTGCAGTGGTGGCTCCCCTCGTGGGCAGCAGCAGCAGTAGTTCTGCTCCGACATCCTCTCTGTCGCTGACGTGCACAGCAGAGCAGTAGGTGTTTGCTAGTTTGATTAGATTCAGTCCCCTTCTTTGTCAGACTTCCAATCGTACCGCAGTAGTTGAGCCTTGTGGTTATTATCGTCAGGTGCAGGGTTCGAATCCCATGTGTTGCACCCCATTTTTATTGCGTGTTTTCTTTCCTGCTTCGCAGTAGAGCAGCACAACAGAGTATATCCTCTGCTTGGGTCCTTCTCTGTCGAGCCCCATGGGCATAACAGAGTGGGTTGTTGGAGTAGAGAGAACAAAGAGGTTCAGGGTCCAAATCCTGACCCCTCCTGCTACTCTTTTCTATTCCTTTTATTTTTTCTTTGTTTTTGAGCTTTCCCCTTAGCATGTGTAATTCATGTTGGAGTGTATTGCACATGTGGGAGTTGTTCATTTTCCCCCTTTTCAACAGCATGTGATGTTTTTACATTGTTAGCATGAGCACCTATTATGTGGGCTTAGGGATAGTAGATATGTGTGAGAGGTATATGTGTGTGTGTGTGCTCTAGAGGGAGTGCATGTAGGTGCGTATGCTAGTATGATCTTGAGCTTGCAAGCATAGCTATTTGTTGTGTGTGATGCACTAGATTTTCATGTGTATGTGATCTTGTGAGGGTTATGATGTGTGTATGTTTGCCATGTGATGCAAGCTTTGTTTAGCATGTGTAGGTAGGTGTGTTGATATTGAACTTGATGTGCTTGTGTGTGAAGTGGAGTAGATGTGTGTGTGAGAGGCACTCCACCTTTGCAAACAAGCTTTGCACCTCCACATGACCATATGTGAGAGGGCATGGTATGTTGTTTGTGTGGATAGCTTGGTAGTAGTGTTTATGAAGTTGATGTGCATGACACAAACATGGGGTTCAAACCCCCATGTCACTTTGTCATTGTGCACATGAGCTCAACCATGTGGTAGTTGATATAGTGGAACTACATGAAATGATGCCCTATTCACTAGGCGTGATTTGAAGTAGTTTCCTCTTCCTTAATTTGTGGTCACTTGTTCCAAGTAAGTGCCCACATATTATATATGATTTTCGGGTATAATCTCCCAAGGAATCCAGTGGTGAAGTTAGTTTTTCCATTGGGATACTTTATGGAGTTGACAAATTCAGATTTGTTGCAAGTTTGTTCTTTGTTTCCATGGAATAGGTGGAGCCCAAGGGCATGAGCTTTTGTGTGATAGTAGTAGGGGTTTTGCTCTACACCATGGTGGTGTCATTTGTCACTTGCTGTTATTTGTGTGCAAGCTATGCCTAGACAAAGTGGGCATGTGGCTAAAAAAGTCCAGCTTAGTGAAATCTGGAATTTCACTAAGTCTGAGAATCTGGAAACATTTTCTTCTCCTATAGATGAGGTTGTTCTGGTCATTGTGTTGTGATTTAGCCTTAGTTCAGTGCTAGGATTTTGTACCTGGTATGTTTGTGAATATCCCTGTCAAATTTCAACTCAGTTGGAGTCATGTAGGTTATGTTTGGTTGCTATCAAAAAGCTTTAGAACAAAGGCAGAAAGTCAGGTGCAGGAATTTTCACTAAGTCCCTGAGATCTGATGGTTTTGGGGAAGTTTGTGGCCTTGTATCTTCTTGGGTTTAATTTATTTTGCTGTGATTCTTGGTGGTGCTTGTAGTGTTATTGGTTGGATACAGCCACATATATCATTTGTCATATTTGGAGGGTTGTAGCTATGTTGCATGTAGCTCACAAAGAGCTAAGATGCAGATTATGGCAGATGGTGTAGTATAGTCATTTTTATGATTGTGGGTGATTAGTTGATGTTGTGGTGTTCTTCCTTGCTCCAATCCATTCATGTTGGGTTGTTATTTGGCTTGGCAACCTGTGAATACCAGATTTGTGCCATTGGAGTGTGTGGTGTTGTTTTTGTCACGTGGGGCTTCATATCTTGTTTCATTGATTCCCGTTGATCCGTAGCTCCGATTGTAATGTTCTTTATATGGTTTTGCATCGTTTTCACGAGACGCATCTGATCATGTCATTCTCATGCATGTCAAAATAGCTTAGTGTACAGTTCTGTACAGAAACTTGCAGTAGTTTCTTTTGCTTGCGCTAGTGATAGAAATAGTGATGCATGCTCATTTTTCATCTCATGCATCATGTGCTTGTTGCATATTGTGGTGCTGCTGTTCATTGGTTGTTATTCTTATGTTGGGTAGCACCAGGATCGGAGAACGAATACGTGTAGTCAGTAGAGTACGTGTAGGACGGACCAGAACCATTTCAAGCTGAGGATATCAGAGGCAAGATGATATGACCTTGATTCCATCTCTAGACTTGTTATGCTAGTTTGCGTTACCATGTCATATTCCTCGGTGCCTACCACTGAATTATATTGCCTCTTGATATGCCATTAACCCATACACTGATCCCCTTCCTAGCAAAACTTGAATGGCTAAGTAGGCTTTGCTCAGCTACTAATGTTACCGTTGCTAGATGCAGGTGCTTTGACTCATGTGAGAACATGAGCTTGATATCATTATCTTACATTCTGTTATTTAATTAGTGCATCTATATACTTGGTAAATGACGGAAGGCCTAGCCTTTTGCCGGGTGCTTTGTTCCGTTATTGCCGCCTTAGTTATCGGTTACCGGTGTTTGATTCCATAATGATCGCTCCTAACACGTTCGGGGTTGTTATGGGGACCCCCTCAATAAATCGCGTAGTGTTAAGGCTTGTCCGGCAGGACCCAACATTGGTGTTAATTTGCTAATCACTTAATAATAAACTGCATAGGGAATAGCTACCCCGAGGATTTTAACCAACAACCCGGGCCAGTGCTCCGCATGAGTGTTGGTCCAACATGGACAGACTACGGGGGCCACCACAGGGAAACTTGAGGTTTGGCTCCTGTAGGCTTTTCCATCCGTCGTGTCCTGAGACTGAGATACGCGGCTCTTATCGGGGTCGTAGACACGTTGGGAGGTCCTGCTAGCCTTGCCTTACCTTAGCGGTATATCTTGCGTATAGGTATCCCAGTGAGGCTTTGGTTTCCCCCACAGTTGAAGTTTTCCTCTAAGGAATCCGACGAGATCACGAGATTCGTGATAGAGGATGCCTTTGCGGCCTGTGTACGTTTGTGATGGACTAGTTGGAGCACCCCTGCATGGTTTAATCTTTCAGAAAGCCGTGCCCGCGGTTATGTGGCAACTTGGAATATTTTGTTAGCATCCGGTATTAGAGAACTTAAACATAAGCTAATAAAATTGCCAACTGTGTGTGTAACCGTGACTGTCCCCTCGAAGATCTCTCTTCGATCGGGAACACGGTGGGGTTATTAATGCCGTAGGTAGGTGTTCACGATCACTTAGTGATAAAGTAATCACGACCGCTAGTGTAGACCACCTTCATAATTGCTTTACGTAAGTTAGCCACTAAATTAAGCTTAGGATGTTGCAGCCTTATACACTTCACCCTTACCGTACCTAAAAACTTGACTAGTTCTGGCACCAAGGTCTTAGATTGCTGAGTACCTGTGGCTCACGGATTCCTCCGAAACTCCTAGCAGGTAAAGGTACCCCAGAGACAGATGATCCCGACGGCACTCAGCTGGCGTGGCAGTACGACGAGGAGACAGACCGCCTCTACGTGAACTATCAAGAGGACTGATGCGTGGTCATGATCGTGGGCCTGCAGGAAGGGTAGCATAGGATTTCCATGTTTTGTAGTCCATTGCGGAACTACCTTGTTTGTATCTGTGATGTACTCTGAGTTATTAATGAGAAGACAATTGAATCCTGGATTGTCTACTTTTATTATTATTTGTGCTGTGCTATCTGCTTGCGAAACGCTTAGATGCGCTATTTTCCTATTCGGGGCCTCGACCCCAGATCGGAAAGGACCGCATCTTGGTCGTCACAAGTTGGTATCAGAGCCTTACGACCATAGGAGCCTTTGTGTGATCGTATTTGGCCGAGTCGAGTCTAGAAAATGTTTTGTGTCTTAGTTATATTGGAGAGTAGGATTCTTTTTTCTCCTCTTCTATGATCTGGTGAGGTTCCCGTCTTAGGAAATCTTTAACTCTACTGCTTTTCTCGCTCAAAATTTTTTTTAGGATCACGTGGGTATTTGTGAAATTTATATGATTTCGATGTGACGGAATCCTGTCCTGGTGCCTCCTATCTGCTCTAAGTATCAGGGGAGTTGAGCTCCGGGGGATTCTTGCGCACATCGCCATCATTGAGATTTCTGAGTATCTAAGGACGGAGGGTGTTCGTTGTTGCTTCAATACTGGTAGTAGTGAGATAACCCTGATGTCCCCAGTACTGGTGTAGATTGTTCGGGGGTACTACCACACTAGGTATCGTTGTGATCACGAGGATCTGTTGTAGATGAATGTCCGAGATGCTGGTTGTGTGTTGAAGGATGTTATACAGGTGACGGGTTAGTTTAGGAGTTGTGTGAAATACTCCTTCTATCCGTGTACCTGATTGCATGACCAGTTATTTCGGGAATTCATAGGTGGGATATCTAGTAGTATCTTATAGGACTATCTTCCTACACACGCTTGATTGAGGTTTGGGAAAGCTCGATCATATGTTTGTTCCGAGCAGTTCTAGCTCACACTTGTTTGAAGTGGTCCTTATCGGAATTTTGTCGTCCGTTACTTTGAGGATGCACTCTTGCTATGTTGTTCGAGTGCAATGCTAAATTATGTTCAGATATTTTGTCTTTTGATTCAGCAATATCTTCAATTATTCTCTGGACTAATATGCTGTCCGTCTTTAGGATGGCTCCACCGACTCGTCAGACCCGAGGGCGTGAGGATATGCCGCCTCCACCAC
Source organism: Hordeum vulgare subsp. vulgare (assembly GCF_904849725.1). Taxonomy (NCBI): domain Eukaryota; kingdom Viridiplantae; phylum Streptophyta; class Magnoliopsida; order Poales; family Poaceae; genus Hordeum; species Hordeum vulgare. The sequence goes on from NC_058521.1 coordinate 136,770,205, forward strand.
CTCCTCCTCCTCTGCCGCCGCCGCCTCCTCCTGCAGAGGTCTAGAGGCGATGATGGCAGCTACTAATGCAAACACTCAGATGCTGTTGCAGTTGATCCAGGAGAGAGCTAATCATCAGCAGGGCAATTTCCAGCAGGGTGCCAATCACTTCGCCAATCTGAGTCAGTTCCTGTCAAACCAGCCTAAGACGTTCACTTCTTGCGATCAGCCATTTGATGCAGAAGATTGGATCCGTGATATGAACAAGCATTTCGAGTGTAGCAATGTGCGTCCGGAGGACTATGTCAAGTTTGCACCGTTTTAGTTGAAGAGACAGGCTTCTATATGGTGGCAGCAGCTCAAGGACTCCAGAGGTGACAGGGTGATGTCTTGGGACGAGTTTTGTCGTCACTTCAGGTCCCACTACATCCCTTCCAGTTTTGTGGAGGAGATGCGTGAGAAGTTCAGGCGTTTGAAGCAGGGCAGCAATTCTGTGTACAAGTACAATGTCGAGTTCCACGAGCTGGCCCGTTACGCGCTGCAGGATGTCCCAGTTCAAAAGAGCAAGATCTACCAGTTCAGGGGTGGCTTGAAGGAAGACTTGCAGTTAGCTCTTGCATTGCACGATCCTGAGGAGTTTGAGAAAATCTACAACCTAGCTCTCAGAGCAGAGGCAGCCTTGCTCAGGGTGGAAAACTCCAAGAAGCGCTTCAGAGATTCCAGCTCTTCCTCGACTTAGTTGGTTCAGAAGCAACAGATGTTTTGGGTTTCTCCTCCTCCTCCTCGGCACTCACAGCAGCTGAAGCACTCAGGTAGACGTGGTTCTTCCCACCCACCCAACCCTGGCTTCTAGCAGAGATACCAGCATCAGAAGCAAGGGCCTCCTCAGACTCAGTTCCGGCAGCAAGCAGATGTCTCTTGTCACAAATGTGGGTAGAAGGGTCACTATGCCAACAAATGTACTTCTCAGCTCCGTCTGCCGCTTCCTCCCCCAGGCAAACCTCCAAGCAACGCTCTTGTCAAATTCAACCCCAGATCAGCTCGAGTCAACATGGTGAATGCAGCTGAAGCAGACAACTCCTGTGATGTGATCACGGGTAACCTCCTCGTCAATGATATTCCTGCTAAAGTGTTATTTGATTCTGGTGCTTCACATTGCTTCGTGTCATATCCTTTTGCATCCAAGCATAACCTGCGTCAGAAGCAGTTGCCTAAGCCATTGGCAGTCGTTTCTCCTGCGAAGCATTTTAGTTCTAGTTTGTTCATTCCGGAGCTTTTTGTTAAGATGGGTGCTTATGCTTTTCTGGCATCTCCTATTGTCTTGGGCAATTCCGACATCGACTTGATTCTTGGTATGGACTGGTTGGCCATGAACAAGGCGTCAATTGATTGTGAAGCTAAAGAAGTCAAGCTTACCCACTCTTCGGAGGATGTGATTATATTCGCGGCGCGCGATGATACAATCCGTCTGTTCTCCTTGAATGAAAAGGGTGAGATCAATCCTATTGAGCAAGTCCCAGTGGTCTGCGAATATCAAGATGTGTTTCCTGAAGAGCTGCCAGGCATGCCTCCGCACCGTGAAGTTGAGTTTGTCATTGAGCTTGAGCGAGGCACAGAGCCAGTGTGCAAACGGCCGTACAAGCTGGTGTTGGAGAATGTCGCATGGGAAACAAAAAATTTCCTATGCGCACGAAGACCTATCATGGTGATGTCCATCTACGAGAGGGGATGAGTGATCTATGTACCCTTGTAGACCGTACGGCAGAAGCGTTAGTGAACGCGGTTGATGTAGTGGAACGTCCTCACGTCCCTCGATCCGCCCCGCAAACAGTCCCGCGATCAGTCCCACGATCTAGTGCCGAACGGACGGCACCTCCGCGTTCAGCACACGTACAGCTCGACGACGATCTCGGCCTTCTTGATCCAGCAAGAGAGACGGAGAGGTAGAAGAGTTCTCCGGCAGCGTGACGGCGCTCCGGAGGTTGGTGATGATCTTGTCTCAGCAGGGCTCTGCCCGAGCTCCGTAGAAACGCGATCTATAGGAAAAATCGTGGAGGTATCTGGTCGGGCTGCCGTGGAAAAGTCGTCTCAAATCAGCCCTAAAACCTCCGTATATATAGGTGGGAGAGAGGGAGCCTTGCCTTGGGGCTCAAGGAGCGGCCGAGCCAAGGGGGGAAGGTCTCCCCCCCAAACCGAGTCCTACTTGGTTGGGTGGGAGGAGTCCTTCTTTCCTTTCCCACCTCCTCCTTTTTTTTCTCTTTGATTTTTCTTCCAATGTGCATAGGGTCCTTTTGGGCTGTCCCAACAGCCCACTAAGGGCTGGTGTGCCACCCCCAAGGCCTATGGGCTTCCCCGGGGTGGGTTGCCCCCCCGGTGAACTCCCGGAACCCATTCATCATTCCCGGTACATTCCCGGTAACTCCGAAAACCTTCCGGTAATCAAATGAGGTCATCCTATATATCAATCTTCGTTTCCGGACCATTCCGGAAACCCTCGTGACGTCCGTGATCTCATCTGGGACTCCGAACATCATTCGGTAACCAACCATATAACTCAAATACGCATAAAACAACGTCGAACCTTAAGTGTGCAGACCCTGCGGGTTCGAGAACTATGTAGACATGACCCGAGAGACTCCTCGGTCAATATCCAATAGCGGGACCTGGATGCCCATATTGGATCCTACATATTCTACGAAGATCTTATCGTTTGAACCTCAGTGCCAAGGATTCATATAATCCCGTATGTCATTCCCTTTGTCCTTCGGTATGTTACTTGCCCGAGATTCGATCGTCAGTATCCGCATACCTATTTCAATATCGTTTACCGGCAAGTCTCTTTACTCGTTCCGTAATACAAGATCCCGTAACTTACACTAAGTCACATTGCTTGCAAGGCTTGTGTGTGATGTTGTATTACCGAGTGGGCCCCGAGATACCTCTCCGTCACACGGAGTGACAAATCCCAGTCTTGATCCATACTAACTCAACAAACACCTTCGGAGATACCTGTAGAGCATCTTTATAGTCACCCAGTTACGTTGCGACGTTTGATACACACAAAGTATTCCTCCGGTGTTAGTGAGTTATATGATCTCATGATCATAGGAACAAATACTTCACACACAGAAAACAGTAGCAACAAAATGACACGATCAACATGCTACGTCTATTAGTTTGGGTCTAGTCCATCACGTGATTCTCCTAATGACGTGATCCAGTTATCAAGCAACAACACCTTGTTCATAATCAGAAGACACTGACTATCTTTGATCAACTGGCTCGCCAACTAGAGGCTTGCTAGGGACAGTGTTTTGTCTATGTATCCACACTTGTAAATGAGTCTTCATTCAATACAATTATAACATGGATAATAAACGATTATCTTGATACAGGAATTATAATAATAACTATATTTACTATTGCCTCTAGGGCATAATTCCAACAGTCTCCCACTTGCACTAGAGTCAATAATCTAGCCCTCACATCATCATGCAAATTACATTGTAATAAATCTAAGACCCATGCAGTTCTGGTGTTGATCATGCTTTGGACGTGGAAGAGGTTAGGCAGTGGGTCTGCTACATTCAGATCCGTGTGCACTTTGCATATATTTACGTCCTCTCCTTCGACGTAGTCGCGGATGAGGTTGAAGCGTCGTTTGATGTGTCTGGACTTCTTGTGAAACCGTGGTTCCTTTGCTAAGGCAATGGCACCCGTGTTGTCACAGAACAAGGTTACTGGATTCAGTGCGCTTGGCACCACTCCAAGATCCGTCATGAACTGCTTCATCCAGACACCCTCCTTAGCCGCCTCCAAGGCAGCCATGTACTCCGCTTCACATGTAGAATCTGCTACGACGCTTTGCTTGGAACTGCACCAGCTAACCGCACCCCCATTAAGAATAAATACGTATCCGGTTTGCGACTTAGAGTTGTCCGGATCTGTGTCAAAGCTTGCATCAACGTAACCTTTTACGGCAAGCTCTTCGTCACCTCCATACACGAGAAACATCTCCTTAGTCCTTTTCAGGTACTTCAGGATATTCTTGACCGCTGTCCAGTGATACACTCCTGGATTACTCTGGAACCTACCTGCCATACTTATGGCCAGGCTAACGTCCGGTCTAGTGCACAGCATTGCATACATGATAGAGCCTATGGCTGAAGCATAGGGGACGGAGCGCATATGCTCTCTATCCTCATCAGTTGCTGGCCACTGAGTCTTACTCAATCTCGTACCTTGTAAAACTGGCAAGAACCCCTTCTTGGACTGTTCCATTTTGAACCTCTTCAAAACTTTATCAAGGTATGTGCTTTCTGAAAGTCCTATCAGGCGTTTTGATCTATCCCTATAGATCTTAATGCCTAGAATGTAAGCAGCTTCTCCTAGGTCCTTCATAGAGAAACTTTTATTCAAGTAATCCTTTATGCTCTCCAAAAACTCTACGTTGTTTCCAATCAACAATATGCCATCCACATATAATATTAGAAACGCCACAGAGCTCCCACTCACTTTCTTGTAAATACAAGATTCTCCAACCACTTGTATAAACCCAAAAGCTTTGATCACCTCATCAAACCGTTTGTTCCAACTCCGAGATGCTTGCACCAGTCCATAAATGGATCGCTGGAGCTTGCACACCTTGTTAGCATTCTTAGGATCGACAAAACCTTCGGGTTGCATCATATACAATTCTTCCTTAAGAAAACCGTTAAGGAACGCCGTTTTGACATCCATCTGCCAGATTTCATAATCGAAAAATGTAGCTATTGCTAACATGATTCTGACGGACTTAAGCATCGCTACGGGTGAGAATGTCTCATCGTAGTCAACTCCTTGAACTTGTGAAAAACCCTTTGCCACAAGTCGAGCTTTATAAACGGTCACATTGCCATCAACGTCCGTCTTCCTCTTAAAGATCCATTTGTTCTGAATAGCCTTGCGGCCCTCAGGCAGTACTTCCAAAGTCCACACTTTGTTCTCATACATGGATCCTATCTCGGACTTCATGGCTTCTAGCCATTTGTTGGAATCTGGGCCCACCATTGCTTCTTCATAATTTGCAGGTTCATTGTTGTCCAACAACATGATTGATAAGATGGGATTACCGTACCACTGTGGAGCAGCACGTGGTCTCGTCGACCTGTGTGGTTCGGCAGAAACTTGGACTGGAGTTTCATGATCATCATCATTAACTTCCTCCTCAACCAGCGTCACAACGACAGAGGTTTCCCATTGCCCTACGCCACCATCCAGAGAGATGATAGGTTCGACAACCTCGTCAAGCTCTATCTACCTCCCACTCAATTCTCTCGAGAGAAACTCCTTCTCGAGAAAAGCTCCGTTTTTCGCAACAAACACTTTTCCCTCGGATTTGAGATAGAAGGTGTACCCAATTGTCTCTTTTGGGTAACCTATGAAGATGCACTTTTCCGCTTTGGGTTCCAGCTTTTTGACATAAGCATCACATCCCCAAACTTTAAGAAACGACAACTTTGGCCTTTTGCCATACCACAGTTCGTATGGTGTCGTCTCAACGGATTTTGATAGTGCCCTATTTAAAGTGAATGCAGCTGTTTCTAATGCATAACCCCAAAACGATAACGGCAAATTGGTAAGAGACATCATAGATCGCACCATCTCTAATAAAGTACGATTACGACGTTCGGACACACCATTACGCTGTGGTGTTCTAGGCGGTGTCAACTGTGAAACAATTCCACATTGTCTTAAGTGAGCACCAAACTCGAAACTCAGATATTCACCCCCACGATCAGATCGTAGGAACTTGATCTTCTTGTTACGATGATTTTCAACTTCACTCTGAAATTGTTTGAACTTTTCAAATGTTTCAGACTTGTGCTTCATTAAGTAGACATAACCATATCTACTCAAATCATCAGTGAAGGTGAGAAAATAACGATAACCGTCACGTGCCTCTACGCTCATCGGACCACATACATCGGTATGTATGATTTCCATCAAGTCACTTGCACGCACCATTGTTCCGGAGAACGGAGTTTTAGTCATCTTGCCCATGAGGCATGGTTCGCACGTGTCAAGTGAATCAAAGTCAAGTGACTCCAAAAGTCCATCGACATGGAGTTTCTTCATGCGCTTTACACCAATATGACCTGAGCGGCAGTGCCACAAAAATATGGTGCTATCATTGTTAACTCTAACTCTTTTGGTCTCAATGTTATGTATGTTTGTATCACTATCAAGATTCAATATGAACAATCCTCTCACATTGGGTGCATGACCATAAAAGATGTTTACTCATAGAAATAGAACAACCGTTATTCTCTGACTTAAAAGAGTAACCGTCTCGCAATGAACAAGATCCATATATAATGTTCATGCTCCACGCAGGCACTAAATAACAATGATTTAAGTTCATAACTAATCCTGATGGTAACTGAAGTGAAACTGTGCCGACGGCGATTGCATCAACCTTGGAACCATTTCCTACGCGCATCGTCACTTCATCTTTTGCCAGCCTTCGTCTATTCCGCAGTTCCTGTTTCGAGTTGCAAATATGAGCAACAGAACCGGTATCGAATACCCATGCACTACTACGAGAGCCGGTTAAGTACACATCAATAACATGTATATCAAATATACCTGATTTTTCTTTGGCCGCCTTCTTATCTGCCAGATACTTGGGGCAATTGCGCTTAAAGTGACCCATACCCTTGCAATAGTAACACTCTGTTTCAGGCTTAGGTCCAGCTTTGGGTTTCTTCGTCGGATTGGCAACAGGCTTGCCGCTCTTCTTTGAATTACCCTTCTTTCCTTTGCCGTTTCTCTTGAAACTAGTGGTCTTATTCACCATCAACACTTGATGTTCTTTACGGAGTTCAGACTCTGCGACTTTCAGCATCGCAAACAACTCGCCGGGTGACTTGTTCATCCCTTGCATGTTGTAGTTCAACACAAAGCCTTTATAGCTTGGCGGCAGTGATTGAAGGATTCTATCAGTGATAGCCTCTTGCGGGAGTTCAATCCCCAGCTCAACTAGACGGTTTGAGTACCCAGACATTTTGAGCACATGTTCACTGACAGACGAGTTCTCCTCCATCTTGCAAGCATAGAATTTATAGGAGGTCTCATACCTCTCGATCCGGGCGTTCTTCTGAAAGATAAACTTCAACTCCTGGAACATCTCAAATGCTCCATGACGCTCAAAGCAACGTTGAAGTCCCGGTTCTAAGCCATACAAGACTGCACATTGAACTACTCAGTAGTCCTCCTTACGTGCTAACCAAGCGTTCTTAACATCCTGATCAGCCGTAGCGGGTGGTTCATCTCCTAGCGCAGCATTAAGGACATAATCCTTCTTCCCAGCTTGTAAGATTAGCTTAAGATTACGAGCCCAGTCTACAAAGTTGCTTCCATCATCTTTCAACTTAGCTTTCTCTAGGAACGTATTAAAATTCAGGGTGACTGTCGCGTGAGCCATGATCTACAACACAAATATATTCAAAGTGGACTTAGACTATGTTCAAGATAATTAGAGTTTAACTTAATCAAATTATTTGCTAAACTCCCACTCAAAAAGTACATCTCTCTAGTCATTTGAGTGGTTCATGATCCACTTACACTAGCTCAAGTCCGATCATCACGTGAGTTGAGTATAATTTCAGTGGTAAGCATCCCCATGCTAATCATATCATCTATATGATTCATGATCGACCTTTCGGTCTCATGTGTTCCGAGGCCATGTCTGCACATGCTAGGCTCGTCAAGCTTAACCCGAGTGTTCCGCGTGCGCAACTGTTTTGCACCCGTTGTATGTGAACGTTGAGTCTATCACACCCGATCATCACGTGGTGTCTCGAAACGACGAACTGTAGCAACGGTGCACAGTCGGGGAGAACACAATGTCGTCTTGAAATTTTAGTGAGAGATCACCTCATAATGCTACCGTCGTTCTAAGCAAAATAAGGTGCATAAAAGGATTAACATCACATGCAATTCATAAGTGACATGATATGGCCATCATCACGTGCTCCTTGATCTTCATCACCAAAGCACCGGCACGATCTTCTTGTCACCGGCGCCACACCATGATCTCCATCAACGTGTCGCCATCGGGGTTGTCGTGCTACTCATGCTATTACTACTAAAGCTACTTCCTAGCAAAATAGTAAACGCATCTGCAAGCACAAACGTACCCTATGGCTCCTGCCGGTTGCCGTACCATCGACGTGCAAGTTGATATAATCTATTACAACATGATCATCTCATACATCCAATATATCACATCACATCGTTGGCCATATCACATCACAAGCATACCCTGCAAAAACAAGTTAGACGTCCTCTAATTTTGTTGTTGCATGTTTTACATGGTGACCATGGGTATCTAGTAGGATCGCATCTTACTTACGCAAACACCACAACGGAGATATATGAGTTTCTATTTAACCTCATCCAAGGACCTCCTTGGTCAAATCCGATTCAACTAAAGTTGGAGAAACTGGCACTTGCCAATCATCTTTGAGCAACGGGGTTACTCGTAGCGATGAAACCAGTCTCTCGTAAGCGTACGAGTAATGTCGGTCCAAGCCGCTTCAATCCAACAATACCGCGGAATCAAGAAAAGACTAAGGAGGGCAGCAAAACGCACATCACCGCCCACAAAAACTTTTGTGTTCTACTCGAGAAGACATCTACGCATGAACCTAGCTCATGATGCCACTGTTGGAGAACGTCGCTTGGGAAACAAAAATTTTCCTACGCGCACGAAGACCTATCATGGTGATGTCCATCTATGAGAGGGGATGAGTGATCTACGTACCCTTGTAGACTGTACAGCAGAAGCGTTAGTGAACGCGGTTGATGTAGTGGAATGTCCTCATGTCCCTCGATCCGCCCCGCGAACAGTCCCGCGATCAGTCCCACGATCTAGTGCCGAACGGACGGCACCTCCGCGTTCAGCACACGTACAGCTCGACGATGATCTCGGCCTTCTTGATCCAGCAAGAGAGACGGAGAGGTAGAAGAGTTCTCCGGCAGCGTGCCGGCGCTCCGGAGGTTGGTGATGATCTTGTCTCAGCAGGGCTCCGCCCGAGCTCCGCAGAAACGCGATCTAGAGGAAAACCCGTGGAGGTATGTGGTCGGGCTGCCATGGAAAAGTCATCTCAAATCAGCCCTAAAACCTCCGTATATATAGATCAGAGAGAGGGAGCCTTTTCCTTAGGTCTCAAGGAGCCCCAAGGGGGTCGGCCGAGCCAAGGGGGGAAGGTCTCCCCCCCCAAACCGAGTCCTACTTGGTTTGGTGGGAGGAGTCCTTCTTTCCTTTCCCACCTCCTCCTTTTTTTCTCTTTGATTTTTCTTCCAATGCACATAGGGTCCTTTTGGCTGTCCCACCAGCCCACTAAGGGATGGTGTGCCACCCCCAAGGCCTATGGGATTCCCCGGGGTGGGTTGCCCCCCACCCCCCCGGTGAACTCCCGGAACCCATTCGTCATTCCCGGTACATTCCCGGTAAATCCAAAAACCTTTCCGTAATCAAATGAGGTCATCCTATATATCAATCTTCGTTTCCGGACCATTCCGGAAACCCTCGTGACGTCCGTGATCTCATCCGGGACTCCGAACATCATTCGGTAACCAACCATATAACTCAAATACGCATAAAACAACGTCGAACCTTAAGTGTGCAGACCCTGCGGGTTCGAGAACTATGTAGACATGACCTGAGAGACTCCTCGGTCAATATCCAATAGCGGGACCTGGAAGCCCATATTGGATCCTACATATTATAAGAAGATCTTATCGTTTGAACCTCAGTGCCAAGGATTCATATAATCCCGTATGTCATTCCCTTTGTCCTTTGCTATGTTACTTGCCCGAGATTCGACCGTCAGTAACCGCATACCTATTTCAATCTCGTTTACCGGCAAGTCTCTTTACTTGTTCCGTAATACAAGATCCCGTAACTTACACTAAGTCACATTGCTTGCAAGGCTTGTGTGTGATGTTGTATTACCGAGTGGGCCCCGAGATACCTCTCCGTCACCCGGAGTGACAAATCCCAGTCTTGATCCATACTAACTCAACAAACACCTTCGGAGATACATGTAGAGTATCTTTATAGTCACCCAGTTACGTTGCGACGTTTGATACACACAAAGTATTCCTCTGGTATTAGTGAGTTATATGATCTCATGATCATAGGAACAAATACTTGACATGCAGAAAACAGTAGCAACAAAATGACACGATCAACATGCTACGTATATTAGTTTGGGTCTAGTCCATCACGTGATTCTCCTAATGACGTGATCTAGTTATCAAGCAACAACACGTTGTTCATAATCAGAAGACACTAACTATCTTTGATCAACTGGCTAGCCAACTAGAGGCTTGCTAGGGACAGTGTTTTGTCTATGTATCCACACATGTAAATGAGTCTTTATTCAATACAATTATAGCATGGATAATAAACGATTATCTTGATACAGGAATTATAATAATAACTATATTTATTATTGCCTCTAGGGCATAATTCCAACAGCTGGGTCCAGAAGAATTGAGGGAACTCAAGAGGCAACTCGATGACCAGGAGCGTTTGGGTTTCATCAGACCAAGCTCGTCTCCGTGGGGATGTGGTGTTCTATTTGTCAAGAAGAAGGATGGATCGGAACGGCTCTGTGTCGATTACCGTCCATTGAACAAGAAGACAATCAAGAACAAATATCCACTTCCGAACATAACTTAGTTGTTCGAACAGTTGAAAGGTGCTAAAGTATTCTCCAAGCTTGATCTCAGAATGGGCTATCATCAAATTCGCATTCGCGAGGAAGACATTCCGAAGACGGCATTCAGGACTAGTTTTGGCTCGTATGAGTATACGGTCATGTCTTTTGGTCTGGCTAATGCTCCTCCGACATTTTGTCGATTGATGAACTATATTTTCTCCCCATACAAGAATGAATTTGTCTTGCGCTATCTCGACGACATTCTGGTCTTTTCTGAGACTGAGGAAGAACATGAGAAACATCTCAGGTTGGTGCTTGATAAACTGAGAGAGTACAAGTTGTATGCCAAGTTTTCCAAGTGCGAGTTCTGGCTGAAAGAAGTTGTTTATCTTGGGCATATTATCTCTGCCGAGGGCATTAAGGTTGACCCATCCAAGGTTCAAGCCATTGTTGAATGGGAGCCTCCGCAGAATGTGAAGCAGCTTCGAAGCTTTCTCGGGCTTGTTGGATATTGCAGAAGGTTCGTTGAGAACTTCTCCAAGATCGCCAAGCCGCTCTCTAGTCTTCTTCAGAAGGGTGTTAAGTATGTGTGGTCTCCAGAGTGTCAACTGGCTTTTGATACACTCAAAGAGAAGCTTATCTCCACTCCGGTCTTGGCCCCTCCGGATGATTCCAAGCCGTACCAGTTCTTTTGCGATGCTTCTCTCTAGGGTCTTGGTGCAGTCTTGATGCAAGATAGGAAGGTGGTTGCTTATACCTCCAGGCAGCTGAAGCCTGCGGAGAAGAACAATCATGTGCACGATCTCGAGCTAGCAGCTGTTGTGCACGCCTTGATGACTTGGAGACATCTCTTCTTGGAACGTAAGGTTGAAGTTTTTCACCGATCAAAAGAGTCTCAAGTATATCTTCACTCAGCCTAACTTGAATCTTCGGCAAACACGTTGGGTGGAAATGCTGTAGGATTTTAATCCGAGTGTTGAGTACACGCCAGGCAAGGCAAATGTTGTGGGAGATGCATTGAGCAGGAAGGCATATTGCAACAGTCTGATTCTGCAACCTCTCCAGCCGGGTCTTTCTGAGTCTTTCAGGAAGCTTTATCTTCAGCTAGTTCCTCAGGGTTTTCTTGCGAACCTTCAGATCTCTCCTACCTTGGAAGATCAGGTCAGAGCAGCTCAGCTTCTTGACGCTATGGTGAAGAAGGTCAAGATTGGCGTGGGAAAGAGTCTCCCCAAGTACAAGTGCTTCACTGTTGATGCCAGGGACACGTTGTTTTTCGAGGATCGCCTTGTCGTCCCGAAAGGTGATCTCACGAAGGTGATCATGGAAGAAGCTCATAACTCTCTGCTCTCTATTCATCCTGGAAGCTCCAAAATGTACCATGACTTGAAGCAGGCATTCTGGTGGACTCATATGAAACGTGAAATTGCTCAGTTCGTAAACGAGTGTGATGTATGTCGAAGGGTGAAAGTAGAACATCAACGCCCAGCAGGTCTCTTGCAGCCTTTGCCGATTCCCGAATGGAAGTTTGATCACATTGAGATGGATTTCGTCACCAGGTTTCCGAAGTCCAAGAAGGGCAACGATGCTATCTTCGTCGTCATCGACAAATTGAGTAAAGTGGCTCATTTCCTTCCAGTCAAGGAGTCCATTTCAGCAGCTCAGCTGGCAGAGTTGTACACCTCCAGGATTGTCTCTTTGCACGGCGTACCTATGATGATCTCGTCAGATCGCGGAAGTATCTTCACTTCCGAGTTCTGGGACTCCTTTCAGTCTGCTATGGGCACGAAGATCCGCTTCAGCACAGCATTCCATCCTCAGACTAGTGGTCAAGTGGAGAGAGTGAATCAAGTTCTTGAGGATATGCTGAGAGCCTGTGTTATCTCTTTTGGCATGAAGTGGGAAGATTGTCTGCCTTTTGCGGAATTCTCGTATAACAACTGCTATCAAGCTAGTTCTGGCAAGGCTCCGTTTGAAATTCTCTATGGCAGGAAGTGTCGTACTCCGCTCAACTGGTCCAAGACTGGCGAGCGTCAGGTCCTTGGCAATGATATGATAGAAGAAGCTGAGGTGTCGGATCATTCGCGACAACCTTAGAGCAGCTCAGTCCCGTCAGAAGAGCTATTACGATAGCAAGCACCATGACATGTCTTATGAGCTTGATGACTTTGTCTATCTCAAGGTGTCTCCTATGAAGGGTATGCAGCGCTTTGGCATCAAAGGCAAGCTAGCGCCTCGTTTCGTTGGTCCGTTCAGAGTGGTTGGCAAGAGGGGCGACCTTGCGTACCAGCTCGAGCTTCCATCAACCTTTGCAAATGGCCATGATGTGTTCCATGTTTCTCAGCTTCGGAGGTGTTTCAAGACCCCCGAGCGCACTGTGCATCTTCGGGATATCGACCTTCAGCCTGACCTTTCTTATCGTGAGCATCCAGTTGCGGTTCTCGAGACGACTGAGCGCAAGACCCGTAACAAGACTGTCAAATTTCTCAAAGTGCAGTGGTCTCACCATTCCGATAAAGAGGCTACGTGGGAACGTGAGGACCACCTCCGTTCCGAGTTTCCCGGTTTCTTCCAGTCTTAGATCTCGGGGACGAGATCTACTTTGTAGTGTGGGAGAGTTTGTAGTGCCCCAGATGTAAAACTTGCCATATTTGGAACCTATCTCTTGTGGGTCCACCTTGTTAGAGATATGATGATGTCACTTGTGCCTGTGATTTCCTGTGTCACCTTGTGTCCCTTGCATACCTTCCTTGCATGCATGCATAGCATAGCATATCATATCATCTCCTTGTCCTTGTGATTTCATGTGTCTCTTATTTTTTATATTTTTAGTTTCCCTTGCATGCATGCAAACCATAATGCTTCATGTCATGTCTTGTGTGCACATATCTTGCTAGGTGTGATTTTGTGATCTTGTGATTTCCTGTGTTGATATTGCACATGTGATTTTGTGGTGTGAAGTAGTGGACCGTGGTGCTTGGCTTTCTTTTCAAACCCCCCTTGTTAGTGTCAAACCTTTTCTCTCTTTTATTCCACAAGTGCTATTTCAACTTGTACCTAACCTGGATTCAAAATGTCTTTAATTTAGGAGTTCATGTGGGCATAATCTTGTGCTAGTTTTGTGTTTTCTTAGTTCTTTAAAGACGTGGCAATAACACAAAACACCAAGCCTAATTCTATTTTGTTAAATATTTGCTTACTCCAAAAATCTTGTCTTTATTTTTATTATTTAGGTCATATTTTCCTATGACAAGGGGATATTTTCTTTTGAATTTATTCCTACCAGTTTGCTTGTTTTATTTCTTTTCCCTTCAGGTTTTTCTTTATTTGGAAAGCCCATTGGGATCTTTCTTATATTTGGCGCCAGTGGGCTTCCTCTCCCTGGCGGTCCTTTCCCTTCCTCCCCGCGCGTGAGGCCCATGCCCTTTCGTTCTTCTTCCTGATGGCGTCTACACCCCCCCTGCGCACCTTTCCGTCAGGCCGGGAGAGAGAGGAAGTTGACACCGTGCACAAACGTCGAGGTCCCCCCATATAAGCTGGGCGTCCGAACCCCCCCCCCCCCCCCTCGGCCTAGGGTTCCTCTCCATCCCTATCCGCCGCCGCCACTCCATTCCCCTTCTCCCTCCTCTCTCTTTCGTTCCCAGAGGTAAGTCTGTAGGGTAGCAGAGAGAACAGAGAGGTCCTCGCCGCGTCTACCCCACCATCGTCGACGACCCGCGCCATCCGCCATGTCCAGGAGCTCGGGCCTCGACCCCGCGCTCCATTCCCATCATCGGTAGGGTCGGCAAGCGACCACACCGACGAGCTCGACCTTGTCAACGGCGCGCCCGCGGTGCTCCTTCCCATACCTCGGTTCTACAGTATAGGGCGTCCTCGTCGTCTCCGGCCGAGTCCTCTGCTCCGATCGGGATCCCTCCTACCTTCCCCAAGGTGAGGACCAACCTCCCCATCCTTCTCCTCCTCGGCTCCTCCTTAGGTTCGCTGTGGTGCTGCGCGTGCGTTTCTGTCGAGCAGATCGGTAGCAGGGGCTTGCAATGTTGTGGTGTTGTTGGCGTAGAGGAACTGTGTTGTGTGTGTGCGTAGCAGCGATCCATCCCCTCTTAGTGCATCGGTTAGGAGTAGTGGATCCCTCCGGTAGTGTGCAGTAGCAGCAGAACATGCCGGCGATCTCTCTGTTGCCGTGCTTCTCTGTCTGGAGTGGATGCATCAGGTTGCAGTGGTGTATGTGTGTGGCTGTCAGGTGAGCTTGTGCGTGTGGTTGTGGTGCAGCAGGGGCTTCCTCCCCCTCGAGTTCGTGTGGGTTGCAGTGGTGGCTCCTCTCGTGGGCACCAGCACCAGTAGTTCTGCTTCGGCGTCCTCTCTGTCGCCGACGTGCAGAGTAGAGCAGTAGGTGTTTTCTAGTATGATTAGACTCAGTCCCCTTCTCTGTCAGACTTCCAATCGTACCGCAGTGGTTGAGCCTTGTGGTTGTTATCGTCAGGTGCAGGGTTCGAATCCCATGTGTTGCACCACCTTTTTATTCCCTGTTTTCTTTCATGTTTCGCAGTAGAGCAGCACAACAGAGTATATCATCTGCTTGGGTCCTTCTCTGTCGAGCCCCATGGGCATAGGAGAGTGGGTTGTTGCAGTAGATAGCACCAGGAGGTTTAGGGTTCAAATCCTGACCCCTCCTTCTATTCTTTTCTATTCCTTTTGTTTTTTCTTTGTTTTTGAGCTTTCCCCTTAGCATGTGTAATTGATGTTGGGGTGTAAGTTGTTCATTCCCCCCCCCCCTTTTCAACAGCATGTGATGTTTTTACATTGTTAGCATGAGCAACTATTATGTGGGCTTAGGGCTAGTAGATATGTGTGAGAGGTATGTGTGTGTGTGTGTTCTCTAGAGGGAGTGCATGTAGGTGCATATGCTAGTACGATCTTGAGCTTGCAAGCATAGCTATTTGTTGTGTGTGATGCACTAGAGTTTCATGTGTATGTGATCTTGTGAGGGTTATGATGTGTGTATGTTTGCCATGTGATGAAAGCTTTGTTTAGCATGTGTAGGTAGGTGTGTTGATATTGATCTTGATGTGCTTGTGTGTGAAGTGGAGTAGATGTGTGTGTGAGAGGCACTCCACCTTTGCAAACAAGCTTTGCACCTCCACATGACCATGTGTGAGAGGGCATGGTATGTTGTTTGTGTGGATAGCTTGGTAGTAGTGTTTATGAAGTTGATGTGCATGACACAAACATGGGGTTCAAACCCCCATGTCACTTTGTCATTGTGCACATGAGCTCAACCATGTGGTAGTTGATATAGTGGAACTACATGAAATGATGCCCTATTCACTAGGCATGATTTGAAGTAGTTTCCTCTTCCTTAATTTGTGGTCACTTGTTCCAAGTAAGTGCCCACATATTATATATAATTTTCGGGTAGAATCTCCCAAGGAATCCAGTGGTGAAGTTAGTTTTGCCATTGGGATACTTTATGGAGTTGACATATTCAGATTTGTTGCATGTTTGTTCTTTGTTTCCATGGAATAGGTGGAGCCCAAGGGCATGAGCTTTTGTGTGATAGTAGTAAGGGTTTTGCTCTACACCGTAGTGGTGTCATTTGTCACTTGGTGTTATTTGTGTGCAAGCTATGCCTAGACAAAGTGGGCATGTGTCTGAAAAAGTCCAGCTTAGTGAAATCTGGAATTTCAGTAAGTCTGAGAATCTGGAAACATTTTCTTCTCCTATAGATGAGGTTGTGCTGGTCATTGTGTTGTGATCTAGCCTTAGTTCAATGCTAGGATTTTGGACCTGGTATGTTTGTGAATATCCCTGTCAAATTTCAACTCATTTGGAGTCCTGTAGGTTATGTTTTGGTTGCTGTCAAAAAGCTTCAGAACAAAGGCAGAAAGTCATGTTTAGGAATTTTCACCAAGTCCCTGAGATCTGATGGTTTTGGGAAAGTTTGTGGCCTTGTATCTTCTTATGTTTAATTTCTTTTGCTGTGATTCTTGCTGGTTCTTGTAGTGTTCTTGGTTGGCTACAGCCACATATATAATTTGTCAAATTTGGAGGGCTGTGGTTATGTTGCATGTAGCTCACAAAGAGCTAAGATGCATATTATGGAAAATTGTGTAGTATAGTCATTTTGATGATTGTGGGTGATTGGTTAATTTTGTGGTGTTCTTCCTTGCTCCAATCCATTCATGTTGGGTTGTTATTTGTCTTGGCAACCTGGGAATACCAGATTTGTGCCATTGGAGTGTGTGGTGTTGTTTTTGTCACGTAGGGCTTCATATCTTGTTTCGTTGATTCCCGTTGATCCGTAGCTCCGATCGTAATGTTCTTTATATGGTTTTGCATCATTTTCACGAGACGCATCTGATCATGTCATTCTCATGCATGTCAAAATATCTTAGTGTACAGTTCGGTACAGAAACTTGCAGTAGTTTCTTTTGCTTGCGCTAGTGATAGAAATAGTGATGCATGCTCATTTTTCATCTCATGCATCATGTGCTTGTTGCATCTTGTGGTGCTGCTGTTCATTGGTTGTTATTATTATCTTGGGTAGCACCGGGATCGGAGAATGAATACGTGGAGTCCGGAGAGTACGTGCAGGACGAACCAGAACCATTTCAAGCTGAGGATATCACAGGCAAGATCATATGACCTTGATTCCATCTCTAGACTTGTTATGCTCGTTTGCGTTTCCATGTCATATTGCTCGCTGCCTACCACTGAATTATATTGCCTCTTGATATGCCATGAACCCATACACTGATACCCTTCCTAGCAAAACTTGAATGGCTAAGTAGGCTTTGCTCAGCTACTAATGTTAGCGTTGCTAGATGCAAGTGCTTTGACTCATGTGAGAACATGAGCTTGATATCATTATCTTACATTTTGTTATTTAATTAGTGCATCTATATACTTGGTAAATGACGAAAGCCCTAGCCTTTTGGCGGGTGCTTTTTTCCGTTATTGCCGCCTTAGTTACCGGTTACCGGTGTTTGATTCCATAATGATTGCTCCTAACACGTTCGGGGTTGTTATGGGGACCCCCTCGATAAATCGCGTGGTGCTAAGGCTTGTCCGGCAGGACCCAACATTGGTGTTAATTTGCTAATCACTTAATAATAAACTGCATAGGGAATAGCTACCCCGAGGATTTTAATCAACAACCCGGGCCAGTGCTCCGCATGAGTGTTGGTCCAACATGGACAGACTGCGGGGGCCACCACAGGGAAACTTGAGGTTTGGCTCTTGTAGGCTTTTCCATCCGTCGTGTCCTGAGACAGAGATACGCGGCTCTTATCGGGGTCGTCGACACGTCGGGAGGTCCTGCTAGCCTTGCCTTACCTTAGCGGTATATCTTGCATATAGGAATCCCAGTGAAGCTTTGGTTTCCCCCAGAGTTGAGGTTTTCCTCTAAGGAATTCGACGAGATCACGAGATTCGTGATAGAGGATGCCTTTGCGACCTGTGTACGTTTGTGATGGACTAGTTGGAGCACCCCTGCAGGGTTTAATCTTTCGGAAAGCCATGCCCACGGTTATGTGGCAACTTGGAATATTTTTTTAACATCCGGTATTAGAGAACTTAAACATAAGCTAATAAAATTGCCAACTGTGTGCATAACCATGACTGTCCCCTTGAAGATCTCTCTTCGATCGGGAACACGGTGGGGTTATGAATGCCGTAGGTAGGTGTTCAGGATCACTTAGTGATCAAGTAATCACTACCGCTAGTGTTGACCACCTTCATAATTGCTTTACGTAAGTTAGCCACTAAATCAAGCTTAGGATGCTGCAGCCTTATACACTTCACCCTTACCCTACCTAATAACTTGACTAGTTCTGGCACCAAGGTCTTAGATTGCTGAGTCCCCGTGGCTCACGGATTCCTTCTAAACTCCCAGCAGGTACATGTACCCTAGAGACAGATGATCCCGACGGCACTCAGCTGGTGTTGGGGATATTACCTGTGACTGACCCGCCCTAGTTGGGCCAGGTTAGTCATTAGGCGATTCATCCGAGCAGGTATTTGGGCCTTGTCCTGGTCAAATCAAGGTCATATGACGGTTTGTGAATCGTGGAAAGTCGCCAAACTTCGGAAGATAGCGACTTAGAGACCACCGGGGTCACGATTCATTGGAAGGAAAGTATCCTTGTAAACCCTAGGTGATTTGACCTGTATATAAAGGCGAGTCCCAGGGGACGATAGGGGAGGTTAGAAATCATCGAGTGCTAGGTTTGGCGAATTACGCCCCCCTTGTAATGGAATCCACATCAATACACACAAAAGCAGGACGTAGGCTATTACCTCCTCCGAGGGGCCGAACCTGGGTAAATCGCCGTGTCTCTCCCGCTTAACCCCTTTGAGTTGCCACCAAGGTGCGATGGCTCCAGTATTCAGTCCTTTCACGAGGACATCTGCCATGACAAAACCACGACAATTGGCGCCCACCGTGGGGCCTACGCACGGTGGATTTGAGTTCTCAAAGGGAGCCCTATCAGGGTTTGGGAGTTACGCGACGGGGCTCATGACTCGGAGCCGCCGCGGGATAACCTACATCGACAACCAGCAATGGGGACCTGAAGCAAATTCGATTGAATCTGGTTACAGGGTCCCCTTCGGCAAGATCAACATCTTCATCGGCATGATCGGATCATCCACGCCTGAGCCGGACATCTCCACCGACATCGTCGAGCCGGCCAGGTACGTCCGTCAAGTCATAACGCCAAATCTGACTCGTCCGGTCTTTGTGGGGTTCACGCAAGGATCGGAGGAGCCAGAACGCTCGGCGACTCAGGAAACTACACCGGTCAACTCCGATGACGAATCATCCATGGGTGACTCAGATTCAATCCGCTCTCTGCATGGGGATTGCCTTGGGAGCTTGTCGCTGGCCATGGACCCAGAAATCCTTGACCGAACTCGCCGCCACATCACCATCTACATGGCTGGGGCGACTCAGCCCACACAAAACCCTACTGGAGGCGATGGAACCGGCGAGACGACCAGGAGCCCGGCCGCAGTCCTAGTGGATTTAGCGGCGGAGGTCACAAGGCTAATGGCGACTCCCCTCACACCAGAGAACCAAGAGGAGATAAACACGGAGCGGTCGAAACTTAGAGAGGCAGTGGCAAAGGATCGGGACGCCGAGATGGAGTCCGCTAGGATCGAGACTCGGCAAGCTCAAATTACGGCCGAAAGGATGCGTTTAAACAATGACAACTGGCGGCTCGAGAGACAGCAGCACGCGTCCGACACCGTCCATCATCGGAGACACCAGGGTCGCCTGCCCCATGACCTCAACCCGACCCGCCTATTCGACACTCCACGAACCCCTGGGGCGGGAGCCGCCCCGGGGGGAGGACTGGGCCGCCCGCCTAACCCGCCGGCTCGGCCGGTTGAGGATCATGTTCCCCGATTCCGGACGCCTCAAGGCCACTTTTCCAACCCGGTGGATAACGTGCTTGCCACAAATCACCATCTAGAGTCTCTTCCGATTCACGGCAACACCCCTGCGGAGATAGAAGCAAGGAACGCCATCGAGATGTTGAAGACGGCGGTGGTTCAAAACGCCCAGTTCTCACATAGCCTCGAGAGGTTGCATTCCACCCCCCAGGCAAGTTACACCAAGAGCCGGCCAGAGGACCAGCCCGCCGTAAACAGCGGTCCGCAACACTTCCCACAGGACAACGCGCCCGAACGAAACCCGTCAGGCCGAGATCTCCCGAACATCCAAGACGCCCCGGCCCCCCTCGCCTGGGGCGGAGGGCGAGTTGGGGTACCATGCTTGTCCCCGGCCATTCGGAGCGAAAGGATGCCCAAAGACTTCAAGGGACCAAGGAAAGTGCCTAATTATACACCGGACCTCGAGCCGACGTCATGGATCGAGAGTTATGAAATCGCCATGGACATGCTCGACGTAAACGAGGCGGTTTGCGCCAGATACTTCACAATGATGCTCGAGGGGTCAGCACGCACTTGGTTGAAAAACTTGCCTCCCAATTCCATCCACTCCTTGGCCGAGTTAAAAGAGCGTTTCATCAAAAACTTCCGAGGAACTTGCAAACGTCCGATGACGATCGTCGATCTACAGCACTGTGTTCAGCGCCCGGATGAGTCGGCCCACCATTGGTCACGGCGGGTTGCAGAAATTATTCATTCGTCAGATGGTATTACGGCGGCTTAAGCTGTGCTCATCCTCGAGCACAATTGTCATTACGAACCCTTGGTGCAGAAATTGGGGCGACTCAAACGAAAGGTCCAAGACATGGGCGAGCTGATGGACACCCTCACTAGATATGCCGAGGCCGATGATACCAAAGATCCCGGCGAGGATGGCAAGGCTAATTCTCCTAAGAAGGGCGAGTCATTCAAAAATCATACCCAGTTCCAGGGGCGTAACCGTCACAATCAAGGGACCAATGGCAAGCGGAGACCACAGGAGGAGCCATCGGACTTAGTCGCCAATACCAACGCTAATAACGGCAAAAAGAAGAATCGAGGTTTCAGTGGGAAGAGGCCACGTAACTATGAAGAGCTACTCAAGGGCCCTTGCCCGCACCACGCCATGGCTGACAGCCCGGCGAGTCACTCTTGGGAAAACTGCTTCGTGATGCGAGAGTTTCGGGTGGAGGCAATCAAGAAGAGTCAAAACGAAGACCCGGACCAACGCCAGGAGCAATTCGCCGCGCCCAACCAAAGACAGAACCCCTTCGGTTGTTTTCCCGAACAGGGGGCTCAGGGAGGCCCGCAGCCAGGCGGCGGCCAATACCCGGTGCACCACCAGCGGCGGTACAACCCGCCAGGAGTCTTCCAGCAGCCACCCCCACAGGGGGCTCCGCAGGGTCAGGACGATAATGGGGGCTTCTGCAGCAACCCCAAACAGTTAAGTAATGGGCAGTACCACGTTTTCACCACTAATTCTTGCAGGCGTGATAAGAAGGTGAGTCACCGGGCGTACAGTGTATCTGAACCGGCGATTCCCAGATACCCCCATTGGTCTGAGCAGACCATAACATGGAGCAGGGAGGATCACCCGCTGAGAGTAGATAACCCTGGCGATCTGGCGTTGGTCGTGGCTCCCCAAGTGGGGGGTTACACCCTATCAAAGGTACTAATGGATGGTGGTAGCAGCATCAATATCCTATACTTCGACACCTTCCAAAGGATGAATCTATTGGAGAAAGACCTGATGCCTTCAACCACAGTTTTCCACTGACTTGTCCCAGGCAAGTCGGCTTATCCCATAGGCCGGGTCAGGCTCACAGTGGCATTTGGAACTGCACAGAATTATAGGTCGGAGTCTCTAATCTTCCAGGTGGTCAAATTGAAAAGCCCCTACCATGCGCTGTTTGGGCGACCGGCTTACGCCCGCTTCATGGCTCGCCCGTGCTATGTCTACCTCAAGCTCAAAATGCATGGTCCCAAAGGACCCATCACAGTTGATGGAGATAGAAGGATCGCAAAGGAATGTGAAGAAGGGGACGCGGCTTATGCGGAAGTCGCCTGTGCTGCGGAAGAGCTCAAACACCATCGGGCCAATGTTGACCCGGCGGACATGTCACCCCTAAAGAAGCCAACTACAGACTCTGAGTCGCCCCTCAAGTTCAAACCAATGGATGGCACTAAGACAATCGATTTTGTGCCTGGCGATTCATCCAAGCAGTTCACCATTGGGACAGGTCTGGACCCCAAATAGGAAAGCGCGCTCATCGAATTCATCTGTGAGAATCGGGACATCTTTGCGTGGAAACCTTCTGACATGCCTGGTGTGCCGAGAGAATTCGCTGAGCACCATCTTAATGTTGACCCAAAGTGCAAAGCCGTCCAGCAGTACCTTCGCAGATTCAACGAGGAGCGACGCAAGGCAATTGGGGAAGAAGTCGCCCGTCTTTTCGCCGCCGGATTCATCGTGGAAGTTTTTCACCCCAAATGGTGGCTAACCCGGTTTTGGTACTCAAGAAGAATGGTACTTTTCGTATGTGTATTGACTATACAGACCTCAACAGAGCTTGTCCAAAAGATCCCTTCGCTCTTCCCCGCATCGATCAAATCATTGACTCGGTGGCGGGATGTGAACGATTGTGCTTTCTGGACGCCTATTCAGGATATCACCAGATCAAGATGGCCGTGGAGGACCAAGAGAAAATGGCCTTCATAACCCCCTTTGGGGCCTTTTGTTATGTTTCCATGCCCTTCGGACTCAAGAGTGTGGGGGCGACTTATCAACGCTGCATACAGAATTGTCTTCGTAACCAAATCGGTCGCAACGTCCATGCCTATGTCGACGATATTGTGATCAAGACCCACCAGGGGGAGACACTACTGGAAGACCTCAAGGAAACGTTCAATAATCTACGGGTATATCAGATGAAACTAAATCCTACCAAGTGTGTTTTTGGTGTGCCTGCAGGAAAATTGCTGGGATTCCTGGTATCGGAGCGCGGCATCGAAGCTAACCCGGACAAGATCGAAGCGGTTACCTCCCTCGGAAAGCCGGCGAACGTTAATCAAGTTCAACGACTGGCGGGTCGCATTGCAGCTTTAAGTCGTTTTGTGAGTCGCCTCGGGGAGAACGTGATCCCTCTTTATCAATTATGGAGAAAATCCGATCGATTTGTGTGGACAAATGAGGCAGACGAGGCGCTCGAGGCCCTGAAACGCCAATTTGTTAACCCGCCGGTCCTGGCAGCCCCAACTGAAAAGGAGCCCATGCTTCTGTATATCGCGGCAAATTCCAAAGCAATAAGTGTGGCAGTGGTTGTTGAGAGAAAGGAAGAAGGAAAGGAATACCTAGTGCAGCGCCCAGTATATTTTATCAGCGAGGTGCTAACTCTTTCCAAGCAGCGGTACCCACATTGGCAGAAGTTGGTATATGGGGTGTTTATGGCAAGTCGAAAACTAAAGCATTATTTCCAGGAGCACCCTATCACAGTGGTTAGCTCTGCCCCCCTGGGGGACATCATCCAGAATCGGGAGGCAACAGGGCGAATCGCTAAGTGGGCAATAGAGCTTGGGCCTCATCACATACAATATACTCCTCGCAGAGCTATTAAGTCTCAGGCACTAGTTTATTTCGTTAACGACTGGACAGAGCTACAGGCTCCTGAAGACCGGCCTGGTCTCACTTACTGGACTATTTACTTTGATGGATCCAGGCAGCTGGAAGGCTCAGGGGCTGGTGTGGTGTTGGTATCCCCTCAAGGAGATAAGTTCTGTTACGTTCTCCGACTCATGTTTCGGTGCACTAACAATGCGGCAGAATACGAAGCTTTGCTTCACGGCTTGCGACTCGCCAAGGAGATGAACCTAACTCGAGTCAGATGTTTCGGTGACTCCGATTTGGTGGCACAACAAGTTTCGGGTACCTGGAATTCTCGGGACCCCATGATGGCGGCCTACAGGCGAGTTGTGTCTGATGTGGCGGGTCATTTTCATGGTTATCAGGTGGACCATATTGATCGGCGCCTCAACGAGGCAGCTGATGCCCTCTCGCGACTTGGCTCCCACAGAAAGCCGGTTCCCCCTAATGTTTTTCTGGATATCTTACATAAACCATCCGTGATTTTACCGTCAGAGGAGGAATTTGCGATACCGGATCCCGAGTCTCAACTCGTGGCGGCTCTCCATGTCACTCCGGATTGGGTTCTCCCTTATCTGGCTTATCTCTCTCGGGGCGAGTTACCGGCCGACGAAGTTTTGGCTCGCCAGATCGTTCGGCGCAACAAATCCATGGTCATCATTAATCGCGAGTTATATAAACGGAGCGCCTCTGGAGTTCTTCAGGGATGTGTTTCCCCCGAAGAAGGATGCATAATCCTAAATGACATTCATTCCGGAGACAGTGGGCATCACGCCGGGTCACGTTCTTTGGTATCAAAGGCTTTTCGTCATGGTTTCTTTTGGCTGACGGCTCATGCAGATGCAGAAGACATAGTTCGTCGGTGCGAGGGGTGCCAGCGATATGGGAGGCAGGCTCATGTGCTGGCTCAAGAATTAAGAATGATTCCCATTACTTGGCCTTTTGCGGTCTGGGAGCTGGACATGGTTGGCCCCTTTAAGATGTCCTCCAACAAGAAGACCCACCTGTTGGTGGCGGTTGATAAGTTCACCAAGTGGGTTGAGGCGGACTCTGTTGGGGCTTGCGATGCAGAAACAGCGGTCAAAATTTTGAAGAAGCTGATTTTCCGGTTTGGATATCCGCATAGTATCATCACTGATAATGGTAATAACTTGTCCCAAGGGGCGATGCAGGAGTTTTGTCGCCGAGGACATATCCGACTTGATGTTTCTGCAGTCGCTCACCCACAATCTAACGGGCAGGCAGAGCGGGCGAACCAGGAGGTTTTGCGAGGGATTAAGCCCCGACTCATGGTTCCCCTGAAAAAAACCCCAGGGGGTTGGGTTGAAGAGTTACCTTCAGTACTGTGGAGTATTCGGACTACCCCGAACTGATCCACGGGATTCACCCCTTTCTTTTTGGTCTACGGAGCAGAGGCTGTTCTCCCTACTCACATAAAGCATGACTCGCTTAGAGTCGCCGCATATGTGGAACAAGACAATGAGCTGGCGTGTCAAGACTCTTTGGATGCCTTAGAGGAGGCGCGTGACCTAGCTGTGGCCCGTTCGGCTATCTACCAGCAGGATCTGCGGCGTTATCATAGTCGCCGGGTTAAGAGTCGGACCTTTCAGGAAGGCGACTTGGTTCTTCGGCTGATACAAGATCGAGCAGGCATGCACAAGCTGTCACCACCTTGGGAAGGGCCGTTCGTCGTCAGCAAGAACCTCCGCAATGGCTCTTATTATTTGGTGGATCTCCGGCCTAATCGGCCGACCACGGAGGCTGAGTCAACTCGCCCCTGGAATATTGCCCATTTGCGGCCTTATTACACTTGAGCTCTTAAGCTCTACACTATTGTTAGTTTTTCAGTTTCATTATGAAGTAATAAAATACTCCTTGACTTGGGGGCTTCTTCATTAAAAAGCAATTGTGTCATCCTGTTGCGACCTTATGAGCCAACAGAACCTGCATTTAGGGTGTGTGCATGAGCTTTCTGACTCGCCTCATCCTGTCGCGACCTTATGAGCCCACGAAATCTGCATTTAGGGTGTGTGCTCGAGCTTTCTGACTCGCCTCATCCTGTCGCGACCTTATGAGCCGACGAAACCTGCATTTAGGGTGTGTGCATGAGCTTTCTGACTCGCCTCATCCTGTCGCGACCTTATGAGCCGACGAAACCTGCATTTAGGGTGTGTGCTCAAGCTTTCTGACTCGCCTCATCCTGTCGCGACCTTATGAGCCGACGAAACATGCATTTAGGGTGTGTGCACGAGATTTCTGACTCGCCTCATCCTGTCGCGACCTTATGAGCCAACGAAACCTGCATTTAGGGTGTGTGCATGAGCTTTCTGACTCGCCTCATCCTGTCGCGACCTTATGAGCCGACGAAACCTGCATTTAGGGTGTGTGCATGAGCTTTCTGACTCGCCTCATCCTGTCGCGACCTTATGAGCCGACAAAACCTGCATTTAGGGTGTGTGCTCGAGCTTTCTGCCTCGCCTCATCCTGTCGCGACCTTATGAGCCGACAAAACCTGCATTTAGGGTGTGTGCACGAGCTTTCTGACTCGCCTCATCCTGTCGCGACCTTATGAGGCGACAAAACCTGCATTTAGGGTGTGTGCATGAGCTTTCTGACTCGCCTCATCCTGTTGCGACCTTATGAGCTGACGAAACCTGCATTTAGGATTTGTGCATGAGCTTTCTGACTCGCCTCATCCTGTCGCCACCTTATGAGCCGACGAAACCTGCATTTAGGGTGTGTGCTCGAGCTTTCTGACTCGCCTCATCCTGTCGCGACCTTATGAGCCGACGAAACCTGCATTTAGGGTGTGTGCACAAGCTTTCTGACTCGCCTCATCCTGTCGCGACCTTATGAGCCGACGAAACATGCATTTAGGGTGTGTGCACGAGCTTTCTGACTCGCCTCATCCTGTCGCGACCTTATGAGCCGACGAAACCTGCATTTAGGGTGTGTGCACGAGCTTTCTGACTCGCCTCATCCTGTCGCGACCTTATGAGCCGACGAAACCTGCATTTACGTGTGCATGCTTGAGTTTTTTTTTGACTCGCCTCATCCTGTCGCGACCTTATGAGCCGGCGAAACTTGCATTTATGGGTGCATGCTTGAGTTTTCTGACTCGCCTCATCCTGTCGCGACCTTATGAGCCGACGAAATTGCTGTTTTTGTTTAAAGGCATAGCCTTGAGGGTTTTGTACCATTCTTTCTAATCCCTCTGGGAAATATTTGTTGTCACTTATTTGGTTTTCATATATGCTGTTTTCAAGGCCTAAAGACAGGTTAATGATCAGAACTACTTTGTCCATGGCAAGTTGAGCATCTTAAAGGAGTCTCAAATATTTCAAAATCGCCTTATAAGCGACATAAAGATTCTTGCAAAGGGTATCACCAAAACAGTACCGACTTATGAAATAAACCTATTACATGGCTTTGAGGCCAAAATCAGTAAGGTTCATTCTGTTGGCGCCTTAGGATCATTCTACTGTGAGCTTTGGCCAACTTCGATTTGCAAGTCGCCCAGTACCCAATTGCACTTAGCCAAGGCTGCAAAGTCATCGTCATCAGTCAGGATCAATGCCAGGTCTGCTTCCAAGTCAAAAGGGTTCTTGGGTCGCCGAGGAGTTAAACTGGTCGTCGCAAAGGCTGGCGGGTTGACCCTTTTGTTTTTACTATCATAAGCCGCCTGATACTTTGATAAATCAAGGCTTGCTGCAAGCTGGGTTGCTGCCAGTCAGGAGTCCTTGACGACACATTGATAGTCCTCTTCAACAAATTCTGACCCATCATCTTTAAGCTGAGGAAAGCCTGCTGCTACCTCTTCCGGGTTGATTTCTGGAGCATACGCCAAGCAGCGACTCAGGGCAGTCAGAACACCCTTTCGAGCGGCTGACCGAGTTAGCTCGCCAATTTGAGGGGGAAGTGTGGATAAGCAGCCAAGCACCTTCTTTATGGAAGTGATAGGCTCTTTGGCACCCATCACAGCCTTAACAGTCAAGACACTGTCGGTGTACAGTTGCTCTGTCAGCGTGTAAATCGCCTTCAGCATCAGCACGCAGTCTTCTTGAAGGTTGGCGGCTCTCGGACCTGAGTAAGGGGTCATGATGATCAGCGACTTACATAAGAATTATTTATAAAATAAATGGAGATCAAAAGTTTAAGTAAACTTACCGAAGACGGCTTGCGTCATGTTGGAGATATGATGCTTCAAGCCGGATAATTCCTGTTGCACAGTGGCCAGCCTGGCTTCAGCCTTTTCTGCTCTTTTTATGGCGGCATCTTGTTCAGCTTGAGCTCTTTTCAACTCGGATTTGAGTTTCTCTAGCTCAGCCAAGGCTAATTGATATTTCTCCTCCGACTTGGCTCGGGCGTCTTGCTGACCAGATAAGTTTTTCTTTAAATCGCCAAGCGCCGATTCAGTTTGAGCAAGAGTTTCCTGTTGAAAGTACAAAACAAGGGCAAGTCTCAGAACTAGTGCAAGCAATATCCCTGACACTTGGGGGCTAATGTATATTTTTTTCTTTTCAGATGAAATTATACAATATCAAGACCAGGTTCATCCTTTTACTGATGACACGACCCTTGGGGGTTACTGGTCGCAAAGTTTTTCTAACTTTTTCAAGACCCGGCTCATCTTTTTATGGATGACCCGTCCCTTGGGGCTTACTGGTCGCAAAGTTTTTCTAACTTTTTCAAGACCCGGCTCATCTTTTTACTGATGACCCGGCCCTTGGGGGTTACTGGTCACAAAGTTCTTTCTAAATTTTCTTAAGACCCGGCTCATCTTTTTATTGGATGACCCGGCCCTTGGGGGTTAATGGGAGTAATACAATATAACAAGTTTACCTCATGTTTGTTTCTTAACATTTGTAGCACGCTCTTTTCCATCTCATAGCTCGCCTCCAGGCGACTTGAAAAAGCAGAGCAGAGTTCCCCGAACTCCAGGTTTTCATACTCAGAAAGCTTGGCCTTGGAGAGTCCCGATTGAGGAATGGCTTGGGAAGAGGATGCCACATGTTTTGACAAAACCGTCGCCGCCGGCTTCGAGAAGCCAGTACCAGTAATAATCACAGCATCTGGGTCTTCTGTTGTCGTCAATGGACTTGGCGTCTTAGGAATATCCATTGTTTCCTTCGGCGATTCAGGAAGATCCATCTGATTTTCAGGCTCGGCTTGATCCGGTTCATCCTGATTCGGTGCTGAGTCTTCGATGGGTTCTGAAGTTGGGACAGGAGTTGACCCGCTGGGTTTCCTTTTCTTGGCCTGTGCCCTAAAAAGAAGGGAGAAGCGCATTAAGGAATTGAAAGGATCATTACTCTCAGAATTCAAAACAAGATTATCAAAAGATTTACCCTAGAACTCGAATCATTGGTGGAAGTGTCGACATCACTGAGTCGCCAGATGTAGGACGAGAGTTCTGCAAGAATTATAGGCCAACAATAGAGGCGGGTTACAGACGTTATTCAAGGAGAACATGAAGAATTGTCATTCACAAAATACCTCATTTGGTTTCCTCTTGTTCGTTGCTGGTAAGCCGGACACCAGATCACCGGAATGACTTCGCGTCTTCCGATTTGAAGTGTGCTGTGCTTTCTTCAGTAGGAAATTTGGGTCCAAACAAGCATTTGGGTGTGAGAAGGGAACTTTCCCACAAACTCGACTGGCCGGCTTAGGTGGAGAAGGAGATGAATCGGAGGAAACAGAAATTACCTCAACAGAGTCCTCCTGGTGTTCGTTGTCCTCGTTCTATTACAAAGAAAGGGAAAGACGTAAATACAAAGATTAACAGTAGTGGATGGCGAGTGAAAAGAGGATGAATTTTTACCTCCGAAAGTGCATCGCCGACTTGAGATTCATCGACTTCGGATGGCTCAGCCACAGCAGCTTTGCCCTTACCCTTGGTTTTCTTTGAGGGCGGCTTAACATTTTTCATGGCTGGCCTTTTGGATTTTCTGGACCAGAACTTATCACCTTTTTGGAATAGTATATGTTACAAAAACACAATAAAAATGAAGCATAAGGAGTAAAACCAAAGGCGGGTTAGATTTGTTCACCTTGGGCGCCGGGTTAATTTTGCAGAAAGGCTTGAGGCCGATTTGGCCGCATTTTCCCGCAGGCTCGCCAGTCAGTTTCTTGATAATGGTGACAATGTCCTTTTCTGTTAAAGCCGTACGGAAATAACATTGAGGATGATCTAGGGTGCCATCAAATTCGCACATCAGACCGTCTCGGCGACTCAGAGGGAGGATACGCCATTCGACCCAGCAGCGGATTAGGTCAACTCCAGTAAGGCCATTATTCGTCAAGGACCTTAATTCGGACAGTACTGGGATTAACTCCGACTCTTCTTCCTCGGTGAGTTTGACTGGGAGCTTGAAGTTTGTTGGAAGGCGAGTTGGCCGGTAGCCCAGAAGTTTGTTTTCGCCTGCAGGAGAAGTCTCTTGACAGTAGAACCAAGACTCGCCCCAACCTTTGGGATGGCTGGGCATGGCGAGTGAGGGAAACGGGCTTTGCCTGCGGCGTTGGACATTGACACCGCCGAGTTCCAGGCTGGGACCGTTGTGGAATTCCATTTGGCGATTCAGATGAAAAAAGTGCCAGAATAGAGGAACAGAGGGCTCAATCCACAGATAAGCTTCACAGAAAACTTGGAATTGGCATAAGTTGTTTATGGAATTGGGTCCCAAATCCTGGAGGCGGACGTTCATGAAAGCCATGGCGTCTCTAAGAAACTTCGATCCAGGCGGCTTAAAACCTCGCTCCAGGTGTTCAACAAAGACGACTATTTCTCCTTCCCTGGGGTTAGGAAGATCCTCTCCAAACCCGGTGCGCCAGCCGATAACATTCTGGGGATCCAGGTTGCCCGTTTTCACGTAGTCAGCCAATATGGTATCATCAACTTTGGTAGGAAGCCAGTCACTTTTGAAGACGGCGCCCCTGCTACAAAGAGGTAAGGTGTGAACTTACATGCCTCGAACATCTACTGTAAGGGATGAAATAAGTTCATTGAAATCGCCGAGTACTTTGTCCACGGACTAAGGGAAGGACTTGACTCGCCATATCAAAGGGCCGAGTCGGTTTATTATGGCGACTTACGGGGTGTGGCTATTTACAAGAGCTGCGCTCTAGAGATGACGGGGACGTTCATTCGAAATGTCAAAGTGTGAAGACTACAAACAGCTTTCCGCAAACAGTAGGTAAATGGTGGATCTATCAGGCAGGTAAAAAAACCTGAGAAAAACGACTGGATGCGGCCACTTCTTACCAGGGCAAGACGACGCCCCTCATTTGATGGAACACTATACTAAAAGATCCACAAGTAAAGATGGATAAATAAAGGTATTCAAGGGCATTGGATATCTCATCAATGTTCGTGTTAATCGGTTCAGGGTATGCGACGTCTGCTCGCGAGGAATATCAAGAACTTAGCAATGGCAGGAACATGGCAATGGCCGGAATTCTGAGCAAGGATTGGATCTTTTCTTAAAAAGGGGGGCGAAGGCCTAACCTGATGCTCTCAGACGAAGAGGGCCGACGACGACGAAGGTTGTTGGAGAAGCACGGAGTTTTCGTCGGGCGACGAGGTCTTCGGCGGCGGCGGAGTTCGTAGCAGTCAGTAAGATGGTCGGCGACGATGTGGTGGTCAACGGCGGCGGACAGATCGGCCGCGGTGCAAAGCTGGACGACGGCGAAGGCCTAGGGGCGGCGCCAAAGCCTCTCGCGTGAAGGTGGGAAGGACGGCGGCGGCGAAGTCCTCAGAAGGCGATGAGGTTTTCTCGCTGCAGTGGTGGGGAAGAGATTGACGAGACTGGTAGGTGGGGAGCACCAGCCCTGTCCCCCCTCCCTGTCTATTTATCAGACCCGGCGCTGGAATCAAGGCGCCATGAGCGGGAACCGCCAGGGAATAAAAAGATTCGCTATAAATGCGCGCCGAAGACTTTGGGATAACGATGTGCTAAGATCCGTTGGGGTTGTGTCAGTCTTCCCGAAAATCGAGGGATAAGAAGAGGCCAACAAGAAATGGTTTGGTGACTTAAAGAATTTTCGGTGCCCGATGGCGGGTTACAATTTCTAACATATGAAGGAAAATGAGGAATGAATCGCCTTCAACTAAGCAGATGTATTGGCATGAAAAAGAAGCTCAAGTCAATTTGGGGCCTAATGTTGGGGATATTACGTGTGACTGACCCGCCCTAGTTGGGCCGGGTTAGTCATTAGGCGATTCATTCGAGCAGGTATTTGGGCCTTGTCCTGGTCAAATCAAGGTCATATGACGGTTTGTGAATCATGGAAAGTCTCCAAGCTTCGGAAGATAGCGACTTCGAGACCACCGGGGTCACGATTCGTAGGAAGGAAAGTATCCTTGTAAACCCTAGGGGATTTGACCTGTATATAAAGGCGAGTCCTAGGGGACGAGAGGGGAGGTTAGAAATCATTGAGTGCTAGGTTTGGCGAATTACGCCCCCCTTGTAATCGAATCCACATCAATACACACAAAAGCAGGACGTAGGCTATTACCTCCTCCGAGGGGCCAAACCTGGGTAAATCGCCGTGTCTCTCCCGCTTAACCCCTTTGAGTCGCCACCAAGGTGCGATGGCTCCAGTATTAAGTCCTTTCACGAGGACATCTGTCGTGACAAAACCATGACAGCTGGCGTGGCAGTACGACGAGGAGACAGACCGCCTCTACGTGAACTATCCAGAGGACTGAGGCGTGGTCGTGACCGTGGGCCTACACGCAGGGTAGCATAGCATTTCCATGTTTTGTAGTCCGTAGCGGAACTACCTTGTTTGTATCTGTGATGTACTCTGAGTTATTAATGAGAAGACAATTGAATCCCGGATTGTCTACTTTTATTATTATTTGTGGTGTGTTATCTGCTTGCGAAACGCTTAGATGCGCTTATTTCCTATTCGGGGCCTCGACCCCCATATCGGAAAGGACCGCATCTTGGTCGTTACAAGAATTCCAGCTGCCTGAATTCTCCCTCTTCAAATAAACCTTGCAAAATAAGAGAGAAAAGGCATAAATATGGTACCACAAAGTAATATAACAGCCCATAAAGCGATAAATATCAACATGAAAGCGTGATGCAAAATGGACGTATCAACAAGCAAAGGTCTAAGTTTGGGGAGTTTATACATCTCCAACGTATCTACTTTTCCAAACTCTTTTGCCCTTGTTTTGGACTATAATTTGCATGATTTGAATGGAACTAACCCGGACTGACGCTCTTTTTAGCATAATTGCCTTGGTGTTATTTTTGTGCAGAAATAAAAGTTCTCGGATTGACCTGAAAATTTACGGAGAATATTTTTGGCATAAATAAAAAAAATGGCGAAAGAATCAACTAGAGAGGGCCCACCACCTGGCCACAAGCCTGCAGGGCGTGCCCCATGTCTTGTCGGGCCCCTGTGGCTCCTCCGACCTCGTTTCCACTTCTATATATTCCTATTCAGGGAGGAAAACATCAAGGAGGAGAGTTCATCGCTTTTTACGATACGGAGCCACCGCCACCTCCTATTCTTCCTCGGGAGGGTAGATCTGGAGTCTCATTTGGGCTCCGGAGAGGGGAAATCGAGTCCGTCGTCATCACCAACCATCCTTCATCACCAATTTCATGATGCTCTTCGCCGCTCGTGAGTAATTCCATCGTAGGCTTGCTGGACGGTGATGGGTTGGATGAGATTTACCATGTAATCGAGTTAGTTTTGTTATGTTTTGATCCATAGTATACATTCTGTTCTAAGATTGATGTTGCTATGACTTTGCTATACTTACTACTTGTCACTAGGGACAGATGATGAGATGATGTATATACTTCTCGCACCTTGTTGGTTACCCCAAGTGGCAGGTTGAGATGTAGTCAGCAGCCAGTTTTCCCTAACACGGGAACTGTAAGGTTTATCGAAACAGCAGGACTCCTAGGATCAACTAGTAGGTGTCTCTCACCCTCGCGCTAGCAGAAGACGTGGCCCTGCACACACAACAAATAACTTTGCTCCCAACGAGTACAGAGAGTTTGTCAATCTCTCCGGCCTTGTAGT
This sequence comes from Hordeum vulgare subsp. vulgare, assembly GCF_904849725.1. NCBI lineage: Eukaryota > Viridiplantae > Streptophyta > Magnoliopsida > Poales > Poaceae > Hordeum > Hordeum vulgare. Next base: position 136,804,006 of record NC_058521.1, read on the forward strand.
TTGCAAAGGATCAAAACACAAGCAGGAAGGTCATAGTGATTCAACGGAAAAGTAAATGAAAGCGGTAAATGGTGGAGGTGTAAACAATGATCGTGATATGGACCAGAGTCACATGATGTTCACTAGTGATGTATCTCTCCCAAAAGACGACAAACAACTATGCTTGGGTAAACAAATCATAGTTGGGCAATTGACAGAATTATGAACGCACTGGAATGCTAATTATGCTACTTGATAGTTAGAGGCTCAATAGTAATGGGCAGTATGCCAAGACAAGTAAACAGTTTATTCATCAACATCTACTTAGTAATCATCCACCTTGAGATATCTATCCATAACATCTCGTCGGTATTAATTTGCGAGCCCCACCCAAAGTGTAAACTCAAAGCAACGGACTACTGCATTAACGAACTATGTGTAAGGTAAACAACCCTTGCAACCGTGGTCACAAGCACCATTGTTTTATCTCTGGTGGCAACAACACATCCCCTAGTCTCATGTTTCTGTCACTCAAGCTAGACATCGAGGGGCATGAACCCACAATCATGCATAACACTCCCTCTTGGAGTTACAATCTACTACCCGGCCAAAGGAATAAATAGCAACGGAGAACATGCATGAATCACTAAGGAACATAATATAAAAGGATAATCAAATATATAACTCATAACAATGTGAACATAATCTCATAATCCATCGGTTCCCAACAAACCGAGCATAGAAATAGCAAGAGAATTACATAGATACCTTGATCGTGTAGGGCATATCACAAGGACTAACCATTGAAGCACAAAATTGGTGAGAAGACATCACATAGCTACTGGTCATGGACTCATGGTCCAAGGAGTACTACTCACGGCACGTGTGAGAAGCATCCATGGCGGTGGAGAAGCTCCTAGAGGTCAATCCTCCCTCTCGCAGGGTGCCAGGAAGAGGTCTCCTGACGCTCCCGATCTCAGAAGCGCTACGGCGGCGGAACGATGGAGAAATTCATGATTCTGGAAGTTTTTAAGGTTTTCCTCTCGGGACTCTAAATATAGGCAAAAGGAGGGCACCGGAGGAGGTGGGACCCACCCAGGCGGCCTCCTGATGCGGTCTAGGGCTTGGTCGCGCCAGTAGGTCGCCTGGGAGTCCCCTGGCCCATCTTGGTGATCTGAAAGCTTCTGTTTCGCTTATTTTTTATATATTTTTTCTAGAATTTTTCGGGCTCCGGAAAATTGGGTAAAAGCCCATGCGAAATAGACATCAGCAGACAGAAACTGGCACTAGGTGCACTGAGTTAGTAGGTTAGTCCAAATGTGTGTAAAATGATATAAAAGTGCAGCAAAACATATAACATTGTCACCCAAAAGATCATGGAACAAGCCGAATTTATAGATACGTTTGGGACGTATCAACATCCCCAAGCTTAATTTCTGCTCGTCCTCGAGTAGATAAATGATAACACAATAATTTCTGTGGTGACTTGCTAACACACATATAAGAAACTCAAAGTAAAGCAAGTGAGATATGCAATTCAAGTCAAGACAATAACAAGCAAGAGTCTATATCTAGTATTGAGTTTAGCAAAGTAAGAACATAAAGGTGCAAGAGCTCTCGCTGTGCGTGACTCGAATGTCTCCAAATGGTGTTTGCGTGGAAGAAGTGGGAGATGGGTTGAGATCATAAAATATATTTTTAATTGAGAACTCAATCTACTAATATTTCACACTTGGTCTCCTTCAGTACCTAATTTTGACTGATCCCGAGACCACTAGTCAGGCACAAGTTAAAATGATCCTCTCCCTTTCGACTTTGAGCACTCATGAAATGGATGAGTGTAAGCAAGATATGTTGGCACTTAGGATGGCAAATAGAATAATGATGGGGAAGGAAGACAAAAAGGTGTGAAAGGCTCACATCAATGAGGAAAACCATAGGCGAGAGAAAGCCAAAAGATAGATATGATGTGAGGAGTAGGGGTTGTCATGTAACGGATGCACATATGAGTTAAGGTAAGCTCTCCAATGGAACTAGTGGGGGTGCATCCAACTTGTTTGCTCATGAAGACCTAGAGCTCATTTGAGGAGGCTCATCATTGGAATATGCAAACCAAGTTCTATAGTGTAAGGGTCCCCACATAGTTATGCATGAATGATAATCTCTATATAGTACCAATATAGCAATGGAGTGAGAGTGTGGATCTTCTAAAGGAATAGTAGTGTTGCCCCCTTCTCTCTCTTTTTTATCTTTTCATTTATTTTTTGTGGCCTCTTTGGCTCTTTCTTTTTATCTCTCATTTGTCATCTTTGGATCTTTTGTTTGTCCTTTTTGGGATCTTTTCTCACTTAAGGGCAACACTCTATGTTTTACAAGAATAAAAAGAAGGTCATCACACTTTATAAGAAGTGCTCAACATAAAGACAAGTGAAAACTATCATGATGTATGCAAATGTATGCCTCTGCCAGTGTAGCAGGATATGCAATGATACTAGCGCGTCATGTATCAATAATTGGAGCTAGGACCAACTATTATGCGGCTCTACTATCAAGCAAAAGCATGTATGACATGCAGATCAAGTCATGAGATGGTGGATGTTGCATGGCAATGTATCTCGGAAAGGCTATGGAAATGCCTTAATAGGTAGGTATGGTGGCTGTTCTGAGGAAAGATATAATGAAGCTTATGTATGACAGAGCGTATCATGTCATGGGTTTGGATGCACTGGCGGAGTTTGCACCAACTCTAAGTGTGAGAAAGGGTAATGCACGATACCGAAGTGGCTAGCAAAATATGGATGGTGGAAGTGCCAAAAATCGAATACTCACATTAGTCTGAATAACTCATACACTTATTATCGGTAACTCTCTGTCTAGTTAGGAAATTCATAAATAGACAAGTACCCCGAGGAAGAGTATTTGGTGGTTTGGTTATCCTTGCGCATCCTCGACTCATGGTAACGTGAGGGTACTCTATATATTCCAACACCTCCATAGATTAGCGATCAATTTAGTAGCTAGAGTTCTCAACTAATTTTTAGTTTTTGAAAAACACATGGATTTCCCAAAATACGACACCTATCACTACTAGGCTCGAGCTCTTGGCACCAATAGTCCAAACATAACTCAAATCAATACCTCAAAACTATTACAAGTTACTACTATACTTAAATAGCAACCTCAATTACCTACTCATGCAAGACACACCACTCAGTGCAACGAGCCAACTCTCTAAACAAGATAAGCATGATAAGTCAAGAGAGTTCCAAAAGCAACCTAAATAATAGCTCTTAAAAAGATAAGCATGAAAACTAAGATCTAAGCATGAAAGTAGCTATGAAAAGATGATGAACACACAAAAAAGATAAGCATGAAAACCTATGTTGTGTCCTAGAGTCGAATGAAGCGTGTTTCTCTCCCAAACAAAGTAGGCTAGGTTCCGACTTGTTATGAACAGCAAGAAAAACTAAAAAAAACTAAAAAGTAAAGAGCGAGGCGCTCCAAGTATAGCACATATCATATGAAGTGATAAAAATTTAGCATGGAGATGGACGAACTGATGATTGTTGATAGAGAAGGGGATGCACGGGGCATCCGCAAGCTTAGACGCTTGAGTATCCTTGAATATTTCTTGGGGTGCATGGGGGCATCCCCAAGCTTGAGCGCTTGACACTCTTGTATCTTCTTTCATCATCTCCCATCGCATACTTGAAAACTCCCTTCATACGAAACTCATCATAAGCTGATTAGACTGGTTAGTTCCCTTAATAAAATAATTCATTACCTGCTGGAGATAAAGATTTTCATGAATATCTACAGCTTCTCATGAATGCCAAAAGGTTTTTGCAAATAAAAAGTAAGCTTCAGATTTGCAAAACAATGAAAACACAAAACAAGGCAGAATCTGTGAAAAATAGAACAACAGGTAGTAAATAATTTATTCCGGGCACTTCTGCAACTCAAATCAACAAAATCAGAATAGATGCCAGAGAAGTAATTATATAGAGGATGGTGTCAAAAACATTTAGATCAAAAAGAAGATCTGGTGATTTTTGGAAAAAAATCCGTCAAACAGACATAATCTGTTTATGGACAGCACGTCACAATTTTTAAACTTTCTTGCAATCGGAGGCTATAACTTGGCACAAAGCTTAAAAATAAAGATACAATGATTTGCTACAGTGGTAACAAGCATCAAGACCACTAAAACATAAAGTAAAAAAAAATTGGGTTGCCTCCCAACAAGCGCTTTCTTTTATGCCTTTGAGCTAGGCATAATGCAAGAAGATCAAGTGTTATCAACTCCAAAAGAATAACTTGCCCGAGTAACGGACTCATAAGGTAACTTAATTTTCTTTAGAGGGAAGTGTTGCATTCCCTTCTTAAGAGGAAATTGGAATTTAATAATTCCCTCTTTCATGTCAATGAAAGCACCAACGGTGCGGAGAAAAGGACGTCCCAAAATAATTGGACATGAAGGATCACATTCAATGTACATAATAAGAAAATCAACCTGCACATAATTATCATTGACAATAATAAGAGCATCATCAATTCTCCCTGCAGGTTTCTTTATGAAAGAATCAACAAGACGAACACCAAAAGAACATGGATCATAAGGTTTCCAATCAAGCATATCATACATTCTTTTGGGCATAACACAGGCACTGGCTCCAACATCACACAATGCAAAGCAAGATATATTATTCAATTTTATTTTGACCATAGGATCCCAACCATCTTCTAGTTTTCTAGGAATTGAAGTCTCTAGCTTGAGCTTCTCCTCCCTAGCTTTGATAAGAGCATTGGTAATATGCTCGGTGAAGGGAATATTGAGTGTACTAGTGTGGGGGTCTTTAGCTATTCTTTGCAAAAAGGTAATAACTTCGGAGAGACTACAATTGACAAAATCAAGGTTACTACCATTAATTAAAGTGGTAGTAATGTCATCTAAGCTCATTCATTTTCTAGTCTCTAAATTCAAAGGACCTTCTTGTCCTATAGTTGAGGTATTAGCATCACCATTAATAGGTCCATTGGGACTAGGAGTGCGATGAGTGCTAAATTTTGAGATCCTCAACAACTTGTATAGTAGCAATGGTAGTGTGTGTAGGAAGGCTCTTAATTGTCTCTTCCTCTTCCTTTTCTCTAGCCCATCTACCTTTAAGTTTGGCTAGCATTCTTATGTTATCATTAATTTGGACTTGGATAACATTCATGGGTGTCGTGTTCCTTTCCTCAATTGGGGAAGTTCTAATTTTAAGCATCTCTGCATCATGAGCTATGTTGTCCACCTTCAAAGAGAGACTATCTAATTTTTCTAGTTTCTCTTCTACACTCTTGTAGAAGGCTTTTTGAGAAGTGATAAAATCTTTAAGCATGCACTCTAATTCAGAAGTGGAGTTTTTGGTGCTAGGATAATTGTTGTTGTTTCCGTAGTTGTTGGATGGGAACGGTCTAGGATTTCTACCAAAATTACTCCTATAAGCATTGTTATTAAAGTTGTTCCTAGAGATAAAATTAACATCAACTTGCTCTCTTTCTTGAAACTAAAGAATTTAAAGGAACATCATGAGGATCAATAGGAGCTTGCTTAGTAATTAGAGTCATGATCATGTCAACCTTATCATTAAGGGAGGAGATCTCCTCAACAGAGTTTACATTCCTACTTGTTGGAGCTCTCTCGGTGTGCCATTGAGAATAATTTTTCATCATCTCATCCAATAGCTTTGTGGCAGCACCAAGTGTAGTTGACATAAAGGTTCCTCCCGCGGCCGAGTCTAACAGATTCCGCGAGGTAAAGTTCAATCTCGCATAGAAAGTTTGGATAACCATCCAAGTAGTCAAACCATGTGTAGGGCAATTCTTAACAAGATATTTCATACGTTCCCAAGCTTGAGCAACATGTCGATTATCCAATTGTCTAAAATTCATAATGTTACTCCTCAACTGGATAATCTCAGCAGACGGGTAATACTTCCCAATAAAAGCATCTTTGCACTTATCCCAAGAATCTATGCTATTCCTAGGCAAAGATTGAAGCCACACTTTAGCTCCTCCTCTCAAAGAGAAAGGAAAAAAGCTTAAGTTTAACAATATCACGATCTACTTATTTATATATTTTCATATCACAGAGCTCAACAAAATTGTTCAAGTGCAAGGCAGCATCATCTCCAGCACGGGAGAATTGATCTTTCATAACTAGGTTTAGTAAAGCAGGTTTAATCTCATAGGACGTGGCTCCAGTGACGGGAGCAGCAATAGGAGTGCAGATAAAGTCATTGTTGTTGTGACTAGTGAAGTCACACAACTTGGTGTTCTCAGTGGAACACATAGCAGCAACATCAAAAATCAAGAACAAAGCAACTAATTTTTTTATGGTTTTTGGTACAAGACTCTAAAGCAAAAACTAGAAAGCAAACTAACAAGACTAAAAAGCAAAGGTAAAGGACAGCGTGCAACTCCCCTATCTTGAAGACTGGAGTCCCCGGCAACGGCGCCAGAAAACTTTGCCTGATGACGACATGATGTATATACTTCTCGCACCTTGTTGGTTACCCCAAGTGGAAGATTGAGATGTAGTCAGCAGCAAGTTTTCCCTCAAACGGGAACTGTAAGGTTTATCGAACCAGGGTGACTCCTAGGATCAACAAGTAGGTGTCTCCAACCCTGGCTCTAGCAGAAGACGTGGACCTGCACACACAACAAATAACTTTGCTCCCAACGAGTACAAGGAGGTTGTCAATCTCTCCGGCCTTGTAATTTGCAAAGGATCAAAACACAAGCGGGAACGTAATAGTGATTGTAATGGAAAAGTAAATGAAAGCGGTAAATGGTGGAGGTGTAAACAATGATGGTGATATGGACCGGAGTCACATGATGTTCACTAGTGATGTCTCTCTCCCAAAAGACGACAAACAACTATGCTTGGGTAAACACATCACAGTTGGGCAATTGTCAGAATTATGAACGGACCGCAATGCTAATTATGCTACTTGATAGTTAGAGGCTCAATCCTAATGATAAGTACGCCAAGACAATCAGACCGTTTATTCATCATCATCTACTTACTAATCATCCACCTTGAGATATCTAACCAGAACATCTCGCCGGTATTAAGTTGTGAGCCCCACCCAAAGTGTAAACTTAAAGCAACGGACAACTGCATTAACAAACTATGCATAAGGTAAACAATCCTTGCAAGCATGGTCACAAGCACCGTTGTTTTCTCCCTGGTGGAAATAGCACATCCCCTAGTCTCATGTTTCTATCACTCAAGCTAGATATCGAGGGGCATGAACCCACAATCATGCATAACACTCCCTCTTGGAGTTATAATCTACTACTCGGCCAAAGCAATAAATAGCAATGGAGAACATGAATGAATCACTAAGGATAATAATATAAAAGGATAATCAAATATATAAATCATAACAATCTGAACATAATCTCATATCCATCGGATCCCAACAAACCGAGGATAGCAATAGCAAGAGAATTACATAGATACCTTGATCATGTAGGGCATCTCACGAGGACTAACCACTAAAGCACAAGATTGGAGAGAAGACATCACATAGCTACTGGTCATGGACTCATGGTCCAAAGAGGACTACTCACGGCACGTCCGGGAAGCGTCCATGGCGGTGGAGAAGCTCCCGGAGGTCAATCTTCCCTCCGGCAGGGTGCCGGGAAGAGTCTCCTCACGCTCCCGATCTCGGAAGCGCTACGGCAGTGGAACAATGGAGAAATTCGCGATTCTGGAAGTTTTTTAAGGGTTTCCTCTCGGGACTCTAAATATAGGCCAAAGGAGGGCATCGGAGGAGGTGGGACCCACCCAGGCGGCCTCCTGGTGTGGCCTAGGGCCTGGCCACGCCAGCAGGTCACCTGGGAGGCCCGTGGCCCCCCTCTGGCCCATCTTCAGTGATCCGGAAGCTTCTGTTTCGCTCATTTTTTATATATTTTTTCTGGAATTTTTCGGGCTTTGGAAAATTGTGTAAAAGCCCCTGCAAAGTAGACATCACCAGACAGAAACTGGCACTGGGTGCACTGAGTTGGTAGGTTAGTCCAAATATGTTTAAAATGATTTAAAAGTGTAGCAAAACATATAACATTGTCACCCAAAAGATCATGGAACGAAGAGAAATTATAGATACGTTTGGGACGTATCAGCGCCCGAGTGCATGATTTCAGATCTAAACCTATTATGTTTTCATGAATATATATGTGTTCTTGATCCTACCTTGCAAGTTGTAGACACCTATTACGAGTTATGATCTGCATCCCACGGGGTGACAATAACTAGGATTCTTTCCGGTGATTACCGTAGTTTGAGGAGTTCATGTATTCACTAAGTGCTAATGCTTTCGTCCGGTTCTCTATTAAAAGGAGGCCTTAATATCCCTTAGTTTCCACTAGGACCCCGCTGCCACGGGAGGGTAGGACAAAAGATGTCATGCAAGTTCTTTTCCATAAGCACGTATGGCTATATATGGAATACATGCCTACATTACGTTGATGAATTGGAGCTAGTTCTGTATGACCTTATATTATGACTGTTGCATGATGAATGTCATCCGACATAATTATCCATCACTGATCCATTGACTACGAGCTTTCCACATATTAATCTTTGCTAAGTAACTTTTCCGTTGCAATTGTTACAATCACTACAAAATTGCTACTGTCATGTTTGCCACCTTTACCGCTACTTCCATACTACTTTCCTACTAAATACTTTGTTGCAGGTATTAAGTCTTTCAGGTGTGGTTGAATTGACAACTCAGCTGGTAATACTCAAGAATATTCTTTGGATCCCCTTGAGTCAAATCAATAAAGTTGGGTTGAATACTCTACCCTCAAAAATTGTTGTGATCCCCTATACTTGTGGGTTATCACTCATCATGCAAATCATCCCAAAGGCTTTACTTAGCACAAACACTAACTAAAACATAAAAACACAATCATTAGAGAGGCAGTGATCATGTTATCACAAACTAACAGAAAGTAAATAGCAAAAAAAAGAACTATTGGGTTGCCTGCCAACAAGCGCTATTGTTTTACGCCCCTAGCTAGGCATATTGCATAGTTTCAAGTGTTGTCATATGTGTTCATGAGGGGTGTAATCTCCTTCATAACCTTGTTTTCCCTAGCACAAAGAACATCAAGCTTTTGTTCCTTCGTATCAAGCCTTCTATTGCATAGCATGGCATTCCCATGGATCTTAGAGATAGAGTTGAACACCCCCCCTAAAATTAGAGCCCATACTAGTTCTAGCCTCTTTGATTAGCTCAGTTTGGCGGTGGCACACTAGTATAGCTGGTTCAATGGTTTCTATTTTAGGTTGGACAAATACATTTTAAATCTTATCATAGGTGTTGAAAGCATTGTTTCCAAGAAAATCTTTTCGAACATAGCATCCAAGACACGCCTATGGGAAAGAGATAAACCAACATAAAAACTTATGAGATGCAAATTAATATGCCTCTTAGGATTATCTCTAATTTGTATTGTTAGTAGTCTATCTCAAGCTTCCTTGAGCGACTCATCACCTACTTGCTTAGAATCCAAGAATGGGGAGCCTTCTCCAAATTAAGGATGAAGAGGCATGTCCGTAGTGGAAGCAGCCATGGCGTCAAACAATTAAACTACATAGCAAAGACGCAATCTAGTGACAAAGATAAATATTTTTGTATTTTTATTTTTTATGAGAGAAACTAAATATACCAACATATAAAAAGGGGAACAAGTGAATGAAATTTTGTGTGGAGTTACTGGGTAGTTGGTGATGATATCCGCCGGCAACGGCGCTAGAAATCCTTCCTGAAACTTGTGACCTACGTTGGGTTTTTCGTGAAGAGGAACGGGTTATCACATGACAATGTAGGTAAGTATTTCCCTCAATTATGAAGCCAAGGTTTATCGAACCAATAGGAATATCAACCACAACCGTCTTCAGCGGCTGCACACAAAAGAACAAACAACTTGCACCCAGCGTGGGCAAGAGGGTTGTCAATCCTCTTGTCTTGTTATTTGCAAGCAAGTGAAGTGTGTAGATAGCAAGATAAGATAAAAACAAGTAAATGGCGGGAAGGTATTGAAGGTTTTATCCATATGTTGTGAATAGACCCTGGGGCCATAGCTTTTCTGTCACGCCCAAGATGCGACCCTATCCTCAATTTGGCACGAGGGCCTCGTCAGGGATATAAGCGCATCTCGTCGTGTCGCAAGAATGGATAGAGTTACAAGTACGTGTACTGAAAAGGAGAGATATATAAATAGAGTTGTCTTACACTCGCCACAAGCTACATCAGAGTCACATCAGTACATTACATTATCAACAAGAGTAAGAGCAGGGTCCGACTACGGACGAAAACAAACGACAAAAGAAGAACGACGTCCATCCTTGCTACCCCAGGCTGCCGGCCTGGAACCCATCCTTGATCGATGAAGAGGAAGAAGAAGAAGCAACTCCAAATGAACAATCAACGCGCTCACGTCGAGTAACCTTTACCTGTACCTGCAACTGGTGTTGTAGTAATCTGTGAGCCACAGGGGACTCAGCAATCTCATTTCCAAAGGTATCAAGACTAGCAAAGCTTAATGGGTGAGGTATGGTTAAGTGGTGGGGTTGTAGCAGCGGCTAAGCATATATTTGGTGGCTAAACTTACGAGTACAAGAAATAAGGGGGAGAAGATCTACGCATAACGGACGTGAACTACTGGTGATCAAATGAATGATCCTGAACACCTACCTACGTCAGACATAACCCCACCGTGTCCTCGATCGGAGAAGGAACTCACGAAAGAGACAGTCACGGTTACGCACACAGTTGGCAAGTTTTAATTAAGTTAACTTCAAGTTATCTAGAACCAGTGTTAAACAAAGCTTCCACGTTGCCACATAACTGCGGGCACGGCTTTCCGAAAGATTTAACCCTGCAGGGGTGCTCCAACTAGTCCATCACAAATTACCACAAGCCGCATAGAAATCCTCAATCACGAAGCTCGCAATCTCGTCGGATTCCTTAGTGGAAAACCTCAACTCTGAGATTACCCAAAGCATCAACGAAATCCCGATGCACAAGATATCTCGTCAAAGGTAAAACTAATCCAGCAAGGCCGCCCGACGTGTCGACGTACCCGATAGGAGCCGCGTATCTCGTTCTCAGGACACGACGGATGGAACTAGCTACAGGTGCCAAACCTCGAGTTTCCTCGCGGTGGCCCCGCAGGCAGACCGTTTGGGACCAACACCATCAGCACTGGCCCCCCCTGTTTATGTAAAATTACTCCTCGGGTAGCGCTAACTCCCTATGCATTTCAATTTAACAGAATTATTATGTTGGGCAAATGTAGAACCAAAGTTGGGCCTTGCCAGACCAGCTTTAATCTAAAATGAATTATCAAGGGGGTCCCCATAACAACCCCGATCGTGTTAGGAGCGCTCGTTTATGGAACATAACACCGGTAGCCGAAAACTAAGGGGGCCAAAGGTGGAACAAAAAACCAGGCTAGAAAGGCCGAGCCTTCCACCTTTTACCAAGTATATAGGTGCATTAAATTAGATAGCATTTAATATGGTGATATAACAAGGAGCCCATGCTTTCACATGGAGGCATCTGCACCTGCAACTAGCAACGCTATCAACAGGGTTAAGCAAGCAGTAACATGGCCAATCAGTGGTTTTGCTAGGTTGAACAGGTTAAAGGTTTCATGGCATTGTTGAGAGGCTGATATTTAACATGTGGTAGGCAACGAGACATAATCGATAGCATCGAAATAACTAGCATGGCAATGATAGTAATGGTATCTGGGGAAATGATCATCTTGCCTGGGATCCCGCTTGGAAGAAGAATGCCTCCGTGAAGCAGACGAACCGACGTAGTCGAACGGATCCTCACAATCCGGCACGCTGCGGAACTCTATCGAGACGAAGCAAACCGGAAACACATATCATCACACGGAATTCACCACACGATGCATAACACATATGATGCATGAGCTACTGAATGCATGCAAGTCACGGCATGACAAATCACACAATCAAACACTACACATTAAGTGAAGTTCAATATGCACGAGTTGCATATTGACGAAACTTTCACGTTAATTATTTAGTTCACTCCCGGTTATTTACACGGCAATATTAAATGTGGTTAAACATGCAAGAGGTGAAGTAGAAATTAATCTACCTATCTAGACAATTTAAGTGAGGTCGGAAAGACATATAGCACCTCCGAAACGACCTCACATGTTAATTTACAATTCTATCCAGATCTGAATTAATGCATTTAATTGGTTGTTAAACAGCAGAACAAATAGGTTCAGGTGATTCTACGCGTCAAGGCAAGCAACCTACACATAAAGAACATCTCCAACGGAGCTACGGATCAAAAGATGCAACCACCGCAAGATATGATGGCATGAATGCAAAATGTGTGCAACGACGGACACGAGCACTTCAAAACATGCACACAGCAAGAGAAAATGAAACTACACAAGATTCTAAGCAAGTTTCATGTAGGACACGATCAAAATGGAGCTACGATTCGAAAACTACGGGCAAAACAAGAACACGCTACAATCTGCCAAAATCAGCCACATAGCAACTTCTACGCCTCACAACTTCGGCTACACAACTCCGATAAACTCAAGCAACGCATGGCACGGAAGAGGGCAAGAAGCACTACTACGAACAGCTGACAACAACTAGCGTGGCAGCAAGGAGCACTAGGAAAAGAAGACACAAAATGGCATCTCACGCACTATTTCAGACTTAGTGAAAATAACACCTCGTCAAAGTGCAGTTTTCAGCCTGAAGCAATATTGACAGCAGCAAAACCTATAGCTACAGGACTCCAAATGGCATGAAACTTCACAGAATGCTAAAGAAACATAAGGGGTACATATAACTCCATTGGACCAACCCCAAAAGAGCTACAGGTCACAAGCTAGAAGCAAAACAAAATAGCAACAAAATAATAGCAGATTCCAGACTTAGAAATATTTCAGCTCCTCTGAAACAACACTATTTCTAGCAACTTGAGAGCAAGCAAACAACACCTATACATGCATTTCTATTGCAACTAAAAATACCAGGGGCTAAACAAAACACCCAAGATCAACTCTCCAGTTGACAACTAATTCAAACGAGGCACGGAATAAATCCTACGAATTAAACAAAAGGGCTTCACGACAAAAATATCTCGCGAACTAACTTCCTCAAAAGCTAAAACTAATTGCACAGAAAGTTCCATGGGATTTTTCTACCCCGGAAACATATATAATATGTGGGGTTTGCAACTCAAAATAAAGCCACACATTAATGCGAGATAATACCTCTAAACGGGAAAATAAACTACCGGCAAAACCCTACACGGAAAAATACGAGTGACCGCTCTAAAATACGTAGAAATATGGTCCCTAAAACATGGACATAAAATCTATGGCAAACGGGCAATCCGGATACGCACGGAAATTAACTACGGAATGGATCCTAGTTAAACAGCACGTAAAACGAGGCATTAGGCACTCTAAACAGCGTTAAACAAATATGCATGTTGGATAATCGTGTTCTACTCGCGAAGCTACCCCAAAACGATATATAACACGCGTCGTTCCGACTTACGGGTAAAAAGATACGAGCATTTTAATATTCGGTTAAAAACTGGAATTTATTAATTCCGAAAATTCCTATTGACAAACGGGCCTAACAAGGGGCGCAATATAATGAAAAAGTGCCCAGGCGGAGGAATTTCACCTCGGCCACTTGGGCCGGCCTGGAGAGCGGGAGCAACCGGCCTGGAGGTTGCTGGGCCGAAGGAAGCTGCAGGCCTGGCTCGGGCGCTGGGCCGAGGCGAGGCGGGACCACGCCGGCTGCCGGGAAGCTGGACCAGCGGGGCCCACGCGCGGGTCAACGGCGCGGCGGCTCCTCCCGTCGCCCGCTGGAGCGAGGCCAGGCCATGGCGGCGGCGACCTCCAGGTCAGCGCCGACGCAAGGGCCGGCGAGAGGGCGCGAGGCCGCGGCAGCTGGCGGCGGATCTGGCCTCGGGCTGCGCGGATCCGGCCGAGGGGCGTCGTTCCAAACGACGAGGAGCTCGAACGGGGAGCTTCGACGGCGGGGCATGGTGCGGGCGGCGGGGCAGGCCGGCGAGAGGCGGGAGGCGGCGGCCTGATGCGGGGCGGCGCTGCGGGCGGAGGCGCTCGCGGGCAGGAAGGGGCGACGAGGTCCCGGCAACGGCGGCTGCTGGCCGGGGACGCGCTGGGAGATCCACGGCAGATCGGGGCGGCGGCGGCTCGGGCCCGGGCGGGCCGCGCGCGGGCCTAGCGGGCCGGCGGCGGGAGGAGGGAGTCAGGTGGGAGGAGAGAAGCTAGGGTTTGGTGGGGTGCGGAAATTGAGGAAGATTTTGAGGAAGGCTGTCTAAAAATTAAGGAGGAGGGGGTTTTTATAGACAAATGGGGGCTCGGTTAACCGGAATTTCGTTCCGGATCCAACCGCTGGGTCGGATTCGGACGATTCCGAACGTGGGTATGGGTACGCGGCCGTGTTGTGTAGATATCCGGAGACGAGAGGGAGAACGGGCGGCACGGCACGAGTTTTAACAACACCGATAGACCTCCGACGAATAACCGAAGACGGTGCCGCTACGGTCGACCGTTCGGGTACCAGTCGGTCTCGGATCGCGACGAAATTCGACAGGCGGCCTAGCTACATCTAATCGCGAACGCGTGCCAAGTTTCACCTCGATCAGAGAGAGTTTTAAACGCGCTTTTAAAACAGGGTTTCGACGGTGCCGCGGGCGCGTGCGAGTGCGGTCGGGCTCGGAACGGACAACTATGGATACCGGCAACTACTAACGGATGCAAGTTTTGAAAACTGGCGGCAACGGAGATGCCGATGCAATGCTGATGATGCGCATGATGCGATGATGATGCAACCACTGAAAATACCCACACGACGAAAACGGAAAGAAAAGGAGAAGCTTCTGGAACGTCGGTCTCGGGCTGTCACAACACTCCTACACTACAAGAGGATCTCGCCCCGAGATCCAAGAATGAAAGGGGGGAGAGGATGAGAAGGCAAGAGGTAAAAAACTTGGTTGCTTCTTTGACAAACGAGTGAAACCACATATTCTTGAAGGTTGCAAAGAGATCAGGAATGATAAGAGAAGAAGCAAGAATTCACGGAAAATTTCGGCAGCACTTCGGTAGGAAAATGGGAAAAGAAATTCGATAAGATGAAAGAAATAGAAATTAAACACAACAAACAAGTAAATAGAATAAGGGAACACCATGATCTTGATAGAACAACATAATAGACCCAAAAGAGCAATACCACAATGCCTCCGGACGAAGAGAAAGAACCTAGCTTAAGTAAAAGAAGAGAATGAAGAAAAGAATGACAGCTACCATTGCCATAGAATAGAAGAGCCTCCGGATAGAAGAATAAACGGAGTAGTTGGAAAACCAACAACGAAAAGACAAGATAGTAGTGGGCTTATGAAAATCATCTCAACACATATGAGGTGACAAACAACCACTAAAAGAACCAATGATAGATTACGAGAAACAAGATATGAACAAACTTACACCAAGAGGATACATTGAGAACTTGGATTACTGACAAGCACCATGATAGCACAATCCATAGGAAAAGCTTTAGGTGAAGTCCAAACCAAGATATCTCAATGAAGAAATCATGGGTTGAAAATATCTCAACACCATTGAATCGGTGGGTTTAATTATCTCATTCTTGAAAGGAAAACTCTTCGAGGCTCCTACACTAACAAGAAGGCTATAATACCACCTCAAGGATAAGGAATAACAATTGCACATATGAATGCAAGAGAAAGGATACTTGCGGTTCTCCAACAAGAATCTTGAAGAACACTTGAGAATGTATTGAAACCTTGATGAACCACCATGAAGGACCTCCGTATGAATGACGCAACGATATGAAGGTAGAAAAGAATAAGATTATGGCCTTGCCAAGATTTAGATGAAGCTTCACAAAGAGATAGTTGATAAAACTTGGAACTCCGGAAAAGAAAATATAAGAACACTTGAGAAAAGAAATTGATACCAACAGCCACTCCGGAAGAAGAATTTAGATTACTATGAACAAGAATAAGAATTATGCTATGCTTATCCTTCATCAAGTTAATCTAATGACAATCAACGGTTTTAGCATATCGCTTATTCTTCTTAAAAGATTGAGGAGAGATAGAGAGGAAAAACACCACTTGAAGCAAAATTGAAGGAAACACCGGTAAAAATTGAAATGAATGAGGCAACCATGAATGACTCGAGAAACATGAGAATGATGAGATCATAAACCACCTAACAGAAAACTTGAACAAGGCAACGGATAATCGAGAGACGAACGAAGGGACAACAATGGAGAAGAATTGAGGATGAAGCTGAAAGCTGAGAACGAACAATCTTCTAAAATGATGGTCTTCGAAGGAACGAGAAATAAAAACAACTCAGAACGACACCGGATAGCGAGAAAGGGGTACTCATGATAGAAATAATTGAAGATGATACCACAAGGCTGAAATGATGAATATATAAGAGAATGAACCAAGATTTACGAGAAACACTCCTTCGAATTTGCAAGGTGAGAATGACGACGAGAAACAACACCAAGAATAGTTGAGACACTCCGGACTAAAGAAAATTGCAAGGTTGAGCCAAATATGAGAATTAATTCAAATAGAACTTGAAGAAGGGATATGACTGATGAAATTCATACTCACGTCATAGTTGAAAAGATTTACAGATCTCCGGAGATGATTCAAAGAGCCAGGTAAGATCCTGGGAAAGAACCTGTGGGTTATGGGCCCACTCAAAGAAAATCACCGTTAGAAAAGATTGCTAGACCGAGAGATATTGCACTGGTACAAATGAAAACTAGATGAGGTTGAGAACCTCGAAATAACTAAAAGAATTGAAACTCGAAACTCAGAGATATCTTCAGCACTCCGGATGAAAAGAGAGGAATGAATTACCAAGATAGCCTGAAAGAATCTCCAACATGAAAAAAAATTACAAGGATAAAAAGGATATGAAGAACACGGACAACTGAATCAAATTCACCGGAAAGGAACAAAATGAAGAAATGATGAACTCGACTCCTGAGAATCTTCACAATGAATCACCGGTTACGAAAGAAAGAAGAGATAGCGGAAGCATCACTGATATGAAATGCAGTTGGATGAAAACCAATCACTGAAGAAAAAGGGCGGGAGGGCGGGGAAAAACAAAGACAACTAGGGACGGATGAGATGAACTCCGGAATAAAATGAGGGAACGATCTGCAAAAATTAGAGAGGATTGAATTGACTGAAGAGAAGCACACCGGTTGAAAAGAATAGATATAACAACTCCGGTTGACAAGAATTGATATGACAATGGAACGAACCAAAGAACTAATACTCTCATATAAATATGAGCACACCTCTTAGGAAAGATCTGGAATCACCACTTGACATCGAAGCAACTGAATTACCATATTCCAACAAAACAAAGGATGAGGCTTATGAAACAAGCCAGAACAAACTCATGAGAAAGATTTCCGTTCGATATTTTCGTGGACAGGATCGCACGGGCACGAGTTACAGAAGCCATCAAGTGCAAGGCAGTGCACCTGACATATGAAGCGTCCCCGAGTCGTAGCAAGCTACAAGGACTCTTTAAGACACAACGTGTACCGCTGTAAGTCGACCGTGAACAAACGAATCCACTAGATGTCGAACCCCAACCTAACATCATGCATTTGTTGGAAGAATGTCCTATAAGCAACTACTTGAATTCCCACCTATGAATTCCCGAAATATCTGGTCATGCAATCTGGTACACGGATACAAGGAGTAATAACACACAACTCCTATACTAACCCGTCACCTGTATCATATCCGTCAACACACAACCAGAATCTCGGACCTTCATCTACAACAGACCCTCGTGACCACAACGATACAAAGTATGGCAGTACTCCCGAACAATCTGCACCAGTACTGGGGACATCGGGGTTATCTCGCCACTACTAGTATTGAAGCAATTACGAACATCCATCGTTCTGAGATACTAAGAAATCTGAATGATAACGATGTGCTCAAGAATCCCCTGGAGCTCAACTCCCCGGAAGAAGATCAAGTCAGACAGGAGGCACCAAGACAGAACTCCGTCACATCGGCATCATATAGATCCCAAGAATATCCGCGTGATCCTAAATAAAATTTTGAGTGAGAAGAGGAGTAGAGTAAATTATTACGTCAAAATTCCTCACCAGAGCATAGAAGAGGAGAAAAAAGAATCCTACTCTCCGATATATAACTAAGACTCAAATAATTTTTCACTAGACTCGACTCGGCCAAGTTCGATCAATCAAGGGTGCTCCTAAGTCGGTACAGGCTCTGATACCAACTTGTCACGCCCAAGATGCGACCCTATCCTCAATTTGGCACGAGGGCCTCGTCAGGGATAGAAGCGCATCTCGTCGTGTCGCAAGAATGGATATCGTTACAAGTACGTGTACTGAAAAGGAGAGATATATAAATAGAGTTGGCTTACACTCGCCACAAGCTACATCAGAGTCACATCAGTACATTACATTATCAACAAGAGTAAGAGCAGGGTCCGACTACGGACGAAAACAAACGACAAAAGAAGAACGACGTCCATCCTTGCTACCCCAGGCTGCCGGCCTGGAACCCATCCTAGATCGATGAAGAGGAAGAAGAAGAAGCAACTCCAAATGAACAATCAACGCGCTCACGTCGAGTAACCTTTACCTGTACCTGCAACTGGTGTTGTAGTAATCTATGAGCCACAGGGGACTCAGCAATCTCATTTCCAAAGGTATCAAGACTAGCAAAGCTTAATGGGTGAGGTATGGTTAAGTGGTGGGGTTGCAGCAGCGGCTAAGCATATATTTGGTGGCTAAACTTACGAGTACAAGAAATAAGGTGGAGAAGATCTACGCATAACGGACGTGAACTACTGGTGATCAAATGAATGATCCTGAACACCTACCTACGTCAGACATAACCCCACCGTGTCCTCGATCGGAGAAGGAACTCACGAAAGAGACAGTCACGGTTACACACACAGTTGGCAAGTCTTAATTAAGTTAACTTCAAGTTATCTAGAACCAGTGTTAAACAAAGCTTCCACGTTGCCACATAACCGCGGGCACGGCTTTCCGAAAGATTTAACCCTGCAAGGGTGCTCCAACTAGTCCATCACAAATTACCACAAGCCGCTTAGAAATCCTCAATCACGAAGCTCGCAATCTCGTCGGATTCCTTAGTGGAAAACCTCAACTCTGAGATTACCCAAAGTATCACCGGAATCCCGATGCACAAGATATCTCGTCAAAGGTAAAACTAATCCAGCAAGGCCGCCCGACGTGTCGACGTACCCGATAGGAGCCGCGTATCTCGTTCTCAGGACACGACGGATGGAACTAGCTACAGGTGCCAAACCTCGAGTTTCCTCGCGGTGGCCCCGCAGGCAGACCGTTTGGGACCAACACCATCAGCACTGGCCCCCCCTGTTTATGTAAAATTACTCCTCGGGTAGCGCTAACTCCCTATGCATTTCAATTTAACAGAATTATTATGTTGGGCAAATGTAGAACCAAAGTTGGGCCTTGCCAGACCAGCTTTAATCTAAAACGAATTATCAAGGGGGTCCCCATAACAACCCCGATCGTGTTAGGAGCGCTCGTTTATGGAACATAACACCGGTAGCCGAAAACTAAGGGGGGCAAAGGTGGAACAAAACACCAGGCTAGAAAGGCCGAGCCTTCCACCTTTTACCAAGTATATAGGTGCATTAAATTAGAAAGCATTTAATATGGTGATATAACAAGGATCCCATGCTTTCACATGGAGGCATCTGCACCTGCAACTAGCAACGCTATCAACAGGGTTAAGCAAGCAGTAACATGGCAATCAGTGCTTTTGCTAGGTTGAACAGGTTAAAGGTTTCATGGCATTGTTGAGAGGCTGATATTTAACATGTGGTAAGCAACGAGACATAATCGATAGCATCGAAATAACTAGCATGGCAATGATAGTAAAGGTATCTGGGGAAATGATCATCTTGCCTGGGATCCCGCTTGGAAGAAGAATGCCTCCGTGAAGCAGACGAACCGACGTAGTCGAACGGATCCTCACAATCCGGCACGCTGCGGAACTCTATCGAGACGAAGCAAACCGGAAACACAAATCATCACACGGAATTCACCACACGATGCATAACACATATGATGCATGAGCTACTGAATGCATGCAAGTCACGGCATGACAAATCACACAATCAAACACTACACATTAAGTGAAGTTCAATATGCACGAGTTGCATATTGACGAAACTTCCACGTTAATTATTTAGTTCACTCCCGGTTATTTACACGGCAATATTAAATGTGGTTAAACATGCAAGAGGTGAAGCGGAAATTAATCTACCTATCTAGACATTTTAAGTGAGGTCGGAAACGACATATAGCACCTCCGGAACGACCTCACATGTTAATTTACAATTCTGTCCAGACCTGAATTAATGCATTTAATTGGTTGTTAAACAGCAGAACAAATAGGTTCACGTGATTCTACGCGTCAAGGCAAGCAACCTACACATAAAGAACATCTCCAACGGAGCTACGGATCAAAAGATGCAACCACCGCAAGATATGATGGCATGAATGCAAAATGTGTGCAACGACGGACACGAGCACTTCAAAACATGCACACAGCAAGAGAAAATGAAACTACACAAGATTCTAAGCAAGTTTCATGTAGGACACGATCAAAACGGAGCTACGATTCGAAAACTACGGGCAAAACAAGAACACGCTACAATCTGCCAAAATCAGCCACATAGCAACTTCTACGCCTCACAACTTCGGCTACACAACTCCGATAAACTCAAGCAAGGCATGGCACGGAAGAGGGCAAGAAGCACTACTACGAACAGCTGACAACAACTAGCGTGGCAGCAAGGAGCACTAGGAAAAGAAGACACAAAATGGCATCTCACGCACTATTTCAGACTTAGTGAAAATAACACCTCGTCAAAGTGCAGTTTTCAGCCTGAAGCAATATTGACAGCAGCAAAACCTATAGCTACAGGACTCCAAATGGCATGAAACTTCACAGCATGCTAAAGAAACATAAGGGGTACATATAACTCCATTGGACCAACCCCAAAAGAGCTACTGGTCACAAGCTAGAAGCAAAACAAAACAGCAACAAAATAATAGCAGATTCCAGACTTAGAAATATTTCAGCTCCTCTGAAACAGAATTATTTCTAGCAACTTGAGAGCAAGAAAACAACACCTATACATGCATTTCTATTGCAACTAAAAATACCAGGGGCTAAACAAAACACCCAAGATCAACTCTCCAGTTGACAACTAATTCAAACGAGGCACGGAATAAATCCTACGAATTAAACAAAAGGGCTTCACGACAAAAATATCTCGCGAACTAACTTCCTCAAAAGCTAAAACTAATTGCACAGAAAATTCCATGGGATTTTTCTACCCCGGAAACATATATAATATGTGGGGTTTGCAACTCAAAAAAAGCCACACATTAATGCGAGATAATACCTCTAAACGGGAAAATAAACTACCGGCAAAACCCTACACGGAAAAATACGAGTGACCGCTCTAAAATACGTAGAAATATGGTCCCTAAAACATGGACATAAAATCTATGGCATACGGGCAATCCGGATACGCACGGAAATTAACTACGGAATGGATCCTAGTTAAACAGCACGTAAAACGAGGCATTAGGCACTCTAAACAGTGTTAAACAAATATGCATGTTGGATAATCGTGTTCTACTCGCGAAGCTACCCCAAAACGATATATAACACGCGTCGTTCCGACTTACGGGTAAAAAGATACGAGCATTTTAATATTCGGTTAAAAACTGGAATTTATTAATTCCGAAAATTCCTAATGACTAACGGGCCTAACAAGGGGCGCAATATAATGGAAAAGTGCCCAGGCGGAGGAATTTCACCTCGGCCACTTGGGCCGGCCTGGAGAGCGGGAGCAACCGGCCTGGAGGTTGCTGGGCCGAAGGAAGCTGCAGGCCTGGCTCGGGCGCTGGGCCGAGGTGAGGCGGGACCGCGCCGGCTGCCGGGAAGCTGGGCCAGTGGGGCCCACGCGCGGGTCAACGGCGCGGCGGCTCCTCCCGTCGCCCGCTGGAGCGTGGCCAGGCCATGGCGGCGGCGACCTCCAGGTCAGCGCCGACGCAAGGGCCGGTGAGAGGGCGCGAGGCCGCGGCAGCTGGCGGCGGATCCGGCCTCGGGCTGCGCGGATCCGGCCGATGGGCGTCGTTCCCGATGACGAGGAGCTCGAACGGGGAGCTTCGGCGGCGGGGCATGGTGCGGGCGGCGGGGCAGGCCGGCGAGAGGCGCGAGGCGGCGGCCTGATGCGGGGCGGCGCGGCGGGCGGCGGGCGGAGGCGCTCGCGGGCAGGAAGGGGCGACGAGGTCCCGGCAACGGCGGCTGCTGGCTGGCGGCGGCGGCCGGGGACGCGTTGGGAGATCCACGGCAGATCGGGGCGGCGGCGGCTCGGGCCCGGGCGGGCCGCGCGGGGGCCTAGCGGGCCGGCGGCGGGAGGAGGGAGGCAGGTGGGAGGAGAGAAGCTAGGGTTTGGTGGGGTGCGGAAATTGAGGAGGATTTTGAGGAAGGCTGTCTAAAAATTAAGGAGGAGGGGGTTTTTATAGACAAATGGGGGCTCAGTTAACCGGAATTTCGTTCCGGATCCAACCGCGGGGTCGGATTCGGACGATTCCGAATGCGGGTATGGGTACGCGGTCGTGTTGTGTAGATATCCGGAGACGAGAGGGAGAACGGGCGGCACGGCACGAGTTTTAACAACACCGATAGACGTCCGACGAATAACCGAAGACGGTGCCGCTACGGTCGACCGTTCGGGTACCTGTCGGTCTCGGATCGCGACGAAATTCGACAGGCAGCCTAGCTACATCTAATCGCGACCGCGTGCCAAGTTTCACCTCGATCAGAGAGAGTTTTAAACGCGCTTTTAAAACAGGGTTTCGACGGCGCCGCGGGCGCGTGCAAGTGCGGTCGGGCTCGGAACGGACAACTACGGATACCGGCAACTACTAACGGATGCAAGTTTTGAAAACTGGCGGCAACGGAGATGCCGATGCAATGCTGATGATGCGCATGATGCGATGATGATGCGGCCACTGAAAATACCCACACGACGAAAATGGAAAGAAAAGGAGAAGCTTCTGGAACGTCGGTCTCGGGCTGTCACATTTTCCTAATCGCATCTCTCATGAAAAATAGCATACGGTGGGTAAACAAATTATTGTTGGGCAGTTGACAGAAAAGCGGATAGTTATGTGATATTCACGGCAATGATCATGTGTATATAGGCATCACGTCCATAAACAAATAGGCCGACTCCTGCCTACACCTATTACTATTACTCCCCTAATCTACCACTATCCAACATGCATCTAGAGTATTAAGCAAAATAGAGTAATTCATGGAGAACAATGACATGATGTAGACAAAGTAAACTCAAGCAATACGAATAAACCCATCATTTTATCCTTCGTAGCAGCAACACAAAGACACATCTTGTCCCCTTCTGTCACTAGGATATAGAAATTCGCCAGGGTGAACCTACCACAAGGCTCCTCTCTCACCGAAGAAATATCGATCTAGTTAGCCAAACTATTTCAATAGATCGAAGAGAATTACGAAGCTATCATAATCATGCACATAATAATCATATAAGTATTCGAAGGAGACTCAAATATTTATCATGAATAATCTGAACATAAACCCACAATTCATCGAATCCTAACAAACGCATCGCACAAAGGGAATTACATCATTTGGATCAAAGTGAAGATGCGATGATCATAGTATTGAAGATCAAAGAGAGAGAGAGAGAGAGAGATTGGCATCTAGGTAGTGACTATGTACCCATAGGTCTATGGTGAACTACCCACACATCATTGTTAGGGAAGCAAGGTTGATGAAGAGGCCCTCCGTGATCGATCCCCCTCCGACAGGGTGTCGGAACGGAGCTCCAGATAACCTCCCATCGGAAGAGAGACTTGCGGCTGCGTAAAAAGTGTTCTGGTACTCCGTCTGGAGATTTTAGGGTAGATGAGAATTTATAAGACAAAGAACGGAGTTGGGAGGGCCACGAGGGAGGCACAAGCCATCAGGGAGCGCCCCCCAAGCCGCGCCCTATTGGATTGTGGGGCCCTCATGAGACCTCCAACCTTCTTCCGATGCTCGTTGGTCTTCTTTTGATTCAGAAAAAATCATCAAAAAGTTTCAGGGCAATGGGGCTTCGTTTGGTATGGAAAACCCGAAAAATGAAGGACACACATAAAACAACAACTAACACTGGGCACTGGGTCAATAGGTTAGTGCTAAAAAATAAATTGGTAAATAAATACCCTAAAAGTATTCTAAAATGATAATATATCAGCATGGAACAATCAAAAAATATAGATACGTTGAAGACGTATTTTCTAGCAGGTGTGTCTCCATATGCACTCCCCGGATGGTTCCCATTGGACCCAGGTGAGGCGTATTCATCGGTACATACTGGACACTATGGCCATGGGGCTCACTCTGATGGCTTTCTCCTCCACCAATATTGTCGCATACTCGGATGTGGATTGGGCTGGCTTCCCCGACACTCCTCGCTCTACATCTGGCTATTGCGTCTATCTCGGGCCCTCGCTGATGTCATGGTCGTCTAAACGACAACCCACGGTCTCTCGCTTGAGTGCTAAGGCGGAGTATCACGTAGTGGCTAACGCTGTTGCCAAATGCTCTTGGCTACGTCAGCTTCTTCAGGAGTTGCTTTGTGAGGTGCACAAAGCCATGATTGTCTATTGTGACAACGTATCCGCCGTCTACCTCTTCGCCAACCCAGTTCATCATCGCCGAATGAAACACATTGAGCTCGACATTCACTTCGTTTGTGAATAGGTTGCGCTTCGACGGATTTTAGTCTTACATGTTCCTACCACTCAGCAGTTCGTCGATCTCATGACCAAAGACCTTCCGACATCCACCTTCGAGGAGTTTTGGTCTACCATCTATGTCTCCGGCGAAGTTTGGCCTACGGCGGGGGGGGGGGGGGGGGGGTGTTGAACATGTATATGTTGCGTGTACGTATATAAGTCTAGCATGTGTAGATTGCACCTGCCATGTCTCTCTCCCATTGTAACGTGTATGTAACTTGGAACACAAGGCAGTGGTACATCCCCTCTATACCTCTATATATATGTGTGAGGTGCACGATAATAAAGTTATCGAGGCATCCAATCTAATTCTCCCATTCAACACCTATCAATCTATCGCCCACTAAGTGTGGTTGTAATTTAATTCACCGTGTGCTACACATACATACCTGCCGATGACGGGATGCATGGCTAGTACAGGAAACATGGTTAAAAGGATGTAAAAATGATCTGCAATTTAAGACTTTAAGACACTCCTGATGAGGAAAGTTTGCATGATTCGGCCAGACCAGAGGGCCACCGTGCCCCTCCTTATTGTTTTGCTAGGAGGAAGCAACGTACAAGGTTGCGCTGGCTGCACACAGATTTTAGCTGTTGTTTTTGACGTGGGAGAGTGCCGACAAGCGAAGTGGACGCAGAAGGTAGCACGAACCCCACTTGCTATTGCTGATTTTTAGGGGAGAAC
The DNA here is from genome assembly GCF_904849725.1 of Hordeum vulgare subsp. vulgare. NCBI lineage: Eukaryota > Viridiplantae > Streptophyta > Magnoliopsida > Poales > Poaceae > Hordeum > Hordeum vulgare. The sequence goes on from NC_058521.1 coordinate 136,829,727, forward strand.
AGTGGTTGTGAAAATGACAGACTAATGTACCTCTGCGCCGATGCAGTTCATCAGTTCACCCTCAGTGTGTACAGCCGAAGAACAGTCATATGCTGGACATGCGAGCAGATAAACAAGATGTTATTTATCATTTACAACACGTGCTGAAAATGCCATTCCGGTTGCGAAGAAGCAGTTATATAGTAGGTGACCATGCTGTTCTCATGCATGAACCAGGAGCTACATGACCTCGTCGAGGCCTGCGTTCCCACTTCATGCCTTTTTGTCGTGTAATTGTTGCTTGCAATTTCATCTTGTTTAATTCAAGCCTCTTCGCGTCTCGTGTGTGTGTGCGCGTGCCGGCGTGCAAGTGACTTTGCGGGAGTGGTGGTGGTGGGTGCAGTCACGGGGGGCAGGTTTTGTGATATGAGAAAGAGCTAGTAAAGGCATGTAAAGATCCGGGCATCTAGCATTTTTGGAGTTTCGTGTGTTTTGCTATGACGGTCACATGCTAATACATCCTAGACTATATTAATTTTTAATTTCTTTATGCCAATATCTCATCAAATTCTGCGATGAAAAAAAAAGTTAGTCGAGACTAACCTATTGACAAAGTACGAGAAAGTCTACTTGTTTGCCTATGTGTCAGTTTGCACCAACTTCTGAACCTTTTAAATTATATATAAACACGAACATATGTTGATGCATAAATCTAGAGGCCACACCGTATAAAAATGGCCCGGACAAGGGGTCCATGGGGTCCTTGAGGGCACCTCACATGGCCTCATAGTATGCCCGCGAGGCCCACCATTTTCCTCAAGGTCTCCTTTTACAACAAGGTAGGTCACGATCAAGTATTATTTAAAAAAATCGAAGTTGCGGATTTTCAGATATTAAGAAACAATGATGGGAGGCAGATTTCCACATCGAGAAAAACTCTCCAAAATTTAGATCTGATCTGAGGGGAATCTTTCATCGTCCACAACCATGGTTTGGGGAAAAAAGAATAAGAAGAAGGAATGGCCCTTTCTGCTATGCGGAAACCTTCGTCGCCACCACCACATTGACCACCATCTACTTTTAAAACATGTATAATTCATTTTGAAACTGGATTTTTTTGTGCTATAAATTATGGCTCCATGAATTATTGCATATTATGTTGATTTTAAACAGTAATTTGTTCTATGGGATTAGTGATATAGTATGAAGATTAGTTACACATATTATGAACTAGTGCATGTGTTGATTCATGTGCTATCATTTCTGGCTTTTGTTTGAGTGCACATGCACATTAGGGCAACACATAGGGCGCGCAGTGTGTTATAATGAATTTATGCGGGGAGGCCGGAGTAACAGAACATCATTTCCCAAACCCTCGTGTTAAGAAATATGGGAGTATGATGACTATAGATCTTAAATCTATGACTGAGTTTACAATAATAATTTTCCATATTTGTTGATTACTTGTTGGGAGTTCAGTCATTTGTAACATGTAATTCTAGGCTTCACAGTAGGAATAAACATGAGCTTAACCAATGAAGGAAAACAAAAGTCCATACTTCCTCCATCTTAGTTTATAAGTCCGGCACGTGTATCTAGGTCGTCAATTTGATCAACTTAATGATAATCATATATTACATAAAATATATCATTAAAAACTTTAGATGTTCTATTTTCTAATGATATAATTTTTATATTAAACAATAGATTTTATATAAGTTAAATTGACGACCTAGGTAGACGTGTGTGCCTTCTAAACTGTGACGGAGGTAGTATTACATAGGGTCTGTTTGGTTTGGTGGCAAGGTGATGACGAGATGATGTATATACTTCTCGCACCTCGTTGGTTACCCCAAGTGGAAGGTTGAGATGTAGTAAGCAGCAAGGTTTCCCTCACACGGGAACTATAAGGTTTATCGAACCAGAAGGACTCCTAGGATCAACAAGTAGGTGTCTTCCACCCTCGCCCTAGCAGAAGACGTGCACCTGTACACACACAAATAACTTTGCTTACGACGAGTACATAGAGGTTGTCAATCTCTCCGGCCTTGTAGTTTGCAAAGGATCAAAACACAAGCAGGAAGGTAATAGTGATTGCAACGGAAAAGTAAATGAAAACGGTAAATGATGAAGGTATAAACAATGGTGGTGATATGGACCGGAGTCACATGATGTTCACTAGTGATGTATCTCTCCCAAAAGACGATAAACAACTATGCTTGGGTAAACAAATCAAAGTTGGGAAATTGACTGAATTATGAACGCACCGCAATGCTAATTATGCTACTTGATAGTTAGAGGCTCAATAGTAATGGGCAGTACGCCAAGACAAGTAGACCGTTTATTCATCAGCATCTACTTACTAATCATCCACCTTGAGATATCTATCCAGAACATCTCGCCGATATTAAGTTGCGAGCCCCACCCAAAGTGTAAACTCAAAGCAACAGACAACTGCATTAACGAACTATGCGTAAGGTAAACAATCCTTGCAACCATGGTCACAAGCACTGTTGCTCTCTCCCTGGTAGCAACATCACATCCCCTAGTCACATGTTTTTGTCACTCAAGCTAGACATCGAGGGGCACGAACCCACAATCATGCATAACGCTCCCTCTTGGAGTTACAATCTACTACTCGGCCAAAGCAATAAATAGCAACGGAGAACATGCATGAATCACTAAGGAACATAATATAAAAAGATAATCAAATATATAACTCATAACAATCCGAACATAATCTCATAATCCATCGGATCCCAACAAACCGAGCATAGCAATAGCAAGAGAATTACATAGATGCCTTGATCATGTAGGGAAGCTCACAAGGACTAAACATTGAAGCACAAGATTGGAGAGAAGACATCACATAGCTACTGGTCATGGACTCATGGTACAAGGAGGACTACTCACGGCACGTCCGGGAAGCATCCATGGTGGTGGAGAAGCTCCCGGAGGTCGATCCTAACTCCGGCAGGGTGCCGTGAAGAGATCTCCTGACGCTCCCGATCTCGGAAGTGCTGCGGCGGTGGAACGATGGAGAAATTCGCGATTCTGGAAGTTGTCGAAGGGTTTCCTCTCGGGACTCTAGATATAGGCCAAAGGAGGGCACTAGAGGAGGTGGGACCCACCCAGGCAGCCTCTTGGCGCGGCCTAGGGCCTGGCCGTGTGTGACGCCCTCGGCTTAATCGTACGCTAACCATACACGCAAGTGCGTACGATCAAACCCAAGGACTCACGGGAAGATATCACAACACAACTCTAGACACAAATAAAATAACATCAGCTTCATATTATAAGCCAGGGGCCTCGAGGGCTAGAATATGAAAGCTCGATAAACACACGAGTCAGCGGAAGCAACAAATATCTGAGTACAGACATAAAACATGGGGTGCCTTAGAGAAGGCTAGCACAAAAGATACAACGATCGAACGAGGCGAGGCCTCCTGCCTGGGAACCTCCTAACTACTCCTGATCATCAGCGGCCTCCACGTAGTAGTAGGCACCGTCGGGGTAGCAGTCGTCGGTGGCGGGGACCTCCATCTCCTGGGCTCCATCATCTGGTCGCAGCAAACGGATCAAGGGGACAAGGGGGGAGCAAAGCAGCGGTGAGTACTCATCCAAAGTACTCGCAAGTCTTACATCAGAACTATTCTAATTATGCATCAGTATCAAAGAAGGGGGTTATATGTGGACTGACTGCAGCAATGCGAGAATAGAGAGAGAAGGCCTAGTCCTATCGAAGACTAGCATCTTCAGGGTCTTGCAGCAATAGACGAGAGTAGAACAGGGGTAACACATTAATAGTCATATTGTTGCAGCAATATTAAAGTGAGGTCACGCCTAAGGATCCTCCCTCGACTCCCTGCGAGGAAGCAATCCCGAGGCAAACTAATTCCAGTTAAGTAACAATTGTAGTTGTAAAAGATCGGGGCACAACTCCAAGTCGTCCTGTAACCGTGGACACGGCTATCCGAATAGTTAATTTTCATCCCTGCAGGGGTGCACCACATGTCCTGTCACGCTCGATAACACTCTGGCCGGACATACTTTTCTGGGTCCTGCCCGGCCTCGGAATATCGACACGTCGCAGCCCCACCTAGGACTAATCAGAGAGGCCAGCCCGCCGGTCTAAATCCTAAGCACAAAGGGTTCGTGGGCCCAGTTCCCCTTCACGCTCCAGCACGTGGCGTGGGCGGCCGACGTCAGTCCTAGCATCCCTTAATCACAAGCGCGATGCATCTCGGGACCACTCGGGCGCGCGCCGCTACATTGCTGGCATCTGAAAAGCTTCGGCTGATACCACGACGCCGAGTACCCATAATTCTTCCCGCGTAGCCGGTTAGTGCGAAAAGGTCTCCGACCAACCCAGATCAAATACCCAAATCCATTAGCATTTTAATTAGGCCAACAACACAGTCTCACGGGAATCCACCCGTCTTACAACTAATCACCAATGATCCCAGTAACATGGTCGAGTAACTGTGTGGTTGTAACATCGGGGGGAATCCGAGGTATCACCCTCGTTGGATTCCGAACGATGTACCCGTCAAGGTGGGCTTAGAGGAATCACCCTCGGGGGTCCCACACTCGCGGGGTTGCACGACAGAGGCGTCATCGGGAATGGTGAAAGAGGAATCACCCTCGATAACCACGACCGACTAGCTATACTACAGAGATATCATCAGGAGTACTTAGTGAGGTGTCACCCTCGGTACCCGATAGTATCTCTGTAGCGTCGTACAACGAAGGGGGGGGTGAATGTGCTGTGTCGGGTCTGGCTCGTCGATCAGAGATCGAGATTTGAGAACAAGCGGGGCAACTGAACTACGGGGTCAGAGGGGATGACTGCTCCACCTATACTAAGCAGATTAAAGGTACAGGACTGAAAGTAGCAGTTCATCAAAAACAGGCTATGCATCAGATATAGGAGCTAACTACAACAGTAGCAAAATACTAATGCAAGCAGTAGGAAGAAAGACATAGGCGATATAGGAATGATCAAGGGGAGTTTGCTTGCCTTGCTGCTCTGCGGCAAAGGACTGATCGGCAGGGTCGTAGATGTACCCGGCAGCAGCGTCAGTCTCGGGGTCTACCGGTAAGAAGAGGGGGAAGAAACAATAAATAATAGCACCGATGCAACACAAAGCATGACATGGCAAGATGCAGGCTAGACATGAACTAACGCAGCAACATCCGTCAAAGACGGGTCGGAAGAATATCTGATGATATTTTCTGGGTCTCGGGCTACTACCGGTTATACTGGAAACGAGGGAAAAGTTCCATGTTTGCTATGCTAGGGACGCGTGACAGACGAACGGGCCGTGTATCCGAGTTCGTCTCGTTTTGCTGATCAACTTTCATGTTGAAATTATTTTGATCTGACCTACGGATTATTTAATATTAATTTTCAAAGTTTTATTAATTATTTAGGAATTAAAAACAGATTTAAAAGATTCAATAAAATCCCATTATGACATCATCGCGATGTCACGCTGACATCAGCAGTTGACTGGTCAACTGACCAGCGGGTCCCGAACGTCATAGGCACAAGTTTTATTTACGATTAATTATTAATTTATCAGATTAATTTAGTGGGGGACCCACGTGTCATACTCTAATTATTCTAATTAATTAATTTAACTAATATATCTACTTATTTATTTATTTAAGAAAAACATTATTTTTATAATTTATATTAACTCTCGCGTGGGGCCTCCCTGTCATAGACAGCGGGTGCATTGGCCCCACCGGTAAGTGACCCTAGGCCATTTACTCATCTTTTTTATTAGATACCTAACCGTGCAAATATCGTATTCCTCTAAATATCCATATACGCAAATACATACATCACATCTCATACATACATACATACATACGCATCTAATACATCATTTGTTTTTTTATTCTCTCTCAAAACTCTCATCTCCCTCTCTGTTAACACAGAGACAAAGAACTCTCTCTGCTCCAACTCAACCTAGAAGAACACAAACTTCAATCCCTCCTACCGGAGTCTACCGTCGACGCATCGAGGTCCCGTTTGCCGGAACGGAACCGGGACGGCGAGGAGAACGTCATGGTGGTAGGAGCCCGAGGAGGGGCTCACCGACGGTGACGAGACGGCCCGATGAAGCCGGAGGTCGCATGAAGGTGAAGGTGACGACGGTGATGCGGTTCCGGTGAAGACGGGCGTGCCGGCGAGGAGGAGCCGGCCGGAGGTTCGCCGAGAGGGGCCCCGGTGAGGAGGGGCCCCCGGGATGGAGCCGCCGACGGGGAGGGGCGGCCACCGTAGAGGTGAGGGCCGCCGGAGATGGACCTCCCGGAAGGGGCCGGCCGACGAGATGGGGAGGGCCGAGGTGGCCGGGGCCGTGCCGGCAGGGTGGAGGCCGAGGGGGGGGCTCGCCGGCGGGGAGGGGGGGGCGGAGGCGCGCCGGCCAGGGAGGGGAGGGGTCGCCGAGGGAGGAGGAGGCCGTGAGGGGGCTGCCGGCGGGAGGAGGAGGCCGTGAGGGGGGGGCCGCCGGGGGAGCTCGCCGGCAGGAGGAGAGGAGCCGACGGGAGGGAGGCCGCCGGCGGTTGGAGGGGGATCCGGCGTGGGGGAGAGAGTCACGGGAGGTGGGAGGGAGTTACGTGAGAGAGAGAGGGATCGTGGGGAGGGAGTCACGGGATCTGGCGTGGGGGGTGTGTCGGTGGGGGGTGGGGCTCTCGTGGGGGGTGAGGGGCTGGGACGAGGGAGTGGGGGGGGTGGCGGCGCCCAGGGGGGGCTGACGAGGGAGGGAGGGGTCTCGCGAGGGGGCGGGGCTAGGGTTCCCAGCGGGACATGGTGGGTGGTCTGGCCGGCTGGGCCACTAGGCCCAGTTGGGCCAGGTTGGGGGGGGGGGGTTCGGTTGTTTGCCTCTTTTTTTTATCATTTGTTTCTATGTTTTAATTATTTTAGTAACAAAATCATTTATAAAAAGTAGAGGACATGCCCAATATTAAAAAGGCAGTATTAGGTAGCAACATAAAAAGTTTAGGGGCCTTTTGAAAATAATTGAAACTTACACACATCAAAAAGGACATTTAATAATTGTTTTGTCATTGATATAAATGTCTTACAGGCACTAAACCAATTGATAAAATGTTGGTTCAATTTTTTTGAATAGCTTAGGGAATAATTGTAACCTAGGCATGATTTTTAATTTGAAGTTTGCAAAACTTTTAATTTCACATTCCAAATAATTTTGGATTGCATAGGGATTCGAACGAGAGTTTGATTCCTACAGTGATCACACATGGCTTAGCAAACTGGATTAACATAAATCTCAGAATACCGTAGCTTTATTACAGAGTTTACTGTAGCACAAATCCAGGGCGTCACAACTCTCCCATGCTAACAAGAATTCTCGTCCCGAGAATTAAGGGGTAGATGGCAAGAGTTCGGGGTATTCATCACGAAGATGATTCTCGCGTTCCCAAGTGGCTTCTTCTCTAGAATGATTTGACCACTCCACTTTAAGGAACTTGGTGACTTTGCGACGAGTCTTACGTTCAGCTTGGTCGAGAATGCGGGCCGGATGCTCTTTATAAGAGAGGAGCTCAAGCATATCACGATCCACTGCTCGAATGGGATCCCTGAAGCAGCGGCGGAGCAGAGACACATGGAAGACATCGTGAACCTGACAAAGGTTTGCCTGCAGTTCCAATTGATAAACCACTTTTCCACGCCTTTCGACAACGGTGAAAGGACCAAATAGCGAGGAGCTAACTTATCCTTGATCCCAAAATGATGTGCACCGCACATTGGTGTGACACGAAGATAAGCCTTTCCGTCAGGATGATAGACCATATCCTGATGATGACAGTCATACTGACTCTTCTGACGAGACTGAGCAGCCTTCAGATTCTCATGAATAATGCGGACTTGATCTTTAGTATGTTGAATAATATCCGGACCGAAGAGTGATCGGTCCATTGAACGGTGGCTCGAGAATTTCATACGAAGCCAAGTGTAAAGCATACTTTGGAGTCAAAGATGTACAGGAGAGTCAGGTTTCAATCCTGTGGAACTTTGGGTTATGGGTCCACCATGTGGGCCGAGAGTAGACAGAGGGGTGACATATTACATGGTCTTGGTAACAAGACATGTCAGAGGATAATATGTCAGTTATGTTGGCAACATCGTCGATACCAAGGGCGGGGAACGAATAGAACCATTTTCCTGCTCGTTGAAATGAGGCGGGCCAATAGGCAAGGTTCTCGTCCACCGGCGGCTACCGGAATGTTATCCACAATAGTAACACGGTCTTACTGACAGAGTTGTACACCAAGAATTTTTACCTAAGCAGGGAATTAACACTGCTTAGATAAGTTATGCCACAATAAAAATCAAACAGACCAATGGGAGGGAAAATGTGTTCAGACACACACAAGTATTAGAGTATACCATTCCCGAGGAAATCATAGAGTATGGTATACATGATAGGTCATCCAGCACATAACCATCTTGGTAAAGAGACAAGAAGAATCAACATGTTTATCCATACCATGCGGTTTGGATAATTGATCAGGAACAATTTAGCATCGCGCTTCCAATGTTCCTGTTGAAATTTAAAGTACCACATCCGTGCTTTGGGGTAGCATCGACATGGTCATCAGATAAAGGTTGGACTTATGGGTATACAAAGAGGAACCAGGAGGGACAACTTACAAAGCTAAGTCATACAATTTCCTCATGGTAGAATGGCGAACCTTACATATGGAAGGATTTATAACAATAGGTCCTCCGACCCAGTGTGCTAGACAAGACATCACTGTACCGGTTTTCCTAAAGACCAAAGTTATAATTATTGGGATACGTGCCCGATATACAAATCTGATTGGTGCCGGGACACCTCAGGCTCAAGATACCTGAGAACAAGGATGAAAACGCAAGATTCTCATGAGGTGAGCTACACAAGCAATTCTTGAATCAAGAGTTTGATTTAATACATATGAACACAATGTCAAGACATTCGTGCCCACATAGAATTCGTACGTCAAAATGCAACTGGGTTCTCATTTGGACACCATCATAGAGGATAACAAGGCTCCATGTGTAAGTCTGGATTAGTTCTTATGAAAGAACTTCTTTTCCTTGATCAAATCAGTCAGTAGCTTGACGTGCTAAGAGAAATTATATGGAGTGAGGATAGAAAATCTTCAAACATATAACACTTCGCACATGCGTGAATGATTTGGTATTTCACGAGAGGAAGCGAAACAAAACTTTCCATATTCACGGCGGAAAGAGTGCACGTGAACTTTGGGAAATACACTCCTACTATCCACATATTCTTCATGAGCTAGGCACAAGGATAATGATTTCAAGAGCTTCATCGTGGTACATAGGGAAGTTGAGGGTGTGGCTGATAGGCTCAACAGCAATCCCTTAAGGTTTTACCAGTGTTGAACTTCCAAAATTTATAATATTAAGGAGATAGCATTTGTCAAATCAAATGGTATAATGTCGTATGCTCGAGGGAACAACAACAATTAAACATTGGTCGAAGGGTGCACTCGGAAATACGGGTTGAGTAGCACAACCAATGCTAAAATGATGAGTCAACACCCAACACACCAAGAAGGAAACAATCAGTTGTTAACCTCAAGGGGATAGGGTTGGCAGAAGTATGGGAACCACACATCAGAGTTCATTTGTCGGTATACCGGTTAGAAACAACACGGGACCAAGAAATGAATGGTGATGGCAAGAAGTATTACTATATCAAGATTCTTAATACGCGTGCAATTTTCACGACATTCTTGACATACCAGATAGTAATACTCCAAGGTAGAAGATAACATAAGCTGGACAGTGAGTAACACAAAGGACAACATAAAACATGAACACGTTTGTGTTGGAGGGAAAGCAACACGGGTGTCGATGATAATACAATCATCGAGGGAAAGGGATGGTATTTCTCAACATGCATTCAATTGATACCCTCCAAGAGCTCCGAATGCTGATGGTGATCACGACACATTTGTCGAACAATTTCATGAAGATGTAATTGTTTAGCGACGACATCAAGCAAGGGAATGATGAAGCAAGAGATTGTCGGAAACACAGATAAGACTGCTCGCTTAGAATTGAGATTGCCTTTCAAGACAACCAACATGAGGTGGAAAGCTCGATGCAAGCTTAACACACAGTTGGTATTGTGTTCCACGGATGAAGGGTATAGATAGCAAGGTCGAGCTACAACATGACGATGATGATGTAGCTTAACAGCTTGGAATGACATGATCGAGCACAAACTCGTAAACAAGGAAGATTACTAAAAATTGCTGAATCATAATGCGTACTCGATTCAGTTATCGATGTACTCACGTGTCCACCAACTCAAACACGAGGAAAACTGGAATTAATGAAAATATCATAGTTGAGGAGGAGCTCACAAGAAGTTTCATAGCTCCGCGCTATCCTCGAGCTACAAGGAATAATACGCGAAGGTAGATCAACTTTACGGTTAGGACCGGCGTGTCGATCTGAAGAAGACAAGTACTTTAACTCGTCCGAGAATGAAATCAAGGTACGACAACATGGTCGGAACCACGACTGCAAAGGACAAGATTACAGATCCCATATTTGAACTACAGAATGAATTGATTATTTATACAAGAAGTTTCTGTGATAGGATCAACGTCGTTTCCATGGGCATGAACACAATGTTCAAGGTCGACCCCCACTTCATCAATGCATCACCTGCCATTTATTCCTCGCCTTTGATCAAGTTGTAGCTTTGAAAGAACATTTGGCAAAACACTAGAAGAGCAAGACTTGTGAAAACTCTTCAGGTCATATTGATTAAGGAAGGCACATGTCCAACCCATCGGGGCATCTTAGGAACATATACCACAAACTTCAAGAGTAACTAACACATGCTTGAAGGGCATGGCTGACAATTCGTATAGTACAACTTATCAAAGGGAGAAGACACAATTTACCAATGGCATCATGTGTCAGGGGAAGCAATCACAAGAATTTTCTAAAGCAAAGGATGACGTCGGATAATAACTCAAATGAGTGTGGCAATCCACAAATGATTTGATGTGAGTACCGGTACTCAATCATAGGGGGTAAAACGCAAGGCATCGGATTATAGAACATCTGAAAAATATTGATACTTAATCACCAAAGGAATTATGATTTCCAGGTTGGTGTATCATAATCAGATCCTCCGATCAAATACAAGTTGAATAGATTTAGATGGACAACCAATAAAAATTGATTTGTCGAGAACCAGCTCTGTCTGGAAGGACGTATGAGCCGATAGATAATTTATGAGCCACAACAGATGATCGTGTGCATTCACAGAAAGGTAGAATCAATCAGATCACAGGAAAATCTCAAAGGATTTTAATGAATGCTACTAGAAATATGGATTTAACCATAATGCAAGCAGGTGAGGAAGGCCATGAACGTTAGGCTACGGAGGATTTCGGAAGACCGAATAGTAAGTCGAAGAACTTTCGAAACCCATGACAACTGATGATGGCCGAATCCATGATAAAATAATTTGTTGCATCTCGTAAACAAGAGCAATTGGAGAAAAAAAGTATGAACGACATTTGTATGTAGTCATCCGTAGTGGTTGACGAAGGAAGGGGAAATTGCAGAAACAATGAGCACAACAGCTCAAGAGAACATCGAACAGTAACTGCAGTTCTTCTAAGGGATAAAGCCATCGTCTGGACTACGGGGCTCTTCGGGATGAAATATTTACGAGAACCTAATGTTAGAGTTAGTAAAATCTTTAACCCGAAAGAGAAGAGAGAGTAGAGCCCAGAGTATAGGAAAGGAGTAAAAGATACTAATACCACCCAATTGAGATGTGGGCCCGTAAGCCACAACATCAGTGTTAGTAAAGTTTTTCCAAACACTAGACTCAACTTCGGCCAAGGAGTTGGAAAGGGGGCTACCTACAGGCAGTTGGCTCTGATACCAACTTGTGACACCCTCGGCTTAATCGTACGCTAACCATACACGCAAGTGCGTACGATCAAATCCAAGGACTCACGGGAAGATATCACAACACAACTCTAGACACAAATAAAATAACATCAGCTTCATATTACAAGCCAGGGGCCTCGAGGGCTAGAATACGAAAGCTCGATAAACACACGAGTCAGCGGAAGCAACAAATATCTAAGTACAAACATAAAACATGGGGTGCCTTAGAGAAGGCTAGCACAAAAGATACAACGATCGAACGAGGCGAGACCTCCTGCCTGGGAACCTCCTAACTACTCCTGATCATCAGCGGCCTCCACGTAGTAGTAGGCACCGTCGGGGTAGCAGTCGTCGATGGCGGGGACCTCCATCTCCTGGGCTCCATCATCTGGTCGCAGCAAACGGATCAAGGGGACAAGGGGGGAGCAAAGCAGCGGTGAGTACTCATCCAAAGTACTCGCAAGTCTTACATCAGAACTATTCTAATTATGCATCAGTATCAAAGAAGGGGGTTATATGTGGACTGACTGCAGCAATGCGAGAATAGAGAGAGAAGGCCTAGTCCTATCGAAGACTCGCATCTTCAGGGTCTTGCAGCAATAGATGAGAGTAGAACAGGGGTAACACATTAATAGTCATATTGTTGCAGCAATATTAAAGTGAGGTCACGCCTAAGGATCCTCCCTCGACTCCCTCCGAGGAAGCAATCCCGAGACAAACTAATTCCAGTTAAGTAACAATTGTAGTTGTAAAAGATCGGGGCACAACTCCAAGTCGTCCTGTAACCGTGGACACGGCTATCCGAATAGTTAATTTTCATCCCTGCAGGGGTGCACCACATGTCCCGTCACGCTCGATAACACGACGCTGAAAAGCTTCGGCTGATACCGCGACGCCGAGTACCCATAATTCTTCCCGCGTAGCCGGTTAGTGCGAAAAGGTCTCCGACCAACCCAGATCAAATACCCAAATCCATTAGCATTTTAATTAGGCCAACAACACAGTCTCACGGGAATCCACCCGTCTTACAACTAATCACCAATGATCCCAGTAACATGGTCGAGTAACTGTGTGGTTGTAACATCGGGGGGAATCCGAGGTATCACCCTCGTTGGATTCTGAACGATGTACCTGTCAAGGTGGGCTTAGAGGAATCACCCTCGGGGGTCCCACACTCGCGGGGTTGCACGACAGAGGCGTCATCGGGAATGGTGAAAGAGGAATCACCCTCGATAACCACGACCGACTAGCTATACTACAGAGATATCATCAGGAGTACTTAGTGAGGTGTCACCCTCGGTACCCGATAGTATCTCTGTAGCGTCGTACAACGAAGGGGGGGTGAATGTGCTGTGTCGGGTCTGGCTCGTCGATCAGAGATCGAGATTTGAGAACAGGCGAGGCAACTGAACTACGGGGTCAGAGGGGATGACTGCTCCACCTATACTAAGCAGATTAAAGGTACAGGACTGAAAGTAGCAGTTCATCAAAAACTGGCTATGCATCAGATATAGGAGCTAACTACAACAGTAGCAAAATACTAATGCAAGCAGTAGGAAGAAAGACATAGGCGATATAGGAATGATCAAGGGGAGTTTGCTTGCCTTGCTGCTCTGCGGCAAAGGACTGATCGGCAGGGTCGTAGATGTACCCGGCAGCAACGTCAGTCTCGGGGTCTACCGGTAAGAAGAGGGGGAAGAAACAATAAATAATAGCACCGATGCAACACAAAGCATGACATGGCAAGATGCAGGCTAGACATGAACTAACGCAGCAACATCCGTCATAGACGGGTCGGAAGAATATGTGACGATATTTTCCGGGTCTCGGGCTACTACCGGTTATACTGGAAACGAGGGAAAAGTTCCATGTTTGCTATGCTAGGGACGCGTGACAGACGAACGGGCCGTGTATCCGGGTTCGTCTCGTTTTGCTGATCAACTTTCATGTTGAAATTATTTTGATCTGACCTACGGATTATTTAATATTAATTTTCAAAGTTTTATTAATTATTTAGGAATTAAAAACAGATTTAAAAGATTTAATAAAATCCCATTATGACATCATCGCGATGTCACGCTGACATCAGCAGTTGACTGGTCAACTGACCAGCGGGTCCCGAACGTCATAGGCACAAGTTTTATTTAAGATTAATTATTAATTTATCAGATTAATTTAGTGGGGGACCCACGTGTCATACTCTAATTATTCTAATTAATTAATTTAACTAATATATCTATTTATTTATTTATTTAAGAAAAACATTATTTTTATAATTTATATTAACTCTCGCGTGGGGCCTCCCTGTCATAGACAGCGGGTGCATTGGCCCCACCGGTAAGTGACCCTAGGCCATTTACTCATCTTTTATATTAGATACCTAGCTGTGCAAATACCGTATTCCTCTAAATATCCATATACGCAAATACATACATCACATCTCATACATACATACATACATACATACGCATCTAATACATCATTTGTTTTTTTTATTCTCTCTCAAAACTCTCATCTCCCTCTTTGTTAACAGAGAGACAAAGAACTCTCTCTGCTCCAACTCAACCTAGAAGAACACAAACTTCAATCCCTCCTACCAGAGTCTACCGTCGACGGATTGAGGTCCCGTTTGCCGGAACGGAACCGGGACGGCGAGGAGAACGTCATGGTGGGAGGAGCCCGAGGAGGGGCTCACCGACGGTGACGAGACGGCCCGACGAAGCCGGAGGTCGCACGAAGGTGAAGGTGACGACGGTGACGCGGTTCCGGTGAAGACGGGCGTGCCGGCGAGGAGGAGCCGGCCGGAGGTTCGCCGAGAGGGGCCCCGGTGAGGAGGGGCCCCCGGGATGGAGCTGCCGACGGGGAGGGGCGGCCACCGTAGAGGTGAGGGCCGCCGGAGATGGACCTCCCGGAAGGGGCAGGCCGACGAGATGGGGAGGGCCGAGGTGGCCGGGGCCCCTGCCGGCGGGGTGGAGGCCGAGGGGGGGCGGCTCGCCGGCGGGGGGGGGAGGTGCGCCGGCCAGGGAGGGGAGGGGCCGCCGGGGGAGGAGGAGGCCGTGAGGGGGCTGCCGGCGGGAGGAGGAGGCCGTGAGGGGGGGGCCGCCGGGGGAGCTCGCCGGCAGGAGGAGAGGAGCCGACGGGAGGGAGGCCGCCGGCGGTTGGAGGGGGATCCGGCGTGGGGGAGAGAGTCACGGGAGGTGGGAGGGAGTTACGTGAGAGAGAGAGGGATCGTGGGGAGGGAGTCACGGGATCTGGCGTGGGGGGTGTGTCGGTGGGGGGGTGGGGCTCTCGTGGGGGGTGAGGGGCTGGGACGAGGGAGTGGGGGGGTGACGGCGCCCAGGGGGGGCTGACGAGGGAGGGAGGGGTCTCGCGAGGGGTGGTCTAGGGTTCCCAGCGGGACATGGTGGGTGGCCTGGCCGGCTGGGCCACTAGGCCCAGTTGGGCCAGGTGGGGGGGGTCGGTTGTTTGCCTCTTTTTTTTATCATTTGTTTCTATGTTTTAATTATTTTAGTAACAAAATCATTTATAAAAAGTAGAGGACATGCCCAATATTAAAAAGGCAGTATTAGGCAGCAACATAAAAAGTTTAGGGGCCTTTTGAAAATAATTGAAACTTACACACATCAAAAAGGACATTTAATAATTGTTTTGTCATTGATATAAATGTCTTACAGGCACTAAACCAATTGATAAAATGTTGGTTCAATTTTTTTGAATAGCTTAGGGAATAATTGTAACCTAGGCATGATTTTTAATTTGAAGTTTGCAAAACTTTTAATTTCACATTCCAAATAATTTTGGATTGCATAGGGATTCGAACGAGAGTTTGATTCCTACAGTGATCACACATGGCTTAGCAAACTGGATTAACATAAATCTCAGAATACCGTAGCTTTATTACAGAGTTTACTGTAGCACAAATCCAGGGCGTCACACCGCGCCAACAAGTTGCGTGGGAGGCCCGTGGCCCATCTTCGGTGATCATTAAGCTTCTATTTCGCTGATTTTTTATATATTTTTTCTGGAATTTTTGGGCTTCGTAAAATTGGGTAAAAGCCCCTGCAAAATAAACATCAGCACATAGAAACTGGCACTAGGTGCACTGAGTTATTAGGTTAGTGCAAATATGTGTAAAATGATATAAAAGTATAGCAGAATATATAACATTGTCACCTAGAAAATCATGGAACAAGCAAAAATTATAGATACGTTTGGGACGTATCAACATCCCCAAGCTTATTTTGTGCTCGTCCTCGAGTAGATAAATGATAGCACAATAATTTTTGTGATGACATGCTAACACACATATAAGAACTTCAAAGTTAAGCAAGTGAGATATGCAATTCAAGTCAAGACAATAACAATCAAGAGTCTATATTTGGTATTGAGTTTAGTAAAGTAAGAACATAAAGGTGCAAAAGCTCTCACTGTCTGTGACTCGAATGTCTCCAAATGGTGTTTGCGTGCAAGAAGTGGGAGATTGGTTGAGATCATAAAATATGTTTTAATTGAGAACTTAGTCTACTAAAATTTCATACTTGGTCTCCTTTGGAATCTTATTTTGACTCATCCCGAGACCACTAGTCAAGCACAAGTCAAAATGATCCCCTCCCTTTCGATTTTGAGCACGCATGCAATGGATGAGCGTAAGCAAGATATGTTAGCACTTAGGATGGCAAATAGAATAATGATGGGGAATGAAGAAAAAAAAGGTGTGAAAGGCTCGCATCAATGAGGACAACCATAGGCGATAGAAAGCCAAATGATAGATATGATGTGAGGAGTAGGGATTGCCATGTAACGGTGTTGCGGCAACAGACAACAGCGCCAGAGATTGGCACATTGACGAAGGCTGGGCTTGCTTTGATTTTTCCCTTCAAGAGGAAAGGGTGGTGCAACACAGGAGCAGTAAGTATTTTCCTCAGTTTGAGAACCAAGGTATCAATCCAGTAGGAGAATCTCGTCAATTCCAGAGTACATGTGCATACACAAAAGAGCTTGCACCCAACGCTATAAAGGGGTTGTCAATCCCTTCAAGATTGATTGCAAAGTGAGATATGAAGGCGGAAAGTGCAACGACGTAAAAGAGTAAGGCTGAAAATATGGTGTGAAGTAGACCCGGGGGCCATAGTGTTCACTAGAGGCTTCTCTCAAAATAGCAAATATTACGGTGGGTGAACAAATTACTGTCGAGCAATTGATAGAACCGCGCAAAGTCATGACTATCTAAGGCAATGATCATACATATAGGCATCACGTCCGAGACAAGTAGACCGATACTTTCTGCATCTACTACTATTACTCCACACATTGACCGCTATCCAGCATGCATCTAGTGTATTGAGTTCATGACGAACAGAGTAACACTTTAAGCAAGATGACATGATGTAGAGGGATAAACTCAAACCAATGAAGAAAACCCCATATTTTTACCCTTGATGGCAACAACACGATACGTGCCTCGCTACCCCTTCTGTCACTGGGTGAGGTCACGGCACGGTATGAACCCAAAACCAAGCACTTCTCCCATTCCAAGAATCATAGATCAAGTTGGCCTAACAAAACCCACAACTCGAAGAGAATTACAAGGATATGAAATCTTGCATATAAGAGATCAGAAGAAACTCAAATA
This sequence comes from Hordeum vulgare subsp. vulgare, assembly GCF_904849725.1. Classification (NCBI taxonomy): domain Eukaryota; kingdom Viridiplantae; phylum Streptophyta; class Magnoliopsida; order Poales; family Poaceae; genus Hordeum; species Hordeum vulgare. The sequence goes on from NC_058521.1 coordinate 136,847,309, forward strand.
AGATTCATAGATAATATGATCATAAATCCACAATTCATCGGATCTCGACAAACACACCGCAAAATAAGATTACATCGGATAGATCTCCATGAAGATCATGGAGAACTTTGTATTGAAGATCCAAGAGAAAGAAGAAGCCATCTATCTACTAGATATGGACCCGTAGGTCTATGGTGAACTACTCACGCATCATCGGAGAGGTCATGGTGTTGATGAAGAAGCCCTCCGTATCCGAATCCCCCTCCAACAGGGCACGAGAACGTGCCCCGGATGGGATCTTGCGAAGACAGAAGCTTGCGGTGGTGGAAAAGTACTTTCGATGATCTCCTGATTTTTTCTGGAATTTTTGGGAAGGCGAAAGACCTAGGGCGGAGGTGGCCCAGGGAGCCCACAAGCCTGGGAGGCGCGGACCCCCTGGTCGCGTCTAGGGGGCTTGTGGGGTCCCTGGTGGCCCCCTGACGTGGTTCTCAAGTCCCCTGATCTTCTTCTGTTTCGGAAAAAATCTTTTTGGAAGTTTTGTTCCATTTGGACTCCGTTTAAAATCCTCCTCTGAAAAGGGTCAAAAACACAGAAAAACAGGAACAGGCACTTGGCACTGAGTTAATAAGTTATTCCCAAAAAAGATATAAAAGGCATACAAAACATCCAAAGTTTGACAAGATAATAGGATGGAACAATCAAAAATTAAAGATACGCTAGAGACGTATTAAGCATCCCCAAGCTTAACTCCTGCTCATCCTCGAGTAGGGAAGTGATAAAGACTGAATTTTTTATGTGGAATGCTACCTAGCATAGTTGTCCTTTGTAACTTCTTTCGTGTGACATGAATGTTCAGATCCGTAAGATTGAAAACAATAGTTTGCTATTGACATGAAAACATTAATACTTCAAGCAAACTAGCAAGGTAATCATGAACTTTCAAAATAACAAGGCCAAGGAAAGTTATCCCTACAAAATCATATAGTCTGGCTATGCTCCATCATCCTCACACAACTAATTTAAATCATGCACAACCCCGGTATTGGCCAAGTAATTTTTTCGCACTCTTACTTTCTCAATCTTTTATAACAATCACGCAATACATGAGCGTGAGCCATGGATATAGCACTATAGGTGGAATAGAGTGTGGTGGTGGTTGTAAGACAAAAAGGAGGAGATGGTCACATTGACTCGGCGTATCAAAGGGCTATGGAGATGCCCATTAATAGATATCAATGTTAATGAGTAGGGATTGCCAAACAAAGGATGCACTTGAGCTATAAGTATGTGAAAGCTCAAAAGGAGAAGTAGTGGGTGTGCATTCAACTTGCTTGCTCACGAAGACCTAGGGCAATTTGAGGAAGCCCATCCTTGGAATATACAAGCCAAGTTATATAATAAAGATTCCCACTAGCATATGGTGGTGACGAAACGAGAGTCTCTCAATCATGAAGAACATGGTGCTATTATGAAGCACAAGTGTGGAAAAAGATAGTAGCATTGTCCCTTCCCTCTTTTTCTCTCTCTTTTTTTGGGCTCTTGGGCCTCTTTTTTTATTTGGGCTCTTTGGCCTATTTTTTTAATTTCCTCACATGGGACAATGCTCTAATAATGATGATCATCACACTTTTATTTACTCATAGCGCAAAGCTTAGAACGATGATGACTCTATAGGACATCCCTCCGGCAGTGTACCGGGATGTGCAACGATCTAGCTTGGCGTATGACGTTGAAACATCTCGCTAGCTATCTTACGATCATGTAATGGCAATATGAGAGTGATGGCACAAGTCATGAGACGGAACGGTGGGAGTTGCATGGCAATATATCTTGGAATGGCTATGAAAATGCCATAGTAGGTAGGTATGTTGGCTGTTTTGAGGAAGGCATATGATGGGTTTGTGTACCGGCGAAAGTTGCGCGGCACTAGAGAGGCTAGCAAAGGTGGAAGGTGAAAGTGCATCTATACCATGGACTCACATTACTCATTAAGAACTCACATACTTGTTGCGAAAGTTTTTATTAGTAATCGAAACAAAGTGCTAAACGCATACTCCTAGGGGAAGGGTTGGTAGGTGCTAACCATCGCGCAATCCCGACATCAACACAAAGGATGACAATCAATAGATCAATTATGCTCTGACTTCCTAACATAGTGGTTCACCACACGTGCATGCTACGGGAATCACAAACTTCAACACAAGTATTTCTAGATTCACAACACCCTACTAACATAACTCTTAATATTACCAAATCCATGTCTCAAAACTAATTGAGAGGAATCAAGACTTCTCTTTCTACTCAATGCACATGAAGATGGAGGTTTTTGTATCCTCTTTGGGTACCTATCACCTTTGGGACTACTTTCATAGCACAAGCCAACTACCAAGTCACGCACCGTCATGCTCTAAAAGATCTAAGTGAAGCACATAGAGCAAAATTATCTAGCTCAAAAGATATAAGTGAAGCACGATGAGCATTCTAGCAAAATCACGATGAGTGCATGTCTCTCTCAAAAGGTGTGCAGAAAGGATGATTGTGACACAATAAAAATAAAATACTCCTACGATACAAGACGCTCCAAGCAAAACATATATCATGTGGTGAATAAAAATATAGCTCCAAGTAATGTTATCGATGGATTGAAGACGAAAGAGGGGATGCCTTCCCGGGGCATCCCCAAGCTTAGGCTTTTTAGTGTCCTTGAATTTGGCTTGGGATGACTTGGGCATCCCCAAGATTGAGCTCTTTCCACTCCTTTTCTCTTTGTCCATGAGAACATCACCCAAAACTTGAAAACTTCACAACACAAAACTTAAACAGAAACTCGTGATATCATTAGCACAAGAAAACAAACTACCACCTCTTTAGGTACTGTAGCAATCTTGATTTCTATTTATATTGGTGTTAGATTACTGTATTCTCACTTTTCCATGGCTAGTAACCCCCGATACTATCCATAGTTTCATAAAAACAAGCAACCAACTCAACAAAAACAGAATCTGTCAAAAATAGACAAGTCTATAGCAATCTGTATACTTAGTATACTTCTGGTACCTCAAAAATTCTGAAAACTTACGACTTCCTGGGCAAAAGGCATATCAACCAGAAGCAAAAAAGAATCAACTCAAAAGAGCTTTCTGAATAAAAATGAAAAATACTCTCGTGAGCGAAAATTTCTGTCTTTTTCCAGTAGGATCAAACAAGCATCACTAAGACTAGTCATAAGGGTTTTCCTTGGCTCAAACACAAAAGACACAATCATAACAGAATTATGATGGTGTGGACGCAACATAACAGAAAGAAAAAGATAAATTCATTGGGTTTCCTCCCAACAAGCGCTATTGTTTAACGCCCTTAGCTAGGAATAAAGTGATAGAATCACGTATCGTCATCTTTGGTGCTCAAAGCATAAGTAGCCCTCATCATGGATTCATAAGGCAATCTTATTTTCTTTCTAGAAAAGTACTCCATGCCCTTCTTTAAAGGAAACTGAAATCTAATATTCCCTTCCTTCATATCGATGATAGCACCGATAGTCCTTAGGAAAGGTCTACCAAGAATGATAGGGCATGTAGGATTTCAATCAATGTCAAGCACAATGAAATCCACGGGTACATAGTTCCTATTTGCAATAATAAGAACATCATTTATCCTTCCCATGGGTTTCTTGACAGTAGAATACACAAGATGCAAATTAAGAGAACACTCTTCAATCTCATTAAAACCCAGAACATCACATAAAGACTTTGGAATTGCGGAAACACTAGCACCCAAATCACACAAAGAATTGCATTCATAGTTTTTTATTTTGATTTTGATAGTAGGTTCCCACTCATCATGAAGCTTTCTAGGGATAGAGACTTCCAATTCAAGTTTCTCTTCAAGATATTTTATCATAGCTTCAACGATATGATCGGTAAAGGCCTTGTTTTGGCTATAAGCGCGTGGAGAGTTTAGCACTATCATAATTGAATTCAATCAAGGAGCAACTATCATAATTGAATTCCTTGAAATCAAAAGTAGTAATTTCATTACTACTCAAAGTTTTAATATCTTCTACTCCACTTTCAATGCTTTTAGCATCAAGATAGATGGACTCCGAATCATTGGGGCGTTTTTCAACCAAAGTGGATTCATATCCAGCCCCATCATCATTAGGTTTGACACAAGAAAACAAAGATTCAATGGGAGTCACACTAAGCACTTGAAGATCTTCGTGATTCTTATCAGGAGAACATGCCTTTTTAAGCCATTCATGTCTAGCACGAATTTGGGCGGTTCTTTCTTTGCTCTCACTCATGGAAACACGCATAGCTTTCAAAGTTTCATCCATATTGATCTTGGGAGGAGCGCATCTAACTTTCAAAGCATCAATATCACCAGACATTCTATCAGCGCTCTTAGCCAAATCGTCAATTTTGAGTAGTTTTTCCTCTGTGGACGCATTGAAAATCTTTTGCGAGTTGATAAACTCTTTGATATTACTCTCTAGATCAGACGGTAAGCTATTGTAATTTCCATGAGTATTGTTGTAGGAGTTGCCAAAGTTATTAGAGGGGTTACTAGGAAAAGGCCTAGGAACATAATTTCCTCTAAAAGCATTGTTGTTGCCAAAATTATTCCTACCAACAAAATTAACGTCCAAGCTAGCGTTGCTACTATCAATCATGGAAGACAAGAGCATATCATTAGGATCTAAATGAGCACTTCTACTAGCAACCAAATTCATTAACTCATCCATCTTAGCACTCAACGAGTTAATTTCTTATATAGCATGTACCTTCTTACTATTAGGTGACCTTCAAGTGTGCCACTGAGAGTAGTTCGTCATGATATTGTCTAGGAGTTTTGTGGCTTCTCCTAACATGATTTCCATGAACGTTCCACCTAAGGCAGAGTCCAAGATATTTCTAGAAGCGAAATTCAAGCCAGCGTAGAAGATTTGTATAATCATCCAAAGACTCAAGCCATGAGCGGGACAATTTCTAATCATCAATTTCATTCTCTCCCAAGATTGTGCAACATGTTCATGATCAAGTTGCTTAAAATACATGATATCGTTACGGAGAGAAATAATCTTAGCCGGCAGAAAATACTTGGATATATAAGCATCTTTGCACTTATCCCAAGAATCAATACTATTTTTGGGCAAAGACGAAAACCAAGTTTTTTCTCGATCTCGCAACGAGAAAGGAAAAAGCTTCAACTTAATCACATCATTACCCATATCTTTCTTCTTTTGCATATTGCAAAGATCTATGAAGGTATTAAGATGGGATGCGGCATCTTCACTAGGAAGGCCGGAAAATTGCTCTTTCATAACAAGATTCAGCAAAGCGGCATTGATTTCATATGACTCCGCACTAGTGGCGGGAGCAATCGGAGTACTAAAAAAATCATTATTATTAGTATTCGAGAAGTCACAAAGTTTGGTGTTTTCAGTCATGGTGACTTCAGCAAGCAAGCAAGCACACAATCAAACAAAGAGCAAGCGAGAGAAAAAAGGCGAATGAAAAGGCAAGCGAAAAAAAGGCAAACGAAAAAGGCAGATATTTTTTTGTAAACTTTTGTTTTTCAGAAGTGGGGGAGAGGAAAACAAGAGGCAAAAAAGTAAATGCGAGAGATGAGTTTGCGACACTTACTTGGATGAGTTATTGACTTGATCCTCCCCGACAACGGCGCCAGAAATTCTTCTGCTACGGCAACAGACAACAGCGCGAGAGATTTGCACGTTGACGGAGGTTGGGCTTGCGTTGGTTTTTCCCTTGAAGAGGAAAGGGTGGTGCAACACAGGAGCAGTAAGTATTTCCCTCAGTTTGAGAACCAAGGTATCAATCCAGTAGGAGAATCTCGTCAGGTCCAGATTACCTGCGCAAACACAAAAGAGCTTGCACCCAACGCTATAAAGGGGTTGTCAATCCCTTCAAGATTGATTGCAAAGTGAGATCTGAAGGCGGAAAGTGCAACGAAGTAGACCCGGGGGACATAGTGTTCACTAGAGGCTTCTCTCAAAATAGCAAATATTACGGTGGGTGAACAAATTACTGTCGAGAAATTGATAGAACCGCGCAAAGTCATGAAGATATCTAAGGCAATGATCATACATATAGGCATCACGTCCGAGACAAGTAGACTGATACTTTCTGCATCTACTACTATTACTCCACACATCGACCGCTATCCAGCATGCATCTAGTGTATTGAGTTCATGACGAATAGAGTAACGCCTTAAGCAGGATGACATGATGTAGAGGGATAAACTCAAATCAATGATGAAAACCCCATCTTTTTACCCTTGATGGCAACAACATGATGCATGCCTTGCTACCCCTTTTGTCACTCGGTGAGGTCACCGCACGGTATGAACCCAAAACCAAGCACTTCTCCCATTGCAAGAATCATAGATCAAGTTGGCCAAACAAAAACCACAACTCGAAGAGAATTACAAGGATATGAAATCATGCATATAAGAGATCAGAAGAAATTCAAATAAGATTCATAGATAATCTGATCATAAATCCACAATTCATCGGATCTTGACAAACACACCGCAAAAGAAGATTACATCGCATAGATCTCTAGGAAGATCATGGAGAACTTTGTATTGAAGATCCAAGAGAGAGAAGAAGCCATCTAGCTAGTAGCTATGGACCCATAGGTCTATGGTGAACTACTCACGCATCATCGGAGAGGTCATGGTGTTGATGAAGAAGCCCTTCGTATCCGAATCCCCTCTCCGACAGGGCACCAGAACGTGCCCCAGATGGTATCTTGCGGAGACAGAAGCTTGCGGCGGCGGAAAAGTACTTTCGGTGATCTCCTGATTTTTTCTGGAATTTTTGGGAATATATAGGCGAAAGACCTAGGTCAGAGGTGGCCCAGGGAGCCCACAAGCCTGGGAGGTGCGGGCCCCCAGGTCGCCGCTAGGGGGCTTGTGGGGTCCCAGGTGGACCCCTGACTTGGTTCTCAAGTCCCCCGATCTTCTTTTGTTTCGGAAAAAATCTTTTTGGAAGTTTCGTTCCGTTTGGACTCCGTTTAAAATCATCCTTTGAAAAGGGTCAAAAACAAGGAAAAGCAGGAACTGGCACTTGGCACTGAGTTAATAAGTTAGTTCCAAAAAAGATATAAAAGGCATACAAAACATCCAAAGTTTGACAAGATAATAGCATGAAACCATAAAAAATTATTGATACGTTGGAGACGTATCAAACAGATGCACATAGGAGCTAAAGGAAGCTCTCTAGTGGAACTAGTGGGGGTGCATCCAACGTGTTTGCTCATGAAGACCTAAAGCTCATTTGAGGAGGCTCGTCATTGGAATATGCAAATCAAGTTCTATAGTATAAGGGTCCCCACATAGTTATGCATGAATGATAATCCCTATGTAGTACTAATATACAAATGGAGTACGAGTGTGGATCTTCAAAAGGAATAGTAGTGTTGCCCCCTTTTCTCTTTTTATTCTCTTTTTATTTCTTTTTTTTGTGGCCTCTTTGGATCTTTCTTTTTATCTCTCATTTATCCTCTTTGTGATCTTTTGTTTGTCCTGTTTGGGATCTTTTCCTCACTTAAGGGCAACACTCTATGTTTTACAAGAATAAAAACAAGATCATCACACTTTATAAGAAGTACATAACATAAAGACAAGTGAAAACTATCATGATGTATGCAAATGTATGCCTTTGCCAGTGTAGCAGGATATGCAATGATACTAGTGCGTCATGTAGCACTAATTGGGGTAAGGCCGAACTATCATGCGGCTCTACGATCAAGCAAAAGCATGTATGACATGAAGATCAAGTCATGAGATGGTGGATGTTGCATGGCAATGTATCTTGGAAAGGCTATGAAAATGTCGTAATAGGTTGGTATGGTGGTTGTTTTAAGGAAAGATATAATGAGGCTTATGTTTGACAGAGCGTATCATGTCATGGGTTTGGATGCACCGGTGAAGTTTTCACCAACTCTCAATGTGAGAAAGGGCAATGCACGGTACCGAAGAGGCTAGGAAAATATGGATGGTGGAAGTGCCAACAATCGAATACTCACATTAGTCCAAAGAACTCATACACTTATTATCGGTAAATCTCTATCTAATTAGGAAATTCACAAAGAGACAAGTACCTCGAGAAGGAGTGTTTGGGGGTTTGGTTATCCTTGCGCATCCTTGACTCATGGTAACGTGAGGGTACTCTATATATTCCAACCCTTCCAGAGATTAGCGATCAATTTAGTAGCTAGAGTTCTCAACTAATTATTAATTTTCAAAAAAACACACAGATTTCCCAAAATACAACACCTATCACTAATAGGCTCAAGCTCTTGGCACCAATAGTCAAAACATTACTCAAAACAATACCCCCAAACTATTGGAAGTTACTACTATACTTAAATAGCAACCTCAATTACCTACTCATGCAAGACACACAACTCAGTGCAACGAGCCAACTCTCTAAACTAGATAAGCATGATAACTCAAGATAGTTCCAAAATCAACCTAAATAATAGCTCTTAAAAAGATAAGCATCAAAACTAAGAGCTAAGCATGACAGTACCTACGAAAAGATGATGAACACACAAAAAGGATAAGCATGAAAACCTATGTCGTGTTCTAGAGTGGAATGGAGCGTGTTTCTCTCCCAAACAAGGTAGGCTAAGTTCTGACTTGTTATGAACAGAAAGCAAAACTAGAACAAACTATAAAGTAAAGAGCGAGACTCTCCAAGCATAGCACATATCATATGAAGTGATAAAAATATAGCATGGAGATGGACGAACTGATGATTGTTGATAGAGAAGGGGATGCACGGGGGCATCCCCCAGCTTAGACGCTTGAGTCTCCTTGAATGTTTCTTGGGGTGCATGGGGGCATCCCCAAGCTTGAGCGCTTGACACTCGTGTATCTTCTTTCATCATCTCCCATCACATATTTCAAAACTCCCTTCATACAAAACTCATCATAAGCTGATTAGAGTGGTTAGTTCCCTTAATAAAATAATTCATTAACTGCTAGAAATAAAGTTTTTCAAAAAAATATACTGCTTCTTATGAATACTAAAAGGTTATTGCAAATAAAAAGTAAGCTTAGGATTTGCAAAACAATGAAAACGCAAAACATGGGAGAATCTGTGAAAAACAGAACAACTGTTAGTAAATAATTTATTCGGGGCACTTCTGCAACTCAAATAAACAAAAACAGAACAGATGCCAGAAAGGTAATTATATAGAGCATGATGTAGAAACAATTCACATAAAAAAGATGATCTGTTGATTTTTGGCGAATTTTTTCGTCAAGCACACAGAATCTGTTTCTAGACAGCATGTCACAATTTTTGAACTTTCTCGCAATCGGAGGCTATAACTTGGCACAAAGCTTAAAAATAAAGATACAATGATGTTGCTACAGTAGTAACAAGCATCAAGACCACTAAAACAGAAAGTAAAAACATATTGGGTTGCCTCCCAACAAGCGCTTTCTTTTGTGCCTTTGAGCTAGGCATAATGCAAGAAGATCAAGTGTTATCAACTCGAAAACAATAACTTTCCCGAGTAACGGACTCATAAGGTAACTTAATCTTCTTTCTAGGGAAGTGTTCTATTCCCTTTTTAAGAGGAAATTGGAATTTAATAATTTCCTCTTTCATGTCAATGATAGCACCAATGGTGCGGAGAAAAGGACGTCCCAAAAGTAATTGGACGTGAAGGATCACATTCAATGTCCATAATAAGAAAAAAAACGGGCACATAATTATCATTGACAATAATAAGCACATCATCAATTCTCCCTAAAGGTTTCTTTATGGAAGAATCAACAAGACGAACACCAAAAGAACATGGATCGTAAGGTTTCCAATCAAGCATATCCTACATTCTTTTGGGCATAACGGAAGCACTAGCTCTAACATCACACAATGCAAAGCAAGAGATATTATTCAATTTAATTTTGACCATAGGATCCCAACCATCTTCTAGTTTTCTAGGAATAGAAGTTTCTAGCTTGAGCTTCTCCTCCCTAGATTTGATAATAGCATTGGTAATATGCTCGATGAAGGCAATATTAAGTGTACTAGTGTGGGGGTCTTTAGCCATTCTTTGCAAAAAGGTGATAACTTCGGAGAGACTACAATTGTCAAAATCAATATTATTGCTATTAAGAAAAATTGTAGTGTCATCCTATACGTTTGATTTGCTCTTTATTATAAGAGTTTGGAGGTCTTCCCAAGTTTGGGGACGTTTAGGAGCAACTTCGAACCAAATATCATGTGGCTTCCCGATGTAACCATGCCAAGGGCATAATTCTCGATAATGATTAGTATAGTCACAAGGTTTACTTGTAAAAAGACCCTTAGTGAAATCACACAACTTGGTGTTCTCAATGGAACCCATAGCAGCAGCAGCAAGCAAGTACAAAGCAACTATTATATTTTTGGTTTTTGGTATAAGACTCTAAAGCAAAGACTAAAAAGCAAACTAACAAGACTAAAAAGCAATGGTAAAGGATAGCGTGCAACTCCCCTATCTTGAAGACTGGAGTCCCCGGCAACAGCGCCAGAAAACTTTGCTTGATGACGAGATGATGTATATACTTCTCGCACCTTGTTGGTTACGCCAAGTGGAAGGTTGAGATGTACTTAGCAGCAAGTTTTCCCTCACACGGGAACTGTAAGGTTTATCGAACCAGGAGGGCTCCTAGGATCAACAAGTAGGTGTCTTCCACCCTGGTGCTAGCAGAAGACGTGGACCTGCACACACACAAATAACTTTTCTCCCAACGAGTATAGAGAGGTTGTCAATCTCTTCGGCCTTATAGTTTGCAAAGGATCAAAACACAAGCGGGGAGGTAATAGTGATTGCAACGGAAAAGTAAATGAAAATGGTAAATGATGGAGGTGTAAACAATGGTGGTGATATGGACCGCAGTCACATGATGTTCTCTAGTGATGTCACTCTCCCAAAAGACGATAAACAACTATGCTTGGGTAAACAAATCACAATTGGGCAATTGACAGAATTATGAACGCACCGCAATGCTAATTATGCTACCTGATAGTTAGGGGCTCAATAGTAATGGGCAGTATGCCAAGAAGTAGACCGTTTATTCATCAACATCTACTTACTAATCATCAACCTTGAGATATCTATCCCGAAAATCTCGCCGGTATTAAGTTGCGAGCCCCACCTAAAGTGTAAACTCAAAGCAACGGACAACTACATTAACGAACTATGCGTAAGGTAAACAATCCTTGCAACCATGGTCACAAGCACCGTTGTTTTCTCCCCGGTGGCAACAACACATCCCCTAGTCTCATGTTTCTGTCACTCAAGCTAGACATCGAGGGGCATGAACCCACAATCATGTATAACGCTCCCTCTTGGAGTTACAATTCACTACTCAGCCAAAGCGATAAATAGCAATGGAGAACATGCATGAATCACTAAGGAACATAATATAAAAGGATAATCAAATATATAACTCATAACAATCTGAACATAATCTCATAATCCATCAGATCCCAACAAATCGAGCATAGCAATAGCAAGAGAATTACATAGATGACTTGGTCATGTAGGCCAGCCCACAAGGACGAACCATTGAAGCACGAGATTGGAGAGAAGACATCACATAGCTACTGGTCATGGTCTCATGGTCCAAGGAGGACTACTCACGGCACGTCCTGGAATCGTCCATGGTGGTGGAGAAGCTCCCGGAGGTCAATCTTCCCTCCGGTAGGGTGCCGGGAAGAAGAATCTTGACGCTCCCGATCTTGGAAGCGCTGTAGCGGCAGAACGATGGAGAAATTTGCGATTCTGGAAGTTGTCGAAGGGTTTGCTCTCAGGACTCTGAATATAGGACAAATGTGACAGCCCGAGACCGACGCCCAGAAGATTCTCCCTTCTTTTCCGTTTCCGTCGTGTGGCTATTTTATTTTGTTGGTTGCATCATCATTTAGTTTGCATCATTGCATCATGCATGGCATCATGTCAACTGTTATTTGTCGGTGTTGCTTGTTGCTCCGTGTTTATGCTTGTGAGTGCTTGTGAGTGTGGCGTTGTTCATTGGCGTGACGAGAGTGGGTGCAACAGAGCCGCTTCAAACCCTGTTGCACCAAGGACGTAAACCTTCTCCCCTTCTCTCCCCTCTCTTTTTATTTTTGTGGGTTTGCTAAGTTTGCGTTTTAACCCCTTTAAAAAATGTCTTCTTTTAAAAAACCCTTTATTAAATGCAGGGGCAACCCTTGGGTTTTCTTTATTTTTTCTCCTATGGTTTTATTTTAAAACCGTCTCATTTTCTTTTCTCTTTTAAAGGGCTTTAATTTTATTATTTAAATAAAGGAGGTTTTATTTTATTCTTCAAAAGGTTTTAATTTTTAATTCTTCAAAAGATTTTATTTTATTCGTTTGAGAAAAATGCCCGACTATTTCTTATAGTTGGGAATATATTTTTTCCAAAAGAGGTCAAAGGCATTTATTTTATTTTATTTTTGTTAAAAGCCTTTCTTTATTTAAAAATTTCTGTTTTAAAAGTTGTAAAAAAAACTCCAAGGGGGGAGAGGCCCAGCCGGCCCAAGGCCAAACCAGGCCTCCAACCCTAGCGCCAGGGAGAGCCAGGCTCGATCCCTTCTCCTCCATCGTTCTCCTCCCGTCCAGCGCCGTCACCCCTCGAGCCCCTCGTCCCTCCCCGTGCGCCTCCTTCCTCCCCATGCCGCACACGCCCTGGCCTCCTCTTCCTCGCACGCCTCCTCTCCCCCGCGCGCCCATGTCCTGCCCGAGGTGCCCAGGCCGAGCAGCCCCACGCCAGTAGCTCCCCCACCCTCGCGCACTGCCATGGCCTCGAGCTGCCCGCCACCTTCGCCCCGTGCCTCGTCTCGTGCCCGACGGCCGTTCTCCGCGCCTCCGCCAAGCCCTCCAGGGCCCCGAACTCCTCCTCCTCGCAGCTCGCCCCGCCGTAGCTCGTCGCCCTCAGCCTCCTGCCGGCTGCGCCGCCTTGGCCTCGCCCTGCCGGAGCCGTGCGCGCCGCCTCCAGCAGCCCTCCAGGCCTCGCCTCCTCTTGCCGCACGCTGGGGTTGCCGCGCTGCAGATGCCCGACCTCGCCCTTGCCGAGCTTGCCGCCGCCGGCCTCACTGCGTTGTGGGCACTCGCCATAGCGCTGCTGCCGCTTGTTCCCCTCGCCGTCGCCTGTCGCTGTTCTGCTGGTGGTGTTGCCGCTGTTTTGCTGCTGCCTTGCCGAGCCGCTGTTGTGCTCTTGCTGCCGTGGTTGTTGCCTGCAGGTAGCTGTTGCTGTGCCGTGTTGTTGCTGTCCATAGTTGCCGCGTTTTGCTGCTGCTGGCAGTTGTTTGGATATGCTCTTGTTGCTGCGGCCAGATGCTGTTGCGATGTGCCGCTGTCGTTGCTTGCTTGCGCTAGCCGGCGTCGTGCCATGCTTGTTGTTTGCCTGTCATGGCCGAAGCTGCAGCTGTTGCCGCTTGTGCTGCTGTCGGCCGCTGCCAGCGTGCGGCTTGCTGAGATTGCCTGCCTGCGTGCTGTGTTGGATGTTGCATGGTGCTGTGGTTTCTAGCTGCTAGGTTGCTGCTTGCTAGTGGCTTGCGGGTTGACTGCTTTCGGAAAGCCGTGTTGCTGCCTCTTGCCGTCGCCGCATGCACCAACCCCCCCCCTCCTTCATGGAACCGACAAGTTTGCCGCGAGTACCACGACGTCATCGACGGACCCGCGATCGACTACCGAGGTGAAGACCGTCTGCCAGGCCGAGCGAACGACTATCGTCGACGAGACCGCGTACGACTACTTCCACGACTTCCACGACATCCACAACGACCGTTGTTCCCCTTCACCGAACCGAACCGCTCCGTTTTGCACGCTTCAAAGGTATACCGATGAGACGTGTCGTGTAACGAACGAATGTGCTGTATGAGTTGAATGTATGTATGCACCATATGTTGCCCGTGGCACGTTGCGTTCTTCTTTTGTTGTGCCTCGACACATGGGAACCCGGTATCGGGATCCCCATCTCTATTTACCGTTCCCGCACGATTCCTATATGTTGGCACGATATCTCGACGAGTTATCGGGATAGGAACGTTGCCGTGGCATCGTTTCCGTCGTGCCGCCATGGTTCGTTCTCGCTCGTCGTGGCGACACCTGTTTCTTTCCCTTCTTGCCCGTGTTATGAACTTGCATGCATGACGCATTCATGGCATGATATATGTGTTGCATGTTTCTTGTGCCGTAGCTCCGATCTATGCTCCGCGTGTTAACCGACTAAGATGTCAGGTAGAATCACTCGCTTCACCCTTGCCATGTTAACAACATTTAATATTGCATGTTAAATTAACGGGAGTGAACTAAGAACTAATCGTGGAGTTTCGTCGATATGCAACTCGTTGCATATTGAGCTTCACTTAATGTGTAGTGTTTGCGTGAGGTGAATTGCCATGCCATCCCGTGCATCGATGAACTGATCATGCATCAAATTAGGGTATGCATCATGTTGTGCATCGTGTGGTGAATATCTGTGTTGATGTTTGTTTCCGATTTGCTCCGTCTCGGTAGACTTCCGCAAGCGTGTCGGATTGTGAGGACCCGTTCAACTACGTTCGTTCGCCGACTTCACGAAGTCGTTCTTCTTCCAAGCGGGATCCTAGGCAAGATGATCATTTCCCCAGATACCATTACTATCATTGCCATGCTAGTTTACCGTTTCTATCGATTATGTCTCGTGGCCTACCACATGCTAAATATTAGCCTCTCAACAATGCCATGACACCTTCAACCTGTTCAACCTAGCAAACCACTGATTGTCTATGTTACCACTTGCTTAACCATGTGTTAGCGTTGCTAGTTGCAGGTGCAGTTGCTTCCATGTGATAACATGGGTCCCTTGTCATATCACCATATTAATGCTATTCAATTTAATGGACCTATATACTTGGTAAAGGTGGAAGGCTCGGCCTTTCTAGCTTGGTGTTTTGTTTCACCTTTGCCCCCTTAGTATCGGCTACCGGTGTTATGTTCCATAAACGAGCGCTCCTAACACGATCGGGGTTGTTACGGGGACCCCCTTGATAATTCGTTTTAGTTTAAAGCTGGTCTGGCAAGGCCCAACTTTGGTACTACATTTGCCTAATAACTAATGAACTGCATAGGGAGTAATTAACCCGAGGATAATTTAATCAACCCCCGGGCCAGTGCTCCTCATGAGTGTTGGCCCCACCTGAGCGATGTCCGGCGCCCCTCTGGTCACCCGGAGGTTTAGCGATCCCGACGTCTAGCTCATCCGCCGTGTCCTGAGAACAAGGTACGCGAATCCTATCGGGATCGTTGACACGTCGGCCGGCCTTGCTGGATTAGTTTTACCTTTGACAAGATATCTTGTGCATCGGGATTCCGGTGATGCTTTGGGTAATCTCAGAGTTGAGGTTTTCCACTAGGGAATCCGACGAGATCGCGAGCTTCGTGATTGAGGATTTCTATGCGGCTTGTGGTAATCTATGATGGACTAGTTGGAGCACCCCTGTAGGGTTAAATCTTTTCGGAAAGCCGTGCCCGCGGTTATGTGGCAACATGGAAGCTTTTTTTAACACTGGTTCTAGATAACTTGAAGTTAGCTTAATTAAAATATGCCAACTGTGTGCGTAACCGTGACTGTCTCTTTCATGAGTTCCTTCTCCGATCGAGGACATGGTGGGGTTATGTCTGATGTAGGTAGGTGTTCAGGATCATTCATTTGATCATCAGTAGTTCACGTCCGTTATGCGTAGATCTTCCCCCTCTTATTTCTTGTACTCGTAAGTTAGCCACCAAATATATGCTTAGCCGCTGTTGCAACCTCACCACATAACCATGCCTCACCCATTAAGCTTTGCTAGTCTTGATACCTTTGGAAATGAGATTGCTGAGTCCCTTGTGTCTCACAGATTACTACAACACAAGTTGCAGGTACAGGTAAAGGTTAATCGACGCGAGCGCGTTGTTTGTTCATTTGGAGTTGCTTCCCCTTCTTCTTCTTCATCGATCTAGGATGGGTTCCAGGCCGGCAGCCTGGGATAGAAAGGATGGACGTCGTTCTTCTTTTCTCATTTGTTTTCGCCCATAGTCGGACCCTGCTCTTACCCTTGATGATTATGTAATGTATTGATGTGACTCTGATGTAGGTTGTGGCGAGTGTAAGCCAATTCTATATATATATATATATATATCTTCTTTTCAGTACATGTACTTGTAACGATATCCATTCTTGCGACACGACGAGATGCGCTTCTATCCCTGACGAGGCCCTCGTGCCAAATTGAGGATAGGGTCGCATCTTGGGCGTGACAAGTTGGTATCAGAGCAGTACCGACCTAGGAGCCCCCCTGATTGATCGAACTTGGCTGAGTCGAGTCTAGTGAAAAACTGATTTGAGTCTAGTTATATATCGGAGAGTAGGATTCTTTTTTCTCCTCTTCTATGCTCTGGTGAGGAATCTTGACGTAATAATTTAATTCTACTCCTACTCTACCTCAAAAAAAAATTAGGATCACGCGGATATTTCTGGAATCTATATGATGCCGATGTGACGGAGTTCTGTCTTGGTGCCTCCTATCTGCTTTAAGTTTCAGGGGAGTTGAGCTCTATGGGATTCTTGAGCACATCATTATCATTCAGGTTTCTTAGTATCTCAGAACGAAGGATGTTCGTAATTGCTTCATTACTAGTAGTGGCGAGATAACCCCGATGTCCCCAGTACTGGTGCAGATTGTTCGGGAGTACTGCCATACTTTGTATCATTGTGATCACGAGGGTTTGTTGTAGATGAAGGTCCGAGATTCTGGTTGTGTGTTGACGGATGTGATACAGGTGACGGGTAAGTATAGGAGTTGTGTGATATTACTCCTTGTATCCGTGTACCAGATTGCATGACCAGATATTTCAGGTATTCTTAGGTGGGAATTCAAGTTGTTGCTTATAGGACTATCTTCCAACAAATGCATGATGTTAGGTTGGGGTTCGACATCTAGTGGATTCGTTTGTTCACGGTCGACTTACAGAAGTACACGTTGTGTCTTAAAGAGTCCTTGTAGCTTGCTACGACTCGGGGAAGCTTCGTATGTCGGGTGCACTACCTTGCACTTGATGGCTATTGTAAAATCGAGCCCGTGCGATCTTGTCCACGAAAATATCGGGCGAAATCTTTCTCATGAGTTTGTTCTGGCTAATTGTAAGCCGCATCCTTTGTTGTCTTGAATATGGTAATTCGAGTTGCTTCGATGTCAAGTGGTGATTTCAAATCTTTTCTAAGTAGTGTTCTCATATTCATCTGAGAGTGCTAATCCTTTTTCTTAATCAATTGTCTTGTCAATTCTTGTCAACCGGAGTCGTCATGTTAATTCTTTTCAACCGGTGTGCTTCTCTTCAAGTGTAGTCTATCCTCTCTAATTTGGAAAGATCGTTTTCTCTTTTATGCCGGAATTCATCTCATCTGTTCTAAGTCGTCTTTGTTTTTACCCGCCCTCCCACCCTTTTTCTCAGTGATTCAATTTTCATCCAGGAGTTCTTTTTCTTGTCTTTGTGCTTCCGCTGTCTATTCTTTCTCTCTTACCCAGTGATTCATTGAGAAGTTATCAGGAGCTTCGTGTTCATCTTTATTCATTCTTGTCATCCTTACCGGTGAATTCAATTTAATTATCTGTGTCATCATATCATTTTCGTCTTTGTAATTCTTTCCGACGTTGGAAATTCTTTCAGCCTATCTTGTTTATCAATTCCTCTCTCTTTCTATCCGGACTCTTAAAGATATTTCAGAAGTTCTGGTTTTCAATCCTTCTGTTATATCGAGGTGCTAACCTCATCTAGTTTTCTTTGTACGGTGCAATATCCCTCTTTCTAGCAATCTTTTCAACGGTGGTTTCTTTGAGTGGGCCATAACCCACAGGTTTTTCCGAGGATCTTATATGTCTCTTCTAATTTTCCAGAGGTCTTTAATTCTATCAAAACCTTCTGCACCCCATGCTGGATTTACAGCTTGCACTTTTCCTGTTAGTCCATAAGGATCAGATACCCATATCCCAGGACCATACAAACCCGTTACATGAAATGCCCCAAAGCCAAAGCAAGCCACCCCTGCAAGAAATAAATGAATTCCAAAGATCTTGGGCAAATCCAAAGAGGGTTTTTTTCAACTATGACGTAAGTATGATTTTCATCAGTCATGTTCCTTCTTCAAGATCAATTTCAATTAATTATCATATTTGGCTCAACCTTGCATTTTTCTTATTCCGGAGTGTCTCAGTATTCCTGGTGATGTTCTTCTCGTCATTCTCTCCATTGAAGATTCGAAGGAGTGTTTCTCTCAATCTTGGTTCATTCTCTTGGAGATTAATCATTTCAGCTTGGTGCCATCATCTTAATTGTTCCAGTAAGGAGTAATCTATTTCTTGCTATCCGGTGCATTTCTAGTTGTTTTTATTTCTCGTTCCTCCGAAGGCCATCATTTCAGAAGACTTCTTCATTCTCAGCTTTCAGCTTTCATCCTCAATTCTTCTCCATTGTTGTCTCTTCGTCGTCTCTCGTTTATCTAGTGCCTTGTTCAAGTTTTCTCTCAGGTGGCTTATGATCTCTTCATTATCATGTATCTCCATTAATTCATGGTGTTTCCATTCAATTGTGAATTCTTACCGGTGCTTCCTTAATTTTGCCTCAAGTGGTGCTTATCTCTCTGCCTCTTCAAGATTCATTTCTAGTAGAATAAGTCATATGCTAAATCCGTTGCTTGTTATCAATTTAATTTGATGAAGGACAAGCATAACATAATTCTTATTCTTGTTCTTCCTTCTTCCAAGAGATTTCAATTCTTCTTCCGGAGTGGCTCATGGTATCAATTCCTTTTTTCTCAAGTGTTCTTATCTTTTCTTTTCCGGAGTTCCAAGTTTTCTCAAGTATCTCTTTGTGAGGCTTCATCTAAATCCTGGCAAGGTCATAATCTTATTCTTTTCTACCTTCTTATCGTTGCATCATTCATTTGTATACGGAGGTCCTTCTTGGTGGTTCATCAAGGTTTGAATCCATTCTCAAATGTTCTTCAAGATTGTTGTTGGAGAACCTCAAGTATCATTTCTCTTGCATTTATATGTGCAATTGTTCTTCCGTTATCCTTTGAGGTGGTATTATAGCATTCTTGTTAGAGTAGGAGTCTCGAAGAGATTTTATTTCAAGAATGAGATAATTAAACCCACCAATTCTATGATCATGAGATAGTTTCAACCCATGATTTCTTCATTGAGTTATCTTGGTTTGGATTTCACCTAAAGATTTTCCTATGGAATGTAGCTATCATGGTGCTTGTCTTTAATCCAAGTTCTCAATTTATCCTCTTAGTGTAAGAAATGGTTCATATCTTGTTTCTCCCAATCTATCCTTGTTTCTTTTAGTGGTTGGTTGTCACCTCATATTTGTTGAGATGATTTATATAAGCCCAATACTATCTTGTTTTTCGTTGTTAGTTTCCCAACTATTACGTCAATTCTCTGTCCGGAGGCTCTCCAATTCTATTGTGATGGTAGTTGTCATTCTTTTCTTCATTCTCTTCTTCCGCTTGAGCTAGTTCCTATTCTATTGTTCCGGAGGCTTTGTGATATTGCTCTTTTGGGTCTATTATGTTGTTCTATCAAGATCATGGTGTTCCCTTGTTCTATTTAGTTGTTTTTTATGAATATTGTCTATTTCTTCCATCTTATCGAATTTTTTGTCCCGTTTTCCTACCGAAGTGCTGCCGAAATTTTTCGTGAATTCTTGCTTCTTTCCCATATCATTACTCCTCTTGTTGCAACCTTCAAGGATCGTTGGTTTCACTCGTTTGTCAAAGAAGCGACTAAGTTTTTACCTCTTGTTCTTTCTCATCCTCTCCCCCTTTCATTCTTGGATCTCGGGGCGAGATCCTCTTGTAGTGTAGGAGAGTTGTGATAGCCCGAGACCGACACCCAGAAGATTCTCCCTTCATTTCCGTTTCCATCGTGTGGCTATTTTATTTTGTTGGTTGCATCATCATTTAGTTTGTATCATCGCATCATGCATGGCATCATGTCAACTGTGATTTGTCGGTGTTGCTTGTTGCTCCGTGGTGATGCTTGTGAGTGTGCCGTTGTTCGTTGGTGTGACGAGAGTGGGTGCAACAGAGCCGCTTCAAACCCTGTTGCACCGAGGACGTAAACCTTCTCCCCTTCTCTCCCCTCTCTTTTTATTTTTGTGGGTTTGCTAAGTTTCCGTTTTAACCCCTTTAAAAAATGTCTTCTTTTAAAAAACCCTTTATTAAATGCGCGGGCCACCCTTGGGTTTTCAATATTTTTTCTCCTTTGGTTTTATTTTAAAACCGTCTCATTTTCTTTTCTCTTTTAAAGGGCTTTAATTTTATTCTTTAAATAAAGGAGATTTTATTTTATTCTTCAAAAGGTTTTAATTTTTAATTCTTCAAAAGATTTTATTTTATTCGTTTGAAAAAAATGCCCGACTATTTCTTATAGTTGGGAATATTTTTTTTCCAAAAGAGGTCAACGGCATTTATTTAATTTTATTTTTGTTAGAAGCCTTTCTTTATTTAAAAATTTCTGTTTTAAAAGTTGTAAAAAAAACCCAAGGGGAGAGAGGCCCAGCCGGCCCAAGGCCAAACTAGGCCTCCAACCCTAGCGCCAGGGAGAGCCAGGCTCGATCCCTTCTCCTCCCTCGTTCTCCTCCCGTCTAGCGCCGTCACCCCTCGAGCCCCTCGTCCCTCCCCTTGCGCCTCCTTCCTCCCCATGCCGCCCACGCCCTGGCCTCCTCTTCCTCGCGCGCCTCCTCTCCCCCGCGCGCCCATGCCCTGCCCGAGGTGCCCAGGCCGAGCTGCCCCGCGCCAGTAGCTCCCCCCCCCCCGCGCGCCGCCATGGCCTCGAGCTGCCCGCCACCCTGGCCCCGTGCCTCGTCCCGTTCCCGACGGCCGTTCTCCGCGCCTCCGCCAAGCCCTCCAGGGCCCCGACCTCCTCCTCCTCACAGCTCGCCCCGCCGCAGCTCGTCGCCCTCAGCCTCGTGCCGGCTGCACCGCCTTGGCCTTGCCCTGCCGGAGCCGTGCGCGCCGCCTCAAGCAGCCCTCCAGGCCTCGCCTCCTCTTGCCGCATGCCGGGGTTGCCGCGCCGCCGATGCCCGACCTCGCCCTTGCCGAGCTTGCCACCGCCGGCCTCACTGCGTTGCCGGGCACTTGCCGTAACGCTGCTGCCGCTTGTTCCCCTCGCCGTTGCATGTCGCTGCTCTGCTGGTGGTGTTGCCGCTGTTTTGCTGCTGCCTTGCCGAGCCGCTGCTGTGCTCTTGTTGCCGTGGCTGTTGCCTGCAGGTAGCTGGTGTTGTGTCGTGTTGTTGCTGTCCATAGTTGCCGCGTTTTGTTGCTGCTGGCAGTTGTTTGGATATGTTCTTGTTGGTGCGGCCAGATGCTATTGCGATGTCCATTGTCGTTGCTTGCTTGCGCTAGCCGGCGCCGTGCCATCCTTGTTGTTTGCCTATCGTGGCCGAAGCTGCAGCTATTGCCGCTTGTGTTGCTGTCGGCCGCTGCCAGCGTGCGGCTTGCTGAGTTTGCCTGCCTGCGCGCCGTGTTGGATGTTGCATGGTGTTGTGGTTGCTAGCTGCTAGGCTGCTGCTTGCTAGTGGCTTGCGGGTTGACTGCTTTCGGAAAGCCGTGTTGCTGCTGCTTTCCATCGCCGCGTGCACCAACCCGCCCTCCTTCATGGAACCGACAAGTTCGCCGCGAGTACCACGACGTCATCGACGGACCCGCGTTCGACTACCGAGGTGAAGACCGTGTGCCGGCGCCGAGCGAACGACTACCGTCGACGAGACCGTGTACGACTACTTCCACGACGACCGTTGTTCCCCTTCACCGAACCGAACCGCTCCGTTTTGCACGCTTCAAAGGTATTACCGATGAGACGTGTCGTGTAACGAACGAATGTGCTGTATGAGTTGAATGTATGTATGCACCGTATGTTGCCCGTGGCACGTTGTGTTCTTCTTTTGTTGTGGCTCGACACATGGGAACCCGGTATCGGGATCACCCCATCTCTATTTACCATTCCCGCACGCTTCCTATATGTTGGCACGATATCTCGACGAGTTATCGGGATAGGAACGTTGCCGTGGCATCATTTCTGTCGTACCGCCATGGTTCGTTCTCGCTCGTCGTGGCGACACCTGTTTCTTTCCCTTCTTGCCCGTGTTATGAACTTGCATGCATGACGCATTCATGGCATGATATATGTGTTGCATGTTTCTTGTGACGTAGCTCCGATCTATGCTCCGCATGTTAACCGCCTAAGATGTCAGGTAGAATCACTCGCTTCACCCTTGCCATGTTAAAAACATTTAATATTGCGTGTTAAATTAACGGGAGTGAACTAAGAATTAATCGTGGAGTTTCGTCGATATGCAACTCGTTGCATATCGAGCTTCACTTAATGTGTAGTGTTTGCGTGAGGTGAATTGCCATGCCATCCCGTGCATCGGTGAACTGATCATGCATCAAATTAGGGTATGCATCATGTTGTGCATCGTGTGGTGAATATCTGTGTTGATGTTTGTTTCCGGTTTGCTCCGTCTCGGTAGACTTCCGCAAGAGTGTCGGGATGTGAGGACCCATTCAACTACGTTGGTTCACCGACTTCACGGAGTCGTTCTTCTTCCAAGCGGGATCCTAGGCAAGATGATCATTTCCCCAGATACCATTACTATCATTGCCATGCTAGTTTACCGTTTCTATCGATTATGTCTCGTTGCCTACCACATGTTTAATATTAGCCTCTCAACAATGCCATGAAACCTTCAACCTGTTCAACCTAGCAAACCTCTGATTGGCTATGTTACCGCTTCCTTAACCCTGTGTTAGCGTTGCTAGTTGCAGGTGCAGTTGCTTCCATGTGATAACATGGGTCCCTTGTCATATCACCATATTAATGCTATTTAATTTAATGGACCTATATACTTGGTAAAGGTGGAAGGCTCGGCCTTTCTAGCCTAGTGTTTTGTTTCACCTTTGCCCCCTTAGTATCGGCTACCGGTGTTATGTTCCATAAACGAGCGCTCCTAACACGATCGGGGTTGTTATGGGGACCCCCTTGATAATTCGTTTTAGTTTAAAGCTGGTCTAGCAAGGCCCAACTTTGGTACTACATTTGCCTAATAACTAATGAACTGCATAGGGAGTAATTAACCCGAGGATAATTTAATCAACCCCCGGGCCAGTGCTCCTCATGAGTGTTGGCCCCACCTGAGCGATGTCCGGCACCTCTCTGGTCACCCGAAGGTTTAGCGATGCCGACGTCTAGCTCATCCGCCGTGTCCTGAGAACGATGTACGTGAATCCTATCGGGATCGTTGACACGTCGGCCGGCCTTGCTGGATTAGTTTTACCTTTGACGAGATATCTTGTGCATCGGGATTCCGGTGATGCTTTGGGTAATCTCAGAGTTGAGGTTTTCCACTAGGGAATCCGACGAGATCGCGAGCTTCGTGATTGAGGATTTCTATGCGGCTTGTGGTAATTTGTGATGGACTAGTTGGAGCACCCCTGCAGGGTTAAATCTTTTCGGAAAGCCGTGCCCGCGGTTATGTGGCAACATGGAAGCTTTGTTTAACACTGGTTCTAGATAACTTGAAGTTAGCTTAATTAAAATATGCCAACTGTGTGCGTAACCGTGACTGTCTCTTCCGTGAGTTCCTTCTTCGATCGAGGACACGGTGGGGTTATGTCTCACGTAGGTAGGTGTTCAGGATCATTCATTTGATCATCAGTAGTTCACGTCCGTTATGCGTAGATCTTCCCCCTCTTATTTCTTGTACTCGTAAGTTAGGCACCAAATATATGCTTAGCCGCTGCTGCAACCTCACCACATAACCATGCCTCACCCATTAAGCTTTGCGAGTCTTGATACCTTTGGAAATGAGATTGTTGAGTCCCCTGTGGCTCACAGATTACTACAACACCAGTTGCAGGTACAGGTAAAGGTTACTCGACGCGAGCGCGTTGTTTGTTCATTTGGAGTTGCTTCCCCTTCTTCTTCTTCATCGATCTAGGATGGGTTCCAGGCCGGCAGCCTAGGATAGCAAGGATGGACGTCGTTCTTCTTTTCTTGTTTGTTTTCGCCCGTAGTCGGACCCTGCTCTTAATCTTGATGATTATGTAATGTACTGATGTGACTCTGATGTAGCTTGTGGCGAGTGTAAGCCAATTCTATATATATATATATCTCTCTTCTTTTCAGTACATGTACTTGTAACAATATACATTCTTGCGACACGACGAGATGCGCTTCTATCCCTGACGAGGCCCTCGTGCCAAATTGAGGATAGGGTCGCATCTTGGGCGTGACAACAAAGGAGGGCACCGGTGGAGGTGGGACCCACCCAGGCAGCCTCCTGGCATAGCCTAGGGCCTGGCCGCGCCAGCAGGTTGCCTGGGAGGGCCTTGGCCCCCCTGTAGCCCATCTTCGGTGATCCAGAAGCTTCTGTTTCGCTGATTTTTTATATATTTTTCTGCAATTTTTTGGGCTTCGGAAAATTGGGTAAAAACCCGTGCAAAATAGACATCAGCAGACAGAAACTTGCACTCTGTGCACTGAGTTAGTAGATTAGTCCATATGTGTGTAAAATGATATAAAAGTGTAGCAAAACATATAACATTGTCGCCCAAAATATCATAGAACAAGCAGAAATTATAGATATGTTTGGGATGTATCACAAGGCTAGATCAACAACATGAGTTTGGCAGCTTCCCATAAATTGTAGTTGTGATCTTAGGTAGGAAGACACCCTTGTTGGAAATATGCCCTAGAGACAATAATAAAATAGTTATTATTATATTTCCTCTTTTGAGATAATCGTTCATTATGCATGCTATAATTGTATTGAATGAAAGCATAGATACATGTGTGGATATATAGACAAAACAATGTCCCTAGCAAGCCTCTAGTTGGTTGTCCATTTGACTTGTGGATCTTTAAGAAGAAGACGGATGCGGACGGTAATGTAACCGTTTATAAAGCACGACTTGTGGCAAAGGGTTTTTCACAAGTTCAAGGAGTTGAGTACAATAAGGCGTTCTGATACGTCCATTTTGCATCATGCTTTCATATTGATATTTATCGCTTTTTGGGCTGTTATTACACTTCACGATACAATACTTATGCCTTTTCTCTCTTATTTTGCAAGGTTTACATAAAGAGGGAGAATGCCGGCACTGGAATTCTGGCCTGAAAAAGGAGCAAGTTTGAGATACCTATTCTGCACAACTCCAAAAGCCGTGAAAATCAACGAGGATTTTTTTGGGGATTTATAAAAAATACTAGGCCGAAGAAGTACCAAAGGGGCGCCAGCAGGAGGCCACAAGCCTGCTAGGCGCGGCCTCCCCCCTGGCCACGCCTAGGGGGCTTGTGGGCTCCCACTTGGCCCTTTGGCTCCTCTCTTTTGCTACAAGAAGGGTTTCGTTCCACAAAAAATCAAGAAGAGGCTTTTCGGAGAAATCACCGCCGCCACGAGGCACAACTTGAGCAGAACCAATCAAGAGCTCCGGCAGGACGATGCAGCCGGGGAAACTTCCCTCCCGGAGGGGGAAATCATCGCCATCGTCATCACCAACACTCCTCTCGTCGGAGGGGACTCATCACCATCAACATCTTCATCAGCACCATCTCATCTCCAAACCCTAGTTCATCTCTTGTAACCAGTCTCCGTCTCGCGACTCCGATTGGTACTTGTAAGGTTGCTAGTAGTGTTAATTACTCTTTGTAGTTGATGCTAGTTGGATTACTTGGTGGAAGATTATATGTTCAGATCTTTGATGCTACTCATTACCTCTCTGGTCATGAATATGATTATGCTTTGTGAGTAGTTACTTTTGTTCCTGAGGACATGGGATAAGTCATGCTATAAGTAGTCATGTGAATTTGGTATTCGTTTGATATTTTGATGTGTTGTATGTTGTTTTTCCTCTAGTGGTGTTATGTGAACGTCGACTACATAACACTTCACCATTATTTGGTCCTAGAGGAAGGCATTGGGAAGTAGTAAGTAGATGATGGGTTGCTAGAGTGACAGAAGCTTAAACCCTACTTTATGCGTTGCTTCGTAAGGGGCTGATTTGGATCCACTAGTTTAATGCTATGGTTAGACTCTGTCTTAATTATTCTTTCGTAGTTGCGGATGCTTGCGAGAGGGGATAATCATAAGTGGGATTCTTGTCCAAGTAAGGGCAGTACCCAAGCGCCGGTCCACCCACATATCAAACTATCAAAGGAACGAACGCGAATCATATGAACGTGATGAAAACTAGCTTGACAGAAATTCCCATGTGTCCTCGGGAGCGCTTTACCTCCTATAAGACTTTGTCCAAGCTTGCCCCTTGCTACAAAAGGGATTGGGACACTTTGCTGCATCGTTGTTACTTTTTTTACTTGCTACTTGCTACGAATCATCTCACCACACAACTACTTGTTACCAATAATTTCAGTGCTTGCAGATATTACCTTGCTGAAAACCACTTATGAGATCCTTCTGCTCCTCGTTGGGTTCGACACTCTTACTTATCGAAAGGACTATGATAGATCCCCTATACTTGTGGGTCATCAAGATTCTTTTCTGGCGCCGTTGCCAGGCAGTGAAGCGCCTTTGGTAAGTGGAATTTGGTAAGGAAATATTTAAATAGTGTGCTGAAATTTATTGTCGCTTGTCACTATAGAAACTAATCCTTTGAGGGGCTTGTTCGGGGTATCTTCATCTCGAACGGAAGCACAAAGAGTTGCTCCTCAACCTGCTGCACCTACTGAAAATATTTGCTATGAATTTCCTTCGGGTATGCTTTAGAAACTGCTAGCTAATCCTTTTACAGGAGATGGAACATCACATCCCGACTTGCATCTAATCTATGTTGATGAAGTTTGTGGTTTATTTAAGCTTGCAGGTTTCCCCGAGGATGAGCTCAAGAAGAAGGTCTTTTCCTTATCTTTGAGGGATAAGGCGTTGACATGGTATAGGCTATGTGACGATACTGGATCATGGAACTACAATCGGTTGAAATTGGAATTTCATCAAAAGTTTTATCCTATGCATTTAGTACATCGTGATCGGAATTATATTTATAACTTTTGGTCTCGTGACAGAGAAAGCATCGCTCAAGCTTGGGGGAGGCTTAAATGAATGTTATATTCATGCCCCAACCATGAGCTCTTGAGAGAAATTATCATTCAGAACTTCTATGCTCGGCTTTCTCATGATGATCGCACCATGCTTGACACTTCTTGTACCGGTTCTTCTATGAAGAGAGATATTGACTTCAAATGGAATTTATTGGAGAGAATTAAACGCAACTCTAAAGATTGGGAGCTTGATGAAGGTAAGGAGTCAGGTATGAATTTCAAGTTTGATTGCGTTAAATCCTTTGTTGAAACAAATACTTTTTGTGATTTTAGCGCTAAGTATAGACTTGACTCTGAGATAGTAGCTTCATTGTGTGAATCATTTGCTGCTCATATTAATCTCCCCAAAGAGAAGTGGTTTAACTATCATCCTCCCTTAGAAGTCAATGTAGTTAAACATAATCCAGTTGACGAGAGAGTCATTGCCTATAATGATCTTGTTGTTCCCAGTGCTTACATTGAGAAACCACCTTTCCCTGTTAGGATAAAGGATCATTCTAAAGCTTCAACTGTGATACGTAGGGGCTACATTAGGACACCTACACCCCTGAGAAAATTAGAGTTGAACCTAGCATTTCTATTATCAAAGATCTCCTGTCCGACAATGTTGATGGCCATGATATTCACTTCTGTGAAGATACTGCTAGAATTGCTAAACCACATGCTAGAGACAAACATAGGCCTGTTGTTGGCACGCCTGCTGTTTCTGTTAAGATAGGAGATCATTGTTATCATGGCTTATGTGACGTGGGTGCTAGTGTTAGCGCAATACCTCAATCCTTATATGATGAAATTAAAGACGATATTGCACCTGTCGAGATAGAACCCATTGATGTCACTATTCAGCTTGCCAATAGAGATACTATCTGCCCTGAGGGAATTGTTAGAGATGTTGAAGTCTTGTGTGGTAAAACGAAGTATCCTGCTGATTTCCTCGTTCTTGCTACCACACAAGATAGCTTTTGTCCCATCATATTTGGTAGACCTTTTCTCAATATTGTCAGTGCTCATATTGACTGTGGGAAGCAAACTATCACTGTTGGCTTTGAAGGCGTGTCACATGAGTTCAATTTCTCCAAGTTTGGTAGACAACCTCATGAAAAAGAGTTGCCTAGTAAGGATGAAATTATTGCCCTAGCTTCTATTGCCGTGCCTCCTACTGATCCCTTAGAGCAATACTTGCTTGAGCATGAAAACGATATGCATATGGATGAAAGGGATGATATAGATAGAGTTGTCTTAGAACAATATCCTATCCTTCAGAATAATTTGCGTGTTGAACTGCTTGGGGATCCACCCCCACCAAAGGGTGATCCTGTGTTCGAGCTTAAACAGTTGCCTGATACTCTTAAGTATGCTTATCTTGATGAAAAAGAGATATATGCTGTTATTATTAGTGCTAGCCTCTCAGAGTATGAAGAAAAGAAGTTACTAAAAACTCTCAGGAAGCACCGTGCTGCTATTGGATATACTCTTGATGATCTTAAGGGCATTAGTTCCACTCTATGACAGCACAAGATTAAAACTGATCCTGATTCCAAGCCAGTTGTTGATCATCAACGGAGATTAAATCCTAAGATGAAAGAGGTAGTAAGAAAAGAAATACTAAAGCTCCTGGAAGCAGGTATTATCTATCATGTTGCTCCTAGTGATTGGGTGAGTCCGGTGCATTGCGTCCCTAAGAAGGGAGGTATTACTGTTGTCCCTAATGATAAGGATGAATTGATCCCACAGAGGATTATTACTAGCTATAGGATGGTGATCGATTTTAGGAAATTGAATAAAGCCACTAGGAAAGATCATTACCCTTTGCCTTTTATCGACCAAATGCTAGAAAGACTGTCTAAACACACACACTTCTGCTTTCTAGATGGCTATTCTAGTTTCTCCCAAATACCTGTTGCACAATCTGATCAGGAGAAAACCACTTTCACTTGCCCTTTCGGTACCTTTGCTTATAGACGTATGCCTTTTGGCTTATGTAATGCACCTCCCACCTTTCAAAGATGTATGATGGCTATATTCTGTGACTTTTGTGAAAAGATTGTTGAGGTTTTCATGGATGACTTCTCCGTTTACGGGTCTTCTTTTGACGATTGCCTCAGCAACCTTGATCGAGTCTTGCAGAGATGCAAATATACCAATCTTGTCTTGAATTGGGAGAAGTTCCACTTTATGGTTAATGAAGGCATCGTCTTAGGACATAAAATTTCTGAAAGAGGTATTGAAGTTGATAAGGCTAAGGTTGATGCAATCGAGAAATTGCCATACGCCACAGATATCAAAGGTATAAGAAGTTTCCTTGGTCATGTTGGTTTCTATAGGAGGTTCATTAAAGACTTCTCTAAGATTTCTAGGCCTCTTAGCAATCTCTTGCAAAAGGATATTCCTTTTGTTTTTGACGATGATTGTGAGGAAGCCTTCGAAATACTTAAGAAGGCCTTGATAACTGCGCCTAGTGTTCAACCACCTGATTGGAACTTACCTTTTGAAATCATGTGTGATGCTAGTGATTATGCTGGTGGTGTTGTCCTAGGGCAAAGAGTTGATAAGAAGTAGAATGTTATTCACTATGCTAGTAAAACTCTAGACAGTGCCCAAAGAAACTATGCTACTACTGAAAAGGAATTTTTAGCAGTCGTGTTTGCATGTGAAAAGTTTAGATCTTACATAGTTGATTCCAAAGTCACTATTCACACTGATCACGCTGCTATTAAGTACCTAATGGAGAAGAAAGATGCTAAACCTAGACTTGTCAGATGGGTTCTCTTGCTACAAGAATTTGATTTGCATGTTGTCGATAGGAAGGGTGCTAATAACCCCGTAGTAGATAACTTGTCTAGGTTGGAGAATGTTCTTGATGACCCACAACCTATTGATGATAACTTTCCTGATGAGCAATTGATGTCATCAATACTTCATGTAGTGTACCGTGGTGTTGTTGTTCTGACTATGATCATGGTGCATGCATGTCTGTATCTTGTTTTGTCGACACCGCTCTCTCTAAACATGTGGGCATATTTATTGATCTCGGCTTTCGCTTGAGGACAAGCGAGGTCTAAGCTTGGGGGAGTTGATACGTCAATTTTGCATCATGATTTCATGTTGATATTTATCGCTTTTTGGGCTGTTATTACACTTCACGGTACAATACTTATGCCTTTTCTCTCTTATTTTGCAAGGTTTACATAAAGAGGGAGAATGTTGGCAGCTGGAATTCTGGCCTGAAAAAGGAGCAAGTTTGAGATACCTATTCTACGCAACTCCAAAAGCCGTGAAAATCAGCGAGGATTTTTTTGGGATTTATAAAAAATACTGGGTCGAAGAAGTACCAGAGGGGCACCAGCAGGAGGCCACAAGCCAGCTAGGCGCGGCCTCCCCCCTGGCCGCGCCTAGGGCGCTTGTGGGTTCCCACTTGGCCCTCTGGCTCCTCTCTTTTTCTACAAGAAGGGTTTCGTTCTAGAAAAAATCAAGAGGAGGCTTTTCGGAGAATTCGCCGCCGCCACAAGGTAGAACTTCAGCAGAACCAATCTAGAGCTCCGGCAGGATGATCCTGCCGGGGAAACTTCCCTCCCGGAGGGGGAAATCATCGCCATCGTCATCACCAACACTCCACTCATCGTAGGGGACTCACCACCATCAACACCTTCATCAGCACCATCTCATCTCCAAACCCTAGTTCATCTCTTGTAACCACTCTCCGTCTCGCGACTCCGATTGGTACTTGTAAGGTTGCTAGTAGTGTTAATTACTCTTTGTAGTTGATGCTAGTTGGATTACTTGGTGGAAGATTATATGTTCAGATCTTTGATGCTACTCATTACCTCTCTGGCCATGAATATGATTATGCTTTGTGAGTAGTTACTTTTGTTCCTCAGGACATGGGATAAGTCATGCTATAAGTAGTCTTGTGAATTTGGTATTCGTTTGATATTTTGATGTGTTGTATGTTGTTTTTCCTCTAGTGGTGTTATGTGAACGTCGACTACATAACACTTCACCATTATTTGGTCCTAGAGGAAGGCATTGGGAAGTAGTAAGTAGATGATAGGTTGCTAGAGTGACAGAAGCTTAAACCCTAGTTTATGTGTTGCTTCGTAAGGGGCTGATTTGGATTCACTAGTTTAATGCTATGGTTAGACTTTGTCTTAATTCTTCTTTCGTAGTTGTGGATGCTTGCGAGAGGGGTTAATCATAAGTGGTATGCTTGTCCAAGTAAGGGCAGTACCCAAGCGCCGCTCCACCCACATATCAAACTATTAAAGTAACGAACGCGAATCATATGAACGTGATGAAGACTAGTTTGACAGAAATTCCCATGTGTCCTCGCTAGCGCTTTACCTCCTATAAGACTTTGTCCAGGATTGTCCCTTGTTACAAAAGGGATTGGGCCACTTTGCTGCACCGTTGTTACTTTGTTTTCTTGCTACTTGCTATGAATCACCTCACCACACAACTACTTGTTACCGATAATTTCAGTGCTTGCAGATATTACCTTGCTGAAAACCACTTGTCAGATCCATCTGCTACTCGTTGGGTTCGACACTCTTACTTATCGAAAGGACTATGATAGATCCCCTATACTTGTGGGTCATCAGGTTCTCACCGGTAGCGATGCTTAAGTCTGTCTGAATCATGTTAGCAATAGCTGCATTTTTTCGATTATGAAATATCGTAGATGGATGTCAAAACGGCGTTCCTTAACGGTTTTGTTAAGGAAGAGTTGTATATGATGCAACCCGAAGGTTTTGTCGATCCAGAGAATGCTAACAAAGTATGCAAGCTCCAGCGATCCATTTATGGACTGGTGCAAGCATCTCAGAGTTGGAACAAGCGCTTTGATGAGGTGATCAAAGCATTCGGGTTTATACAAGTTGTTGGATAATCTTGTATTTACACGAAAGTGAGTGGGGGCTCTGTGGCATTTCTAATATTATATGTGAATGACATATTACTGATTGGAAATAATGTGGAGTTTTTAGAGAGAGTAACAGATTACTTGAACACATGTTTTCTCTGAAGGGCCTAGGAGAAGCTGCTTACATTCTAGGCATTAAGATCTATATGGATAGATCGAGGCACCTGATAGGACTTTCACAAAGCACATACCTTGATAAAGTTTTGAAGAAGTTCAAAATGGAACAGTCCAAGAAGGAGTTCTTGCCAGTATTACAAGGTATAAAGTTGAGTAAGACTCAGTGTCCAGTAACTGCGGATGATAGAGAAAAGATGAGTACCGTCCCCTATGCTTCAGCCATAGGGTCTATCATGTATACAATGTTGTGCACTAGACCGGACGTCAGCCTGGCCATAAGTATGGCAGGCACGTTTCAAAGTAATCCAGGAGTGGATCACTGGATGGCGGTCAATAATATTCTGAAGTACTAGAAAAGGACTAAGGAAATGTTTCTCGTTTATGGAGGTGATGAAGAGCTCGTCATAAAGGGTTACGTCGACGCAAGCTTTGATAATGATCCGGATGACTCTAAGTCTCAAACCGGATACGTATTTATTCTTCATGGGGGTGCGGTAAGCTGGTGCAGTTCCAAGCAAAGCGTCGTAGCAGATTGTACATGTGAGGGGGAATACATGGCTGCCTCGGAGACAACTAAGGAGGGTGCCTGGATGAAGCAGTTCATGACAGGTCTTGGAGTTGATATGTTCTTGACTTGGTGCCTCCACGGCAATGGAGCTAGAAAGAACTGCTCCGAGTAGCTCAACAATCAGCACTTGTCTTGCAATGGCCAACCAGCGCGTGGGTTCGTGGCAGTTTTCGAGGGTAGAGTATTCAACCCAAATTTGTTGGTTCACCCAACACGAAGTGTCTGAATATTCTCAAGTATTAGCAGCTGAATGTGTCAGATTCAACCACACCTGAAAGATTAGTGTATGCAAGCAAAGTATCAGTAGCAAATTAGTACGATAGCAACGGTGCCAGAAACGATCTGTTGACGGCACACTATTCCTAACGGTTGTATCAATGGCGCCAGAAGTTGCCCGTGGATGGGAAATAGTCTTTTCCTGGCAACGGCGAGCGAAAAAGTATTGTAGCAGGTAGCGGCAGTGTAACGAGTAACAGAAGTGGCAAGGAACAGCAGTATCGATAGCAGTAGCAAGTAGCAACAGTAACAAGTAACAGCAGTAGCAAGTAGCAGCAGAGCAAAGCAAGTAACAGCAGCAGCAACAGTAGTACAGCAGCAGAGTAAAACAAGTAATAGCAGCAGCAGTGGGACAAACTCGAAGGCAATGGGTCGGTGATTTGTTTGGATGACATTCATCATGCAACAGTTATAACACGGAGAGATATGTGGCTAGCTCCCGTTCGTCAATGTGATGTAGGCATGCATTCCGTGTGTCGTCATACGTGCTTAGGGAAAAGAACTTGCATGACATCTATTGTCCATCCCTCCCATGGCAGCAGGGTCCAAAAGGAAACTACGGGATATTAAGGTTCTCCTTTTAATAAAGAACCGGACCAACGCATTAGCACTTGGTGAACACATGAACTCCTCAAACTATGGTCATCACCGGGAGTGGTTCTGGTTATTGTCACTCCGGGGTTGTCGGGTCATAACACATAGTAGGTAACTACAACTTGGAAGATCGGATCTAAAACACACATATACTGGTGACAACATAATAATTTCAGATCTGAAATCATGGCACTCGGGCCCTAGTGACAAGCATTAAGCATGGCAAAGTAGTAGCAACATCAATCTCAGAACATACTGGATACTAGGGATCAATCCCCGTCAAAACTAACTCGATTACATGATAGATCTCATCCTACTCATCACCGCCCAGCGAGCCTACGAATAGATTACTCACGAACAACGAAGAGCTTCATGGAATTGGAGAGGGAAGAAGGTTGATGATGACGATGGCGACGATTTCCCCTCTTCGGAGCCAAAAATGGACTCCAGATCTGCCCTCCAGATGAAGACCAGGATGTGGCGGCGCCTCCTATCGCAAACGCGATGAAATCTTCTCTCTTGATTTTTCTGGAACGGAAGTGAATAAATAGCGCTGGAATTGGGGGCGGCAGAGCCACGTGGGCCCCACAAGCTTGGTAGCCGCCACCAGGGGGCGGCGGCTACAGGGCTTGTGGCCCACTCGCTCGTCCCCTCCGGTGGATCTTTGCGCAGGTATTTTTCATATTTTCTAGAAATATTCTCCGTAAATTTTCAGGACGTTTCGAGAACTTTCATTTCTACACAAAAACAACACCAAGACAATTCTGCTGAAAACAACATCAGTCCGGGTTAGTTCCATTCAAATCATGCAAATTAGAGTCCAAAACAAGGGAAAAAGAGTTTCGAAAAGTAGATACGATGGAGACGTATCAACTCCCCCAAGCTTAAAACCTTGCTTGTCCTCAAGCAACTCAGTTGACAAACTGAAAGAGAAAGAAAAACTTTGACAAACTCTGTTTGATCTTGTTGTTGCAACTATGTCTAACTCATAACCAGAATTTCAGCAAGATCACAAGTTAACCACATAAGCAAGTGACACAAAGGTCTCATGGTAAACTAATATCAATGGCATAATCAGCTAGAGAGCAAATAATAATGAGTTTCAGATACCAAAAATTCAATCAAAACAAGCATGAAGCAATATGAATAGGTGGTATCTCGCTAGCTCTTTCTGAGACCGCAAAACATAAATGTAGAGCACTTTCAAAGATCAAGGGCTGACTAAACATTGTAATTCATAGCAATGAAGATCCAGTCATAGTCATACTCAATATCAATCAAAATCAAAGCATAAAAATGACAGAGGTGCTCTCTAATTGGTGCTTATACAAGAAGAGGATGACTCAACAGTAAAATAAATAGACAGTCCCTTCGCAGAGGGAAGCATTGATTTGCAAAGGTGCCAGAGCTCAAGCTTTGAAAACAGAGATAATAATTTTGGGTGGCATGCTTTCATTGTCAACGTGATGACCAAGAGTTCTCAATATCTTCCATGCTATTCATGCTATAGGCGGTTCCCAAATAGAAAAGTAAAGTTTTAACTCCCCCACCACCAATCAATCACACTCCACAGCTAGCCGAATCCTCGGGTACCGTCCATACTAACATCAATCCGGGGGGAGTCTTGTTTTACAATTATGTTTTCGATTTAAGCATGGAACTGGGCATTCCAATTACCGGCCCCTTTCTCGTGAATGACAGTGAATAAAAACATGTCGAGGATAACACGCCTAACATGGAAGATATCAATAGCCCCTTGTCACCACATGAGCGGTTCGACCATGCAAAACAGATTATTTCTTGAAGGTTTAGAGAATGGCACATGCAAATTTACTTGGAACGGCAGGTAGATACCGCAAATAGGTAGGTATGGTGGACTCTCATGGAAAAACTTTTGGGTTTATGGAAGTGGATGAACAAGCAATATTCCGCTTACTACAAGTGAAGGCTAGCAAAAGATTGGGAAGCGACCAACTAGAGAGCGACAACAGTCATCAAGATGCAATGAGTTTGACTAACATTGAGTGCAAGCATGAACAGGATATAAATCACCATGAACACGAACATCATAGAGGCTATGTTGAATTTTTTTTCAACTACATGCATGAACATGCGCCAAGTCAAGCCACTTGAATCATTCAAAGGAGAATACCATCCTATCATACTACATCATAGTCATCTCAAAATCTATGTTGGCATTCAAGACAAACCATTATAAGCTCTCAGCTAATTAAGCATGGCATCAGAAACTATGATCTCTAAGTTGTCATTGCAAACATGGTTCTCTCACAACTAAGCTGAATCTGGGACGACAAGCTAGTCATATTTACAAAAACAAAATAGATAGAGTTCATACCAGCTTTTTGAGTCTTAGTCACTTCATCATATATCATCATTATTGCCTTTCACTTGCACGATCAAACGATGTGAACAATAATAAGAGTGCTCGTGCATTGGACTAAGCTGAATCTGCAAGAAAACACAAAGGAGAAGACAAAGTAATATGGCTCTTTGAAAGCTAAACAGGTATGCATGCAAGAGCCACTAAACATTGTAACCAATATCTTCTACCTTGACCCAAATAAAAAGAAAACTACTTACACGGGAAAACTCCCACCAAGCAAAAGAAGAAAGGAAAATCTTTTTGGGTTTTCTCAAAAGGATACAAAACAAGAAAACAAGAAAACGAAAATAAACTAGCATGGATAATACAGTGGCAAAGTGTAAACACCGACTAACAAAGTGAAAGCATAAGCATGGATGTAAGGTCGGTGAGAACACGTACTCCCCCAAGCTTAGGCTTTTGGCCTAGCTTGGTCTACTCCCAAGGCGGGAAATAACCAGCTCCGGGATACTCTAGAGCGGACTGTGGATGCCACTGCTGTGTGAGCTCCTCTGGCTCCCACTGATAAACTGGCGTCTGGTACTCGACTGGCGGCTCAGGAACGGGCACCTGTGGTTGGGACAAGCCCCAATATGCGTAGATGTCCGAGGGCATGATAGTGTACCTGCCTGCATGAAGATCGAACAAAGAAGGAGCAGGCAAAGTAATAGTCTCTCGAGTACCCTGACTAAATACCAGGTTATAAATCATCCGTCTACTAGCATCTCTATCCAGAAAATCATGGCGAACCATGCTGTCATAATCCAGATATTTCTCAGGAAAAAGCATCTCTCCTTCCTCCCCAGTCTAACGGGTATCTCAGAGTGTCTGGCAAGACGGGTAGCATAGATACCTCCATAGACGAAACCCTTGGAACGATTTGTGTTCAACCGGTGAGCTACTATAACACCTAGGCTATAAGTCTTATCGTTATAAAGGCCTTCGCGCAAAACCGCAAGGTCTGGAGAACTAAGTGATCCAGCCTCCCCATGGCCAATCAAACATTTTCCCACAAATAATGAGAAGTACCAAAGCACAGGAAAATGTATGCTAGCAATTCTAGCGCGAGACACTCCTCTCTCCTCTCCAACAACAATAGTACCTATGAAATCCTCCAAGTCCCGTGGACGAGGGTCATGAATATCCCCAACATAAGGTAATTTGCATACATTGCAAAAATCCTGTAGTGTCATGCACTGGCGGATGTCGTATAACATGAACTCAACCATGGGAGGATTCTTCCTCGGATAAAAGTTGAAGCTTTGAACAAAAATATTTCTGAGGAGGAGGTATTGTGAGCACTTATCTTCAACGAACGCGGTAAGACATGCGTTCTCCACCAAGTAATAAAAGTCTTCAAAAAGCCCAGCGGCGCGCAAAAATTCATCACTTGGCCACTCGCACGCTCGAACCTCTGTGACTCGAGGAACCACGTACTTGGGGTGGTTCTTCTCATCCTCCTTGGGGTTACGGCTTGAAGAGCCTCTCAAGAACCTCCTGACCTTTTCCTTTTTCTAGCTCTGAAAAATTCTGAAATTTTTAGAGACTTCGAAAGAAAAGCGAGTAAGGATTAACCGAACTCGTATCAACTACTCCTACTAGTGCCTAGAGACTGTATCACGCGCTAAAACTACTTGGGACCAGCTAAAACCAACATTTCAAGCTCAAGAACAGGGTCACCAAGGTAGCAAGAATACGCGAAGGATAAAGCAATAGAGCAAAAACTAATTGGACCAATGGAGGAGTCACTTACCAAGGAGTAATTTCCCCAAAACGGTTCGGAGAATGGTGCTTTGAGCAAGGAGATCGAAAATCTCAGCCAAATGAGCAAGAACACGGGTTTGAGCTGCGAAACGACTTTTTGTGGAGGTAGAAGAAGAGGATGGGAACTGGAATGAGTGGAGGGGGACCTGTGGGCCCCACAAGCTTCATAGCCGCCACCAGGGGGGCGGCTACAAGGCTTGTGGCCCACTGGTGTGGCCCCCAGGCCAGCTCTCAGTCCCAGTATTTTTCAAATATTCCAGAAAAAATCATAGATTTTCAAGACCATCTGAGAACTTTTATTTTTGGGGTATTTTTCTCCGGGACGCTAAAACAGAAAACAGGAAAAACTAAACTAAATCTATCATTTTTCTTCTAAGCAACAGAAAGTGAAAGCTTAAAACAGAGGTATGTGACTCCTTGATTCATCCACCTCATGGTCATCGAAAGAAATCCGCCAATGGGGTTGATCAAATCCTCATGACAAAACCTTTTCGAATCGCAAGAGGAAACGGAGAATTGTCGAATAGCCACTAAGTCACCTCAATGGGGATATGTATCTCCCCAACAAGCAAATCATACTTCATCTTGACACGAAGAATAGGGCATTCAAAGCTCCCAATAAGAATCGATGAAGTTTTTTCGATAACATTGATGCAATGTACTTGATATCGTTTCTTCGGAAAATGCACTGTATGCTCATTACCGTTGACATGGAAAGTGACATTGCCTTTGTTGCAATCTATAACAGCCCCTGCAGTGTTTAAAAAGGGTCTTCCGAGGATGACCGCCATGGCATCGTCCTCGGGAATATCCAAGATAACAAAGTCTGTTAAGATAGTGGTGTTAGCAACCACAACAGGCACATCCTCGCAAATGCCGATAGGGAAAGCAGTTGATTTGTCGGCCATTTGCAGAGAAATGTTAGTGGGTGTCAACTTATCCAGTTCAAGTCTATGATAAAGAGAGAGCGGCATAACAGCAACACCGGCTCCAAGGTCACATAAGGTAGTTCTTACGTAGTTTCCTTTAATGGAGCAAGGTATAGTGGGCACTCCGGGATCACCAAGTTTTTTAGGAGTTCCACCTTTGAAAGTGTAATTGGCAAGCATGGTGGAGATCTCAAGATCTGGTATCTTCCGTTTATTAGTCACGATATCTTTCATGTACTTGGCATACACAGACATTTTGAGCATATCAACTAACCGCATCTGCAGAAAGACGGGTCTTATCATCTCAACAAAGCGCTCAAAATCCTCATCATCCTTTTTCTTGGATGGCTTAGGAGGAAAGGGCATGGGTCTCTGAACCCATGGCTCCCTTTCTTTACCATGCTTCCTAGCAGCGAAGTCATTCTTATCGTATCTCTTAGGTTGTGGGTTATAGGATTAACCGTAGGATCAATCTCCACATCCTCAGCATTGCTAGGTTGAGCATTATTATGAACATCGCTGTCCATATTGTCACCAGGTTCATGTTCATCACCAGATTGTGTTTCTGCATCAGACGCGGAAATATCATTTGGTTCTTCAGGTGTGACAGTATTAGGTGAACTGACATGTAGCTTTCTATCATCCTTCTTCTTAGGATGACTGGGTGTATCAGCATTAATTCCTTGAGAATCTTGATCAATTCTCTTAGGATGGCCTTCAGGATACAAAGGTTCCTGAGTCATTTTGCCTCCTCTAGTAATGACTTTGACAGGGTTGTCATTTAATTCATTGAGCAAGTCATTCTAAGCTTTATGTACTTCTTCTACCCGAGTAGTAATCATAGAGGCATGTTTACTCAGAAGCTTCAGATCATTGCCATTTCTGTCTACACAAGCACTTAAATGACTAAGCATACGAGTACTTTGTTCCAAATATGTGCTAACATAATCATTGAAACTCTGTTGTTTGGCAATAAATTTGTCAAATTCATCAAAGCATAGGCTAGCAGGTTTGTCAAAAGGAATATCACTCTCGTCAAACCTACGCAGAGAATTCATTTCTACTACTTGTATCGGGTTATCGAGACCATGGATCTCTTCAATAGGTGGTAGATTTTTGACATCTTCAGATCTAATGCCTTTCTCTTGCATAGATTTCTTGGCTTCTTGCATATCTTCGGGACTGAGGAACAGAATACCTCTTTTCTTAGTAGTTGGCTTAGGAGGTGGTTCGGGAATAGTCCAAGCATTATCGTTGATCAAGATGTTATTCAGAAGGACCTCAGCTTGTTCTATAGTTCATTCGCTAAAAACACAACCGGCACAACTATCTAGGTGGTCTCTAGAAGCATCAGTAAGTCCGTTATAGAAGATATCAAGTATCTCGTTCTTCTTAAGAGGGTGATCAGGCAAGGCATTCTGTAGCTGGATGAGCCTCCCCCAAGCTTGTGGGAGACTCTCTTCTTTGAGTTGAGCAAAGTTGTATATTTCCTGCAAGGCAGCTTGCTTCTTATGGGCAGGGAAATATTTCTCACAGAAGTAATAGACCATATCCTGGGGACTACTCACAGATCTAGGAGCAAGAGAAGTGAACCAGGCTTTAGCGTCATCCTTTAGAGAGAAAGGAAACAACTTAAGGATATAGTAGTAGCGGATCTTCTCCTCACTAGTGAAAAGGGTGGCTATATCGTGTAGTTTGGTAAGATGGGCTACGACCGTCTCAGACTCATAACCGTGGAAAGGATCAGATTCGACTAGAGATATTATCTCAGGGTCGGCAGAGAATTCATAATCCTTATCGGTGATAAAGATAGGTGAAGTGGCAAACTTCGGGTCGTATTTCATCCTAGCTTTCAAAGATTTTTCCTTCCACTTGAGAAGTAATTTCTCAGCGTCATAGGCATCCTTACATGCAAGAAAATCCTCAGCTGTCTCTCCCTCCATAACATAACCCTCAGGTATATCAGGCAATTCATATATAGGAGAGCTAGATCTAGCAGGAGCAAAAGCAGGTTCTATCTCAATAGTATCGGCAGTTTCAGAAGCATCACGAGCTTTGGCAGTAACTCTAGCAATATGAGCATCAAGGAATACCCCTAGTGGCATATCAGGCAAAATAGTATCTCTAGCAGTATCAAGCATAGCATCATCAGGCAAAATAGCATCTCTAGCATCATCAGGAAAGCAGTATCAAGCATAACATCATCAGGAAAGGCAATATCAGGCATAGCATCTCTAGCAGTATCAGGCATAGCATCATCAGGCAAGGCAATATCAGGCATAGCATCTCTAGCAGTATCAGGCATAGCATCTCTAGCAGTATCGGGCATAGTAGCATCA
Organism: Hordeum vulgare subsp. vulgare; assembly: GCF_904849725.1. NCBI lineage: Eukaryota > Viridiplantae > Streptophyta > Magnoliopsida > Poales > Poaceae > Hordeum > Hordeum vulgare. The sequence continues at coordinate 136,888,355 of NC_058521.1, forward strand.
TAAGCACCATCAAGCACAGGCGACATATCAAGATTTCTAGCAGGAGGTGGTGTCGCAAACTTACTCATAACTGAAGGTGAATCAAGTGCAGAGCTAGATGGCAGTTCCTTACCTCCCCTCGTAGTTGAGGGCAAAACTTTGGTTTTTGGATCTTTCATATTCTTCATAGTGATCAATAGATATAGATCCCAAGTGACTCAGAGAATATAGCAATCCCTTCCCCGGCAACGGCGCCAGAAAAATGCTGCTAGCAATCCCGGCAACAACACTAGAGAAATGTTGTTGACTTGGTCTTGACTTGATGCCTCCACGGCAATGGAGCCAGAAAGAACTACTCCCAGTTGCTCAACAATCAGCAATTGTCTTGCAATGGCCCACCAGCGCGTGGGTTCGCGGCAGTTTTCGAGGGTAGAGTATTCAACCCAAATTTGTTGGTTCGCCCGACAGGAAGTGAAAGAATATTCTCAAGTATTAGCAGCTGAATGTGTCAGATTCAACCACACCTGAAAGATTAGTGTCTGCAAGCAAAGTATCAGTAGCAAAGTAGTATCATAGCAACGGTGCCAGAAACGATCTATTGACGGTAGACTTTTCCTAACGGTTGTATCAATGGCGCCAGAAGTTACCCGTGGACGGGAAATAGTCTTTTCCCGGCAACGGCGAGCGAAAAAGTATTGTAGCAGGTAGCGGGAGTGTAACGAGTAATAACACTGGCAAGGAACAGCAGTAGTGACAGCAATAGCAAGTAGGAACAGTAGCAAGTAACAGCAGTAGCAAGTAGCAGCAGAGCAAAGCAAGTAACAGCAGGAGCAACAGTAGTAACAGCAGCAGAGCAAAACAAGTAACAGCAGCAGCAGTGGGACAAGCTCGTAGGCAATGGGTCGGTGATTTGTTTAGATGACATTCATCATGGAACAGTTATAACACGGAGAGATATGTGGCTAGCTTCCGTTCGTCAATGTGATGTAAGCTTGCATTCCATGTGTCGTCATACGTGCTTAGGGAAAAGAACTTACATGACATCTATTGTCCATCCCTCCTATGGCACGGGGTCCAAAAGGAATCTACGGGATATTAAGGTTCTCCTTTTAATAAAGAACCGGACCAACGCATTAGCACTTGGTGAACACATGAACTCCTCAAACTATGATCATCACCGAGAGTGGTTCCGGTTATTGTCACTCCGGGGTTGCCGGGTCATAACACATAGTAGGTAACTACAACTTGCAAGATCGGATCTAAAACACACATATATTGGTGACAACATAATAATTTTAGATCTGAAATCATGGCACTCAGGCCCTAGTGACAAGCATTAAGCATGGCAAAGTAGTAGCAACATCAATCTCAGAACATAGTGGATACTAGGGATCAATCCCCATCAAAACTAACTCGATTACATGATAGATCTCATCCTACTCATCACCGCCCAGCGAGCCTAAGAATAGATTACTCACGAACGATGAAGAGCTTCATGGAATTGGAGAGGGAAGAAGGTTGATGATGACGATGGCGACGATTTCCCCTCTCCGGAGCCCAAAACGGACTCCAGATCTGCCCTCTAGATGAAGAACAGGATGTGGTGGCGCCTCCGTATCGCAAACGCGATGAAATCTTCTCTCTTGATTTTTTCTGGGATGAAAGGGAATAAATAGCGCTGGAATTGGGGGTGGCAGAGCCACGTGGGCCCCACAAGCTTGGTAGCCGCCACCAGGGGGACGACGGCTACAGGGCTTGTGGCCCACTGGCCCGTCCCCTCCAGTGGATCTTTGCACAAGTATTTTTCATATTTTCTAGAAATATTCTCCGAAATTTTTAGGACGTTCTGAGAGCTTTCATTTCTGCACAAAAACAACACCAAGGCAATTCTGCTGAAAACAGCGTCAGTCCGGGTTAGTTCCATTCAAATCATGCAAATTAGAGTCCAAAACAAGGGAAAAAGAGTTTGGAAAAGTAGATTCGATGAAGAAATATCACGCAGTAAATCCAATAACTCTGTTCTGTGGCAACACTGGTGCCATTGCTTTAGCAAAGGAACCAAGGTTTCACAAGAAGACCAGACACATCAAACAACGCTTCAACCTCATCCGCGGCTACGTCGAAGGAGAGGACGTAAATATTTGCAAAGTGCACATGGATCTGAATGTAGCAGATCCGCTGACTAAACCTCTTCCACGAGCGAAGCATGATCAACACCAGAATTGTATGGGTGTTAGATTCATTCCAATGTAAATCGCATAGCGATGTGAGACTAGATTATTGACTCTAGTGCAAGTGGGAGACTGTTGGAAATATGCCTTAGAGTCAATAATAAAATAGTTATTATTATATTTCCTATTTCGAGATAATCGTTTATTATCCATGCTATAATTGTATTGAATGAAACCATAGATACATGTGTGGATATATAGACAAAACAATGTCCCTAGCAAGCCTCTAGTTGGCTGGCCAGTTGATCAAGGATGGTTAAGGTTTTCTGATCGTATGCAAGTGTTGTCACTTGATAACTGGATCACATCATTAGGAGAATCATGTGATGGACTAGACCCAGACTATGAACGTAGCATGTGATCGTGTCATTTTATTGCTATTGTTTTCTGCATGTCAAGTATTTATTCCTATGACCATGAGATCATGTAACTCACTGACACAGGAGGAATACCTTGTGTGTATAGAACGTCACAACGTTATTGGATGACTATAAAAGTGCTCTACAGGTATCTCCGAAGGTGTCCGTTGAGTTAGCATGGATCAAGACTGGGATTTGTCACTCCGAGTGACGGAGAGGTATCTCGGGGCCCACTCGGTAATACAACATCACATACAAGCCTTGCAAGCAATGTGACTCAGATGTAAGTCAAGGGATCTTGTATTACGGAACGAGTAAAGAGACTTGGCGGTAACGAGATTGAAATAGGTATAGGGATACCGACGATCAAATCTCTGGCAAGTAACATACCGAAGGACAAAGGGAATGATATACAGGGTTATGTGAATCTTTGGCACAGAGGTTCAACCGATAAGATCTTCGTATAATATGTAGGATCCAATATGGACACCCAGGTCCCGCTATTGGATATAGACCGAGGCGTGTCTCGGGTCATGTCTACATAGTTCTCGAACCCGCACGGTCTGCACACTTAAGGTTCGATGATGTTTTAGTATAGTTGAGTTATATGTGTTGGTGACCGAAGGTTGTTCGGAGTCCCAGATAAGATCACGGACGTCACGAGGGTTTCCGGAATGGTCCAGAAATGAAGATTGATATATAGGAGGGTTTCATTTGGTCACTGGAAAGTTTTCGGGCATTACCGACAGTGTACCGGGAGTGACGAATGGGCTCTGGGTATTCACCGGGAGGGGCCCACCCACCCGGGAGTGAGCCTAGTAACCATAGAGTGGCTCACCATTCCTTAGTGGGCTGGTGAGGCCAACCCAAGAGGGCTATGGCGCTACAAGTGGAAAAAACCAATGGAAAAGAAAAAACAAGGAAAGAGGGAGGTGGGAAGGAAGGACTGGACTCCCTCCCCCCAAACCGAATTGGGGTGGGAGTCCACCTCCTCCCACTCGGCCGACGCCCTTGGGGCTCCTATGAGCCCCAAGGCTAGCCCCTCCCCTCCTCCTATATATACTGGTGGTTTTAGAGCTTTTGAGACACAACTTTGCCACGCGCAACTCAAACCTATACCACATAGTTCTTCCTCTAGATCGGATTTCTACGCAGCTCGAGCGGAGCCCTGCAGGGGTAGATCATCACCACTACCGGCGCGCCATCACGCTGCCGGAGAACTCATCTACTTCTCCATCTCTCTTGCTGGATCAAGAAGGCCGAGATCGTCATCGAGCTGTACATGTGCTGAACGCGGAGGTGCCGTCCATTCGGCGCTAGATCGGAACGGATCGTGGGACGGATCATGGGACGACGGTGATTTGAATCACGAAGTTGTACCACTACATCAACCACGTTTCTTAACGCTTCCCGCTTAGAGATCTACAATGGTACATGGATCCAATCTCCCTCTCTTAGATGAACATCACCATGATAGGTCTTCGTGTGCATAGGAAAAGTTTTGTTTCCCATGCAACGTTCCCCAACAACCCCACCATCCGTTAGAGCCACTCTATTCTCTTGTTGCGTTGGCAGGGCACTCCACCCCGAGAGTTGGTCATATAGGTGGCTCCTTCATGCATGGGCTTTGATGGGTGCATGATTCTGAGGAGTTCCAGGAAAGGCTTGTGACCTTCTCTAGTGGACACGAGGTGCTTCTACGTGGAGTGTTGGATGACACATCTATGGAAAGATTCATCATCGAAGTGGTGACTATAGCTTCATGTTCAAGGAGAATATTCTTGTTCTCACGTTTATTGGTCAGACTCAACATCGACAAATCTGCATCATTTCCTTGTCGCAGACGTGTTACCTTCATCATGTATATTGGTCTTGATCGGTTGATCTCGTTATCTAGATGAAACTCCTTATCTTGTACATCTTCTCCTGTATGCGACTATTGGATGTTATACTTACACATGTTATCGTCACAAGTCAATTATCTATAACAGAGAGTTAATTTATGATTAGTTCCTTAGACCATGAGTGTGTCAAGTCACTTCATACCACATGGTGAAGTTAGGTGTTGTTCCAACATTATCTATTACAGGATAATCATAATGACAACTTCAGATTCATCATAAAGTATGACAAGGGGAAGATAGCTCAAGAGTAGGATTTGCTCCTCCGACGATAGAAATATTATTAGGGCCTTCTCGGTGTGACAGTATCCACCATCGTCTAGCATACACAAATGACTTCCTCACAGGGATGTAGGAACACACCAACGAGAAAGAAGAAAAGCCAATAATGAGGAGACTGGTATACTCAGCATGTGTATGACTCACGGGATACAAATACATCTCATCTCGGGTTTTGTAAAGTATCACGAAGCGCAAGTAATTCCATATGATAACCAAAGGTTCATTTGAGTGTCATTCCTGTGAGTATATGGGTCAATATGGATGTCCACGGTTCCACCAATTGATCATGTCTATATTTCGTCAAACTATAGGGTCGCGCGCTAAGAGGAATTCCGATTTTTTGAGTTTTATTGGAGCTAGAAATATGATAAAATATTACCAGAAATATTTCGTTAACATAATAAATAGTTTCAAGAGAAACCAGAAGCATTTCAGGATCACCAGAAGTGTTTGAGGGATTGTTGGGCAATGATTTATAGGCGTCAAATATTTCCACGGACCTAATATAAATAAGAGAGGGATCTGGTAATTACGGTGATTCCCCTAGAATTAATTTAGTGGTTATGGTCTAAATAAAATATGAAAAGGCCTAAGACGAAAAAACTAATGATCCTTAGAAGACCAACACGGGGAGGCGCCCCTCCTTAACTTCTCCAACATGCTAGGGGGTGAATTGGACTTGGAGAAGGATTCGTCATCCTTCGTCGAATGCCAAGGGGAGCCCCCGCCCCAATTTGGTACCCTCCACCTATATATATGAGAGGGGAAAGACCTAGAGAACACACAAGCTCCTCTGTTTCGGGCGCACCCCTCTCTCTAGTTTGATCTAGATTTTTTATGTAGTTATGTTTTTCTCTTGTCTTCATAATAGAGAAGCCTGTTGTAGTTCTCTTCCCCCTCCTCTAGATCTTCGAAGACACAAAGCGTTGTCGAGTTGTGAAGCCCGTACATCTGCAATCCATAGAAAGGTTGGGCTTTCAGCCTTTGGTTCCAGGGATCATTTGTGAACTATTCGAGGGACTTCATAAATGATCTACACGAGCTTTTATTCCTCTGCAACTCGAAGTTGGTAACAATCTGATCTAAACCTTGTTGCATGGTGATCCGGGATCTTGACCGTAGGTGCTTTTTTTGTCTTCTACTACGTTTCCCAACAGCGACTATATCACGACTGTATTATCTTGAAAGCGTAGCTGGACGACTTCATCATATTTGTTTACACCTTATCTTGTAACACTTTTTTTCATTGTTGTCCATGTCATGTATTCTTTCTCATTGTTGACTTTGATATCATTGCATTGCATCTATTTAAGTACTAATGTTATGTTTGGGTGTAGAGTGGCTGACCTAGAATTGGACCAATGTGGGGGCAAGGACGACAAGCATGGATAAAATTTAAATGTTTCATAAAAGAAAAATTCAAAGAAAATAAATAATAATTAATAAGGTCTTGGCACATAATAATTCTAACATATAAATTTAGAATTGCTAAAAGTACAATACTTAGTTCAAATAAAGTATTCAGTAACTAGCATATATTACAAAATAGCATGGAACATCAACTTACTTACTCTACTTTGCTTTTTAAGCGATGAAAATATGGACCACATCATCATCGGTCACCTTCGAGAAGATATCCTCCTCAATAATGGGAACCAAACAATCATTAAATAATATACCACCCATACTATCTCTCACTGTATTGTTCACTAGGTCCATCATGGAAAATACCCTTTCAACATTGGTTATGCGTACCGGTAGAAGAACCACCAATTTGAGAAGCAAGTACACAAACTCGTAAAGACAATCCATTTTTTTGACAAACTTAGATGGAAGATCAAATATATTATTTAGATTTTCAAACATATCATCACTTCTCCTACTAGTAATAAAGCTATCAAGTCGGAAATGAGATTCTCTTGTGAGAAATCATTAGGGGAAAACTATGCTTTTTGAAATACTTTCCCTTGTCCATAAGAAGCAGAAGAATCGAGTGGGTTCAAAGCTGACTTGCAGCATAGCAACTCCATATTAACCTCATCAAAGCAATTATCAAACTCTTGTTGAATAATAACAATGACACCAAGATATACTTCTGTTCTACAACGATGATGAAATGTTTTTTTTGCATAAAAATGACGTGGTCTTCCATGAGGAACATACCTACCATCTTCTAGAGGAATTTTGATTCCATTATTAATGCAAAAGGACCTTGCTATTTCTTGAAATCCATCCCATCCATGATCTCTCATATGTTGCATCCTCTCCTTGGACAAATCAGCAGTGCTCGTAGCATTAATAATGTCATGATCTCTATTCTGCAAACATTGAGATAACTCATCGGTGTACTCCAAGTATGACAAGTATCAAGTGTGTATTTTAAACACACTCGTATTAATGAAAAGCTCCCACAATTTTATGTACTTTTAGCCAATCATTTCTGTGTGCTAGATCTTCCCAAATCTTCATGAGCACTTTGCGAATTATGGAATACATAGTAATCATGTGCGCAATTGTTTTGCAATGAGAACCCTAACGAGTGTTCACCCATGTAGTTAACCCCGTCATTTGGTTCTATCCATGTCCAATTTGTGCTTAACCATCTTCAAGTGATTTTAAAAAAATGTGTTCTAATGTATCAAAGAATAACATGGCGCTTACAAGAAAATTCAGTGATATCAAATGGCTGAGAGACTTGATGAAAAACCACATCATCCCACTATTAGCTTGGGCAACGACAACAAGAACCAACTCGAGTTGGTGTGCACAACAATAGATGTAGTAAGCGCAGGACGACTTGTATGTACAATGTTTTTAGCCCCTTGATCTCACCTTTCATGTTAATATCCCCATCATAACCGTGCCCACACACTTGAGAAACAATCAAATGATGGGCACCAAGTAACAACTTAACCATTGCATTCAGTGACAAAGAAGTGGTGTCAACCAAATGTATTTCTCCAAAAAGGCGCTCACATACCCAACCAAGTTTATGAACATATATAGCGCAAGAAAAGAGCTAGTTGTTCCTTGTGAGTTACATCACTAGAGACATCACCTAGGATTGCCAAGTGACCATCGTCAATCTCCCTAATTATGTGTCTACTAACCTCCATGGCACAACAATTGATGATTTTTTTGTATTTAATGACAAGTCAGCTTACAATTTCCTTGAGCACTATTCACTTCAATCTTGTTGATGTCTTCTATATTAGCAGTAAGCCAAGCTAGAAGTTTGATAAAGTTTCCTTTGTTGCATGAATATTCACTTGCATCATCTCCACGAAATGACAATCCTCGTCACAAAATAAACCTCATGCTTCTAATCGAATAAGTCCGCCTAACAATGTAAATACTTTGGCCCACTTCTCATATCTTTATGATAACATTAGAAACTGAAGTTTCCGGATTCACAAGGAAGTTGAACTTCTCTTGAACTTTATCATGGATACTTTTTATACCACCCACATGTGTGGTAAGTCTCTCACATTTGTCCTAACTTTTGTAACCACCTTCAACAAAAGTTGTTGCCTCCCTTAGATTTCACCATAAAAAAGTAACACACAATGCAAAATGATGCATTCTCTTTTACACTATATTCAATCAAAGGGTACATGTCATACCTATCACTAGAGAAGTGTCGATTTCGACCTCTTATTCCTCTAACATGATAGTCATGTTTGCTAGGTCGGCATACCGCTTCGCCATGGATGACTGTGAGTGTCCATTGGCGAGCTCATCGAGCAGGGCACCGGATGGTCGTCGCGCCCTCTATAAAACCACATGGCGGTGCCCTGCTCCCCCAAAGGTTTGGGTGTTTCTTGGCGTTTTGTTTCAAACTCATTAGCTACGTGTGAAAACAAACATTCACTACAATTGGAAACTAATGACACATTCCCTCTCTATGGTATGGAAGGCGAGGATGGTTTCCATGCTACATGCAGGTGCTCTTGAGTGGTGAGTCTCTGGCGCATGATGGCGAAGGACTCGATGATCCCGAAAATTGATGTACTCTAGAACACATGGTCAACGTGGCTCTTTGATGTCCTACACCCACTCTCTGACACGTCAGGCGTGGTGGTACTGATGACGTTGTGGCGCTCCTCGCATGTGCTTAATGAGATTACGCACCATAAGGCCCCGCCACCCACGGAAGTGCCGCACCGGTTCTTGCATGGCTATATATCATCACTTTTTGTGTGTACAAAAGCACCCAACGGACAACATGGTCAAGGGGAAGATGGTGCTTCGAGACATGGTCTATGAGATTGTGTTTTTCCTTGCCGTCATTTGTTCACATATTATAACGTGATGGTGGCTGAGTTGCAACCATATCGAGAGGGAGTTGCACTCACGTTGGAGCGGACCTCATTGCAGTTTGTTCATGAAACGGGCTATACTGAATCAGCGACGGTGCTTAATGAGGATATCAATATGACTCGTGATGCAGGCTTTGTGCATGACATGAGGGGGCTTATCTTATCTTATCTTACCCCTACTAATAAAGAAAATAGTGCTTCTTTCGTACGTCATTCAAATTGCCCTTAAAGTTGACTAAAATTACTCACCAATGCCACCTATAAGTCATAAAAAACGTTTCAAACAGGAAAATCTGCGAACTGGGCCGGCCCATGTAGGCACATCCTATATTACGCTCTGGGCGTTGGAAAAAGATGCAGTACACCTGTTTGGGCCGGCCCATGCGTGGGCGCCTGTTTTTTTAGTTTAGTTTTTTTATTTTTATTTTCTGTTCCATTTTGTTTTTGTACTTTAAATAATTTAGAACTTCAAACAACTTTTCTCAATTTTAAGAAACTGAGAATTTTGAAATAAAATTTTCAAAAAAACTTTTTTAATGAAAATTCAAAAACTACTCAGGAGTTTTGAAAAATGTTTGCATATAAAAAAATGTTTACACTTTGAGAAAATGTCCATAAAATAAAAAAGTCAACAATTTTAAACAAAAGTCCGTGTAAAAATCTTAAAACAGTTTGTGCCTCTGTTTTTAGTCTCATTTTTTATTTTCATTTTTCTGTTCCATTTTTTAGTTTAAATAATTTAGAACTTTGAAAAAGTTTTGCAATTTATAAAACTGGGAATTTTGAAATAAAGTTTGAAGAAAATATAAAATGTTTGTGAATTCAAAAAATTCTCAGGATTTTTGTAAAAATATTCGCATATTCAGAAAAATGTTCATAATTTTGAGAACAATGTTGGTGAAAACAATAAAAGTCCATGATTTTGAAAAAAAGTTTGTGTGTTATTTTTTGAGTGCAATTGAAAAAAATGTTTGCTAATTCAAAAAATGTTCATGCATTTCAAGAAATGTTCTAAATTTTTAAAGACATAATATGATCAGCACCATTGAAGATTATAATTGTTTTTTTTCGTTGCAACGCACGGGTCCTTTTGCTAGTTTGGACAAAGAGAGAGGTGGAAGTGAAACATATTAGACGTGCAAGAAATCATGTTAGTCATGAACTAGCAAGGATAGGACGAGTGGATGTTAAAACTGCAGTCTGGTTATGGTCCGTCCCGAACGAGGTTATAAAACTTTGCGAGTTGTATCGCTATGATCCAGGATGATTTATGGAAGAGCGATGCTACATCCACACGATGTTAGGTACCTTTTACGAGGGCTAGAATAGTTGGTAAGATTGTCGCTGGCTTCCTATTAACCTACTGATAGTAAGTGTTTCCCGCTAAGATTTGATTGGAGAAAAGGGAGGAGGAGGGGCCCACCCGGGTGAATTTCAGGGGGGTGATAGAATTAATAGACATGTTACGTAAGTCTTTGTTAGGGCTTCGTAGGTGTAGGATTACCCGCCGCACGAAAAAGAAAGTGTCAAAGAATCGTAATATTATCGGTTATTCTTATAGCATTACCGTAGTCGCTATATATAAGTTTGGTCAAACTTCACCTTAAAAACTGAAAATGAAAGTGTCAAAGAATCATAATACTTACCGGTTATTCTTATAGCATTACCATAGTCGCTATATATAAGTTTGGTCAAACTTCACCTTAAAAACCGAAAAGAAAATGTCAAAGAATCGTAATACTTACCAGTTATCCTCCATATTAATGACACATGATGCTTTCAAGCTGAAGTTTTGTTTTGTTTCTGAGAGTGTTAAGCTGCGTTTGTTAGCAAAGTATTATAAAAACCAAAGTATTAAAAACTACTGTAGTTTGACGTACAGGTAGAAAAAATCACTGTTAGTATTTTTAAGTATTGAGGATACTGTGGACCTGTTGGGCAAAAGCCTATATGCGCCGACTAAAATTAACTAGCTTGCCATTTGAAGCAGTACCTTGCTGGCTAGCTAGAATTGCAAGCTGATGAACGGCCATGCACAGAGCACCAGCATGCACAAACTAGTACGACCATAGACTACGGGCAAGCTTCATGTTACACCCACCAAGGAGGCAATAGAACTAGTACAACGTACTGGCGCGGAGCAAGGACCTGACGCTCTGGAACACGGCTATGCCGGCGGCTCACCAGGCAACACGGAGCGGCGCATGGACGAGAATGGCTTGGTGATCCCGGCCAAGCCAGTCCATCATGCAGAGCGAAAAACGGAACGAAATCCACACACACACACATCCGCTCCAACGAAACCATTCATTTTCTCCGTTGTTGTTTATTTGTGTTCGTACGGAAAAAATGATGATCTAAGGTATGGATTCATGGTCAAAATGGAAGCACCTGCGCTGATCCATTTCCTGCTTAAAATTGAGACTGAAATGCGTCCGCGCGTCCATTAGGTGTCCGGGTCTACTTGTGACACAGTCATCAATCCACCACTGTTTGCTTATTTAATTCGTTGGCCTACCTCCACCAACCTCTATCCTATTATTTTAATAACATGCTGTTGACCACTTGCTTTTTCTTGAATACATGTGCTGATCTATTTTAAAAAATAGACACAGATCAACAACTTAAACGGACATAAAACAAATAAAACGTTGTTCGTTTGGATCATTCGATTGAAGTTGCTCTACGGATCTGATAACGGAAGGGACATGGTTTGGACGAACATGACTCCAAGGAAAATCGGCTGAAGCAGCGGGAGGAACTTTTTTGATTTGTTCATGGCTGCCGACTAAGACACCCTCCACGAACGACAGGCGGCGGCAGTGGTTAAGGATGGGCTCGTTCTTTTCGTGTGCTCTGTTTTAGAAAAAGAGGTATATGGTTGTTTCTTTTATGCAGAAAAAATACTGTGGTTCACAAAATACTGCAGTATTAATATTGCAGTTTTGTGTGATTGCGAAACAGCTCACAATAATTTAAATTGCAGTAACGCTAGACGTACGGGCTCTCTATGGAAGATTTACAGGCTCGTTAGTTGTGATTGGTTGAAACTTGACTAAGGAGGACGGTCCCATCAGTAAAAATCAGAGAGGGACAATTAGATTAGGCCGCGTTAGCATCTCGTAAAAGTTTGTTAGAACCTGTCCGTATCTTTAGCATTTTTGTTTAAATTGTCATAATCATAAAAAATGTAGTATTCTCATAATACAGAAAACTGTAGAATTCTCAACTGCAGTATTAATGTTTGGTTACTGATGAAATGCTCAGATCTCATTAGCCACGATATACAATCTTGCCAAAACTTAATTACACGTACTTCATAAAATTAAACTAACCCATGCAGATGCACGAGTTGACGAATAGTAAAACAAACAAATTCAGATAGGCAAGTTCAGTTTATGATACTCCTGATACGGAAAGCATGCATGACACCATGTGATTTCAGTCAGACGAGCCCAACCACTGGGGCCTTTTGCTGCCTGATTGTTTTGCCAGGAAGAAGCAAGGTACAAGGTAGCAGCTGGCAGCTGGGGCTGACTCAGTGTGCACATCACACAGATTTGCGTTGTTGTTTTTGATGCGTAAGAGTGCCGGCAAGTGAGGTGGAAGCAGAAGGTAGAACGGCCATTTTGCTCGTTCTTGCATTGCAGGGGGTCCGAGCAGGTTCGGCGTACGCCTCAACTGATGCAGTTCCCCGCCACATAATTTGTCCATCTGAATCGGAAGAATAGTCGTATGCCGAAAGAGCTATATGCGCGTACGAGTACGACGTTTCGCTGATCGGTTGGACAAGCAATCAATCTGACAAACAAAATAGTAAGAACTGCGTACAACACGTGCTGAAAAGATGGCACATTCATCCGGTTGGATGAGCCATGACTTCATCAAGCCTGCATTTGCATTTCCTTCCTTTACATTTTGGATTTGGAATCGTCCACCGTGCCGTTTCATGTTGTTGAATGCCAGATGCGTCCTTGTCATTGTTAACTGTTAGGAATTAATTAAATATATTTAATTAAGGGATAATCCCTGCTATGTCGGTTGCTTTAGTTTAGCAACTGCTCCTTGTAACCGCCTTTGTACTGGCGTATATATACCCACATCTTCAATCAATAAAACAGCGATTTCATCATTTGCTCTTCCTCTCTTCTTCTACTCTTCACACGTTATCACCACGCACGCCTCTTCCAAAGAGCAGTTAGGCCAAGAACGGCAACACCAGCGGAGAAGGGAAGAAATCGACGACACCAGCGTCCATGGCCATTGGCCTGATGCACGGCCGTCGCGGCGGTGCCCTCCGGCGCCAAGAACACGGCTACCCTCCGCCTCGACAGCGCTCCGGTGGCACACCACCCGCGCGCGATGCACGCGACAAGGCACCCCCACGGTCGACGACGCCCTCTTCTGCACGCGCGTCGAAGCGGCGCCCTAAGGCGCTTCAACCCGCGACATGACTGCCGACAGCAGCGACAGCAAACCGCCAAGCCTCGCTATGGCCTTCGGCAATGACCCGACCTCCCAATGCGGCTGCACGCCTCCGATGCGGACGCTGGTGACCAGCCATGCTTCCAGGCATGGCAGCGGCACCTTTCCCGCGACGCTCGACGGGATCGAACGCGAGGCACAACCGCGTGGCAAGCGCCCTCAAGCGCTCGAGTCATAGCCCCGGCGCAGGGCTGCGTCGGCGACCAAGAGCCGGTGCTATGCGCGGAGCGCACAGCGCGATGTTGAAGTGGATCGATTCGTAACCACCAGTCGGCACTACACAAGAATAATGGATGGATTCCAATCCAAGTACGCATGGAAATGAAATTGGATTCCTATCCACACACACACACACGCACGGGATAAGGATTTGGTCAAACCTTATCCTTACGCAGTTTTGCACTTTGATCCTTCCTATACTTATTATCAATAGGAAGACCCCGCGTTTCTCTATTAAACCCTCAGGCTTCACAGATTTGAGTGATTTATGTCATCAATTTGTTGATGCACAAAAGCCTTTATGCTTATTATAACCTCTGATTAGGTCATTGTTAGTACAATATATACCCTCGGGTTCTTCTGCATTACATTCATGTTTTGTAAAGTCGATATTCTAGACCTATTTTCTAGAACATTGATGGTTCAACAACTATGTTTTTCAGTAAAAACAAAAGTGTCTTGCACATCTTGACATGAAAATAAAAGTATCATGAAGTGTCATACTCACTATGATGAGTCCGAGATTTATATTTATGAAACACAAGGTATTTGATGGCATCTACTGCATATTATGCAGATTATCCATCATTATTGTGAGATCTACGTTTTGTCATTTTGGCAAGACGACTATCTTCAACGTGCTCTTCCAAATATTAATATGATAAGCCCAAATATTATTTTTGAATCACAAGGTATTGGTGGCATCTATTGCAAAAATTTGTGGATTATCCACTATTACTGTGAGGTCTACATCATGTCATCCTGACATATGACTACATTGAAAGTGATTTTCTTAAATCTAGTATAACATAAGGTAATAGATATATAAACATCTACTGACAATAGTCAGACTATGTTTTTTATTACTGCGAGATCTACACCATATTGGTGATTATTTTCAAAGTGTTATCCTACATAAATTGAGGTCTACACATATGGCTATAATGCATCAGCCGTACTAGAACTTGCTCCTCCGAAGCATTCATTGTTGTTGTTCACTAAAATGTTTTACTCTCATAGTAAATATTATACTTGCACACTTTATTGAATATATCATAGGAAACTATGAAAATATTAGCATATACATCTGATTACCTTCTATTACATTGGTAAAATACATGGCAATGAAGCCTACGACACTATTTCTAATTATAGTGTCGTCCATCCATCAAGAGGGATCGCATAATTTATGACAATGATTAAGTGTCACAACACTTTTACAAGGCCCACATCACATTGTCATTATACTTTCATAGCGACTAACCAATGTGAAATACACAAAGTCTATACGTTTTGGCAGTGACTCTCAAGTCACACACTTCCTTAAGAATGAATTCCAAAATATCAGCAATAATTTCATCGCGTGTGTTATGTTGAAGGATACACCCAGGTTCACCAAGGATCACCTTGTCCATGATTGTTCCCAAACAAATCATTTATTCATTGATGCCACTTACTCCTAGTAGTAAATTAAATAAATGCATTAGCATTTTCAAGTAACACATGGCTGACATTTCCAAATACACCAAATGCATGATTTGGTGGGAGTATTTATTTTAAGATGATTCATGACATCAGTCATTATATCCACATGTGGCATTGTTGCCACTATAACTCCATCTTGGGAAAATGTGACATGGCTATTATCTTAATAGCTAATATGTGCATATGCATTTTATAAATCACCAACTTCACTTAGTTATCAAACTGAGTACATAATGGATGAATATTTATTCACCTTGAATATTTCCCTTAAGAGAAACATGTTGCCATGAGCACATTTGGAATGATCACCCAATATTTTTTCAAGGCCTCAAAGCCTATAGTAACTTACAATTTTGGTAACTATAAAATCAACTTGAAGTTGAGATCTCATGATCTGACATTTTTATATGCAGATCGGGTTGAAAAGCCCTTGATACACTTTACATCTCCTTATGATGGTATTACCATTTTCATGGTAAAGAAACATGTTATTTCTTAAAATCATCATATTCACCCAACGGGTGCTTCAAATATTTGCTAGCATTGAGAATACTATGCAAGTCAGTGGTCACAAAATAGAACCATGACGAATTCAAAGTAAAGTGGAGGCTAAAGACAACCAATGACATAATTATCTTTTAATTGGGAATTGATCATTTCCAAATGATCACATAGACAACTCTTAAGTTTGTCAAATATGTGGTTACATAAATATCGTACATATGATTACCAGACCCTCAAACATATGGTCAAACCACACAATGAGTTTATTAAAAGGCAAATAAGTTCATTGGGGTATTTGAAAATTTGCAAACATACAACCAGAAAATATTATGGTAAATGATGTTCTCAAATCTTCATGAGAAGGAGAACCAAAAATATAGTGCACAAAAAGAATGATCAATTCTTTTGCGCCTATGATATGTTTGCGTAATTATTTTTCAGTAATATGGGAGATCTCATGCAATATCCTGATTATTCCCAAAATATTGTTTGCCTATACTTGTACTACTACATGTAGTGTAATGTCCAATATTCTATTTCTTAGACATTATATTTGATAAATTTTGAATGTATGAATCAATTCATACTCAGTTTTGTTGCGTACAAAATAATTTTCGAATTACAAAATATTTGGCTTTAAGCCTTACAATCCTGGTTTGGGGTTGATTAGAAAAATTATTGGCAATTCTATTGGTCATAACGTTTTAAGTTATAATATTTTCCAAATCAACAGATTTGATGTCCACTGCATGTGCAATAGGGGAAATAAGTTTTAAGGCTATCTCACCTTAAAAATTCAAATGAGCCACTCATTCTTCCTTGAACACATTCAGAAGATACGTGGATTACTCAACCATTATGTGGTATTATATAGATACTTCATGGTACTCATGGAAACATTTATAAAATGATTTCCAGTGTGTCTCTTGTCACACAAAACCATGAATGATATAACTAAATTAGTTGCTCAAATTCTCAAAGTAAGAGCAAGCTAGTTATCCTAAACAAGGGATAAATCCATTCGAATGGACAACTTCGTTGAACTCATTTCGCAAGCAATGTCATATTATATATAATACTTTATGTACATATCGAGAATGGTTTAGTTAAATATCTTATCAAAGATAGTGAAATTAATAAACATGACCAAACTTATAGAATTGTAAATTTACCAGCCTCTTGCTGGACAACTACAGCCTTACACACCGTAAGTATGATCTAAATCATACCAATTGCTTATCATCCTACTTTCCCCCTTGTAGTAATTACGTGGAAATCAACAAAGTATTTCCTATCTGCGATAATTCAGTTACATACCGATATCACCACTCCAGCATACATCAATGGGCTCTCATAGAAAAATAGGGATCTATGTGAGGAATAAAAATTTATCCGTCAATCAAAATTATTCACAGGCCGTATGTTGATTGCATTAGCAATAAGGACATTTCCGGCATTAGGGGGAGATTAGTACCACAAAGAATGCCGAGAAATAAATTAGATATGTTATTGACATTCAGTCCTTATATCCACGTACTCAAAGAATCTAAACAAGAAGTTTAGAATCACATATTTGCAACTCATTGCAAATCTGCCACATACATTTAGTGATGACAAAGGTGTCACTCAATTTTATATTCCTGTAGTAAAGTGTCAGAAAGAGTGGAGGTACCTAATAAGCCACTCTTCTCCCGAAATGAGAGCAAGAGGGGGAGAAATCCGACCACACGAGATATAATCTCGCATATGCTTTCGCGGAAATAGAGGAAATCAAATCCTCAACTAGTAAATGTAATTCAACATCAAGTTGAAAGAACACCTCACTGGATGCTCATCATCCAAAGCCCGACATAAATGTGCACAAATGTTTTCGTGTCGGGACATCGAAACACCTTGACTCCATTGTTGTACGAAATCACAAGGAGTTAAAAGGAATAAATAAATTTCCACAAATTTCATTGATTCCTCCAGAATCATATAACATAAGTCTACATTTGTTGATATATATTTCTTTTGAAAATTGCTATAACCTTTTGGGCCCTGAACCAAAATCCATGGTAGAGTGCCTCTTGCACTCATGTTGGTTCACATAAAAGGAAGCAAGTAATGAAGAATAGCCTCGCTCTACAAACGAGTGGTATTTACCACAGTAATACCTACTCCTCATAAGTGTCTTCCATATGGAATACTAAAAACTTCTCATTCATAGACAAAGTCAATGAGGTGGTGAGAAAGCAAGGCTTGTAGCAAAAGGGTTCACGCAGAGACCCGACATCAAATTATGATGTAAGATACCCTCTTGGTATGAGTGTAATTAAGTTTCGATAATAAATGTAATTGGTAGTACAAATAATATTATCCATGCAATTAATGGATGCAGTGACTACATACTCATATGGGTCACTCGTTTCTGAAATTTATAACAAAGTCCCTGAAGGGCTTACAATTCCGAATCCAAAATAAATCGCAACATATTTGTGTAAAATTTCAGAAGTCACTCTATGGCTTGAAATAGTCGGAAATCATATGGTACTACCGACTAAATGAGTTCCTTCTTCAAAGGATTACTCAAAGGATGATCGTTTTTTATGTATTAATAAAGGAATCCCAAAATTTGTTTTCCTTACATCACCTCTGTGTATATTTATGATTTCGTCATCAATGTCTCTATAAGACCTAAACATACATAAAATCATCTCAAGACGGAAAATTTGGATTCAACCAAATTTAGCTTAAGTTTACAACTTAAGCATTCTCTCAAAGAATACATATCAGTCTACATATATCCAAAACATATATGAGAAGTTCAATTTGGATATATCATATGAACAAAAGACATGTATGGTCATACTACCTTTGAAAAGGTACAAATCCATTCATACCTAGGGGTGATAATGAAGTGATACTAGGACCTGAAGTTCTATATTTCACTAATGTCAAAGCACTCGTATACTTGGAAACTACGTCAGGCCTGACACTATATTTGCTATCTTTATTCGGAGTGCAACCCCCAACAAAAGGTATATGGTTGATATAAGTACTATCATCTGATATCTGAAGATTACAGTAAATCTTGGATATTTTCATCAGGAAATAGAAGATATGACCATGATATGATGTAATGATATTGGCTTTTTATTTGATCCCAATGACGCCATATCAATGACTGAATTTGCTGGAATAGCCTTCACATGAAAGTCATATAAATGGATTTTAATGGTTATTTCCAATTATCATTCTAACATAATTGCTTTATCTAAAAGCATTGCAAAATATGCATGATTTGGCAGAATGATTAACCACACTCAAAATCATGTGGTTGGGATTCATCAGAATCACATTACTTGATTTATCAAGATACTTCCACTTGTGTTACTCAATACCTACAGGTTATATGAAGAGCAATATCATAAATCACATTGCTCAGAAATTACTTATCCTCTGGATTATAGAAAGTTGAGGAAATAATTTGCAAACAAAATATTGTGATAATCCAACAGATTATACACAATCTCATGTCAATGGCATTGGTATGAGACATACTCCATATTTGCAAAGTTCAGGGGGAGTAATCTCCCAGACTATAACCTATTAACAATCATCAAATTGCATATATTGTACTCTTTTTCCCTTGATGAGTTTTTCCTAACGGTTTCTCATAAAAGGTTTTTAATGAGATAATATAAACACAAGTTTCTATATATGCCATATCATTTTCTCCTTATATTTTCCCATTGGGTTCTAAAGGAGTTTTTCAATGGCATGTGAAATGCACTCTTTTCCTTTATGAGTTTTCTCTCGAAGTTTCTCATGATGGTTTTTAATGAGGCAATATCTTCTCAAAGATCATATGTTATACTTTCTATTTTCCCTATCGGGGTTTTTAAAGGAAGTACTCAAGATACATTTATTGTTCTCTAAACTCAAAAATGAGTTTTCTCCTTCTACAAAGGTTTTCTCAAATGAGTTATCACGAGACAATAATCATTATATGTTGTATCATTTTCTCCTTATTTTTCCCACGGGGTTTAAAGGAGTTTTAGCAACATATCTACACTATTCTCCTCATATTTTTCCCACAGGGTTTTTGGAGGAGACTTTAAAGATTATACAACGATTTCTCAAAATGAAGATGATTAACATTATCGAAGGCAAACACATACAAGGAGGAGTCTTTATGAACATGATATATATTATAAAGACAAGCATTGATTAGGGGGAGTGTTAGGAATTAATTAAATATATTTAATTAAGGGTTAATCCCTGCTATGTCGGTTGCTTTAGTTTAGCAACTGCTCCTTGTAACCGCCTTTGTACTGGGGTATATATACCCACATCTTCAATCAATGAAACAGCGATTTCATCATTTGCTCTTCCTCTCTTCTTCTACTCTTCACATTAACAACCTGTGCCGAATTTATGCGGAGCTGCTTTTGCTTGATGTATTCCTCTCGCTATTCGGCCACATACCAATTTTATATTGCTCCTATAAAGGATGCTGGAGCACTCGTCTCTCGGGGCATCATTGATTGCGAGAGGCCTCCATGCCGTTGTTTTCATGCTCGCCTCATGTCACTCTCTGCGTGGCAATCTTTCCATCGTCGAATCTTCCAGGGCACTCCACACTGCGTTAATTTTTCTTGGGGAACCATGACACGTGCACCAGCATCACACTCGAGGCTACCATTCTGTGCTACTTTTCGTCGTGCCTGCATGCGTGAAAGCATAACTTGTTCCTAGGTAGTTTTGTTAATTAAGAGCATCTCCACCTGTTTGCTTCCCCTAGGAGGCATTTTTCAGCCGGCTGGGGTTGCGCCGGCGTAATTTTTGGATTGAAAGGGCAAAGTTTTCCAACCACGCCCCCATCCAAGAAGCAGCAAAGCTCGTCCAACGGACGCGTGGCGGCAGGAGATGACTCTACGACGGTCACAACACCTACTTTGCTCCTCGCCCAGCTCGCGCCGTCGTCCGCCGGAGGGGGGGGGGTCCGCTGCGTCGTGTGCGGGGTGCTGGTGGCTGATGGCGGGGGCATCCGCGATGAACCGCGCATGGGTGTGAGGCTAAGTTGGTGGTTGGAGTTTTGTAGTCGGGGGAGGTGGCTCGCCGCCTGTAGGGGGGGGGAGACGAGGTACAACGGGATGTAGATGAATATTCGGGAGGAAGGGGGGCAGCTCCTCGACCACGGGACCTACCACAGGTCCGCTGGAGAGAGGGGGCACGGGGGCTAGCACCTACTGTGCTCCTCGCCCAACTCGCGCCGCCATCCGCTCCTCGCCTCACCCCGTTGTGTGGTTGGTGGGAGAGAGAGGAAATAGAAAAGAAAGGAAAGAGAGGGGTGGGTGGCCGACGTGGGCTAATTAGAAGAAATCAAAACAGATTCGGCCCTCCCAGCTGCCCCCGAGGATCCTGGGTTTGGGTTGGGATCGCCAGTTGTAATTTTGACCAAATCCGGCGCCAGTTAAGCTCATGGGGGCACGACTGTGTTCGTCCGCCAACACTAAAAAGTCCTCTCGGGGGGCTTCCTCGGGGGACGGGTGGAGATGCTCTAGTAACAACATATATTTTATTGGACTAATGATTCTACCTAGTATATTTCAGAAAAGTTCAATGAATGGATTGTCGAATGATTGTGTGGAGATACCCTAGATGCAAGGAATATTTATTGACAACAAAGCTTCAAGACTCTATATTTTACACTTTGTGAGAAATCACACTTGAGTCCATAGGAAAGCCAATACTATTAAAAGGGATGAGGTGACTCATAACCAACAAGTATAGGGGATCGTGACAGTCTTCACGGGTAGTATTTCACCCTAATTTATTGATTCGACACAAGGGAGGCAAAACATATTTATTGGCCGTAACAGTTGAGTTGTCAATTCAAGCACACCTGGGATATCTCTCTGCAACAAAGATTTAGTAGCACAACAAATGATAGTAGTAACGCTAACAGTGATAGCAGCAATTTTGGTAACTATAGTAACAGTAGCAATTGAGTAGCAGATCTGGCAGCAACAACAACAGTAGTAACTTAGCAAGATTCAGTATATGTAAAGTGTAGGCCCGTGGCTCTGTGGTGGATAATGATTTAGATGACATTGATCATAGAACAGTTACACACTAGGGCGACACAGAACTAGCTCCAATTCATCAAATATAATATAGGCATGTATTCCATATATAGTCATATGCTGCTTGCACTACTGAAGATGGTCCAAACGCGACACTACAATCACAGACCCTTCGATGAAACTGTGTGTGATGCATTATTCGCAAACGATGCTGTAAGAAACCATCAACAAGATGCAATACGTTTGCGATGGCGGACACATCAAACACGATTCATATTAGAGTTGCGTGTGTGATGCATGGCATACGGTTCACTCCAATGAACTGTTTGCGACGAGGCGGAACAACAAAAACGGGCAGCGAGATGAAGGTGTGTGCGATATACAACATACAATTCACTCATATGAAATGTTTGCGATTAGGCAACACACCAGAAATGGTCAGCCAGATCAAGGCATGTATGATATACGACATACGGTTCACTTGGATGAACTGTTTTCGATTAGGAAACACAACAAAAACGGTTCAGTTTAAGAAGATGTGTGTGATATGCGGTATACAACTCACATAGGTGAATTGTTTGCGATGAGCCAAAATAACACATACTATTTGCGATGAGAAAATATAACACGAACGGTTACTACCGTTAATTTGTGTGTGATTTTGTGTGTAGAAAAAACTTTGAAAAATGCAAACTAGTTAAGCATCCACATAACAACATGATTGCATAACCTAATTAAGCATCCAAATACATAAGTGACTACACACATAACATTGGCGGACATCTCAATACACTATTACATGCATAATAAACTTAGCATACCAAAAGTACAAATATTTTGGCACAGAGTAAGTATGGGAAATGATCAACACATCATCTACTTCGTGCGACGCTTGTCGCCACCACTCTACTTGTCGCTCGATCCCTCGACGTATTTAGTTACGAGGTAGTTCCTCATGTCAACGATCCGCCTGAACATCTTGTAGCATGTGTACGCTTCCTTTGTCGTGGTTTGGAGGTGATGTTCATCCAGTCTCTTCACCTAGACCATGTGCCAGACAACCTTGTTCTTCTCGCACTCAGCCTTCATGCCTCTGTAGTAGGGGTCAAGGATGGCCTCGGCTAGGTCAACATCGGAGTCCATGTCCTTCTTGCTGCCCCAGATCTTGTAATGGTCGCGGATGTAGACAAGCTTCTAGCAGACCAAGCCCAAAGTTTTGAGCACCTTTCGATCGTTGGTGGTGTCCACTGTAGCAAACTTGTAGTCGGGGTTCTTGAAAAACCTCATGAAACGCTTGCAAGGCACTGTGGGCAGGCAGTAGTGGTAGAGGAGAACATGATGGTGCACGCACAACCAAGCAACGATAACCTTCGGATCATGCCCAGCACGACCGCCAGTGCAAGTGAGGTCGAAGCCGACCACTTTGTACTTGTCATCCTCAGCAAGAAACCACTCCATAGTGTTGATGGAGTCCTCCACCATGACCGGGTTGTTGGTGTACACCATCGTGAGGTCCATCTTCCTCATGCGGGTCTCCATAAGATGCATGCCGAACTCCATTGCGGCACCGCTCTATATCCTCTTTGTATGCGTCGTTGAGGGTGTGCTTACTGTGTTGTGGGGCACGGTCAAAAGCGTGAAGAAATTATAGTTAATGGCCGTGAGTATAAATGAGGGTCGGACGTCCTGGAAAACCGGCACGGGGCGACGCTCGTGATGCAACCGCATGCATATGGATCCCCGAACGTGATCATGGGCAAGCCCCAACCATTAGCAGAGTTTCATACGGTGCACTCGGATGACCTGTTTTTGATTAGGGAACACAACATAAATGCTTCAACTTAACAAGATGGGTTGTGCGTAGGCCACAATCGCTAGAGTAGCGCGTGTGAAGGGACGCGGCCCAAGCGTGCCTTGGCACCTAAACAACGAGCAAAGCGTGCGGAGGGACGCGAGCAGAGCACGCCACGGCTGCCTAAATGGTGAGCAAGCACATGCATAACTATTGGATATATCAGTTGAACATAGCCATATGAAGGTGTGTTTCGGGCTTCGAGCCCAGAACCATCAATAAATTTTGAGCTTGTTTCTCGTCACATTCCAGATTACCACACAATAAGTAATTGAAAATGTGTTCACACCGATTAAACCTAAATGTGTTCTCACTTAGCACCGAGCTATAAAAACTATCCACTCTAAATTACTTCTCATTTCCTCTCCTCATCACCCACTGAACAAGTCTTTCCTGTCAAGTATTTCTGACATGACCGGCAGCAGGAGTTTCGTGTTGACATATAACCAGGGAGCAAATACTAAAGCCACAGAAGCACTAGAGAAGTCTCGCCGCTGTGCGGCAGGCACAACAAAGATGCCCTGGCGCGCCGCAGAGCCCTCGAATGAGCTCTCACCAGCAGGCGAGGGCTCTTGCGAGCGCACTCGCCGCATCGTAGAATGTGAATAAATGGCGGTGCTGAAGTTCTCGGCCATCGACGACGCTAGTGTCGCTCGCCTAATTAGGCAGGAGGAGCTGGTCGACATATTGGTGCAGATGCTCAAGATCAGAGATGCCTCGGCTAAGAAGGCGACCGACCTCGCCGTGCAACTCATGGGTGACAATGCAAATCTCCTCAAGGAGCTCGCCAAGAAGGAGGAGGAGGTCGTCGGCTGGAAGAAACTGCATGAGTAGAGGAGTACCTCGGGGATGGGGTTGAAAGAAGTCGTCGAGGAACTTATGGGTGACTTGAGGAAGCTCTGCATCGAGCGTGAGGAGGAGGTGGAGGAATCTGTGGGGGCTGTCAAGCAATGTCGTGATGATTTGAAGAAGGAGCCGGAGGAACTCGTCATCCAAGGATCCATAGAGGTGTAGAGAGTAGCGAGCCTGATCGTTGTCTCCGATTTCCTTCTTCTCTTGCCCCTGTGTCTTTCGTGCCTTGCCGCATGTGGCATTTAAAATTATCGGGAATATGTAAGACCATTATTATCCACGCCATGGTAAAATTGTCCTCGTATTATTCGTTGCCATTTTATTTTGTCATCATATTATCCGTTGTCGCATGTTTCATTTTAAATTATCCAGAATACGAGTTGGAAACAAGCTAAAATCACGTTCTCGGTGAGGCACGAACAAAGAAAATGCTTAACGTTGAGCAGGGCCATGGAATCACAAGAAAACACCCTCCGTCCAAGTGCTTTAATTAAGTACATGTTAAATAGCGGCTCGGGCTACAAGCACACGTCCCGTCGAGCCCGCGGGGCAGACTGCTCGCGCTCATCCCGTCAAATCAAATAGCTGCACGCACACCACCGGCTATGGTTAAATTTTTTCACAAAATACAAAAAGGACCAATGAACCTGGACCAAGGTAGCACTCTCCAAAAAAGAGAGGGACGTGTGGACACACTTAAATCGATACAGGAACACTCACGGTTCACAGAATACAACCGTTTGCGATAGTAGCGTGTTAGCTATTTGTTCCAAAGGACTGCGGTGGGTATTAATGTGTGCGCCATTGGACGACTGTTTTACCACGACGTATATGTGTCATGTCATGAAACCATGCCAATGTTTCAGGACGACGAGACCTATGTAATTCATCCCCATTTCTTCAATGCGACCTAAACATGCACCCAAGGATACATGTACTATTTTTCTAGCCATTTTGGTGGACTCGGGCATGTATTTGTAGTTCAAATTTGAATTAGAAAAAACACAAGGCGAGAAAAGGCAGCAATTATCATTTCGCCTACAAGGGGCGCAGGTTTCCCTATCGGAACACCGGGGGTTCTTGCGATAAGCTCCGATTTGTAAGAGGTTTGTAATAAAGATTGGCCCAAATTGGACAATTCTTTTACCGTGATATATATGTGCCATGTTGTGACAGCATACCAAGTTTCATGATTTTCTCGTGAGTTTTGGATTTACGAGGACATATAAACCGAGATTCCTAGTGTTTGAGGTCGAGCCGGGACGCTGATATGGTTGTAATCCATTCCCATTCCTTGCATGAGACTTAATCATGCACCCAAGGAGACATGTACAATTTTTCTAGACATTTTAATGCACTCGAGCATGTATTTGTCATTGAGACTTGAATTATGGACATTAAATGCCTAGAGAACTCAATTGACGTATAAAAAGGCCAAACGAACCGTGAATAATTTCATATTTCATCATGATTCTCAAGTTGTCCCATGTTGCTTGTAGAAAAAATGGAATGCGAGAAGAGGCAACAATTATCGTTTCGCCCACAAGGTTGGCACGTTTCCCTATTGGAACCACGAGGGTTCTTACAATAAGCTTCGAGTTGTAAGAGGTTTGTAATAAAGATTGACCAAAATTGGACAATTCTTTTACCATGATATATATGTGCCATGTTTTGACACCATACCAAGTTTCATGATTTTCTAGTGAGTTTTGGTTTTAAGGGGACATAAAAACCGAGATTCCCAGTGTTTGAGGCGGAGGAAAGACACCGATACAGTTGTAATCCATTCCCATTCCTTGCATGGGACTTAAACATGCACCCAAGGACACATGTATGATTTTTGTAGACATTTTAATGCACTAGAGGATGTGTTTATTTATGATTTATGCTGAATACTTGAACACTAGCTAAGCATATGTATAGTGACGATAACAGAAGAATTTGTAAAAGTTTGCTTTATCACTTTTAGTTTATCAACTGAATTGCTTGTGGACAAGAAATCACTTAAGCTTGGGGAGTTGATACATCTCCAACGTATCTACTTTTCCAAACACTTTTGCTATGGTTTTGGCCTCTAGGTTGCATGATTTGAACGAAATTAACCCGGACTGACACTCTTTTCAGCAGAGCTACCTTGGTGTTATTTTTGTGCAGAAAAAAAGTTCTCTGAATTGGAAAAAACTTTCTATAAATTATATGTGGCATTTATAAGGAATTATGGAGTGAATACGTGTTGGAGAAACACTGTCACGGGGCCACAAGCCCTTGATGGCTTGTGGGGCCCACATGGCTCCTTCGACCCTAATTCGAGTCCTATAAAATCACATCTTTGGAGGAAAAAAAGAGAGAAGTTTTCACCGCGTTTCACGAGATGGAGCCGCCGCCGCCTCTTGTTCTTCCTCCGGAGGGCTGATCTGGAGTCTGTTTCGGGCTCCGGAGAGGTGGATTCGTCGTTATCCTCATCACCAACCCTTCTTCATGAACACGAAAATGATGCTCACTTACATGAGTGAGTAATTCGTTTGTAGGCTTGCTGGACGGTGGTGGGATTGGATGAGATTGATCATGTAATCGAGTTAAGTTTGATATGGTTTGATCCCTAGTATCCACTATGTTCTGAAATTGATGTTAGTATGACTTTGCTATGCTTAATGCTTGTCACTAGGGCCCAAGTGCCATGATTTCAGATCTGAACCTATTATGTTTTCATGAATATGAGAGTGATTTGGATCCTATCTTGCAAGTTGTAGTTACCTATTATGTGTCTTGATCCGCATACGCCATGGTGACAATAATTGGGGTTATTTCCGGTGATTGTCGTAGTTTGAGACGTTCATGTATTCACCATGTGTTAATGCTTTGTTATGGTTCTCCATTAAAAGGAGGCCTTAATATCCCTTAGTTTCCAATAGGACCCCACTGCCATGGGAGGGTAGGAAAAAATGTCATGCAAGTTCTTATCGCAAGCATTTATGACTATATACGGAATACATGCCTACATTATATTGATGAATTGGATGTAGTTCGGTGTCGCCCTAGTGTGTAATTGTTATATGATCAATTTCATATAAATCATTATCCATCATAGATCCACGTGCCTATGATTTACATATACTAAATCTTGCTAAGTTACTAGTGTTGCTACTACTGTCACACGTGTTACTCAATTTCTACTTTTACTATTGTTACCACTGTTACCAAAATTGCTGCTATCACTGTTCGTGTTACTATTATCATTTGTTGTGCTACTAAATCCTTGCTGCATAAATATATCCCACGTGCGGTTGAGTTGACAACACAACTATTATGACCAATAAATATTCTTTGGCTCCCTTTGTGTTGAATCAATAAATTAGGGTGAAATACTACTCGTGAAGACTTTCGGGATCCCCAATACTTGTGGGTTAGCAAGACCATTTTCTCGCGCCATTGCTGGGGAGCATAGCTTTATTTATTGTGCTGACTTAAGGATATCCAATTGCCACTATAAATAATCTTATAGATAATCAAACTAATATCATGCCCTCTC
This sequence comes from Hordeum vulgare subsp. vulgare, assembly GCF_904849725.1. Classification (NCBI taxonomy): domain Eukaryota; kingdom Viridiplantae; phylum Streptophyta; class Magnoliopsida; order Poales; family Poaceae; genus Hordeum; species Hordeum vulgare. The sequence continues at coordinate 136,916,423 of NC_058521.1, forward strand.
GCACAAGAGGAGGTAAGGAACTGCCATCTAGCTATTCTTTTGATTCACCTACTTCTTGAATAATCTTGTTACACCACCACCCGTTGACCGTCCTGATATGTCACATGAACTTGATGATGTTTCTTCTAAAATTAATCATGGTACTATTGCTACACATGTTGAAACTGAAACTATGCCACTGAGTGAATTACTTGATGCTCATACTGCTAGAGTTAGCGAACTTGAAAATGGTGAAACTGATGAAGATCTTGAATTACCTGTTACACCTATTTCACCTAACAGATATTAATTAGCTTATGTACGTGAAGGTTATGTTATGGACGGTGAGGTAGCTAGAGACTTTCTTGCTCGCAATGATAGAGATGATTTGAAAAAGTTACTATGCAAACTAAAAGAAAAAGAATCTATGATGGAGAAAATGAAACATGATCCTAAATTTGCTACTTCTCCTATATTTGTCACTGATAAGGATTATAAATTTGCTATAGTCCCTGAATTAATTCCTATTGTAGAGTTTGATCCTTTTCATGGTTATGAAAATGAAATTGTGGTCAAACACCTTATGAAACTAAATGATAATGGTGCTTTGTTCACCAATGATGTAAAGATACACTACTATTATATCCTTAAGATTTTTCCTTTCTCGCTGAAAGCCGAGGCCAAGGAATGGTTTCTTTCTCTTGCTCCTCATTATATGCGTAGTGCCCAGGATATGGTTTATTACTTCTGTGAAAAAAAATCCTGCTCATAAGAAACAAGATGCTTTACATCAAATTTTGAAGTTTGTGCAAATTCAAGAAGAGAATCTCCCTCAAGCTTGGGGGAGGCTTCTCTAATTACTAAGATCTTTGCATGAATTACCTCTTGAGAAGAATGAAATTCTTGATATATTTTATAATGGACTAACTGATGCTTCTAGGGATTTCCTAGATAGTTGTGCTGGTTGTGTATTCACGGAAAGAACAGTTGCACAAGCAGAAGAGTTAGTAAATAATATATTGCAAAATGTCGATGAGTGGATACTCCCTGATCCACCAACATAACCTATTCAAAGGAAGAGAGGTATTCTATTCCTCAACCCCCAAGATATGCAAGAAGCAAAAATGTCTATGAAGGAGAAAGGTATTAAAATTGAGGATGTCAAGAAATTACCACCGATTGAAGAAATAGATAGACTTGATACCCCGACACACGTAGTAGAGATGAACTCTCTCCATTCCTTTACTTAAAATGATATACCTTATGCTAAGACTCCTGATCAATGCATGAATAGATTTGAAAATCACATTGTTAAACAAGAACACTTAAATAACTATGTTAAGGATAAATTGTCTAATAATGCCATGACATTAGATCGGTTAAGTGAGTTGATGTTTATAATTGCTAATGATGTGAAAGGTCTAGGTAAACATGCCTCCATTGTTCTCACCCAACTAGATCAAGTAGCAAAGTCACAAAATGATTTTCTTGCTGAAATGAATAATATCAATTATCATGGTGTTACAGTAACGACTAGAGGATGTAGAATGACTCGGGAACCTCTTTGTCTTGAAGGTCATCCTAAAAGAATAGAACATGATTCTTAGAAAATTAATGATGATACTCCTAGTCCTACTAAGAAGAAAAATAAAAAATAAAAATGATAGGACTTTGCATGTCCCTAGTGAACCTGATAGTGAGGAACCTGCTGAGAATCATAATGTTGTTTCTGATTCTGATGCTGAGACACAATCTGGTAGTGAACATGAACATAATGCTAATGATAAAGATAATAATGATGTTCAAGTACAAGATCCACTAGGTAGTAATAAGGAACCTAATAATGATGTTGAGATAGAACCTGCTTAGGATCTTGATAACCCACCTCCTAAAAATAAATGTTATGATAAGAGAGACTTTGTTGCTGGAAAACAAGGAAGCAAAAGAGAGCCATGGGTTCAGGAACCCATGCCATTTCCTCAACAACCTTGTAAAAGTAAGGACGATGAAGATTTTGAATGCTTTGCTGAAATGATTAGACCTGTCTTTTTGCGCACTCGCTTGAGTGATATATTGAAAATCCCTCCGTATACTATATGCATAAAGGATACTATTACCAATAAAATAAAGATACCCGAAACTGAAATTGCTACTATGCTTGCTGATTACTCTTTTGCTGGTGGAATACCTAAGAAGTTGGGAGACCCGAGTATACCCAAAATACCTTGCTCTATTAAAATAAATCATGTTAAAACTGATTTATGTGATCTAGGAGACGGTTATAGCGTTATGTCTTTCTCCCTTAATAAAAGACTTGAATTGGATAAGCTTACACCCACTGAGATATCTTTGGAAATGGATGACAAATCCATTGCCTTACCTATTGGAATTTGTGAGGACGTCCCCATTGTGGTTGCAAATGTTACTATCTTAAAATACTTTGTTATTCATGATATGCCAGAGGACGAAAATATGTCGATCATCCTTGGTAGGCCTTTTCTAAATATTGCAGGGGTTGTTATTGATTGCAACAAAAGCAAAGTCAGTTTGATCTTAATGGGAGGCAACATACGGTGCATTTTCGGAAGACACAAACTCTCATTAACAATATTAGTGTCATTGAGCCTTTTCCTACGGTCATCATTGGAGATTTTACAACCCCCTACATACTGCCAAGAAAAACAAATACTATAATCCTATTGTGGGGGAGATGCAAATCCCCATTGAGGTAACCTAGTGATATACAAAAAAATTATTTGGTTTCATTTTCATCGGAAATGATTATTATTAAGACTTCATCAACCTTATTAATGGATCATTTTCGAAAGACATGTGATTGATAAATTGAGTATTCACACATCTTTGTACCCCAAGTTTATGATGTGTTCCCTTCGCTATAGAAAAATAAAATGCCATGATTACCCTATTTTCTGAGAGTTTTGTACCATAGAAAAATGGCCCAAAAATAAAAAGTCCGAGAATGATGTAATATTTTCACATGATTTTTCTAGAATAAATGATATTTTTTGGCATAAAAGTAACAACACGGAGACGCACGTGTGAGCTACAAGCCAATAGGGCGCCACCCCCTTCGGCCACGCCTTGATGGCTTGTGGGACCCATAGGCCCCCTGCCATATCCCTTTAGCATGCATCATACTCTACCTCAATAAAAAAATTCCTATCTCTCTCACTCTCTCTCACGTTCTTCCTCCAGAAACTAAAAAAATCAATCTCTTTGCTCGGAACCACATTTCCAAAACCGTGAGGAGGAAATTGTTCCTTGGTTTGTGACTCCTCCATCTCTCCAATTAGTTTTTGCCTTAGTGTTTTATATTTGGCATAAATTGCTACACTTGGTGGTACAGAAAATGAGATTGCATGTTAAATTCTTTAAGTTCCAAGTAGCATGAATGCTTGATATAGCTTATAAGTATCCACTTGAGTAGTTGCTATCATTCTCATAAAGTTTTATGGACATATTTTTGCGGTCCAATAATTTTAGAAATTTTGTGTAGGCAAATGAACTTCTTAAGGAGATGTTCCTCAAGGAAGGGTTCTTCGAGCCGGGGTACCAAGGGAAATGCGGGAAGGACTCAAGATAGTGACATCAAGATCTTCCACAACACACAGGCTAGGCCTTGTGAATGGCCACATACACCCTTCATGAGTGAAGCTGGTTTTTATGAAGAATGCAGGAAATTCCTTGCAAATGCCGGGCTGATGAACTTCCTCGCAGATAAGTGTGATGAGTACTGTCTCCTTACTAATTCCTTGAATTGTCACACCTCTTACTCAATTGCTACATTTAATACAGTTACAACTGTTACCAAAACTGTTGCTATCACTGTTACTGTTACTACTATCATTTGTTATGCTACAAAATCCTTGCCGCGGAAAGATATCACAGGTACGGTTGAATTGACAACTCAACTATTACGACCAACATATTTACAAAAACAAAAAACAAGAAGATTTCATACTCGTTTCCTTTGCCACGATCACTTCATCAAATATCGTTATTATTAATTGACTTTCACTTGCACGACCGAATGATGTGATAATAATAAAAGTGCAGTGGTGCCGTGGACTAAGCTGGAATCTATAGGGCAGTTTTAAACAAAGGGGAAGACATGATAATATTGGCTCATCGTTAGATCAACAACAAAGCATATGAGAGCCACTCATCATTTTCATCGTGGTCTTCCATTTTCATGACTCAACAAAAGGAAAATAAATTCAGATAAACACACTTAAATATTTTTGGAGTTTTTATTTTTCTTAAGCAAGCAAAATAAACTAAGGGAAACCAAGAACATGAGAAATTATTTACATAGGAAAGATCCCCACAAGGAATAGGAAATCTTTTTGGTTTTCTTTTTAATACTTAAGCTAACTTACTGGTAAAGAAAAACCGAAAAGAGGCAAGAAATATTTTTGGGTGTTCTAAAGTTTTCTCAAACACACAGGTGATAACCCACAAGTATAGGGGATCGCAACAGTTTTCGAGGGTAGAGTATTCAACCAAATTTATTGATTCGACTCAAGGGGAAGCCAAAGAATATTCTCAAGTATTAGCAGTTGAGTTGTCAATTCAACCACACCTGAAAGATTTAGTATCTGTAGCAAAGTATCAGTAGCAAGGTAGTATGATAGCAACAGTAGCAACGGTAACCAGTAGCAGCAAAGTAACAGCAGTAGTGACAGAGTAACAGTAGCAGCAATAACATCAGTAGTGGCAAGGTAACGTAACAAGGACCAGTAGGAAAAACTCATAGGCATTGGATCGGTGATGGATGATTAAAGCCGAATGCTATTCATCATGCAACAGTTATAACACGGAGAGATATGTAACTAGCTCCAGTTCGTCAATGTAATGTAGGCATGTATTCCGTATGTAGTCATACGTGCTTAGGGAAAAGAACTTGCATGACATCTATTGTCCATCCCTCCCGTGGCAACGGGGTCCTAATGGAAACTACGGGATATTAAGGTTCTCCTTTTAATAAAGAACCGGACCAACGCATTAACACTTGGTGAATACATGAACTCCTCATACTATGGTCATATCAGGGAGTGGTTCCGGCTATTGTCACTCCGGGGTTGCCGGGTCATAACACATAGTAGGTGACTACAACTTGCAAGATAGGATCAAGAACACACATATATTGACGACAACATAATAGGTTCAGATCTGAAATCATGGCACTCGGGCCCTAGTGACAAGCATTAATCATAGCAAAGTAGTAGCAACATCAATCTCAGAACATAGTGGATACTAGGGATCAATCCCCGTCAAAACTAACTCGATTACATGATAGATCTCATCCAACCCATCATCGTCCAGCAAGCCTACGATGAGATTACTCACGAACGGTGAAGAGCATCATGGAATTGGCGATGAAGGAAGGTTGGTCATGACGATGGCGACGATCTCCCCTCTCCGGAGCCGAGAACGGACTCCAGATCTACCCTCCAGATGAAGAACAGGAGGTGGCGGCGCCTCCGTATCGTAAAACATGATGAACTCTTCTCCTTGAATTTTTCGGACAAAAGGGACTAAATAGAGCTGAGATTGGAGGCGGTGGAGCTTTGTGGGCCCCACAAGCCTGCCAGGCGTGGCCAGGGGTCCCGCGGCTGGTGGGCTTGTGGGCTCCACGCTCCACTTCCTCCGTTGATTCTTGCGCCAGTATTTTTCATATATTTCACAAAAAATTTCCGTAAATTTCCAGGTCAATCCGAGAACTTTTATTTCTGCGCAAAAACAACACCATGGTAATTCTGCTGAAAACATCGTTAGTCCGGGATAGTTTCATTCAAATCATGCAAATTAGAGTCCAAAACAAGGGCAAAAGAGTTTGGGAAAGTAGATAAGATGGAGACGTATCAACTTCCCAAGCTTAAAACCTTGCTTGTCCTCAAGCAATTCAGTTGACAAACTGAAAGGGACAAAAGAAAAACTTTTACGAACTCTGTTTGATCTTGTTGTTGCAACTATGTCTAACTCATATCGAGAATTTCAGCAAGATCACAAGCTAACCACATAAGCAAATGACATCTAGGTCTCATGGTAAACTCATATCAATGGCATAATCAACTAGCGAGCAAATAATGACAAGTTTCAAACGTCAACACTTCAATCAAGACAATCATGAAGCAGTACAAACATATGGTATCTTGCTAGCTCTTTCTGAGACCGCAAAACATAAATGCAGAGCACTTTCAAAGACCGAGGGCTGACTAAATATTGTAATTCATGGCAAAGAAGATCCAGTCACAGTCATACTCAATATTAGTCAAAAGCAAAGCATAAAAATGGCAGAGTTGCTCTCTAACTGGTGCTTTTATAAGAAGAAGATGACTCAACAGGAACATAAATAGACAGGCCCTTCGCAGAGGGAAGCATTGATTTGCAGAGGTGCTAGAGCTCAAGCTTTGAAAAAAGAGATAATAATTTTGGGTGGCATGCTTTCATTGTCAACGCAATGACTAAGAGTTCTCACTATCTTCCACGCTACACATGCTATAGGCGGTTCCCAAACAGAAAAGTAAAGTTTTGACTCCCCACCATCGATCAATCACACTCGACGACTAGCCGAATACTCGGGTGCCGTCCATACCAACATCAATCCAGGGGGTGTTTTGTTTGCAATTATCTTTTCGATTTGAGTATGGAACCGGGCATTCCAATTACCGGCCCCTTTCTCGTGAATGATAGTGAATAAACACATATCGAGGATAACACGCCTAGCATGGAAGATACTGATCGCCCCTTGTCACCACATGAGCGGTTCGGGCATGCAAAACATATTATTTCTTGAAGATTTAGAGAGTGGCACATGCAAATTTACTTGGAACGGCACGTAGATACCGCATATAGGTAGGTATGGTGGACTCATATGGAACAACTTTGGGTTTATGGAAGTGGATGCACAAGCCGTATTCCTGCTTAGTACAAGTGAAGGCTAGCAAAAGACTAGGAAGCGACCAACTAGAGAGCGATAACAGTCATCAAAATGCATTGAGATTAACCAACATTGAGTGCAAGCATGAGTAGGATATAAATCACCATGAACATGAATATCATAGAGGCTATGTTGATTTGTTTCAACTACATGCCTAAACATGCGCCAAGTCACGCCACATGAATCATTCAAAGGAGGATACCATCCTATCATACTACATCATAGTCATCTCAAAATTCATGTTGGCATCAAAGACCAACCATTATAAGCTCCTAGCTAATTAAGCATAGCATCAGAAACTATGATCTCTAAATTGTCATTGCAAACATGTTTCTCTCACAACAAAGCTGGATCAGGAACGATGAGCTAGTCATATTTACAAAAACAAAATAGATCGAGTTCATACCAGCTTTTCCAAGCTCAGTCACTTCATCATATATCGTCATTATTGCCTTTCACTTGCACGACCGAATGATGTGAACAGTAATAAGAGTGCTCGTGCATTGGACTAAGCTGGAATCTGCAAGCAAACACAAAGGAGAAGACAAAGTAATATGACTCTTTGACAGACAAACAAATATGCATGCGAGAGCCAATAAACATTGTAACCATGGTCTTCTACAAGACCCAAAGAAAAAGAAAACTATTTACACGGGAAAGCTCCCACCAAGCAAAAGAAGAACAAGAAAATATTTTTGGTTTTTTCTCAAACTAGATAGACACACGAAAAGAAAACGAGAAAAAGAAAATAAACTAGCATGGATGATAAAGTGGCAAAGTGTGAACACCGACTAACAAAGTGAAAGCATAAACAAGAATATAAAGTCGGTGAGAAACACGTACTCCCCAAGATTAGGCTTTTGGCCTAAGACCTAAGTTGGTCTACTCCCAAGGATGGTCCGGGCGATACCCAAAATCATAATGGGGGTTATACGGGAGTGCTGCAACCACTGCCTGAATAGCTGTCTCACGGAGACGAGCAACCTTTGCCTCCCTCTCATACTCCTCTGCCTCTCCTCTGGTTATGTAATATCTCCGTTTTACCTGAAAGTCAAGGAAGGGTAATATGGAAAACACGATGCCGGTTAAATATTAACCGGTATAGGAGGGATTCATTATCCCTCTCAAGGAACTGATAGCGTGTCAAAGAGACACGATCAAGGAAGGCTGTATGGAGCGCGGGATCTCCTTCGTGGATGGGTACTCCAAGAAAATTTGCTATGCGAATGGAATAGATCCCACCAAAGAAATCCCCTTCATTAGCATTATTATTCAGCCTCCTTGCTATTATAGCTCCCATGTTGAAACTTCTATCACCCGTTACTGCGCTCTTAAGAATACTAAGGTCAGGTGCGCAGAGGTGACAATGCTCAATCTTGCTATTAATGCACCTGCCTATGAAGAGGGCAAAGTAATGCAAGGCAGGAAAATGAATGCTCCCCATGGTAGCCTGTGTAATATCTCTAGTTTCTCCGACAGTTATACGAGAGAAAAAAAATCTCTAACTGAAGATTTAGGAGGATCATTGAGACTACACCAAACGAGGTATCTTGCAAATTCTATTGAAATCCTCTAAATCCATGGTATACGATTTGTCATAGAGATCAAATAGTACAGATGTGTCACGGCTAGTTGAAAATTTGAATCTACGAACAAAAGAGGCAGTGAGAGTAACATACCCTGTTGGAATTATGCCCTAGAGGCAATAATAAATACAGTTATTATTATAATTCCTGTATCAAGGTAATCGTTTATTATCCATGCTATAATTGTATTGAATGAAGACTTATATACATGTGTGGATACATAGACAAAACACTGTCCCTAGCAAGCCTCTAGTTGGCTAGCCAGTTGATCAAAGATAGTCAGGGTCTTCTGATTATGAACAAGGTGTTGTTGCTTGATAACTGGATCACGTCATTAGGAGAATCATGTGATGGACTAGACCCAAACTAATAGACGTAGCATATTGATCGTGTCATTTTGTTACTACTGTTTTCTGCGTGTCAAGTATTTGTTCCTATGACCATGAGATCATATAACTCACTGACACCGGAGGAATGCTTTGTGTGTATCAAACGTCGCAACGTAACTGGGTGACTATAAAGATGCTCTACAGGTATCTCCGAAGGTGTTCGTTGAGTTAGTATGGATCGGGACTGGGATTTGTCACTCCGTGTGACGGAGAGGTATCTCGGGGCCCACTCGGTAATACAACATCACACACAAGCCTTGCAAGCAATGTGACTTAGTGTAAGTTGCGGGATCTTGTATTACGAAACGAGTAAAGAGACTTGCCGGTAAACGAGATTGAAATAGGTATGCGGATACTGACGATCGAATCTCGGGCAAGTAACATACCGAAGGACAAAGGGAATGACATACGGGATTATATGAATCCTTGGCACCGAGGTTCAAACGAAAAGATCTTCGTAGAATATGTGGGATCCAATATGGGCATCCAGGTCCCGCTATTGGATATTGACCGAGGAGTCACTCGGGTCATGTCTACATAGTTCTCGAACCCGCAAGGTCTGCACACTTAAGGTTCAACGCTGTTTTATGCGTATTTGAGTTATATGGTTGGTTACCGAATGTTGTTCGGAGTCCCGGATGAGATCACAGATGTCACGAGGTTTTCCGGAATGGTCCGAAAACGAAGATTGATATGTAGGATGACCTCATTTGATTACCGGAAGGTTTTCGGAGTTACCGGGAATGTACCGGGAATGACAAATGGGTTCCGGGTGTTCACCGGGGGGGGGGGGGGTAACCCACCCCGGGGAAGCCCATAGGCCTTGGGGGTGGCGCACCAGCCCTTAGTGGGCTGGTGGGACAGCCCAAGATGGCCCTATGCGCCATAGGAAGAAAATCAAAGAGAAAAAAAAGAGGAGGTGGGAAAAAGGGGAAGGACTCCTTCCAAACCTAGTTAGATTCGGTTTGGAAGGGGGGGACTCCCCCCTTGGCTCGGCCGACCCCCTTGGGGGTCCTTGGACCCCAAGGCAAGGCTCCCCCTCTTCCCCCTATATATACGGAGGTTTTAGGGCTGATTTGAGAAAACTTTGCCACGACAGCCCGACCACATATCTCCACGGTTTTACCTCTAGATCGCGTTTCTGCGGAGCTCGGGCGGAGCCCTGCTGAGATTAGATCACCACAAACCTCCGGAGCGCCGGCACGCTGATGGAGAACTCAGCTACCTCTCTGTCTATCTTGCTGGATCAAGAAGGCCGAGATCATCGTCGAGCTGTACATGTACTGAACGCGGAGGTGCCGTCCGTTCGGCACTAGATCGTGGGACTGATTGCGGGACGGTTCGCGGGGCGGATCGAGGGACGTGAGGACGTTCCACTACATCAACCGCGTTCACTAACGCTTCTGCTGTGCGATCTACAAGGGTACGTAGATCGAATATATCCTCTCGTAGATGGACATCACCATGATAGGTCTTCGTGCGCGTAGGAAAATTTTTGTTTCCCATGCGACGTTCCCCAACATACTGTTCACATTTATCGGAGATGAATTCTTCGAGTCTGACGTTGTGAACAAGTGTATCAAACTCGTCTTTGAAACCAGCCTCAATCATGAATTCTTCAGAAGCCATTCACATGGTTGTACCTGTGCGTTCCTTGGTTGGTAAGGATCGGGCTCCCGAATCGCGAGACGGGGACCTCTCTTGCTTGAGGAACCACCATGATAGTTTCTCCTGAACATCTTCCTTTTCTGAAATTTTTAGTGACTCTAAGGAAAAGTGAACAAGGCTCAACGAAACTCATAGCAACTACTCCAACAAGTGCCTAGAATCCATATCACGCATCAAAACTACTTGGGACCAGCTAAGATTAGCATGCAAAGCTCAAGAACAAGGTCACCAAGGCAGCAAAAATACGCGATGTATAAGGCACTAGAGCAAAAACTAATTGGACCAATGGACGACTCACATACCAAGGAGCAATTTCCCCAAAACAGCTTGGTGAATGGTGCTTTGCACAAGGAGATCGAAAATCGCAGCAAAAAGAGCAAGAACACGGCTTTGAGCTGTGAAACGATTTTTTCTGGAGGTAGGAGAAGCAGATGGGAGCTAGAATGAGTGGAGGGGGTGCACGTGGTCCTCACAAGCCTGGGTGGCGCGGCCAGGGGGGTGCCCGCGCCTCCAGGGCTTGTGGCCCACTGGTGCAGCCCCCTGACTAGCTCTTCGCCTCAGTATTTTTCAAAAATTCTAGAAAAAATCATACTTGATTTTTAGGACATTCGGAGAACTTTTATTTTTGGGGTACTTTTCTACGGGACGCAAAAACAGAAAACAGGGAAAACTAAAGCTAAATCTATCATTTTTCTTCTAAGCAACCGAAGATGAAAGCTTGGAACAGAGGTTTGTGACTCCTCGATTCATCCATCTCATGGTCATCAAAAGAAATCCGTCAATGAGGTTGATTAAGTCTCCTTGACAAACTTTTTCGAATCGCAAAAGAAAACGGAGAATTTTCGAATAGTCACTAGGTTACCTCAATGGGGATGTGCATATCCCCGACAATCAAATCATACTTCATCTTAACAGTAGGTATAGGGCATTCAAAGCTCCCAATAAGAATAGATGAAGTTTTTCGATAGCATTGATGCAATGTACTTGATATTGTTTCTTCGGAAAGTGCACCGTATGCTCACTACCGTTGACCTGGAAAGTTACATTGCCTTTGTTGCAATCTGTAACAGCCCCTACAGTGTTTAAAAGGGTCTTCCAAGGATGACCGCCATGGCATCATCCTCAGGAATATCCAGGATAACAAAGTCTGTTAAGATAGTGATGTTAGCAACCACAACAGGCACATCCTCGCAAATGCCGATAGGGAAAGCAGTTGATTTGTCGGCCATTTGCAAAGAGATTTCAGTGGGTGTCAACTTATCCAGTTCAAGCCTACGATAAAGAGAGAGAGGCATAACACTAACACCGGCTCCAAGATCGCATAAAGCAGTTCTAACGTAGTTTCCTTTAATGGAGCAAGGTATAGTGGGCACTCCAGGATCACCTAGTTTCTTAGGAGTTCCACCCTTGAAGGTATAATTAGCGAGCATGGTGGAAATCTGAACCTCAGGTGTCCTCCTCTTATTAGTCACAATATCTTTCATGTACTTAGCATACAGAGACATTTTGAGCATATGTGTCAAACACATTTGCAGAGAGACAAGTTTAATCATTTCAACAAATCGCTCAAAATCCTCATCATCCTTTTTCTTGGATGGTTTGGGAGGAAAGGGCATGGGTTTCTGAACCCATGGTTCCCTTTCTTTACCATGCTTCCTAGCAATGAAGTCATTCTTGTCGTAACTCTTATTCTTAGGCTGTGGGTTATCAAGATCAGCAGGTTCAGTCTCCACATCCTTATCATTGCTAGGTTGAGCATCATCATGAACATCACTATTGCTATTATCATTAGGCTCATGTTCATCACCAGATTGTGTTTCAGTATCAGAAACAGAGACATCGTTTGGATTCTCGGGTGTAACAGCAACAGGGTTGCTAGCGTGCAAGTTCCTATCATCTTTCTTCTTCTTTGTAGGATGACTAGGTGTATCAGTGCTAACTCCTTGAGAATCTTGTTCAATTCTCTTCGGATGACCCTCAGGATACAAAGGTTCCTGGGTCATTCTACCGCCTCTAGTGACGACTCTGACAGAATTGTCATTCAACTCATCGAGCAAGTCATTCTGAGCCATAAGTACTTGTTCTACATGAGTAGTAACCATAGATGCATGTTTACTCGAGAGCTTAAGATCATTGACGTTTCTGTCCACATAAGCACTTAAATGACTAAACATGCTAGCATTCTGTTCCAATTGTCTGCTAACATAATCATTGAAACTTTGTTGTTTGGCAAACAAAGTTATCAAATTCATCCAGGCATAAGCTAGCAGGTTTATCAAAAGGAATATCACTCTCATTGAATCTACGCAGAGAATTTACCTCTACTACCTGTATCGGGTTATCGAGACCATGGATCTCTTTGATAGGTGGTAGATTTTTGACATCTTCAGATTTAATGCCTTTCTCTTGCATAGATTTCTTAGCTTCTTGCATATCTTCAGGACTGAGGAATAGAATACCTATTTTCTTAGGAGTTGGCTTCGGAGGTGGTTCAGGAATAGTCCAGGCATTCTCATTGCACAAGATATTATTCAATAGGATCTCAACTTGTTCTATAGTTCTTTCCCTAAAAACACAACCAGCACAACTATCTAGGTGGTCTCTGGAAGCATCGGTAAGTCCATTATAGAAGATACCAAGTATTTCATTCTTCTCAAGAGGGTGATCAGGCAAAGCATTCAGCAGCTGGACGAGCCTCCCGCAAGCTTGTGGGAGACTCTCTTCTTCAAATTGCGCAAAGTTGTATATTTCCTGCAAGGCAGCTTGCTTCTTATGGGCAGGGAAATATTTTTCACAGAAGTAGTAGATCATATCCTGGGGCTACACACACAACGAGGATCAAGAGAAGTGAACCAAGTCTTAGCATCATCCTTTAGCGAGAAAGGAAACAGCTTAAGGATATAGTAGTGGCGGATGTTTTCCTCACTCGTGAGTAGGGTGGCTCTATCGTGCAGTTTGGTAAGATGTGTCGGGACCCCGATCCTAAGCCATAGGAATCCAACCTGTAACACATCGCATCCCTTTGTGGTCTCACGCACGATTAACTCCACGGCTGCAGCCTTACCTTAGCCGGGACCGTTTGCGTCTTTTGACTCACGTATGCGATAGTGTCGCTAGCAATCCAATGTCAAAGAACCCGGATCGACATGTCTAGTCATAAACCAAAGTGGCAGTACCGCACAAGGACAGGCATACATGACCCAACAAAGCAGGTGTCGGTCATCAGCGAATGTAGACGAGTCGTAGCAAGATACAAGGACTCCATTACGTCGCGTGACATTTCCCCAAAGGGGACAGACACAGCAGCTAAGAAGGACACATGCCGGTCAACCAATGTGTCCGGAGCAGTAGCGAACTACCAAGGCTCGTTGGATCACAAAGGGGCATTTCCTTGTAAGGAGTGCTACTAAAGTTCACGACTAGGTATTCGAACCCCATACATATCAAGTAAGACACACGTACGCATGGCATACCGATATGTATAGATACATCGATGGCATCACAACATAACCATAAACATACAAGCTTTATTTAAGAGGCTCGGAAGAGCCACACACATAATATTACACATTAAGGGTCTCTCGACCCATAATAGCAGTCATACAATTACAAGCCAGCGGAAGAGTTATAAACTGTCTGGGTACAGACAAGGCAACTAGAAGGCACATGGCCTGACTATACTACAGAGCCAACGTAGGGCCAGATCGTAGCTGGGACACCAGCTACTCGTCGTCGTCGATGTCTACGAAGAACCATCCATTAGGGTCATTAGCAACCTCTGCAACATTTATTAAGCAAACATGAGTACGAAGGTACTCAGCAAGACTTTAGGAGAACTAACTACTCATGCAAGGTATCAAAGGGGTATTGTGGGGTTTCATGCGGAAAGCCAACATTTGACTCGTGGCTAGACAACTTGCATTTTGAAATTAGTTTTGACAACTTGATTTCTCGCACACGAGTCCACTAACACCACAACAATACACTATCGTGGAATCATTCCGTCTCCGTACGGAAATGCCGTCCACGACACTCACGCTTATCTTGGCAATTTTATGAGTAGCCATTGAAGTTATCTATGAACAACATATGTCTCCAAGTAGTCCATATCCGCGGACGCGACTATTCGAATAGATCATAACCCTGCAGGGGTGTACTTCGTCACACACGCTCTCGCCACTTATCGCCATGTGCACGTCATGCACCTCGGCAACCTTCAAGCGGAAGCCCAGCGAGGGAGTCGACCACGACCGTTAACCACACTAGTACCTAGTCCAGGTTTATCGCCTATCTGAGAGTAACCCGTACGGAAGTCCGGACGAGGTTTCCGCCACGGCCTCAAACGATGTGCGCAGGGTTCCCAAGCCCACCATCCGGGTGCCACTTGGTACACCGTGCCACTGCCTACCGCATCACGGCCCACCTCTCAGGTCAGCACCATGCACGTCTCCAGCATTACTATAAACACCAGAAACTACTTGCAACTCCTGGACCGGGTACTACGCGATTAATAGGCCGAGCGGGGTCATATTTCAAGGCCCAGCATGTGGTAGTATCTAGTCTTGGAATACATACACGGAACTCAGTTCCTAAGGACGGTTCCAATGAAACAACCCGCCATGTACTCCTACACAGCCTTTCACCGGTACCTTTACCAAATCAAGTTCAACACACAACCTTTGCTCACCGAACACAATCTCACAATTCTGTTCATCTCCCAGATGACAGACCATACACAACTCTAAGCATAGCATGCATAGAAGGATAAGGCACATCATAGCTCAAGCAACTACCAGGTATGCTAGGTTGCAAGGTTCGGCTATTTACCGTGACAAGGTTAGGTCATGCAAAGGAAGTGGGTTCAACTAACGTGGCAAAAGCACTTGAAGCATTTGATCCTAATGCAATAATAAGTGCAGGATCAAGAACATGGGAATTATCGGGATGGTCAAAAGGGTTGCTTGCCTTGTTGCTCAGAGGAGGAACGATATCCGTCAGACGGATATTCGGTGGAATCCGGGGGTGCGGAGCCTACCGAAATGAATGGCAACATTCAATAACAATCATATGCACTCGAAATGATGCATGAGCATGGCATGAGAATGCAAGGTGATAAGTTATTATAATCAACATGTATTAGGTTTAGAGTTGATTTGAATCACATTCGAATAGCAATTGAAACGGGGTATTCTCGGATACCGGTTTAATTGATTCGACCTGATGCTCAGATCAACTTGATGTTAACATGCATGAAATGTCATGTTATGGTACTGATTTGTAATTAGGACAATGGTGAACATTGTATATATAATGAAATTTGAATATTTTTGCAAATTCCATTTATAAAGTGATTATAAGAATTGAATTATTCCTTATTCCAGAATTTAGGGTTCTGTAACTTTTTCAAACATAGTTGAAAATAGCATAATCAGAATCCTTGAATTTTTGTGATACTTTTTCATATATAAGTTATTTTCATTGGAGTTACAGATTAATTTCTATGATTTTTACAAGTCTTAGCAATTTCCTGGAATTAGTTTTATACTGGAAATTCTATTTATTGCATCAGACCGACGTCAGCAGGTCAGCCGACCTGTTCAGGTCAAACCTGACAGGGGGGGCCCACTGTTCAGCCTCTCTGGGACTAATCCCGCGCTGACCAGCCCTAATTGAGGTTTGACTTGGCCTTGGGCCCACTTGTCAGCGAGTGATTTAGTCTTGAGCTGCTGGGTTAGCTTTGCCACGTCGACCCCCACCGAAGGGTGGTCGCCGGCGACCAGGCCCGCGGCGGAGGGCTCGCCGGAGGCGACCTAAACGGCGATGCACAGCACCAAAACGCATGCGGTTTGCAGCTACGGCACGCTGGCGAAGTGGCCGATCTGGCAGGGGCATCAGGGGAGGCTAGGGTCGCCGGAAGAGGGGCCGGCGACGAGCCGGAGCGGTGGCCGAAGCTCGGCCTTCTATGAGAGACGGCTCTAGGGCACGGGGAGGGCAGCTGGAGGGCTCGACACGCTCCTGGAGGCTCCAGGAGCTCGAATCCTAGCTCGAGCGCGTGGATCGGACATCACAGCGACGGCGACGACATGACCGGCGACGAGAAGCTCTCGGCCTTGGTGGGGAACTAGGCTACGATGCACGGGAGAGCGTGGGGCGAGAGGGGAAACGACGAGCTCACGGCGGTTCCGATGGTGCTGAAGAGGGGCTCGGGGATGCGCCGGAGGGAGCGAATCGACGGGAGAGGTCCGGCGGCCGGAGGTGGAAGACGACGGCGTTGGGGGCGATGCAGAGCTTGGCGTGGCTTCGGCTTCTGCAGAGATGACCAGGGCAACGAGGCGGAGCTAACAGACTACTCGGAGGCAGGATCCCATGGCTAGAGGTGCTGCGGCTCGAGCTCGAGCTCGGCTCCAATGGCGGCAGCAAGGAGGAGGAAGAGATCCGGAAGGAGGGAGAGAGCCGATGCGGGGAATGGATAGGGGAGGCCTCAGGGGGCTTATCCCCGGCCTTGCCAGCGCGAGGCGGCGGCCAGGCAGGCGCACAGGTGCGTGGCCGCGCCGAAGGAGGCGGCGGCCACCTCCTGCTGCCTACTGGCGCGAGGGAGGGGACGAGCGAGGGAGATGGGCCAGGCTAGGCTAGGCGACAGGTAAGGGTTTCCCACTTTTTTCTGTTTTTGTTTTTCTGTTTTGCTAACTATTGTTTTGCTAATTATTTCAGCTCCAAAACAAAAAGTAAAAACTATTTTAGACCTCCTGAAATATTGTTATAACATTCCCAACCATTTCCAAAGTTTTCAATATTTTTGGAAATTTATAGATTCTGATTTCAAATTTAAAACTTGAAACCAGTAGCCTTTTGCATTTATTTAAAATGCTTAAAGTGTCAAGAAAATAGTTTTCTCCAATGCTCATTTACTTTCATGATTTATCAGAAAGTTTGAACATTTCTTGAGGCCATTTTGGGTTCATTGATTTGAACTAGTTTGAGATTTTCTTTAATTGAAATAGTGGCTAGGGTTTTGAGTTTTTCCTTTGCCACTTTGTTGTTTTTGTTGAAACTTCTTAGATGCAAATGCAAAGAAGACATGAGCACAAGACTAACTTGCTTAAGGGTTAGGGATGTGACAAGATGTGCTACGACCGTTTCAGACTCATAACCGTGAAAGGATCAGATTTGACCAGAGTGATTAACTCAGGTCGACAGAGAATTCATAATCCTTATCGGTCACAAAGATAGGCGAAGTAGCAAACTTCGGGTCGTATTTCATCCTAGCGTTCAGAGATTTTTCTTTCCACTTGCGCAGTAATTTCTCAACATCATAGCTATCCTTACAAGCAAGAAAGTCCTCAGCTATCTCTCCCTCCATAACATAACCCTCAGGCATATCAGGTAATTCATATCTAGGAGAGCTAGTTCTAGCACACAAAATAGCAGGTTCTACTTCAATAGTATGAGCAGTTTCAGAAGTATCATCACATCTAGCAGCAACTCTAGCAATTTGTGCATCAAGGAATGTACCTAGTGGCAAAGCAGTATCAAGCATAGCATCATCATAAGCATCATGGGAAGCATAATTTGCATCATCAAGCACACGCAACATATCAAGATTTCTAGCAGGAGGTGGTGTCGAAAACTTACTCATAACTGAAGGTGAATCAAGTGCAGAGCTAGATGGAACTTCCTTACCTGTCCTCAGAGTTGAGGGCAAGACTTTAGTTCTTGGATCTTTCGGATTCCTCATAGTGATCAGCAGACGTAAATCCCAAGTGACTCAAAGAATATAGCTGTGCTTCCCCGACAACGGCGCCAGAAAAAGGTCTTGATAACCCACAAGTATAGGGGATCGCAATAGTTTTCGAGGGTAGAGCATTCAACCCAAATTTATTGATTCGACTCAAGGGGAAGCCAACGAATATTCTCAAGTATTAGCAGTTGAGTTGTCAATTCAACCACACCTGAAAGATTTAGTATCTGCAGCAAAGTATCAATAGCAAGGTAGTATGATAGCAACAGTAGCAACAGTAACCTGTAGCAGCAAAGTGACAACAGTAGCAGCAAAGTAATGGCAGTAGCAACATAGTAATAGTAGCAGCAGTGAGAGCAGTAGTAGCAAAGTAACAGAGCAAGGACCAGTAGGAAAAGCTCGTAGGCATTGGATCGGTGATGGATGATTATGCCGGATGTTATTCATCATGCAACAGTTATAACACGGAGAGATATGTAACTAGCTGCAGTTCATCAATGTAATGTAGGCATGTATTCCGTATGTAGTCATACGTGCTTAGGGAAAAGAACTTGCATGACATCTATTGTCCATCCCTCCCGTGGCAGCGGGGTCCTAATGGAAACTACGAGATATTAAGTTCTCCTTTTAATAAAGAACCGGAACAACGAATTAACACTTAGTGATTACATGAATTACTCATACTATGGTCATCTCCGGGAGTGGTTCCGGCTATTATCACTCTGGGGTTGCCGGGTCATAACACATAGTAGGTGACTACAACTTGCAAGATAGGATCAAGAACACACATATATTGGCGACAACATAATAGGTTCAGATCTCAAATCATGGCACTCAGGCCCTAGTGACAAGCATTAAGCATCGCAAAGTAGTAGCAACATCAATTTCAGAACATAGTGGATACTAGGGATCAATCCCCGTCAAAACTAACTCGATTACATGATAGATCTCATCCAATCCATCACCGTCCAGCAAGCCTACGATGAGATTACTCACAAACAGTGAAGAGCATCATGGAATTGGCGATGAAGGAAGGTTGGTGATGACGATGGCGATGATCTCCCCTCTCCGGAGCCCAGAACGGACTCCAGATCTGTCCTCCAGATGAAGAACAGAAGGTGTCGGCGCCTCCGTATCGTAAAACACGATGAACTCTTCTCCTTGATTTTTTTCCGGACGAAAGGGACTAAATAGAGGTGAGATTGGAGGCGGTGGATCTTTGTGGGCCCCACAAGCCTGCCAGGCGTGGCTAGGGGGGCCCGCGCCTGGTGGGCTTGTGGGCTCCACGCTCCACTTCCTCCATTGATTCTTGCGCCACTATTTTTTATATATTCCACAAAAATTCTCCGTAAATTTCCAAGTCATTCCGAGAACTTTTATTTCTGCGCAAAAACAACACCATGGCAATTCTACTGAAAACACCGTTAGTCCGGGTTAGTTCCATTCAAATCATGCAAATTAGAGTCCAAAACAAGGGTAAAAGAGTTTGGAAAAGTAGATACGATGGAGACGTATCAACAGGCGGAAAAATAAAGCTAACATGGGTATACAATGAAAGAGGATGATCATCGACTATTTATATGAAGTGTGTGAACATGAATGTAATGTCGGTGAGAAATACATACTCCCCCAAGCTTAGGCTTTTTCCTAGCTTGGTAATCACCACTTGTAGTAACCATCACGTCCAGGAAAGTGCTCCTCTTATGGAACGTGAGCATCCCAATCCTGGGCATCAGCCTTCGCAACATCCAACTTGTTATGATATGCAATTAGGTCCTTTGGCGTGATGGTGCACCCTTTCCTGGCATGGAAGTTAAACAAAGAGGGTGCATACAACGCAATAATATTGCGAGTAATCTCGTTTTATACTAAGTTATTGTGAATGTGTTGCAGTATATCAGTTGCATGAGTGAATTGATGTTCTATCATAGATTGGTTGTCGAGATAAACCTGGGGCAAGAAATAATCAGTATGACGTATAGACACTTCAAAATACTTAGCCATGCATGTGGAATAAATACCACCATGAATATTGCCTTTGCTTATATTAAGATGCAAGCGAAGCATGACAATATCTCCTAGGTTATAGGTGTTATCACCATAAAGTGAGCGGCGCAAAATAGCTAGAGTTGGGGCACTGAGACCACAACCGTGCTCCATAGCAGTTATGCATCTTCCTATAAACAGAAAGAAATAATGCATAGAAGGAAAATGCAAACTAGTGGCCCTGGCGTTTGATATGCCCCTAGTTTTCCCCACTCTCAAGGTGAGAAGGAAGTCCTCAAATTCCTTAGGTTTAGGATGATGCATTCCCCCATCAGAGGGAAGCAAGCATATTTCAGGAAATCTATCCAAAGGCAATTCATAGTTTGTTGTATATAAGTCAAAATGTACTGTGTGAGCATCATGCGTGTTTATGAAATAGAAATTTTAAACAAAGGAATTAGTAAGGAGGTAGTATTTATCACACTTATCTATGAGTAAGTTGGTTAGCCTGGCATTTGCATTGAATTGCATGAATTCTTCATAAAAACCACCTTTATTCATGAAGGGTGTATGTGGCCATTCACAAGGCCTAACTTTCGTGTTGCGAGGGATCTTGATGTTGCTATCTCGAATCTTCCCCGTGACTTCCTTGGGGCTCCGTCTCGAAGACCCCTTCCTTGAAGAACATCTCATCAGGAAGTTTATTTTCCCACACACAATTTCTGAAATTTTTGGACCACTAAAATATGTCAATAAAACTTTATGAGAATGATAGCAACTACTCATACAGATACTTAGAAGTTATTTCCAACATTCATGCTATTTGGAACTTAATGAATTTAACATGCAATCTCATTTTCTATAGCACTAAGTGTAGCAATTTATGCAAAATATAAAACAATCAAGCAAAAAACTAATAGTAGAGATGGAGGAGTCACATACCAAGGAACAATTTCCACAAAACAGTTTCTGAAACGGGTTTCCGAGCAAAGAGATTGAAAATTTCAGTTTTTGGAGGAAGAACACGGGAGAGAGAGAGCTAGGAATTTTTTTCTGAAGGTAAGGGATGATGTGAGCTAAAGGGATAAGGAAGGGGGCCCTATGAGTCCCACAAGCCATCACGGCGCGACCAGGGGGCGCATGCTATGTTGGCTTGTGGGCAAGAGGTGCGTATCCCTCCTATTATTTTTATGCCAAAAATTCTCATTTATTCCAGAAAAAATCATGGTAAATTTTATGGAATTCTAAGACTTTTTATTTTTGGGTCATTTTTCTATGGTAAAGAAAACTCAGAAGACACGGTAATCATGACATTTTATTTTTCTATAGCTAAGAGAACATAGAATAAACTTGGGTACACGGAGTTGTGAATACTCAATTCAGCAATCACATGTCTTTGAAAAGGATCCATTAATAAGGTTGATAAAGTCTTATTAATAACCTTTTCCGATTAACATGAAACCAAAGAATTTTGTATATCACTAGGTTAACTCAATGGGGATTTGCATATCCCTCAAAATAAGATTGTAGTATTTATTTTTCTTGGTAGTGGGTAGAGGAATGGTAAAATCGCCAATGATGATCGTGGGAATAGTCTCAATGACATTAATATTGTTAACGGAAGTTTTCTTCTTCGGAAAATGCATCGTATGTTGCTTACCATTAACGTGAAAAGTGACCTTGCTTTTGTTGCAATAAATAACAACCCTTGCAGTATTTAGGAAGGATCTCCCGAGGATGATTGACATATTGTCAACCTTCGGCATATCAATAATAACAAAGTCTGTTAAGATAGTAACATTTGCAACCAGAACGGGGACGCCCTTGCAAATTCCAATAGGTAAAGCAGTGGATTTGCCACCCATTTGCAAAGATATCTCTTTGGGTGTAAGCTTATCCAGTTAAAGTTTCTATAAAGGGAGAATGAAAGCACATATGCTCCCTTGGTGGTTTTGATATTTCATGACCACATACATTGTCTCTTGGACTAACACTTTTACCTAGTATATTTCAGGTATAGTACACACAGAGCTTTGGCTATAGGATTGTGAGGAGATGCCCGTTGATGAAGGAAGGAACATGATTGGCTTGCTCAAGCTTCAAGCAAGAAGACTCTACATTTTATATTTGCGAGAAATGATTTTGAGTCCATAGGAAAGCCAATACTATTAAAAGGGGATGAGGTATTATGATGAATTGGTTGCTCAAGTGCTTAGAGGAAGCCACCAAAAATACTCAGCCATTCTCCCACAATATCTCGGTTCCAAGCCAAACCAGCAAAATCGGTACCACCAACAATTTCCATTCAGCCTTACTGATTCTATACTTAGAAAAATCCTATGCGAAACCCACCATCTCGGTACAACCAACATTCTTATCGGTGCCACCGAGATTGTGTGACCACCTTTTTGTTGAGGAGATTTGATGTTTCGGAGTTTCCGAGTTGAAATCGGTCTCATCGAGATTAGGAAACTAGTCTAGGTCATCATATCGGTACCACTGAGATTCCTATATTGATCTCACCGAGAATTCAGAAGTTTCCACATTTAGTGCAACTCGGTACCACCGAGATTCATTTTGGCGTCACCGAGTTGGGCAATATTGTTGTAACGGTTGGATTTTGGGGGATGCTTATATATACCCCTCCACCTACCTCTCATTTGTAGAGGAAGCACTAAGAACACACTTACACTTGCTAGATCCATTTTTCTGAGAGAGAGCCACCTACTCATGTGTTGAGATCAAGAGATTCCGTTCCAACCATTTGAACCTTGATTTCTAGCCTCCCCAAGTTGCTTTCCACAAGATCAATCTCTCTTACCCCTGCCAAATCTGAGAGAGAGTGATTGAGTGTTGAGAGACTATCTTTTGAAGCACAAGAGCAAGGAGTTCATCATTCTACCACATCTATTACCTTTTGGAGGGTGCTGCCTCCTAGATTGGGTAGGTCTCGCTTGGGAGCCTCCTACTTTGTGTTGTGGAGTTGAACCAAGATGTTTGTAAGGGCAAGGAGATCGCCTACTTCGTGAAGATCTGTCCCAAGTGAGGCTTGTCCTATGTGGACGGAAGTCGTGGTGGAATAAACAAGGCGCTTCTTCGTGCAACCCTTGTGGGTGGATCCCTGCGTGGACTCTCGCAGCCGTTACCCTCCATGGGTTGAACTCTCCACTAACATGGACGTACTATAGCGCCACCTATCAGAACCATGCCAAAAATTTCTGTGTCAACATCTTCGTGTTTTATCTTCCTAAACTCTACTCCTTACTATATGTGCAAAGTCTTTACTTTCCTCTACCATATTTGTGGACTAGCATGTGTAGGGTGCACTAGACTTGTCAAAATCACTAAAATCTGCCAACCATCAAATTGGGAAAACGCTAGGATTTTACTTTATGCAAGTAGTCTATTCATCCCCCTCTAGAGAACTCTTCTATCGATCTCACGATTGGTATCAGAGCAAAGTCTCCAAAACCTTGGTTTAAACACCATTGTTGGAGGATGGATGTGCCTAATTTAAGGAATATTAGTTGTAGAGTGCCTATTCTCGATGGGGAATATTATAGACAATGGAAACATGAAATGCTTGATATATTTGATGAATTCCTATGTACCTCCCTATGAGCCTCCCATTGATCCTTTGCATCCCTCTCATGATGAAGAACTTGACATGCTTGGTAATCTTAAAACTATAAATCTAGTCATTAGAGGACTGCCAAGAAATCTGCTTAATCAATTGCATAATTTTGAGTGTGCTCATACTTTGTGGAAAGACTTATTGAAAATATATTACGACTATTCATTTAAAAATATTGATATCATTTTCCATAAATGCATTGCCTTTCAAAAAATGAAGCCAAGCGATCCTAATTTTGATAAATGCCTTTTTGAGCTTCGTGACCTCATGCTTCTAAAGAAGATGTCATTACCATTAACAATATCAATGTTGAAGCCATCTGCATACATAAATATGAACTATGTCATAGTCAGAATTCTGATGAAATTCTTGTTTCTTATGACGAGGATATTTCATCCGACGACGATAATGTGGAGCATGGCTACTATGATGAAGATGAAGAGTTTGACATCGAGTATGACTAGACCATGAGGAACCTTACTATTAAAGCAACCCTTAGAGACTACATGCCCAGAGGAAAGGAGTGGGTTCTCGACAGTTGATGCACTGATCACATGACCGGAGATAAAGACATGTTCCATGAGATCACACGAAACCGTGGACCTTGAAGGTATGTGTACTTTGGAGACAACTCCAAGGGTAATGTACTTGATCTATTCAAAATGTCATGCTTGTTGAATCTCTTGGCTACAATCTTCTTTCCGTATCTAGACTAGCATACTTTGGTTTCAATGTGCTATTTACGGAAGTTGACTGCCAAGTGTTTCGTAGAGACAATCACAACATGGTGTTTACTGGTATCCATAGAGGTGGTCTATACAATGTCGATTTCACTAAATTTTTTCCAAATCCCATACATGTCTTATTGCAAAATCTTGTAAAGGTTGTTTATGGCATAGAAGGTTAGGACATTTAGGTATGTGTAACCTTGAAAGGTTATGAAAGTTGATCATATTCTTGGTGTTAATGATATTATGTTGACAAAGATAAACTTTGTAGTTCTTATCAAGCAGAAAAGCTAGTTGTTGAAAGTCATCCTGTGAACAAGATCATGACTACAAGAAGTCCACTCGAGCTGCTTCACATGGATCTTTTTGGTCCCAATGCTTACAAGAGCCTCGGTGGAAATCTTATGGTAGTCATTTTTGATGATTTTTCCAGATTTACGTGGGTATTCTTTCTTGATGATAAGTCGCAGGTACAAAAGATCTTCAAAAACTTCACTCGGAAAGCTTAAAATCAATTTGAAGTGAAGATCAAGAAAGTTTGCAGCGATAACGAAATGGAGTTCAAGAACATGAATGTGGATACTTTTCTTGACGAATAAGGTATCTCACATGATTTCTTGGCGACGTACACACCTCAACAAAATGTAGTTGTTGAGAGGAAGAACCAGACTCTCATAGAGATGGCCAGAATGATGTTTGACGAATACAAGACGTCAAGACACTTTTGGGCAGAAGCCGTGGAAAAAACTTCTCTTGCCATAAACCGACTCTACATACACAAGCTTCTCTGTAAAATGGCATATGAGCTACTCACCCATAACAAACCCCAAGTTGGATATTTTTGAGTATTCGACTCTGAGTGCTACATTCTTGATAAGCATCGTCTCTCTAAATTTGCTCCTAAATCTCATAAATGTATCCTAGTTGGTTACAAATCAAACTCTCACACTTACCGTGTCTACAACAGCTTCACTCGAAAAGTTGAAGAGACGGTAGATGTGAAGTTTGATGAATCTAATGATTGTCAAGTCTAACAATTGCTAGATAATGTAGGAGATAAGGAACCTTCGGAAGTCATACAAGATCTACCTATCGGCAAGATTCGTCCCATGGAGGTGAAGGAAAGTACTTCATCAATTCAAGTGGAAGCTCCTACTTCTCGTCAAGGCGAACCACAAAACAACATGGGGGCATCCACAAGCGGTACATGACATGATAACGAAGAGGAAGAAGTACATCGTGATGATCCACCTCAACCTTCGTCACCACTACCTCATGGAGTTGACACTGTCAACAACAATGTGCAAGATGATGATGATGAAGATGCTCCACCATCCAACAAGAAGAAGATGTCATGAGTTCGAGCAAGAGTGGACAAAGATCATCCGCCGAATCAAATCTTTGGTGACATACAAACCGGGAGAATCACTCGCTCTAAATCTTGTTTAGCTAACTTTTGTGAGCATTATTATTTCATCTATAGCATTGAGCCTTTTAAGGTAGAAGAAGTCCTTCAACACCCGGATTGGGTGAATGCCATGCACGAAGAGCTACACAACTTCGAGAGGAATCTAGTGTGGACACTTGTTGAAAAGCCCGAAGGCGAGCACAACATCATTGGTACAAGATGGGTTATTCGGAACAAGCAAGATAAAGATGGACAAGTTATACGCAACAAGGCGCATCTGGTAGCCCAAGGACAAACGCAAGTTGGAGGGTATGGACTATGGTGAGACTTATGCCCCTGTTTCTAGACTTGAAGCCATTCACATTCTTCTCGCTTATGGCAATCACCATGACATTACTCTTTACCAAGTGGATAATAGAAGTGCTTTTCTAAATCGTGAAATTGAGGGGGAGGTTTATGGCAAACAACCTCCCGGCGTTGTGAATCCAAGGAAACCTAATCATGTTTACAAACTTCATAAAGCTCTATATGGTATTATACAAGCCCCTAGAGCCTGGTACAAATGCCTAACGAGGTTTCTCATTGAAAAGGGTTTTGAAATTGGTAAAATTGACGCAACCTTATTCACTAGAAGAGTTAATGGTGAACTATTTGTATGCCAAATATATGTGGATGATATTATCTTTGGTTCTACTAACCCACATTTTAGTGAGTAGTTTGGAAAGTTGATGTTAGATAAATATGATATGTCAATGATGTGCGAGCTAAAATTCTTCCTTGCATTGCAAATCAAACAATCGAGAGAAGGTACATTTATCTCTCGAACCAAGTACACCAAGGACTTAATTAGGAAGTTCGATATGCAAGAGTGCAAAGGTATGAGAACCCTCATGCCTACTAGTGTACATATTGACCTCACTAAGGAGGACAAACTGGTTGATCGAAGAGTTTATCGATCAATGATTGGTTCATTACTATATCTATGTGCCTCCCATACTGATATCATGTTGCGTGTTTTCATGTGTGCCCGATACCAAGCAGCACCTAAAGAGTGTCATCTATTGGCTATTAAAAAAATCGTGAGATACCTAATACAAAAACTAAACTTTGGCATATGGTATCCCAAGGGATGTTCTTTTAATCTTGTTGGCTATTCTGACTCGGACTATGCCAGAGACAAGGTTGATAGAAAATCCTCCTCGGGTACATGTCAATTTCTTGGGAGATATCTTGTGTGTTGGTCATCCAAGAAACAAAACTCGGTATCTTTATCTACTGCTGAAACTGAATATATAGCCGCCGGATCATGTTGTGCGCAATTATTATGGATGACTCAAACAATTAAGGATTATGGCATTCATGTTAGAAATGTTTCATTGTTGTGTGGCAATTAAAGTTCTATTAAAATTGCCTATAATCATTTGCAAAATTCTCAAACAAAACATATTCAAGTGCAACATCATTTCATTCGTAATCATGTTGGTAAAGGAGCTATAGATCTTAAGCATGTTCGTACTGACAAAAATTAGCTGAAATATTTACCAAACCACTTTATGAGAAATTGTTCTGTCATTTGAGGAGTGATCTGAACATCATTGATGCTTCAAACTTGAGCTAGACTCACTCGGATGCATGCAAGGGCATGAGCTCGATTGACAATTCCATGTTGCTATTGATATAACACTATCTTATATCTTGGAAATCTATGCTCCCTTGTACTGCGTCTAATCTTTTGTAGGTACTTGGCAGAAATACACACCACAATATTGCCATCAACTCACATCAAAAGCAATCTTGTCATAGCCAAGTATCCACAATCCCTTCTTCGGAGATGGAGGAAGAAGACAACAAAATCATATCCTTGACAATTATAGGATGATGAAATTCACTCATGTCATTTGGATATATTATGTTCTTCCTTGCATGGATAACCATTGTAGGTGAAAAGTGAACCAAAACGACAAGGATGGCTCGCAACTCAAGATAATCTCCATCAAAATTGAGAATCCACAACAAGTTCACCTACATGCCATGTCATCAACATCATTCGAAGGTATGTACTCATATCGTTGATAAAGCTTTACACAAAGTCATGAGATAAATAAACTCAAGTGATATGAAGACATTAAAAAGCTTATCGAAAAATGGTAACCCCATTTTGCGCTTAACGATGAGTATGACCTCTAATAAGCATTCTTGCTTGACTCCTCAAGTCAAATACTCTAATATAGGTGACCTACCACCGCCCCACATCGAGACGAAGATTCTTGTATGGTTCAAATTTTTATTCATTGGAACCATTCAACTCTCATCTATATGTATATATATTTGAAAAATAAAAAAATAAAAAACTTATTATTTGTTGTTGCTTTATGTTTTCTTTCACAATGGGTATCTTATAACAATCTTTAGATTCTTATCTTCCTAGTTTGAGTTAACGAGTTTATTTTCAATGCAACTCGATTTCACCGATCTTGGAAACTCGGTCCAACCGATTTCTCCCAAAGGTCTGCTGTCATTCTTGGCTCTACCGAATCATATTGCCTCGGTAACTCCGAAATATATCACGACCTCTGGTTTTCTGATAATTTGCAGACTTTTGTCTTAGGGGAGAAAGATTATCAATGATCCCAAGTTTCATTGCCTTCTAAGATCTTATTGAAAATTTTATGAAACAATATTAGTTTTCCACAGTGATCCCACAATATAAGAGGGAGAATCATCTAGGATCCCTACCATAGGGGAGATAGTTCAAGGAACTCTTATGAATCCTTAAGGGGGGAGTCAAATTCAAGAAACCTTTATCAAAGATAGAAGTATCAAGGATCCCTTTGTCCCAATGATCCCTTCCCTCTGACCTTTTTGGAAATTAATGCCAAAGGAGGAGAAATATCAAGGCTTCAAATAAATCTATATAAAGGGGGAGAAATATCACCAAATATAATTACACAAAAGGGGGAGATATATGTTCCTAAGGGAAGGTGTGCCTAAGGGGAGATTTGCCAAAGGGGAGATGTATCAAACCTTACATATTAAGGGGGGGGGGCGAGAGAGAAAATTGTTTTAGATATATTTGATTTTCACTATCTTTTGTTTGAACTTGTCTCACCCTACCTACTCCCAGTATCTACATGCTATGATTCAGGGGGAGAGATAATCTTATTAATCCTTAGGGGAGAAAGTTCTTAATTGTATTGGAGACATATTTATCATCAAATCTTATTTTCAATATGTCTTCAATATCTTGGTACTTTTGAAGCTCTTTGCATATTTACAATAGAGTACTCTTGTGTTATCTAACATTTGTTTTCCCAGTTGTACTCTTACTTCTGAGATGCTCAAGAACCTCAAGGTAAGTATAAGCATCATATCCTTGTTCATGAAGATTTCTTGTCTCTTGCACATATTGTTTGCAAGAGTGAGTCTTGAACATGGAATTTCTTCATTCACATATGTTCGACGCATATAGCAAAGATTTATATGACTTGTCTCGTGCTTCTACAATGTGTGTGCCCATGCAGTCCAAAGCAACTATCCTTTAAAAGAGATTGCACACATTTAGGGGGAGCTTGTACTAGTCATGTATCTTTCAAAGTTGTCATATTTTAATGCCTATCTTTCCTTCAAGATTTGATTGTATGTTGTCATCAATTACCAAAAAGGGGGAGATTGTAAGCACATATGCTGCCTTGGTGGTTTTGATAATTCATGACAACATACATTGTCTCTTGGACTAACACTTTTACCTAGTATATTTCAGGTATAGTCCACAAAGAGATTTGGCTATAGGATTGTGTGGAGATGCCCCTTGATGAAGGCAGGAATAGGATTGGCTCGAGCTTCAAGCAAGAAGACTGTACATTTTATATTTGTGAGAATTCACTTTGAGTCCATAGGAAAGCCCATACTATTAAAAGGGGATAAGGTATTATGATGAATTGGTTGCTCAAGTGCTTAGAGGTAGCCACCAAAAATACTCGGGCATTTTGCCATAAAATATCTCTGTCCCAAGCCAAACGAGCAAAATCGATGCCACCAACAATTTCCATTCAGCCCTACCGAATCTACACTTAGAGAGATCCTATGCCAAACCAACCATCTCGGTACAACCAACATTCCTAATGGTGCCACCGAGATTGTATGATCAACTTTCTGTTGAGAAGATTTCAAGTTTCGGAATTTCCGAGTTTGAAATTGGTCTCACTGAGATTTGGAACTAAGTCTAATTCAAAAGTTTCCACATTTAGTGCAACTCGGTACCACCGAGATTTATTTCTGTGTCACCGAGTTGGGAAATAAAGTTGTAATGGTTGGATTTTGGGGGATGCCTATATATACCCCTCCACCTACCTCTCATTCGTAGAGGAGGCATGCAGAACACACTTACACTTGCCAGATCCATTTTTCTGAGAGAGAGCCACCTGCTCATGTGTTGAGATCTAGATATTCCATTCCAGCCATTTGAACCTTGATTTCTAACCTCCCCAAGTTGCTTTCGACAAGATCAATCCGTCCTACCCCTGCTAAATCTTTGAGAGAGTGATTGAGTGTTGAGGAGACTATCTTTTGAAGCACAATAGCAAGGAGTTCATTGTTCTACCACACCTATTACCTTTTGGAGGGTGGTGCCTCCTAGATTGGTTAGGTGTCACTTGGGAGCCTCCTACTTTGTGTTGTGGATTTGAACCAAGATGTTTGTAAGGGCAAGGTGATCGCCTAATTCACGAAGATCTACCATGAGCGAGGCTATTCCTGTGTGGACGGAAGCCGTGGTGGAATAGACAAGGCTGCTTCTTCGTGGACCCCTTGTGGGTGGAGCCCTCCGTGGACTCTCTGTCGGGACCCCGATCCTAAGTCATAGGAATCCAGCCTGTAACACATCACATCTCTTTGCGGTCTCACGCACGGTTACCCCCACGGCTGTAGCGTTACCTTAGCCGGGACCGTTTGCGCCTTTTGACTCGCGGATGCATCTGTGTCGCTAGCAATCCAGTGATAGAGAACCCAGATCGACATGTCTAGTCATAAACCAAAGCGGCAGTTCCGCACAGGGACATGCATACATGACCCAGCAAAGCAGGTGTCGGTCATCAACGAATGTAGACGAGTCGTAGCAAGCTACAAGGACTCCATTACATCGCGTGACATTTCCCAGAGGGGACAGACACAGCAGCTAAGAAGGACACATGCCGGTCAACCAATGTGTCCGGAGCAGTAGCGAACTACCATGGCTCGTTTGATCACAAAGGGGCATTTCCCTGTAAGGAATGCTACTATAGCCTACGGCTAGGTAATCAAACCCCATACATATCAGATACGACATACGTATGCATGGCATACCGATATGTATAGATACATCGATGGCATCAGAACATAACCATAAACACACAAGCTTTATTTAAAAGGCTCGGAAGAGCCTCACACATAATATTACACAGTAGGGGTCTCACGACCCATCATAAGAGTCATTCAAGTTACAAGCCAGCGGAAGTAGATAAACTATATGAGTACAGACAATGAAACTAGAAGGCACATGGCCTGACTATACTACAGACCCACCCTAGGGCCAGATCGTCGGTGGGATACCAGCTACTCGTCGTCGTCGATGTCTAGGAAGAACCCTCCGTTAGGGTCATTAACAACCTCTGCAACAAATTATTAAGAAAACATGAGTACAAGAGTACTTAGCAAGACTTTAGGATAACTATCTACTCATGCAATGTATCAATAAGGAAATGTGGGGTTTCATGCGGAAAGCCAACATTTGACTCGTGGCTAGACAACTTGCACACGAGTCCACTAACACCACAACAATACTCCATCATGGAATCATTCCGTCTCCATACGGAAATGCCGTCCACGACACTCACGCTTATCTTGACAATTTTATGAGTAGCCATTAAGATTATCTATGAACAACATATGTCTCCAAATAGTCCATATCCGCGGACGCGGCTATTCGAATAGATCATAACCCTGCAGGGGTGTACTTCTTCACACACGTTCTCGCCACTTATCTCCATGTGCACGTCATGCACCTCAGCAACCTTCAAGCGGAAGCCCAGCGAGGGAGTCGGCCACGACCGTTAACCTCGCTAATACTTAGTCCAGGTCTATCGCCTATCTGAGGGTAACCCACACGGAAGTCCGGCCGAGGTTTCCGCCACGGCCCCAAACGATGTGCGCAAGGTTCCCAAGCCCACCATTCGGGTGCCACTTGGTACACCATGCCACTGCCTACCGCATCACAGCCCACCTCTCAGGTCAGCACTATGCAGGGCGTCCAGCATGACTATAAACACCAGAAACTACTTGCAACTCCTGGACCGAGTACTAGGTGATTAATAAGTCGAGCGAGGTCATATTTCAGGGCCCAGCTTGTGGTAGTATCTCATCTTGGATTACACACACGGAACTCAGTTCCTAAGGACGGTTCGATTGAAACAACCCGCCATGTACTCCTACATAGCCTTTCACCGTTACCTTTACCAAATCAGGTTCGACACACAACCTTTACCTACTGAACACATTCTCACAATTCTGTTCATCTCCCAGATGACACACCATACACAACTCTAAGCATAGCATGCATAGCAGGATAAGGCACATCATGGCTCAAGCATCTACCAGGTATGCTAGGTTGCAAGGTTCAACTATTTAGTGTGAAAAAGACAGGTCATGCAAAGGAAGTGGGTTCAACTAACGTGGCAAAAGCATTTGTAGCATTTGATCCTAATGCAATAAGTAAGTGCAGGAGCGAGAACATGGGATTTATCGGGATGATCAAAATGGTTGCTTGCCTTGTTGCTCATAAGAGGGACAATATCCGTCAGTCGGATATTCAGTGGAATCCGGAGGAGCGGAGCCTACCAATAGAAATGAGATTAATCAATAACAATCATATGCAACAAAATGATGCATGAGCATGGCATGAGATGCAAGGTGGTATGCTAATGTAGCTACCATTATTAGGTTGAAGTGGATTTGAATCAGATTCAAATATCACTTCCAACGAGGTATTCTCGAATACCATTAAGTTGCTGGTTGTGATAAAACAATGTTTTTCATAGCATTTGAAGTGGAATTCAAATGATTTTCAAATTCCAACTCCAAAGCATTTATTTAATTTAACCTATTCATTATTATATATGTTTGGTCCAGTAACATTTTCAAACATGTTTAAAAATGACATATTCAGATTCCTTGGATTTTTTGATACTTTTTCATATATAAATTATTTTCATTGGAGTTACAGATTAATTTCTATGATTTTTAGAAGTTTTGGGGATTTTCTGGAATTCTTTTAAATCACAAATCCACTTATT
This sequence comes from Hordeum vulgare subsp. vulgare, assembly GCF_904849725.1. Classification (NCBI taxonomy): domain Eukaryota; kingdom Viridiplantae; phylum Streptophyta; class Magnoliopsida; order Poales; family Poaceae; genus Hordeum; species Hordeum vulgare. Next base: position 136,949,828 of record NC_058521.1, read on the forward strand.
GCGTCACCATGGCATCAGCAGGTCCAACTGGCCGTTGAAAGTCAAACCTGACCAGTGGGACCCACTGGTCAGTGACTCTGGTCTGTTTTAGATTAGTTTTAAACTTAATTAGCTAATTAACAGCACTGGACCCACATGTCAGTGACTTATTAGATTAATTAATTATATTTTTATTAATTATAATCATCCAGAGGCTGGCCCCACGCGTCAGTGGCTCAGGCCAGCTGAGATCCACCAACGGCGAGGTCGTCCTTGCTGGCGGTGAGCCTCCGGCGACCACCAGAACGGCGGAGGGGCTCATAAATGGCGCATAGGCGGCCAAACTCTGCGCGGAGTGCACCAGAGGAACGACACGTCTCCCGCAGGTTCATTTATTCCCTTAGCCGGGGCTGATATGGCCGGAGATGACGCCGACGACGAGCTTGGCGGCGGCCAAAGGTCAGGCGTCATCGGGGTCATCGAAACAGAGGGAGCTACGCATGGGACCGAGCTCCTACGGCATCTACGCGATGGCCTCAAGCTGCTTGTGGCCTCAGAAGGACGAGCCGTTCACCGGAGAGCTACCAGCGACGACCTCCCGCGGCGGATCTCCTCAAACTTTGGTGAAATCAGGGCTAGTGGAAGGGATCGAAGGGGGAAACTTGGGGGAAAGCTGCGCAAGCTCACGGGGAGTGCAGTGGAAGGCTTAGACGGCTCGGGGAGGCGCTGTGGGCGGTGAATCGAACGAAGCTCGCCGGCGGCCGAAGCTTGAAGACGACGGTGCCATGGGCCTCGTAGGGCCCGGGGGACCTTCTGCTTCTGTAAGGATGACCAGCTCGTCGAGGCGGAGCGAATGGGGGCACTCGAGGGGGAGATCCTGTGGCTAGAGGCACGGGCAGCTCGAGCTCGAGCTCCTGTCAATGGCGGCCGAGGGGAACAAAGCAACCGAGAGGAGAGGGGAGGAATGGTTGGCGGGAATGGATAGGGCCGTGCTTGGGGAGGTTATCCCCGTGCGTGCCAGCGCGAAGCAGCGGCCAGGCAGGCAGGGAGCTACGTGGAGGCGACGGGCGTGGCGGCGGCCACCTCCTGCTCCTACTGGCGAGGAGGAAGACGTCACGGGAGCTGGGTCTGGGACAGGTGAGCGACAGGTAGTCTCTCCTTCATTTTTTTTTCTGTTTTGTTTCTGTTTTGCTAACTATTTTGATTTTCTATTTATTTCAGCTCCAAAATAGTTTATAAAAATATTTTGAACACACTAGAATTTGTTGGAATATATCCAACCATTCCTCAAGTTCTCAACATCTTTGAAAACTTAAAGTTTTTGAATTCAAATTTAAACTTGAATCCAGTAGCTTTTTGCATTTAAATAAAATGCCAAATGTGTTATGAAAATAGTTTTCTTCACTGCTTATTTGCTTCCATGAATTATCTGAAAAGTTGAACTTTTCTTGAGGCCATTTTGGGTTCATTGATTTGAACAAGTTTACAATTTCTTTGAATTTGAGAAGTGGCTAGGGTTTTTGAGTTTTGCTTCACCACTTGCTTTGATCTTGTTGCAATTTTCTTGGATTCAATGCAAAGAAGATATGAGCACAATGCTAACTTGATTAGGGTTCCAGGGATGTGACAACTCACCCCCACTCAATAGAATCTCGTCATGAGATTTAGAAGTCGTCGGGAATAACGCGGGATACTCAAGTCGGAGACGATCCTCTCTTTCCCATGTTGCCTCCTTTTCAGAATGATTTGACCATTGAACTTTCAGAAACTTGAGGTTTCGACGTCGAGTGGTAAGCTCAGCTTGATGAAGAATACGCACAGGGTATTCTCGGTACGAAAGGTTATCTTGGAGATCAAGCGTTTCGTGGTCCACTTCACGGATAGGATCTGAAAAGCAACGCCTGAGTTGCGAGATGTGGAAGACATCATGAACCTTGGAAAGATGCGAAGGAAGTTCCAACGGGTAGGCAACTTCTCCTCGTTTGGGAAGAATGCGAAAAGGACCAATGTAACGAGGAGCGAACTTAACCTTGATACTGAATCGATGGGTACCCTTCAAAGGTGTAACCCGAAGGTAAGCCTTCTCGTCAACTTCAAAGGTCACAGCCTTATGATGACGATCATATTGGCTCTTTTAATGAGATTGGGCTATTTTCAACTTTTCAAGAATAATGCGAACCTGCTCTTCTGCATCCTGGATCATATCCGGGCCAAAGAGTTGCCTCTCTCCGGTTTCTGACCAATTAAGAGCTGTTCGACATCTTCGTCCATAGAGAACTTCAAAAGGGGCTTTGCCCAAGCTTGATTGATAACTATTGTTATAAGCAAATTCGGCGAATGGAAGGCACTTCTCCCAATTCATACCGAACGATATAACACAAGCTCGGAGCATATCTTCTAGGATTTGATTCACTCTTTCTACTTGACCACTTGACTGCGGATGGAAAGCAGTGCTAAAAGATAAGTGAGTCCCCATAGCATTCTGAAAACTTTCCCAGAAACGAGAAGTAAAGATACTCCCATGGTCTGAGTTAATCTCCAGGGGAACACCATGAAGAGACACTATTTGAGAGATATATAGCTCTGCTAGTTGGCTAGCTGTTATACTCTCACGAACTGGAAGAAAATGAGCTACTTTGGAGAGACAGTCAATGACCACAAAGATAGCATTATTTCCTTTCTTGGTCTTGGGAAATCTGGTAATGAAATCCATACTAACTTTATCCCATTTCCATTCAGGAATAGCTAAAGGTTGAAGGGTGCCAGCAGGCCTTTGATGTTCTTCCTTAACTCGACGACAAACATCGCAGTTAGCAACGAACTCATCAATTTCTCTGTTCATCCTAGTCCACCAGAACCTCTGGCGTAGGTCCTGATACATCTTAGTACGACCGGGATGAATGGTGAGAGGAGAATCATGAGCCTCCTTAAGGATTAACTGCCTTAGATGTGGATTCTTAGGAACCACTAGACGATTCTCCAAGAACACAACACCTTGATCATTCATGGAGAATTCATTAGAGTTTCCGCTAATAATATTCTCCTTGATCCGTGATATACCCTTATCACGCTTCTGGCCAGCTATAATTTGATCCTTAAGGGTAGGCTTCGCCACCAAGGTAGAAAGGAATCCTGAAGGAACAATATGGAGATTTAACTTCGGAAATTCCTCATAGAGATGTGGTTGACCTCATTGTAGCATCAGATTGTCACAATAAGATTTACGACTTAGTGCATCAGCCATAACATTGGCCTTCCCCAGGGTGTAAGTTATCCCTAAGTCGTAATCCGAGATCAACTCAACCCACCGTCTTTGCCTGAGATTCAAATCCGGCTGGGTGAAGATATATTTCAGACTTTGGTGATCAGTGAATATTTCGCAACGATTACCAAGAAGGTAATGTCGCCAGGTTTTAAGTGCATGGACTACAGCTGCATGCTCAAGATCATGTGTGGGATAATTATCCTCATGTGGACGCAACTATCGAGATGCGTATGCAATCACATGACGATCTTGCATGAGAATGCAACCTAGTCCTTGTCGCGAGGCGTCGCTATAGATAACAAAGTCCTTAGAAAAATCTGGTGGTAGCAACACAGGTGCGGAAATTAGGCGTCTTTTCAGTTCCTGAAAACTATGCTCACACTATGGTGTCCACTCGAACTTTTTATCTTTCTTGAGGAGTTCAGTTAGAGGCTTTGCAACCTTGGAGAAATTCTCGACAAAGTGGCGACAATAGCTCGCTAGGCCAAGAAAACTCCTAACTTGCTTAACCGATTCAGGTTGAGTCCAATCAAGGACAGCTTGAACTCTCTCGGGATGGACAGCAATACCCTTACTAGAGATTACGTGACCTAGATAGGTCACTTCTGGTAACCAAAATTCACATTTTGAAAACTTGGCATAAAGGCGATGCTCTCGAAGTTTCATCAATACCATCCTTAGATGCTCGACATGTTCTTGTTCCTTCTTCGAGTAGATGAGAATATCATCGAGGTATACCACGATGAATTTATCCAAATACTCCATGAAGATTGAATTCATCAAACGAGAGAAGGTGGCTGGGGCATTGGTTAAACCGAAGGACATGACAGTGTACTCATATTGGCCATAACGAGTAACAAAAGCCATTTTTGGAATGTCCCCGTTTTTTATCTTGATTTGATGGTATCCCAACCTCAAATCCATTTTTGAGAAGACTGAGGATCCAGTGAGCTGATCATACAAGTCGTTGATCCTGGGGAGCGGATACTTGTTCTTTATGGTGACCAGATTAACTGGTCGGTAATCTACAACCATCCGATCCGTTCCGTCTTTCTTCTTGACGAAGAGGACGGGACAAGCCCAAGGAGAAGAGCTAGGACGAATGAAACCTTTATTCAAGGCCTCATCTAGTTGCTTCTTAAGTTAGGCTAGCTCCAGGGGTGCCATCTTATATGGTCTTCTCGCTATTGGAACAGTTCCCAGAACAAGATCTATTACGAACTCTACATCTCTGTCAGGTGGAATTCCTGGCAGTTCCTTTGGAAAAACATCCAGGAAGTCACGGACTACCGGAATGTCTTCAAGTTCCGGAAGAGGGTTGGCATTGAGGGAATAGAGTTGGCATTTGGCAACTCGAGTAGATACATTGATTATCTCACCCGAGGGATGGGTTAGCTGAACATTTCTGGAATGGGTATCAAACTTGGCATAGTGAGCTGACATCCAGTCCATACCCAAGATGATATTAATATCTGAAGATTTCAGGGCTATCAATGAGGCTAGAAAAACTAGTCTGTCTACTAGAATTTCATTGTCATAGGTTATCCTAGAGGTTTGCCACTTACTGCCAGGAGTTTGGACAACCAATGGAATTGGCATATCACAGAAAGACATGTTATGAAACTGTGCATAACTTTCTGAAATGAAGGAGTGAGAAGACCCAGTGTCAAAAAGAACAGACGCTGGGTGATGATTAACAAGGAGCGTACCCAGTATGACGTCGGGATCCTCTACAGCTTCTTCTGCTGAAACATAGTTCACACGGCCACGTGTAGGAGTTGGCTTCACATAGTAAGCTTTGCCCGACTTGCCTTGCCCGACGGACTTTCCGGGTTGCTTGGCACCCACATTCTGAGGACACTCACGGGAATAGAGCCCTGGTTCTCCACACTTGTAAGATATAACTTGGTTGGCACGTGGTGCAACATTGCTAGCTGGACCACCATAGGTTTTTGCTGGAGGATTGGTCTGATTCGTTTGAGGCGCCACATAGGATGGCCTCGGAGTGCATCTTGGCGACAGAGAACTGTTTGGAACCCATAGCCTGCATTTTGGAAACGCGGAACCAGATGACGAGCCAAAGTCACGGGAGTGCTTCTTTGTGGCTTCGAAGTCGGTATGACCAGTCTCGGCACTAATCGCCTTGTTGACCAGGGCTTGGAAGCTTGTACACTCGTGGAGGCGCAAATCACGATGAAGCTCAGGGCTCAGACCCTTACGGAATCTTTCTTGCTTCTTGGCATCAGTAGACACTTCCTCTGTTGCATAGCGGGCGAGATTACCGAACTCGCGGCTATAGGCATCCACGGTCAACTTGCCCTGGGTGAACGCACATAACTCCTCTCTCTTTTGGTCCATCAGGCCCTCTGGAATATGGTGCAGATGGAAGGCTGCATTAAAATCTGCCCATGTGGCTGCTGGTTCAGCAGGACGCATAGCTTCAAAGTTCTCCCACCATAGATTGGCGGGTCCTTCCAGAAAATATGCCGCAAAGGTCACCTTGTCGGCCTCAGAAACATTCATAGAGCGAATCTTACGTGAGATACTGCACAGCCAATCATCAGCGTCGAGGGGATCGACGGAGTGATGGAACTTTGGAGGATTCAGCTTCACAAAGTCATTGGGGGACACTGCATCATTCCTAGGCTGACGAGCCGTATTTTGCTCCATACGCTCTAACAGTCGGTTGCTCTCCCTTTTGTTTCTCTCTGCCACAAGCATAACTTCTGCCAGAGAGAGCGGGTGAGGCAGGTCTTCCTGCGACGCTTGACTACCCTCGCCTTGCTCATGAGAAGGGGCACGGTTCAACCTGGTGAACACCATCCTGACAAACAAACTCACAGCTTAGACCAATATCATCATCCATACTAGCCATGGATTAAGAATGCACTGAACACATGGAATGCGGAAATGAATATCCGAACAACATGGTAACAAGCAACTGCTATATATACACCATGGTTCATAAACACCCTTACATAGTTCAGTACAACCTTAACCAAAGAGCAAACTACTGAAGTTATGAAACTACTCATCAGAGGCTTACAAGCTTCCTATACATTATTTATCTATGCCTCCGGAATTCATTTCACGACATAAGCATACTTCACAAGTCACACAGGACTGCGAAAGTACAGCTACTACCATACCATCCTTCCAATCACGGTTCAGGCATCCGCATAGAACATCTCATAAAGATTGCCTCCATGGCCTGGAAGCTCAACCTGTGGATCAGGGAATACTCTCGCCTGAGATCCCTAGGATCCGTAAGGACACGGATGTGGCCTTGGTCCCCTGACTGGTGGTAGTAGGGGTCCCCGAAGAGGGGTGACTCCTCCTATAGCGGGCCAGTCAACATGAGCCGGAAGATGGGTTCTAACAGGGTTCAACATCTCCATATCTCCATACCCTGTCTGGACTACCGGTGCCAGCTGCGTCAAAACCGTCCACAGATGGGCACGTGTAGCATAAAGCTCCATGCCAAGGGCACGAGCATCCCTATCTCTATTCTCTAGCATCTCAGCAGTGGACTGCAATAGCGGATCCTCCTTAGAGGAATCAAAATAGACCCCACTAAGATATCCTTCTTCACTTGGCTGAGAGGCAGGAACATAGCAGAACTCTGAATTCTGCAGCAGTGCATGTCTCGCCCTCATAATGGTCAGCATTGAATAGGCAGCATCTTGTATTGCCATGTCAACAGTGACTCCCAATCCATAGGACCAATGGATTGGCTCCTTAGCTCCAGGGTAGTGTGGAAATACCCTAACAGTGCAGATATACTGGCTCTGGTTGAAGTCTCGGTACTGTTCCACCATTGGGTACTCTGGGTACCAGCGCTAACCACACACCGACATCACCCTGACCAGCATGGCCGTATGACCCGGCACATAAATGCACCTCGTCAGACGAACCACCTAACGAGAAGGATGGCCAGGCATATGAAAATAGAGAGTAATGCAAAAGCATTAGAGCTCTGAATGCAAAATTGGGCAGCATAAGGCTGTAAATGCTCAAAACGATTTTGAGACAACCCAGAAAAAAGAATGGCGTAACCACTCAGCTATCAAGTTCAATTCTCTGATCATAAAACTTACTTCCTTTTTCTAGGGACAAAGGAAACCCAAGATAACTCTTGACCCGTAGTCTTATAATCTACCGATCAGAAACACGAGCCTAGAAGAAGATGAGTAACCTAGTCCTTAATTCCCACAGAAAAGACGAGGATGACCAGAATAGAATAACTTGAGAAGAGAAAAAGAGTCTTACGTTCCCTTCCACAAACAATTCCCTTATATATAACTAAAGCAATTCTAGACTCAACTTCGACCAGTTTGGCTTAGTAGTCCTACAATCAGTCAGGCTCTGATACCAACACTCTCGGGACCCCGATCCTAAGTCATAGGAATCCAGCCTGTAACACATCACATCTCTTTGCGGTCTCACACACGGTTACCCCCACGGCTGTAGCCTTACCTTAGCCGGGACCGTTTGCGCCTTTTGACTCGCGGATGCATCTATGTCGCTAGCAATCCAGTGACAGAGAACCCGGATCGACATGTCTAGTCATAAACCAAAGTGGCAGTTCCGCACAGGGACAGGCATACATGACCCAGCAAAGCAGGTGTCGGTCATCAACGAATGTAGACGAGTCGTAGCAAGCTACAAGGACTCCATGATATACCCACCCTAGGGCCAGATCGTAGCTTGGATACCAGCTAGTCGTCGTCGTCGATGTCTAGGAAGAACCCTCCGTTAGGGTCATTAACAACCTCTGCAATAAATTAGTAAGCAAACATGAGTACAAGAGTACTCAACAAGACTTTAGGATAACTATCTACTCATGCAATGTATCAATAAGGAAATGTGGGGTTTCATGCGGAAAGCCAGCATTTGACTCGTGGCTAGACAACTTGCATTTTTAAATAATTTTGACAACTTGATTTCTCGCACACGAGTCCACTAACACCACAATAATACTCCATCGTGGAATCATTCCGTCTCCATACGGAAATGCCGTCCACGACACTCACGCTTATCTTGACAATTTTATGAGTAGCCATTAAGATTATCTATGAACAACATATGTCTCCAAGTAGTCCATATCCGCGGACGCGGCTATTTGAATAGATCATAACCCTGCAGGGGTGTACTTCTTCACACATGCTCTCGCCACTTATCGCCATGTGCACGTCATGCACCTCGGCAACCTTCAAGCGGAAGCTCGGCGAGGGAGTCGGCCACGACCTTTAACCTCGCTAATACTTAGTCCAGGTCTATCGCCTATCTGAGGGTAACCCGCACGGAAGTCCGGCCGAGGTTTCCGCCACGGACCCAGAATATGTGCGCAGGGTTCCCAAGCCCACCATCCGGGTGCCACTTGGTACACTGTGCTACTGCCTACCGCATCACAACCCACCTCTCAGGTCAGCACTATGCACGGCCTCCAGCTTGACTATAAACACCAGAAACTACTTGCAACTCCTAGACCGAGTACTAGGCGATTAATAAGTCGAGCGGGGTCATATTTCAGGGCCCAGCATGTGGTAGTATCTCATCTTGGATGGAACTTAGTTCCTAAGGACGGTTCCAATGAAACAACCCGCCATGTACTCCTACACAGCCTTTCACCGGTACCTTTACCAAATCAGGTTCAACACACAACCTTTACCTACTGAACACATTCTCACAATTCTGTTCATCTGCCAGATGACACACCATACACAACTCTAAGCATAGCATGCATAGCAGGATAAGGCACATCATGGCTCAAGCATCTACCAGGTATGCTAGGTTGCAAGGTTCAACTATTTAGTGTGACAAAGACAGGTCATGCAAAGGAAGTGGGTTCAACTAACGTGGCAAAAGCATTTGTAGCATTTGATACTAATGCAATAAGTAAGTGCAGGAGCGAGAACATGGGATTTATCTGCATGATCAAAATGGTTTCTTCCCTTGTTGCTCAAAAGAGGGACAATATCCGTCAGTCGGATATTCAGTGGAATCCGGAGGAGCGGAGCCTACCGATAGAAATGACATTAATTAATGACAATCATATGCAACAAAATGATGCATGAACATGGCATGAGATGCAAGGTGGTATGCTAATGTAGCTACCATTATTAGGTTGAAGTGGATTTGAATCAGATTCAAATATCACTTCCAACGAGGTATTCTCGAATACCATTTTAATTGATTCGACCTGATGCTCAGATCAACTTGTTTTTAACATGCATGGGAATGATATGTTAAGTTGCTGGTTGTGATTAAACTATGTTTTTCATAGCATTTGACGTGGAATTCAAATGATTTTCAAATTCCAACTCCAAAGCATTTATTTAACTTAACCTATTCATTATTATATATGTTTGGTCCAGTAACATTTTCAAACATGTTTAAAAATGACATATTTAGATTCCTTGGATTTTTCTGATACTTTTTCATATATAAATTATTTTCATTGGAGTTACAGATTAATTTCTATGATTTTTAGAAGTTTTGGGGATTTTTTGGAATTCTTTTAGATCACAGATCCACTTATTGCGTCACCATGGCATCAGCAGGTCCAACTGGCCGTTGAAAGTCAAACCTGACCAGTGGGACCCACTGGTTAGTGACTCTGGTCTGTTTTAGATTAGTTTTAAACTTAATTAGCTAATTAACAGCACTGGACCCACATGTCAGTGACTTATTAGATTAATTAATTATATTTTTATTAATTATAATCATCCAGAGGCTGGCCCCACGCGTCAGTGGCTCAGGCCAGCTGAGATCCACCAACGGCGAGGTCATCCTTGCCGGCGGTGAGCCTCCGACGACCATCAGAACGGCGGAGGGGATCGGAAATGGCGCATAGGCGGCCAAACTCTGCGCGGAGTGCACCAGAGGAACGACACGTCTCCCGAAGGTTCATTTTTTCCCTTAGCCGGGGCTGATCTGGCCGGAGATGACGCCGACGACGAGCTTGGCGGCGGCCAAAGCTCGGGCATCATCGGGTTCATCGAAATAGAGGGAGCTACGCACGGGACTGAGCTCCTACGACATCTACGCGACAGCCTGAAGCTGCTGGTGGCCTCAGAAGGACGAGCCGTTCACCGGAGAGCTACCGGCGACGAGCTCCCGCAGCGGATCTTGTCGGGCTCCGGTGAAATCAGGGCTAGAGGAAGGGATCGAAGGGGGAAACTTGGGGGAAAGTTGCGCAAGCTCACGGGGAGTGCAGTGGAAGGCTTAGACGGCTCGGGGAGGCGCTGTGGGCGACGAATCGAACAAAGCTCACCGGCGGCCGAAGGTTGAAGACGACGGTGCCGTGGGCGTTGCAGGGCTCGGGGGACCTTCTGCTTCTGCAAGGATGACCAGCTCGTCGAGGCGGAGCAAATGGGGCACTCGGGGGGGGGGGGGGGGGAGATCCTGTGTCTAGAGGCACGGGCAGCTCGAGCTCGAGCTCCTGTCAATGGCGGCCGAGGGGAACAGAGCAACCGAGAGGAGAGGGGAGGAATGGTTCGCGGGAATGGATAGGGCCGTGCTCGGGGAGGTTATCCCCGCGCGTGCCAGCGTGAAGCGGCAGCCAGGCAGGCAGGGAGCTGCGTGGAGGCGCCGGGCGTCGCGGCGGCCACCTCCTGCTCCTACTGGCGAGGAGGAAGACGACACGGGAGCTGGGCTTGGGCCAGGTGAGCGACACGTAGTCTCTCCTTACATGTGCATGTCTTTACTTTCCATTGCTATACTCTTAGATTTGCATGTGTAGGTGATACATCTCCAAGGTTTGTATAACTTTTGATTGTTCCATGCTATTCTATGATCATTCTATGATACTTTTAAGCAAAAATTTACCAATTTATATTATGTTCGTGCACTAACCTACTGACCGATTACCTAGTGTGAGTTGTTGTTTTGTGTGAGTTTTTTTACATTCTAGGTTTACTGTACCAAATGAAGTCCAATTCCCATAAACTTTTTTATGATTTTTTCTAGACCAAAAGAAAACCTGGAAGCCTCGAGAGAAGATCAGAGGCCACACGAGGTAGGCACAAGCCGACAGGGCGCGACTAGGGGGGTGGGCGCTTCCTGATGGCTTGTCCCTCCTTGGTGGACCTCCTACCTCAGTTATCTGGCCTAGAAATTCACATATATTCCAAAAACCATGGAGGGCATCGCAAAACACTTTTTCCGTCGCTGCAAGTCTCTGTTCCGCGGCGATCTCATCGGGAGCTCCGTTCTAGCACCCTGCCAGAGGGGGGTTTAATCGCGGAGGGCCTCTTCATCAACCTTCCCGCACTCATGATGATGTGTGAGTAGTTAACCACAAACCTACGGTCCATAGTTAGTACCTAGATGGCTATCTCTCTACCTTTTGATCTTTAATAAAATGATCATCCCATCTTCACTTTGATCCATCCGATGTAATACCTTTGTATGGTGCGTTTGTTGGGATCCGATGAATAGTGCGTTTATGTTTAGATTTTTCATGAAAAGTATTTGAGTAACCTCTGATTGTTATGATTCTTGAATGCATGATCATCATAGCTTTGTAAATCTCTCTGATCTATTGAATTACTTTGGACAAGTAGATTGAGAATTCTTCATGTGAGAGGTATGCATTGTAGTGGGTTGAAACTAACATGTTTCTATATCCGAGTGACAGAAGGGAATAAGATACGTCTTTGTGTTGTAGCTACTAAGGATAAAAAAATGGTTTTATTCGTATTGATTGAGTTTACTTTGTCTACATCATGTCATCGTTCTACAAGCATTACTCTCTTTGTCATGAACTTAATACTCAAAGAGGCAAGCATAGAAGCGCTCTTGAAGTGGAGTAATAGTAGTAGGTGTAGGAAGGATTCGTCCTATTTCCTTATGGACATGATGCATATATACACATGATCATTACCGTGAACATCTCATAACTATCAACTTTTCTGTCAATTGCCAAACATTATTTTCTTACCCACCGTATGGTGCAGGCAGGTGGCTGTTTTATGGAAGATATAAGGTGGCTTATGAGCAACAGAGCGTATCATGTCACGGGGTTTTGATGCACCAGCGAAAGTTGTACCAATCCTCGAGGTGAGAATGGGCAATGCACGGTATCGAAGAGGCTAGCAAATATGAGGAGGTGAGATTGTGTATGTCCATGCTGTCACATTAGTCATAAAGAATTCATATACTTATTGCAAAGTTTTAGTAGTTTTACAACAAATCAAAGTACTACTCAGATGCCCCGAGGGAGATGGTTGGGAGGAATTAACCATCGCGTGACTCCAACTCTAAACAACAATAGGATTTCAACGAGGAATAAAAATGCTCACACATCATCACCAAGCCCTTTTAATTTTTAGATGAATAAGAAGCTTAACACATCTTAATACCGACAATTCTACGAATCAACAATGATGCCCTCACACCCTTTAACATTACCACATCAATATAATTAACCCAAAATTTCTCTTTAATGTGCCACATGAAGGTTTTGATTATCACTCCTTGAATACCTATTATTTTTGGACTAGTCTTATAACCCATGCAAATTACCGTCACCTTTTATTAACTCTCAAACAAATATAATTGAATAACGAGATTTTAGTTCTTTCTACAATAGACCTGGACATGCTCTAATAAATATAAGTGAAGCAAAAGAGAATTCTACAAATAATGGTTTTCGACATGTAGAGAAACACGCATCCAACTTCAAATGATATAAGTGGAGCATATGAAGCATTCTATAAAGCCATACTCAAAAGATATAAGTGAAGTGCAAAGAGAATTCTATAAATAAAACATGGACTTTCCCATACCATCATGGTGCATTGATAAAAGTAAAATAAAAGGCAGATTATGCTCTAGGAATTTACTCATATCATGTGAACAAAACAAAAACCGAGACATGCCGATAGTTGTTGAAGAAGAAAGATGGGATGCCTTCTGGGGCATCCCCAAGATTAGACACTTGAGTATCCTTGAATAAATACTTAGGGTGACTTGGGAATCCCCAATATTGATCTCTTGCCTCTCCTTATTCCTCTCATATCAATACCTCCTCGATCTTCAAACACTTCATCCACACAAAACTTGACAAAACTTTTATAGAGAGGTTAGTTCATATAACATCAAATATCATAATGTCCTGTCATAACATTATTGTATAATTATAATCTAAAATTACCCATTGTATTCTATCACAATTATATGGCTCCCAAGTCAATTGGGCTCAACCTGAATTTAAAACATAAGCACGCAAAGCAACTATAACAACAATCTATGAAAAACAGAACAATACAGAAAGATGCAGATGAAACGTATACTTATATAACTCAGAAAATTCTGTATATTTAGGAAGTGGTAATTTTTTTTCCTAAAAGTACTTTGCAATTTTTTTAAAAAAATTTGACATTCCAGTAAAATATGAAAAATAAATCACTACAGACAAATTTTCTGTTTTTGCACAACAAATATCAAGCATGCAATTTAAACACCCTAAAGGTAAATCTTGGCACATTATTTTTATAATACAATGAATTTGCACAAGGGGATACTTATTTTTGTTGAGAAGTTTCTGTAATCTAGATTCACAAATTTTCCATGGGTATGAACAAAGTTCAAGGCTAGTCCCCACTTCAACGGTGCTCATCTTTCTCACTTTCACTTTTATTTTTGAAAAAGTTTTAGGTTCCCCACTTTATTTTTTATTAATTTTAAAAGCACACAACATATATATGACTCTCTAAAACTTATGGGTTGTCTCCGTGGCAGCGCTTTGTTTAAAGCCATTAAGCTAGGCATATACTTCTCGAGTAATTGAACCACCCGGATCCCAAGGTATATCAAAGCCAATTTTAATTAACAATGATTTATAATTTAGTAGTGTTCACAAAGTGATATATATCATGTAGCAACAAAGTATAACTCTCTTCCCATGCATTGGCATGTCATAAAATAACATTTAAGTCACACAAAGTAAAGGCCAATACATAGCATAAGCAGTTTCTTGTAATTTTATCATATTGGAAACATAGAGAGGTGAAGATTGGGTTCCACTCTCATAATAATTGCAAGTAGGAGCAGCAAGCACATGCATATTATATCCAGCAAAATCATCATGTGTAGTGGTAAAACGCAACCCATCAATATAATCCTTAATAAATGCAAATTTCTTCGATATGGTGTAGTTGGGAGAATTCAAAAAGATAATAGGACTCTATATTGTGTATGGGTGCAATAGCAACAATTTCATGCTTAACATAAGGAACTACAACAAGTTCATCTCCATAAGCACAATTCATATTGGCATCATGGCCACAGACATAGCAAGCATTGATTTCATCAAAAAGGTATATTTCAAATGAATCCATGGGATCATAGCAATCACCATAGCATTCTTCCTTCGGTATGTGCGAAGGGAGATTAAACAATGTATGATTTGAAGAGTTACTCTCATTAGAAGGTGGGCACGGGTAGCTAATCTGCTCTTTCATTTTTGTTCTTTGCTCTCCTCCTCATCTTCTTCATCTAATGAGCTCACAATTTCAACAATTCTTTCTTCCATATATTCCTGCAAAATATTAGTCTATTCCAAGGCAGCAGGCAGTATTTCAATAAATTCATTAATACCTCACATGTGTGCCTCACGAAAGGCACCTTAGGACAGCACCATATCAAACTCATATCAATAACACCATATCACAATTAACCTATAGGACAAAATAAATCTACTCAAACATCCGAAGATAGCCACACATCATTGGATAATAATATATAGCATTAAGCATCTTGTTCAAGTAGAGATTACAATGGAGAAGAGAGGACTTACACCGTTGCATAGAGGAGGAGAGAGTTGGTGGTGACAACGGCGAAGTTGTTGGTGTAGATCGCTGTAATGATGGTTGCCGCGACGGTGCTCTGGTGCCACCAGTAGAGAGAGGAGAGAGCCCCCTCCATCTTCTTCTTTGTTGGCCTCCTACCTAGGTGGGAGGAGGGTTTCTCCTCTGGTCCATGGCCGCCATGGCACCTGGAGGGCAGTAGACCTCCGGGTTTGGATCTCTCACTCTGTTTCTCTCCTGTTTTTGCGACCTGTTTTTTGGCCCTTCACCATTTCTTAAGTGTTCGGAGATCCGTAACTCCAATCGGTCTGAAATTTTGAGGGGATTTTTATAGGAAAATTATCTTTCGTCTCACCAAAGGAGAGCCCCAACCGACTTAAGGGCTGGACACAAGCTACTAGGGCGCGACCCCACCCCTGGACGCACCATGTTAGCTTGTGGGTCCCTCAGGCATCGTCTTGCGTTAATTTCGACTCCCAAAATTCTCATACATTCCAAAAAAATCCGTAAATTTTTATCGTGTTTGGAGTCGGTTCGATATGGATTTTTTTGCAAAACAAAAAAAATAAGAACTGGCACTGGCACTGGGTCAATAGGTTAGTGCTCAAAAATAAGATAAATCGGTAAATAATTACTCAAAAACTATCCTAAAATGATAATATAATAGCATGGAACAATCAAAGATTATAGATACGTTGGAGATATATCATAGTGCATCTTGTTGATTTGTAGAAGTGTTGATATTAAAGGATGTTAATTTGTTGTGTGTCTGAATATTAAAAAGGCATGGTGGGGATGTGTGAGCATTTATATTCCTCGTTAAAATCCTAGTCTTATTTCGGTTTGGAGGCGTGCGATGGTTAACTCCTCCCAACCTACTCCCTCGGGGCATGCGAGTAGTGCTTTGATTTGTGATAACACTAATAGAACTTTGCAATAAGTATATGAGTTTTTCATGACTAATGTGAAACCATGTACATACGCAATATAACGTCCTCATATGTTGCTAGCCTCTTCAGTACCGTGCATTGCTCATTCTCACTTCGAGGATCAGTGCAAACTTCGCAGGTGCGTCCAAACCCCGTGGCATGATACGCTCTCTCACACATAAGCCTTCTTATATCTTCCTCAAAACAGCCACCATACCTACCTATTATGGCATTTCCATAGTCATTCCGAGATATATTGCCATGCAAATTACACCATTGCATCATATGACTAGTTCGTTCATCATCATATTGCTTTGCATGATCATATAGAGCTGACATAGTATTTTGTTGCAAAGCCACCATTCATCATATTGCTGATACATGTCATCCTAGATCATTTCACATCCTGGTACACTGGAAGAGGCATTCATATTGAGTCATATTGCTTCATAGTTCTTCATATCGAGTTTTAATTGAGTTGTAAGTAAATGAAAGTGTGATGATTATCATTATTAGATCATTGTCCTAGTGAGGAAATAAAAATGGGGGAGGCCAAATGAGCCCACCATAATAAAAAAATGAGAGAAAAAGAGAGAAGGGACTTTGCTACTCTCCTTTGCCACACTTGTGCCTCAAAGTGGCACCTTGTTCTTCGTATAGAGAGTCTCAAGTTATGTAATTTTCACATGCTAGTGGGAATGACTTTTTCAATATTATAAACATGGCTTGTATATTCCGATGATGGGCTTCCTCAAATTTTTGAGGTCTACATGAGCAAGCAAGTTGGATTCACACCCCACTTAGCTTCAGTTGAGCTTTAATAAACTTATAGCTCTGGTGCATCATTTCCATGACAACCCTACTCCTTGCCGATGGTCATCTCCATAGCCCGTCGGTACATCTAGTTGATGTGAGACTATCTTCCCCACTTTTTACCCCTTTGATATCTACCACCATATTCTATTCCACCTTAATGCTATGTCCATGGTTCATGCTCATGTATTGCATGGAGAATAAAAAGTTGATGCACATTGAAAAAGCAGGATCCAATTGCCTCACTTGGACATTGTGGTGCTTGACATTTGAATTTATGTGGTGAAGATGGAGCCATGCCTTCCTAATATGATAAGATGAAAGGGGGTAGACAGTCTTTTAGGATCGTATACGTTGTAAGTTTTTTGATTTTGTTGCTTGTGCTTATAAATATTACTATGTTGATGTTTGTTAATTCATCGTTTTCCTTGAACATACATGCCAGAGATTACATATTGGGTAGCATGTGACATCAACAATTATGTTTCTCTCATTTACTTATTAGAGGACTACTACTTCTCAAACAACAGTGCCAGAATTGACACGACGACGGAGATTGGGCTTGCGTTGGTTTTTCCCTTGAAGAGGAAAGGGTGATGCAGCACAGGAGCAGTAAGTATTTCCTTCAGTTTGAGAACCAAGGTATCGATCCAGAAGAAGGGTCTCGTCAAGTCCAGAGTACCTGCGCAAACACAAACAAGCTTGCACCCAACGCTTAAAAGGGATTGTCAATCTCTTCAAAATTGTTTGCAAAGTGAGATCTGAAGGCGGAAAGTGCAACGAAGTAAAAAGTGTAAGGCTGAAAATATGGTGTGGAGTAGACCCTGGGGGGCCATAGTGTTCACTAGAGGCTTCTCTCAAAATAGCAAATATCATGGTGGGTGAACAAATTACTGTCGAGCAATTGATAGAACCACGCAAAGTCATGACGATATCTAAGTCAATGATCATACATATAGGCATCACGTCCGAGACAAGTAGACCGATACTTTCTGCATCTACTACTATTACTCCACAAATCGACCACTATCCAGCATGCATCTAGTGTATTGAGTTCATGACGAACAGAGTAACGCCTTAAGCTAGATGACATGATGTAGAGGGATAATCTCAAACCAATGATGAAAACCCCATCTTTTTACCCTTGATGGCAACAACATGATACGTGCCTCGCTACCACTTCTGTCACTGGGTGAGGTCACCTCACGGTATGAACTCAAAACCAAGCACTTTTCCCATTGCAAGAATCATAGATCTAGTTGGCCAAACAAAACCCACAACTCGAAGAGAATTACAAGGATATGAAATCATGCATAAGAGAGATCAGAAGAAACTCAAATAAGATTCGTAGATAATCTGATCATAAATCCACAATTCATCGGGTCTCGACAAACACACCACAAAAGAAGATTACATCGGATAGATCTCCATGAAGATCATGGAGAACTTTGTATTGAAGATCCAACACAGAGAAGAAGCCATCTAGTTACTAGCTATGGACCCGTAGGTCTATGGTCAACTACTTACGCATCATCGGAGAGGTCATGGTGTTGATGAAGAAGCCCTCCGTTTCCGAATCCCCCCTCCAGCAGGGCACCAGGACGTGCCCCAGATGGGATCTTGCGGAGACAGAAGCTTGCGGCAGCGGAAAAGTGATTGCGATCGTCTCTTGGTTTTTTTGGGAATATTTGGGAATATATAGGCGCAAGTTCTAGGTCAGGGGACCTCCAGGGGGCCCACAAGCCTGGATGGCACGCCCCCCATGCTGTGGGGTGGGGGCTTGTGGGGCCCCTGGTGCTCCTCTGGCTTGGCCCCCAAGTCCTCCGATCTTCTTCCGTTCCAGAAAAAATCTTTTCGGGGATTTTCTTCCGTTTGGACTCCGTTTCAAAATCTCCTCTGAAAGGGGTCAAAAACATGGAAAAACAGGAACTGGCACTTGGCACTGAGTTAATAAGTTAGTCCCAGAAAATAAATAAAAAGCATGCAAAACATCCAAAGTTTGACAGGATAATAGCATGAAACCATCAAAAATTATAGATACGTTGGAGACGTATCAAGGACGAGCAGGAATTAAGCCTCGGGATGCTTGATACGTCTCCAATGTATATATAATTTTTGATTGTTCCAAGCTATTATGTTATCATTCTAGGATACTTTTTGAGCAATAATTTACAAATCTATATTATTTTTGAGCACTAACCTATTGATCTAGTGGCTAGTGCCAGTTGTTGTTTTCTACATGTTTTTGACTTTTCAGGTTTAGAGTACCAAACGAAGTCCAATTGCCCCGATAATTTTTACGATTTTTTCTAAGATGAAATGAAAACACGACGGAGGCACAAGACATCATGGCACGACGAGGGGGGTCAGCACGCCATGATGGCTTGTCCCTCCATGGTGGACCTCCTACCTCCATTATCCGGCCTTCACATATAATCCAAAAACAATGGAGGGCATCGCAAAATACCTTTGCCGTCACCGCAAGTCTCTGTTCCCCAGCGATCTCATCTGGAGCTCCATTCCGGCACCATACCGGAGGGGGGGGGTCGACCATGGAGGGCCTCTTCATCAACCTTACTTCCCTCATGATGATGTGTGAGTAGTTCACCATAGACCTACGGGTCTATAGTTAGTACCTAAATGGCTATCTCTCTCTTTTGATCTTTCATACAATGACCATCACATCTTCGCTTTGATCCATCTCATGTAATACTTTTGTATGATGCCTTTGTTGGGATCCCATGAATAGTGGGTTTACGTTCAGATTTTTCATGAAAAGTATTTGAGTCACCTCTGTTTATTATGATTCTTGACTACATGCTCATCATGGCTTCATAAATATCTCTGATTAATTGAATTGCTTTGTCGAGGTAGATTAGTAGTTCTTCATGTGAGAGGGGTGCATTATGTAGGTCGAACCTGACGGGTTTCTATATCCAGTGACAGAAGGGGACAAGATACGTCTTTCTGTTGTTGCTACTAAGGATAAAACAATGTGGTTTTTTCATATTGATTGAGTTTACTTTGTCTAGATCATGTCATCGTTCTCCAAGCATTACTCTATTTGTCATGAACTTAATACATAGAGAGGTGATGTCCCACAAGCGTATGGGATCGCAACAGTTTTCGAGGGTAGAGTATTCAACCCAAATTTATTGATTCGCTCACAAGGGGAAGCTAAAGGATATTCTCAAGTATTAGCAGCTGAGTTGTCAATTCAACCACACCTGAAAGATTAGTGTCTGCAAGCAAAGTATCAGTAGCAAGGTAGTATGATAGCAACGGCACCAGAAAAAGCCTTGGCAATTCCCAGCAATGGCGCCAGAAAAAGGCACGTTGATGGGATGTTAGCGCCAACAAAGTCTTTCAACAAGTAACAACGGAGTAGCAAGGAATATTAGTAGCAGCACCAACAAAGTAACAAGTAACAGCAGTAGCAGCAGCAGCAAAGTAACAGCAGTAGTGACAACAACAAAGTGGCCCAATCCCTCTTGTAGCAAGGGACAAGCCTAGGCAAAGTAACGTAGCGAGGACCAGTATTAAAAGACTCGTAGGCAGTGGATCGGTTATGGATGAGTATGACGGATATGATTCATCATGTAACAGCTATAACATGAAGAGATATGTAACTAGCTCCCGTTCATCAATCTAATGTAGGCATGTATTCCGTATGTAGTCATACGTGCTTAGGGAAAAGAACTTGCATGACATCTATTGTCCATCCCTCCCGTGGCAGTGGGGTCCTAATGGAAATACGGGATATTAAGGTTCTCCTTTTAATAAAGAACCGGACCAACGCATTAACACGAGGTGAACACATGAACTCCTCATACTATGGTCATCTCCGGGAGTGGTTCCGGCTATTGTCACCCCGGGGTTGCCGGGTCATAACACATAGTAGGTGACTACAACTTGCAAGATAGGATCTAAAACACACATATATTGGCGACAACATAATAGGTTCAGATCTGAAATCATGGCACTCGGGCCCTAGTGACAAGCATTAAGCATAGCCAAGTAGTAGCAACATCAATCTAGAACATAGTGGATACTAGGGATCAATCCCCGTCAAGAACTAACTCGATTACATGATAGATCTCATCCAACTAATCACCGTCCAGCAAGCCTATGATGAGATTACTCACGAACGATGAAGAGCATCATGGAATTGTTGATGGAGAAAGGTTGATGACGACGATGGCGACGATTTCCCCTCTCAGGAGCCCGAAACAAGGGCAAAAGAGTTAGGAAAAGTAGATACGTTGGAGACGTATCAACTCCCCCAAGCTTAAAGGCTTGCTTGTCCTCAAGAAACTCAGTTGACAAACTGAGAGCGACAAAAGAAATACTTTGATGAACTCTGTTTGATCTTGTTGTTGCAACTATATCTAACTCACAACCAGAATTTCAGCAACATCACAAGCAAACCACATAAGCAAATGACATCTAGATCTCACGGTAAACTCATATCAATGGCATAATCAACTTCCGAGCAAATAATAACAAGCCTCAAATGTCAACGCTTCAATCAAAACAACATGAAGCAGTACGAATAGATAGTATCTCGCTAGCTCTTTCTGAGACCGCAAAACATAAATGCAGAGCACCTTAAAAGACCAAGGGCTGACTAAACATTGTAATTCAAGGCAATGAAGATCCAGTCATAATCACACTTAACACAGTTAAAAGCAAAGCATAAAAATGACAGAGGTGCTCTCTAATTGGTGCTTTTGTAAGTGGAGGATGACTCAACAGGAACATAAATAGACAGGCCCTTCGCAGTGGGAAGCATTGATTTGCAGAGGTGCCAGAGCTCAAGCTTTGAAAACAGAGATAATAATTTTTGGGTGGCATGCTTTCATTGTCAACGCAATGACTAAGAGTTCTCAATATCTTCCATGCTACACATGCTATAGGCGGTTCCCAAACAGAAAAGTAAAGTTTTGACTCCCCCACCACCAATCAATCACACTCCACGGCTAGCCGAATCCTCGGGTACCGTCCAAACCAACATCAATCCTGGGGGAGTTTTGTTTGCAATTATCTTTTCGATTTGAGCATGGAACTGGGAATTCCAATTACCGGCCCCTTTCTCGTGAATGATAGTGAATAAACACATATCGAGGATAACACGCCTAGCATGGAAGATACCAATAGCCCCCTATCACCACATGAGCGATTCGGGCATGCAAAACAGATTATTTCTTGACGATTTAGAGAGTGGCACATGCGAATTTACTTGGAACGACTGGTAGATATCGTACATAGGTAGGTATGGTGGACTCATATGGCACAACTTTGGGTTTATGGAGGTGGATGCACAAGCAGTATTCCCGCTTAGTACAAGTGAAGTCTAGCAAAAGACTGGGAAGCGACCAACTAGAGAGCGACAACAGTTATCAAAATGCATTGAGATTAACTAACATTGAGTGTAAGCATGAGTAGGCCATAACTCACCATGAACATGAACATCATAGAGGCTATGTTGATTTTGTTTCAACTACACGCGTGAACATGCGCCAAGTCAAGCCACTTGAAACATTCAAAGGAGGATACCATCCTATCATACTACAACACAGTCATCTCAACATTCATGTGGGCAATCAAGACAGACCATTATAAGCTCCTAGCTAAGTAAGCATGCCATTAGCAACTATGATCTCTAAGTTGTCATTGCAAACATGTTTCTCTCACAACAAAGCTGAATCAGGCATGATGAGCTAGTCATATTTACAAAAAAAAAATAGATCGAGTTCATACCAGCTTTTCCAGGCTCAGTCACTTCATCATACCTTGCACGACCGAATGATGTGAACAATAATAAGAGTGCTCGTGCATTGGACTAAAGCTGGAATCTGCAGGCAAACACAAAGAAGAAGACAAAGTAATATGGCTCTTTGAAAGCTAAACAGGTATGCATGCAAGAGCCACTAAACATTGTAACCAATATCTTCTACCTTGACCCAAAGAAAAAAAAAACTATCTACACGGGAAAGATCCCAACAAGCAAAAGAAGAAAAGAAAAATATTTTTGGGTTTTCTCAAACTAAACAGACACACGAAAAAGAAAACGAGAAAAAGAAATAAACTAACATGGATGGTACAGTGGCAAAGTGTGAACACCGGCTAACAAAGTGAAAGCATAAGCAAGAATGTAAAGTCGGTGAGAACACGTACTCCCCCAAGCTTAGGCTTTTGGCCTAACTTGGTCTACTCCCAAGGAGGGATATAACCAGCTCCGGGATACTCCAGAGCGGACTGAGGATGCCACTGCTGTGTGAGCTCTTCTGGCTCCCACTGATAAACCGGCGTGTGGTACTCGACTAGAGGCTCGGGCACGGGCACCTGTGGTTGGGCTAAGCCCCAATATGCGTAGATGTCCGAGGGCATAATAATGTATCTGCCTGCATGAAGATTGAACAAAGAAGGAGAAGGCAAAGTAATAGTCTCACGAGTACCCTGACTAAATACCAGGTTATAAATCATCCTTCTACTTATATCTCTATCAAGAAAGTCATGGCGAACCATGCTATCGTAATCGAGATATCTCTCGGGAAGAAGAACCTCTTCTTCTTCCTCCAGTCTAATGGGTATCTCAAAGTGTCTGGCAAGACGAGTAGCATAGATACCTCTATAGACAACACCTTTAGAACAGTTCAAGTTCAACCGTTGAGCTACTATGGCGCCCAAGCTATAAGTTTTATCGCTATAAAGGGCTTCGTGCAAGACCGCAAGATCTGGGGAACTAAGTGACCCAGCCTTCCCACGACCAATCAAACATTTTCGTACAAATAGTGAGAAGTACCGTTGCACGGGAAAATGAATGCTAGCAGCTCTAGCGCATGACACTCCTCACTCCTCTCCTACATCAATTGTACCAATAAAAGCTTCCAAGTCCCATGGACGAGGTTCATGAATATCCCCAACGTAAGGTGATTTCCAAACATTGCAGAAGTCCCGTAGTGACATGCGCTGGGGGATATCATAAAGTTTAAACTCAACTATAGGAGGATTCTTCCTTGGAGAGAAGTTAAAGCTTTGTACGAAGATATTAGTGAGGAGGAGGTATTGCGAACACTTATCTTCAACGAAGGTGGTAAGGCATGCGTTCTCCACCAAGTGATAAAAGTCCTCATAAATTTCAGCGGCGCGTAAGAACACGTCACTTGGCCACTCGCACGCTCGAACTTCTGCAACTCGAGGGACCTAATACTTGGGCTTCTTATCACTCCCATCATCCTTGGGGTCACGGCTTGAAGAGCCTCTCAAGAACCTCCTCATCTTTTCCCCTTTCTATCTTTGAAAATTTCTGAAATTTTTGGTGATTCTAAGGAAAAGTGAATAAGGCTCAACGAAACACGTAGCAACTACTCCGACAAGTGCCTAGAGACCATATTACACATCAAAACTACTTGGGACCAGCTAGAATCAGCATGCAAAGCTCAAGAACATAGTCACCAAGGCAGCAAAAATACGCGGAGCATAAGGCACTAGAGCAAAAACTAATTGGACCAATGGAGGAGTCACTTACCAAGGAGTAATTTCCCCAAAACAGTTCGGAGAACGGTGATTTGAGCAAAGAGATCGAAAATCCCAGCAAGAGGAGCAAGAACACAGGTTTGAGCTGTGAAACGATTTTTTTATGGAGGTAGGAGAAGCGGATGAGAGCAAGAGTGAGTGGAGGGGTGCCTGTGGGCCCCACAAGCCTGGATGGCGGGGCTAGGGGGTGCCTGCGCCCCTAGGGCTTGTGGCCCACTGGTGTGGCCCCCAGACAGATTCTTTGTCCTAGTATTTTTCAAATATTCTAGAAAAAATCATACTAGATTTTCACAGCGTTCGGAGAACTTCTATTTTCGGGGTATTTTTCCACTGGACGCTAAGACAGAAAACAGGGAAAACTAAACTAAACCTATCATTTTTCTTCTAAGCAACCTGAAGTGAATGCTTGGAACAGAGGTTTGTGACTCCTCAATTCATCCATCTCATGGCCATCGAAAGAAATCCGTCAATGGGGTTGATCAAATCCCCTCGACAAAACTTTCTCGAATCGCAAAAGAAGACGGAGAATTTTCGAATAGTCACTAAGTCACCTCAATGGGTATGTGTATCTCCCCAACAAGTAAATCATACTTCATCTTGACACGAGGAATAGGGCATTCAAAGCTCCCAATAAGAATCGATGAAGCTTTTTCAATAGCATTGATGCAATGTACTAAATATTGTTTCTTCGGAAAGTGCACCGTATGCTCATTACCGTTGACATTGGCTTTGTTGCAATCTATAACAGCCCCTAGAGTGTTTAAGAAGGGTCTTCCGAGGAAGACAGCCATGGCATCATCCTCGGGAATATCCAAGATAACAAAGTCTGTTAAGATGGGGTGTTACCAACCACAACAGGAACATCCTCGCAAATGCCGATAGGGAAAGCAGTTGATTTGTCGGCCATTTGCAGAGAGATTTCAGTGGGTTTCAACTTATCCAGTTCAAGTATACGACAGAGAGAGAGAGAGGCATACCACTAATACCGGCTCCAAGGTCGCACAACGCAGTTCTAACGTAGTTGCCTTTAATGAAGCAAGGTATAGTGGGCACACCGGGATCACCTAGTTTCTTCGGAGTTCCACCCTTGAAAGTGTAATTGGCAAGCATGGCGGAGATCTCAAGATCAGGTATCCTCCTCTTATTAGTCACAATATCTTTCATGTACTTACCATACGGAGACATCTTGAGCATATCCGTCCAACACATCTGCAGAAAGACGGGTGTGATCATTTCAACGTAGCGCTCAAAATCCTCATCATCCTTTTTCTTGGATGGTCTGGGAGGAAAGGGCATAGGTTTCTGAACCCATGGCTCCCTTTCTTTACCATGCTTCCTAGCAGTGAAGTCATTCTTATCGTATCTCTGATTCTTAGGCTGTGGGTTATCAAGATCAAAACTAGGTTCAATATCCACATCCTTTTCATTGGTAGGTTGAGCATCTTCATGAACATCAGTTTTGATATTATCATTAGGCTCATGTTCATCACCAGATTGTGTTTCAGCATCAGAGATAGAGGCATCGTTTGGACTCTTAGGTGTAGCAGCAACAGGGTTGCTAGCGTGCAAGTTCCTATCATCTTTCTTCTTCTTTCTAGGATGACTAGGTGCATCACTGCTAACTCCTTGAGACTCTTGTTCAACTCTCTTCGGATGACCCTTAGGATACATAGGTTCCTGGGTCATTCTACCGCCTCTAGTGATGACTCTAACAGAATTGTCATTCAACTCATTGAGCAAGTCATTCTGAGCTTGAAGTACTTGTTCTACCTGAGTAGTAACCATAGAGGCATGTTTACTCAAAAGCTTAAGATCATTGACGTTTCTGTCTGTTGGGGAACGTCGCATGGGAAACAAAAATTTTCCTACGCGCACGAAGACCTATCATGGTGATGTCCATCTACGAGAGGGGATTTCCGATCTACGTACCCTTGTAGATCGCACAGCAGAAGCGTTACTGAACGCGGTTGATGTTGTGGAACGTCCTCACGTCCCTCGATCCACCCCGCGAACCGTACCGCGATCCGTCCCACGATCTAGTGCCGAACGGACGACACGTCCGCGTTCAGCACACGTACAACTCGACGATGATCTCGGACTTCTTGATCCAGCAAGAGAGACGGAGTGGTAGATGAGTTCTCCGGCAGCGTGACGGCGCTCCGGAGGTTGGTGGTGATCTGATCTCCGCAGGGCTCCGCCCTAGCTCCGCAGAAACGCGATCTAGAGGAAAAACCGTGGAGGTATGTGGTCGGGCTGCCGTGGAAAAGTTGTCTCAAATCAGCCCTAAAACCTCCGTATACATAGGTGGGAGAGGGGGGGGCCTTGCCTTGAGTCTCAAGGAGCCCCAAGGGTGTCGGCCGAGCCAAGGGGGGAAGTCCTCCCTTTCCAAACCGAATCCAACTAGGTTTGGAAGGTGGAGTCCTTCTCTCCTTTCCCACCTCCTCTTTTTTTTCTCTTTGATTTCTTATCCTTTGGCGCATAGGGCCTTCTTGGGCTGTCCCACAAGCCCACTAAGGGCTGGTGCGCCACCCCCAAGGCCTATGGGCTTCCCCGGGGTGGGTTGCCCCCCCGGTTAACAACCGGAACCCATTCGTCATTCCCGGTACATTCTCGGTAACTCCAAAAACCTTCCGGTGATCAAATGAGGTCATCCTATATATCAATCTTCATTTCCGGACCATTCCAGAAACCGTCGTGACGTCCTCCGAACAACATTCGGTAACCAACCATATAACTCAAATACGCATAAAACAACGTCGAACCTTAAGTGTGCAGACCCTGCGGGTTCGAGAACTATGCAGACATGACCCGAGTGACTCCTCGGTCAATATCCAATAGCGGGACTTGGATGCCCATATTGGATCCTACATATTCTACGAAGATCTTATCGTTTGAACCTCAGTGCCAAGGATTCATATAATCCCGTATGTCATTCCCTTTGTCCTTCGGTATGTTACTTGCCCGAGATTCGATCGTCAGTATCCGCATACCTATTTCAATCTCGTTTATCGGCAAGTCTGTTTACTCGTTCCGTAATACAAGATCCCGCAACTTACACTAAGTCACTTTGCTTGCAAGGCTTGTGTGTGATGTTGTATTACCGAGTGGGCCCCGAGATACCTCTCCGTCACACGGAGTGACAAATCCCAGTCTCGATCCATACTAACTCAACGAACACCTTCGGATATACCTGTAGATCATCTTTATAGTCACCCAGTTACGTTGCGACGTTTGATACACACAAAGCATTCCTCCGGTGTCAGTGAGTTATATGATCTCATGGTCATAGGAGCAAATACTTGACACGCAGAAAACAGTAGCAACAAAATGACACGATCAACATGCTACGTCTATTAGTTTGGGTCTAGTCCATCACGTGATTCTCCTAATGACGTGATCCAGTTATCAAGGAACAACACCTTGTACATAATCAGAAGACCCTGACTATCTTTGATCAACTGGCTAGCCAACTAGAGGCTTGCTAGGGATAGTGTTTTGTCTATGTATCCACACATGTATATAAGTCTTCATTCAATACAATTATAGCATGGATAATAAACGATTATCTTGATACAGGAATTATAATTATAACTATATTTATTATTGCCTCTAGGGCATAATTCCAACACTGTCCACACAAGCACTTAAATGACTAAGCATACGAGCATTCTGTTCCAATTGTATGCTAACATAATCATTGAAACTCTGTTGTTTGGCAACAAAGTTATCAAATTCATCCATGCATAGGCTAACAGGTTTATCAAAAGGAATGTCACTCTCATCAAACCTACACAGAGAATTTACTTCTAGTACCTGTATCGGGTTATCGAGACCATGGATCTCTTCGATAGGTGGTAGATTTTTGACATCTTCAGATTTAATGCCTTTCTCTCGCATAGATTTCTTGGCTTCTTGCATATCTTCAGGACTGAGGAATAGAATACCTCTTTTCTTCGGAGTTGTCTTAGGAGGTGGTTCGGGAATAGTCCAAGCATTCTCATTGCACAAGATGTTGTTCAACAGAATCTCAGCTTGTTCTACGGTTCATTCCCTAAAAACACTACCGGCACAACTATCTAAGTGGTCTTCAGAAGCATTGGTAAGTCCATTATAGAAGATATCAAGTATCTCGTTCTTCTCAAGAGGGTGATCAGGCAAAGCATTCAATAGCTGGATGAGCCTCCCCCAAGCTTGTGGGAGACTCTCTTCTTCAGCTTGAGCAAAGTTGTATATTTCCCGCAAGGCAGCTTGCTTCTTATGGACGGGGAAATATTTTTCAGAGAAGTAGTAGACCATATCCTGAGGGCTACGCACACATCCAGGAGCAAGAGAAGTGAACCAGGTCTTAGCATCATCCTTTAGCGAGAAAGAAAACAACTTGAGCATGTAGTACTAGCGGATCTTTTCCTCACTAGTGAATAGGGTGGCTATATCGTGCAGTTTGGTAAGATGGGCTTGAACCATTTCAGACTCATAACCGTGAAAAGGATCACACTCGACCAGAGTAATTAACTCAGGGTTGACAGAGAATTCATAATCCTTATCGGTCACAAAGATAGGTGAAGTGGAAAACTTTGGGTCGTATTTCATCCTAGCGTTCAGAGATTTTTGTTTCCACTTGCGCAGAGTTTCTCAACATCATAGCAATCTTTACACGCAAGAAAGTCCTCAGCTATCTCTCCCTCCATAACATAGCGCGTATCAGGCATAACAGGCAATTCAGGCATAGTAGCAGGCTCTACTTCAATAACATCAACAGTTTCAGAAGTATCATCACATCTAGCAGCAGCTCTATTAATATGTGCATCAAGGATTGCACCTAGTGGCAAAACAATATCAGGCATAGCAGGCATAGTATCAAGCATAGCACTGAGGCATAGTATCAAGCATAGTATCATCAGGCATAGTATCAAGCATAGCATCATGGACAACAGAAATAGCATCATCAAGCACAGGCGACATATCAAGATTTCTAGCAGGAGGCGAAGTCGCAAGCTTACTCAAAACTGAAGGTGAATCAAGTGCAGAGCTAGATGGCAGTTCCTTACCTCTCCTCGTAGTGGAAGGTAGGATTTTAGTTCTTGGATCTTTCGGATTCCTTATAGTGATGAGCAAACGTCAATCCCAAGTGACTCAGAGAATATAGCTTTGCCTCCCCGGCAACAGCTCCAGAAAAAACCTTGATGTCCCACAAGCGTACACTACTGAAATTCAGAAATTTGCCGTCTGCCAAGGCGGACGGCAAAGGGGGCTACCACGGACGGCAAAGGATTTGCCATCGGTCAGCAGACGGCAAAGTAGACGGTAAAAAAAAATCCGGTGAAGAGGCTCTTTGCCGTCTGCTTTCACAAAGCGGACGGCAAAGAATCTTTGCCATGAGGGGGCGGACGGCAAAATAAGTGGGACGGCATATATTGCAACGTCCCTGTTAAGTGTTAACGGAGGCCTCCCCCCTTTGCCATCTGCCTTCCCCCCTTTGCCATGTGGTGGCAGACGGCAAAGAGGGGAGAGAGGGGGGGCAGATTCCCCCCTTTGCCGTCTGCCTCCCCCCCTTTGCCATGTGGTGGCACACGGCAAAGAGGGGAGAGAGGGGGGGCAGATTCCCCCCTTTGCCGTCTGCCTCCCCCCCTTTGCCATGTGGTGGCAGACGGCAAAGAGGGGAGAGAGGGGGGGGGGCAGATTCCCCCCTTTGCCGTCTGCCTCCCCCCCTTTGCCATGTGGTGGCTGACGGCAAAGAGGGGAGAGAGGGGGGGCAGATTCCCCCCTTTGCCGTCTGCCTCCCCCCCTTTGCCATGTGGTGGCAGACAGCAAAGAGGGGAGAGAGGGGGGCAGATTCCCCCCTTTGCCGTCTGCCTCCCGCCCTTTGCCATGCGGGGGCAGACGGCAAAGAGGGGAACCAGCCCCTTTTTTATTTGTTTTTTGTTATATCCAGCATTTTTAACAATAATCAGGATATATATATATTTGACATAAATAAATATCTTTCCGTACTCATAACCATATTAAAATAACTCTCATCCATAGTGCATACATATTATGGAAGTTACATCCGTACCAAACCATATATTACACTAGTTTCATCCACGTGCATACAAAGTTTCATATATTCATATACTACAATAGTTTCAATACAACACATGGTACAAGAAATCATCTTCAAGCATTCCATCAACCAAGCTTCCCATGAAGTGAAGGTAATCTGCAAAATGACAAATAAGAAAGTTAGAAAAATAATACTAGATGAAGTAGTGTATATATAGGTTATTTCGGAGAGAAATTAGCTAAGTATAGACCATTTAGGAGCTAACTAAGCTAATTATGTCATTTAGGTGGAACCCTAGCTAACTATAGGAGAAGAGAAAGATAAGAAGAAGTAAAAGAAGGAGGAGGAGGAGGAAGAGGAGAAGAAGAAGAAAAAGGAGGAGGAGGAGGAGGAGGAGAAGGAGAAGGAAGAGGAGAAGGCGAAGAAGGAGAAGAAGAAGGAGAAGAAGAAGGAGAAGGAGCGGGAGCTCCTTCTCCTTCTCCTTCTCCTTCTTCTCCTTCTTCTTCTTATCCTTTTGTCCCCTTCTTCTTCTCCTCCTCCCTCTCCTCCTTCTTCTTTTCCTTTTTCCTCTTCCTTGCTTTCATTTTCCTCTTTTTCTATTCTTGTCCCCTTCTTCGGGCTAAATTGGCTAAGAATGCCTTTTTGGAGCTAATTATGTCATTTCGAGGATAATTAGCTAAGTATAGGTCATTTTTTATTAAATAGGCCATTTTGGAGCTAACTAAGCTAATTATGTCATTTAGGTGGAACCCTAGCTAACTATAGGAGAAGAGAAAGAGAAGAAGAAGTAAAAGAAGGAGGAGGAGGAGGAAGAGGAGAAGAAGAAGAAAAAGGAGGAGCAGGAGGAGGAGGAGAAGGAGAAGGAAGAGGAGAAGGAGAAGAAGGAGAAGAAGGAGAAGAAGAAGGAGAAGAAGAAGGAGAAGGAGCGGGAGCCAAAGGCTCTATGTGATAGACCGTTGCAAAAATTGCGACAACGGAAAGGAAAGCAAAGCATAGCGAAGCCAAAGGCATGGTTCAATCTTGAAAGGCCAGCTATGAGGGAAATGCTATTGTGGGTGAAAATGCGGTTGATGTTCCCCGATGGGTATGCTGCGAATCTAAAGAGGGGAGCGAGTCTTGAGAAATTGAAAATATTTGGGCTCAAGAGTCATGATTGGCACATATGGATTGAGCGGGTAATGCCGGTGATGTTGCGTGGCTTTATCCCTGAGGATGAATGGCTAGTACTGGCAGAGCTGAGCTATTTCTTCCGTTCTCTTTGTGCGAAAGAACTATCGCCTGGCGTGCTAGATGAAATGGAAGAGTTGGCGCCGGAGTTGGTCTGCAAATTAGAAAAGATCTTTCCACCGGGCTTCTTTAATCCAATGCAACATTTGATTTTGCATCTCCCGACCGAGGCAAGAATGGGGGGGCCCGTTCAAAATCGATGGTGCTACTCAACTGAGAGGATGCAGAAGATGCTTCGAGCTAAGTGTAAAAATAAACGTAGAATTGAAGCATCGATGGCCGAGGCATTCATTACTAAGGAGGCGGCAAACTTCGTGACAACACACTACGAAGCAAAAAATTATCATTTGCATAACCCGAAGCCTCGGTACAATGATGGCGATCGAGAAAAAGTTCGATCCAACCTCAGCCTATTCAAAGGTAAGCTCGCACCATCCGGTGCTTCGAAAGGGAAATCGTTGGATGTCGAAGAATGGCGGACCATTTCATTGTATATCTTCACCAACCTAACAGAAGTGCGGCCGTACATCGAGTAAGTTCTCGGTAATTTATTGTTCCGCAACTTCTAATTGCTTTGAACCACTCTTATTCCCGGATATTTGATATAGTCGATACGTCACCGAATTCTCGGATGGAGCGGTCATCGAAAAGGATTCCGTCGAAGAGTATGAGCTTCTCGCAAAGCATGGAGGCGACTATCCTGGTTTCATCTCTTGGTTCAAACAAAGGGTAATTAATTACCATTAAGGGCCCATTTGACTTATTGGTCTAATTTGCGGCTAATGCATCCATTCTTTCGTATTAAACTTGTAGGCTGATGCAGAGTCTATGGACGCCGAGTTGAGACAAGTCGCTAATGGTTTTGACTATAAGGTCCGTTCATTTGACAAATACAACATCAACGGGTATCACTTTCGTACCTTTGGCAAAGAGCTATCTATGCCCGACCTGAAGACTACAAATTGTTCTGTCTCTGCTATCGGCGAAGGAGACACCGAGTATTATGGAAGAGTTGAAGCAATTATGAACTTCTATTCTATGGTGAAAACCCACCGACCGTCGTAGTCTTCAAATGTTATTGGTTTGAGCCGAGGGAGACTAGAAGGACTCATGGATATATAGGACTAGTCGAAATCAACCAAAACACCCACTTAGATGTTCCCGATGTCTATATTACGGCTCAACAGGCGACACAAGTTTTCTATCTACCGTGGGCTTGCCAAACTGATCCAAATCTCAAAGGTTGGGATGTCGTTTATGAAGTGCCACCACATTTTAGACCACCTACCCTCAATGAAGAGGATTATGAACCTCACATTAACCCAGACACATATGAAGGAGAATTCTTCCAAGAAACACGTTTGTCCAAGAAACGTTTCAAAAACCGCTCTACTTCACCCCAGAACATTGAAGTAGACAGCGACAGTGAATCCGTCTTAACCCCTGAGCCCGAACAGGAAGAGCTGGAAGAAGAAGAGGTTACTGCTGCGGATGACCTGTCACTTCTGTCTCTTCTTCCAGCTCTTCCTGTTCGGGCTCAGGGGTTAAGACGGATTCACTTTCGCTGTCTACTTCAATGTTCTGGGGTGAAGTAGAGCGGTTCTTGAAACGTTTCTTGGACATACGTGTTTCTTGGAAGAATTCTCCTTCATATGTGTCTGGGTTAATGTGAGGTTCGTAATCCTCTTCATTGAGGGTAGGTGGTCTAAAATGTGGTGGCACTTCATAAACGACATCCCAACCTTTGAGATTTGGATCAGTTTGGCAGGCCCACGGTAGATAGAAAACTTGTGCCGCCTGTTGAGCCGTAATATAGACATCGGGAACATCTAAGTGGGTGTTTTGGTTGATTTCGACTAGTCCTATATGTTC
This sequence comes from Hordeum vulgare subsp. vulgare, assembly GCF_904849725.1. Classification (NCBI taxonomy): domain Eukaryota; kingdom Viridiplantae; phylum Streptophyta; class Magnoliopsida; order Poales; family Poaceae; genus Hordeum; species Hordeum vulgare. The sequence goes on from NC_058521.1 coordinate 136,983,308, forward strand.
ATGAGTCCTTCTAGTCTCCCTCGGCTCAAACCAATAACATTTGAATACTACGACGGTCGGTGGGTTTTCACAATAGAATAGAAGTTCATAAATTGCTTCAACCCTTCCATAATACTCGGTGTCTCCTTCGCCGATAGCAGAGGCAGAACAATTTGTAGTCTTTAGGTCGGGCATAGATAGCTCTTTGCCAAAGGTACGAAAGTGATACCCGTTGATGTTGTATTTGTCAAATGAACGGACCTTATAGTCAAAACCATTAGCGACTTGTCTCAACTCGGCGTCCATAGACTCTGCATCAGCCTACAAGTTTAATACGAAAGAATGGATGCATTAGCCGCAAATTAGACCAATAAGTCAAATGGGCCCTTAATGGTAATTAATTACCCTTTGTTTGAACCAAGAGATGAAACCAAGATAGTCGCCTCCATGCTTTGCGAGAAGCTCATACTCTTCGACGGAATCCTTTTCGATGACCGCTCCATCCGAGAATTCGGCGACGTATCGACTATATCAAATATCCGGGAATAAGAGTGGTTCAAAGCAATTAGAAGTTGCGGAACAATAAATTACCGAGAACTTACTCGATGTACGGCCGCACTTCTGTTAGGTTGGTGAAGATATACAATGAAATGGTCCGCCATTCTTCGACATCCAACGATTTCCCTTTCGAAGCACCGGATGGTGCGAGCTTACCTTTGAATAGGCTGAGGTTGGATCGAACTTTTTCTCGATCGCCATCATTGTACCGAGGCTTCGGGTTATGCAAATGATAATTTTTGGCTTCGTAGTGTGCTGTCATGAAGTTTGCCGCCTCCTCAGTAATGAATGCCTCGGCCATCGATGCTTCAATTCTACGTTTATTTTTACACTTAGCTCGAAGCGTCTTCTGCATCCTCTCAGTTGAGTAGCACCATCGATTTTGAACGGGCCCCCCCATTCTTGCCTCGGTCGGGAGATGCAAAATCAAATGTTGCATTGGATTAAAGAAGCCCGGTGGAAAGATCTTTTCTAATTTGCAGACCAACTCCGGCGCCAACTCTTCCATTTCATCTAGCACGCCAGGCGATAGTTCTTTCGCACAAAGAGAACGGAAGAAATAGCTCAGCTCTGCCAGTACTAGCCATTCATCCTCAGGGATAAAGCCACGCAACATCACCGGCATTACCCGCTCAATCCATATGTGCCAATCATGACTCTTGAGCCCAAATATTTTCAATTTCTCAAGACTCGCTCCCCTCTTTAGATTCGCAGCATACCCATCGGGGAACATCAACCGCATTTTCACCCACAATAGCATTTCCCTCATAGCTGGCCTTTCAAGATTGAACCATGCCTTTGGCTTCGCTATGCTTTGCTTTCCTTTCCGTTGTCGCAAGTTTTGCAACGGTCTATCACATAGAGCCTCCAGGTCGATTCTAGCCTTAGGATTATCTTTTGACTTCCCCTCTATGCCGAACAATGTACCAAAAATGGCCTCCGCAATATTCTTTTCAGTGTGCATCATGTCAATGTTGTGTGGGCAAAGGAGGTCTTTGAAGTAAGGGAGATCCCATAAGCATGACTTGTGAGTCCAGGCGTGTTCCGTATTATACCCTTTGAAGTATCCTGGACGCAAAGGATCGGGCTCGAGAGCGTTTAACTGATCAAGGGTCTGTTGGCCTGTCAACGCAGCTGGTGCAGTGTTTTTGACAACTCTACCTTTGATGAAATTCTTCTTGTCTTTTCTGAACTTATGGTCAGGATCCAGGAATTGTCTATGCATGTCGAAGCAAGAATACTTGCGACCAGCCTGCAGCCAACAGAACTGAAGAGCTGCCTTGCATGTGGTGCACGGGAACCTTCCATGCACACACCAGCCAGCGAATAGCGCAAACGCCGGATAATCATGCGTCGAGTACATGTACCACACATGCATTTTGAAATTTGTTTTGGTAGCCGCGTCGTAGGTCTTGATCCCATTATCCCAGGCTTCTTGTAACTCATCCTTAAGCGGCTGCATGTACACATTCATATTCTTCCCCGGATAGTTGGGCCCTGGAATTATCAACGTCAGGAAAATGTTCTTTCTTTTCATAATCTCTCCGGGTGGCAAATTTAGTGGAATGACAAATACAGGCCAACAACTGTATTGTGCTGCCGTCATACCATACACATTGAACCCATCCGTGCTGATGGCAACTCTAGGTTGCCTTGGATCTTCCGATTTATCCTTATGTAATGCATCGAAGTGCCTCCACGCAAAACCATCTGAAGTGTGTACCAGCATCTTGTTCCCATCCGCATCTAGTTCGGTTCTTTTGCCCAATTTGTGCCATGTCGTCTGTCTGGCCGTCTCTTCGACCATGAAAAGACGTTGAAGTCTTGGTACGATTGGCAGATATCGAAGAACACTAATGGGGATTTTGGTCTGATTCTTCTCACCCATGCCGTTGTCTACCACAATATACCTGGAAGAATTGCAAATGGGGCAATAGTTCAAGGCCGCATACTCAAGCCTAAATAAGGCACATCCATTCTCACAGGCATGTATCTTCTCATAGGGCATCTTTAGTACACGGAGGATTTTCTCTGACTGGTACAGGTTTGCAGGCAGTACATGGCCTTTGGGTAGAAAGCGTCCAAATATCGTCATCATCGCGTCGTAGCATTCTCTGCCTAGGTTGAATTGAGCCTTCAGAGCCATTACTTGCGCGATGGCATCCAGCTGACAAAGCTCAGTCTGCTCGTGGAGAGGACGTTTTGAAGACTCCAGCATTTCATAGAAGGCCTTTGCAGATTCCTCCATCTCATCGTCCGAATCCCGAGCATCATCAAAGTCTTGCACCATGTCTTCAATCCCGGTACCATGCTCGTCGGTGCGACGACGAATCACCTCAGCTCTGGCACGTTGGTCAGACTCACCATGAAAAGTCCACACCGTATAATTAGGCATAAAACCCCACTTCTGCAAGTGTTTACCCATTTCAAACTCTGTCTGCTTTTTCCAGTTGTCGCAGTTGGGACAGGGGCACCATGTTTTTTGCTGGCCATTTGCAAATGCGGCTCTCACAAACCCCCTGGTTTTTGTTAACCATTCATGGGTCATGTCTTTCTGACTAGGGTGACCAGTGTACATCCAAGCACGATCACTCATGTTGCCTAGCTACCTATGGGGGCACAAGAAATAAATACATAATTCATCATCTATATTCATACGCTAATCAAGTTTGTCAGTTTTATTACGTCCATGCAACCTACACGCTAATAGGTAAAGATAGGTCCTAATCCCACCCGAGTATGTGTAGACTGGGTTCGTTTTCCCATGCTCTGCTCCAGATGCGACGCACAATTTCGGCAGCACCTCCCCGCTGTTCTCCTGATACACGTCTCGGCAATAAGCAGAGAGGATGTGTACCCGGAGAACAACAGGGGAGGCACTGACGAAATTCCGCATCGGATCCGGAGCACAGCATATGGGAAAACAAACCCAATCTACACATACTTGGGCTGTCCATGGATAATGTTGGACAATTCGAAAGGATGGCGGTTATAAATATGCAAAGAAATGCATATTTATAGATGTCGCCCTTTCGAACGGGAGACGCATACTGGTCACGCATACTCATGATTGAAGAAACCTATAGCTAGCAAGTTTCATCGGCACGAGGACCGGGACAGAGCAAATTAAGGGGGTAGGAGGAGAAGTCATTTGTGCTCACCAACAAACGTCCAACGCACGTGGAGGTCGTCGAACAACTGCACATTGAAATTCACCCGATCAACACAAATACGATGTTTTTATAATTAACATGATCGGAAAATATGTGACCTAACTCATAATTTTCAAAACTATGACCCCGTGGGCCTCTGGAAGGCCGAAAAGCACCTTCTCGTTCAAAAGAAGGCAGAAGAGGTGTCGGGGGTCGGGGCTTAGTGGCGTCGGGAGTCAGTGCCGTCGAGGGTCGGTGGCATCGGTGGTCGGGGGGTTAGTGGCGTCGGTTGTGGGGGGTCAGTGGCGTCGGGGGTCCAGGGTTAGTGGCGTCGGGGGTCCAGGGTCAGTGACGTCGGGTGTCAGTGGCGTCGGGGGTCGGGGGTTGGTGGCGTCGAGCGTCGGGGGTCGGGAGTCGTGGGCCGAGGGGCTGGGTCGGGGGCAGTGTCGTCGGGGGTCGAGGGTTAGTGGCGTCGGGGGTCAGTGGCGTCGGGGGTCGGGGGTCGGGGGTCAGTGGCGTCGGAGGTCGATGGTCGGGGGTCAGTGGCGTCGGGCGTCAGGGGTCGGGGGTCGAGGGTCAGTTTCGGGGTGCCGGGGTTCCCTTTTCCTCTTCTTTCTTCTTCTCCTCTCTCCTCTTTTTCTTCTTCTTCTTCTTCTTCTTCTTCTTCTTCTTCTTTTTTCTCCTCCTACTCCCCCTCCTCTTTTTCTCCTTCTATTCTTTTTCTTCTTCTTCTTCTTCTTCTTTTTCTTCTTCTTCTTCTTTCTCCTCCTCTTTCTCCTCCTCCTCCTCTCCTCTTCTTCTTCTTCTTCTTCTTCTTCTTCTTCTTCTTCTTCTTCTTCTTTTTTCTCCTCCTCCTCCTCCTCCTCTTCTTCTTCTTCTTCTTCTTCTTCTCCTGCTTTTTTTCCTTCTGCTTTTTTTCTTCTAACCTAACTAACTAACCTAATTAGCCTAATAATCTAACCAAATAAACTAACTAAATTACCCTATATATAATAAAAAAACTAACCTAATAAACTAACTAAAGTAATTAACTTTTTTAAAAATAAAAACAAAAAAAACTCACCGGCAGGGGGCGGCGGCAAGGGGCGCTGGCGACACGGGGGTGCGCGGCTGGGGGCTCGCCGCAGGGGGCGTCGGCGGCAGGGGGCGGCGGCAGGGGGTGGCAGCGGCAGGGGGCGGCGCGCGGCAGGGGGCGGCGGCAGGGGGCGGCGGCGGCAGGGGCGGTGCGCGGCAGGGGGCGGCGGCAGGGGGCGGCGGCGGCAGGGGGCGGCGCGCGGCAGGGGGCGGCGGCAGGGGGCGGCGCGCGGCAGGGGGCGGCTCGCGGCAGGGGGCGGCGGCGGCAGGGGCGGGGGTGAGTCGCCGCGGGAAGGGGGTCGCCGGGGGGGTGGGGTCGCCGGGGGGGTAGGCTCGCCGCGGGGAGGGGATCTCGCCGGCAGGGGTGAGAGTGGTCGGGGTGAGAGAGAGAGAGAGACAGTGAGCGAGGTGGGGGGTAACGGCCGTTATAGGGAGGCCCCTTTGCCGTCCGCCCCCCGACGGCAAAGGGACGTAAGGCAGACGGCAAAGGGCCTTACGGCTGACGGCAAAGGCCCGCGGACGGCAAAGGGCCCGGATTTCGGACAGGGCAGGCATGGGGCCCACGCGTCCCCTTTGTCGTCTGCCCTGGGGCTCTTTGCCGTCCGCTGGCAGACGGCAAAGGACCCACACATGGCAAATAGTATTTTTGCCATGTGTCAGTTCTTTGCCGTCTGTATTGTGTCAACTGATGGCAAAGAGGTTCTTTGCCGTCAGCCAGCAGACGGTAAAGAACTGGCTCACGGCAAATTTCTGGATTCCAGTAGTGGTATGGGATCGCAACAGTTTTCGAGGGTAGAGTATTCACCCCAAATTTATTGATTTGCTCACAAGGGGAAGCTAAAGTATATTCTCAAGTATTAGCAGCTGAGTTGTCAATTCAACCACACCTGAAAGATTAGTGTCTGCAAGCAAAGTATCCGTAGCATGGTAGTATGATAACAACGACACCAGAAAAAGCCTTGGCAATTCCCAGCAATGGCGCCAGAAAAAGGCACGTTGACGGGATGTTAGCGCCAACAAAGTCTTGCAACAAGTAACAGCGGAGTAGCAAGGAACAGTAGTAGCAGCAGCAGCAAAGTAACAAGTAACAGTAGTAGGAGCAGTAGCAAAGTAACAGCAGTAGTGACAGCAGCAAAGTGGCCCAATCCCTCTTGTTGCAAGGGACAAGCCTAGGCAAAGTAACATAGCGAGGACCAATAGTAAAAGACTCGTAGGCAGTGGATCGGTGATGGATGAGTATGACGGATATGATTCATCATGTAACAGCTATAACACGGAGAGATATGTAACTAGGTCCCGTTCATCAATCTAATGTAGGCATGTATTCCGTATGTAGTCATACGTGCTTAGGGAAAAGAACTTGCATGACATCTATTGTCCATCCCTTCCGTGGCAACGGGGTCTTAATGGAAACTACGAGATATTAAGGTTCTCCTTTTAATAAAGAACCAGACCAACGCATTAACACGCGGTAAATACATGAACTCCTCATACTATGGTCATCTCCGGGAGTGGTTTCGGCTATTGTCACTCCAGGGTTGCCGGGTCATAACACATAGTAGGTGACTACAACTTGCAAGATAGGATAAAAAACACACATATATTGGCGACAACATAATAGGTTCAGATATGAAAGCATGGCACTCGGGCCCTAGTGACATGCATTAATCATAGCCAAGTAGTAGCAACATCAATCTAGAACATAGTGGATACTAGGGATCAATCCCCGTCAAGAACTAACTCGATTACATGATAGATCTCATCCAACTCATAACCGTCCAGCAAGCCTACGATCAGATTACTCACGAACGATGAAGAGCATCATGGAATTGTTGATGGAGAAAGGTTGATGACGACGATGGCGACGATTTCCCCTCTCCGGAGCCCGAAACGAACTCCAGATCTGCCCTCCAGATTAAGAACAGGATGTGGCGGCGCCTCCATATCACAAAACGTGATGAAACCTTCTCTCTCATTTTTTTCGAGGCGAAACGGAAGATATAGGACTGAGATTGGGGGCGGTGGTGCCACGTGGGCCCCACAAGCCTGCATGGCGCGACCTAGGGGGGAGGCCGCGCCACGTGGGCTTGTGGCCTAGTGGCACACCCCCTCACGTGGATCTTTGCGCAGGTATTTTTCTTTTATTCCAGAAAAAACCTCCGTAAATTTTCAGGACGTTCCGATAACTTTTATTTCTGCACAAAAACAACACCATGGCAATTCTGCTGAAAAAAACGTCAGTCCGGGTTAGTTCCATTCAAATCATACAAATTAGAGTCAAAAACAAGGGCAAAAGAGTTCGGAAAAGTAGATACATTGGAGACGTATCAAGAGGCAAGCATAGAAGCGCTCTTGAAGTGGAGTAATAGTAATAGGTGGAGGCAGGAGTTGGCCTATTTGCTTATGGGCATGATGCCTATATACACAAGATTATTTCCGTGAACATTAGGCAACTATTAGCTTTTTCTTTCAATTGCCCAACAGTAATTTGTTTACCCACTGTATGTTGCTTTCAAGAGAGATGCCACTAGGGAACACTATGGCACCTCGGTCTATTCACTTATATATTTACAAGATTTGTCTTTACCTTGCTGTCCTTATTTGTTTTTTATTTTATTTTGCAATTTATAATTATCTATAATTATCTACAAACCTCATTTGCTTGGAAATAACAAGATCGAGGGGATTGACAACCCTCTTGCGCATGTTGGGTGCAAGTTGTTTGCTCTTTTGTATGCAGCTGCTGAAGACGGTTGAGGATTCATATTCCTCTTGGTTAGATAAACCTTGCTTTCTTAACTGCGGGAAATACTTACCCATTAAGTGCTGCAATTACCCATTCCCATTCATGGAAAACCAAACGCAGATCACAAATATGACTAGGGTGTGCTTGACTTCCTACAATTGCGAAACTTGCCCACAACTGAAATTGGGAAAAAGTTAAGTTTTTATTTGGTCAAGTACTCTAATAACCTGCCTCTAGACATACTTTGGATCCTACAAGTGGTCTCAGAGCTTGGTATCCATTACATTGGTTTCACAACCTAGGAGAGTATGGCGTCTAGTGAGGGAAATTATCACCGTAGAGGTCCATATATTGATGGTATACACTTTACTAGTTGGAAGCATAACCCCGTCGTTTGGGCTATTGTTCGTGTTGTACTGCAAGGTAAATTATTTAGAGATGGAAAGGAACCGGATAGTGAAGCGACCGCACAAGAGTTGAAGATGTTGAAATACAATGCTCAAGCATGCGACATTCTACTCAACCACCTATGCCGCGAAGAGTTCAGCAAGATTAGCCATCTTGGGAATGCAAAGGAAATTTGGGATACTTTGGTTGATATACACGAAGGTGACTCCCTGCTGATTTCCATTGGTTTCCCTCCAAACTTAAAGGGTCACGTAGCACAACGACGACAAATATTTACCTTAATTATGAAACCAAGGTATTAATCCAGTTGGAAGATCCAAGAGACTATGTAAGCGGTACCCTCACACAAACAACAAATCCTCGCAACCAAACTTGTGTAGGGGTTGTCAATCCCTCATGGGTAAAGTAAAATGATAGATTGATAGATGCAAATAAAGTGATGGAAAATGAGACGCAACAAGGTATTTTTGGTTTTTTGATAATATAGATCTGAAAATAAAAGAGCAAATAAAATGGAAACGCGAATAGCAAAATAGAGTTTGCAAATAGATTGTGTGAAATAGACCCTCGGGTCGTAGGTTTCACTAGTGGCTTCTCTCGAGAAAATAACAAACGATGGGTAGAAAAATTACTGTTGGGCAATTGATAGAAGAGCAAATAATTATGACTATATCCAAGGCAATGATCATGTATATAGGCATCACGTCCAAGACAAGTAGGCCGACTTTTGCCTGCATCTACTTCTATTACTCTACACATCGATCACTATCCAACATGCATATAGTGTATTTAGTTCGTAGAGAAACGGAATACTGCTTTAGAACGATGATATGATGTAGACAAGATCTATTCACATAGGAATAGACCCCATCGTTTTATCCTTAATAGTAACCATACATGACTGTCATGTCTCCTTCTTTCACTGAGATTGAGAATCGCTGGATCGAACCCATCACAAAGCACCTCCTCCCATTGCAAGATCGAAGATCAAGTTGGCCAGACAAAAACCGAATATCAGAGAAGAAATACGAGGCTATAATCATCAAGAATGGATATAATTTCAAAGATCTGATCATAAAATCATAATTCATCTGATCCCAACAAACACATCGCAAAAGATTGAGTTACATCAAATTGATCTCCAAGAGACAATTGTATTGAGAAGCAAAACGAGAGAGAAAGCCATCTAGCTATTGCTTACGGACCCATAGGTTTGATATGAACTACTCACGCCTCATCGGAGGAGCACCAATGAGGATGATGAACCCTTCTGTGATCATGTTCCTCTACGGAATGGTCTCTAGATTGGATTTCGTGGCTTATGGAACTTCCGTCAACTAAAATGATTTTTCGTCGACTCTCCTATGATTTCTAGAACATTGGGGTATTTATTGTGCTCACAGGCGGTGGAGGAGGTGCCTGAGGCCCCCACTAGCCACCAGGTCGCGCGAGGCGCCGTTGGGGTACTCTGGTGCTTATTGGGCCTCCTATGTTGATCATCTTTGATCCCCAAGTTTCCTTCTGGTCCAAAAAATTCTCCGAAAAGTTTTTTGGCATTTAAACTCCATCCGGTATTGATATTCTATGAAGGAAAAAAGCAGCAAAAACAGCAACTATCACTAGGCACTATGTCAATTGGTTAGTCCCAAAAAATGATATAGAATTTCTATAAAATGATCATAAAACATCTAAGAAGGATAATATAACAGCATGGAACAATAAAAAAATATTGATACGTTGGAGACGTATCAGCATCCCCAAGTTTAATTCCCGCGCGTCCTCGAGTAGGTAAATGGTAAAAACAGAATTTTTGATGTGGAATGTTGCCTAACATGTTCATCATATTCTTTTTCTTTTTAGCACAGACATATGGATTTGTAGATGATGTAAAGCAATAGTCTATAATTTGACATGAGAACTTCAATACTCAAGCATATCAACAAGCAACTAAGTCTTTCAAAATATCAACGCTAAAGAACACTATTTGTAACCAATCATGCTCCATCACTGATCCATTGATGCAACACACCCGAATATTAGATACATCCAATGCTCAAGTATGATAATAGTGTTCCTTAGTTGGTGCTTTTTAAGAGAACATGGAGACTCAAATTCAAAATAAAAATTTCATAAATTAAATAGATAGGCCCTTCGGAGAGGGAAGAAGGAAGTTATAGAGGTGCAAGAGCTGAAAAATTTGGAGATAAAATATTTTGGTTGGTATGCATTTCCTGTCAACGAAAAGGACTAAGAGTTTCCAGTATCTCCCATGATAAACAAATCATAGTGGTCCCCAAACTTAAAAACAAGTTTATTCCTTTTCCCACCATCCTTTTCACATTCCACGGCTAGCTGCATCCACGGGTACCATCCATACCAACACTTTCCAAGGAATTTATTATTTGACAACATAAAATAATTTTTCTTTGCATTTTGGGATTGGGCATCCCTATTACCGCCATACTCTCATGTAATGACAAGTGAATAAACACTCATCTTGAGAATAACCTATTTAACATGGAAGATACTGGCCACCCCTTGCCGCTTCATGAGAGGTACGGGAACACAAAACATTAATTTATTTTGACCATTAGAATTTGCACTTGCAAATTTACTTAGAAAGATGTTTAAATACCTCTTATAAATAGGTATGTTGGACTCATTTGGCACAACTTTGGGTTTAGGATTTGGATTCACAAGCAGTATTCCCGCTTAGTACAAGTGAAGGCTAGCAAATAGATTGAGAAGCGCCCAACAAAGGAGAAAACCATCATAAGCGAACTTTAAACATAACTAACACCGAATAATGAAACACAAGTAGGATGTAATTCCATTGCATAATTACTGACTTCATATGCATGCAGAGGGAATCACAAACCTTAACACGAATATTCTTACTAAAGCATAATTACTCATCACATAACTCACATATCACTATCTTCATATCACAAAACAATTGCAAAGAATCAAGTTTAATATCCAATGATCTTCATGAAAGTTATTATTATATGTCCCGAGGACATCTATCACTTTGGAACTAATTTCATTTAAAGCAAATTGCCATTGCAAACAACACTCTCTCAAATAAATACAAGTGAAGAACAAGAGCACAAGTTTCTTTAAAATTTTCAAATCTCAAAATAATATAAGTAAAGCAAGAGAGGATTTCTTCAAAATTTCTACTAACTCTCAAAATAATCTAAGTGAAGCATCAGAGAAAATGTCTTCAAAATAACAGCACGACCGTGCTCACAAAGATATAAGTGAAGCATAAAGAGCGATTCTAACAAATCATAGCATAATTTGGCTCTCTCAAATAGGTGTGTCAAGCAAGTTTTATTGTGAAACAATAACCAACAAAGAAAGAAAAACTCATATAATACAAGACGCTCCAAGAAAAACTCATGATAGGTGATGAATAAAAATATAGCTCCATGTAAAATTACCGATGGTTGTTAAAAGAAAGAGGGGATGCCTTCCGGGGCATCCCCAAGCTTAGTTGCTTGGTACTCTTTGGATGTTACCTTGGGGTCCCATGGGGAATCCCAAATATTAGGCTTTTATCACTCCTTATTCCTTCATCCATTGTGATCTCATTCAAAATTTTGAGAACTTCAATCACACAAAACTCAACAAAATTTTTCATGAGATCCGTTTGTATAACAAAACCAAACTTTACTTTAGGTACTATTGAAAACCTATTAAAATTTTGTTTTTTCATTATAACTAATATATTCTAACATTACCATGACTTATACCCGCTGATACAAACCATAGAATCAATAAAATAAGCACACAACGCAAAGAAAATGGAATCTGTCAAAAACAGAATGGTATGTAAAGATTCAAATTTTACCCATACTTCTGTAGCTCCAAAACTTCTAAAACAATAGTTCAACATAAGGAATATATATATATATATATATATATATATATATATATATATATATATATATATATATATATATATATATATATATATATCGTGTAAAAAATTAAGACGGTTTTGACGTTTATGGGATTTCTAGATTTGTTTTCTACCTAACGCAAAAATTTCTGTTTTTCAGCAAGATTAAAGCAACTAACACCCCACATGATCCCAAAATATTTACTTGGCACAAACACTAACAAAAACATAAAAACACAATCATAACAATAGCATAATTGTGCAAGCACTCAAAAACAGAAAGCAAAAGTGAAAAATAATTTTTATTCATTAGTTGCCTTCCAATAAGCGCTATCGTTTTACACCCCTAGCTAGGCATAAAGCATATATTCAAATATTGTCATCTTTGTTGGTTGCTCCATAAGTTTACCTCATGATTGATTCATATGTTAATTTAATCTAAGTTCTAGGGAAGTGTTGTATGCCCTTTCTTAGTGGAAACTAAAATTTAATTTTCCTGTCTTTCGTATCAATCACGGCCTCTATAGTACGCAAAAATGGTCAACCAAGAATTACTGGACACGATGGATTGCAATAAACATAAAGAACAATAAAATCTATGGGAACATAATTTCTATTTGCAAGAATAAGAACACAATTAGTAATTCCCATAGGCTTTCTAATAGTAGAATCCGCCACGTGTAAATTGAGAGAATATTCTTCAATATTGGTAACACCAAGCACATCACAAAGAGAAATCGAAATTGTGGAAACGCTAGCACCCAAATCACATAAAACATAGCACTCAAAAATTTTAATCTTGATTTTAATGATGGGTTCCCATTCATCGTATAGTTGTTTTAGTAATTTAAATCTCTGGTTCTAACTTTTCTTCCAAGTCTTTTATTACCACATCCAAAATATGTTTAGTAAAAGATTTATTTTGTTTATAGGCATTGGATGAATTTATCATAGATTGAAGCATAGAAATACACTCAATAAAATAGAAACTATCAAAATTAAAGTTTTTATAATCCATCATAGTGGGTGCATCACTAGCAAAAGTTTTGACCTCTTCAATCCATATTATATCATTTTTTCAATAGGATTTTCACCCTCGAAATCAAGGTAACACCCTCTAGGTAAAGTTGAATCTTCTTGAGTTCCCTCATAATTAATTTTAACATTACTAAGCAGGGAATCAATAGAATAAACACCAATCATTTTAATCTCTTCATCATTTTTATGGAAGCAATCCGAAAATGCACTTTTTAGAAATTCTCTTTTAGCTCTAAGCATAGCAGTTCTTTTCTTACTTGCATCTATGGAAAAACATAAATCTTTAAATTATTCATTAATATCAAGCTTAGGAAAACAATTATTCTTGAGATTTTCTACATCATGCGAAATTCTATCAATGCTTCTAGACATATCTTCAATCTTATTCAACTTTTCTTCTATCGTAGTATTGATTTTTTTTTGCACATTGATAAATTACTTAATATTATTCTATATATCAGAGGACATTCTAGCATTATTATTATGAGAATTACGATAGGAATTACCATCATTATTTGAAAAACTTCCAGGATACGACCTAGGATAATAATTGTTCCCATAAGCATTATTATTAAAGTTGGTTCGCGTGACAAAATTCACATCTACGAGATAATTATTTTTCTCAATCAAAGTATACAAAGTCACATCATTAGGATCAATGGGAGCATGTTTACTAGAAACCAATTTCATAAGAGCGTTAACTTTATCACTCAAAGCATCGATTTCTTCAATATAATTAACTTTTTTACTACTAGGAGCTCTTGGAGTATGCCATTGTGAATAATTCGACATAATATTATCAAGCAATTTAGTAGCATCATCAAAGTAATTTCCATAAAAGTGCCACCGCGGCGGAATCTAAAAGATTTCTAGAAACAAAATTGAATCCCACATAAATATTTTTATGATCATCCACAAATTCAAACGAGGAGTTGGGAAATTTCTTATCATCAATTTCATCCTTTCGCAAGATTAGGAAACATGATAATGCTCAAGTTGTTTAAAATTCATAATCTTATTTTTATGAGAAATAATTTTGACGGGCGGAAAATACTTCGTGATAAAAGCATCTTTGCACTTGTTCCAAGAATCGATACTATTTCGTGGGAAAGAAGAAAACTAAATTTTAGCATGATCACGCAAAGAGAACGGTAACAATTTCAATTTAATAATAAAATTGTCCACATATTTCTTCTTGTGCATATAACACAATTCTACGAAAGAGTTTAGATGGGACGCGACATCTTACAAGAAATTTGCTCCTTGATAACGAGATTCAACAAAGAGGCATTAATATCATAAGACTCTGCACTAGTGGCGTAAGGAGCAATCAGAGTCCTAATAAAATCATTGTTATTGGTTTTGGAAAAATCACACAAATTAGTGTTTTCTTGAGTCATCATGACTATGCAAACAAGAACACAAACGAACAAAAGATCCCCCAAGGAAACGGCAAACAGAAAAGAGGGAAAATAAAAGGCAATTTTTTGTGAAGTGGGGGAGAGGAAAATGAGAGGCTAATGGCAAATAATATAATTGCAAGGAGATGAGAGTTTGTGTGTAGGAACCTAATAGATCTTGACTTCATCTTCCCCAACAATGGCGCCAGAAATGGTGACTCTCCGCTGATTTGTGTTGGTTTCCCTCAAAGCATTGATACGTCTTCAACATATCTATAATTTTTTATGGTTTCATGCTATTATCTTGTCAAACTTTGGATGTTTTATATGCCTTTTATATATTTTTTGGGACTAACTTATTAACTCAATGCGAAGTGCCAGTTCCTGTTTTTCCCGTGTTTTTGACCATTTTCAGAGGAGGATTTTAAACGGAGTCCAAACGGAATAAAACTTCCGAAAAGATTTTTTCCGGAACAGAAGATAAACAGAAAGCTTTGGAACCAAGGCAGGGAGTCCCGGGGGAGGCCACAAGCCCTCATGGCGCGGCCAGGGGGGCCGCGCCTCCCAGGCTTGTGGGCTCCCTGGGCCTCCCCTGCCCTAGCCCCTTCGCCCATAAGTTCCCTAAAATCCCAGAAAAAATCAAGAGATCCACGAAAATACTTTTCCGCCGCCGCAGGCTTGTGTCTCTGCAAGATCCCATCTGGGGCACATTTTGGTGCCCTGCCGGAGGGGGATTCGGATATGGAGGGCTTCTTCATCAACACCATGACCTGTCTGATGATGCGTGAGTAGTTCACCATAGACCTACAGGTCCATAGCTAGTAGATAGATGGCTTCTTCTCTCTCTTGGATCTTCAATACAAAGTTCTCCATGATCTTCATGGAGATCTATCCGATGTAATCTTGTTTTGCGGTGTGTTTGTCGAGATCCGATGAATTGTGGATTTATGATCAGGTTATCTATGAATATTATTTGAGATTCTTCTGATCTCTTATCTGCATGATTTCATATCCTTGTAATTCTCTTCGAGTTGTGGGTTTTGTTTGGCCAACTTGATCTATGATTCTTGCAATGGGAGAAGTGCTTGGTTTTGGGTTCATCTCGTGTGGTGACCTCACCCAGTGACAGAAGAGGTAGCGAGGCACGCATCCTGTTGTTGCCATCAAGGGAAAAAGATGGGGTTTTCATCATTGGTTCGAGTTTATCCCTCTACATCATGCCATCTTGCTTATGGCGTTACTTTGTTCGTCATGAACTCAATAGACTAGATGAATGCTGGATAGCGGTCGATGTGTGGAGTAATAGTAGTAGATGCAGAAAGTATCGGTCTACTTGTCTCGTACGTGATTCCTATATGTATGATCATTGCATTAGATATCGTCATGACTTTGCGCGGTTCTATCAATTGCTCGACAGTAATTTGTTCACCCACCGTAATATTTGCTATTTTGAGAGAAGCCTCTAGTGAACACTATAGCCCCCGGGTCTACTTCACACCATATTTTCAGCCTTACACTTTTACTTCGTTGCACTTTCCGCCTTCAGATCTCACTCTGCAATCAATCTTTAAGGGATTGACAACCCCTTTATAGCGTTGGGTGCAAGCTCTTTTGTGTTTGCGCACGTACTCTGGAATTGACGCGATTCCCCTACTGGATTGATACCTTGGTTCTCAAACTAAGGTAAATACTTACTGCTCCTGTGCTGCATCACCCTTTCCTCTTCAAGGGAAAAACCAACGCAAGCAAGTCTCCGTCAACGTGCCAATTTCTGGCGCTGTTGTTTGAGAAGTAGCAGAAGGATTTCTGGCGCCATTGCCGGGGAGGATCAAGTCAAGAACTGATCCAAGGAAGTGTCGCAAACTCATCTCTTGCATTTACTTTTTTGCCTCTCGTTTTCCTCTCCCCCACTTCTGGAAAACAAAAATTTACAAAAATATTTGCCTTTTTCATTCCCCCTTTTCTCTCGCTCGCTTTCTGTCCACTTGTCTGCCTGCAAAGACCTGTACGGCCCAACCAAGGGATTTTGATGCTCACTATGCAAGGTTGGAAGAGATTGAAACTAGTGTTAAAGGCTTCATGTCTACACAGTTTGATTACAACAGTTACTTTCGCAGAGAACTGAAGGAGCAAAATTCTTTTTTGGCTTTTATGAATAAAGAAGTTGATGATATGGCCAAATAATTCCTTGCGTTAATTCTTAGTTTGCTCGTCTTGAAAAATTGGTAGGCCAGATTTCTCATAAATAGGCTACTTTAGTCAATAAAATGGCTGCTAAACCTGAAATTTGTGATAAGAATCACGAAGATCTTAAAGTGCTTGGTATGAATCCCATTGAATCTTTATTTTCTTGTGTCAAACCTAATGATGATGGGGCTGGATATGAATCCACTTTGGTTGAAAAACGCCCCAATGATTCGGAGTCCATCTATCTTGATGCTAAAAGCATCGAAAGTGGAGTAGAAGATATCAAAACCATGAGTAGTAATGAAACTACTACTTTGGATTTCAAGGAATTCAATTATGATAGTTTATCCTTGATTGAATGCATTTCCTAGATGCAATCAATGCTAAACTCTCCACACGCTTATAGCCAAAACAAGGCCTTTAACGATCATATCGTTGAAGCTATGATAAAATCTCTTGAAGAGAAACTTGAATTGGAAGTTTCTATCGCTAGAAAGCTTCATGATGAGTGGGAACCTACTACCAAAATAAAAGTCAAAAACTATGAATGCAATGCTTTGTGTGATTTGGGTGCTAGTGTTTCCGCGATTCCAATGTCTTTATGTGATATTCTGGGTTTTAATGAGATTGAGGAGTTTTCTCTTAATTTGCATCTTGCGGATTCTACTGTCAAGAATCCCATGGGAAGGATCAATGATGTTCCTATTATTGCAAATAGGAACTATGTACCCGTGGATTTCATTGTGCTTGACATTGATTGCAATCCTACATGCCCTATTATTCTTGGTACACCTTTCCTAAGGACTATCGGTGCTATCATCGATATGAAGGAAGGGAATATTAGATTTCAATTTCCTTTAAATAAGGGCATGGAGCATTTTCCTATAAATAAAATAAGATTGCCTTATGAATCTATGATGAGGGCTACTTATGGTTTGAGCACCAAAGACGACGATACGTGATTCTATCACGTTATGCCTAGCTAAGGGCGTTAAACAATAGCGCTTGTTGGGAGGCAACCCAATGAATTTATCTTTTTCTTTCTGTTTTGTTGCGTCCACACCATCATAATTTTGTTATGATTGTGTCTTTTGTGTTTCTTTTTGTGTTTGAGCCAAGCAAAACCTTTATGACTAGTCTTGGTGATGGTTGTTTGATCCTGCTGGAAAAAGATAGAAACTTTTCGCTCACGAGATTATTTTTCATTTTTATTCAGAAAGAGCTTTTGAGTTGATTATTTTTTTCTTCTGGTTGATATGACTTTTTGCGAGGCACTCGTAATTTGCCAGAATTTGTGAGGTACCATAAGTATACAAAGTATATAGATTGCTATAGACTGGTCTTTTTTTGACAAATTCTGTTTCGTTGAGTTGGTTGCTTGTTTTGATGAAAACTATGGATAGTATCGGGGGGTACTAGCCATGGAAAAGTGAGAATACATTAATCTAACACCAATATAAATAGAAATCAAGATTGCTACAGTACTAAATAGGTGGTAGTTTGTTTTCTTGTACTAATGATATCACTAGTTTCTATTTAAGTTTCGTGTTGTGAAGTTTTCAAGTTTTGGGTGATGTTCTCATGGACAAAGGGGTAAAGAGTGGAAAGAGATCAAGCTTGGGGTGCCCAAGGCATCCCAAGCCAAAGTCAAGGACACCAAAAAGCCTAAGCTTGGGGATGCCCTGGGAAGGCATCCCCTCTTTCCTCTTCAGTCCATCGGTAACATTACTTGGAGCTATATTTTTTTCACCACATGATATGTGTTTTGCTTGGAGCGTCTTGTATCATAGGAGTCTTTTATTTTTGTTGTGTCACAATCATCCTTGCTGCACACATTTTGAGAGATACATGCACTCATCGTAATTTTGCTAGAATGCTCATCGTGCTTCACTTATATCTTTCGAGCTAGATAATTTTGCTCTATGTGCTTCACTTAGATCTTTTAGAGCACGGCGGTGCATAACTTGGTATTTGGTTTGTGCTATGAAAGTAGTCCCAAAGGTGATAGGTACCCAAAGAGGATACAAAAACGTCCATCTTCATGTGCGTTGAGTAGAAAGAGAAGTTTGATTCCTCTCAATTAGTTTTGAGACGTGGATTTGGTAATATTAAGAGTTATGTTAGTAGGGTGTTGTGAATCTAGATATACTTGCGTTGAAGTTAGTGATTCCTGTAACATGCACATACGGTGAACCGCTATGTTAGGAAGTCGGAGCATAATTGATCTATTGATTGTCATCCTTTGTGCTGCGGTCGGGATCGCGCGATGGTTAACACCTACCAACCCTTCCCTTAGGAGTATGCGTTAGCACTTTGTTTCGATTACTAATAAAATCTTTCGCAACAAGTATGTGAGTTCTTCATGAGTAATGTGAGTCCATGGTATAGATGCACTTTCACCTTCCACCATTGCTAGCCTCTCTAGTACCGCGCAATTTTCGCCGGTGCACAAACCAACCATATGCCTTCCTCAAAACAGCCACCATACCTACCTACCATGGCATCTTCATAGCCATTCTGAGATATATTGCCATGCAACTCCCACCGTTCTGTCTCATGACTTGTGTCGTCACTCTCATATTGCCATTGCATGATCGTAAGATAGCTAGCGAGATGTTTCAACGTCATACGCCAAGCTAGATCGTTGCACATCCCGGTACACTGCCGGAGGCATTTCCAATAGAGTCATCATCGTTCTAAGCTTTGAGCTGTGAGTAAATAAAAGTGTGATGATTATCACTATTAGAGCATTGTCCCATGTGAGGCAATAAAAAAGGAGGCCAAAGATGCCCACCAAAAAATAAATAAATAATGAAAAGAGGCCAAAGAACCCAAACAAAAAAACAAGTGAGAAAAAGATAGAAGGGACAATGCTACTATCTTTTTCCACACTTGTTCTTCATAATAGCACCATGTTCTTCATGATTGGGAGCTTCTTGCTTTGTCACGACAATATACTAGTGGAATCTTTATTATATAACTTGGCTTGTATATTCCAGTGATGGGCTTCCTCAAAATTGCCCTAGGTCTTCGTGAGCAAGCAAGTTGGATGCACACCCACTAGTTCTTCTTTTGAGCATTCACATACTTATACCTCTAGTGCATCCTTTGTATGACAATCCTTACTCATTCACATTGATATATATTAATGAGCATCTCCATAGCTCTTTGATACACCGAGTCAATGTGACCATCTCCTCCTTTTTTGTCTCACAACCACCACCACACTCTATTCCACCTATAGTGCTATATCCATGGCTCACACTCATGTATTGCGTGATAGTTATAAAAGGTTTGAGAAAGTAAGGGTGCAAAAACAATTACTTGTCCAATACCAGGGTTGCGCATGATTTAAATTAGTTGTATTAGGATGATGGAGCATATCCAGACTATATGATTTTGTAGGGACAACTTTCTTTGGCCTTGTTATTTTGAAAGTTCATGATTACCTTGGTAGTTTGCTTGAAGTATTATTGTTTTCATGTCAATAGCAAACTATTATTTTGAATCTTACGGATCTGAACATTCCTGTCACATGAAAGAAGTTACAAAGGACAACTATGCTAGGTAGCATTCCACATTAAAAATTTAGTCTTTATCACTTCCCTACTCGAGGACGAGCAGGAGTTAAGCTTGGGAATGCTTGATACGTCTCCAACGTATCTATAATTTTTGATGGTTTCATGATATTATCTTGTCAAACTTTGGATGTTTTGAATGCCTTTTATATCCTTTTTGGGACTAACTTATTAACTCAGTGCCAAGTGCCAGTTCCAGTTTTTTCTGTGTTTTTGACCCTTTTCAGAGGAGGATTTTGAACGGAGTCCAAACGGAATAAAACTTCCGAAAAGTTTTTTCCGGAACACAAGATACGCAGAAACCTTGGGAACCAAGGCACACAGTCCCGGGGGAGGCCACAAGCCCTCATGGCACGGCCAGGGGGGCCGCGGCTCTCAGGCTTGTGGGATCCCTGGGCCTCCCCTGCCCTAGCTCCTTCGCCTATAAATTCCCTAAAATCCCAGAAAAAATCAAGAGATCCACGAAAATACTTTTCCGCCGCCGCAAGCTTCTATCTCCGCAAGATCCCATCTGGGGAACGTTCTGGTGCCCTGCCGAAGGGGGATTCGGATACGGAGGGCTTCTTCATCAACACCATGACCTCTCCAATGATGCGAGAGTAGTTCACCATAGACCTACGGGTCCATAGCTAGTAGCTAGATGGCTTCTTCTCTCTCTTGGATCTTCAATACAAAGTTCTCCATGATCTTCATGGAGATCTATCCGATGTAATCTTATTTTTCAGTGTGTTTGTCGAGATCCGATGAATTGTGGATTTATGATCAGGTTATCTATGAATCTTATTTGAGTTTCTTCTGATCTCTTATATGCATGATTTCATATCCTTGTAATTCTCTCCGAGTTGTGGGTTTTGTTTGGCCAACTTGATCTATGATTCTTGCAATGGGAGAAGTGCTTGGTTTTGGGTTCATACCGTGCGATGACCTCACCCAGTGACAGAATGGGTAGCGAGGCACACATCGTGTTGTTGCCATCAAGGGTAAAAAGATGGGGTTTTCATCATTGGTTTGAGTTTATCCCTCTACATCATGTCATCTTTCTTAAGGCGTTACACTGTTCGTCATCAACTCAATACACTAGATGCATGCTGGATAGCGGTCGATGTGTGGAGTAATAGTAGTAGATGCAGAAAGTATCGGTCTACTTGTCTCGGACGTGATGCCTATATGTATGATCATTGCCTTAGATATCGTCATGACTTTGCCCAATTCCATCAATTGCTCGATAGTAATTTGTTCACCCACCGTAATATTTGCTATTTGAGAGAAGCCTCTAGTGAACACTATGGCCCCCGGGTCTACTTCACACCATATTTTTAGCCTTACACTTTTACTTTGTTGCACTTTCCGCCTTCAGATCTCACTTTGCAATCAATCTTGAAGGGATTGACAACCCCTTTATAGCGTTGGGTGCAAGCTCTTTCGTGTTTGCGCAGGTACTCCGGACTTGACGCGATTCTCCTACTGGATTGGTACCTTGGTTCTCAAACTGAGGGAAATACTTACTGCTCCTGTGTTGCATCACCCTTTCCTCTTCAAGAGAAAAACCAACGCAAGCAAGTCACCGTCAACGTGCCAATTTCTGGCGCTGTTGTTTGAGAAGTAGCAATCATAAAGGGTGATATAGTGTAGCGACAACAAGTATTTCCCTGAATTATGAAACCAAGGTATCAATACAGTAGGAAGATCCACAAGACTATGTAAGCAGTACCTGCACACAAGTAACAAATCCTTGCAACCCAACGCGTGTAGGGGTTGTCATTCCTTCGTGGGTAAAGTAAAAGGATAGATTGATAGATACAAATAAAGTGATGGCAAATAAAACACAAGAAGGTATTTTTGGGTTTTCTGATAATATAGATCTGAAAATAAAAGAGCAAATAAAATGGCAATGGGAATAGCAAAATAGAGATTGTAAATAGATGATGTGAAATAGACCTGGGGGCCGTAGGTTTCACTAGTGGCTTCTCTCGAGAAAATAGAAAACGGTGGGTACACAAATTACTATTGTGCAATTGATAGAAGAGAAAATAATTATGACAATATCCAAGACAATCATCATGTATATAGGCATCACGTCCAAGACAAGTAGACCGACTTCTGTCTGCATCTACTTCTATTACTCCACACATCAACCGCTATCCAACATGCATCTAGTGTACTGAGTTCATGGTGAAACAAAGTAATGATTTAAGAACAATGACATGATGTAGACAAGATCTATTCATGTAGGAATAGACCCCATCATTTTATCCTTAATTGCAACTATACATGCGTGTCATGTTTCCTTCTTTCACTGAGATTGAGCACCACAAGATCAAACCCATCACAAAGCACCTCTTCCCATTACAAGATAAAAGATCAAGCTGGCCAGACAAAAACCAAATATCGAAGAAAAATATATGAGGCTACACTAATCAAGAATGGATATAATTTCATAGATCAGATCACAAAATCACAATTCATCGGATCCCAACAAACACACCGCAAAAGATTGAGTTACGTCAAATGGATCTCCAGGAGACCATTGTATTGGGAAGCAAAACGAGAGAGAAAGCCATCTAGCTACAACCTACAGACCCGTAGGTGTGATATGAACTATACATGCTTCATAAGAGGAGCACCAATGACGATGATGAACCCCTCTTTGATCGTGTTCCTCTTCGGAACAAGATCTAGATTGGATTTCGTGGCTTCTGGAACTTGCGGCGGCTGAAATTTTTTTTTATCAACTCCTCTAGGGTTTCTGAAATATTGGAGTATTTATAGAGCTTAGAGGTAGTGGAGGAGGTTCCCGAGGCCCCCACTAGCCACCAGGTGACGCCCTAGTATCCAGTGGGCCTCCTCGGCCTCCTATGGTGATCATTCTTGGTCCTCAAGTTTCCTTATGGTCCAAGAAAAATCCCCAAAATGTTTCGTGGCATTTGGAATTCATCTGTTATTGATTTTCTACATAAAAAACGACAAAAAACACCAGCTGGCACTGGGCACTATGTCAAATGGTTAGTCCCAAAAAATAATATAAAGTTTCTATAAAATGATCACAAAACATCCAAGAATGGTAATATAACAACATGGAACAATCAAAAATTATATAAATGTTGGAAACATATCAAAAGATATCGAATCCGTCAGGGAATCTAAGTTGGATGTGCTATAAATTCTATATGACACGTTGAAGGATGGTGAAGGGGTCACGGAAATGTATGTGACATACTCAACTTTTGCTACAGTGTTGAATGTAATTAAGCTACAGTGATCCCACGCTAATGATGCCACGTCATGGTGATTTCTATCGTTGATCTCGTGTTAGTCGAAATCGAGTCAAATTCAAAATTTTAAAATAAGTCGAACAAGAAAAGTTTTAGAATGTTAAAATAAAAGAGATTTTTATCCCCATGCCCCTGGTTCCTTAGTTGTATTGAGTTTTCCCCATTTCCTTAGTTTTTGCTCACTTTGCCCCATGCGATGAAATTCTTCTTTCGCATTTTCCTCATTTTGCCCCCGAAAAATGGCTCGAAACTTACCCAAAATGAGCATGTTGGGAAAATTAAGTACGACAAAGGAACCAGGGGCATGGGGATTAAAATCCCAAAATAAAAATGTCGGGTGAGTTACAAATATTCCTTAATAATTTATAGAATTGAATCGGGCATTTTTGGAATTAATTAAAACCCCTAAATAATTAAAACATAAACTATAAAAAAATAACTAATAAAAAAAGGAAAAAGAAAAACCCCAAAAAGGCCACGTCCAACTGGGCCAGATGGCCCAACACTCACAGCCCATCCGCGTGGGGGTATAAGACCCCCAAGGGAACCCTAGCCCCAAACACCCGCTCCCCAGTTCCCTGCCCCGCCGCCAGGGCCTTCCCACGTCGCTCCCGCCCCACTCGCCACGAGCGCCAAGGCCATCCCCTCCTCACCCTCCCCAGATCGCCACCCACGCCTCCCTCGTCACCTCCTCCCCCAGCCACCGCGCCTCGCAGGCCCTCCCGTCGCCCCGCTCCCTCCCCTCGATTGTCATGTAGCGCCCCGACTCAAAACGAGTCAAGCCTCTGTGTATCTGTGCCATCCCTGGATCAGTATGCTGGCACACACAGTACATCAATGTATATATCAAAGTGCAATCACATGTAAATAGCGCAAAATTGATATATACCTTAAATATCTCAGCGGAAACAGTCAAGGGGGTGGAGTCCCAATAAACACCAACGGCAAGTTGAGTGCGGACCGTAACCCTGAATCGTACTCTTACTCGTCGAGGAAAAATATCTGCAACATAAGACGTTGCAGCCGTGTAGGTCAGCATATTGAATATGCCGGCAAGTCACATAAGAGAGAGGTGAAAAAGTAATCATCTATTCTATATGCATATATGGCAGGTGGGGTTGTAAGTTTTTTGCAAAAAGTGAGGTTTTCTCCTACATCAAGAGAGGGCTGAAAGCAAAATGTTACTACATTGTTGGTTGTTAACGAGATGGTTCCACCAACCAATTCTCGTACCCATGTTGTCAATAATACCCACATCAATATTATTATTTGTGTTGAGAATTTCAGATAACTTCAGTTCCTTTGGCTCAAGTTGTCCATGACCGTGGACACGGCTAATCGATTAGGTTTGAGTACTCTGCAGAGTTTTGCAAATGTTCCCCACAAGATTTGATCGCCTCCATGTATGTCCTCGCAATCAGGGTGTTTGAAGACCGGATGATCAAAACATGGTCTAGCACCGCCAGTCCAGAGTCACCGCGTTGTCCAACCAAGCCAGATCCCATAATGACTTGTGGCTGTGCAGGTAAGCCTTGGGTCTTGAAAATATTCGTCCGTCTCTTTGAGCCTGGGTGAAGCTTTCCGCAAGATGTCATGGCACGTCTCCAGCATCCCGGGTCATCCACTGGTTTCTCCAGGGAGCCGATCAACCGTCCTTCACCCAGAGTTGCATTGCATCACGAGGTCTTGAAAGCTTGACTTAACCGGTCTTGGTTATTAAATTATTCTCGCATCACTCGTGATATGCACTCAACCAGAATCCCGTCTACTCAAGCATAGCAATATGAAATTTGTCGTCCCGGGCCAAGTAACGGGGTTGTTGGGTGCCTACCACATGATACTACAATATGTAACCATAATTTCCAAGTACCTACTCAGCATGCAATTGGGTATAGGATGGTAGAACTACGATGCATAAAACATAGGTGATACATGATCAAATGACTTGCCTGGTGAGGTTGATGAAGAAGAATTATCGTTCTTGAGAAATAACTTGATAGACTATTCGTCACTCTCTGATGAAATCTATATAACAAACATATCATTCACATAAGCACTCATACTAGCAATCATTCTAGCAATCAAAAGAGAGAGCGAATAAGAATCCAAAAGAAACTTCAACTAAAACTAGGAGTCTTCTACTACATCAAACACGAAATAGTATTTTTTTGTTCTAACTAAAAATAAAACATTAAATAACATAGAACTAAGATATAAATTTAACCAAGATAAAATAAAGTATTTTACATAAAACTATTTTGAAAGTATTTTCAAATGGGAGTTGAAACAGTAGAGAAATCAATTGCAAGTTATTAGAGAACCAGAATTGATTTCATGATAACAAATAAAAATAAAAATAAAAATTTGTTGAAAACCTACTGTTCACTAACAAAAACAAAATATAAAATTTCCGAAATATAAAAGGAAATAATTTAAAAACAATTATAGAAAAATAAATAGCCGTAATCCTAAAAGAACTAAAACAGAATCTGTTTTGGTAAAAACCCCAAGTAAAATTATTTAAAAAAATGGAACTTAAACTACTGAAAGATATGATCAGTAGGAAACAGCAGCAAAAATAATTAAATTAAAATCTATTTTTAAACTCCCAGAATAAGCAAAACAAGGTTTAAACTAAATCTGGTCTATTTCAAATTTGTTAATTTCAAACATAGGCAAATAATATGTTTTCGGAAACTACAAGAAAATTGTGATCTAACGCAAAAATAATCAGCATGATTGGACTTCTAGATCAAAAGTTATAAGCTAAACAAGAACGGAACTAAATCTGTTACCGAATTAATCTGAAAACGAAAACGGTGACGTGGCGAGATCTGATTGGTTGTCGGGGGTGTGTGTTGCATAGGCTAAACAGCAGACGACCGCTATATAAGAAACCGCTTTGGCTAAACTTACTAATAAGGAAAAACCGCCGGTTCTTTTAAAAGAACCAAAGGGGTATGCTGGATCTAATCTAACCCATTGATCTAAGATCCTACGGTGGAAAAAAAACTAGAGGAGGGAGGGGATCTCACCGTGGACACAGGAGGCTGGGAGCTCCGGTGGCTGCTCCGGCGAGGGGAGGGATCTCCTGGGAGGGGGGCGATGGAGGAGAGGGGGGCTCCTGGGAGGGGGCGAGGTGGTTAAGCTCCTGCCGAGCTCCAGTCGACACAGAAGATGACGATGGTGGCGCCGAGGCTACGGGCGGGGAAACGAGGATTTCTCTAGGGGAATGGAAAGAGGAGGCCGAGGGGATTCTTATAGGGGTGGTGGGAGGCGCCAGGAGGGAAAGGAGCTCACGAATAACAGAGGGGAAGCTTCCTGGGAAGTTTGTTCCATGGCCAAAGAAGGAATGAACGTGAGGTAGGAGAAGGAGTAGTAATGGGCCTGATTTGTGTCCTAAAGTGGCCCAGGTACCTTCCTAATAAGAGACCACTTTCCATTTTTTATTAAAATGGGAATTAAAACGATTAAAAGGAAATGGAATATTCCTCGGAATATAGGGGTATAATATATTAAAATTTTCAGAAAAATAAATCCAAAAAGATGGGCATTCTACCACTACCAAAATAAATACTTCAAAAAAAGTTTTTTTTGAAAATCCCTAAATTGGTTTATTTTATTTTTGTAAATATTTTTTCAAATAAACCTTGGGTTTTATGGTCCAAATATTTCAAAGGAATATCCCCGGTTTGGAGGGTCATGTTCCTCCTCTCTTTCTTGCTTGGCAAGAATTATTTTCGGGGTATTTCTCGAGGAAGAAAAATAGAGAAGCAAGGGCAAATATTTGAAAGAATTCAATTGCATAACTCCGTTCAAATTCTTTATAGTTGAAGAAGTCATGTCATCTTCTCTCTTTGTTTTTAAATGATTGAACTCGAATTTACCGAAGAAGGCGAAAGTCATTTTATTCCCTCTCATTCAAAAGTTTTTGAAAAGTTTCAAATTTCACTCAAGTTTCAATCACTCAAGCAAACAAACAAATAATATAATAATTATATTAACATTCCAAAATTTGGGATGTTACAAACCTACCACACTTAAAATGAATCTCGTCGTCGAGATTCGGAGGGGCTAGAAAGAAAGGTTACGGTTTGGGGGTCTTCTAACAAATCCAACCTCCGGCAAAGCAGGATGCTACCACACTTAATATGAGAGCTACTGGTCCTCAAAATTTTAGACATCCTCTCTGGTTTTGACATCTGACTCCTCACAGTCTTCATACTAACTCCTCTGGTGATGCTCTTCCGTTATATTCATAACGTTTCCATTTAAAACGAGGGTCCTTCTGTTGATATAAGCTTCTTCCGTTACTGGGCCTTCTTAACTGACAGTCTCGTGGTCAATTTCTAAATAACCTATCGACGATTCTCATGGTGGTCTACCATTTGTGGTTATCCTGCAGAGAGAGAGAGGTCTTGTCTTCATCCTCACCGTAAAATTTCCTACGCGTGACAACAAGTGCCATGTACATGGGCTTTTCTTATACCATTCTAAGGCTTAAACAAAAGCTTCAAAGAACGTCGTCTCTCAATATGGTAAGTCTCTCAGGTTTACCATTCCGAATAGCAAGAGAATGATAATAGTAAGTCGTCATGGTGGCCAAGGCATGTCGCACTGAAATCATTACCTTGTATAAGTCTTAGTGAATCTCGTATTCTAACACTTGGGCATCCTCACAAGCATTGCAGAATTTCTCTTGTCCACGAACGAAGTTCGGATAATCCATTGGTTGTGCAAGCTGAACAAAACATCTATCGTATCTTCACAACTCTCTGGCTTTCGTATGTTCCTAAGAAAACGTTTGCTGATCCATCATAGTTTCTTTGAAGTTTCTTGCTTCATAAAGGTGGTGCTAGATCCGTATTAGTGCCGGGGTCTGTGGGTTGCAGACATACTTGGAATTACTACGCCTTTAAATTCCATAGTGTTTCAATCCATCATATTCTTGGGGTAATCATCATATAATAATAATCCTCGGACTTATTTTTGGTACATACTCCACTCTGTGGGATACATTCCATTGGTGCGTTTACCATGAAAAGGTATTGGTTCATCCATAAATCATTTTCATTTCATAATCAATCCTTTCTTACATCCTTACTTTCTTCAAAATTCCAACTCATAAGTAATTTATTACAAATGCTGCCATCCACATTATTCGGTATGGTCAAGCATTTCCGCCAACTTTATTCATCTGTCTCTCTTGGAGGTACTTTAGTTCCACTGTAACTTGTTGATGTGTTCCTTGAAATCATCCATCTTTTGCTTTCTCCTGGTGGCCATGAGCTTCATCTCCATCATCTCTGCATGCACTTCACTCAGGTATTCTTGGGTATGACGGAGTCTTGCTTCAAGTATTTCTCCAATCTGACGTATGGCTTCCATGGCAGCTTCACGAACAGCATCAAAGAAGGTTGCTCGTGGTACACGTGAAATGAAAAAGTATTGCCCCATAGTCTTTGGACAAACTCCTTTCACACGGTGGAGATGTACTTCCACATACCAAAGTTCCACCCCATTCTCCATGAATGGGTAGCCTTTGTAGACTGCATCTCCTTCAAAATGAATGTGCTTCATCATGTCCTTCGGGATTTTCGGGTAATCATGATCACTGGTCAGGGTCATGATCGTTTCTGGGCCCTTGAGGAATGACTCGTAGAGAGTTGTCATCTGAAGGTGTCAGTAAATAGGTACTCAGCGGAATGTATATGTATCCTTGGTAGTTATGGTACATTCCTACTCAGTGGATCCTGTGGGATTACCAATAACTACCACACTTAAAATGAATCATACTCATGCCTGCATAGACCATATTTTCTCACATCCTCATAACTGTTCAGATATCTTTGTTTGAAGAGAAACAACGCATACAGTTTCAACATAGGCAATCATGAGACAATAAATTCCATTTATTCATGATGTTATTACAATCTCAGGGACTTCTGTTACAAAAATTTCACTCCATGATCTCATGAAAAACAAGAGTTCTTCTGATTACACTAATTGCCATGGTCAAAACTTAACTACTACATTCTAGCTTTCTTCTCATGTGGACAATCATTAGCATAATGTCCTGCTTCCTTGCAACGAAAGCAAATGAGTTCTGACAAGTCCCGAGGCTTCTTGGTGTTTGCTTTTGCTCCTTGGGTTTCCGGCTTCCTTCCTGAGCACATGTATTTGTGGTGGCCAAATTCCATACACTTGTAACATCTGACATGACTCAGGTCTTTATCTACAGACATTTGGCTCTTCCGAGGGTACTTTTTCTTCTTTCCGGACTCCTTCATCTTGGCCAATTCTTCTATTTCAAGTGGATCAATCTCCACTTTTTCCGTCGGGAAGTTTCCCAGATACTCTTAGCTTCCCTTCGTGCAATCCTGTGAATAATGTCCTTCTTCTCCACATGAGTAGCATGCATTGGAGAAAAATATGCTCGGACCTTGTTCATTAGGGTCTTCTATATTTTCATTCATCATAGGTTCTTCTAGAATCTTCTTCTTGAGGGTTTCCCTCATTGCATCATTCTGCTGCTTGACAACTTGTTGCACCTTGGGGTAAATGTGACATTGAGATGGGTAGTGGGTGGTTCCTTCACAAAGGAAACAAGTCACCTGACTACTTGCGCACTCTCAGGTGGGTGATTTTCTTCACAATTAGTGCATCCATCCTTGTGTTCTTCCTGGGTGTGTCCTATTTCTCCACAGATCTTGCATGCACAAGTCTTGTCCTTCAGATTGTCATAGCACTTCTCAATAAGTTGGGATCTGAACAGAGTGTTCTTGAATTCGTCCGAAGTTTCTGCTCCACTAAATCCTTGTATGGCATGGTGCATTTTCCACGAGATAACATCACTTTGGGTAAAGTACTCGAGAGCGTGTTCCACTTCATACTTCCTTGAGATCAAGTTGCTCCCGAAGTGGTTCTCCATGTTCTGAATCCATATTTCAGCCTCCAGTTGGGTCATTGGTCCAGAGACTACAAGTCCAGCTCCATACTCCATCTGGTAGGGTTGAGGTTTCGGGGATGAGACGGGTAAGAGAGGGAGGGAGATACACACAATACAAACAATATTTTTGAGAATATGTTTTATTTGTGGCCGTCGAAAAACACACACCAATGACGGCTCACAAATCATCGTATCTAACGTGGGTATATAAAAGGGGTTTGGACTTCTAATGGTCATAAAATTATTCGAACACTTCAGGGTCTTCGAATTCTTCGAGTCTTGAGAGTCTTCAATTGGTGCACCTTCAATTCTTCAAATGCATGTTGAAATCCTCTTCACTTTGAAGTAGAACTCCGTTGATTCTTCATGAGGTCAAAGGGGTAAGGGGATTGTATAACTATTTGAGGTGAGAGAGAACATTTGATGAAATCAGAAGAGATGAGAAGTGAAAGGTGTTCTCGAAAATAAGATTTTTGAGAGATCCTATCCTAAGAAGTTTCCAGTTTCTAGGGTCACGTCCTACAGTCAACATGTGCTCTGATACCATTTCTATAGCGACCCTACTCAAAATGAGTCAAGCCTGTGTGTATCTGTACCATCCCTGGATCAGTATGTTGGCACACACAGTACATCAATGTATATATCAAAGTGAAATCACATGTAAATAGTGTAAAACTGATATATACCTTAAATATCTCAGCGGAAACAGTCAAGGGAGTGGAGTCCAAATAAACACCAACGGCAAGTTGAGTGCGGACCGTAACCCTGAATCGTACTCTTACTCGTCGAGGAAAAATATCTGCAACATAAGACGTTGCAGCCGTGTAGGTCAGCATATTGAATATGGCGGCAAGTCACATCAGAGAGAGGTGAAAAAGTAATCATCTATTCTATATGCATATATGGCAGGTGGGGCTGCAAGTTTTTAGCGAAAACAAGGTTTTCTCCTACATCAAGAGAGGGCTGAAAGCAAAATGTTACTACATTGTTGGTTGTTAACGAGATGGTTCCACCAACCAATTCTCGTACCCATGTTGTCAATAATACCCACATCAATATTATTATTTGTGTTGAGAATTTCAGATAACTTCAGTTCCTCTGGCTCAAGTTGTCCATGACCGTGGACACGGCTAATCGATTAGGTTTGAGTACTCTGCAGAGTTTTGCAAATGTTCCCCACAAGATTTGATCGACTCCATGTATGTCCTCGCAATCAGGGTGTTTGAAGACCGGATGATCAAAACATGGTCTAGCACCGCCAGTCCAGAGTCGCCGCGTTGTCCAACCAAGACAGAGCCCATAATGACTTGTGGCTGTGCAGGTAAGCCTTGGGTCTTGAAAATATTCGTCCGTCTCTTTGAGCCCGGGTGAAGCTTTCCGCAAGATGTCATGGCACGTCTCCAGCATCCCGGGTCATCCACTGGTTTCTCCAGGGAGCCGATCAACCGTCCTTCACCCAGAGTTGCATTGCATCATGAGGTCTTGAAAATCTTGACTTAAGCGGTCTTGGTTATTAAATTATTCTCGCATCACTCTTGATATGCACTCAACCAGAATCCCGTTTACTCAAGCATAGCAATATGAAATTTGTCATCCCGGGCCAAGTAACGGGGTCGTTGGGTGCCTACCACATGATACTAAAATATGTAACCATAATTTCCAAGTACCTACTCAGCATGCAATTGGGTATAGGATGGTAGAACTACGATGCATAAAACATAGGTGATACATGATCAAATGACTTGCCTGGTGAGGTTGATGAAGAAGAATTATCATTCTTGAGAAATAACTTGATAAACTATTCGTCACTCTTCGATGGAATCTATATAACAAACATATCATTCACATAAGCACTCATACTAGCAATCATTCTAGCAATCAAAACAAAAGAGAGAGCGAATAAGAATCCGGAAGAAACTTTAACTAAAACTAGGAGTCTTCTACTACATCAAACACTAAATAGTTTTTTTTGTTCTAACTGAATATAAAACATTAAATAACAGAGAACTAAGATATAAATTTAACCAAGATAAAATAAAGTATTTTACATAAAACTATTTTGAAAGTATTTTCAAATGGGAGTTGAAACAGTAGAGAAATCAATTGCAAGTAATTAGAGAACTAGAATTGATTTCATGATAAAAAATAAAAATAAAAATAAAAATTTGTTGAAAACCTACTGTTAACCAACAGAAACAAAATATAAAATTACTGAAATATAAAATAAAATAATTTAAAAACAATTATAGAAAAAGAAATAGCCATAATCCTAAAAGAACTAAAACAGAATCTGTTTTGGTAAAACCCCAAGTAAAACTATTTAAAAAAAATGAAACTTAAACTACTGAAATATATGATCACTAGGAAACAGCAGCAAAAAGAATTAAATTAAAATCTATTTTTAAACTCTCAGAATAAGCAAAACAAGGTTTAAACTAAATGTGGTCTAATTCAAATTTGGATATTTCAAACATAGGCAAATAATATTTTTTCGGAAACTACAAGAAAATTGTGATCTAACGAAAAACGAATTAGGATCATTGGTCTTCTAGATCAAAAGTTATAAGCTAAACAAGAACGTAACTAAATCTGTTACGAAATTAATCTCAAAACGTAAACGGCGACGTGGCGAGATCTGCTTGGTTGTCGGGTGTGTCTTGCATAGGCTAAACAGCGGACGGCCGCTATATAAGAAACCGCTTCGGCTAAACTTACTAATAAGGAAAAACTGCCGGTTCTTTTAAAAGAACCGAAGGGGTATGCTGGATCTAATCTAACTCATTGATCTAAGATCATACCATGGAAAAACAAAAACAAAGAAAAACTATTGGAGGGAGGGGATCTCACCGTGGACACAGGAGGCTGGGAGCTCCGGTGGCTGCTCCGGCGAGGGTGGAGAGGCACTCCGGCGAGGGGAGGGATCTCCTGGGAGGGGGGCCGGTGGAGGAGAGGGGGGCTCCTGGGAGGGGGCGAGGTGGTTAAGCTCCTGTCGAGTTCCGATCGACAGAGAAGATGGCGATGGTGGTGCCGAGGCTACGGGCGGGGAAACGAGGATTTCTCTTGGGGAATGGAAAGAGGAGGCCAAGGGGATTCTTATAGGGGTGGTGGGAGGCGCAGGGAGGGAAAGGAGCTCGCGAATCCCGGAGGGAAGCTTCCTGGGAAGTTTCTGCCATGGCCACACGAGGAATGAACGTGAGGTAGGAGAAGGAGTAGTAATGGGCCTGATTTGTTTCCTAAAGTGGCCCAGGTACCTTTCTAATAAGAGACCACTTTCCAATTTTTATTAAAACGGGAATTAAAACGATTAAAAGGAAATGGAATATTCCTCGGAATATATGGGTATAATATATTAAAATTTTCAGAAAAATAAATCCAAAAAGACGGGCATTTCCCCACTACCAAAATAAATACTTCAAAAAAATGTTTTTTTAGAAAATCCCTAAATTGGTTTATTTTCTTTTTGTAAATATTTTTTCAAATAAACCTTGGGTTTTATGGTCCAAATATTTCAAAGGAATATCCCCGGTTTGGAGGGTCATGTTCCTCCTCTCTTTCTTGCTTGGCAAGAATTATTTTCGGGGTATTTCTCGGGGAAGAAAAATAGAGAAGCAAGGGCAAATATTTGAAAGAATTCAATTGCAAAACTCCGTTCAAATTCTTTATAGTTGAAGAAGTCATGTCATCTTCTCTCTTTGTTTTTAAATGATTGAATTTGAATTTACCGGAGAAGGGGAAAGTCATTTTATTCCCTCTCATTCAAAAGTTTTTGAAAAGTTTCAAATTTCACTCAAGTTTCAATCACTCAAGCAAACAAACAAACAATATAATAATTATACTAACATTCCAAAATTTGTGATGTTACATGCCACCACCCCACAGCTCGCTCCCGAGCTTCACCTCATCGCCCCATGGGCCTCCTCTCCCCATCCCCACACCAGCGTCGGCCTCCCTCGCCCCCGACACTACCGGCCGGACCAGCCCCGCACCGGACCTAGCCGCCCCCACCTCCGGTTGCCTCGAACCCTCATCGGCCGACGCTCCCTCGCCAGCCACCTCTGACACCGTCGCCGGCACACACGCAGTGCCGCTCGTCGGTTCCCTCTTGCCCCTGCCCACACGGCCCGACGCTGGCCATAACCGGACCCGCCGTCGCCAGGAGCGCCATCACGGGACACCCCGCGCCGGATCCTCCGCTCCCTGCCACGCGGCGTCCGAACCGCGCCGCCTCCCCATCGGCAAGCACCCTCCGACGGGCCATCCCACCACCGTGCATCCTCACCGCCGGTACGTCCCCGACCCCTTCCCGTCAGTCTACCACCTCGTCGGAGCCTCCACCGACCGCTTCCGTCACCGGAACTCCACCACCGCCGGATCCACCTTGCCGGACTGCAGCACCCCATCGGTCGTCTCCCTCCCTCGAGCCCGCTTTGCACCTCTACGTGCTCGGTGAGCAACCCCCCTTTCCTCCTTCCCCCGTCTCGGTTCCGTTCCGGTGCCCCGCACCACGGTCTCCGGCGACCTCACTACCTCGCCCCTCATTACCTCCTATTACGTAGTAGAGGGGTGGTTTAGCCCCTGTTAGTTGTGTACTGCAAAAGAAAAAAGGGAAAACAAAAATGTATGTATGTATGAAAAACATGTATGTATGTATGAGAATATTTGTGTGTACGCTTTGAGTGTGCGTGTAGTGTGTGTGGGTGCTTGCTGTCCCAATGACAATAGGGCCCCACCACTCACACCAAATGACAGGTGGGGTCTCTCCTAAAAACATAAAAGTAAAAATAAAAATAAAAATAATATATTTAACAAATAGTTTAATTAATTAAATAAATAATTAGTGAATTAGTTAGGTAATTATAATGATTATGAGTAATTAGAATAATTAAGTAAATCTGTTAAAATAGATAAATAATTATTCTATGAGAATATGACACGTGGGTCCACCACTAAATTAATCAGATTAATTGATAATTAACCCTAATTAATAACTGTGTCAATGACACGTAGGACCCACTGGTCAAAGTTGTCCTGTCAACTGCTGATGTCAGCATGACATCATGCTGATGTCATAATAGCATTTAATTGAATTAATTAAATCTGTTTTTAATACCTAATATTAATAAAAACTTTGAAAATGAATATAGAATAAATCGTAGCTCACATGAAAATATTTTCAACATGGAAGATGATTAGCAGAACGAGATGAACCCGGATACGCGGTCCGTTCGTTTGTCACGCGTCCCTAGCATGGCAAACATGGAACTTTTCCATCGTTTTTGTGTGGCCGGTAGTAGCGAGAGACCCAGAAAATATCGTCAGATATTCTTCCGCCCCGTGTGCGACATGTGTTGCTGTGTTAGCTCATGTCTAGCTTGCATATTGCCATGTCATGCTTAGTGTTGCATTTGTTGATGTTATTTATTGTTTCTCCCCCCTGTTCTTACTGGTAGACCCTGAGACTAACGCTGCTGTCGGGTACATCTACCCTCCTAACGCCCAGCCCTTTGTCACAAAGCAACAAGGCAAGCAAACCTCCTTGATCATTCCTACATCACCTATTCTTTCTCCCTCATGCTTGCATTAAAATTTTGCTACTGTTGTAGTTAGCTCCTATATCTGATGCATAGCCTAATTTTGATGAACTCCTACTTTCAGTACTATCTTTAAACTGTTTGGTATAGGTGGAGCAGTCATCCCTTCTGACCCCTTAGCCAAGTTGCCCTGCTTTGTCTTCAAGTCTCGATCCCTGATCGACGAGCCAGATCCGGCACAACACTCACACCCCCCTTAGTTGTGCCGCGGTACAGAGCTACTATCGAGTACCCAGGGTGATACCTCATGAAGTACTCAGGATGATACCTCTATAATGTAGCTAGTCGGTCGTGGTTATCGAGGGTGATTCCTCCTTCACCACTCCCGACGATGTCTCTATCGTGCAACCCCTCAAGTGTGGGACCCTCGAGGGTGATTCCTCTAAGTCCACCTTGACGGTTACATCGGGCGGGATCCAACAAGGGTGATACCTCTGATTCCCCTCGATGTTACAACCACACAGTTAACCAACCATGTTACTTGGATCTTTGATGAATAGATGTTAGGCAGGTGGATTCCCGCATGGATGTGTCTATGACTTAATTAAAATGATATTGGATTTGGGTATTTGATCTGGGTTGGTCGGGAGGCCTTATTACGCACTAACCGTGTGCGTGGGAAGAATTATGGGTACTCGACATCACGGTATCAGCCGAAGCTCCTCAGACGTCAGCAATGGAGCGGCGCACGCCCGAGTGGTCCCGAGACACATCGCGCTTGTGATAATGGGTGCTAGGACTGACAACGACCGCCCTTGCATCGTGCAAGAGTGCAGAGGGCAAGTGGGCCCATGAACCCTTTGTGCTTAGGAGTTAGACCGGCGGGCTAGCCTCTCTATTGAGCTTAGGTGGGGCTGCGACGTGTCGATATTCTGAGGCCGGGCACGACCCAGAAAAGTGTGTCCGGCCAGAGTGTTATCGAGCGCGTCGGGAATATGTTGTGCACACTTGCAGGGAAGAACGTATCAATTCGAATAGTCGTGTCCACGGTTACACGACGACTTGGAGTTGTGCCCCGATCTTATACAACTACAATTTTTACTTAACTGGAATTGTTGCCTTGGGATTGCTTCCTCACAGGGAGTGGAGTAAGGATCTCTGGGCGTGACCTCATATTAATATTGCTGCAACAAGATGACTATTTATTTCTGTTCCTTGTTCTACTCTCGTCTATTGCTGCAAGAACCCCCTGAAGATGCTAGTCTTCGATAGGACTAGGCCTTCTCTCCTTTTTCTCGCATTGTTGCAGTCAGTCCACATATAAACCCGCCTCCTTTGATAGTGTTGAATACTTAGCATAGTTCTGATATAAGTCTTGCGAGTACTTTGGATGAGTACTCATCGTTGCTTTGCTCCCCCTTTGCCCCCTTGATCCATTGATGCGACCAGATGATGGAGCCTAGGAGATGGAGTTTCCTACCGATGACTGCTTCCCCCCGGCGGTGCCTACTGCTACGTGGAGGCCGCTGAAGACTAGGAGTAGTTAGGAGGTCCCTACGCAGGAGGCCTCGCCTCGTTCGATTGTTGTATCTTTTGTGCTAGCCTTCTCTAAGGCACCCCATGTTTAATGTCTGTACTCAGATATTGTTGCTTACTGACTCGTGTTTTTATCGAGCTTCTATATTCTAGCCCTCAAGGCCCTGGCTTGTAATATGAAGCTTGTATTGTTTTATTTGTTCTAGATTTGTGTTGTGATATCTTCCCGTGAGTCCTTGAGTTTGATCGTACGCATTTGCGTGTATGTTTAGCGTACGATTAAATCGATTGTGTCACAAGTTGGTATCAGAGCCGACTGCCTGTAGGTATCCCCCTTTCCAACTCCTTGGCCGCAGTTGAGTCTAGTGTTTGAAAAACTTTACTAACACTGATGTTGTGGCTTACGGGACCACATCTCAATTGGGTGGTATTACTATCTTTTACTCCTTTTCTATACTCTGGGTTCTACTCTCTCTTCAATTTCGGGTTCAAGATTTTACTAACTCTAACTCTACGTTCTCGTAAATACTTCCTCCCGGAGAGCCCCGTATTCCAGAGGATGGCTTGATCCGTTAGAAGACTCCGAAGGTATTCTCTCATGTTCCCTCGGAAGTTGGTGCTCATCGCTTCTGCGATTTCCCTTCCTTCGTCAACCCTTATGGATTACGACATACAAATGTTGTTCATACTTTCTTCTACGATTGCTCTTATTTTACAAGATTCAAGGAATTATCTTATCGGGGATTTCTCCATCATCACTTGTCATGAGTTTCGAAAGTTCTTCGAATTGCTATTTGGTCTTTCGGAATCCCTGTAACCTATTGCTCTTAACCTTTCTCACTTGCATGCATTATGGTTAAATCCATATGTCTAGCCGCATTCATTAAAATCCTTTATGATTTTCCTGTGATCTTATTGATTCTACCTTTGTGTGAATGCGCACAATCATCTCTTGTGACACATAAATTATGTTCCGGCTCAGACGTCCTTCCAGACAGAGCTGGTTGTCGACAAATCAACTTTGGTTGGTTGTCCATCTAAGTTCATTCAACGTACTGGTATTTGATCGGAGCATCTGATTATGATACACCAACGTGGAAATCCTAATTCCATTGGTAATTAAGTATCGATATTTTTTAGATGTTCTATAATCCGATGCCTTGCGTTTTACCCCCTCTGATTGAGTACCAGTACTCACATCAGATCTTTTGTGGACTGCCAGACTCATTCTCGGTTATTATCTGACGACATCCTTTGCTTTCGAAAATTCTTGTGATTGCTTCCCCTGATACATGATTCCATTGGTAAATTGTGTTTTCTCCCTTTGATAAATTGTATCATATGCCCTTGTCAGCCATGCCCTTCAAGCATGTGTTAATTACTCTTGAAGTTTGTGGTATATTTTCCTAAGATGCCCCGATGGGTTGAACCTATGCCCTCCTAAATCAATATGATCCGACGAGTTTTCATGAGTATTACTCTTCTGGTGCTTTGCCAGATAATCTTTCCAAGATACAACCTCATCAAAGGCAAGGAGTAAATGGCAGGTGATGCATTGACGAAGTAGGAGTCGACCTTGAACTTGTGTTCATGCCGATGGAAACGACGTTGATCTTACCATAGAAGCTTCTCATATCAATAAACATTCATTTTGTGAATTAGTCTGGTATCTGTGATCTTGTACTTTGCAACCGTGGTTCCGACCATGATTGTTCTCCTTTGATATCATATGTAGAGAAGTTAAAATACTTGTCTTCTTTAGATCAGTACATCGGCCCAAGCCTTAATGTTGATCTACCTCTGAATATTATCCCTCGTATCCCAAGAATATCACGGAGCTACATAACTTCTTGTGAGCTCCTCATCAACTATGATATTTCGTTAATTTCAGTTTGCTTGTGTTTTGATTTGTTGAACACGCAAGGACACTGAAGACTGAATCGCGTACGCTTTGCGATTTCACAAATCTTAATAATATTCCTTGCTTATGAGTTGTACTCAATCATGTCTTTCCAAGTTGTTAGGCTACATCATCATCATCATGCTAAAGCTTGACCATGCTAAATATGTCTTTCATCCATGGGACACATTTCCAATAGTGCACTGAGTTTGCATCGAGATTTCATTATGCCGGTTGTCCTGAAAGGCAATCTCAATTCTAAGCTAGCGGTATTATCTATGGTTCTGGCAACCTTCCTCTTCACCATTCCTTTTCTTGATGTCGTCCCTGATCGATTACATCTTCGTGAAGTTTCTCGACAAATGTGTCGTGATCATCATCAGCATCCCGAGCTCTTGCAGGGTATTAATCGGATGCATGATGAGGAATGCCATCCTTGGCCCTCGAGGATTTGTGATTTCATCAACAACCTTTTTTGCCTTCCCTCCAACACAAACTTGATCATGTTTTGTGTTGTCCTTTGAGTTCCTTGCTAATTCAGCTTATGTTATCTTCTACCTTGGAGTATTACTATCTGGTATGTCAAGAATGTTGTGAGAATTGCACACGTCTTAAGAATTGTTGATATAATAATACTTCATGCCATCACCATTCATTTCTTGGTCCCGTGTTGTTTCAAACCGGAATACCAACAAGTGAACTCTGATGTGTGATTCCAATACTTCTCGCAACCCTATTGCCTTGAGGTTAAAAACTAATTGTTTCATTCTTGGTGTGTTGGTTGTTGACTCATTATTTTAGCATTGGTCGGGCTACTCAATCTGTATTCCCGAGTGCACCCTTTGACCAATGTTTAATTGTTGTTATTCCCTTGAGCATACGGTATTATACCATTTGACTTGGCAAATGCTATCTCCTTGATGTTATAATTTTTGAAATTCATCACTGCCAAGATCTTCGGGGATTGTTGTTGAGCCCATCAGCCACAACCTCAACTTCTCCATTTTCCACGATGAAGCTCTTGCAAGCATTATCCTTGTGCCTAGCTCATGAAGAATATGTTGGATAGAAGGAGTGTATTTTCCCAAAGTTCACGTGCACTCTTTCCATCGTGAATATGTGAAAGTTTTGTTTCGCTTCCTCTCGGGAAATACCAAATCATTCACGCATGTGCGAAGTGTTATATGTTTTGAAGATTTTTTATCTTCACTTTGTATAACTTCTTTTAGCATGCGAAGCCACTGACTGATTTGATCAAGGAAAAGAAGTTCCTTCATAAGAGCTAATCCAGACATACACATCGAGCCTTGTTATCCTCGATGATGGTTTCCAAATGAGAACTCAGTTGCATTTTGACGTAAGAATTCTATGTGGGCACGAATGTCTTGACATTGTGTTCATATGTCTTACAATCGAACTCATGATTCAAGAATTGCTTGTGTAGCTCATATCATGAGAATCTTGCATCTTCATCTTTCTTCTCACGCATCTTGAGTCTGAGGTGTCCCGACACCAATCAGATCTGAATCTCGGGCAGATATGATGGTTGAAACATTTCGCAATAATTATAACTTTGGTCTTTAGGTAAATCAGTACGGTGTTGTCTTTCCAACGCACCGGGCCGAAGGACCTATTGTTACAAATTCTTCCATACGTAAGGTTAGCCATTCTACCATGCGGAAAATATATGACTTATTTCTTAAGTTGTTCCTCACGAATCCTCTTGGTGTACCCATTGAACCGGCCCTTACCTGATGACCATGTCGATACTACCTCAAAGCACACATGTGGTACTTCAAATTTCAATAGGAACATTGGAAGCGCAATGCTAAATTGTTCCTGATCAATTATCCCAAACCGTATGGTATGGGTAAACATCATGATTCTTCTTGCCTCTTTGTCTAAATGGTTATGTACTTGATGACCTATCATGTATACCATACTCTATGTTTCCCCCGGGAATGGTATACTTTAATATGTGTGTGTGAACACATTTTCCTTCCCATTGGTCTTTTTGACCTTTCTTGTGGCATAACTTATCTCAGCAGTGTTAATTCCGTGCTTAGGTAACAACTTCGATGTACAACTCTGTCAATAAGACCCTGTTACTACTATGGATAACATTCCGGTAGCCGCCAGTGGACGAGAACTTTGACTATTGGCCCGCCTCGTTTCAACGAGCAGGAAAATGGTTCTAGTCGTCCCTCGCCCTTGGTATCGACGTTGTTTCCAACATAACTGACAGGCTATCCTCTGACATGTCTTGCTACCAAGACTGTATAATATGTCACCTCTGTGCCTTCTCTAGGCCCACATGGTGGACCCGTAACCCAAAGTCCCAAAGGATTGAAACCTCACTCTCCTGTACATCTTTGAATCCAAAGTATCCTTTACACTTGGCTTTGCATGGAATTCCAGGACCACCATTCAATGGACCGATCACTCTTTGGTTCGGATGATACCCAACATGTTGAAGATCAAATCCGCGTTGTTCTTGAGAATCTGAAGGGTGCTCAATCTCGTCAGAAGAGTTAGTATGACCGTCATCATCAAGATATGGTCTATGAACCTGGTGAAAAGGCTTATCTTTGTGTCACACCAATGAGAGGTGCACACCGTTTTGGGATCAAGGGCAAGTTAGCTCCTTGCTATATTGGTCCTTTCACTATTCTCGAAAAGCGCGGAAAAGTGGCTTATCAATTGGAACTGTCGGCGAACCTTTCCCAGGTTCACGATGTGTTCCATGTGTCTCAGCTCCGCCGCTGCTTCAAGGATCCTATTCGAGCAGTGGATCATGATATGCTTGAGCTGCAACAAGACCTCTCTTATAAGGAGCATCCGGTCCGCATTCTCGACCAGGCTAAACGTCAGATTCATCGCAAAGTCACTAAGTTCCTTAAAGTGCATTGGTCAAATCATTCTAAAGATGAAGCCACTTGGGAATGCGAGGATCATCTTTGTGATGAATACCCCGAGCTCTTTCCTTCTACCTCTTAATTCTCGGGATGAGAATTCTTGTTAGTAGGGGAGAGTTGTGACATCCTCAGCTTTTGCGACAATGTTGAATGTAATTAAGCTACAGTGATCCCACTATAATGATGCACGTCACCATGATTTCTATCGTTGATCTCCTGTTAGTCGAAATCGAGTCAAATTCAAAATTTAAAAATAAGTTGAACGAGAAAAGTTTTAGAATGTTAAAATAAAAATGTTGGGTGAGTTACAAATATTCCTTTATAATTTATATTGAATCGGGCATTTTTGGAATTAATTAAAACCCCTAAATAATTAAAACAGATACTATAAAAAATAACAAATAAAAAAAGGAAAAAACAAAACCCCCAAAAGGCCACGGCCAACTGGGCCACGTGGCCCAACACCCACAGCCCATCCGCCTCGGGGTATAAGACCCCTAGGGGAACCCTAGCCCCAAACCCCCGCTCCCATTTCCCTGCCCCCCCCCCGCCAAGGCCTTCCCACATCGCTCCCTCCCCACTCCCCACGAGCGCCAGGGCCATCCCCTCGTCACCCCTCCCCAGATCGCCACCCACACCTCCCTCGTCGCCTCCTCCCCCAGCCACCGCGCCTCGTAGGCCCTCCCGTCGCCCCGCTACCTCCCCTTGAGCGCCACCACCCCTCAGCTCCCTCCCGAGCTTCACCTCATCGCCCCGGGGGCCTCCTCGCCCCATACCCACACCGGCGTCGGCCTACCTCGCCCCCGACGCTGCCGGCCGGACCAGCCCCGCACCAGACCCAGCCGCCCCCACCTCCAGTTGCCTCATACCCTCATCGGCTGACCCTCCCTCGCCAGCCACCTCTGACACCGTCGCCGGCGCACACGCAGCGCCGCTCGCCGGTTCCCTCTCGCCCCTGCCCACATCGCCCGATGCCGGCGGCCATAACCGGACCCGCCGTCTCCAGGAGCGCCATCACGGGATACCCCGTACCGGATCCCCCGCTCCCTGCCGCACGACGCCGGAACCGCGTCTCCTCCCCGTCGGTCGACGCCCTCCGACGGGCCATCCCACCATCGTGCATCCTCACCACCGGTGCGTCCCCGGCCTCTTCCCATCGGTCTACCACCTCGTCGGATCCTCCATCGACCGCCTCCGTCACCGGAACTCCAGCACCGCCAGATCCACCTCACCGGACTACTGCATGCCGTCGGGCGTCGCCCTCCCTCGAGCCCGCTTTGCACCTCTACGGGCTTAGTGAGCAACCCCCTTTCCTCCTTCCCCCGTTCCGGTTTCGTTCCGTCGCCCCGCACCACGGTCTCCGACGACCTCAGTACCTCGCCCCGCGTTACCTCCGGTTAGACAGTAGAGGGGAGAGTTAGCCCCTGTTAGTTGTGTATTGTAAAAGAAAAAGGGAAAACAAAAATGTATGTATGTATGAAAAACATGTATGTATGTATGAGCATATTTGTGTGTACACTTTGAGTGTGCGTGTAGTGTGTGTGTGCGTGCTTGCTGTCCCAATGACAGTAGGGCCCCACTTGTCGGGACCCTGATCCTAAGCCATGGGAATCCAGCCTGTAACACCTCGCATCTCTTTGTGGTCTCACGCACGGTTATCCCCACGGCTGCAGCCTTACCTTAGCCGGGATCGTTTGAGCCTTTTGACTCACGTATGCAATTGTGTCGCTAGCAATCCAATGTCCAAGAACCCGGATCGACATGTCTAGTCATAAACTCAAGCGGCAGTTCCGTACAGGGACAGGCATACATGACCCAGCAAAGTAGGTGTCGGTCATCAGCGAATGTACACGAGTCGTAGCAAGCTACAACGACTCCATTACATACGCATGACATTTCCCAAAGGGACAGACACAACAGCTAAGAAGGACACATGCCGGTCAACCAATGTGTCCGGAGCAGTAGCGAACTACCATGGCTCGATGGAATCACAAAGGGGCATTTCCCCATAAGGAGTGCTACTAAGGCATATGACTAGGTATTCAAACCCCATACATACCAAGTACAACACACGTACGCATGGCATACCGATATGTATAGATACATCGATGGCATCACAACATAACCATAAACATACAAACATTATTTAGCAGGCTCGGAAGAGCCTCACACATAATATTACACAGATAGGGGTCTCATGACCCATCATCACAAGTCGTACACCCAAGTCTTACAAGCTAGTGGAAGATTAAAACTGTCTGAGTAAAGACAGATGGAAAGATAAAGGCACATGGCCTGACTATCTACAGACCCAACCTAGGGCCAGATCGTAGCTGGGATACCAGCTACTCGTCATCGTCGATGTCTAGGTAGAACCCACCATTAGGGTCATTAACAACCTCTGCAACAATTTATTAAGCAAACGTGAGTACAAAATTATTCAACAAGACTTTAGGAAATCAATCTACTCATGCAATGTATCATCAAGGAGTTGTGGAGTTTCATGCAGAAAGCCAGCATTTGACTCTTGGCTAGACAACTTGCATTTT
Source organism: Hordeum vulgare subsp. vulgare (assembly GCF_904849725.1). Lineage (NCBI taxonomy): Eukaryota > Viridiplantae > Streptophyta > Magnoliopsida > Poales > Poaceae > Hordeum > Hordeum vulgare. Next base: position 137,027,987 of record NC_058521.1, read on the forward strand.
CAAATAGTTTTGACAACTATGTTTCTCGCACACGAGTCCACTAACACCACAACAATACTCCATCGTGGAATCATTCCGTCTCCCTATGGAAATGTCGTCCACGACACTCACACTTATCTTGACAATTTTATGAGTAGCCATTATAGTTATCTATGAACAACATATGTTTCCAAATAGTCCATATCCGTGGACGCGGCTATTCGAATAGATCATAACCCTACAGGGGTGTACTTCTTCACACACACTCTCTCCACTTATCGCCATGTGCACGTCATGCACCTCGACAACCTTCAAGCGGAAGCCCAGCGAGGGAGTCGGCCACGACCGTTAACCACGCCAATACTTAGTCCAGGTCTATCGCCTATCTGAGAGTAACCCGCACGGAAGTCCGGCCGAGGTTTCCGCCACGGCCCCAAACGATTTGCGCAGGGTTCCCAAGCCCACCATCCGGGTGCCACTTGGTACACCGTGCCACTGCCTACCGCATCATATCCCACCTCTAAGGTCAGCGCTACGCATGGCCTCCAGCATGACTATAAACACCAGAAACTACTTGCAACTCCTGGACTGAGTACTAAGCGGTTAATAAGTCGAGCGGGGTCCTATTTCAGGGCCCAGCATGTGGTAGTATCTTGTCTTGGATTACATACACGGAACTCAGTTCCTAAGGACGGTTCCAATGAAACAATCCTCCATGTACTCCTACATAGCCTTTCACCTGTACCTTTACCAAATCAGGTTCAACACACCAACTTTACTCACTGAACAATTCTCACAATTCTGTTCATCACCCAGATGACAGACCATACACAACTCTAAGCATAGCATGCATAGCAGGATAAGGCACATCATGGCTCAAGCATCTACCAGGTATGCTAGGTTGCAAGGTTCAGGTATTTACTCTGACAAGGACAGTTCATGCAAAGGAAGTGGGTTCAACTAACGTGATAAAAGCAGTGAAAGCATTTTTGACCTAATGCATTAAGTAAGAGCAGGAGCGAGAACATGGGATTTATCGGGATGATAAAAAATGGTTGCTTGCCTTGTTGCTCAGCAGAGGGGTGATATCCGTCAGTCAGATAATCAGACATGTCCGGAGGGGCGGAGCCTACCGAAATAACAACAATCAATCAATACCGAACATACGCAACAAAATAATGCATGAAATGCAATGTAGCATGGTATGAAATGACTAGCAGAGCCCTTTGGGTGATCTTAATTTTGAATCATAATTCAAATATCATTTGAGTTATAATTTATCAAATTCCTTTAAATGAATTGACCTCATGCTGTTTCATAACTTTGTTTTTCATGCATGAAAATAACACCATTGGATTCCTGGGATTTTTCTGATCCATTTACATATATTATTTGTCAAATTTGGAGTTATATTCAATTTTCTATGAATTTCCAAAGTTTTATACTTATTCTGGAATTATTTTTAAACAGAAAAGTCTTTATTGCATCAGCATGACATCAGCAGGTCCAACTGGCCGTTGACAGTCAAACCTCACCAGTGGGACCCATTGGTCAGTGATTGTGGCCAGGTTTTAGATTAAATTTAACTTAATTAGTTAATTAATAGAGTAGGACCCACCTATCAGTGTGTGTTTAAGTTAATTAAATAAGTTATTTTTAATTTGTACTAAACTTAATTTGCCAGGGGATGGCCCCACCTGTCATAGGCTCTAGGGGTCAGATCCACCGGCGGCGAGGTCGATCTCGCCGGCGGTGAGCCTCCGACGACCACGAGAACGGCGGAGGGGCTCGGGAGTGCATCTCCGACGACCAGATGCATGGCGGATGGCACCAAACAAACCAGCACACAGCCGTAGTTCCATTTCTGAAAGACCCGAGGCTAAGATGGCCAGAGATGACGCCGGCGACGAGCTTGGTGGCGGCCGAAGCTCGGGCTATGTCGTGGATTGACGAAACTAAAGGCAAAACGAGTGGGGCTTAGCTCCTAAAGCACCTACGGGACGCACGGAAGCAATTGATGGCCTCAGAATGACCAGCCAATCACCGGAGGGCAACCGGCGACGAGGTCCCGCGGCGGATCTCGTGGGCTCCGGTGGAATCGGGGCCTAGAGCTCGGGATCGAAGGGGAAAACTTAGGGGAAAGAACCCTGAGTTCACGGGGAGTGCAGAGGCGTCGAGAGTGGGCGCGGGGATGGCCTGAGGAGGAAGAACGACGACGGTGAACTCCGGTGACCCGAGGAGGAAGATGACGGCGTCACGGCGTCTCAGGGGTTCTTGGCATCGCGCGACTAGCTGGGGAGCTTAAGGGAGCGAAGGCGAATCCGTTGCGCGGTTCAGGAGAGAGGGAGAAGGGCTGGAGCGACGGCGAGCTCGAGCTCAAGCTTCGGTCATGGCGGCCGAGAGGGGGAGAAGAGAGCAGGGCGAATGGGGAGCGGATGATCACGGGGAGGCCTCGGGGAGCTTATCCCCGTTCGCGCGAGCGCGACACGGTGGCCAGGAAGACGCACAGGTGCATGGCCGCGCCGGAACGAGCGGCTGCCACCTCCTGCTGCTTGCTGGCAAGGAAGACGACGGCGCTAGGTGGGCTGGGCCTCACGTGAGCGACAGGTAGAGTTTTTCTATTTTCTTTCCTTTCTGTTTTCTGTTTTATTTTTTCTAATATGTTTCATTTATTTTTGGCTCCAAACTATTCCTAAAAATAGTTTGAAAAATACCAGAGTGTTAGTTGGAATATTTCCAACCACTCATAAAGTTTTCAACATTTTTGGCAACTTTGAATTATTTGAAATCAAATATATAATTTATTTCCGTAGCTTTTAACTTAAATTGAAAATGCCAAAAGTAGTTTGAAAATAAGTTTCATATATGATATTTTGTTTTCAACATTTATCAGAAAATATGAACTTTTCTAATGGCCATTTTGGGTTCATTAATTTGGCACTTGTTGGAATTCTTTTCAATAAATGGTGGCTAGGGTTTTTGCTTCGATTTTCATCACTTCTTTTGAGTTATTTCCATTCTTGAATGCAATGAAAGAAGATATGAGCACAAGTTACTAAACCCTAACAGGGAATACCAGGGATGTGACAGCTCACCCCCACTCAAAAGAATCTCGTCCCGAGATTTGGAAGTCATCGGGAAAAGCACGGGATACTCAAGTCGGAGACGATCCTCTCTTTCCCATGTTGCCTCCTTTTCAGAATGATTTGACCATTGAACTTTAAGAAACTTGAGGTTTCGACGTCGAGTAGTATGCTCAGCTTGATCAAGAATACGCACAGGGTATTCTCGGTATGAAAGGTTATCTTGGAGATCAAGCGTTTCGTAGTCCACTTCACGGATAGGATCCGAAAAGCAACACCTGAGTTGCGAGACGTGGAATACATCATGAACCTTGGAAAGATGCGGAGGAAGTTCCAATTGGTAGGCAACTTCTCCTTGTTTGGCAAGAATGCGGAAAGGACCAATGTAACGAGGAGCCAACTTGCCCTTGATACCGAATCGATGGGTACCCTTCATAGGTGTAACCCGAAGTTAAGCCTTCTCGTCAAATTCAAAGGTCACAGCCTTATGATGACGATCATATTGGCTCTTTTGATGAGACTGGGCTGTTTTCAACTTTTCACAAATAATGCGCACTTGCTCTTCTGCATCCTGGATCATATCCGGACCAAAGAGTTGCCTCTCTCTGGTTTCTGACCAATTAAGAGGTGTTCGACATCTTCATCCATAGAGAACTTCAAAAGGAGCTTTGCCCAAGCTTGATTGATAACTATTGTCAAAGGCAAATTCGGCGAATGGAAGGCACTTCTCCCAATTCATACCAAACGATATAACACAAGCTCGGAGCATATATTCTAGGACTTGATTCACACGTTCTACTTGACCACTTGATTGAGGATGGAAAGCAGTGCTAAAAGATAAGTGAGTCCCCATGGCATTCTGAAAACTCTCCCAGAAGCGAGAAGTAAAGATACTTCGACGGTCTGAATTAATCTCCAGAGGAACACCAGGAAGAGACACTATTCGAGAGATATATAACTCTGCTAGCTCGCTAGCTGTTATACTCTCACGAACTGGAAGAAAATGAGCTACTTTGGAAAGACGGTCAATGACCACAAAGATAGCGTTATTTCCTTTCTTGGTCTTGGGAAATCTAGTGATAAAATCCATACTAACTTTATCCCATTTCCATTCAGGAATAGCTAAAGGTTGAAGGGTGCTAGCAGGCCTTTGATGTTCTGCCTTAACTCGACGACAAACGTCGCAGTTAGCAACGAACTCAACAATCTCTCTCTTCATCCTAGTCCACCAAAACCTCTGGCGTAGGTCCTGATACATCTTAGTACTACGAGGATGAATGGTGAGAGGAGAATCATGAGCCTCTTTAAGGATTAATTGCCTTAGATGTGGATTCTTAGGAACCACTAGACGATTCTGGAAGAACACAACATCATGATCATTCATGGAGAATTCCTTAGCGTTTCCACTAATAATGTTCTCCTTGATCCGTGATATACCCTTATCACGCTTCTCGCCAGCTATGATTTGATCCTTAAGAGTTGGCTTCGCCACTAGAGTAGAAAGAAATCCTTGAGGAACAATGTGAAGATTTAACTTCCGAAATTCCTCATAGAGATGTGGTTGACCTCGTTGTAGCATCAGGTTGTTACAATAAGACTTACACCTTAATGCATCAGCCATAACATTGGCCTTCCCCGGGGCGTAAGTTATCCCTAAGTCGTAATCCGTGATCAACTCAACCCATCGTATTTGCCTGAGATTCAAATTCGACTGGGTGATGATATATTTTAGACTTTGGTGATCAGTGAATATTTCGCAACGATTACCTAGAAGGTAATGTCGCCAGGTTTTAAGTGCATGGACTACTGCTACAAGCTCAAGATCATGTGTGGGATAATTATCCTTACGTCAACGCAACTGTCGAGATGCGTATGCAATCACATGACGATCTTGCAAGAGAATGCAACCTAATCCTTGTCGCGAGGCGTCGCAGTAGATAACAAAGTCCTTAGAGAAATCTGGTGGTAGCAACACAGGTGCGGAAGTCAAGCGTCTTTTTAGTTCCTGAAAACTACGCTCACACTGTGGTGTCCACTCGACCTTTTTATATTTCTTGAGGAGTTCAGTTAGAGGCTTTACAACCTTGGAGAAATTCTCGACAAAGCGGCGACAATAGCTCGCTAGACCAAGAAAACTCCTAACTTGCTTAACCGATTCAGGTTGAGTCCAATAAAGGACAGCTTGAACTCTCTTGGGTTTGACAACAATACCCTTACCAGAGATTATGTGACCTAGATAGGTCACTTCTGGTAACCAAAATTCACATTTTGAAAACTTGGCATAAAGGCGATGCTCTCGAAGTTTCATCAATACCAGCCTTAGATGTTCGGCATGTTCTTGTTCGTTCTTCGAGTAGGTGAGGATATCATCGAGGTATACTACGACGAATTTATCCAAATACTCCATGAAGATTGAATTCATCAAGCGAGAGAAGGTGGTTGGGGCATTGGTTAAACCAAAGGACATGACGGTGTACTCATATTGGCCATAACGAGTGACAAAATCCGTTTTTGGAATGTCCCCATTCTTGATCTTGATTTGATGGTATCCCAACCTCAAATCCATTTTGGAGAAGACTCAGGATCCAACGAGCTAATCATACAGGTCGTTGATCTTGGGGAGCGGATATTTGTTCTTTATGGTGACCAGATTAACTGGTCGATAATCTACAACCATCCGATCTGTTCCGTCTTTCCTATTCAAGAAGAGGACGGGACAAGCCCAAGGAGAAGAGCTAGGACGACTGAAACCTTTATTAAAGGCCTCATCTAGTTTCTTCTTAAGTTCGGCTAGCTCTAGGGGTGCCATCTTATAAGGTCTTCTGGTTATTGGAACGGTTCTCGGAACAAGGTCTATCACAAACTCTACATCTCTGTCAGGTGGAATTCCTGGCAGTTCCTCTGGAGAAACATCCGGGAAGTAACGGATTACCGGAATGTCTTCAAGTTCCGGAAGAGGGTTGGCATTGAGGGAATAGAGTTGGCATTTGGAAACTCGAGTAGAGACATTGACTATCTCACCCGAGGGATGGGTAAGCTGAACATTTCTAGAATGAGTATCAATCTTTGTATAGTGAGCTGACATCCAGTCCATACCCAAGATGACATTGATATCCGAAGATTTCAGGGCTATCAAAGATGCTAGAAAAACTAGCTTGTCTACTAGAATTTCATTGTCATAGGTTAACCTTGAGGTTTGCCACTTACTACCAGGGGTTTGGACAACCAATGGGATTGGCATATCACAGAAAGACATGTTATGCAACTGTGCATAACTTTCTGAAATGAAGGAATGAGATGTCCCAGTGTCAAAAAGAACAGACTCTGGGTGATGATTAACAAGGAGCGTACCCAGTATGACGTCGGGGTCCTCTGCAACTTCTTTTGCTGAAACATAGTTCACACGGCCACGTGCAGGAGTTGGCTTCACATAGTAAGCTTTGCCCGACATGCCTTGCCCAACAGACTTTCCGGGTTGCTTGGCACCCATATTCTGAGGACACTCTCAGGAATAGTGCCCTGGTTCTCCACACTTGTAATAGATCACCTGATTGGCACGTGGTGCAGCATTGCTAGCTGGACCACCATAGGTTTTTGCTGGAGGGTTGGTCTGATTCGTCTGAGGCGCCACATAGGATGGCCTTGGAGTATATCTTGGCGGCAGAGAACTATTTGGAACCCACAGCCTGCGTTTCGGGAATGCGGAACCAGATGACGAGCCAGAGTCACGGGAGTGCTTCTTCGTGGCTTCATAGTCGGTATGACCAGTCTCGGCACTGATCGCCTTATTGACAAGAGCTTGAAAGCTTGTACATTCGTGGAGGCGCAAATCACGGCCAAGTTCAGGGCTCAGACCCTTACAGAATCTTGCTTGCTTCTTGGCATTAGTAGACACCTCCTTAGTTGCATCGCGGGCGAGGTTACCGAACTCGCGGCTATAGGCATCGACGGTCAATTTTCCTTGGTTGAATGCACAAAACTCCTCTCTCTTTCTATCCATCAGGCCCTCTGGAATATGGTGCAGACGGAAGGCTACACTAAAGTCTGCCCATGTGGCTACTAGTCCGGTAGGACGCATAGCTTCAAAGTTCTCCCACCATAGATTAGCGCGCCGCAAAGGTCACCTTGTCTGCCTCAGAAACATTTTCAGAGCGATTCTTGCGCGATATACTGCCCAACCAATCATCAGTGTCGAGGGGATCGACGGAGTGATGGAACTTCGGAGGATTCAACTTCACGAAGTCATTGAGGGACACTGCATCATTCCTAGGCTGACGAGCCGTATTTTGCTCAATACGCTCTAACACACGGTTGGTCTCCCTTTTGTTTCTTTCTACCTCAAGCATAACTTCCGCCAGAGAGAGCGGGTGAGGAATTTCCTCCTGCGATGCTTAACTACCCTCTCATTGCTCATGAGCAGGGGCACGGTTCAACCTGGTGAACACCATCCTGACAAACAAACTCACAACTTAGACCAATATCAACATCAACACTAACTATGGATTAAGAATGCACTGAACACATGGAATGCGGAAATGAATATCCGAACAACATGGTAACAAGCAACTGCTATATATACACCATGGTTCATACACACCATTACATATTTTAGTACAACCTTAACCGAAGAGCAAACTACTGAAAACATGAAACTACTCATCAGAGGCCTTCCAAGCTTCCTATACATTATTTATCTATGCCTCCGAAATTCATCTCACGACACAAGCATACTCCACAAGACACACAGGACTGTGGAAGTATAACTACTACCATACTATCCTTCCACTCACGGTTTCAGGCATCCGCATAGAACATCTCATAAAGGTTGCCTCCATGGCCTGGAAGCTCAACCTGCGGATCAGGAAACACTCGAGCCTGAGACCCCTGGGAACCGTAAGGGCACGGGTGTGGCCTTGGTCCGCTGACTGGTGGTAGTAGAGGTCCCCGAAGAGGGGTGACTCCTCCTATAGCAGGCTAGTCAACATGAGCCGGAAGATGGGTCATAACAGGGTTCAGCATCTCCATATCTCCATACCCTGTCTGGACTACAGGTGCCAGCTGTGTCAAAGCCGTCCACAGACGGGCACGTGTAGCATAGAGCTCCATACAAAAGGCACGAGCATCCCTATCTCTATTCTCTAGCATCTCAGCAGTGGACTGCAGCAGCGGATCCTCCATAGAGGAATCAAAGTAGACCCCACTGAGGTATCCTTCTTCTCCTGGCTGAGAGACAGGAACATAGCAGAACTCTGAATTCTGCAGCACTGCATGTCTGGCCCTCATGATGGTCAGCATTGAATAGGCAGCATCTTGTACTGCCATGTCAACAGTGACCCCCAATCCATAAGACCAATGGATCGGCTCCTCAGCTCCAGAGTAGTCTGGGAATACCCTAACAGTGCAGAGGTACTGACTCTGATTGAAATCCCAGTACTGCTCCTCCATTGTATACTCTGGGTACCAGCGGTAACCGGCTATGGACATCATCCTGACCAGCATGGTCGTGTGACCCGGTACATCAATGCACCTGGTCAGACGAACCACCTGTCGAGAAGGACGACCATGCATCTGAAAATAGAGAGTAATGCAAAGGCATTAGAGCTCTCGAGATAAAATTGGGTAGCATAACGGCTATAAATGCTCAAAAACAATTTTGAGACAACCCATCAAAATAGGATAGCGTAACCACTCTACTACCAAGTTCAATTCCATGGTCATCAAAATTTACTTTCTTTTCCTTGGAATAAAAGAAACCCGAAGTAACTCTCGACTCGTTGTCCTATGATCTACCGATTGGTAACACGCGATCCTGAGAGAAAGCTGAGTAACCTAGTTCTTAATCCCCGTAGAGAAGACGAGGATGACCAGAATAGAATAATTTAAGAAGAGAAGCAAGAGTCTTACGTTCCCTTCCAGAAACAATTCCCTTATGTATAACTAAATCAATTCTAGACTCAACTTCGACCAGTTTGGCTTAGTAATCATACAATCAGTCAGGCTCTGATACCAACGCTGTCGGGACCCCGATCCTAAGCCATAGGAATCCAGCCTGTAACACGTCGCATCTCTTTGCGGTCTCACGCACGGTTATCCCCACGGCTGCAGCCTTACCTTAGCCGAGACCGTTTGAGACTTTTAACTCGCGTATGCAATTGTGTCACTAGCAATCCAATGTCAAAGAACCCGGATCGACATGTCTAGTCAAAAACTCAAGCGGCAGTTCCGTACAGGGACAGACATACATGACCCAGCAAAGCAGGTGTCGGTCATCAGCGAATGTAGACGATTCATAGCAAGCTACAAGGACTCCATGACATACGCGTGACATTTCCCAAAGGGACAGACACAGAAGCTAAGAAGGACACATGTCGGTCAACCAATGTGTCCGAAGCAGTAGAGAACTACCATGGCTCGATGGAATCACAAAGGGGCATTTCCCCGTAAGGAGTGCTACTAAGGCATACGACTAGGTATTCGAACCCCATACATACCAAGTACAACACACGTACGCATGGCATACCGATATGTATAGATACATCGATGGCATCACAACATAACCATAAACATACAAACTTTATTTAGCAGGCTCATAAGAGCCTCACACATAATATTACACAGATAGGGGTCTCACGACCCATCATCACAAGTCATACACACAAGTCTTACAACCCAGCGGAAGATTAAAACTGTCTGAGTACAGACAGATGGAAAGATAAAGGCACATGGCCTGACTATCTGCAGACCCAACCTAGGGCCAGATCGTAGCTGGGATACCAGCTACTCGTCGTCGTCGATGTCTAGGTAGAACCCGCCATTAGGATCATTAACAACCTCTACAACAATTTATTAAGAAAACGTGAGTACAAAAGTACTCAGCGAGACTTTAGGAAATCTATCTACTCATGCAATGTATCATCAAGGAGTTGTGGAGTTTAATGCAGAAAGCCAGCATTTGACTCTTGGCTAGACAACTTGCATTTTCAAATAGTTTTGACAACTATGTTTCTCGCACACAAGTCCACTAACACCACAACAATACTCCATCGTGGAATCATTCCGTCTCCCTACGGAAATGTCGTCCACGACACTCACACTTATCTTGACAATTTTATGAGTAGCCATTATAGTTATCTATGAACAACATATGTTTCCAAGTAGTCCATATCTGCGGACGGGGCTATTCAAATAAATCATAACCCTGCAGGGGTGTACTTCTTCACACACGCTCTCGCCACTTATCGCCATGTGCATGTCATGCACCTCGGCAACCTTCAAGCGGAAGCCCAGCGAGGGAGTCGGCCACGACCGTTAACCACGCCAATACTTAGTCCAGGTCTATCGCCTATCTGAGGATAACCCGCACGGAAGTCCGGCCGAGGTTTCCGCCACGGTCCCAAACGATGTGCGTAGGGTTGCCAAGCCCACCATCCGGGTGCCACTTGGTACACCATGCCACTGCCTACCGCATCATAGCCCACCTCTAAGGTCAGCGCTACGCATGGCCTCCAGCATGACTATAAACACGAGAAACTACTTGCAACTCCTGGACCGAGTACTAAGCGGTTAATAAGTCGAGCGGGGTCATATTTCAGGGCCCAGCATGTGGTAGTATCTTATCTTGGATTACATACACAGAATTCAGTTCCTAAGGAGGTTCCAATGAAACAACCCGCCATGTACTCCTACATAGCCTTTCACCGGTACCTTTACCAAATCAGGTTCAACACACCACCTTTACTCACTTAACACATTCTCACAATTCTGTTCATCACCCAGATGACAGACCATACACAACTCTAAGCATAGCATGCATAGCAGGATAAGGCACATCATGGCTCAAGCATCTACCAGGTATGCTAGGTTGCAAGGTTCAGCTATTTACTGTGACAAGGACAGATCATGCAAAGGAAGTAGGTTCAACTACCGTGATAAAAGCAATGAAAGAATTTTTGACCTAATGCAATAAGTAAGAGCAGGAGCGAGAACATGGGATTTATCGGGATGATAAAAAATGGTTGCTTGCCTTGTTGCTCAACAGAGGGGTGATATCCGTCAGTCGGATAATCAGACGTGTCCGGAGGGGCGGAGCCTACCGGAATAACAACAATAAATCAATATCAAACGTATGCAACAAAATGATGCATGAAATGCAATGTAGCATGGTTTGAAATGACTAACAGAACCCTTTGGGGTGATCTTAATTTTAAATCATAATTCAAATATCATTTGAATTATAATTTATCAAATTCTTTTAATTGATTTGACCTAATTCTGTTTCATAACTTTGTTTTTCATGCATGCAAATAACACCATTGGCTTCCTTGGATTTTTCTGATCTATTTACATATATTATTTGTCAAATTTGGTGTTATATTCAATTTTCTATGAATTTACAAAGTTTTGAACTTATTCTGGAATTATTTTTAAACAGAGAAGTCTTTATTGCATCAGCATGACATCAGCAGCTCCAACTGGCCGTTGAAAGTCAAACCTGACCAGTGGGACCTACTGGTCAATGACTCTGGTGAGGTTTTAGTTTAAATTTAACTTAATTAGTTAATTAATAGAGTAGGACCCACGTGTCAGTGTCTGTTTAAGTTAATTAACTAAGTTATTTTTAATTTTTACTAAACTTAATTAGCCAGGGGCTGGCCCCACCTGTCATAGGCTCAGGGGGGTCAGATCCACCAGCGGCGAGGTCAATCTCGCGAGCGGTGATCCTCCGGCGACCACCAGAATGGCGGAGGGGCTCGGAAATGCATCTCCCACGACCAGATGCATGGCGGAGGGCACCAAACGAACCAGCACATAGACGCAATTCCATTTCTGCAAAGACCCGAGGCTAAGATGGCCGGAGATGACGCCGGCGACGAGCTTGGCGGCGGCCGAAGCTCGGGCTATGTCGGGATCGATGAAACCGAAGGCAAAACGAGCGGGGCTTAGCTCCTAGAGCACCTATGCGACGCACTGAAGCCATTGATGGCCTCAGAATGACTAGTCGATCACCGGAGGGCTACCGACGAGGAGGTCCCGCGGCGGATCTTGTCAGGCTCCGGTGGAATCGGGGCCTAGAGCTCGGGATCGAAGGGGAAAACTTAGGGGAAAGAACCCTGAGCTCACGGGGAGTCCAGAGGCGTCGAGAGTGGGCACGGGGATGGCCTGAGGAGGAAGAATGACGGCGGCGAACTCCGGTTACCCGAGGAGGAAGATGACGGCATCACGGCATCTCAGGGATTCTTGGCGTCGCACGACTAGCTGGGGAGCTTCAGGGAGCGAAGGCGAATGTGTTGCGCGGTTCAGGAGAGAGGGCGAAGGGCTGGAGCGACGGCGAGCTCGAGCTGAAGCTTCGGTCATGGCGGCCGAGAGGGGAGAAGAGAGCTGGGCGAATGGGTAGGGGATGAGCACGGGGAGGCCTCGGGGAGCTTATCCCCGTTCGCGCCAACGCGATTCGGCGGCCAGGCAGACGCACAGGTGCGTCGCCGCGCCGGAACGAGCGGCGGCCACCTCCTGCTGCTTGCTGGCAAGGAAGACGACGACGCTAGGTGAGTGACAGGTAGAGTTTTTCTATTTTCTTTCCTTCCTGTTTTCTGTTTTATTCTTTCTGAAATTGTTTCATTTATTTTTGGCTCCAAACTATTCCTAAAAATAGTTTGAAAAATACGAGAGTGTTAGTTGGGATATTTCCAACCACTCATAAAGTTTTCAACGTTTGTGGCAACTTTCAATTATTTGAAATCAAATATATAATTGATTTCCGTAGCTTTTAACTTAAATTTAAAATGCCAAAAGTAGTTTGAAAATAAGTTTCATATCTGATATTTTGTTTTCAACATTTATCAGAAAAGATGAACTGTTCTAATGGCCATTTGGGTTCATTGATTTGACACTTGTTGGAATTCTTTTGAATAAAAGGTGGCTAGGGTTTTTGCCTTGGTTTTCATCACTTCTTTTGAGTTTTTCCATTCTTGAATGCAATGAAAGAAGATATGAGCACAAGTTACTAAACCCTAACAGGGAATACCAGGGATGTGACACCACCACTCCCACCAAATGACACGTGGGGTCTCTCCTAAAAACATAAAAGTAAAAAATAAATATAAAAATAATATATTTAATAAATAGTTAATTAGTGAATTAATTAATTAATTAATTAGGTAATTATAATGATTATTAGTAATTAGAATATTTAAGTAAATCCGTTGAAATAGATAAATAATTATCCTATTAGAATATGACACGTGGGTCCCCCACAAAATTAATCAGATTAATTAATAATTAACCCTAATTAATAACTGTGTCAATGACATGTAGCACCCACTGGTCAGAGTTGACCAGTCAACTGCTGATGTCAGCATGACATCATGCTGATGTCATAATATCATTTAATTGGATTAATTAAATCTGTTTTTAATTCCTAATATTAATAAAACTTTGAAAATTAATATAAAATAAACCATAGCTGAGATGAAAATATTTTCAACATGAAAGTTGATGAGGAGAACGAGATGGACCATTCGTTTGTCACACGTCCCTAGCATAGAAAACATGAAACTTTTCCATCGTTTTTTGTCTGACCAGTAGTAGCGAGAGACCCGAAAAATATCGTCACATATTCTTCCGCCCCATCTGCAACATGTGTTGCTGCGTTACCTAATGTCTAGCCTGCATATTGCCATGTCTTGCTTAGTATTGAACTTGTTGCTGTTATTTATTGTTTCTCCCCCTCTTCTTACCGGTAGACCCCAAGACTGACGCTGCTGCCAGGTACATCTACCCTCCTTACGCCCAGCCCTTTGCCGCAAAGCAATAATGCAAGCAAACCCCCTTGATCATTCCTATATCACCTATTCCTTCTCCCTCATGCTTGCATTAAAATTTTGCTACTGTTGTAGTTAGCTCCTATGTCTGATGCATAGCCTATCTTTAAACTATTTAGTATAGGTGGAGCAGTCATCCCTTCTGCCCCTTAGCCTAGTTGCCTCGCTTTGTCTTCAAGTCTCAATCCCTGATCGACGAGCCAGATCCGGTACATCACTCACACTCTCGACGGGAATATGTTGTGCACCCCTGCAGGGAAGAACTTATCTATTCGAATAGCCGTGTCCATGGTTACAGGACGACTTGGATTTGTGACCTGATCTTTTACAACTACAATTGTTACTTAACTGGAATTGTTGCCCTGGGATTGCTTCCTCGCAGGGAGTTGACGAAGGATCTCTGGGCGTAACCTCATATTAATATTGCTGCAACAATAAGACTATTTATTTGTGTTCCTTGTTCTACTCTCGTCTATTGATGCAAGACCCCCCCCCCCCCCGAAGATGCTATTCTTTGATAGGACTAGGCCTTCTCTCCCTTTTCTCGCATTGCTGCAGTCAGTCCACATATAAACCCTCCCTCCTTTGATATTGTTGCATACTTAGCATAGTTCTCATATAAGTCTTGCGAGTACTTTGGATGAGTACTCACCGTTGCTGCGACCAGATAATGGAGCCCAGGAGATGGAGTTTCCTGTCGAGGACTGCTTTCCCCCCGACGGTGCCTACTGCTACATGGAGGCCGCTGAAGACCAGGAGTAGTTAGGAGATTCCCAAGAAGGAAGCCTCGCCTCATTCGATCGTTGTATCTTTTGTGCTAGCCTTCTCTGAGGAACCCCATGTTTAATGTCTATTCTTAGATATTATTGCTTCCGCTGACTCGTGTGTTTATCGATCTTCTGTATTCTAGCCCTCGAGGCCCTGGCTTGTAATATGAAGCTTGTATTGTTTTATTTGTGTCTAGAGTTGTGTTGTGATATCTTCCCGTGAGTCCTTGAGTTGGATCGTACACATTTGCGTGTATGTTTAGCGTACGATTAAATCGAAGGCGTCACAATGTACTCTAGGTTTTCTCTCCTCACAAATGAGATTGTCGGCTTAGGAACGAAGAGATGACCGAAAAATGCATCATCAATAATATCTTGAGAGCCTTGGATGGGAAGTACGACACCGTGTGCACATTGATCCAACTGATACCAACTACAAAGATCTCAAGCCTATGTAAGTCATTGGAAGGATTGTTGCTCATGAGATGTCACTCAAAGACAAAGAAAAGCTTGATAACAAGTCAAGCAGTGCATACAAAGTTTCAAGTGATACTCTCGCTACGTCAAGCGGCAACCTTGTTACCAATGGAGAGATAAGCCTCATGGTCAAGAAATTCAACAAATTCTACAAGAGTAGATGCAAAGAGAGAATCTCCAACTCAAGATGTGAAGAGAAGCGTTCATCTAGTCATCGGTTGGAATTGTAACAATTGTGGAAGGCCCGAACACTACTCCAATGACTGCACGACCCCCACAGGAGAATTGAAGAGTCGCCAAGAAGAAGAAGCTAAAGATATGAGTCACCTCGTAGCGAGAAAAGGAGTAGAGAAGATCGCTATGAACGAAGACCCTCTCGGAGACGAAGAACTCATACAAGAAGGACAAGTACACCAAGAGCTACACAATAAGAAGACATCAAACTCATGTTGGTGAATGGGTTTCGAGATTCAAATCTAACAACTAATTCGAGAGAAGCTATCACTCCGACTCTGACTACAGTCAAGAAGAAGGTGTTGTCGGACTGGCACTCGTATCGTCCAATTCCTATGACATATTTGATTCACCAAATGATGGAAGTAGAAGTTGCTTCATGGCTAAAGGTGCCAAGGTATCACACCCCGAGTACTTTTACTTTAGAAGTGACAAGGATGGCTTACCTGGAGATGATGACTTGCTCTTTGATAAAACTAGTTATGTTAGTCAGAATGAACTTGATAATAATTATGTTAGTCAAGATAAGTCGTGTGATGAGATAAGAAGGAAATGGAGCATTGATAACCACAAGTGTATGAGATTGTCACAGTCTTCATAGGTAGTATTTCACCCTAATATATTGATTCGACACAAGGGGAGCCAAACAATATTTATTGGTTGTAATAGTTGAGTTATCAATCCAACTCCACTTTGGATATCCTTGTGCAAAAAATATTTAGTAGCACAATGAGGGATTGTAGTAACAGTAAAAGTGATAGCAGCAATTTTGGTAACAGTAGTAGGAGTAGCAATTTAGTAGCACGTGTGGTAGTAGCAGGAATAGTAGTAACTTAGCAAGATTAAGTATATGTAACACGTTCGCACGTGGATCATCAGTAATGATTTTGATGACATTTATCATATAATAGTTACACACTAGAGCGATACAAAACTAGCTCCAATTCATTAATATAATGTAGGCATGTATTCTGTATACAGTCATACGTGCTTGCAATAAGAACTTGCATGACATCTTTTGTCCTACCCTCCCGTGGCAGCGGGGTCCTATTGGAAACTAAGGGATATTAAGGCCTCTTTTGAATATAGAACCAGAACAAATCATTAACACAAAGTGAATACATGAACTCCTCAAACTACGACAATCACCGGAAAGAATCCCAATTATTGTCACCTTGGGGTATGCGGATTAAGACACATAATAGGTAACTACTACTTATAAGATAGGGATCCAAAACACTCTTATATTCATGAAAATATAATAGGTTCAGATTTGAAATGGTGGCACTCGGGCCATAATGACAAGCATTAAGCATAGCAAAGTCATAGTAACATCAATCTCAGAACACAGTGGATACTAGCGATCAAGCCCCATCAAACTTAACTCGATTACATGAGAAATCTCATAAAATTCCACCACTGTCTAGCAATCCTACAAAGTAATTACTCACTCCTACTGGTGAGAATCATGGTGGTGTTGATGGAGAAGGACTCGTGATGACGCCGACGACGAATCACCTTCTCTAGAGCCCCAAATGGACTCGAGGTCAACCCACCGGAGGAAGAACATGAGGTGGCGGTGGCTCCATCTTGTGGACCGCGATGAAAACTTCTCTCCTAGTTTTTTCTGGTGATTATGAATTTATAGCTGGAATTAGTGTGTGAGAAGCCTCGAGGGACCCACAAGCTAGCAGTTCGCGGCCAGGGGTGTCTCGGCTGATGGCTTGTGGCCCCGTTGCACTTCTCCTCTGGCAGGTCTTTGCCCCAAAAATCCTTATAATTCCCAAAATTAATTCACAAAAAGTTTTGCCCGATTCCGGGAACTTCTATTTGTGCACAAAAATAACACTGCTGGTCGCTACGCCTATAGGGATTTCCTTGGCAAATATGCAAAGGATTCCCCCGCGGCCTTGGAGCCTTGCGTTGGTGTTCCCTTGAAGAGGAAAGGGTGATGTAGCACAGCGGCGGTAAGTATTTCCCTTAGTTTGAGAACCAAGGTATCAATCCAGTAGGAGGATCGCGTCAAGTCACAAGTACCTGCACAAACACAAAGAGCTTGCACCCAACGCTACGAAGGGGTTGTCAATCCCTTATAGATTGTTTGCAAAGTGAGAACTGAAAGCGAAAACTAAACGAAGCAAAGTAAAAGTGGAGATGATAATTGTGAGTAGACCCGGTGGCCGTAGTGTTCACTAGTGGCTTCTCTCATGAAAGCAAGTAGACGGTGGGTGAACGAATTACTGTCGAGCAATTGATAGAACCGCGCAAAGTCATGACGTTATCTATGGCAATGATCATACATATAGGCATCACGTCCAAAACAAGTAGATCGATACTTTTTGCATCTACTACTATTACTCCACACGTCGACCGCTATCCAGCATGCATCTAGTGTATTGAGTTCATAAGAACAGAGTAACGCGTTAAGCAAGATGACATGATGTAGATGGACAATCTCAAATCTATGATGAAAGCCCATCTTGTTACCCTTGATTGCAACAACATGATGCGTGCCTTGCTGCCCCTTCTGTCACTAGGAAAGGTCACCGCACGGTATGAACCCAAAAGCAAGCACTTCTCCCATTGCAAGAATCATAGATCTAGTTGGCCAAACAAAACCCAAGACTCGGAGAGACTTAGAAGGATATCACATCATGCATATAAGAAATCAGCAAAGACTCAAATATAAATCATAGATAATCTGATCACAAATCCACAATTCATCGGATCTCGACAAACACACCGCCAAAGAGGATTACATCGGATAGATCTCCATGAAGATCATGGAGAACTTTGTATTGAAGATCCAAGAGAGAGAAGAAGCCATCTAGCTACTAACTACGGACCCGTAGGTCTGAAGTAGACTACTCATGAGTCATTGGAGAGGCAATGATGCTGATGTAGAAGCCTTTCCAGCTCCAAAGACCCCTCCGGTAGGGCACCGGGAAGGGTCTCCAGATGAGATCTCGCGGAAACGTAAGCTTGCGACGGCAGAAAAGTAGTTTCGTGGACGCCCTGATTTTTTCTGGGATTTTAGGGAATATATAGGCCAAAGAGCTAGGGCAGGGGAGCTCCAGGGAGGCGACAAGCCTGGTGGCTGCGGGCCCCCCTGGTCGCGGCCACAGGGCTTGTGGGTTCCCTGTGGGCCTCCTTCCTTGGCCCTCAAGTCCCCCGATCTTCTTCTGTTCTGGAAAAATCATTTCAGGGATTTTATTCCCTTTGGACTCCATTTCAAAATCAGATCTGAAAAGAGTCAAAAACACAGAAAAAACAGGAACTGGTACTTGGCATTGAATTAATAAGTTAGTCGCAAAAAGATATAAAAGGTAAACATCCAAAGTTGACAAGATAACAGCATGAAACCATCAAAAAATTTAGATACGTTTGAGACGTATCAAACACCATGGTAGTTTTGTTGAAAACAGCGTCAATCCGGGTTAGTTCCGTTCAAATCATGCAAATTTGAGGCCAAAATCAGAGCATAAGTTTTTGGAAAAGTAGATATGTTGGAGACGTATCAACTCCCCCAAGCTTAACTCATTGCTTGTCCTCAGGCAATTCAGTTGATAAACTGAAAGTGATATAGAGAACTTTTACAAACTCTTTTTCTCTGTTTATTATACACATGCTTAGCTAGTGTTCAAGTTTTCATCATAAATCATAAATAAACACATCTATGATAATAATTTAAGAATCATATCCAAACACGGCAATACATAACCAACTAGTAAGCAATAATAATATATCTCACATGCCAACAATTTGCCAGAACAATCACGATATAATATGGTGGCATGGTATCTCGCTAGCCCTTTCTGAGACTACAAAACATAAATGCAAAGCACCTCTGAAATTCGAGGAGTGATGAAATATTATAATTCAGAATAGAAAAGATCCTGGTCATACTTATAACTAATATTGACTAGGCTCAATGCATAAACATGACAATAGTGCTCTCTGGTCAGGTCCTTTTAGTAAGAGGGTGATGAATAAACATGAAATTAAATTGATAGGCCCTTCACAGAGAGAAGCATTTATTTAAGAGGTGCCAAAGCTCAAGCTTTTAAAACATGAATGAAAATATAATTTTTGAGTGGTGTTCTTTACTATCAACATTGCGACAATGGTTCTGAGTATCTTCCATGCTAAACTCATAATAGGTGGTTCCCAAACAGAATTATAAAGTTTTACGCCTATCCACCATCCATATACAACTATGGCCATACGAATTCATGGGTGCCCTCCAACATATGATATTGCCCAAGGAGTTTTGTTTTGATCTAATTTGGGTTAAACAGGGCTGTGTACCCTCATTACCAATCTACCTTGTGAAGTGACAGCGAATAAACCCCTCTCTTGAGAGTAACTTATTTAGCATGGAAGATATTGATCGCCCCATCACGCCGTGAGTTGTACGAGTGTGCAAAACAAATGCTTATTTGAAGGTTTTAGAGATGGCACATGCAAATTTACTTGGAATGGCAGGGTAATACCGCATATAGGTAGGTATGGTGGACTCATGTGGAACAATTTGGTTTCAGGATATTAGATGCACAAATAGCATTCCCGATTGGTACAGGTGAAGGCTAGAAATAAGTTGGGAAGCAACCAGCTGGAGAGCAACAACGGTAATTAGAATGCATTGAAAATAATCAATACTGAGAACTAGCATGAGTAGGATATGAGCACTCTGAATTTAAACATTATGAAGGCTGCATTGGTTATGTTTAAACATGGCATAAGTCAAACCACTCGAATTACTCACAGGAAAATGATACGTCTCCAATGTATGTATAATTTATGAAGTATCCATGACATCTTTACAACAATTTTATATGATTTTATTAGAACTAACCCGGACTGACGCTGTTTTCAGCACAACTATCGTGGTGTTTTTTGTGCAGAAATAAAAGTTCTCGGAATCAGCTGAAAATTTACGGAGAGTATTTTTGGAGAATATAAAAAATACTGGCGAGAGAATCAACCGGAGGGGGTCCACCACCTGGCCACAAGGCAGGGGCCAGCCCCCCCTAGGGCGCGCCCCTATCTTGTGGGCCCCTCGGGCACCGCCTTGACGTGAGACTGACACATAAAATTCCTATAAATCAAGAAATCTCTAGAAAGAAACCAAGATCGGGAGTCCCGCCACCACAAGCCTCCAAAGCCACTAAAAACCAATTGGGAGCCCGTTGCGGCAACCTGCCGGAGGGGGAAACCATCATCGGAGGTCATCTTCATCATCCCGGCGGTTTCCATGACGAGGAGGGAGTAGTTCACCCTCGGGGCTGAGGGTATGTACCAGTAGCTATGTGTTTGATCTCTCTCTATCG
This sequence comes from Hordeum vulgare subsp. vulgare, assembly GCF_904849725.1. Classification (NCBI taxonomy): domain Eukaryota; kingdom Viridiplantae; phylum Streptophyta; class Magnoliopsida; order Poales; family Poaceae; genus Hordeum; species Hordeum vulgare. Next base: position 137,048,674 of record NC_058521.1, read on the forward strand.
TGTTCTTGAGAGGGCACGATCTTGATGTATCGCGAGCTTTATTAATATAGATGAATCATATGGAGTTTTCTCCTCTCTATCTTCTTGTGATGAATTGACTTTTCCCTTTGAAGTTTTCTTATTGGATTGAGTACTTAAGGATTTGAGAACACTTGATGTATGTCTGGCAATGAGATATCCGTGGTGACAATGGGGTGTTCTATTGATCCACTTGATGTATGTTTTGGTGGTCAACTTGCGGGTTCTGTGACCTTGGGAATCTATGCATAGGGGTTGGCACATGCTGTCGTCTTGATTCTCCGGTAGAAACTTTGGGGCACTCTTTTAAGTTCTTTGTGTTAGATTTAACATGATGAATCTAAAATTGTGTGATGCATATTGTATAATCAAGCCCATGGGTACTTGTGGTGACATTGGAGTATGTAGGTGACATTAGGGTTTTGGTTTATGTGTATTTTAAGGTGTTATTTTAGTTCGAACTCTAGGGTTGTTCGTGACACTTATAGGGATTGCTCATAAGATTGATCGGAAATGATAACTTTGAGGTGGTTTCGTACCCTACAATAATTCCTTCGTTTGTTCTCCGCTATTTGTGACTTTGAAGTGAACTCTTTGTCGCACATGAGGGATTTATATATGATTCAACTATGTTAGTATTGTTGGGAGAACTTGCACTAGTGAAAATATGGACCCTAGGCCTTGTTTCCAAGCATTTATACAACGTTTTGCTTGCTGTTTACTATTTTTTACCTTGTTGTTTTATATTTCAGATTACAAAAACCTATATCTACCATCTATATTACACTTGTATCACCATCTCTTCGCCGAACTAGTGCACCTAAACAATTTACCATTATATTAGGTGTGTTGGGGGCACAAGAGACTCTTTGTTATTTGATTGCAAGTTTGCTTGAGAGAGACCATCCTCATCCCACACCTCCCATGGATTGATAAACCTTAGGTCATCCACTTGAGGGAAACTTGCTATTGTCCTACAAAACTCTCCGCTTGGAGGCCTAACTCGAGTCTACAAGAAGAAGGTTGTGTAGTAGACATCAAACTCTTTTCTGGCGCTGTTGCTGGGGAGATGAGTGCTTGATGGTATATCTTTAGATCTTGCAATCAAATCTTTTAGTTTCTTGTTTTTAACTAGTTAGGGTCTTATAATAGAAAACTATAAAAAATGGAATTGAGGTTGCCTAATATGCTTCATCTTTTTGATATCTTTCGTGAAAATGATGGAAGGGAAAATTGTGCTCAAGTGTTAGAAGAAGAAGTTATTAAAATGTTTGGCACTAAATCTTTGAGTGACGATCATGATAGCAGTATTGTTAGTATGAAATCTATGAATATTCATGATTCTAATGATATGCAAAGCCACAAGCTTGGGGATGCTATGCTTGATGAATATGATATTTTTAGTCCCCCGAGTTTTGATGAGCAAAACTATTATGATGATAGCATGCCCCCTATGTATGATGATTATTGTGATGACATGTATGCTATAAAGAGTGATAGTAACCATGAATCTTGTTATTATGATTTTAATATTCAAAGTGGTTATGTCAATCAAGTACCTCATGATAGTTATCTCATTGAGTTTGCTCACACTATTATGAATGAGAAGAAGTTTGCTTATGTGGAGAGTGATAAATTTTCTATGTTTGTCAATCATGAAAAGAATGCTTTATGTGCAAGTTATACTCTGAAATTTCTTCCTAATGCTACTGAAAATTATTATGAGGCGGGAACATATGCTTGTAGGAATTGCAATAATATCAAGTTTCCTCTCTATGTGTTCAAAGTTTTGAAGTTATGCTTATTTTGCCTTCCTGTGCTAGTTGATTCTTGCTCCCATAAATTGTTTGTTCACAAAATACCTATGCATAGGAAGTGGGTTAGACTTAAATGTGCTTGTCATGAGATTTATGATGCTCTTTTGCATGTTTCAATTATTATTCTTATATGAGCATCATTGAAATCATCATGTCTAGCTAAAAGGCATTAAAGAAAAGCGCTTGTTGAGAGACAACCGAACACTTTTACTTTCTGTTTTGATGTGTTCACATGATTAATCTACTGTAGTAATCTTGTTTTGTGTATTTTATTGCAATAAAGTTCCAAGTAAAGCCTTTGGGATAGTGTGGAAACTTGTTTGTTTGATTCTGTGCAAAAAACAGATGGTTTTGTGTCCAGTAGATGAATTATGTGATTTTAGTGGAGGATCAAATGCTTATGAAATTTTTACACAATCTTGATACACAAATTATTCAGGCTGTCCGAAATTTTTAGAAATTTCTGAGACAGGGAAGTATGGTTACACTACAGATCTTCACATACTATTCTGTTTTTGCCAGAATCTGTTTTGCATGCATAGTTTGCTTGTTTTAGTGTTCCTATAGCTTATATTAAGTGATATAAATTATGGGAATGATAGAATACAGTATTTATTATTTGATAAAAATTATGAATCTTGTCTTGATAGTATCTAAGTGAATGATCTATCTTTATTACACTAACCCTTCTCACAAAGTTCCGTTAAGTTTTGTGTGATTGAAGTTTTCAAGTTTTGGGTGAGATACCGATATGAGGAGAATAATAAGTGACAATAACCCAATCTTGGGGATTACCAAGTCACCCAAATGTAATTTCCAAGGAATACTCAAGCATCTAAGCTTGGGGATGCCCCGGAAGGCATCCCCTCTTTTGTCTCCAACATTATCGGTACATCTTACTTGGAGCTATATTTTTATTCGTCACGTGATATGTGTTTTTCTTGGAGAGACATTTTATTTTGTTTTTCTCTATTAGATGTTATTTATAATCTTTTTTTCCAAAAAAGTTCCAAGAATTGCATTTAGAATGCTTGAATTGCATATGTGATGTGTGTTGTACAAAAACAGAAACTTTCGCTGTAGTATTTGAATTATGGTATTTTATTGGAACATGGAAAGTTTCTGAAATTTTAACATAGTGTTATCATATAAATTCTATAACATGTCCAAAATTCTAATAATTGTTTGATTTATATAAGTACACTATTTTCATAAATTTCTACAAATTGTTCTGTTTGGACAGATTGATGTCATAGTTTTGTATTTGACTTATCCTATAGTTTCCATAGCCTATATTGATAGATATAAATTGTGAAAATGATAGTAAACAGTGCATGATGTTTGCAATTTTAATGCAACTTGTCTTGGTAGTACGTACAAAGTTGATTTATTATTATGTGCACTAACCTATCTCATGAATTCTTTTCAAGTTTTGTGTGGACGAAGTTTTTGAGAATAGGTGAAACCGGGATACGAGAGGATTGAACAAGATACAAAATATAAAGCTTGGGGATGCCCAAGGCACGACAAGTAAATATTTCAAGAACTCTAAAGCATCTAAGCTTGGGGATGTTACGCATCCCACCTCTCTTCGTCAACTATCAGTTAGCCTATGGTGAGCCTAAATTTTTATTCGTTCAAATGATTCGTCCTATTCTTGGAGTGCTATTTTTCTTTTGCTTGTTATTTAAATAAAATACTTAGATCTGAAAATATTTATTAAGAGAGAGATAGAAATTTATCACAAGCTACTTAATTGTTTGACTACTCATTGATCTTCACTTATATGTTTTGGAGTAGTTTTGTCATTTACTTTCATGCTTCACTTATATCCTATGAGTAAATGGTTGAATGAATTGAATATCATAAATCTGAAAATAAATATGCTTCATATACTTATCCCATGGGGAGTAATGACTTCACACCTAATAAGTATAGGTGGTAAAATTTATTGAAAGTTAGCAAACACCGCATTGGTCACTTGAACAATTCATGAAACAATATTGAAGGAAGAGAGATTCCACATACAAATATAGTATCTTGGACATATTCTATGATTGTGAGCTCATTAATTATTTTCAAACTAGAGTAAATTAGTTAAAATTGGAAAAGGAAGACAACTTCATGAGTTATGTTTGGGTATATTTGTATAGAAGATATATTTTTATGGATCCTCCAACATGTGGTGCTTGCTTCCACCGCATACTAGCCAAAACTGCCGCATCAAGTAGAAATACTACTTGTGCATCCAAACACCCTTAAACCAGTTTTGCCATGAGAGTCCACTATACCTACCTATGGATTGAGTAAGATGCTTAAAGTAAGTTGTCATCGGTGGAAAAAGAAATAAAATTGCTCCTAAATATGTATGATCTTTTATTGTAACGGAAAATAAGCATTATATGAACTTGTGATGGTAAAGAAATAAAAGCGACAGATTGCATAATAAAGGTTGCTATCACAAAGGGCAATACAATGTGACGTTCCTTTGCATTAAGGGTTTGCACATCCAAAAACAAAAAGGGCATGACAATCCCTGCTTCCCTCTGCGAAGGGCCTATCTTTTACTTTCTAGTACTTACATTTATGCAAGAGTCATGGTGATCTTCACTACTTCCTATAGTTAACCTTTTTCTCTTGGCAAGCCTCATGTGTTGGGGAAAGATCTAGACATATATATCCACATGAATATATTTGATCATGAATTATTATTGTTGACAATTATCTATATGATAAATAAGTTGGGAGGAGAAACATTAAGCCCCTATCTTTCTCTGTGTTCGATGGATGCTATTTGTTCTTAAAATATGCTTTGAGTGTCAATAATCATGGAAGACTATATGATAGTTGAGTATGTAGAATTTGTAAATCAAATCTCTTACATGGACCCTTAATGAAAATAAGATGAATTGCAATTGTTCAATGACTATGATTATGGTTTCTTAGTTTTCAAGAAACTTTTTGGTCTATACTTTAACATGTGAATAGCTTGTTACTTGATCATGAGAGGCTTTATGAGATGAGCTACTGTTTATGGTTTGTATTGATGCTAGAAAAAATGATTGGAAGTATCATTGACCAAACTTGTGCACTTGCTAGCATCCACACTTCATAAATTATTTCTTTTATCATTTACCTACTCGAGGACGAGCAGGAATTAAGCTTGGGGATGCTGATAGGTCTCCAACATATCTATACTTTATGAAGTATTCATGCCATGTTTACAAAAAAATTGTATGATTTTGGTATGGTTTGATTAAAACTAACCCGGACTGATGCTGTTTTCAATAGAACTACCATGGTGTTGTTTCTGTGTAGAAATAAAAGTTCTCGGAATGAGCTGAAAAATTTACGGAGAATATTTTTGGAAAATATAAAACATACTGGCAAAAGAATCAACCGAAGGGGGTCCACCACCTGGCCACAAGCCAGGGGTGCACCCCCTGTCTTGTGGGCCCCTTTGGGCATCTCCTTGACGTGAGACCGACGCAAAAAATTCCTATAAATCAAGAAACCTCCAGAAAGAAACCTAGATTGGGAATTCCGCCGCTGCAAGCCTCTAGAGCCATGAAAAACCAATTGGGAGCCCGTTCGGGCACCCTGCCGGATGGGGAAACCATCACCGGAGGCCATCTTCATCATCCGACGGTCTCCATGATGAGGAGGGACTAGTTCACCCTCGGGGCTGAGGGTATGTACCAGTAGCTATGTGTTTGATCTCGCTCTCTCATTTTCTTGAGATGGCATGATCTTGATGTATCGCGAGCTTTATTAATATAGATGAATCATATGGAGTTTTCCCCTATCTATCTTCTTGTGATGAATTGAGTTTTCCCTTTGAAGTTTTCTTATCGGATTAAGTCTTTAAGAATTTTAGAACACTTGATGTATGTTTTGCAATGAGATATCCGTGGTGACAATGGGATATTCTATTGATCCGCTTGATGTATGTTATGGTGGTCAACTTGCAGGTTCCCTGACCTTGGGAATCTATGCACAGGGGTTGGCACATGTTGTCGTCTTGACTCTCCGGTAGAAACTTTGGGGCACTCTTTGAAGTTCTTTGTGTTGGATTAAACATGATGAATCTGAAATTGTGTGATGCATATCGCATAATCAAGCCCATGGGTACTTGTGGTGACATTGGAGTATCTAGGTGACATTAGGGTTTGGTTGATGTGTATCTTAAGGTGTTATTTTAGTACAAACTCTAGGGCTGTTCTTGACACTTATAGGGATAGCTCATAAGATTGATCGGAATAGATAACTTTGAGGTAGTTTCGTACCCTACAATAATTTCTTCGTTTGTTCTCCTCTATTTGTGACTTTGGAGTGAACTGTTTGTTGCATGTGAGGGATTTATATATGATTCAACTATGTTAGTATTGTCGGGAGAACATGCACTAGTGAAAGTATGGACCCTAGGCCTTGTTTCCAAGCATTTGTACAATGTTTTGCTCAATGTTTACTTTTTGTTACCTTGTTGTTTTTGTATTTTCAGATTACAAAAAACTATTTCTACCATCCATATTACACTTGTATCACCATCTCTTCGCCGAACTAGTGCACCTATACAATTTACCGTTGTATTGGGTGTGTTGGGGACACAAGAGACTCTTTGTTATTTGATTGCAGGGATGCTTGAGAGAGACCATCTTCATCCTATGCCTCCCACAAATTGATAAACCTTAGGTCATGCACTTGAGGGAAACTTGCTATTGTCCTACAAAACTTCGCGCTTGGAGGCCCAACACGAGTCTAGAAGAAGAAGGTTCTGTAGTAGACATCAGAAAATACCATATTGCCATATCTCATCATAACCATTCTAACACATGTTGGCACACAAGGTAAATCATTATTAACTCCTAGATATTTAAGCATGGCATCAAAAGCTAGGTTATCTAATTGTCATCACAAGCATGCTAACTCATGGTATACTCAATCAGGATCAAACGAGCCAACATTTACAAAAACAAAAAACAAGAAGAGTTTATACCCGTTAGCTTTGCCACGATAACTTCATCGAATATTGCCAGTATTGCCTTTCACGTGCACGACCAAATGATGTGATAATAATAAAAGTGCCAGGGTGTCGTGGACTAAGCTGGAATCTGAAGGGCAGTTTTAAACAAAGGAGAAGACATGGTGATACTGGCTCTTCGTTAGATTGACAATAAAGCATATGAGAGCCACTCAACATTTTCATCATGGTCTTCTCCATTTATAGCTCAAAAAATGGGAAAGAAGTTCGGAGAAACACAATGAAATATTTCTTTGAAGTTTTTTTTCTTAAGCAAGAAGAGTAAACTACGCGAAAACAAGAACGAGAAAAATTATTTACACAGCAAAGCTCCCAACAAGCAAGAGGAAATCTTTTGGGTTTTCTTTTAAGACTACAACTAATTGAAAAGGAAAGAAAAACTGAAAAGAAGCTAGAAATATTTTGCGATTTTATAAAGTTTTTCAAACACACAAGAAGAAAGTGGGAAAATAAAGCTAACTTGGATATACAATGAAAGAGGACGGACACCGACAATTTGTATGAAGTGTGTGAACAAGAATGTAATGTCGGTGAGAAATACGTACTCCCCCGAGCTTAGGCTTTTGCCTATCTTGGTAACAACCACTGGTGGTAGTCGTCACGTCCAGGACAGTATTTCTGCTGCGGCACATGAGCATCCCAATCCCGGGCCTTGTCCTCCGCCACAGCTAACTCGTTACGATATGCAATTATGCCCGCTGGCATGATGGCGTATCCATTCCTGGAATGGACATTAAACAAGGATGGTGCAGGAAACATAATAATATCACGAGTAACCTCACTAAATACTAATTTGTAATGAATGCCTTGCAGTATATCAGTTGCATGGGGTGAAATGATGTTCTATCATAGATTGGTGGTCAAGATAAACCTGGGGCAATAAATAATCAGTGGGACGTATAGCCACTTAACTCTTAGCCAAGTGTGTGGCCTAAATACCACCATGAATCATGCCTCTAGTTCGGTTAAGATGCAAGCGGCACACAAAAATACCTCATAAGTTGTAAGTGTTATCACAATAAAGTGTGTAGCACAAAATAGCAAGAGTTGGGGCACTGAGACCATCACCCTGCTGCATAGGAGTTATGCATTTTCCTATGAAAAGAGAAAACTAATGCACAGAAGGAAAATGCAGACTAGTGGCTCTGGCATTCGATGCTCCCCTAGTTACCACCATAGTTAAGGTGAGGACGAAATTCTTGAATTCCTCAGGCTTAGGATACGCACTTCCCCATGAGACACGCATATTTCACAAAATTTGTGTAGAGGCAATTCATAAGTTGTTGCATATAGATTAAGAAATATGGTGGGAGCATCAGGAGAGTTTATGAAATAAAAGTTCCGAATGAAGGAATTAGGGAACAGGTAGTATTGGTCACACTCGTCTAGGAGGAAGTTGGTCAGTCCGGCATTCGCAATAAATTACATGAATTCTTCAATAAAACCAGCTTCACTCATGAAGGGTGTATGTGGCCATTCACACGGCCTAACGTTCGTGTTCCGAGCAATGTTGAAGTCGCTATCAAGAGTTCTTCCTGCAACTCCATTAGTACTCTGACTTGAAGTACCCTGCCTTGAGGAACATCTCCTTAGGAAATTCATTTACCTTCACACAATTTCTGAAAATTTTGGGCCATAGAAATTATGTCAATAAAATTTTGCAAGATTGGTAGCAACAACTCATATGGGTACTTAGAGGCTATATCAAGCATTCATGCTACTTGGAACTCAAAGATTTCAACATGCAAGATCATATTCTACAGCACCAAGTGAAGCAATTTAAGAAAAATATAAACTTCTAAAGTAAAAACTAATTGGGGGATGGAGGTGTCACATATCAAGGAGCAATTCCCTCAAAATAGATTTGGAAATGGAGTTCCGAGCAAATACATCGACAATTTTAGTTTCTAAGGGAAGAACATGGGAATGAGAGTGTTACGCAAATTTTTCTAGAGGTGGGAGATGAAGTGAGCTAAAGAGATAAGGCAGGGGGGCTGTGGGCCCCACAAGCTATCAGGTCGCGGCTCTAGGAGGGGTCGTGGTTTGTTGGCTTGTGGCCCATAGGTGCGTCTCCCTATTGCACTTTTTATTCCGGAAATTCTTATTTATTATAGAAAAAAATGTGCTAAAATTTGAAGTCGATCTAAGAACTTTTATTTTTGGGTCATTTTCTATTGCACCGAAAACTCAGAAAACAGGAAATTCATGGCATTTTGGGCATGTTTGGTTCCCAGCCACACTTTGCCAAGCCAAAATTTGGCAGCCACAGTTTAGTTGGCATATGTTTGGTTTTTGCCACACTTTGGCTTGCCACACTTTATTGTCGCTATGGCCCATTTGTCATAGAGTCAATTTTTTTGCCAAGTTTTGCCAAAGTTTGGCGTTCGTTTTTTCAGCCACCATTTGTGGCTTGCCAAACTTTGTGGCTTGCCACACTTTGGCTTGGCAAAATTAGTCTCCAACCAAACAAGCCCTTATTAAGGTTGATCAAGTCTTATTAATAAACGATTCCAAAGATACAGCTAGAAGAACAATAAGTAAAATTGGGGTACACAAAGATATGAGAACTAAATTAATCAATCTCATGTCTTTTGAAAAGGGTCCATTAATAAGGTTGATCAAGTCTTATTAATAAACGATTCCAATTAACATGAAACCAAAGAACTTTCGTATGACACTAAGTTACCTCGGTGGGGATTTGCATGTCCCCAACAACAAGATTATAATAATTCTTTTTCTTGGCAGTAGGTGGAGGGATTTGAAAATCTCCGACGATGACCACAGTGCAGGGCTTAATCACGTTAATATTGTTTACCCAAATTTGCTTCTTGGGGAAATGCACAATATGTTGCTTTCCATTAACATTGAAGGTAACCTTGCTTTTGATGCAATTAATAACAGCCCTGCAGTATTCAAAAAGGGTCTACCAAGGAGAACATCCTCGCAAATTCCAACAGGTAGAGCAGTGGATTTATCAGCCATTTGCAAAAATATCTTAGTGGGTGTAATCTTATTGAATTCAAGTCTTTTATAAAGATAAAAATGCATAATGCTACCACCGGCTCCTAGTGTTGGAACAACATTCCCAAACACCTAGATCACATAAATAAGTTTTAACATAATTTCTCTTAATGGGGCAAGGTATAGTGGGGATACCAGGATCTCACAACTTCTTAGGTACTCCACCACCAAAATAATAATTAGCAAGCATAGTGGAAATTTCAGTTTTAGGTATCTTTATTTTGTTGGAAATAATATCTTCCATATACTTGGCGTAAAGTGGCATTTTCAGTATATCAGTTAAGCTAGCATTCAAAATATTCATCATCCCTACATTTAGTATACTTTTGAGGGAATGAAGTAGGTTTTTGAACCCATGGTTCTATTTCCTTAGCATGTTTCCTAGTGACAAAGTCTCTCTTATCATACCATTTATTCTTAGGAGACGGGTTATCAAGACCCTCAATAGGTTCCATTTCTATATCATTGTCATGTTCTTTATTACTTTCAGGTTTAACATCTACAGGCACCCTATTATTCTCATCTTCATTTTCATTATCACTAGGTGCATTTTCACTACCAGATTGTGTCTCAACATCAGAAATAGAAACATCATTGTGATTCTCTACATGTTTTTCTATATCAGGTTCACTAGGGCATGCAAAGTCCTATCATTTTTCTTTTTATTTTTTCTTAGAAGGACTATGTGTATCATCATTCATTCTTTGAGAATCTTGTTTTTTTCTTTGAGGTTGACCTTCAGGATAAAGAGGTTCCTGAATCATTCTACCTCCTCTAGTCACAACTCTAACAACATGATCAGTAATATTATTTACCTTGGTAAGCAAATCAGTTTGGGACTTTGCTACTCGATCTAGTTGGGTGTGAACCATACATCCATGTTTACCTAGACCTTGCACATCATTAGCAATTCTAACCATCTAGGCACTCAAATGATTCATCATCATGGCATTATTTCTCAATTGACTCTTAACATAGTTGTTGAAGTGCTCTTGCTTCACAATGTAATTATCAAATTCATCCATGCTTTCATTAGGAATCTTACCATAAGGTTTATCATTCTCATTAAAGGAACGGAGAGATTTACCTCCACTACCCATGTCAGGATATTAAGTCCATATATTTCTTCGATCAGTGGTAACTTCTTAATATCCTCAATTTTAATACCTTTCTCCTTCATAGTTGTTTTTTCTTATTGCATATCTTAAATACTGAGAAATAGAATACCTCTCTTCTTTTGGATAGGTTCATGCGCTGGTTTGGGGAGTGCCCAATCATCAGCATTTTGCAACACATTATTTAATAGCTTCTTGGCTTGTTCAATGGTTCTTTCACTGAAAACACAACTATCTAGCAAATCCCTAGAAGGGTGTGTTAGACCATTATAAAAGATGTCCAGAATTTCATTTTTCTTAAGAGGACAATCAGGAAAATCTCTTAGTAACAGGAGAAGCCTCCCCTAAGCTTGAGGGAGATTATCTTATTTAATTTGAGAAAAGTTAAATGTTTCCTGTAAGGCAGCTTGTTTCTTATGAGCAGGAAAATATTTTTGAGAAAAGTGACAAAACATATCTTGGGGACTATGCATGCAACTAGGAACAAGAGAAAGGAACCATTCCTTGGCCTCGCCTTTCACTGAGAAAGGAAAGTGCTTAAGGATATAATAGTATCATATCTTTTCAACATTGGTAAATAAGGCAGCAACATCATTCAGCTTCATGAGGTGTTCTACCATAGTTTCTTTTTCATAGCCATGGAATGGATCAAAATCCAATATAGGAATCAGTTCAGGGTCTATAGCAAATTCATAATCTTTATCGGTGAAAAATATAGGAGAAGTAGCAAATTTAGGATCATATTTCATTTTCTCCATCATAGATTTTTCTCTTAGTTTGCCTACTAGTTTCTTCAAATCATCTCTGTCATTACAAGCAAGAAAGGCCCTAGCTACTTCACAATCAATAACATAACCTTCAGGTACATAAGGCAATTCATATCTATTAGGTGGACAGGGTGTAGCAAGTAATTCAAAGTCTTCATTAGTTTCAGCAAAAAAATTAAGAGTAATCCAATGGCGTACCATATTTTTATAAAAGGGAGAATAGTATTTACAAGACACCAAATAGAATGTGAACATTCCAATTGGTGGGGTACACCAACGCCAACATAGAAACAACAAAGCTACTCTCTCACAAATGGATCTAACCCTCCTGCTCCAAAGCCGGCGAGCTTCCATTCCTTGATCTCGTCAAACACTAGTCTGATCAGTGGTGCTGGTGTTTTCTGGTTTTTGGTCCTATTAAAAAGTCTTGCTTTCTTTGCTTCCAGATCGCCCATGCGGTCTCGATCACGAATGAGTTGAAGTCGCGTAGGGTTCTCCTCGAGAAGAACCTCCTCTGGTCGAACCACCAGTCTCTGAATGTGCCAGGTGGGGCGGGTGGTGGGATGTTAAGGTTGAGGCCTTCAAAGCATTTGTGCCAAACTTCTCTCGTGTAAACACGGTGGCAAAGGATGTGATCAATGTTGTCTTGGTCTTGTAAGCATGAGAATGATGCGGAGGGCTCGTCTTGTAGTCCATGTCTAGCTCTCCTATCAGATGTCCAAAGCATGTACTACACCATGAGCTATGTAAAAAAATTACACCATAGGGGTGCCCAACTCCTCTAGACGCACTCCGACGAGGCAACTCTCTCCTTTCCCATGCACAGTCTGTAATAGGTAGCTTTTGCGGTGTAGACTTTTGTCTTCTCTGCAGGCCACTGGAATTGGTGTGGCACGTCCTTATTCCTTGGGGAACTGGAGATTGCAAGGCATAGGTTAGCAACATGTATGTGAAGTGTAAAGTTAATACCTCCATCCACATCAGCGGTCCAAGCACTATTTATCAGTGCTTGCTACACAGTCATGGTGTTGCGCGCCCTGGTGTCCACAAGCTTCCAAAGGTCAGGTGCAATCTCGCCCATCGTGAATCCATGCAACCCTCTATCCTTCCATAAAAGGATATTTTCTCTGTTGCCAAGCAAGATCTTGATTATGGTGTTCAAGACGAGTTTGGCATCCTTGTCCTCAACCATTGGTATCCCCTGCCATGGCATGCTAGGATGTGTTCTTCGGAGCCACTCCCATCTCAAGCGGAGTGCAATGGCATGCACGCGCAGGTCCTTCACACCAAGACCTCCAAGGCATGTTGGGCGACACGCCTTGTCCCAAGCCACGAGGCAAAGCCCACCATTGGCTTTCTCCTTGCCAGCCCACAAGAAGGCCTTCAACCACTTGTCAATCTCCGCAAATACCCAGACTTGCACATTGAGCACAAGTACCTGGTGAATAGTCCTAACAGAGATTACTAACTTGCGAGGATCAGCCGTCCTGTTCTCTGAATTATTCCATGCTGCCATGCAAGAATTACTTTTCTCACCTGATCAAGAAGTGGTTGCCCGTCCGTGCGCGAGAGCTACTTGATGGCCAGCCAGATGCCCAAATATTTGCACAGGAAGTTGCTCAGCCTGCAGTACAACACATCCGTCACCCTCATCCCATCATCTTCAGAGCCCCGAATAAGTATGACCGCCGTTTTATTGTAGTTGATATGGAATCCGGATGATTCACCAAATATATCGAGCAGTTCTCTCATGCATATTAGATCCAGATTCGTAGACCTTATATACAAAGCCACATCATCAGCATAGACAAAGAGCCATTGCAGTGGAGAGATGCCACGGAAAGAGCTTAGGATGCCGACCTCCGTCACCTTGCATAGGATCGCCAATAGCGTATCCATGGTGATCACGCGGAGTAGAGGAGAGACTGGGTCTCCTTGTCTTGGCCCTTGTGCATGGGAAATAGATCTACTCGGGACACCGTTGACAATGATTTTGCTGCACGCGGTAGATAACGACATGGACACCTAGTGCAACCCTTTTCTATCAAAGCCTCCCCTCTTGTGGACCTCGAATAGGAATGGCCAAGAGAGGGAGTCAAAAGCCCTCGAAATGTCTAGCTCGAGGAAGGTACCCGGAACTATTGAAGAGTAGATTTTGCCTACCACTTGGCGAACTGGAAGAGAGTTGTTGTGAATGCTTTGCCCTTTTATTAAAATGGATTGGTTGATGCTCATGATCTCATGCATCCATTTCATGGCGCGACTAGATAGCACCTTGGCAAACATCTTTGAGAAACTTTGCGGGAGGCTAATGGGCCTGAAATCGCCTACCTTCAATGCTACCACCAGCTCCTAGTGTTGGAACAACGTTCCCAAACACCTAGATCACATAAATAAGTTTTAACATAATTTCTCTTAATGGGGCAAGGTATAGTGGGGATACCAGGATCTCCCAACTTCTTAGGTACTCCACCACCAAAAGAATAATTAGCAAGATAGTGGAAATTTCAGCTTCAGGTATCTTTATTTTGTTGGAAATAATATCTTCCATATACTTGGCATGCAGTGGCATTTTCAATATATCAGTTAAGCAAGCGTTCAAAATCTTCATCATCCCTACTTTTCATATACTTTTGAGGGAATGAAGTAGGTTTTTGAACCCATGGTTCTCTTTCCTTACCATGTTTCCTACTGGCAAAGTCTCTCTTATCATACCGTTTATTCTTAGGAGACGGGTTATCAAGACCCTCAACAGGTTCTATTTCTATATCATTGTCATGTTCTTTATTACTTCCAGGTTTAACATCTATAGGCACTCTATTATTCTCATCTTCATTTTCATTATCACTAGGTGCATTTTCACTACCAAATCGTGTCTCAGCATCAGAAATAGAAACATCATTGTGATTCTCTACATTTTTTCTATATCAGGTTCACTAAGGCATGCAAAGTCCTATCATTTTTCTTTTTCTTTTTTCATAGAAGGACTATGTGTATCATCATTCATTCTTTGAGAATCTTGTTTATTTCTTTCAGGTCGACCTTCGGGATAAAGAGGTTCCTGAATCATTGTACCTCCTCTAGTCACTACTCTAACAACATAATCACTAATATTATTTACCTTGGTAAGAAAATCATTTTGGGACTTATCTACTTGATCTAGTTGGGTGTGAACCATAGAGCCATGTTTACCTAGACCTCTTACATTATTAGAAATTCTAATCATCAAGGAACTCAAACGATTCATCATCATGGCATTAGTTCCCAATTGACTCTTAACATAGTTGTTGTAGTTTTCTTGCTTCACAATGTAATTATCAAATTCATCCATGCATTGATTAGGAGTCTTACCATAAGGTTTATCATTCTCATTAAAGGAACCGA
Source organism: Hordeum vulgare subsp. vulgare (assembly GCF_904849725.1). Classification (NCBI taxonomy): domain Eukaryota; kingdom Viridiplantae; phylum Streptophyta; class Magnoliopsida; order Poales; family Poaceae; genus Hordeum; species Hordeum vulgare. The sequence goes on from NC_058521.1 coordinate 137,063,837, forward strand.
GAGATTTACCTCCACTACCAATGTTAGGATATCAAGTCCATGTATTTCTTCGATCAGTGGTAACTTCTTAATATCCTTAATTTTAATACCTTTCTCCTTCATAGTTGTTTTGCTTATTGCATATCTTAAGGACTAAGAAATATTATACCTCTCTTCTGTTGGATAGGTTCATGTGGTGGTTCTGGGAGTGCCCGATCATCAGCATTTTGTAGCATATTATTTAATAGCTTCTCGGCTTGTTCAATGGTTCTTTCCCTGAAAACACAACTATCTAGGAAATCCCTAGATGGGTCTGTTAGACCATTATAAAAGGTGTCCAGAATTTCATTTTTCTTAAGAGGACAATCAGGCAAAGCTCTTAGTAACTGGAGAAGCCTCCCCTAAGCTTGAGGGAGATTATCTTCTTTAATTTGAGAAAAGTTAAATGTTTCCCGTAAGGCAGCTTGTTTCTTATGAGCAGGAAAATATTTTTCAGAAAAGTGACAAAATATATCTTGGGGACTACGCATGCAACCAGGAGCAAGAGAAAGGAACCATTCCTTGGCCTCGCCTTTCAGCGAGAAAGGAAAGTGCTTAAGGATATAATAGTATCATATCTTTTCAACATTGGTCAACAAGGCAGCAATATCATTCAGCTTCATGAGGTGTTCTACCATAGTTTCTTTTTCATAGCCATGGAATGGATCAGAATCAAATATGGGAATCAGTTCAGGGTCTATATTAAATTCATAATCTTTATCTGTGAAAAATATAGGAGAAGTAGCAAATTTAGGATCATATTTCATTTTCTCCGTCATAGATTTTTCTTTTAGTTGCCTACTAGTTTCTTCAAATCATCTCTGCTATTACAAGCAAGAAAGCCCATAGCTACTTCACCATCAATAACATAACCTTCAGGTACATAAGGAAATTCATATCTATGAGGTGTACAGGGTGTAGCAAGTAATTCAAAGTCTTCATCAGTTTCAGCAAAAAAATTAAGAGTACACCAATGGCGTACCATATTATTATAAAAGGCAGAATAGTATTTACAAGACACCAAATAGAATGCGAACATTCCAATTGGTGGGGTACACCAACGCCAACATAGAAACAACAAATCTACTATCTCACAAATGGATCTAACCCTCTTGCACCAAAGACGGCGAGCTTCCATTCCTTGATCTCGTCAAACACTAGTGTGATCAGTGGTGCTGGTGTTTTCTGGTTATTGGTCCTATTAAAAACTCTTGCTTTCTTTGCTTCCAGATCACCCATGCGGTCTCGATCACGAATGAGTTCAAGTCACGTAGGGTTCTCCTCGAGAAGAGCCTCCTCTTGTTGAACCACCAGTCTCTGAATGTGCCAGGTGGGGCGGGTGGTGGGATGTTAAGGTTGACGCCTTCGAAGCATTTGTGCCAAACTTCTCTTGTGTAAAAACGGTGGCAAAGAATGTGATCAATGTTTTCTTGGTCTTGTAAGCGTGAGTATGATACGTAGGGCTCGTCTTGTAGTCCATGTCTAGCTCTCCTATCAGATGTCCAAAGCATGTACTACACCATGAGCTAGGAAAAAAAATTACACCATATGGGTGCCCAACTCCTCTAGACGCACTCCAATGAGGCAACTCTCTCCTTTCCCAGGCATAGTCTGTAATAGGAAGCTTTTGCAGTGTAGACTCCTGTCCTCTCTGCAGGCCAGTGGAATTCGTGTGGCACGTCCTCATTCCTTGGGGAACTTGAGATTGCAAGGCATAGGTTAGCAATTTGTATGTGTAGTGTGAACTTACTACCTCCATCCACATCAGCGGTCCAAGCACTATTTATTAGTGCTTGGTACACAGTCATAGTGTTGCGCGCCCTGGTGTCCACAAGCTTCCAAAGGTCAGGTGCAATATCGCCCATCGTGAATCCATGCAACCCTCTATCCGTCCACAAAAGGATCTTTTCTCTATAGCCAAGCAAGATCTTGATCATGGTGTTCTTCGGAGCCACTCCCATCTCACGCAAAGCGCGATGGCATGCACTAGTAGGTCCTTCACACCAAGACCTCCAAGGCGTGTTGGGTGACACACCTTGTCCCAAGCCACGAGGCAAAGCCCACCATTGGCTTTCTCCTAGTCAGCCCAGAAGAAGGCCTTCAACCAGTTGTCAATCTCCGCAAATACCCAGACTTGCGTATTGAGCACAAGTACTTGGTGAATACTCCTAACGGACATTAGTAACTTGCGAGGATCGAACGTCCCATTCTCTGAATTATTGCATGCTGCCATGTAGGAATTACTTTTCTCACCTGATCAAGAAGTGGTTGCCAGTCCGTGCGCGAGAGCTACTTGATGGCTAGCCAAATGCCCAAATATTTGCACGAGAAGTTGCTCAGCCTGTAGTGCAGCACATCCATCACCCTCATCCCATCCTCTTGGGAGCCCCGAATAATTTTTCCGCCGATTTATTGTAGTTGATATGGAGTCCGGATGCTTCACCAAATATATCGAGCAGTTCTCTCATGCATATGAGATCCAGATTCGTAGAACTTATATACAAAGCCACATCATCGGCATAGACAAAGAGCCATTGCAGTGGAGAGATGCCACGTAAAGAGCTTAGGATGTCGACCTTCGTCGCCTTGCATTGGATCGCCGATAGCGTATCCATGGCGACCCCGCAGAGTAGAGGAGAGACCGAGTCTCCTTGTAAATACCCTTGTGCATGGGCAATAGATCTACCCCCGACACCGTTGACAATGATTTTTGCTGCACGCGGTGGATAACGACATGGACACCTAGTGCAACCATTTTCTATCAAAGCCTCCCCTCTTGTGGACCTCGAATAGGAATGGTCAGGAGAGGGAGTCAAAAGCCCTTGAAATGTCTAGCTTGAGGAAGGTACCCGGTACTTTCGAACCGTATATTTTTCCTGCCACTAGGCAAACTGGAAGAGAGTTTTCGTGAATGCTTTGCCCTTTGATGAAAGCGGATTGGTTGATGCTCATGATCTCATGCATCCATTTCATGGTGTGACTGGATAGCACCTTGGCGAAAAGCTTTGAGAAACTGTGCGGGAGGCTAATGGGATTGAAATGGCCTACCTCAAACGCCTCCGGGATTTTGGGGATGAGCATAATGTGTACTTTGTTGAGCTTGTGAAAGCACAAATGCTCCCTTGGTGGTTTTGATAATTCATGACAACATACATTGTCTCTTGGACTAACACTTTTACATAGTATATTTCAGGAATAGTCCATAGAGAGCTTTGGCTAAAGGCTTATGTGGAGATGCCCCTTGATGCAAGAAAGGAATAAGATTGTCCCAAGCTTCAAGCTAGAAGAATCCTCATTTTATATTTGTGAGAAATCACTTTTGAGTACATAGGAAAGCCAATACTTTTAAAAGGGGATGAGGTATTAAAATGAACTGATTGCTCAAGTGCTCAGACATAGCCACCAAAAACACTCAGTCATTTTTCCCACATAACCAATTTGTCCACAGCCTCATACTGAAAATCGGTGCCACAAACTTTCTCATTTCGGCACTACCAATTTTCATCTCAGACACAAGCCTAGCCTAAGACACCAAATCGGTGCAACTGAAACCATGTTGGTGCTACCGAGTTTAGGTGACCAACTTTCTCTTGCCTCGGTACGCAAAAAAGGAATTTCTGAGTTTGAGTAACACTGCCACCAAGTTGTGCCATCTGACCGTTAGCCACCTTTTTGGTGCCATCGAGCTGTGTATATCAGATTCACTGAGATTCAAAAGTTACCGCCTTTAGTGCAAGTTGGTACCACCGAATTGATGACTTTGGTGTCACCGAGTTGGCCACTGTAAGTGTAACGGTTGGATTTCGGGGATAACCTATATATACCCCTCGACCTACCTCTCATTTGCAGAGGAAGTACTCAGAACACACACTACATTGCCAGATCCATTTTTCTGAGAGATAGCCACCTACTCATGTGTTGAGACCAAGATATTCCAATCCAATCATTCGAAACTTGATCTCTAGCCCCCCCCCCAAGTTTCTTTCCACCAAATCAATCTCTCCTACTCATGCCTAGTCTGTGAGAGAGTGATTTTGTGTTGAGGAGACTATCTTTAGAAGCACAAGAGCAAGGAGTTCATCATTCTACCACATCTATTACCTTTTGGAGGGTGGTGCCTCTTAGATTGGTTAGGTGTCGGTTGGGATCCTCCTACTTCGTGTTGTGGACTTGAACCAAGATGTTTGTAAGGGAAAGGAGATCGCCTACTTCGTGAAGATGTACCGTGAGTGAGGCTAGTCCTTTGTGGGTGGAAGCCGTGGTGGAATAGACAAGGCCACTTCTTCGTGGACCCCTTGTGGGTGGAGCCCTCCATGGACTCTCGCAGCTGTTACCCTTCGTTGGTTGAAGTGTCCACTAACATGGACGTATGATAGCGCCACCTGTGGGAGCCATGCTAAAAATCGTCGTGTCAACTTCTTTGCGTTTGGTCTCCTAAACTCTACTCTTCTTTACATGTGCAAAGTCTTTACTTTTCCGATGCAATATATGTTGACTAGCTTGTGTAGGGTGTACTAGATTTGTTAGAACTGCTAGAATCTGTCAACCATAAATTTGGTTAAAGGATAGGATTTTAATTTTGACAAGTAGTCTATTCACCCCCCTCTAGACACACGTTCTATCGATCCCACAATTGGTATCACAGCAAGGTCTCCAAAACCTTGGTTTAATCACCATTGGAGGAAGATGAATGTGACTAGTTCCAGGATTTTTAGTTGTAGAGTGCCTATTCTTGATGGGGAATATATTAGACAATGGAAAAATGAAATGCTTGATATATTTCATGAGTTCCATTTGCACAAGTATGTTGAATTCCCCTATGCACCTCCCATTGATCCCATACATCCTTCTAATGATAATGAAATTCATATGCTTGGTAATATTAACACTATTAATCTTATCATTAGAGGACTACGGGAATACTTAGAGAAAAGATATCCAAACTACTCGTTGAAACATCTTGATATCATTGTTCACAAATGCATTGCCTTTCGCAAAATAAAGCCAACCAATCCTAAGTTTGACAAATGTCTATTTGAGCTTCGTGACCTCATGCGTGCTAAAGGATATGTCATTAATATTAACAATATCATTGTTAATGCCATTCGCATGCATAAATATGAACATTCTCATAGTCAAAATTCTGATGAAACTCTTGTTTCTTATGAGGAAGCTTCATCCGATGATGATTATATGGACCATGGCCACTACGATGAAGATGAGGATTTTGACATTGAGTATGAGAAGACCATGAGGAACCTTACTCTTATGGCGAACCTTAGAGACTACATGGCGGGTGGAAAGGAGTGGGTTCTCGAAAGTGGATGCACCGATCGCATGACCGGAGATAAAGACATGTTCCATCAAATCACACCAAACCATGGACCTCGAAGGTATGTGACCTTTGGAGATAACTCCAAGGGTAAGGTACTTGGTCTTGGTAAGGTGGTCGTATCTCATGATAGTTCCATTCAAAAATATCATGCTTGTTGAATTCCTTGGCTACGATCTACTTTTTGTATCTCGACTAGCATACTTTAGTTTCGATGTGCTATTTACGAAAGTCCACTAGCGAGTGTTTCATAGTGACAACCATAACATTGTATCTACTAGTTTCCGTAGAGGTGATCTATACATTTTTGATTTCTCCAAGAAAACCAAACCATGTACATGTCTTATTGCTAAATCTTCTAAAGGTTGCTTATGGCATAGAAGGTTAGGACATGTTGGTATGCGTAATCTTGACAAGCTTATCAAAGGTTATCATATTCTTGGTGTTAAAGATGTTATTTTTGACAAATATAGACTTTGTAGTGATTGTCAAGTTGGAAAGCAAGTTGGTGGAAGTCATCCCGTGAAGAACATCATGATTATAAGAAGGCCAAGCTACTTCACATGGATCTCTTTGGCTCCAATGCTTACAAGAGCCTCGGTGGAAATTCTTATGGTTTAGTCATTGTTGCTGAGTTTTGTAGATTTACGTGGGTATTCTTTCTTGATGATAAGTCGCAGGTACAAAAGATCGTCAAGAACATCGCTCGAAAAGCACAAAATCAGTTTGAAGTGAAGATCACGAAGGTTCAGAACGACAATGAAATGGAGTTCAAGAACACGAATGTGGACACCTTTCTTGAGAAGAGGGTATCTCATATGAGTTCTCGGTGATGTACACACCTCAACAAAATGGAGTTGTTGAGAGGAAGAACCAGACTCTCATAGAGATGGCCAGAACAATGCTTGATGAATACAAGACTCCAAGACACTTTTGGGCAGAAGCCATGGAAATAGCTTGCCATGCCATAAACTGAATCTACCTACACAATCTTCTTGGTAAAACGGCATACGAGCTACTCACCGGTAACAAACCCCAAGTTGGATAGTTTCAAGTATTCGGCTCCAAGTGCTATATTCTTGATAAGCATCGTTGCTCTAAATTTGCTCCTAAATCTTATGAAGGTTTCCTACTCGGTTATCGATCGAACTCTCACACTTACCGTGTCTACAACAACTTCACTCAAAAAGTTGTAGAGATGGTAGATGTGAAGTTTGGTGACAATAATGGTTCGCAAGTCGAACAATTGCCAAATGATGTAGGAGATAAAGAACCTTCAGAAGCCTTAAAATATTTATCTATTCAAAAGATTTGTCCCATGGAGGTGAAGGAGAGTACTTCATCAACTCAAGTGGAAGCTCCTATTTCGCGTGAAGGAAGACCACAAACCGACATGGAAGCATCCACAAGCGATGCACAACATGATGAAGAAGAGGAAGAAGTACATCGTGGTGACCCACCTCAATCTTCCTCACGACCACCATAGGGAGATGACGATGTCAACGACCACATGCAAAATCATGATGATGAAGAAGAAGCTCCACCATCCAACAAGAAGAAGCCGTCAAGAGTCAGAGAAAGATGTGACAGAGATCATCCGTTGAATCAAATCTACGGTGACATAAAAACTGGGAGAATCACTCGCTCTAAATCTCGTTTAGCTAACTTTTGTGAGCATTATTCTTTCATCTGTAGCATTGAGCCTTTGAAGGTCGAAGAAGCCCTTCAAGACCCGAATTCGGTGAATGCCATGCACGAAGAGGTATACAACTTCGAGAGGAATCAAGTATGTACACTTGTTGAAAAGCCCGAAGGAAAGCAAAACATCATTCGTACAAGATGGGTGTTTTGGAACAAGCAAGAAGAAGATGGACAAGTTGTACACAACAAGGCGCGTCTCGTAGCCCAAGGATACACGCAAGTCAAAGGTATGGACTACGGTGAGACTTATGCACCCATTGCTAGACTTGAGGCCATTCACATTCTTCTCGCTTATGCCAATCACCATGATATTACTCTTTACCAAATGGATATCAAAAGTGCATTTCTTAATGGTGAAATTGAGGAGGAAGTTTATGTCAAACAAACTCACGGATTTGTGAACCCTAAGAAACCTAGTCATGTTTACAAACTTCATAAAGCTTTATATGGACTTAAACAAGCCCCTATAGCTTGGTACAAATGCCTAACGAAGTTTCTCATTGAAAATGGTTTTGAGATTGGTAAAATTGATGCAACCTTATTCACTAAAAGAGTTAATGGATAACTATTTGTATGCCAAATATATGTGGATGATATTATCTTTTGTTCTACTAGCCCACATTTTAGTGAAAAGTTTGGAAAATCGATGTTAGAGAAGTATGAGATATCCATGATGTGTGAGATGAAATTCTTCCTTGGATTGAAAATCAAACAATCGAGAGAAGGTACATTTATCTCTCAAACCAGTTACACGAAGGACTTAATCTGGAAGTTCAACATGCAAGAATGCAAAGTTATGAGAACCCCCATGCCTACTAGTGGACATATTGACCTCACTAAGGAGGACATACCAGTTGATCAAAAGGTTTATCGATCAATGATTTGTTCATTGCTATATTTATGTGCCTCCCGTCCTGACATCATGTTGATGTTTGCATGTGTGCCCGATATCAAGCGGCACCTAAAGAGTGTCATCTATTGGCATAGTTAGATACCTCATACATACACCAAACTTTGGCATATGGTATCCTAAGGGATCTTCTTTTAATCTTGTTGGGTACTCCAACTCGGGCTATGCTGGAGACAAAGTTGATAGAAAATCCACTTCGGGTACATGTCAATTTCTTGGGAGATCTCTTGTGTCTTGGTCATCCAAGAAACAAAACTCGGTATCTTTATCTACAACCGAAGCGAAATATATAGCCGCGGGATCATGGTGTGCGCAATTAATATGGAGGACTTAAACTCTTAAGGATTATGGCATTCATGCTAGAAAAGTTTCGTTGTTATGCGACAATGAAAGTCTTATTAAAATTGCATATAATCCAGTGCAACATTCTTGAACAAAACATATTGAGGTGCGGCATCATTTCATTGGTGATCATGTTGCTAAAGGAGATATAGATCTCAAGCATGTTTGTACTGGCAAACAATTAGCTGATATCTTTACCAAACCACTTGATGATAAAGTGTTTTGTCATTTGAGGTGTGAGTTGAACATCATTGATGCTTCAAACTTGAGTTGGACTCACTCGTATGCATGCAAGCGCATGAGCTTGATTGCATATTCCATGATGCTATTGATATGAAAATCTTATATCTTGGAAACTATGCTCCCTTGTATTGCATATAATATTTTGTAGGTACTTGCAAGAACTACATTCCACAAGATTTCCATCAACTCTCATCAAAATAAATCTTGTCATATCCAAGTATTGACAATCCCTTCTTCGGAGATGGAGGAAGTAGACAACAAAATCATATCCTTTACTATCATTTAACGAATTTATTAACTCTTGTCATTTGGTTATATTATGTTCTTCCTTGAATGACTAATCATTGTAGGTGAAAAGTGAACCAAAACGACATGGAGCATTCACAACAAGTTCACCTACATGCCATGTCGTCAACATCATTTGAAGGTATGTACTCATATCCTTGATAAACCCTTACACCAATTCATGAGGTAAAGAAACTCAAGTCATATGAAGACATTAAAATTCTTATCGGAAAATGGTAACCCCATTTTGCACTTAACGATGAGTATGACCTATGATCAAGCAACCTTGGTTGACTCCTCAAGTCAATTACTCTAATATAGATCACCTAGTCACCGCCCCACATCTAGATGGAGATTCTTGTATGGTTCACATTTGTCATTTCATATCTACTTGGAACCATTCAACTCTCATCTAAATGTATGTATATGTTATATAAATTTTGAAAAACACAAAAATATTTGGAAATTATTTCTTGACTTGATTTTCTTTCACAATTGGTATCCTTATATTTCCTTTCTAACTATTTTTTAGTTCAGGAGTTGATTTTCTTTGCAACTCGGTCCCACCGATCTGAGAAACTCGATCCCACCAATTTCTCCTAGAGGCCTGTTTTTCAATCTCGATTCTACCGAACCACTTTGCCTTGGTGACTCCAACATTATCTCTGTCCTTGATTTTGTGATATTTTTCTGTACTTTTTGCCTTAGGGGGAGAAAGATTATCAATGATCCCATGTTTCATCTCCTCCTAAGATCTTATTGAAAATTTTATGAAACCAAAATCAGTTTTAGCACTATTTTTTGGAGGGAGAAAACCTCAGTGATCCCATACAATATAAGAGGGAGAATCTTCCAGGATCTCTAACATAGGGGGAGACTATTCAAGGAACTCGTATCCATATAAAGGGGGAGAATATTCAGTGAACCCTTTCCTACTACTTAAGGGGGAGAAAAGTCAAATTTAAGGAACCCTTATCAAAGAGAGATGTATCAAGGATCCCTTTTCTCTCGGTGTTCCCTTCACTGTGACCTTTTTGGAAATTAATGCCAAAGGGGGAGAAATATCAAAGCTTAGAATGAACCTATATAAAGGGGAGAAATATCACTAATAATCTTACACAAAAGAGGGAGAAATATCAATAGGGGGAGATATATGTTCCCAAGGGAAGGTATGCCTAAGGGGAGATCTACCTAATGGGAGATATATCAAACCTTATATATTAAGGGGGAGAGAGATAAAATTGTTTCAGATATAATTGCTTTACTATCTGTAGATTGAAGTTGTCTTACCCTACCTACTCCCAATATCTATATGTTATGATTCAACGGGAGAGAAAATTATTGCATACTCTTTCTTAGGGGAGAAAGCTCTAAATATTCCCGGAGACATATCTATTACCAAACCATATTTGCTCATATGCTCTCCATATCTTGGTATTCTTGAAGCTCTTTGCATCTTTACAATAGTATACTCTTGTGTTATCTAACAAATGTTTTCTCAAGTGTACACATACTGCTAAGATGATCAAGATCCTCAAGGTAAGTATATGCATCATATACTTTGTTCATGATGATCTCTTGTTTATTGCACATATTGTTTGCAAGAGGGAGTCTTGAACATGGAAGCCCTTCATTCATATATGTTTGATGCATATAGCCAAGATTTATATGACTTGTCTTGTCCTTCTGCCATGTATGTGCCCATGCATTCAAAGCAACTGTCCTTTAAAAGGGATTGCACATACTTAGGGGGAGCTTGTACTAGTCATGTATCTTTCAAAACTGTCATATTCTAATGTCTATCTTTATTTGAAGCTTTGATTGTATGTTCTCATCAATTACCAAAAAAAGGGATATTGAAAGCACAAATGTTGCCTTGCTGGTTTTGATAATTCATGACAACATACATTGTCTCTTGGTCTAACACTTTTACCTAGTATATTTCAGGAATAGTCCATAGAGAGCTTTGGCTAAAGTCTTATGTGGAGATGCCCCTTGATGCAAGAAAGGAATACGATTGGCCCAAACTTCAAGCTAGAATACCCTTCATTTTATATTTGTGAGAAATCACATTTAATTCCGTAGGAAAGTCAATACTATTAAAAGGGGGAGAGGTATTAAAATGAACTGGTTGCTGAAGTTCTTAGAGATATCAACCAAAAACACTCAGTCATTTTCCCACATGACCATTCTATCGAGAGCCTCATACTCAAAATCGGTGCCACCAACTTTATCATTTCGGCACTACCCATTTTCATCTTAGATAGAACCCTATCCTAAGCCACCAAATCGGTGCAACCGAAACCATGTCGCTGCTACCGAGTTTAGGTGACCAACTTTCTGTTGCCTTGGTACACAAAATCGGAATTTCTGAGTTTGAGTATCTGTGTCACCGAGTTGTGTCATTTGAATATTAGCCACCTTCTCGGTGCCACCGAGTTGTGTATATCGGTTTCACTGAGATTCAAAAGTTACTACCTTTAGTGCAAGTCGGTACCACCGAGTTGATGACTTCGGTATCACCGAGTTGGCTACTTCAGGTGTAACGGTTGGATTTTGGGGACATACTATATATACCCCTCCACCTACCTCTCATTCGCAGAGGAAACACTCAGAACACACACTTCATTGCCAGATCCATTTTTCTGAGAGAGAGCCACCTACTCATGTGTTGAGACCAAGATATTCCAATCCAATCATTTGAAACTTGATCTCTAGCCTCCCAATGTTGCTTTCCACCAAATCAATCTCTCTTACCATGCCTATTCTGTGAGAGAGTTATTTTATGTTGAGGAGACTATCTTTAGAAGAACAAGAGCAATGAGTTCATCGTTCTACAACATCTATTACCTTTTGGAGGGTGGTGCCTCCTAGATTGGTTAGGTGTCTCTTGGGAGCCTCCTACTTTGTGTTGTTGAGTTTAACCAAGATCTTTGTAAGGGCAAGTTGATCGCCTACTTTATGAACATATACAATGAGTGAGGCTAGTCCTTCGTGGACGGAAGCCGTGGTGGAATAGACAAGGCCGCTTCTTCATGGACCCCTTGTGGGTGGAGCCCTTCATGGACTCTCTAAGTCGTTACCCTCCGTGGTTTGAAGTCTCCACTAACAATATGAGCATCAAGCAATTTTCCTAGTGGCATAGTTTTATTTCATCTTGTGTAGTAATAGTATCATCATTAATGTCATAAGTAGCATCATCAAATTCATGTGGCATATCAGGTCTAAGAACAGGTGGTGGTGACATGCCATTCAAAAGAGTGGGTGAATCAAAAGCAGAGCTAGATGGCAGTTCCTTACCTCCTCTCGTAAGAAAGGGGGCGATCTCGGTTCGATTATCTTCAGATTCTTCATAATAGCAATTGAATATCCTCAAGTCAACACAATAAATAAAGCTATTCTCCTCGGCAAGAGCGCCAAAAAAGTCTTGATAGCCCAAGTGTAGGGGATCGCGATAGTCTTCATGGGTAGTATTTCACCCTAATTTATTGATTCGACACAAGGGGAGCCAAAGAACATTTATTGGCCACAACAGGTGAGTTATCAATTCAATCACACTTGGGATATCCTTCTGCAGCAAATATTTAGTAGAACAGCAATTTATAGTAGTAATAGTAAAATTGATAGATGCAATTTTGGTAACAGTAGTTACACTAGCAATTTAGTAGCACGTGTGACAGTAGCAGCAACAGTAGTAACTTAGCAAGATTCAGTATATGTAACGTGTAGGCACGTGGAACAGCAATGAATAATGATTTAGATGACATTGATCATATAACAGTTACACACTAGGGCGATATAAAACTAGCTCCAATTCATCAATATAATGTAGGCATGTATTTCGTATATAGTCATATGTGCTTGCAATAAGAACTTGCATGACATCTTTTGCCCTACCCTCCCATGGCAGGGTCCTATTAGAAACTAAGGGATATTAAGGCCACCTTTTAATAGAGAGCCGTCACAAAGCATTAACACATAGTGAATACATGAACTCCTCAAACTACGACAATCACCGAAAAGAATCCCAATTATTGACACCTTGGGGTATGTGGATCAAGACACGTAATAGGTAACTACAACTTGCAAGATAGCATCAAAATCACTCTTATATTCCTACAACATCAAAGGTTCACATCTGAAATCATGGCACTCGGGCCCTAGTGACAAGCATTAAGCATAGCAAATTCATAGTAACATCAATCTTAGAACATAGTGGATACTAGGGATCTAGCCCTATCAAACTTAACTCGATTACATGATCAATCTCATCCAATTCCACCGCTATCCAGCAAGCCAACAAAGTAATTACTCACTCCTGATGGTGAGCCTCATGGTGGTATTGATGGAGATGTGTTGGTGATGACGACGGCGACGAATCCCCCTCTCTGAAACCCCAAACGGACTCCAGATCAGCCCTCCAGAGGAAGAACAGGAGGTGGCGGCGGCTTCGTCTCATAGAACGTGATGAAAACTTCTCTCCTAATATTTTATCAATGATTATGAATTTATAGGATTGGAATTAGGGTCGGAGGAGCCTCGAGGGCCCCACAAGCTATGAGGCCGTGGCTAGGGGGGCAGTGGCCTCATGGCTTGTGACCCGCTAGCACTTCTCCAATTGCAGGTCTTCGCTCCAAAAATCCTTATAATTCCCAAAAAAAATTCACAAAAAGTTTTGTCCGATTGCGAGAACTTTTATTTCTGCACAAAAATAACACCAAGGTAGTTTTTCTGAAAACAACATCGGTCCGGGTTAGTTCCATCCAAATCATGCAAATTAGAGGCCAAAATCAGAGAAAAAGTGTTTGGAAAACTAAATACATTGGAGAAGTATCAAGCGTCTAACTAAAGAATTAACTCTTCTCAAGTTAGCTCATGAATCTACTCTAGAAGATCACAAAGAGCTTGTAAGAACTCATGAGAAGCTACGCTTCGAGAAGCTAAATTTAGAGCAAGAACATGAGTTTTTTGAAGCTATCGATGACGATCTTCGAAAGAAGAGTTCTCTTATCTATCCAAACAATTACTCTTGTCTATTTTTGTTCAACAAGTTAAACCTGAGAAAACTAGTAACAAATGCAAGAAAGGTTCTTCATCTAGTGACAACAACACTAATGCTAAATCCAATGATATTGTCTTTAGTAGCTTTATAGATTCCACTAATGATTCTCTTAGCCAAGTACACTTGAGCACTGTAAATGATTTATTGAAAGGGATTATAAAGAAAGGTGTCTACAAGATCATTTTCGAAACTATGCAATTTGAGAAGATTGTATGCAAGCAAGGAGGACTCCGGAAGAACCATGGCATTGACTACTTCAATGCCTATGGAGTTGAATGGGAAGAAGGTCAATACCCCAAGACGAAGTTTGTTCCCCAAAATGAGAATTATGACCCTACTATCCCCAAGGAAACAAATGCACTATGTCCTTCCAGCACAAGACCACAAGATCAAGGGAAAGGACAAGCTTCAAGAGGACATTGACTCATTTGAAGAAGAATTCCAAGCCATGGTCAAGTGGGTCCCCGAGGCCACCACCGGCTCTACTTCATCAAGTGCTACCTAAACTCCAAGGATCCCCATCAAGTTGATGTGGGTCCCAAAGAAAAAGAACTAGAGAAGTTCTTGAGGGGTGACTCCGCCTACAAAATTCACTCACATTCATCGTTAGCAAGAACTAATGCAATCAACTTCAACCTTATGCAATATTTCAAGGAGTCACACATTCCGTCAAAGGTAAGCAAGGGACAAGGTAATTAACGAATCAATGGACATCATACTACATGTGTTTCACTCCATGTCCATAAATATCCTTGTATTTATTCGTTTTGTAGGACTAACCCATGTAGGTGAGGAGAGCACAAAACAACAAGGATAGCTCCCAAGTCAAGATGATCTTCATCAATTATGAGCATCCACAACTACAACACCCACATGAAGTCTTCTACCACAAAACCCATGGTTAGTTTGTCCCTCTTAGGGGGTTTGTCACATCAAGGGGAGCTTTACTCTAAGACTTGAGTCGACTCGTCTCTTAAGATGTGAACACATTGAAATCTTTATGTAAAAGTGGCAACCCCACTTGTGCTTAAAGGATGAGTATGACTTATGATCAAGTATTATTTCTTGGCTCCTAAGTCAATATACTCATATAGAGATGACTTCGTCATCACAAAAGTGCTTGGTACATACTAGAGTGGTTGTGCATGTTCGCCATGTTTTATTTGACATCTTATCATGTCAGCATGTTTGTATGCATATTTTACTCACTCGAGGACATCCAAATTGTTGTTATTTGGCTTTCATTCTCTTTGGCCAATTGGATGTACAAGAATGCCTAGGTACCCCTCTATCTATATATGCTTTCTCTTCTCATATTCTATTCATGCTTCATCACAAAATTTGAGCATGCACTTTTAGGACCCTGTGTGTGAGGAGCACTCGGAGTTCTGTTTCAACAAGAGCTGGCTTCCAAAACCTCCCATGTGGCACTCGGTGTAACCAACTCCAAAAATTGTGGGGACCCCGACTTACGAGTCGAGATCGCCGAATGAACGTGCTTAGTGATCCCAGAGATCAATGTTCACCGAACACATAGAAACTGAATAACAAGAGTCTTACATACATACATAACGATTGATACAATAAATGACCCTTGCGGTCAAGTCTTACATATATAGGGCCTTGAGGGCCAACACACCCAACTTGACCAATAGCGGAAATATTGGTCGAAAGCGTGAACCCAGGTCATCATCCTTTACCTACACGCATTCTGACTGGGAAGCCTCCTAGCTCGCAGGAACATCACCAAGTTACTCTTTACCATATCCTGTTCTCTCATACCTGGTTAATGAAATAACCAGTGGCAAGCCAATGAGTACTTTTAATGTACTCACAAACAGCCCATGATATGGATAATGCGGTTGGTATGGTAACAAGTAATATGCAGAATTGGTGGATAGCAGCTTGACTATAAATAAACATGATCATACATGGATGTGCAACATAAGCTAGATGGTATTTAGAACAACAGGTTATAGATATCAACATATCTACTGTGGGCTGAACACTTTGGGTTCACCCAATATGCCAAGTCACCAAACTTCATCTATTTCTTAAATATCACTTTGAACACACACACTCACACTTGGTTTATGCGGAAACGACTGGACGTAGTTTAAGCAGGATTACCCAACTGTCCTTGACTGTGGACACGGCTATTCGAATAGTTGTATACTCTGCAAAGGTTGTATGATGTACCCACGAGATCCGGGAAACTTCCATGTCATCCACGACTCGCGGTATATAACATACCCGAGGTAAGTACCCGACCAATGCCTTTCCCCTAACGATACTAGACAAAGAGGGTCCACTCGATTGGTACCCAGCCCACATGATGTACGTCTTACGAGCATGAACTCTGGATAGTATCATCCATGAGGGGACCAACGATGTGCCCGGAACAGGTAAAAATGGCATAGTCGCCCTAACTGGCATGACCCCGTCATGAGAGTGACCACACATCACTCCCGCCACTAGCAATGTGGATCTTTGCTAGCACCGACAAGAGTAATCAACAAGGCCCCGTTCCATAAAGGGGTAACGTGGTTTCACATGTAAGGTTGGGATGGTCAACACATCATAAATCTAATCCCATTTCCGAAACCACTCACACCAAAATACACCTGGTGCACCACTTCACCAAAAGTGGCCACCTATCTCATCATCACCCTCGGGCATTAGTCGCATCTGACGGTGTTTTCATAAACCTTTGATATTTACTATCATCATGCTCATGCTTCTACTATTCTTAGATCTACTTGTCAACATGATATTAGCGTGACCCTCATAGGTGGTAGGATCATGCTCAAATGCAAGTGCTCCAGAGGAGCCATTGGTAACATCACATCGATGATTTATCGAATGATCATATGCAATGGGAATAATTGCTCTACTAGCATGCAATATAACATATGCTCAGACATGGTCAAAGGGTTGCTTTACTTTGCTCTCATAAGTCCTCGGGTCCTCGAGGTCTTCCGGTCCATCTCCGAGTACTCCATCTACTCCGTCAACTACCGTCTAAAAGAAACATAGAAAGCCAACAGCAAGCAGAAATAAAAGTGCTACATAAATAGGAGTTTTATTTTTCTTGGACCTCTCTGGTCATAAGAAAAATACCTGAAGCTGGCTATAGGAGATTTGGACCATCAGGGATTTATGAATGGATGCAAGGAGGAATAGGTGATTCTTGAAGAATCCTACAAAAAATATCATGATAAAAATGAGTGGAGGCACTCATTTAACAGAGTATAATTTTAGAAGCATTTAGAAAGTTGTCTCACTGGATTTGGAGTCGACGTGAATATTCTAGGGATTTTCCAATATTGGATAAATAGCAATAGGAAGCTATTTATTTAATGCAACAGAATAATGCCTGATAAAAATGTTGACCAAGGATCTAAAAATAGGGTATGATATTAGAAGGCTCTGGAATTTGAAATCACTCCATTTGGAGTTGATTTGAATGCTATAGGAATTTCGAAAGGTTAGGCTAGGAGTATTCAAATCTGTATTTTGAATAATAATGCAACAAAAATGTTGTTTGGAAAAATGTTCAAATCACATCTTTGGATAGCCCTTGATTTTAGGAACCTTCAGGATTTTGAATCATCAAATTTGGAGTTAAAATGATTTCACTAAAGAATTTTGAAGTTTCTGGAAAAAGAAAAAGCAGAGAAGGGGGACACTAGGGTGGCTATTGCGCGCTCAGGGCGACCGACAGGCAGGTGGGTCGGCCCAACTGCGCTAGCTGCCAGCAGAGCGGCCACGCCGAAGGCGCACGGCTCCCTTTACACTTCTAGTGCGGGCAGGCACACGTGGAGGAACCCGCCTCCACTTAACCACCTGCACCCGGCTCGGGGCAGGCTTATAGGGGGGGCCGCTTGTCAGGACTTTCCTCTTCCTCCCGCCCGATCTGGGAGCATGCAGGGAGGCAGGGTCGGCTCCGGCGGCTCCATTCTTTTGTCGGCGGTGCGCCGGCTAGCAGGGGCTCGGGGCAAGGCCTCCCGCACCCGAGGGGGAGCCAGCTCCGCAAGGGAGCCTCGGGGCGAGGGAGCTTTCGGCCATGGCGGAGGCCGACGATGGCAGTCGTGGCGAGGGCGCTCCAGCTGCTGCGAGGTGGAACTGAGGAGCGGGGCGGCTCTATGGTGGTCTGGGGGTTCTCCTGGAGGTGCTAGGGATAGAGAGGGGGGCTGGAGAGCCCGGGCGCGAGCATGGACGAAGCTGGCCATGGCGGCCGGGGAAGGAGAGGAGGAAGCTTGGGAGGAGAGGGGGCTCAAGGGGGAGCTCTGCAGGTGCACTAGGGAGAGGGTGAGAGATGCAGGAGCAGCAGTGGCCCGAGGTATAAGAGATAAGGGAGGGCAAGGTAGAGAGAGAGCTCGTGAGCTCTCGGGAGCTCCCAATGCATGGATGCCACACACCCCAGACGGGCTTGAAGGCTAGCTCATGCATGGAAGTGCTTGGAACGGTCAAAGGGAGATGAGGTGACATACTGAGACAAGTTGAATTGGCTAGAAATGGCCTCGAAGAAGGAAACAAGGTGCAGAGCACCCATATTGTAGGCCAGGGTGGTGGTCACCACCCCTTTTACGTGTCCAGAGCCACCCCTGGCCAGAGCAAGGTGTCAAACATGCAATGCATGTGTGCCACGATGCACTGGTGGAGTTTGGACCAAATTGGAGCTGGTTCAATTGGCTTTGACTACAATTTTGTTTGCAGCAACAAACTTAGAGATAGAAATGAGGGTGTTTAATGGAGTGATATCAGGATGGGACCTTGTCTAGCATGCTTGGCTATGCAAGGACTACAACACTGCCAAGTTTGAGATCAAGTAGAGGAGGGTAGCTAGTACTTGATGTACAAAGCTACTTTTCAACCAGAAATCAACTTGTAGATGTGCTGCTCATTTTCCCCACATGAGCATGCCATATTTTTGTTTGAAATGATGCCTTGAGATGCTAGGGACCCTCTGGAAAGAGGTGGGGGCTTTGGCTTAAGTAGAAGTGGGGCAAGAGGCGTAAAAATGGTGATCCGGGGGTAGAAATGAGAAGTAGTTACATGGAGCCTCTCTCCAATAATTGACCAAAGGTCATGGCAATGCTACTGGAGGTAAAATGTAACTATATAGAGTTCTGGTAGAAATTTGAGACCAAGGGTAAAAGTGGAAGGGGCCAAAGTAGCCACTTAGGTGAGTGCACACAAGGTGTTTGATGAGTGTCAGGGCTACCAGAGACTTCCATGGATATGAAACTTAACAAGATCAAATAATAGATGAAAATAAGCTTGGACACCAAATTTGGGATTTGGTGGAGAAAGTTTACAATGCAGACTTAAAACCCATGAAATGGGCAAAAATGGCCTTCTACTTACAAATCTATTCAAATCAATTCCCACAAATCCAACATTTGGTGTGGTGTCATTATTTGAGCATTAAAGCATGCCCAAAAAGTTTGAGGTCAATTGGGGAAACTTTATAATGTAAAGTTTCCCAAAGTCGGAAATCAACAAAGAGGGTTTTGAGGGGCTTGGGACAAGTTCTTCTATTATCCTTGATGCACCACTTGGTTTGGAAGCATTATTGGAGTGTCAGAACATGTCCACCAAATTTGAGCACAATTGGAGACACTTGACAATGTAGAGTTGCTCAAATTTGAATCTGGAGACATATGGTTTTAGAAAAATTAGGAGAGTCAAATCAACTTGGATTGAGATGAAACTTGGCAAGACCATCACATAAATCATATGTAACATGCTAGAATTTTAGTGGAATTTATGGAGAATAGTTTTTATAGAAATTTCCAAAAGCTTGAAATAGGCAGGAAGGGTTTTGAAGGGGTTTGCCCAATATTTTGAACATGACCATGTGTTGAAACTCATATATATGCAATATATATGTCCACTGCATTTCCCTAAATTTTCTTAAATATTTTGAAAGCAATAAAAACAACTTTCCTTCATAAGAGACCATTTTTGGCCTCATAGGAAGGTATTTAAATAAAATAGTAAAATAACTTTTAAAATAATAATATTGTGATTTTGGGAAGTCATTTTGATAATGGGTTTTAAATAAAATAATTGGTGCAAAATAAATTCCCTACTTTGAGGACTTGTAGTACAAATCCCATCTTAGGGGTTTTGAAAGCTTAATTCAAAGAAATGGTTTTTGGTGAAAATAAATTTGGTAAAAATAGTTTCTGGTCCTAAACACATGGCATGATCATTAGGCAAGAGTTTTGGGCTAACGAGGTGAGTCTGGAGAGTAACAGGAATCATTGAGAATCAACCAGAGGCCTACAAGCAAGCAAGCAAACAATAGTCACTTCAAGCATCACAAGCATTCACAAAAAAAATTAGTTGGTCCTAATTTTTGAAATAAGTTAATTAGTTAGGAAAGCTAAACACACGGTGTTACAAAAACTGAGTTGCACTAAAGCACTAGGGTTGATCTAGTTTTTTGAACCTCGGTACCACCGATTTTATAATTTCGTCCTCACTTAGTTTACGTGTCCTTTGGCAGTTAAGAAACTTTGTGGCACCGAAATTCTGGAATCGGTGTCACCGACAGCAGGAGGGTATATATACCTGCGGACCCGAAATTGCAAAATTCTTAAGTCCCTCGGTCTCCCGCAACCCTCTGCTACTGCCGCTTGTGTCTTCGAACTTCTTCCTCACCTTCCGTGCACCCTCACCGCACGATTCCATCATCGTTGATACTTCTCCAATGTATCTATAATTTTTATTGTTCCATGCTGTTATATTGTCAATATTGGATGTTTTATATATATTTACTAGCAATTTTATATCATTTTTGGGACTAACCTACTAACTTAGTGCCGAGTGCGAGTTGTTATTTTTTGCTTATTTTTTAATGTTGGAGAATATAAATACCAAACAAAGTCCAAATGCCACGAAACTTTCTGGAGATTTTTTTCTGGCAAGAATAGACCGTGGAATCTTCTGGAGGCCACGAGAGGAGGCCTGTGGGACCCACTAGGCTCCAGGGAGGTTTAGGGGCATCCGGCGCTCCCTGGTGGGTAGTGGAGTCCATGGGAACCGCCTTGACTTACCTACGACTCTATAGATACTCTAAAAATCCCGGAAACCCTAGAGGAGTCAATGAAATACTTTTTCTGCCGCCGCAAGTTCTAGAACCACGAGATCGAGTCTAGAGGCCTTCTCCTGCACTCTGCAAGAGGTCGCAACGATCACAGAGGGGTTCTGCATCATCCATGCTGTGAGTTGTTTACCACCGACCTACAGGTCCATAGTTAATATCTAGATGGATTCTTCTCTCTTTTTTTATCTTCAATACAATGTTCTCCTCGATGTTCTTGGAGATCTATTTGATGTAACTCTTTCTGTGGTCTATCTGTTAGGATCCGATAAATTATGAGTTTATGATTTGATCTATCCATGAATATCATTTGAGTCTTCTTCGAACTCTTTTATGCACGATTCTTATAGCCTCGTATTTATTCTCCGATTTATTGATTTGATTTTTCCAACTAGATGGATTTGTCTTTCCATTGGAAGAGGTGCTTTGTGATGGATTTGATCTTGTGGTGCTCAATCTCACTGACCGAAAGAGACATGCCACGCATGTATCATTGCTATTAAGGGTAAAAAGATGGAGCTTATGCATACATGAGTTTTTCTTGTCTACATCTTGTGATCATTCTTAGTGCATTACTTTATTTTCCATGAACTTAATACACTAGATGTACGCTGGATAGTGGTCGATGTGTGGAGTAATAGCAGTAGATGGAGGCAGGAGTCGGTCTACTAATCTTGGACATGATGCCTATAAACATGAGCATTGCCTTCACTCGTGGAGTGACGTGTTATACAAATCGTTTTTAACCCCTTTCCGTGATGGTATTTTAAACCGTCACCTAGTGATTGTGGGAGATAGGGGGCCTTCCAACACGACCCGGAAACCGTCGGGGATAGGCCCTTCGCTCACACACGCTACACAAAATGAGCTCGTGTTTGATCGGGCTAGCCATCGTTTTTGTTCGTAGGTACATCCCACACAGTGATTCCCGGAGAAACGTTTCCCTTCATGTGCACAACCCACATAGTCAATCCACGAGAAAAGTTTCTGTTCATCCGCATATCCCACATATTGAATCCCAGAAAAACGTTTACGTTTGTCTGCACATTCCAAATAGGAATCCGAGACGAACGTTTTCGTTTGTATCTACATCACACATAGTTTTATGTATAGCCTCATGTGTGATGGGTGTAACGATCACACACGCTTTGCCTCCATTAATTATTCGCTTTATTCAACTATATCACACACGATTTGATGAAGAAAACTATGTGGCATTAGGTTGTCCATCAGAACCGCTTTTACTGCTAGAACCGCTTTTATAAAGTTCCATAGTCCATTTAGTAAGTTTATTAGTTTACAATTAATAATTCCATTATTACGCGAATTCACATTTCGTATCTAACAATTGTTTTCCAATTTCATATCAGGCACATAAATATAATTTAACATCACAGTATGATAGCTACCTGAAAACAACACACCACAACATATAGCTAGTTCACCTTCATAAATAAGAACAATATTACATCAATACATTCATTTCCCTAATCGACTAATGCATGATCAACCAGGTTCGTATTCTCCACCTCTGCTTTCAGTTCAGTAAGAACCTGTTTTGCACTAACCAACACCATCTTAGCATAGTCTAATTTAAAAAATCTGAGCTCATGCTCCATCTTACTTTTTTTCTCCCGCATCTTGAAATATTCTTGAGCGTTGACAACACTTTTTCTAAGCCTATCTGTGTTCTCTTCCTCATACATGCTCCACAACTTTTCTAGGCACATCTTCATACTGTGGCCCCTCTTGATCAACCCACTCTAGGTAAGAACACTTCTGTTCATCCTATAATATTTAAAACTAAATAAGTAACAATTGTAGGGAAAATGGGTTTCTAGAAACATAGAAAATCACCAAATACATATTTTGGAAAACTAAAGAAATATGTTAATTATGAGGTATATTCCCAAAGATCAATTTTCAAATGAACTAATTTCTACTAAGACAGCAACCAAATTCAGAAACATCAGATGATTTAGTTAACTGCAACAATGCTACAAGTTCTTAGTCATGTACTATAAATAACAGATTGAACATTTTATAAGGAAGCTAAATCTAACTGCATCATCATAGCGATAGTGTTTGGATGACATCAGATTGATATTAACAGGTGTGTACATGCACAAATTTAGTAACATAGAACTAATACCACTAAGGTCGTCCACTATGTATAACAAAACCGGTGTCACGAAAATTGTTGCTACATTTGGCAGTGGTGTCCTGCATTGGCGAGCCGATGTAGAGAAGAAAACCAGGTAACCACACTCCGGAGCACCTAGTTCCTTAGTGTCATAAAGTTTTAGTATTTTACTACTTGGCTACTCGGATGTGTGGACCAAAGTTGACTGCACAAACTGCTGAAGTGGTGCGAAATAATTTTCTAATGGCACCGCTGATGAGATGGCAACATTTTTAGATACTAGGTAGAAACTGTGACACTATCTTAATCACATCCAGAATAACAAAACATAATGATAGTGCGTGAATCACATCTAACAAATGATTTGTAACAATGAAAGTGGGGCTAACCTTCTCTGCACATGCCAGAAACTTCCTCCCAC
The DNA here is from genome assembly GCF_904849725.1 of Hordeum vulgare subsp. vulgare. Lineage (NCBI taxonomy): Eukaryota > Viridiplantae > Streptophyta > Magnoliopsida > Poales > Poaceae > Hordeum > Hordeum vulgare. Next base: position 137,087,408 of record NC_058521.1, read on the forward strand.
TGTCCAGAGATTCAAACGCAACTAACTTCACGCATGGAGATTGATGGCGACAATGAGTGGTTAGATCTTCAGCCACCGCTCCATTCGTTGCAACTGATGATCCTAGGGAGCTACAAGAAGAAGAAATGACTCGAATCGACCGTTGGGTAAAAATCCTTCATTCAAAATCATAACCTGGGAGAGAGAAGAGAGGCATACACGGGTGGTGAAAGAGTAGCCGTGGGAGGAGGAATCACTGGAGAGGTCATTGAAGAATAGCATAGTCACCGAGATGGTCGCATGTGAGATGGTGAGAGCAAGGAAGCAAGCGAGGAAACGCATAAAGCTTGGGAAGGAAGGAATGAGGAAACAGGGGACATGTGACTTGTGGTTGGATACTTTGGCACTAGGTAAAATAAATGAAAGGTGGAGGGAAACTTTGCACACAGTGCCGCCGAAACACTATTCACTTTGAACAAATGTGTACATCGCAAACAATTCTTCTGCTTTACGCACATGCAATGAGTTTGCTCATTCAAATTTTGGTGGAAATTTCCTTGCGTACTGTCCTCATCCACGTCATTGCACAATTTAACATTGCTTGCTAATTTGGGCACACAGAAGAGCCTACAGCACAAAGACCACACTTACTGAATCAAGCAATTTTAATAATTAAATAGAGCAAGTTGACCTAAACATTGCTCTAACAAAAGACCAGCATTATGAAGAAAGGCTAAGTATGCATTATTTTAACAAAGACGCCTCCGTATCACCCTATGCCTCGCTGATGTAACATGAGAAGTCAATGACTTGTCCTAGCGATATGCCACCGTTGCAGGACTGCACGTCCCATGTTCTGAAGTTAATCGAGTCATTGTCCTTGTCCTCGTCATTGGCACCACCCTCAAGGTTGTAGTACTCGTAGTAGTGGCTGCACCAGAGCTTACGTTGGTACTCCACCACCGATTCCTCAACGGACAAGGTCTTCTCTACCTCGTCCTCAACCACGCGCAACTCCTCCTCCCGGCGCTCCTTGATCTTCGTCCCCTCCTGTATCTCCAGCTCCCGCTCAGCAATCTCATAAGGAAGCAGGTGCTCCATGGCCTCCGCTACCTTTTTGAACGTGGCTTGCATGTTGGATTCCGAGGTGGCCTAAAATATCTTGGCATGTGCATCCTCGATCTTGGCGTGGATGGCCTTGACCAAGGCTAGGGCGACATCGGCGGCACGGACGGCACCTCAATCGCTCTCGTTGTTTGCATCCGCCATTGCAGCAGCTACTATAGTCGTCTCACCTATTGCAGCGGCCCTGTCGGCTGCCACAGATGCCCTCTCGGCGGATGCGGCCCTCCTCAATGCAGATGCAGCCGCGCTCTCAGCATAGGCGGTCGTGCTCTCGACGCAGGCGGCATCTCTCAGGGAGGATGTGGCCACCGTACGGGCCCTCACTAAGTGTTTCCATGGCGTTATTCTTTGGAAGAAGGGGTTGCCGGAATGGGGATGGGGGATTCGTGGATTTGGGGGTGATAGGCACTAGTGTAGACGAAGTTAGCGAAGCTTATGCAAGAAGACTTAAATAGACCCACGCATTTTCATGCCAAACGGTTCCTACAAAAAACTATGTATTTGGTGTGAAACATGAATTTAGAGTAGAGTGGCAACGGGTGGTGTTCTAAATGTACGAGAAAATTTGGATTGCTAATACAACTTTCATGTCAAATTTTGGATAATTTCAGGGGTCATTTGACCTTTTTAAGACATTCAAGTGATTTTCTAGCAATTTAAGTATCGTATGTCAAATTTGAGCTACATGTACATGCAACAACTGACCATAACGGTTTTAAAAGTCATATTTGTATACTTGTTTGTGAGTTAATTCCATCTGCAGTAAATTGGACAAAATTTTCAAACATATTGGTGTCACGGCTTGGACACAAAGCATCGAGTCCCATGGCATTTAAATTCCAAAAAAATAAAAAATGATCAAAAACACATGAAACCTTAATTGATGTAATGGCATGCCACCAAGATGGTGGTAAAAAAATTGGCATGTTTGACGAAACTTTGGATACACACTCCTCACAAATCGGTGCTACTCACTAGAAGGCTTCTGGGTCCGAGAGGGCACAATGCATGTTGGATGACGAACCGGCGATAACTTCCCCTTATGGTCTTCAAAAAATTTCTGCAATTAACATGCACTAAGACAACTGTCATGTCAAAATTTGGAAAGTTCCAAGGGTCGTTTGACCTTTTTAAGACATTTAAGTGATTTTCTAACCATTTAATGTGTGTAGTTCAAATTTGAACTACATGTACATGCAAAAGCTAACCATGAAGGTTTCAAAAATCATATTTGTCTACTTGTGTGTGAGTTAATTCCATGTGCATTAAATTGACAGGATTTTCAAACATATTAGTGTTACGGCTTGGACACAAAGCATCGAGTGCATGCCATGGCATTTAGATTCCAAAAAAATTCAAAAATGATCATAAACAAATGAAACCCTGCTTGCCATAATGGCATGGTACGAAGATGGTGTGGTTAAAAAATTGGCTTGTTTGACGAAAGTTTGGACACACACTCCTCACAAACCAGGGCAACATACAAGAAGGCTCGTGGTTCCGAGAGGGCACAATGCATGTTTGATGATGAACCAGCAATAGCTTCCCCTTATGGCGTTCAAAACAATTCTACTGTTAACGTGCACTAATGCAATTGTCATGTCAAATTTTGGAAAATTCCACGAGTCATTTGACCTTCTTAGGACATTTAAGTGATTTTATAGTCATTTAATGAACGTAATTCAAATTTGAACTACATGTATATGCAACACCTAACTCTAACGGTTTAAAAAAATCTTATTTGTATACTTTTGTGCGAGTTAATTCCATGTGCAGTAAACTGAAAGGAATTTTCAAACATATTGGTGTCACGGCTTGGACACAAAGCAAGGAGTGTCATGACATTTAAATTCCAAAAAAATCTTAAATGATCAGAATCACATGAAACCTTGCTTGATGTAATGGCATGCCATCAAGATGTTGTGGTAAAAAATTGGCAAATTTGAAAAAAGTTTGGACACACACCCGTCACAAACCGGAGCAACTCACTAGAAGGCTTGTTGTTTTGAGAGGGCACAATGCATGTTTGATGACCAACCGACGATAGCTTCCCCTTATGGCCTTCAAAAAATTCTACAGTTAACGTGCACTAATACAAGTGTCATGTGAGAAGCTTGAAAATTTCAGGGGTCATTTGACCTTTTTAAGACGTTTAAGTGATTTTCTATCCATTTAATGAGAGTAATTCAAATTTGAACTACATGTACATGCAATAGCTAACCATAACGGTTTGTGGGCACTCTTTCCTAGCTAGTAAATATTTCTTGGCAAATTTCCAAAGTTTCGGATCCACAAGAAGCTTTGTGAAGCAAGTGCTAGCTAGGAGTGTTCAAATGAGTTGAAACTTTTCCATCATCTCAATATGCTCAAATTATGCCTCTCCACCAAATTTGAGCATCACTACTTCAACCATGTGGCCATAGCTTCAAATCTTTGTCTCTGGTCATTATTTTGGATTGTGCAGCAACTATATTTTATGTTGCTCCATAAATTCTTAAATTTTACGAGGACATTCTCCTATCTATAAAACCTTGCTAGACCAATTTTGAGCGCATTTTATTTAGCAAATTATTCCCAGTAATTCTCTTAAGTTTTTGTCGAGTAGGATACTGTGTGAAGGAAGTGCCATTTTGGCTTATCAAGATGGCATGAAATTTATACACCATCTTCATAACCCTAAAATATTCATATCCTCCAAGTTTCAGCTCCATCCAAGCCAGTAGGTGAGTGCTACATCAAAATCTCTAATTTGGACCAGATTAGCTAGTTCCAAAGCAACCCTATTAAATATTGGTCCTGTGCTTCTCCAATTTCACACGATCATAGTCCTTCCTACCCTAAGCCTCCCAGACATGAGCTTTTGCTCTTATCCCTTCTGTGTTAACCACAGTGATCAGGTCAAGTCTGCTGGAGGAAACTTCCAGTGAAGCGTCCCATCAACCCTTAGCCCCTTTTGGTGATCTATCAGCTCAGTTGGGACCCTCTTTGGATGCTCTATCTACTATCCATAGTGTTCTAGCCTCTCTTGTCCTCTCAGTGCCAGTGCATGTGGTGACCACGCCGGTGGCATGCAATAACCGTGCTCTTTGCAATGGAGCCCTTGGTTTTGTCGATTCCTCCTCTCCCTCGAGCTCTAGTCATGTCTAGCAGCTCCGCCTCGTCGTCCCCTTCCTCCTGGAGCCCTCTCCCCCTCCTCGAAGCTACTCGACGCCGCTTAAGGCCAGCCATGTCACCTTGAAGCTCTAGTGCGCGGCTAAGCTCGCCACGGCGGCCGTCCTCATCGGCTCTCGTCGACGTAGCTATTTAAGCAGCCCTGGGGTGCTGCGACCTCTCCATCCTCCTCTCCTCCACCCCAGCTGCCTCCCTGACCTGTTAATCGAGCTCCCGGAGCCCCCCTTGCCCTGCATTGCCGCCATGGCCGTCGCCAAGCTCCTCTTAAATTCGGCTGGTGTCGGGCTTCTTCTCTCCGTCTTTGGTGCCTAGAGGAGCCCCCAAGCACCGGTGACCCTCCCCATTCTCTCGCCTCATCGCCCGAAGGCATGTTGTGGCGTGCCCGGGATCCCGTCGCCGCTGCTCGCTGCCTCCGCGCGGCGCCGCTGCTCCAAGCCCCTCCGGCACCCATCTAGGGTTCGGACGGGTGCGGCATGGTCCCCCGCAGCCGTCGGCGGTCTCACCTTGGCCGTAGACGCCTAGAGCCACCATGGCCTTGCCGGCTGCGCTCTGCCCAACCTCCCCTGTTCCTTCCGTCGGGAGGAAGACGAAGGCGTGACGAGGAGGAGAAAGAAAGGACTAGGGTCAACGTGGGGCCCAGGCGTCAGTGGCCCAGAGGCCGGCCCCGCCCTGCCACGTCGGTTAAGTGGAGACGCCTTGGCGTGGAATGTGTTTTCCCTTCTGGGAAACAGATTTCCTCAAAGTGCGCGACCATCCATTCTGCCTAGGGACCCGGTTGTGAATATTTTTATTGCAGAATAGCCCTTGACTCCAAAACCCTTATATCGTTTTGCTCGGGACTCCGATTCCAGTGATTCCAAAGCCCACGTCTTCGTCTCTCGAGCCCGACAAGATGGTATCGTTTCCACCATGTGGTAACACAACGGAAATGACCATGTTTCCCTTGCCGTAAATAGCCCCTCCTCTGAGAGAGAACTGTTTCCGACAATTCTATCCGCGAGCTTCTCGCCCTTCCTCCCAGTGGTTCCCTCATCCCACGCAAGCCACAACTTTCATTTGCTTCATTGCATTTCAATATCATAGTCTAATTAACTATTTTAATAATAAATATATTTGTTTATAGTTTGGAATGTGGGTATGCACTGTTGAATAAATTATTACTGAGATGAGTACGTGATCGTTAGTGACTAGCGTCTTACACACTAGTCGATAACATGAGGTTGAGATTACTGTCTACGATTACTTTGTGAATATAGATCAACAGTAGTGTCTTGAGCTTATTAATTATCGGATTGATATGACATCGGTGTGTCATCTATAACAGAGATATTATTCGGAGATAAGACAATTTAGTGGTTGATCTAGAGTCACCTGTCCGGGCTCATTAATGCAACCACATTTGTCGATATGGGACGGCCTTGACTTGAGCTGATCACGTGATCTTTCCCCGGTACCTGCAAAGAAGGAGGGTTATGCACGCGTGCTACCTTGGCCCGGTAGGCGGTGATAACCCTGTGAGCCAGTTGAGTTATTTGGGGTAACCGTCCCCGTTTGGGACAGTTTTGGTTGGCCACGACGGTGGCAGGTGTCATGAGGAGACAGGGCCACCCAGGGCAGTACTCCGAGGGAGGATGATTGTCGGTGGTACGATGAAATAGTCACGGGTCAGGCAAGTCTTGTTGGAGCAACACTGGTCCACCCGAATGGGATCACGAGGTCAGTGCTCCATAGTGTGGGTAAAGTGTGCAACCTCTATAGAGTGTCAAACCTATTCGAATAGCCGAGTCCAGGGTATTGGACAGCCCAATCAGACCTCAGTAGGTGGTCAACCATAACTATGATAGTAATGATGGAAGAACTCGTCTGAGTATGATAACAGTTGGGCATCGTGCCAATGATAAGTCTTTGTATCCGTCTTGAGGATACTCGCTAAAGGATCTTGGTAAGATCACATGAGTTGGTATCACCCGAGTACGGTGAGAGTAGCCTGTTATAGTTAGTTCTCTGCTACTCCTTTAGTAATAACAGGTCTTTTCCTAATCTTGATTGCTATGATGTTGTCTTGCCTTAATGCTGATGTTTGTTGTGAGCTTGCGAGTACATTCAAAGTACTCACCTCGCTTGTCATGCCAGTTTGGAGGTCATGCATTGATTGTTTGCTTGCCGAGGATTCCATGTTGTGAGCTAGGATGCGCGTTCCAGCCAGAGTCCCTGCGGAGTGGAGTTCATCACATCGGTCGTTGTTCCGCTGCTAGTACAGGATTTACCGTAGGCGATGTAATCCATGTATCCTTGTAATACTTTTCGTAGTAATGAAGAGCTAATTTGATTTGTGCCAACGGTTCCATATTCCAGAAGACTTGTCCTTGGGCTGGAGTATGGGGTGTTCCGGTTTCCTCTGAGCCAGGGTGCGAGAATAGTTGGTATCAAAGCAGGTTTGGCTGTAGGACGTCCTAGACCGCGCGAGCGTTAGTAACCGGTAGTATAGGATCTAGTTTTTTGCTACACTTGTTTGTTGCATTTGATTGTGCATGGCATGCATATAGACTAGATATGTTATTACTAACGATGGATCTGGTGAGTGTAGGTGGCATCGGCTTCGATTCACCACATGTGCTCTCCAGCCCGCTTTCTTCTTCCTTGGTGTGGTGTCACCTTCGCTTCACGGAGTGATGCCAAGGTGCCTGGTAATGTCGATCCCTTGTCGGATTGATGCACCGGTACCACACCTATGCATTCTCTTCAACCACCCTATTGTCTCGGTGATAGACATGCTTCTATCCCGGATCTTGCCCATCCCTCTAGCAGCATCGGCAACCTTTACTGATCTTGTTTATCAGAAAAGGGCAATGCCCGCAAGCCCTTCTATTCATAGTTATCCTTCCCTGCCATTCATTCTCTGGACGAGTACGGTTCTCTTTCGTACGCTTGATGATGACGTGGTCGAGACCCTGTGTTCCGACTCACGATCACCAAGTTCGTCATTGCCACCGTGTTCGTCCAGACGGAACCGGTGTAAGCCCCTGTTTGGTGTAGCTTTGTTTACACTGACCCCCATCTACACATTGATTCACCTTCGTGCACACCGCCACAGCATGTTAGACCGTAGTACCGGAGTTCTTGCGGAAAAAAATTGTGCTTAAGTAGGAATGCATATCATTGTTGTAGCCGTAGAGTGTGTGCTATTACCGGTATGTGATTTTGCCGCTTTGTGTGTTTGTCGTTTGCTTGTTTCTTTGGGCGCTTGGTGTTACCTTATTTTACCCTTATGGAAGTTGCTCGCTGACATTGGACTCAAAGGAAATAGTGAAGAGCCAGTTATTTGGAAGCTCAGTTCAGCAAGATGGAATTTTGAGCAGATTGCATTATATCAGGAATGTCCTGCCCAAATGTAAATGGTATCCTCACCAGATGAATTATCAACACCAAGTATACATCAGTGCAACTTTTTCAGCAGCAATCATGGAACGAACAAGAATGAAGAGATGCGTATGGTTCGAGTCAAAGGTATGATTCATATACGCGGTTGAGTCTGTTATGAGCACAATTTGAAATCTGCTACACTACGGAAGGAAGTCCGAATTAACTATGAACTTAGTGTTCAGCAAAAAGGATTGCCAAATACCCTGTTTCATACCGCAAGTAACCAACAGCAGGAACGTTAAGGATGTATACTTGCACTAAGCTTGCATATGGCAAAAGAATGCTTCAGGTATAAGCAACCCAGTCGTTCCCTGCAAGGTACCTGAAAAGCTTATGGCACAAGATTCAGGTGACTTCCTCAAGGTGACACACGGATTTTGTTCAAGACACCCAAGCTTCTCCAGTAAGACATCACAGCAAGCTTCTATCATAAGGTACCGAGTCTTACCTAGCAAGTCTTCAAGAAAGGAAAGCACTTGAGACATGGCACCCAATCTTCTTCAAGAAGCTACCCTGATTGAAGCATCAAGCACAAGCTACCCAGTCTTCCTAGACATGATACTCTGGATGACTTACAAAACAAGCTAAGTAAACCTTTGTTGGAAAAGCATCGCATTTTCACTGGTACAAGTTGTTCCACTAACAGTTGGCAACATATGACCATACATCCCAAGGATCAAATCCGCAACAATTGGTCAGAAGGCAAAAAGTCAGTCAAGACACAAGCCTGCTTCAGGAATCAAGCACTCTGCCACATAGACTCGATATATACATGGTGGACCTGCTACCAAGGCCATATGAGTTAATCATACAACAGTGTCAGCCCGGCGAGAATCCAACTATTGCTACGTGAGAAGAAGGACGCGAGCTATACACCTCGGTGAGATGACCAACGACCTATGGATAAGTTGTTTGGAACACGGATGAACCCTTGCTTGTCTTTGTTTGATGACGGCACCACGCCTGTGTTCTGAGCTGTTTTCGGCCGTCCGGGGTGGATGCGACTTTTATTTCTCTTGTCAGCAACTGGACTGTGTTCTGAGATGCTTTTTGGTCGTCTCAGACACTTGTTGAATTTATTTTCGTAGTAGCGACCCTATGCTCTAAGCTGTTTCTCGGCCGTCTTAGGGAACTGCTACTTTCTTCTTATCGAGACCGTCTCATGCTCTGAGCTGCTTTTCAGCCGTCATGAGCCGGGGTTGAGTTACTCTAGTAATGTCCCAGATCTGAGTTGTAAAGACCGTTCTGGTGGCTACTCGTTTATTTGCCAATTTTATCCAAGGGTTCAGACAGTCGTAATCTTACAACTACAACTTGTTGAGTAATATGCTTGCCGGAATATGGTACCTGGCAGCACCCACGGTCATCTGAAGGAATAAAGAATACATGAGACCAAGCTCTTTCAACTAAGGATCCAGGCAAAGAAAATTATAATGAAAGAGCAAGATTGCCCATACAGGTATGATAATGGTTGCAAGATCAACATGGTGCATATACTCAAGACATTCTGGTTCGATACCAGTCACTGTGGGAACACACCCAATGGGTCCATCCCATTTGCAAGGACCCTATATCGAGGCAACCCGCTCAACCCAACCAGATATGCTCAACATCGTCAAAAGAAGATACCCAAATCTATGAAGACTACTCAGCAGATGACAACAGCAGTGTCAAAGGATTACACGGCCCATTATCCACATGAAGGTGTCGACGGACGAAACGACCAAAATGTGGGACAACAACCTCGAAGAATGTGTCCTCACATATGAGAATCATTCAAAGGATAGTTTGCCGTGAACAAGATCTCTCTGTCAAAACCTCAGACAGTAAATTCAGCATGTATAAACACATGAAACTTAGAGTAACATATGAGGATCCAATGGAACAAACCACCCTGAAGCCAGACAGATAGTCACCTAAGATTTACCGGAAGTATCATTCTAAGGTAGTAGGAAACCCGAGTTGGAAACGGTTTCCTCAAGCAAGGATATCTATGTTGGATCTTGAGCAATCAAATCTTGAGGACGAGATTCTTCAAGGGGAGTAGGTTTGTAACACCCTGGATTTTGCCCATTTCATTTTCCTTTGATTTTGATTTGGTTTTGCTTTTTGTGACTTAGTAGTTTTGAAACCTAAAGGGATTACCCTTAATTTCTTTTTCCTAGTGGCTTGCCAACCTTCAAACCACCCCAAGACCTAGCCATTTCCATCTTGAGCCAATCTCAATATTCTTTTCCCTGGGAACAATCCTCTTTCTTTTAAAGGAATAATCATGTTTGCCTTGAGTTGTGAAGCAACCCCCCCCCCATTTCTATCTATCCAAAAATTCCCAAATAATTCTCATAAATCTCTTGGGTCATATCTCCCTCAGATATGACAAAATATTTCCTTGTCATGTTCAAAAATATTTCCCAAAAATTCTTTTTCTGATTCTGCCCTCTTTGTCAAGTTGTGAAGCAAGTACCCTTTTCATTTGCTTGATTACTCTCAAAATTTGTGGGCACTCTTTCCGAGCCATATCATTGCCTCATGCCAAAATTCAACTCAATTTAGCTAGTAAATATTTCTTGGCAAATTTCCGAAGTTTCTGATCCAGAAGAAGCTTTGTGAAGCAAGTGCGAGCTAGGAGTATTCAAATGAGTTGAAACTTTTCCATCATCTCAATATGCTCAAATTATGCCTCTCCACCAAATTTGAGCATCACTCCTTCAACCATGTGGCCATAGCTTCAAATCTTTGTCTCTGGTCATTATTTTGGATTGTGAAGCAACTATATTTTATGTTGCTCCATAAATTCTGAAATTTTACCAGGACATTCTCCAATCTATAAAACCTTGCTAAACCAATTTTGAGCTCATTTTATTTAGCCAATTATTCCCAGTAGTTCTCTTAAGTTTCTGTCCAGTAGGATACTGTGTGAAGGAAGTGCCATTTTGTCTTATCAAGATGGCATGAAATTTATAAAGCATCTTCATAACCATAAAATATTCATATCCTCCAAGTTTCAGCTTCATCCAAGCCAGTATGTGAGTGCCACATCAAAATCTCTATTTTGGACCAGATTAGCTAGTTCCGAAGCAACCCTATTAAATATTGGTCATGTGCTTCTCAAATTTCACATGATCATAGTCCTTCCTACACTAAGCCTCCCAGACATGAGCTTTTGCTCTTATCCCATCTCTGTTGACCACAGTGATCAGGTCATGTATGTTGCAGGAAACTTCCAGTGAAGCCTCCCATCAACCCTTAGCTCCTTTTGGTGATCTATCAGCTCAGTTGGGACCCTCTTTGGATGCTCTATCTGCTAGACATAGTGTTCCAGCCTCTCTTGTCCTCTTAGTGCCAGTGCACGTGGTGACCACGCCTGTGTCATGCAATAACCATGCTTTGTGCAATGGAGCCCTTGGTTTTGTTGATTCCTCCTCTCCCTCGACCTCTAGTCATGTCTAGCAGCTCCCCCTCGTCGTCCCCTTCCTCCTGGAGCCCTCTCCCCCTCCAGATTTCCCTTGCTGCACCGTGAAAAGCCCCGCCCTGTTCTGCTAGTGTCCGTCATCGTCATTTTATTCCCCGAGCCTTCCCGAGCTTGCCTGAGCCGTCCCCTCCCATCCTCGAAGCTGCTCGACGCGGCTAAAGGCCAGCCACATCGCCCTGAAGCTCCAGTGCGCGGCTAAGCTCACCACGGCGGCTGTCCTCATCGGCTCTCGTCGCCACAGATATTTAAGCAGCCCTGGGGTGCTGCGACCTCTCCATCCTCCTCTCCTCCACCCCAGCTGCCTCCCTGACCTGTTCATCAAGCTCCCAGAGCCCCCTAGCCCTGCATTGCCGCCATGGCCTCTGCCAAGCTCCTCTTAAATTCGGCTGGTGTCGGGCTTCTTCTCTCCGTCTTCGGTGCCCAGAGGAGCCCCCAAGCACCGGTGACACTCCCCATTCTCTCGCCTCATCGCCAGAAGCCATGTTGTGGTGTGTCGGGGATCCGATCGCCGCCGCTCGCTGCCTCCGCGTGGCGCCGCTCCTCCAAGCCCCTCCAGCGCCTATCTAGGGTTCGGACGGGTGCTCCATGGTCCCCCGCAGCCGCCGGCAGTCTTGCCTTGGCCAGAGATGGCCAGAGCCGCCGTGGCCCTCGCCGGCTGCGCTCTGCCCGGCCTCCCCTGTTCCTTCCGTAGGGAGGAAGAAGAAGGCGTGACGAGGAGGAGAAAGAAAGGACCAGGGTCAACGCGGGGCCGACACGTCAGTGGCCCAGAGGCCGTCCTCGCCCTCCCATGTCGGTTAAGTTGAGGCGCCTTGGCGTGGAATGTGTTTTCCCTTTTGGGAAACGCATTTCCTCAAAGAAGGCGACTAGCCATTCTGCCCAGGGACCCGGTTGTGAATATTTTTATTGCAGAATAGCCCGTGACTCCAAAACCCTTATATCTTTTTGCTCGGGACTCCGATTCCTGTGATTCCAAAGCCCACGTCATCGTCTCGTCGAGCCCGAAAAGATGGTACATTTCCACCATGTGGTTACACAATGGAAATGACCATGTTGCCCTTGTCGTAAACAGCCCCTCCTCCGAGAGAGAACTGTTTTCAGCAATTCCTTCCGCGAGCTTCTCGCCCTTCCTCCCGGTGGTTCCCTCATCCCACGCAAGCGACAACTTTCATATGCTTCATTGCATTTCAATATCATAGTCTAATTAACTATTTTAATAATAAATATATCTGTTTATAGTTTGGAATGTGAGTATGCATTGTTGAATAAATTATTACTGAGATGAGTACGGGATCGTTAGTGACTAGCGTCTTACACAATAGTCGATAACATGAGGTTGAGATTACTGTCTATGATTACTTTGTGAATATAGATCAACAGTAGTGGCTTGCGCTTATTAATTATCGGATTGATATGACATCGGAGTGCCAGCTATAACAGAGATATTATTCGGAGATAAGATAATTTAGTGGTTGATCTAGAGTCACCTATCCGAGCTCATTAGTGCAACCACATTTGCCGATATGGGACGGCCTGGACTTGAGCTGATCGCGTGATCTTTCACCGGTACCTCCAAAGAGGGAGGGTTATGCACGCGTGCTACCTTGGCCTGGTAGGCGGTGTTAACCCTATGAGCCAGTTGAGTTGTTTGGGGTAACCATCCCCGTCTGGGACAGTTTTGTTTGGCCACGACGGTGGCAGGTGTCATGAGGACACAGGGCCACCCAGGGAAGTACTCCGAGGGAGAATGATTGCCGGTGGTATGATGAAATAGTCATGGGTCAGGCAAGTCTTGTTGGAGCAACACTGGTCCACCCGAATGGGATCACGAGGTCAGTGCTCCATAGTGTGGGTAAAGTGTGCAACCTCTACAGACTATCAAACCTATTCGAATAGCCAAGTCCACGGTATTGGACAGCCCAATCAGACCTCAGTAGGTGGTCAACCGTAACTATGATAGTAATGATGGAAGAACACGTCTGAGTATGATAACAGTTGGGCATCGTGCCGATGATAAGTCTTTGTATCCGTCTTGAGGATACTCGCTAAAGGATCTTGGTAAGATCACATGAGTTGGTATCACCCGAGTACGGTGAGAGTAGCCAGGTATAATTAGTTCTCTGCTACTCCTTTAGTAATAACAGATCTTTTCCTAATCTTGATTGCTATGATGTTGTCTTGCCTTAATTCTGATGTTTGTTGTGAGCTTGCGAGTACATTCAAAGTACTCACCTGGCTTGTCATGCCAGTTTGCAGGTCATGCATTGATTGTTTACTTGCCGAGGATTCCAAGTTGTGAGCTAGGATGCGCGTTCCAGCCAGAGTCCCTGCGGAGTGGAGTTCATCACACCGGTCGTTGTTCCGCTGCTAGTATAGGATTTACCGTAGGCGATGTAATCCATGTATCCTTGTAATCCTTTTCATAAAGAGCTGATTTGTTTTGGGCCAATGGTTCCGTATTCCAGAAGACTTGTCCTTGGGCTGGAGTACGGGGTGTTCCGGTTTCCTCTAAGCCGGGGTGCCACAAGAGTTGGTATCAGAGCAGGTTTGGGTGTAGGACGCCCTAGACCGCGCGAGCGTTAGTAACTCTTAGTATAGTATTTACCGTAGGCCATGTAATCCATGTATCATTGTAATCCTTTTCATAGTAATAAAGAGAAGATTTGTTCTATGCCAACGGTTCCTTATTCCACAAGACTTGTCCTAGGGCTAGAATACGGGGTGTTCCGGTTTCCTCTGAGCGGGGGCCCCACAGCGATGCTCCGGTCGACCCCCAGCCCGTGAGATGCTTATTTTTGGACTCGCGGGTGAGGGGCCGATCCATTCCGCCTCTCCGCACGTCGATTGGACACCGGAGCCGCGATTTCGACGAGCCTCTGTCGCCCTGATGGTCGCCGGCATCGACCTCGCCGGCTTGAGCCACTGCCATGTGGGACTGGCCGGTCAGGGATTAGCTTAGGCACTAATTAACCCCCTACAGACACTGACAGTGGGCCCCAACGCCTCCAAATTAGGAATTAAAGTTAAATTAAACTCTATTAAGTACATGTGACACTAACGTGTGGACCCCACGCGTCAGGGTTGACTTTGACCAGGTCAGTTGACCTGCTGAGGTCATGCTGACGTAGTGCTGATGCAATAAAACTTTTCTGGATTAAAGCAATTCAGGAAATTTTAGAGAATACAAAAAACTTCTAAAAATCATAGAAATTCAACCGTAACTCCAATAAAAATAATTTATATATGAAAAATTAACAGAAAAATCCAAAGAATATGTTTATGGCATCTTCATGCATGTTAGAACAACTTTTGTCCTCTATTTTGGACAAATCAAATTAATGCCATTTAAATAATCATATATGTAGTTTGAATTTGAACCTTTGGTTCAAACTAACTTCATTTAATCCTTATGCTAGATGCATTAGCTCAATCAACAACATTCTACCATGACATCGTCATGCATCATAGTGTTGCATTTCTGTGAAGTAAATATTATTCCTTTTGTGTTTGTCGGTGTTGTTCCCTCTCGGTAGACGATGGTTCCGACGATGTGATCGTTGAAATTAATGAAGACTCATTGCTATCTTCAGAACTGTCAGGCAAGCAACCCCCCTTGAGCATTCCGATACAATCCTACTGTCTCGCCTCTGCTCTCTTTTACTGCATTAGGACAACATCTATTCAACTATTATTTGTTCCCGGTAGTTGAACCCATTCCTGTGCATGACCTGTTTTTGCCACAGTAAATAGTTGAAACCACTTAGCATGAGTAGCAACTGCTTGGGCCTTGTTGTGCTTACTCATCCATGCTTGCTTACTGTGCCTGCTATGCTTAGAGTCGTGTCAGATCTGATCCATCTGGACGATGAATCGGAATGGTTGTGTTCATGTCCGACGATGTGACAGTAAAGTGTGTGAACATGATTTAGTAAAGGTAGCAACGAGAGGCCATGTAGGAGTACATGGTGGGTTGTCTCATTGGGACCGTCCTTAAGAACTGAGTTTTGTGTATGTTATCCAAGACAAGATACTACCACACATTGGAATGCTTAAGTGCCCCTCTCGGCTTATTAATCGCCTAGATCTCTATCCTGGAGTTGCAACTAGTTTCTGGTGTTTGTAGGAAAAGTGTTGGCGACCGTGTTTAGCTCTGCCCGATGGGGTAGGCTTCACTGCGGTAGATACACAATGGCACGGTGTACCAAGTGGCACCCGGATGGTGGGCTTGGGAACCCTGCGCACATTGTTGGGGGTCGTTAAGGAAACTTCGGCCGGACTTCCTTGCGGTTTCAGTCTCAAATAGGCGATAAACCTGGACTAGGGTCTTGTGTGGTTAACAGTCGTGGCCGACAACCACGCCAGTGCTTCCGCTTGAAGGTTGCTGAGATACATGATGTGCATATGGTGATAAGTGGTGAGAGCGTGTGTGAAGAAGTATACCCTGCGGGGTGATTTAATCGGTTCCAATAGCTGCGTCCTCGGAGATGGAGAACTTGGAAACATTACGTGGTACATAGAGAACTTGAAATGGATACTCTAAAATATGCAAGATAAGTGTGAGTGCTATCGATGGCCTTCTCGTAGGGAGACGAGAGTGGGTCCATAGTGGTGTATTGAATTGGTGATTATGTGGACTCGTGTGCGCTATCCCACCTCAAAGAAATAACTAGTAGTCGTAGTACAGGTTAGCCAAGAGTCAAAGCTGGCTCGCTGCAGTCAAACCCCGCAATCCCTTCATTGATACTAATGCATATGTAGATAGTTCTGATATAAGTCTTGCTGAGTAGCTTTGAACTCGCGGTTGCTTTATTTATGTTTTTGCAGAGAAGATTTTAGTCTCATTAAAGGTTTCTACGCGATGTGTTCGATGTTGACCGGAATAGCTTGGGAATCCCATACAGAGGTCTGGTTCCTTTGGTACGTAGGGTCCTTGTAGATTTCCTGGCTCCTCCAGTCACTTTTAGTAGATGTCTGTACCTAGACATGATATGCTTCCTCTTGATGCTTGTATGAGTTGAGTGTAGGGTCGTGTGACCCCTGTTTGTAATATCATACTATGTTGACTCTTATGAGTCTTTAATAAAAGCATGCGTCATAGAGTTATGTTGTGATGCCATGTTGTATCTACACATATCGTGCATATTGTGTGTATGTTATGAAATGCATTATATGTGTGGGATTCGACACCTAGTTGTGTGCCTTTAGTAGTACTCTCTATTGGAAAATGCCTCTTTGTGCTTCCACCGAGCTTTGGTAGCTTGCTACTGCTCCGGACACATTGATTGACCGCCATGTATCCTTCTTTGCTGTTGTGTCTGTCCCTTCGGGGAAATGTCACGCGGTGTAATGGAGTCCTTGTAGCTTGCTACGACTCGTCTACACACGCAAATGACCGACACCTGCTTTGCTGGGTTATGTATGCAGGTCCCTGCACGGATGTACCACTTGAGTTTATAACTAGTCATGTCGACCCGGGTTCTTTGTAGTTTGAATGCTAACGACACATTCATATAGGTGAGCCAAAAGACGCAAACGGTCCCAGTCAAGGCAAGGTGGCTGCCGTGGAGTTCACCGTGCGTGAGGCCGCAAAGTGATGTGATGTGTTACACGCTGGGTTCTTATGATTTAGGATCGGGGTCCCGACAGATTTGGTATCATAGCTTGACTGCCTGTAGGATAACCAAGCCAAACTGGTCGATGTTGAATCTAGCACCTCTTTATTTACATAAGGCAATTGCTTGTGGAAGGGAACGTAGGCTCTTTTTACTCCTTTCCTTGTGTCATCCTTATTCTGAGTGTGACAGCCCGATGCCGACATTCCAGAAGATTCCCCTCTCTTTCCGTTTTCGTCGTGTGTCTATTTTTGTTTTGTCGCATCATCATCGCATCATGCGTATCATCTGCATTGCATCGGCATCACGTTGCCGCCCGTTTTCAAAACTTGCATCTGTTAGTAGTTGCCGGTCCTCGTCGTTGTCCGTTCTAAGTCCGACCGCACACGCACGCGCCTGCGGCACCGTCGAAACCCTGTTTTTAATGTGCGTTTTAAACTCTCTCTGATCGAGGTGAAACTTGGCACGCGGTCGCGATTAGTTATAGCGAGGCCGCCCGTCGAATTTCGTCGCGATCGGAGACCGTCTGGTACCCGAACGGTCGACCGTAGCGGCACCGTATTCGGTCTACCGTCGGACATCTGTCGGCGTTTTTAAAACCGTGCCGCCGCAGCCCGTTCTCCCTCTCGTCTCCTGAAATCTACACAACACGGCCGCGTACCCATACCCGCGTTTGGAATTGTCCGAATCCGACCCCGCGGTTGGATCCGGATCGCGATTCCGGTTAACCGAGCCCCCTTTTTTCCTTATAAATACCCCCTCCTCCTTAATTTTCGGACAGCCCCCTCTCATCTCTCCTCGAAATCCATGCCCCACCTAAACCTAACCCTAGCCGCGCCGCCCCACTCTCTCTGTCCCGCGGCCGCCGCCGGCCCGCGAGGCCCGCACCTGGCCCGCACCTGGCCCGGATCCAGCGCCGCCGCCCCGCGAGCTCTCCCGAGCCCCCGTCCATGGCAGCCCGACCCCGAGGCAGCAGGCAGCCACCGCCCCTTCCTGCTCGCGAGCACCTCCCGCTGGACGCCTTGGCCGACGAGGCCCCCTCCTGCCGCCGCCACCGGAGTGCCTCGCCGGAGCAGCCGGCTACCTTCCCCGCCCCGGACAGCAGCGCCGCCCTAGACGCCTCCACCTCGCTGCGCATCGGTGTGCCGCGCCGCCATGGCCCTGTCGCCAGTGTGCCGCAGCCGCCCGCGCCAGATCCGGCAAGGACTGGCCGGATCCAGGCTCCCTTGCGCCCGCGCCGGCCACCGGGGGCGCCGATCTGGAGCCCTACCTCGCCGGCGTTGACCCCGCGCCTGGGAGCCGCCCGAGCTCGCAGCTCCTCCCGCCTGGGCCGGCCGCCCCAGCGCCCCGTGGGCCCCGCACCGGCCTAGCCTCCCCAGCAGCTCGAGGCCGGCCCAGTTCGCCTCTCCAGGCCGGCCTCCTCCCGCCGCCCAAGCCCTCCTCCAGCTCCTGCCGCCTCTCCAGATTCGGCCCAGGTGGCCTTGGTGAGACTCAGCTATTCCCCGCCCCGTTGCAATATTGCTATCTTGCGCCATGCCCTTGTTGAGCTCAATAGGCAATTCGGCCCGTAGAAATATTAGGTTTTTCTGCGAATTAGTATTTTCATAGAAGAGGTTAGATTTTCAAACGTCTGTAGTTTCTAAACCGTAAGTCGGAACGAGACGTGTTATATATCGTTTTGGGGTAGCTTCGCGAGTAGAACACGATTATCCAACATGCATTTTTGCTTAACGCTGTTTAGAGTGCCTAATGCCTCGTTTTACGTGCTGTTTAACTAGGATCCATTCCGTAGTTAATTTTCGTGCGTATCCGGATTGCCCGTATGCCATAGATTTAATGTCCATGTTTTAGGGACCATATTTCTACGTATTTGAGAGCGGTCACTCGTATTTTTCTGTGTAGGGTTTTGCCGGTAGTTTATTTTCCCGTTTAGAGGTTTTATCTCGCATTAATGTGTGGCTTTATTTTGAGTTGCAAACCCCGCTTATTTTATATGTTTTCGGGGTAGAAAAATCCCGTGGATTTTTCTGTGCAATTAGTTTTAGCTTTTGAGGAAGTTAGTTCGCGAGATATTTTTGCCGTGATGCCCTTTTGTTTAATTCGTAGGATTTATTTCATGCCTCGTTGGAATTAGTTGTCCACTAGGGGGTTGATCTTGGATGTTTTGTTTAGCCTCTAGTATTTTTAGTTGCAATAGAAATGCATGTTTAGGTGTTGTTTGCTTGCTCTCAATTTGCTTGAATAGTGCTGTTTTAGAGGAGCTGAAATATTTCTAAGTCTGGAATCTGTTATATTTTGTTGTTGTCTTGTCTTGCTTGTATCTTGTGATCTGTAGCTCTTTTGGGGTTGGTCCAATGGAGTTAGTTGTACCCCTTATGTTTCTCTAGCATGCTGTTAAGTTTCATGTCTTTTGGAGTCCTGTAGCTATAGGTTTTGCTGCTGTCAATATGCCTTCAGGTTGAAAACTGCACCTTCAGGAGGTGTTATTTTCACTAAGTCTGAAATAGCATGTGAGATGCCCTTTTAGTGTCTTCTTTTCCTAGTGCTCCTTGCTGCCGTGCTAGTTGTTGTTAGTTTTTCGTAGTAGTGCTTCTTGCCCTCTTCCGTGCCATGCCTTGCTTGAGCTCATCGGAACTGTGTAGCCGAAGTTGTGAGGCGTAGAAAGTGCTATGTGGCTGAATTTGGCAGCTTGTAGTGTTTTCTTGTTTTCCTTGTAGTTTTCAAACCGTAGCTCCGTTTTGATCGTGTCCTACACGATACTTTCTTAGAATCTTATGTAGTTTCATTTTCTCTTGCTGGTTGTTTGTTTTGAAGTGCTCGTAGCCGCCGTTGCACATAATTTTGCATTCATGCCATCATATCTTGCGGTGCTTGTATCTTTTGTTCCGTAGCTCCGTTGGAGATGTTCTTTACGTGTAGATTGCTTGCCTTGACGCGTAGAAACACGTGAACCTATTTGTTTTGCTGTTTAACAACTAATTAAATGCATTAGATCAGATCTGGAAAGAATTGTAAATTAACCTGTGAGGTCATCTCGGAGGTGCTATATGTCATTTCCGACCTCACTTAAAATGCCTAGATAGGTAGTTTAATTTCCGCTTCACCTCTTGCATGTTTGACAACATTAATATTGTCGTGTAGATAACCAGGAGTGAACTAAATGATTAACGTGGAGTTTCGTCAATATGCAACTCGTTGCATATTGAACTTCACTTAATGTGTAGCGTTTGATTGCGTGGATTGTCATGCCGTGACTTGCATGTATTCAGTAGCTCATGCATCATATGTATTGGGCATCGTGTGGTGAATAGCGTGTGTTGATGCTTGTTTCCGGTTTCCCTGTCTCAATAGAGTTCCGCAAGCGTGTCGGATGTGAGGACCCGTTCGACTACGTCGGTTCGTCTGCTTCACGGAGTCGTTCTTCTTTCAAGCGGGATCTCAGGCAAGATGATCATTTCCCCAGATACCATTACTATCATTGCCATGCTAGTTTTACCGTTGCTATCGTTTACGTCTTGTTTCCTACCACCTGTTAAATATCAGCCTCTCTACAAGGCCATGAAACCATCAACCTGTTCACCCTAGCAAACCACTGATTGGCTATGTTACTGCTTGCTTAACCCTGTTTAGCGTTGCTAGTTGCAGGTGCAGATGCTTCCATGTGATAACATGGGTTCCTTGTCTTATCACCATATATTAATGCTATTTAATTTAATGCACCTATATACTTGGTAAAAGGTGGAAGGCTCGGCCTTTCTAGCCTGGTGTTTTTGTTCCACCTTTGCCCCCTTAGTTTCGGCTACCGGTGTTATGTTCCATAAATGAGTGCTCCTAACACGATCGGGGTTGTTATGGGGACCCCCTTGATAATTCGTTTTAGATTAAGGCTGGTCTGGCAAGGCCCAACTTTGGTTCTACATTTGCCCAACATAATAACTTGATAATATTGAAATGCATAGGGAGTCAGCGCTACCCGAGGAGTAATTCTACATATTACAGGGGGGCCAGTGCTGTTGGTGCTGGTCCAAAACTAGAGCCGTTTGCGGGGCCAACCCGGGGCAACTCGGGAGATTTCTATCAGGCCAGCGTACGCTGTGCTTATCCGTCGTGTCCTGAGAACGAGATACGCGGCTCCTATCGGGATTGTCGACACGCCGGGCGGCCTTGCTGGATTAGTTTTATGTGTGACGAGATATCTTGTGCATCGGGATTCCGTGATGCTTTGGGTAATCTCAGAGTTGAGGTTTTCCATTAGGGAATCCGACGAGATCGCGAGCTTCGTGATTGAGGATTTCTATGCGGCTTGTGGTAATTTGTGATGGACTTGTTGGAGCACCTCTGCAGGGTTAAATCTTTCGGAAAGTCGTGCCCGCGGTTATGTGGCAACGTGGAAACTTTGGTTAACACTGGTTCTAGATAACTCGAAGTTAATTAGTTAAAACATGCCAACTGTGTGCGTAACCGTGACTGTCTCTTTCGTGAGTTCCTTCTCCGATCGAGGACACGGTGGGGTTATGTCTGACGTAGGTAGGTGTTCAGGATCATTCATTTGATCATCTGTAGTGACGTCCGTTATGCGTAGATCATCCCCCTCTGTATTCTTGTACTCGTAAGTTTAGCCACCAAATATATGCTTAGCCGCCGCTGCAACCTCACCACTTAACCATACCTCACCCATTAAGCTTTGCTAGTCTTGATACCTTTGGAAATGAGATTGCTGAGTTCCCTGTGGCTCACAGATTACTACAACACCAGTTGCAGGTACAGGTAAAGGTTACATGACGCGAGCGCGCTGATCGTTCATTTGGAGTTGCCTCTTCTTCTTCTACATCGATCTAGGGTGGGTTCCAGGCCGGCAGCCTGGGATAGCAAGGATGGACGCCGTTCTTCTTTTGTCGTTGTTTTCGTCCGTAGTCGGACCCTGCTCTTACTCTTGATGTTTATGTAATGTACTGATGTGACTCTGATGTAGCTTGTGGCGAGTGTAAGCCAATTCTGTATATCTCTTCTCTTCAGTACATGTACTTGTAACGATATCCATTCTTGCGACACGACAAGATGCGCTTCTATCCCTGACGAGGCCCTCATGCCAAATTGAGGATAGGGTCGCATCTTGGGCGTGACAAGTTGGTATCAGAGCAAGGACCGACCTAGGAGCCCCCTTGATTGATCGAACTTGGCCGAGTCGAGTCTAGTGAAAAACTATTTGAGTCTTAGTTATATATCGGAGAGTAGGATTCTTTTTTCTCCTCTTCTATGCTCTGGTGAGGAATCTCGACGTAATAATTTAATCTACTCCTGTTCCCACTCAAAAAAAAATTTAGGATCACGCGGATATTTTTGGAATCTATATGATGCCGATGTGACGGAGTTCTGTCTTGGTGCCTCCTGTCTGACTTGATCTTCTTCCGGGGAGTTGAGCTCCAGGGGATTCTTGAGCACATCGTTATCATTCAGATTTCTTAGTATCTCAGAACGAAGGATGTTCGTAATTGCTTCAATACTAGTAGTGGCGAGATAACCCCGATGTCCCCAGTACTGGTGCAGATTGTTCGGGGGTACTGCCATACTTTGTATCGTTGAGATCACGAGGGTCTGTTGTAGATGAAGGTTTGAGATTTTGGTCGTGTGTTGACGGATGTGATACAAGTGACGGTTTAGTATAGGAGTTGTGTGATATTACTCCTTGTATCCGTGTACCAGATTGCATGACCAGATATTTCGGGAATTCATAGGTGGGAATTCAAGTAGTTGCTTATAGGACAATCTTCCAACAAATGAATGATGTTAGGTTGGGGTTCGACATCTAGTGGATTCGTTTGTTCACGGTCGACTTACAGCGGTACACGTTGTGTCTTAAAGAGTCCTTGTAGCTTGCTACGACTCGGGGACACTTCGTATGTCAGGTGCACTGCCTTGCACTTGGTGGCTACTGTAAATCGTGCCCGTGCGATCCTGTCCACGAAAATATCGAACGGAAATCTTTCTCATGAGTTTGTTCTGGCTTGTTTCATAAGCCTCACTCTTTGATTTCTTGAAATATGGTAATTCAGTTGCTTCGATGTTAAGTGGGGATTCCAGATCTTTTCTAAGAGGTGTGCTCATATTTATATGAGAGTATTAATTCTTTGGTTCGTTCAATTGTCATATCAGTTCTTGTCAACCGGAGTCGTCGTATCAATTCCATTCAACCAGTGTGTTTCTCTCCAAGTGGATTCAATCCTCCCTAATTGTTGCAAATCATTCTCTCGTTTTATTCCGGAGTTCATCTCGTCTGTCCCATGTTGTCTTTGTTTTTCCCCGCCCTCCCGCCCTTTTCTTCAGTGATTCAATTTTCATCCAAGAGTTTTCTCTTCTTTGTGTTTCCGCTGTCTGTTTTTTTCTATCTTATCCGTTGATTCGTTGTGAAGATTCTCAGGAGCTTCTTGTTCATCCTTATTCAGTCTTGTTATTTTTCTGGTGAATTCAATTCAGTTGTCCGTGTTCTTCATATCCTTTTCATCCTTGTAATTCTTTCCTATGTTGGAGATTCTTTCAGCCTATCTTGGTTATTCATCCCTCTCTTTTCTTCCGAGTGTTGAAGATATCTCGGAAGTTTCGTGTTTTAAATTCTTTTAATTATTTCGAGGTGCTCAACCTCATCTAGTTCTCTTCATTCCGGGGCTATATCAATCTTTCTACTAATCTTTTCTACGGTGATTTCTTTGAGTGGGCCCATAACCCACAGGTTCTTTCCCACGATCTTACCTGTCTCTTTCAATCATCTCCGGAGATCTTTAAATCTTTTCAACTATGATGTAAGTATGAATTACATCAGTCATATCCCTTCTTCAAGTTCTATTTGAATTAATTCTCTTATTCGGCTCAACCTTGCATTCTTCATTAGTCCGGAGTGTCTCAGCTATTCTTGGTGTTGTTTCTCGTCGTCATTCTCACCTTGCAAATTCGAAGGAGTGTTTCTCGTAAATCTTGGTTCATTCTCTTATTTATTCATCATTTCAGCCTTGTATTATCATCATCAATTGTTTCTATCATGAGTATCCCTTTCTTGCTATCCGGTGTAGTTCTGAGTTGTTTTTTATTTCTTGTTCCTTCGAAGACCATCATTTTAGAAGATTCTTCGTTCTCAGCTTTCAGCTTCATCCTCAATTCTTCTCAATTGTTGTCTCTTCGTTCGTCTCTCGATTATTCCGGTGCCTTGTTCTAGTATTTTCTTAGGTGGCTTATGATCTTTTCATTCTCTTGTATATCCATTAATTCGTGGTGTTCCCATTCAGTCGTGAACTCGTACCGGTGCTTCCTTCAATTTTTGCCTCAAGTGGTGCTTATCTCTCTGACTCTTCAAGATTCATTTTTTTAGAGGAATAAGTTGTATGCTAGATCCGTTGCTTGTCATCAATTATACTTGATGAAGGATGTGCATAACATAATTCTTATTCTTGTTCTTCCTTCTTCCAAGAGATTTCAATTCTTCTTCCGGAGTGGCTCTTGATATCAATTCCTTTTCTCTAGTCTTCTTATTTTTCTTTTCCGGAGTTCCAAGTTTTCTCAAGTATCTCTTCGTGTTGCTTCATCTAAATCTTGGCAAGGTCATAATCTTATTCGTTTCTACCTTGTTATCGTTGCATCATTCATTCGTATACGGAGGTCCTTCATGGTGATTCATCAAGATTTCAATTCATTCTCAAGTGTTCTTCAAGATTCTTGTTGGAGAACCTCAAGCATTCTTTCCCTTGCATTTCAGTGCATTTGTTCTTCCTTTATCCTTTGAGGTGGTATTATAGCATTCTTGTTAGTGTAGGAGTCTCGAAGAGATTTTATTTCAAGTATGAGATAATTAAACCCACCAATTCTTTGATCATGAGATATTTTCAACCCTTGATTTCTTCATTGAGCTATCTTGGTTTGGATTTCACCTAAAGCTTTTCCTATGGATTACGCTATCATGGTGCTTGTCATTAATCATAGTTCTCAATGTATCCTCTTGGTGTAAGATTGTTCATATCTTGTTTCTCCCAATCAATCCTTGTTTCTTTAAATGGGTGGTTGTCACCTCATATTTGTTGAGATGATTTTCATAAGCCCACTACTGTCTTATTCTTTTCGTTGTTGGTTTTCTAACCACCACGTCAATCCTATGACCGGAGGCTCTTCAATTCTATTGTGATGATAGTTGTCATTTGTTTCTTCATTCTCTTCTTCCGCTTGAGCTAGTTCATATTCTCTTCTTCCGGAGGCATTGTGATATTGCTCTTTTGGGTCTA
Source organism: Hordeum vulgare subsp. vulgare (assembly GCF_904849725.1). NCBI lineage: Eukaryota > Viridiplantae > Streptophyta > Magnoliopsida > Poales > Poaceae > Hordeum > Hordeum vulgare. Next base: position 137,112,451 of record NC_058521.1, read on the forward strand.
TCTTGTTATTCTAGCAAGATCATGGTCTTCCCTTGCTCTATTTACTTGTTTGTTTTGAATATTGTCTATTTCTTCCATCTTATCGAATTTTTTGTCCCATTTTCCTACCGAAGTGCTGCCGAAATTTTCCGTGAATTCTTGATTCTTTCTCATTTCGTTCCTCACCGCCTTGCAACCTTCAGGGATCATTGTTTCACTCATTGTCATACAAGCGACTAAGTTTTACCTCTTGTTCTTTCTCATCCTCTCCCCCTTTCATTCTTGGATCTCGGGGCGAGATCCTCTTGTAGTGTAGGAGAGTTGTGACAGCCCGATGCCGACGTTCCAGAAGATTCCCCTCTCTTTCCGTTTTCGTCGTGTGTCTATTTTTGTTTTGTCGCATCATCATCGCATCATGCGCATCATCTGCATTGCACCGGCATCCCGTTGCCGCCCGTTTTCAAAACTTGCATCCGTTAGTAGTTGCCGGTCCTCGTCGTTGTCCGTTCTAAGTCGGACCGCACACGCACGCGCCCGCGGCACCGTCGAAACCCTGTTTTTAATGTGCGCTTTAAACTCTCTCTGATTGACGTGAAACTTGGCACGCGGTCGCGATTAGTTATAGCGAGGCCGCCCGTCGAATTTCGTCGCGATCGGAGACCGTCTGGTACCCGAACGGTCGACCGTAGTGGCACCGTATTCGGTCTACCGTCGGACATCTGTCGGCGTTTTTAAAACCGTGCCGCCGCCGCCCGTTCTCCCTCTCGTCTCCGAAAATCTACACAACACGGCCGCGTAAACATATACCCGCGTTCGGAATCGTCCGAATCCGACCCCGCGGTTGGATCCGGATCGCGATTCCGGTTAACCGAGCCCCCTTTTTTCCTTATAAATACCCCCTCCTCCTTAATTTTCGGACAGCCCCCTCTCATCTCTCCTCGAAATCCGTGCCCCACCTAAACCTAACCCTAGCCGCGCCGCCCCACTCTCTCTGTCCCGCGGCCGCCGCCGGCCCGCGAGGCCCGCACCTGGCCCGCACCTGGCCCGGATCCAGCGCCGCCGCCCCGCGAGCTCTCCCGAGCCCCCGTCCATGGCAGCCCGACCCCGAGGCAGCAGGCAGCCACCGCCCCTTCCTGCTCGCGAGCACCTCCCGCTGGACGCCTTGGCCGACGAGGCCCCCTCCTGCCGCCGCCACTGGAGTGCCTCGCCGGAGCAGCCGGCTACCTTCCCCGCCCCGGACAGCAGCGCCGCCCTAGACGCCTCCACCTCGCTGCGCATCGGTGTGCCGCGCCGCCATGGCCCTGTCGCCGGTGTGCCGCAGCCGCCCGCGCCAGATCCGGCAAGGACTGGCCGGATCCAGGCTCCCTTGCGCCCGCGCCGGCCACCGGGGGCGCCGATCTGGAGCCCTGCCTCGTCGGCGTTGACCCCGCGCCTGGGAGCCGCCCGAGCTCGCAGCTCCTCCCGCCTGGGCCGGACGGCCCAGCGCCCCGTGGGCCCCGCGCCGGCCTAGCCTCCCCAGCAGCTCGAGGCCGGCCCAGTTCGCCTCTCCAGGCCGGCCTCCTCCCGCCGGCCCAAGCCCTCCTCCAGCTCCTGCCGCCTCTCCAGATTCGGCCAGGTGGCCTTGGTGAGACTCAGCTATTCCCCGCCCCGTTGCAATATTGCTATCTTGCGCCATGCCCTTGTTGAGCTCAATAGGCAATTCGGCCCGTAGAAATATTAGGTTTTTCTGCGAATTAGTATTTTCATAGAAGAGGTTAGATTTTCAAACGTCCGTAGTTTCTAAACCGTAAGTCGGAACGACGCGTGTTATATATCGTTTTGGGGTAGCTTCGCGAGTAGAACACGATTATCCAATATGCATTTTTGTTTAACGCTGTTTAGAGTGCCTAATGCCTTGTTTTACGTGCTGTTTAACTAGGATCCATTCCGTAGTTAATTTTCGTGCGTATCCGGATTGCCCGTATGCCATAGATTTAATGTCCATGTTTTATGGACCATATTTCTACATATTTTAGAGCGGTCACTCGTATTTTTCTGTGTAGGGTTTTGCCGGTAGTTTATTTTCCCGTTTAGAGGTTTTATCTCGCATTAATGTGTGGCTTTATTTTGAGTTGCAAACCCCGCTTATTTTATATGTTTTCGGGGTAGAAAAATCCCGTGGATTTTTCTGTGCAATTAGTTTTAGCTTTTGAGGAAGTTAGTTCGCGAGATATTTTTGCCGTGATGCCCTTTTGTTTAATTCGTAGGATTTATTTCATGCCTCGTTGGAATTAGTTGTCCACTAGGGGGTTGATCTTGGATGTTTTGTTTAGCCTCTAGTATTTTTAGTTGCAATAGAAATGCATGTTTAGGTGTTGTTTGCTTGCTCTCAATTTGCTTGAATAGTGCTGTTTTAGAGGAGCTGAAATATTTCTAAGTCTGGAATCTGTTATATTTTGTTGTTGTCTTGTCTTGCTTGTATCTTGTGATCTGTAGCTCTTTTGGGGTTGGTCCAATGGAGTTAGTTGTACCCCTTATGTTTCTCTAGCATGCTGTTAAGTTTCATGTATTTTGGAGTCCTGTAGCTATAGGTTTTGCTGCTGTCAATATGCCTTCAGGTTGAAAACTGCACCTTCAGGAGGTGTTATTTTCACTAAGTCTGAAATAGCATGTGAGATGCCCTTTTAGTGTCTTCTTTTCCTAGTGCTCCTTGCTGCCGTGCTAGTTGTTGTTAGTTTTTCGTAGTAGTGCTTCTTGCCCTCTTCCGTGCCATGCCTTGCTTGAGCTCATCGGAACTGTGTAGCCGAAGTTGTGAGGCGTAGAAAGTGCTATGTGGCTGAATTTGGCAGCTTGTAGTGTTTTCTTGTTTTCCTTGTAGTTTTCAAACCGTAGCTCCGTTTTGATCGTGTCCTACACGATACTTTCTTAGAATCTTATGTAGTTTCATTTTCTCTTGCTGGTTGTTTGTTTTGAAGTGCTCGTAGCCGCCGTTGCACATAATTTTGCATTCATGCCATCATATCTTGCGGTGCTTGTATCTTTTGTTCCGTAGCTCCGTTGGAGACGTTCTTTACGTGTAGATTGCTTGCCTTGACGCGTAGAAACACGTGAACCTATTTGTTTTGCTGTTTAACAACTAATTAAATGCATTAGATCAGATCTGGAAAGAATTGTAAATTAACCTGTGAGGTCATCTCGGAGGTGCTATATGTCATTTCCGACCTCACTTAAAATGCCTAGATAGGTAGTTTAATTTCCGCTTCACCTCTTGCATGTTTGACAACATTAATATTGTCGTGTAGATAACCAGGAGTGAACTAAATGATTAACGTGGAGTTTCGTCAATATGCAACTCGTTGCATATTGAACTTCACTTAATGTGTAGCGTTTGATTGCGTGGATTGTCATGCCGTGACTTGCATGTATTCAGTAGCTCATGCATCATATGTATTGGGCATCGTGTGGTGAATAGCGTGTGTTGATGCTTGTTTCCGGTTTCCCTGTCTCAATAGAGTTCCGCAAGCGTGTCGGATGTGAGGACCCGTTCGACTACGTCGGTTCGTCTGCTTCACGGAGTCGTTCTTCTTTCAAGCGGGATCTCAGGCAAGATGATCATTTCCCCAGATACCATTACTATCATTGCCATGCTAGTTTTACCGTTGCTATCGTTTACGTCTTGTTTCCTACCACCTGTTAAATATCAGCCTCTCTACAAGGCCATGAAACCATCAACCTGTTCACCCTAGCAAACCACTGATTGGCTATGTTACTGCTTGCTTAACCCTGTTTAGCGTTGCTAGTTGCAGGTGCAGATGCTTCCATGTGATAACATGGGTTCCTTGTCTTATCACCATATATTAATGCTATTTAATTTAATGCACCTATATACTTGGTAAAAGGTGGAAGGCTCGGCCTTTCTAGCCTGGTGTTTTTGTTCCACCTTTGCCCCCTTAGTTTCGGCTACCGGTGTTATGTTCCATAAATGAGCGCTCCTAACATGATCGGGGTTGTTATGGGGACCCCCTTGATAATTCGTTTTAGATTAAGGCTGGTCTGGCAAGGCCCAACTTTGGTTCTACATTTGCCCAACATAATAACTTGATAATATTGAAATGCATAGGGAGTTAGCGCTACCCGAGGAGTAATTCTACATATTACAGGGGGGCCAGTGCTGTTGGTGCTGGTCCAAAACTAGAGCCGTTTGCGGGGCCAACCCGGGGCAACTCGGGAGATTTCTATCAGGCCACCGTACGCTGTGCTTATCCGTCGTGTCCTGAGAACGAGATACGCGGCTCCTATCGGGATCGTCGACACGCCGGGCGGCCTTGCTGGATTAGTTTTACCTGTGACGAGATATCTTGTGCATTGGGATTCCGCTGATGCTTTGGGTAATCTCAGAGTTGAGGTTTTCCATTAGGGAATCCGACGAGATCGCGAGCTTCGTGATTGAGGATTTCTATGCGGCTTGTGGTAATTTGTGATGGACTAGTTGGAGCACCCCTGCGGGGTTAAATCTTTCGGAAAGCCGTGCCCGCAGTTATGTGGCAACGTGGAAACTTTGGTTAACACTGGTTCTAGATAACTCGAAGTTAATTAATTAAAACATGCCAACTGTGTGCGTAACCATGACTGTCTCTTTCGTGAGTTCCTTCTCCGATCGAGGACACGGTGGGGTTATGTCTGACGTAGGTAGGTGTTCAGGATCATTCATTTGATCATCTGTAGTGACGTCCGTTATGCGTAGATCATCCCCCTCTGTATTCTTGTACTCGTAAGTTTAGCCACCAAATATATGCTTAGCCGCCGCTGCAACCTCACCCATTAAGCTTTGCTAGTCTTGATACCTTTGGAAATGAGATTGTTGAGTCCCCTGTGGCTCACAGATTACTACAACACCAGTTGCAGGTACAGGTAAAGGTTACATGACGCGAGCGCGTTGATTGTTCATTTGGAGTTGCCTCTTCTTCTTCTTCTTCATCGATCTAGGGTGGGTTCCAGGCCGGCAGCCTGGGATAGCAAGGATGGACGTCGTTCTTCTTTTGTCGTTGTTTTCGTCCGTAGTCGGACCCTGCTCTTACTCTTGATGTTTATGTAATGTACTGATGTGACTCTGATGTAGCTTGTGGCGAGTGTAAGCCAATTCTGTATATCTCTTCTCTTCAGTACATGTACTTGTAACGATATCCATTCTTGCGACACGACAAGATGCGCTTCTATCCCTGACGAGGCCCTCATGCCAAATTGAGGATAGGGTCGCATCTTGGGCGTGACACTGAGTCACCCTCTTCTTTATTCTATGGCGTTTAAGAATTAGGCTTTCTCATCTATCTATTAGGATGACGAGTTACTATGATGGACACTTATAGGAAAGTTTTTGTCTTCGAGGATCAGAGTCTTCATAAGAATTCAATTGTTATGTTGTCAGTTTTCTTGCAGGTTGCCTCATATTTTGTGCCCATACAGTCGTTATGTTGTTCGAGTTTTCCAAAGTTTCTAATAATCTGATGCAATTGCAAATCCTCTCATCCCGAGTTAATGTGTTTTTGGCCAGACAAAGCACACTAATCATTGTGTTGACGTACTCTATTGCCTCGACATATTTGTTAAAGTGTTAGGAAACCATGTTACCTCCGAAAACCACCCAATTGTCTAGATGTGTTTTGGTTCCCAGTGTGATAATTCTGGCCATCATTTCCGAAAACATCCCGTGATGTTATTTAGCTAGTAGGTATTCTATTTCTCGGTTCTTGAACCGAAGGATCATTCTGTTCACTTATGTTGATAGTGTTGCTAGTTCCTTTAGAATGATTAGTAACCTTGTTGTAGTTCCCATGGTTCGTGGTATATCATTCTTCCAACACCATGGACCATCTCTGGCAGAAGTTCTTCGTGAACTAAAGATCATAACAAGAGTGCTCGTGATGAGTTCTCTACTCCGTATTGTGATTCTGCTAACTTCGCCCTTCTGCATGGGTTATCTGGAAGAATTATGTTGAACTCGTTCGACATGCTAATCTATGAATACACAACTCAGGAAATCGTGTGCTCTTGATTTGTCCCTCTTCAATTGTTTCTGACCTTCATTTATGAGAGGATAGTCACGAGTAGTTGTGCATTCGTGTCATTGATGTCTATTATTCCTGTGCTCTATCAAGTTGTTCTATTTCTGAATGACTGGGAGAAGCAAACTCTAGTACCTCATCCATTTCTTGGATTGGGTCAAAGTAGTTGTATTCCGCGGATCAAAATGCCAATCCAGCTTTTGTTCTGTTCTATCTTGGAGTATTACCCTCTTTTGTCAAGAATGTCATGATAATTGCACCATCTCTTATGAGCTCTTGATGAAGTGATACTTCTCGACATCATTATTCATCCCTTGGTTTCCGTGTTGGTTGTAACCGGAATATCGACAAGTGAACCATGATGTGTGAAATCAATACTCCTAGCAATGTTATTGCTTGGTAGCTAATGGACAATAATTTCACTCTTATGGTGATGGTGATTGAATCTTCATCCTAAGATTGACCGTGCTACCTAGTCCATGTTTCATGGTGCACTTTTCGATCAATGGGTTAGGATTGCGTCAATCCCCCGCTCTATTGATCATATCATCTTGCCCTGAAAAGCGAGATTGTTCCCGAGCTTAATAACATATCGGTGGTTCGTGATTTTTCGAATATCTTCTCAGAAGTATTACCAGGTTGTTTCCTGACTGTTATGATAGAGCTCGTGATCAAGTTGGTTTCCCTATAAGCCACCCTTCTCCAAGAATCCGTGTTGGATACCCCTGAAACTAGTTGGTTAAGCTAAACAACAACTTGGAGAGTTGGAAGATAAAAGCTTCGCCTAAACTTAGTTCATTTTAAAGGGATATATTTTTTGTTGTGTGGGTCTCGAAGGAAGAAGATATTCTCATCGGTTGATTCATGTGATCAATTCTTACATATATTATCTTGTCCAATTTTTGATTTGAATATGGGCTATCGTCAAATCAAACTAAGAACCAAAGATGTTCGTAACGGTGTCTTACTCGTGGTTTTCCTTGAGCGTACACCATTATATTCTTTGATCTGACCAATGCTATTATCTTGCTTACATAGTTGTGGAAATCCATTTATATGGATATCTCGATGAATCGGTGTTGAGTCCATCGGCAACATTTTCATTTGCTCCATGATCTATGTTGGACATTAAGCTAGTGTTGGAAACTTTGTAGACATTGTCTTCGTGTGTCGTGCATGAAGTCTATGTTAGGTGTAAGAAGTGACTTCTTCTCCATTCACGTGGAATTGATGCAAGTTGCCATAGTGAATTCGAGAAAAGTTAATTTGATTTCTTCGAAATCATCCCAAGTCAGTCATGCACGTGCGAAGTATTCTATGGTTTGATAGACTGATCATCTCCACTCCATATGTAATTCCTAGCACACCAAGCCACTAATTTATTTGTATAAGGAAAAGAGGTTCCTTCATAAGAGCTAATCCGGACTTACGTAAGGACTTGACATCCGCAAAGATGGTTCCCAAACCAGAACTCGGTAGTGTTTTGTTGTAAGACTTTTCATGTGCTCATCATTGTCTTGGACAGTGTGTTCACGTGGGTCTTGCAATCCATCTCATGTTTTGGAGTTGTCTTCCATAGTTCATTTCCTGAGGATCTTGCAACGTTATCTCATCGATTTGTGTTGCAAACTTTCTTTCATACATGCTAAGTCTGAAACATCATGTCACCATCCAGAGCTGAATCTCAGGCAGTTATAATGGTTGGAACTTTTCCCAAGAATTATAATATTGGTCTCTCTGTAACCCGGTAAGGTGATGTCGTGGCTAACACACCTAGCCGGAAGACTTAATATTACAATATCTTGCATCAGCAACCTTAGCCATCTCCCCGTGAGGACCTTGTATGACTTATTTCAAAAGTTATTCCTCGTGGACCCCTGGAGCCCCGAAGTCCGACCTATACTTGATATGCTAGATATCAAGCATGACCTATAATTGGGTTGTGCTAGTACATCAAGGAGAACATTAGAAGCGGAGTGCTAAATGTCTCTCGGTCGATTAACCAGATTTTGTTTGGCATAACTAAGGTGAAATCTGAGAAAGTGTTGTCTTCCTTTGCATCGACATCCTCCACCATTATTCATCATGGTAGTATGATGTGTTGCCAGGATCCTTGACATGGATGTTGGTAAACCTTGATGGATATGGAAATGCTCAAGTTATTGAGAGCACGCTCAAACACTGGGTTATACCTTTCGTATCAATTGGAATGTGCCTTCCGTTTGTTGAGTTTCTCTATAACTCTAGTTTCTTCCAAACTGAGTATGCGATTCTTCCGAGTTCTTTCAAACAATCATTTATTAATTGCCTTACCCTGGTATGAAGAGTTTCAATGATCTTTGTATCAAAAGTAATTCTTGTTGCCACCTAAGGGAATAACTCTACGAGTCACCTTCCTAAGGTGCCCCGTTATGTATGAAGGGAAACTTAACTCCTCGCTATTTGGAAACCTCGTCTCCATCTATTTTAAGCATGGAATTGTTGCCTACCAATTGAACCTCGATCATATGCCACATTTCCTCATTCCTCTTATGTGTTTTGTGTCTCAGATCAAGGGACGTTCCTACGTCTCATTCTATGAGTTGATCATGAGTTGCTCGATCTTCGAGGAGATAAGATCTTGTAGAGTCTTCCTGTTCTTTTTGTCATCGAGTTAGATGAAGACCTCAAGGACAAAGATGTCAAGATCAACATGATGCAATGAATCAACATCTTCGAGAAGGGCAATTGGATCGTGAAGATTGTGATAGCTAGTGTCCCCTGTTACTCCTATCCTACGCTTGAATCTCGGGACGAGATTCTTGTTTAGTGGGGGTGAGTTGTCACAGCCCTAGAATAATTGCTTGCAATTAGTTGCACCATCATCTAGCATCATATTAAACCTAAATGATTTTGAGTTTTTGGGCTAACAAAACCCAAGCAAGTCATTGAATAAAACAAATCCAAATAGTGGTGATTTTCAATGAACCCAAAATGGCTTTCAAAAATGTTCATCTTTTTTGATAAATGTTGGAAAGAACATTCCAGCGAAGAATTTTATTTTTCAAACACTTTTGACATTTTAAATAATTCTTAAAAGCCACTGAAATGGTTAAAAAAATAACTATAATATTTTAGATCACTCAAAAATGCTGAAACTTTTTGTGGAATTTGGAAATATTCCAAATATACTCCATATTTATTTTCGGGGTTTTACAAAATGGTTTGTTATTTTATTAAATTCAAACACAAATGTCAGAAAACAAATAAAAACATAAAACAAAATAAAGAAAAGAGAAGGACTAACCTGCGCTTACCTCGCCCAGAACCAGCCGAGCCCACCACTTAGGCTCTTGCCGTCTTCCTCCTCCCGCCAGTAGGCATAGGAGAGGCGTGGCAAGCTCACCGAGCTCCATCGCCACCTCCTTCTTGCTCTTTTCCACCGCGACGTCAGGTATGAGCTCCCTAGCGTCGTCCGATTTCTTCTCACCTTCTCATTCCCTCTCTCCCTCGCTCTCTCGCCTCTCCCCGCCATGACCGCGCGCTTCCGTAGCCGCCGCTCGCTGTCGCCGCGGCCACCTTCTTCGAGGAGCCCCGTTGTCGTGTCTAGAAGATTCTCCATGCTCCTCTACATCTCTTCGTCGAAGGAATCGATCCCGGAGGCCTCGAGCAGCGCCATCACCACCGTCTCCCTCACCTCCGGCCGCCGGATGCCGTTGACGATTCGCGGTGCACATGGCCTCCCCGACCCCGTCGTCAGCGCCAAAAGCTCCGCGGTGAGCTCCGGATTCAAATCCCGCTAACCCCGTGGCCTGTCCCTCGCCGTGGGTGTCACCCCCTTGCTGACCGAGCGCCGCTGCCGCTGGACCTCAACGCCGGCGATGCTCCGGTCCACCCCAGCCCCTGAGATGCTTATTTTCGGACTCGCGTATGAGGGGCCTATCCATTTCGCCCCTCCGCACGTTGATTAGACACCGGAGCCGCGATTCCGGCGAGCCTCCGTCGCCCTGATGGTTGACGACATCGACCTTGCCGGCCTGAGCCACTACCATGTGGGCCTGGCCGGTCACGGATTAGCTTAGGCACTAATTAACCCCCTACAGACATTGATAGTGGGCCCCAACGCCTCCAAATTAGGAATTAAATTTAAATTAAACTTTGTTAAGTAGATGTGACACTGACGTGTGGACCCCACACGTCAGGGTTGACTTTCACCAAGGCAGTTCACCTGCTGAGGTCATGCTGACGTAGTGCTGATGCAATAAAACTTTTCTGGATTAAATCAATTCAGGAAATTTCAGAAAATACTAAAAACTTCTAAAAAACATAGAAATTCAACCGTAACTCCAATGAAAATAATTTATATATGAAAAATTATCAGAAAAATCCAAAGAATCTGTTTATGGCATCTTCATGCATGTTAGAACAAGTTTTGTCCTCTGTTTTGGAAAAATCAAATTAATGCCATGTAAATAATCATATATGGAGTTTGAATTTGAACCTTTTGTTCAAACTAACTTCATTTAATCCTTATGCTAGATGCATTAGCTCAATCAACAACATTCTACCATGACATGATCATGCATCATAGTGTTGCATTTCTGTGAAGTAAATATTATTATTTTTGTATTTGCCGGTGATGTTCCCTCTCGGTAGACGATGGTTCCGACGATGTGATCGTTGACATTGATGAACACTCATTTCTATCTTCAGAAATATCAGGCAAGCAACCCCCCTTGATCATTCCGATACAATCCTACTCTTTCGGCTCTACTCTCTTTTACTTCATTAGGAGAACATTGATTCAACTATTATTTGTTCCCGGTAGTTGAACCCATTCCTATGCATGACCTGTTTTTGCCATAGTAAATAGTTGAAACCACTTAGCATGAGTAGCAACTGATTGAGCCTTGTTGTGCTTACTCATCCATGCTTGCTTACTGTGCCTGCTATGCTTAGAGTCATGTCGGGTCTGATCCGTCTGGACGATGAATCGGAATGGTTGTGTTCATGTCCTACGGTGTGACAGTAAAGTGTGTGAACATGATTAAGTAAAGGTAGCGATGAGAGGCCGTGTAGGAGTACATGGTGGGTTGTCTCATTGGGACCGTCCTTAAGACCTGAGTTATGTGTATGTTATCCAAGACAAGATACTACCACACATTGGAATGCTTAAGTGCCCCTCTCGGCTTATTAATCACCTAGATCTCTGTCCAGAAGTTGCAACTAGCTTCTGGTGTTTTTAGGATAAGTGTTAGCGACCGTGTTTAGCTCTCCCTGATGGGGTAAACTTGATCGCGGTAGATACACAGTGGCACGGTGTACCAAGTGGCACCCGGATGGTGGGCTTGGGAACCATGTGCACATCGTTTCGAGCCGTTAAGGAAACTTCGGCCGGACTTCCTTGCGGGTTCAGTCTCAAATAAGCGATAAACCTGGACTAGGGTCTTGTGTGGTTAACGGTCATGGCTGACACCCACGCCAGTGCTTCCACTTGAAGGTTGCCGAGATACATGACGTGCATACGGTGATAAGTGGTGAGAGCATGTGTGAAGAAGTATACCCCTGCAGAGTGATTTAATCTGTTCGAATAGCCGCGTCCTCGGATATGGACTACTTGGAAACATTACGTGGTACATAGACAACTTGAAATGGATACTCTAAAATATGCAAGATAAGTGTGAGTGCTATGGATGGCCTTCTCATAGGGAGACGAGAGTGGATCCATAGTGGTGTATTGAATTGGTGAATATGTGGACTCGTGTGTGCTATCCCACCTCAAGGAAAGAACTTGTAGTCGTAGTACAGGTTAGCCAAGAGTCAAAGCTGGCTTGCTGCAGTCAAACCCCACAATCCCTTCATTGATACTGATGCATATGTGATAATTATGATGTAAGTCTTGCTGAGTACCTTTGTACTCACGGTTGCGTTATTTATGTTTTTGCAGAGAAGATTTTAGTCTCATTAAAGGTTTCTACGTGATGTGTTCTATGTTGACCGGAATAGCTTGGGAATCCCAGACAGAGGTCTGGTTCCTTTGGTAGGGTCCTTGCAGATTTCAGGCTCCTCCAGCCACTTTTAGTAGATGTCTGTAACCATACATGATATGCTTCCGCTTGATGCTTGTATGACTTGAGTGTAGGGTCGTGTGACCCCTGTTTGTAATATCATACTATGTTGACTCTTATGAGTCTTTAATAAAAGCTTGAGTCATAAAGTTATGTTGTGATGCCATGTTGTATCTACACATATCGTGCATATTGTGTGTATGTTATGAAATGCATTATATGTGTGGAATTCGACACCTAGTTGTGTGGCTTTAGTAGTACTCTCTATGGGGAAATGCCTCTTTGTGCTTCCACCGAGCTTTGGTAGCTTGCTACTGCTCCGGACAGATTGATTGACCGGCATGTATCCTTCTTTGTTGTTGTGTCTGTCCCTTCGGGGAAATGTCACGCAGTGTAATGGAGTCCTTGTAGCTTGCTACGACTCGTCTACACACGCTAATGACCGACACCTGCTTTGCAAGGTTATGTATGCATGTCCGTGTACGGATGTACCACTTGGGTTTATAACTAGTCATGTTGACCCGGGTTCTTTGTCGTTTGAATGCTAATGACACATTCATATACGTGAACCAAAAGAAGCAAACGGTCCCGACCAAGGTATGCTGGCAGCCGTGGAGTTTACCGTGCGTGAGGCCGCAAAGTGATGTGATGTGTTACAGGCTGGGTTCTTATGATTTAGGATCGGGGTCCCGACACATGGTCAGCAACTAAGCACATATCTTTACGCAAAGAAAAGAAAAAATAAGTATATGTCGATATATGCATGAGATTGCAAAGGAAAGGACGTAGTTGTTAAAGTCATACAAGATCTTTATTATTGGCTCTTAATTAGAAAACCATATGTATATGCGTCCAATCCATTTATTTCCATGCCGCCTTTGTTTCCTTCTCTCCTCGACTCCCTACCAAGTAGATATAAACATTCATATGCAATGGCACACAAAAGCTTTGACTTATAGGTTTCACAGTCAAGGACACACATACTGCTTGGTGTTGGTCGATGCAGGACGCAATGAAGTATGTGTTCGAAATTTATTGTTTTGAATGTACCCTATGTAACTAGAAGCATTTCCCATGACTATCAGTACAAAGGCAAGGACTAACAATTATTAAGAGGGGCCAAGATCGAATACGACGTCTAATAATGGAAGTCGGACGCCCTCAGAGGTACCAAGTTACTGTAATTAATTTGCATCGAGCTAGCCCAATGCCAAAGAGAAGTGATTTTGCTTAGGAGATTAACATCGATGCCACCTTGATGACCTACTGTCCAATGTTCTCCTTCTTCTTTTTTGTTTATTTTTTAGTTTTTTGGAAGAATCCATCCATCATCATTGGTCATCTTGACCACTATGTATTGCTATCCAATCTACGGGCCGTTTCATTTCTGGCCAACTGCAAGGAGGTTGTGAAACTTTGAACCCAGCAAGCTGGCCATCTGTGGCGAGCACTATGGCTCTTTGGGAGAAGGTCTGCCAAGTAGTACAAAAAAAGAATCAAATCTCTTCATATCCTTAAAGCTAGGATTTTTTTCAGTTGACATCAGCAGTATTTCAGAAGAGAGACATAGCATCATTTATACAAGAAAAATCTGCCAGGATAAGGATATCACTGCAACGATTGGAAGAGCCAATAATTACTAGCTCCTAACCGATGCAAGTTACTTAGAAAGATATTGAACCATATACCAACTGTTGTTCAAATAGAACAAAAATACTTCTATGTCATATGTGCGTAAATATGAAATAAAAATTGTAGACACTTGATTCATGGCGACTAGCCGGTGCAATCTACTTAGAAAGATAATGGAGAGTCATTTATCAGTTGTTCTCCAACATATTGCAAATATTGCCATGTAATATGCAAATGAAATCGGAGAAAAATTATGATCTAAGATTATCAGTGATGTAGTACTATACTATACCCACACATAATTAGATTATATTTATACACATATTCATGACTTATTATGTTTTGTAAGAGCATCTAATGCAAATCTTCTTTATCACCTTTTTGCCTTGATGTTTGACATAAGATATCCATAAGTTTTGGCCTCTCTTATTTTAAATTTGTTATGTTGGGAGGTACTGTCAATTAATCAGGATTGATTCACTCATTTGATCAAGGAAGATGGATCATTTAGCAACTTTTTTCTCTCTCAATTAACTAGAAGGATATCAAGTGTCAAGAAAGATAATACATGTTTGTTCTTAATTATTTTTCTCGAATGAGGTATCTTAAATAGTAAACAAATACTTTTTCATGATTAAGGGAACTAATATATTTTGAAATACGTCATTTTTATTAATATAATACTCGTTCTATATTACAAATTAGTCTAATTTGGACTTTAATGTTGTCTTCATGTATATAAAAATAAAGGATGTTATAAGATTTTAGAAATACTTTTCCAAACAAACATCTACATATGATTTTCACATTTCTATTTTAAACAATTAACATAATATACATAGGCATAGCTTTGGAAGTTTGATGAAGGCATATGAAAACATCACCGACTATGATATGAAGGGAGTTTGTAAAACTTCCGAGCGTCTCAAATATTTTAGATTCCGGTAGTATGTCCCATCAGTGCAGTTGTGCACATCACAGTGCTATTCTTCACAATATGTTATTGTAAGATAGTATTCCGTAACTAGCCCGTGCGAATGCACGGGTTCACGACTAGTAGTAATAGTCACCGATGAAATCTATGAAAGATTGTGATAGATGAGAGAATACTCACATATAAATACACTATCTTGGACATCTTTTTATGATTGTGAGCCCCCACCAAATATTATATAATGATCTAGTGTTGATGTTGGACATGGAAGACAACATAATGATTATGGTAGTTTACATTCACATAGAAGTTATATGGTCATGGATGTGCTTTCTTTTGATCCTTTTCTAGCCCAAAAATTCCGCACTAAGTAGAGATACTACTTGTGCACCCATAACCCGTAAACCCGGTTTTTTGCCATGAGAGTCCACCGTACCTACCTATGGATTGAGTAAGATCCTTCAAGTAAGTTGTCATCGGTGCATCAAGCAATAAAAATTTCTCCTAAATATGTGTGATCCCTCATTGCAAGGGAAAATAAGCTTTGTACGATCTTGTGATGGCAAAGAAATAAAAGCGGCAAAGTGCATAATAAAGTTTGCTATCGTAAGGGGAACTATAAAGTGACGTTCATTTGCATTAAGAGCTTGCACGTCCAAAAAATTAATAGTGCATGACAACCTGTGCTTCCCTCTACGAAGGGCCTATCTTTTATCCTTAGGAGTTTATTCCTGTATGTGAGTCAATAAAGTTTGCTCTTCTTCCTACATATGAACTCTGTAGTGGCAATCATCATGTGTTGAGGAAAGATCCATACATATATCCAAGTGTATGTAGGTCATCATGAATTATTATTGTTGACATTATCCTTGAGGTAAACGAGTTGGGTGGGAAATCATTTAAGCCCCTATCTTCCTATGTTTCCTATGGAAACATGAGCTTCAAAAATATGACTTGAGCATAAGTAATCATAGAAGATTAAATGATAGTTGAGTATGTGAACTTGCTAATAAGAGAGATCTTACATAGACCCTCCTGTGAAACATGATGAATTATGATTGTCTCAATGAGTGAGAACATAGTTTGTTGATTGTCAATAAGGTTTATGCTTCATACCCCAATAGTTGTGAATGGATTGTTACTTGTTTATGAGAAGATATATGATAAAAAACTTGTTGCTATGTTAATATTCATGATGCTCCCATATCCGTATTTTATTTTTATTGACTCCTCCCTCTCAAATCATGCGGTCATCATTTTCGGGCTCGGCTTTTGCTTGACGACAAGCAAGGTCTAAGCTTGGGGGAGTTGATACGTCCATTTTGCATCATGAACTTTATTGATATTTGTGTTATCATTGTCCATTATTTCCTATTATCATACAATTCTTATGCCCTTTCTATCTGAATATGCAAGGTACATCACAAAGACGGAAATATCTAGAAACTGGAATTTTGGACCGGAAACCAAGAAAAAGGTAGGAAAATCAACATACTCCAAATGACCTGAAACTTCATGGAGATTTTTTCTGCAATATTTAAGAATTATTGGGCCAAAAATATACCAGAGGGGCCACCTACTGTCCACAAGCCAACAGGGTGCGGCCACCCCCTATCCGCGCCCTGATGGCTTGGGGCCCCCCTGCAGGCCCTCTTATGCCCCTCTTCTCCTATATGGTATGTTTTACCCTAGAAAAAATCATAAGCAACCTTTCAGGATGAAGCGCCACCATCACGAGGCGGGAACCGGGGCAGAGGCCTTTTTCTCTCCGACAGACAGATTTTGTGAGGGAAACTTCCCTCTGGGAGGGGGAAATCGAAGCCATCGGCATCACCAATGCTTCCTCCTTCGTGGGAGGACAAATCTTCATCAACATCTTCACTAGCACCATCTCATCTCCAACCCTAGTTCATCTCTTGTATTCAATCTTTGTCTCAAAACCTCAGATTGGTACCTATGGGTTACTAGTTGTGTTGATTACATCTTGTAGTTGATGCTTGTCGAATTACTTGGTGGAAGATATTGTGTTCAGATCATTAATCCTTATTATTATACCCCTGATCTTGAACATTTTTATGAGGTGTGACTAGTAACTATTGTTCGTGAGGGCATGTGAGAAGTCTTGTTATAAGTAATCATTTAAAGTTGGTATTTGTTTGATATATTTTTGATATATATGCTATTACTTCTCTTAGTGGTGTCATGTGAACGTCGACTACATGACACTTCACCATGTTATGGGCCTAAGGCAAGTCATTGTGGTGTAACAAGTAGATGATGGGTTTGCGAGAGTGACTGAAGCTTATAACCCAGTTTATGTGTTGCTTCATGAGGAGCTGATTTGGATCCACACATTTAATGCTACGGTTAGATTGATCTTAATTCTTCTTTCATAGTTGCGGATGCTTGTGAGAGTGGGTAATCATAAGTTGGTTGTTTGTTCAAGTAAGAACAACACCTTAGCATCGGTCCACCCACATATCAAATTATCAAAGTAGCGAACAAGAATCAACTCACCATGATGAACAAGACTAGATAGAAACTCCCATATGTCGTAGGGAGCGCTTGCTTAATATAAGAGTGCTTTTAGACCTGTCCTTTGCTACAAAAAGGATTGGGCTACCTTCGTGCACCTTTACTACTATTGTTACTTTCCACTGTCATTTACAACACTTGCAAAGAATTCCTTGCTGAAAACCGCTTGTCATTTCCTTGTGCTCCTCGTTGGGTTTGACACTATTACTTATCGAAAGGAGTATGATTGATTCCTTATACTTGTGAGTCATCACACCGCCGTAATCGCCTCCTCCAAGGTAGTAGAGGATGAAGCCCTACGTCTTCATGATCATGGGTGACAGCTCCTCCATTACCGAGTAGAGGTAGCACCGTGGTAGCAATGAGGGCCCTTCAATGCAAGCGTATGAGCGGTGGTAGTGTGGCGGCGATGAGGGGCCTGCAATACCTTATGTGCAGTTCTGTCTCCAGTCTGATGCCCCCGGTATGCCTCAGAATGACACTTCCTTATAATTTGTTGTTGGATCGATAGAAGGGGTGTCTAGAGGGGGGTGAATAGACTACTTGCATGAATTAAAATCCTAGCGTTTTCCCAATTTTAATGGTTGGAAAATTTTCGCAATTCTAACAAGTCTAGCGCACTCTACACATGCTAGTCAACAAATATGGCAGTGGAAAGTAAAGACTTTGCACATGTAAGTAAGGAGTAGAGTTTAAGAAGATCAAACACAAAGATGAACATAGATTTTTGGTGTGGTTCGAATAGGTGGTGCTATCGTACGTCCACGTTAGTGGAGACTTCAACCGATGTAGGTTAAAGGCTGCGAGAGTCCAAGGAGGTCTCCACCCACAAGGGGTCCACGAAAAAGTGGCCTTGTCTATTCCACCATGGCTTACGTCCACACAGGACTAGCCTCACTCACGGTAAATATTCAAGAAATAGGCAATCTCCTTACCCGTACAAACTTCCTGGTTCAACTCCACAACACGGAGTGGGAGGCTCCCAAGCGACACCTAACCAATCTAGGAGGCACCACCCACCAAAAGGTAATAGAAACGATAGAATGATGAACTCCACGCTCTTGTGATTCAAAATATAGTCTGCTTAACACTCAATCACACTCTCATAGATTTGGCCTGGGTACGAGTGATTGATTTTGTGGAAAGAAACTTGGGGAGGCTAGAGATCAAATTTCAAATTGTTGGATTGGAATCTCTTGATCTCAATACATGAGTAGGTGGTTCTCTCTCAGAAATATGGATCTGGGAAGTAGGTGTGTGTTCTGAGTGCTTCCTCTGCGAATGAGAGGAGGTGGAGGGGTATATGTAGGCAGCCCCCAAAATCCAACTGTTACAACATTATTGCCCAACTCGGTGACAACAAAATGAATCTCTGTGGTACCGAGTTGCACTAAATGTGGCAACTTTTGAATTCTAGGTGAGATCAATATGTAAATCTCGATGGTACCGATAGAATGACCTATATCAGTTTCCAAATCTCGGTGAGACCGATTCAATCTCAGAAATTCTTATTCTTGGAATTTGCTCAACACAAAGTTGGTCACATTCTTTCGGTGTCACTGATGTGAAACTTGGTGGTACTGAGAGATTAGGGTTTGGCAAAGGATCTGTCTGGTGGAAAAGTTGTTGGCACCGATTTTGCTGGTTTGGCTTGGGACAAATATATTTGTGGGAGAACGAGTGAATATTTTTTATGGCTATCTCTAAGCACTTGAGAAACCAATTCATCATAATACCTCACCCCCTTTTAATAGTATTGGCTTCTCTATGGACTCAAAAGTGATTTACCACAACTCTAAAATATAGAGTCCTCTTACTTGAAACTTGAGCCAATACTATTCCTTTCCTTTCATCAAGGGGCTTCTCTTCATAATGCTTTGGCCAATGCTCTCTTTGGACTATACCTGAAATATACTAGGTAAAAGTGTTAGTCCAAGAGACAATGTATGTTGTCATGAATTATCAAAACCACCAATGGAGCATATGTGCTTTCAGTCTCCCCCTTTTTCGTAATTGATAACAACATACAATCAAAGATTCAATCAAAGATAGGCATTAGGATATGGCAGCTTTGAAAGATACATGACTAGTACAAGCTCCCCTAAATGTGTGCAATCCCTTTTTAAAGGATAGTTTCTTTGGACTGTATGGGTACATACATGGTAGTAGGACAAGACAAGTCTTGTAAATCTTGGCTATATGCATCATATGTATGTGAATGAAGAACTTCCATGTTCAAGACTCAATCTTGCAAATAATATGTGCAAGAGACAAGAGATCATCATGAACAAGGATATGATGCATATACTTACCTTCAGGTTCTTGAGCGTCTTAGCACTAGGAGTACACTTGGGAAAACGAATTTTAGATAACACAAGAGTACTCTATTGTAAAGATGCAAAGAGCTTCAAAAGTACTAAGATATGGAGAACATATGAGAAATATGATTTGATGATAAATATATCACCAAGAGAATTTAGAAGTTTTTTCCTTAAGAATGACTATGTAAAATTTCCTCTCCCCATGAATCATAGCATGTAGATATTGAGATAAGGTAGGGTGAGATAAGTTAAATCCATAGATAGCAATAAAAAAATTATCTATCTCTCCCCCTTAATGGTATTTCTCTCCCTCAGTGTGTAAGGTTTGATATATCTCCTCGTTTGGAAGATCTCCCCTTGGGTACACCTCCTTTAGGTATATATCGCCCCCTTTGACTGAAGCTTATTGGAAGCTTTGATATATCTCCCCCTTTGTCATTAATTTCCAAGAAAGGTCATAGGGTAAGGTGTGACGCCCTCGATTTAATCGTACGCTAATCATACACGCAAATGCGTACGATCAAACCCAAGGACTCACGGGGAGATATCACAACACAACTCTAGACACAAATAAAATAACATCAGCTTCATATTACAAGCCAGGGGCCTCGAGGGCTAGAATACGAAAGCTCGATAAACACACGAGTCAGCGGAAGCAACAAATATCTGAGTACAGACATAAAACATGGGGTGCCTTAGAGAAGGCTAGCACAAAGATACAACGATCGAACGAGGCGAGGCCTCCTGCCTGGGAACCTCCTAACTACTCCTGATCATCAGCGGCCTCCATGTAGTAGTAGGCACCGTCGGGGTAGCAGTCGTCGGTGGCGGGGACCTCCATCTCCTGGGCTCCATCATCTGGTCGCAACAAACGGATCAAGGGGACAAGGGGGAACAAAGCAGCGGTGAGTACTCATCCAAAGTACTCGCAAGTCTTACATCAGAACTATTCTAATTATGCATCAATATCAAAGAAGGGGGTTATATGTGGACTGACTGCAGCAATGAGAGAATAGAGAGAGAAGGCCTAGTCCTATCAAAGACTAGCATCTTCAGGGTCTTGCGGCAATAGACGAGAGTAGAACAAGGGTAACACAATAATAGTCATATTGTTGCAGCAATATTAAAGTAAGGTCACGCCTAAGGATCCTCCCTCGACTCCCTGCGAGGAAGCAATCCCGAGGCAAACTAATTCCAGTTAAGTAACAATTGTAGTTGTAAAAGATCGGGGCACAACTCCAAGTCGTCCTGTAACCGTGGACACGGCTATCCGAATAGTTAATTTTCATCCCTGCAGGGGTGCACCACATGTCCCGTCACGCTCGATAACACTCTGGCCAGACATACTTTTCTGGGTCCTGCCCGGCCTCGGAATATCGACACGTTGCAGCCCCACCTAAGACTAATCAGAGAGGCCAGCCCGCCGGTCTAAATCCTAAGCACAAAGGGTTCGTGGGCCCAGTTCCCCTTCACGCTCCTGCACGTGGCGTGGGCGGCCGACGTCAGTCCTAGCATCCCTTAATCACAAGCGCGATGCATCTCGGACCACTCGGGCGCGCGCCGCTACATTTCTGGCATCTGAAAAGCTTCGGCTGATACCGCGACGCCGAGTACCCATAATTCTTCCCGCGTAGCCGGTTAGTGCGAAAAGGTCTCCGACCAACCCAGATCAAATACCCAAATCCATTAGCATTTTAATTAGGCCAACAACACAGTCTCACGGGAATCCACCCGGCTTACAACTAATCACCAATGATCCCAGTAACATGGTCGAGTAACTGTGTGGTCGTAACATCGGGGGGGAATCCGAGGTATCACCCTCGTTGGATCCCGAACGATGTACCCGTCAAGGTGGGCTTAGAGGAATCACCCTCGGGGGTCCCACACTCGCGGGGTTGCACGACAGAGGCGTCATCGGGAATGGTGAAAGAGGAATCACCCTCGATAACCACGACCGACTAGCTATACTACAGAGATATCATCAGGAGTACTTAGCGAGGTGTCACCCTCGGTACCCGATAGTATCTCTGTAGCATCGTACAACGAAGGGGGTGAATGTGCTGTGTCGGGTCTGGCTCGTCGATCAAAGATTGAGATTTGAAAACAAGCGGGGCAACTGAGCTACGGGGTCAGAGGGGATGACTGCTCCACCTATACTAAGCAGGTTAAAGGTACAGGACTGAAAGTAGCAGTTCATCAAAAACAGGCTATGCATCAGATATAGGAGCTAACTACAAAAGTAGCAAAATACTAATGCAAGCAGTAGGAAGAAAGACATAGGCGATATAGGAATGATCAAGGGGGGTTTGCTTGCCTTGCTGCTCTGCGGCAAAGGACTGATCGGCAGGGTCGTAGATGTACCCGGCAGCAGCGTCAGTCTCGGGGTCTACCGGTAAGAAGAGGGGGAAGAAACAATAAATAATAGCACCGATGCAACACAAAGCATGACATGGATAGATGCAGGCTAGACATGAGCTAACGCAGCAACATCCGTCATAGACGGGTCGGAAGAATATCTGACGATATTTTCCGGGTCTCGGGCTACTACCGGTTATACTGGAAACGATGAAAAAGTTCCATGTTTGCTATGCTAGGGACGCGTGACAGACGAACGGGCCGTGTATCCGGGTTCGTGTCGTTTTGCTGATCAACTTTCATGTTGAAAATTATTTGATCTGACTTACGGATTATTTAATATTAATTTTTAAAGTTTTATTTAATAATTAGGAATTAAAAACAGATTTAGCTATTTTAATAAAATCCCATTATGACATCATCGTGATGTCAGGCTGACATCAACATTTGACCGGTCAACTGACCAGCGGGTCCCGAACGTCATGGGCACAAGTTTTATTTAAAATTAAATATTGATTTAACAGTTTAATTTAATGATGGACCCACGTGGCATTCTCTCATTATTCTAATTGATTAATTTAACTAATATATCTATTTATTTATTTATTTAATAAAAACATTATTTTTATTTTTATTTCAACTATCGCGTGGGGCCTCCCTGTCATAGACAGCGGGTGCGTTGGCCCCACCGGTAAGTGGCCTAAGGCCATCTACTCATTTTATTAATCACAAATACATAACCATACAAATGTCGTATTCCTCTAAATATCCATATACGCAAATACATACATCACATCTCATACATACATACATACATACGCATCTAATACATCATTTGTTTTTATTTCTTTTCTTTTCTCTCTCAACACTCATCTCTCTGTGTGTGTTAACAGACACAGAACAACTCTGTGCTAACTCCACCTAGAAGAACCGAAAGTTCAAATCCTCCTACCGGAGTCTACCGTCGACGGATCGAGGTCCCGTTTGCCGGAACGGAACCGGGACGGCGAGGAGATCGACATGGTGGGAGGAGCCCGAGGAGGGGCTCCCCGACGGTGACAAGACGGCCCGATGAAGCCGGAGTTCGCACGAAGGTGACGGTGGAGACGGCGTGGTTCCGGTGGAGACGGGCGTGCCGGCGAGGAGGAGCCGGCCGGAGGTTCGCCGAGAGGGGCCCCGGTGAGGAGGGGCCCCCGGAGATGGAGCCGCCGACGGGGAGGGGCGGCCACCGTAGAGTTGTGGGCCGCTGGAGATGGACCTCCCGGAAGGGGCCGGCCGCAGAGATGGGGGGGCCGAGGTGGCCGGCGCCCCTGCCGGCGGGGTGGAGGCCGAGGGGGGCTCGCCACGGGAGGGAGGAGGCCGTGGGGGGCGGCTTGCCGGCGGGATTAGAGGGGAGGGGCCGCCGGGGGAGGAGGGTCGTGGGGGGCTGCCGGCGGGAGGAGGAGAGGCCGCCGGGGTGGCTCAACGGAGGGAGGGCTGCTCGCCGGCGGGGGGGAGGAAGGCCGCCGGCGGGAGGATCTGGGAGGGGGGAAGGCGACGGGAGCAGAGAGGGTCGTGGGGAGGGGGCGAGATGGGGTGGCCGAGGGAGAGAGTCACGGGAGGAGAGGAGGGTCCTCTCGTGGGGGGGTTGTCGGTGGGGGTGGGTGGAGAGGACCGAGAGAGGGGGGAGGTGGCGCTGTCGTGGGGGTGGGGCCCCCCACGAGGGGGAGGCTGGGGGCGCTGGCGGCGCCCAGGGGGGAGGGAGTAGCGAGGTGGCGGCTAGGGTTTGAGCCAGGTAGGAGGCGCGGGGGCCTGGCCAGTTGGGCCCTTTTGGCCCAGCTCGGCCAGGGGGGTGGGGTTGCTTTTTTTTTGTTGCTTTGTTTTGTTTTATTTTGTTTTCTTTTTCCCTTTTCTATTATTTCTTTCTTTCATTATTTATTTTACTAATTGATTTTTCTTTTTAAATACTTTCTTTTATTATACTTTCTTTTTCAATTTATTATACATACTTCTAAATCTCTCTTTCATATACATATTCTTTTAATATTTGAAATGAACTTATAAAGTACTTTTTCTTTTGCTTTCAAATTTTGGATCCGGACAGACTCGAATCAACGCGGGTCTGAGATGGGAATTCGATGACGTGGCATCATTAGCGGTTGATCACTGTAGCCTAATTACAATAATTACTGTTGCAAAAGTCAAGGATGTCACAATTCTCCCCTACTAACAAGAATTCTCATCCCGAGAATTAAGAGGTAGAGGGAAAGAGCCCGGGGTATTCATCACGAAGATGATCCTCGCGTTCCCAAGTGGCTTCATCTTCAGAGTGATTTGACCACTGCACCTTAAGGAACTTGGTGAGCTTGCGACGAGTCTTACGTTCAGCTTGGTCGAGAATGCGGACCGGATGCTCTTTATAAGAGAGGTCTTGTTGTAGCTCAAGCATATCGTGATCCACTGCTCGAATAGGGTCCTTGAAGCAGCGACGGAGCTGAGAAACATGGAAGACATCGTGAACCTGAGAAAGGTTCGCCGGCAGTTCCAATTGATAAGCCACTCTTCCACGCCTTTCGAGAACAGTGAAAGGACCAATATAACGAGGAGCTAACTTGCCCTTGATTCCGAAACGGTGTGCACCTCTCATTGGTGTGACATGAAGATAAGCCTTTTCGCCAGGTTGATAGACCATATCTTGATGATGACGGTCATACTGACTCTTCTGACGAGACTGAGCAGCCTTCAGATTGTCATGAATAATGCGGACTTGATCTTCGGCATGTTGAATAATATCCGGACCGAAGAGTGATCGTTCCCCAGTTTCTGACCAATTCAGAGGAGTTCGACACCTTCTCCCATACAATACTTTGAAAGGGGCCATCTTCAGACTAGCTTGATAGCTATTGTTGTAAGAGAACTCGGCATACGGGAGAGATTCCTCCCATTTCTTACCGAAAGAAATGACACAAGCTCGAAGCATGTCCTCGAGAATTTGGTTGACTCGTTCAACTTGTCCCTGGGATTGAGGCTGAAATGCAGTGCTGAAGGACAGATGAGTCCCCATAGCCTTCTGAAAACTTTCCCAGAATTTTGAAGTGAACAAGCTGCCACGGTCCGAACTGATTACCAACGGAATACCGTGAAGTGAAAAAACTCTTGACATATAAAGATCTGCCAGCTGACTAGCATTAATCGTCTCTTTGACGGCCAGGAAATGTGCAACTTTGGACAGTCGATCAATGACGACAAGAATAGCATCATTACCTTTCTGGGATCTGGGAAAACCAGTGACAAAGTCCATTTCAACATGGTCCCATTTCCACTCGGGAATAGAGATAGGTTGCAGAGTTCCAGCAGGCTTTTGGTGTTCTGCTTTGATACGCCGGCATATATCACATTCTGCCACATAGCGTGCAATTTCTTGTTTCATATTGGGCCACCAGAATCTCTGCCGGATGTCTTGGTACATCTTGGTACTACCCGGGTGAATAGACAATGGTGTGTCATGAGCTTCTTCCATCACCTTCCCAGTCATCCTGAGATTTTCCTTCTTATTTGGAACGAATAGGCGACCCTTGAAATACAAGGCGCCACCTTCATCAACAGTGAAAAAGGAGGTTTTACCCTTTCGCAATATAGCTCTTAATCCTGTCGACATCATCGTCAAAGTCTTGTATATTCTTTATGGATCTCACAAGATCTGGTTCAACCACTATTTTACTGAGGGAACCCTGATTAACAACACGAAGGTTCATCTTTTGAAACTCTTCAGGTGGGGGAACAAGGTAACCCTGAGGAACAATGTGGAGGTTCAGCTTACGGAATTCCTCTTGCAGACGATCGTGAACCTGATGAACCTGGAGGTGGTTGCAGTATGACTTGCGACTTAAGGCATCAGCCATTACATTACCCTTGCCAGGGGTATATGATATACTACAGTCAAAATCTGCTATACGCTCCATCCATCTTTGTTGACGCAGGTTCAGCTCCGGTTGAGTGAACAAGTACTTCAGACTTTGATGGTCGGTGTAGATTTCACAGCGATTACCGACAAGGTATTGTCGCCATTCCTTCAATGCATGAATGACTGCGGCAAGCTCAAGATCATGAACTGGGTAGTTCTCTTCATGAGCACGCAGTTGACGTGAAGCATAAGCGATCACCTTGCGATCCTGCATTAGGACACAACCTATTCCTTGACGAGAAGCATCATAGTATATGACGAAGTCCCTTTTCGTATCTGGAGGAGCAAGTACTGGAGCGGACGTCAGTTTGTCCTTGAGTGCCTGGAAACTTTCCTGACATTTATCAGTCCATTCATACTTAACACCTTTGTGAAGCAGGTTGGTTAAGGGCTTCGCAATCTTGGAGAAGTTCTCGACGAATCGACGGCAATAGCTGGCGAGTCCGAGAAAACTTCTGACTTGCTTGACATTCTTCGGGGGAGTCCAGTCAAGAATAGCTTGAATTCGTTCGGGGTTGACCGCAATACCATCCTTGGAAATCACATGACCAAGGTAAGTCACTTTGTCTAGCCAAAACTCACATTTGGAATACTTCATATAGAGTTTATGCTCCCGAAGCTTATCCAGTACAAGACGAAGATGTTCAGCATGCTCTTCTTTGTTCTTCGAAAACACCAGAATATCATCCAGATATACCACGACAAATTTGTCGAGGTAGTCCATGAATATATAATTCATCAGTCGAGAGAAGGTTGCCGGTGCATTGGTTAAGCCGAAGGACATGACGGTGTACTCGTATGATCCATATCGAGTAACAAAGGCGGTCTTTGGAATATCCTCCTTGCGAACACGGATCTGGTGGTATCCCAATCCCAAGTCGAGCTTAGAGAATATGGTGGAACCAGCAAGTTGATCATACAAATCATTTATCCGAGGGAGAGGATATTTGTTTTGAATAGTGGCCTGGTTGATAGGACGATAGTCTTGAACCAATCGATTTGTCCCATCTTTCTTCTTAACAAAGAGAGAAGGTGCTCCCCAAGCAGAGGAACTCGGACGGATGAAACCCAGACGGAGCGAGTTGTCAATTTCTTGCTTAAGTTCAAGGAGTTCATGTGGTGGCATTTTATAAGGACGCTTGGCAATAGGAGTGGTACCGGGTACCAAGTCAATGACAAACTCGACAGCTCGAGCAGGGGGAATTCCCGGAAGTTCTTCTAGAAAGACATCTTGAAATTCTCGAACCACTGGAATGTTTTCAATCCCTTCAAGAGGCGACGCATTTAATGCATTCAAAGCATACAGCCGTGCCTCAGCATTACGGACGAGATGAGCATGGTAACTTACTAGTTCATCTGAAGGGTGTAGTAGGTGGACGGTTTTGGTGGCACAAACGATCGATGCCGTATGAGCTTTCAACCAGTCCATCCCAATATGAGATCAATGTTGGATGACTTTAGTAGGATGGGGTTGGCAAGGAATTCTAATCCTTCAATTTCAACTGGAACATGGGGGCAAACCACAGAGGTTCGGCATTCGCCCCCAGGGGTGTTTACCACTATCGAGATGTTCATCTCTTCGCTCCTAATGTCATGCATGTATGCAAAATTTTCCGACATAAAGGAATGCGATGCTCCTGTATCAAACAATACAGAAGCAGGTACTGAGTTAACGAGAAGTGTACCCATCACGGTAGCAGGCTGGTCTTGAGCTTGACCCATATCAATGTTGTTGGCCTGACCACGAACATAAGCAGGCTTAGCGTTGAAGTTGCGGTTCTGGTTGTTGCCACGGCTAGTTGCGGGAAGTGCCAGCTGATTCGGATTCTGCCTGCAGTCTCTAGCATGGTGACCTGGACGGCCACACTTGAAGCACAGCCCGTCCTCAGGACGGGAAGGAGGAACTCGAGGCGGTGGAGCTGGAAGCCTCGGCTGCCTAGGTGGTGGAGGAGGCAGGCGAGGTGCAGCATAGGACGGCCTCGAAGTAGGAGCAGGTGCATGGTATATGTTGTTGGGAATCCAGATCTTCCGCTTCTGTGCAGATGAGCCCGAAGATGAGCCCATGTCACGGTTGCGCTTGCTGCTATCCTTGTATTCCTGCAGACCAGTCTCAACCTGAATAGCCTTGTTCACGAGGGTGGCGAAATCAGCATACTCCTGAACGAGGAGTGTCAGCTTGATATCAGGGTGGAGGCATTCACGGAACTTCTCCTGCCTGCGTGCATCAGTCGCAATGTCTTCTTCAGCATAGCGAGATAATTCCAGAAATTCCCGCTGATAAGCATCCACAGTCTTGTTGCCCTGGACCAAGTTGCGGAACTCACGCTTCTTCCGGTCCATGATTCTCTGGGGAATGTATCGAGCACGGAAAGCAGCCTTGAACTCTGCCCAAGTGATGATAGTCCCATCGGGCTGAGAGCGCCTGTGGCTGTCCCACCATTGAGCAGCGGGACCCTTCAGAAAGTAGGCGGCAAAGTTGACATAGCTCGCCAGGGGCACATTGGCAGACTCTAGCTCATAAGAAATGTCACGGAGCCAGTCATCAGCATCTAGAGGCTGAGTTGAGCTGCGGCAGATCGCAGGGTTGAGACGGCAGAAGTCTTGCAGTGTCACGTCTTGTGGTTGGTTCATGTTCGGCCTTTGGAACTGATCCATGAGCCCTTGCATAAACTGGTGGTTTAGCTCAAACTGTTTGATCATCCCCGCCATATACTCAGGAGGCGGGGTGGTGCATCGTTGGTAGGGCCACGCGGGCGGCCAACTGGTCTAACCATCCTGTTAAATATTTAGCAGGGGTAGTTTAGCTTAAAGTAATTGAAAGGCATCGCACGCATTCATGAAGTAATCAAGCATAATGAAAGGGAAATGCGATAGATACTCCATAGTAGTTGAGTTCGACATACAGACCCATACATAAGTTCAATTACAAACTAACGATTAAAAACTCGAAAAATTTGGCGATAGCCCGGACGCATTTGACGATACCCTGGACTCATTAGGCGGCGCGCAGGCACGCGGTGGAAGAGTACCACAACGAGATGTAGCGATAAGGCTACATCAACGTCGGAGAGGACGATCGAATCCTGGTAGCTGGCGGTGATAGAAGGTAGGGACAGGACCATGTGTCCCGTTGTGACTCTGGTGAGGGTACCGCATCCAATCGAGCAGCTGAGGTCCAAGTGCAGGGGTTCTACCCCCAACATCAGTCCACTCGAGAGCTGATGGTAGCTCTGTCCTGCTCGGCTCGCGGATGCGCATAGGTGGAACCCTCGGACAGTGTGATGGCTGCAGCTCTGTCAATGCGTCGTAAAGACGAGCGCGCATAGCATACAGCTCCACAGTCAGAGCTCGGAAAGCATGATCCATTGCCTCAGTGTACTGCACCAGAACCCGCGCGTCATAGCGACGCGTCACGTAGGGGGTGCAGACAGCGACGTAGGAACGGTCGTTGCGCTCCCGAACGTCAGAAGCGTAGGCAGTGAGATCAGATCCAGTCTCATCCCCAGCAGGAGCATGCGGGATGTATCTAAAAGGGCTCTCCTCCAGGTGAGGGTACGCTCCACGGAGACGGGTGATGGCGATGTAGGCCGCATCATGGACGGCCATCTCGACCGACACTCCAATACCACAGAACACGTGGCGCTCGAGGGTCTCACCGCCCCTCTGGTCGAAGATGCGAACCTCAGCCTGGCAGTGGTACTGGTTATACTCGTGGAAATCCTCGAACACAGTGTACTCGGGGTACCAGCGATATCCCAGGCTGGTCAGAAGATCGACCAAAATGGCCGGGAACCCAGTCGTCTGAGTGGCCTGTGTCAGGCGCACGTGCTGTCTTGCGGGATGCATCTGAAAATAAGATTGACGGATGTCAATGACAGTGTGTGTAATACATATTCAGGAGAAAAAGAGTAGATAGTCCAGCGCTCCGGATCGATGTGATTCGAGAACCTAATGTTAGAGTTAGTAAAATCTTTGACCCGAAAGAGAAGAGAAAGTAGAGCCCAGAGTATAGGAAAGGAGTAAAAGATACTAATACCACCCAATTGAGATGTGGGCCCGTAAGCCACAACATCAGTGTTAGTAAAGTTTTTCAAACACTAGACTCAACTTCGGCCAAGGAGTTGGAAAGGGGGCTACCTACAGGCAGTTGGCTCTGATACCAACTTGTGACGCCCTCGATTTAATCGTACGCTAATCATACACGCAAATGCGTACGATCAAACCCAAGGACTCACGGGGAGATATCACAACACAACTCTAGACACAAATAAAATAACATCAGCTTCATATTACAAGCCAGGGGCCTCGAGGGCTAGAATACGAAAGCTCGATAAACACACGAGTCAGCGGAAGCAACAAATATCTGAGTACAGACATAAAACATGGGGTGCCTTAGAGAAGGCTAGCACAAAGATACAACGATCGAACGAGGCGAGGCCTCCTGCCTGGGAACCTCCTAACTACTCCTGATCATCAGCGGCCTCCACGTAGTAGTAGGCACCGTCGGGGTAGCAGTCGTCGGTGGCGGGGACCTCCATCTCCTGGGCTCCATCATCTGGTCGCAACAAACGGATCAAGGGGACAAGGGGGGAACAAAGCAGCGGTGAGTACTCATCCAAAGTACTCGCAAGTCTTACATCAGAACTATTCTAATTATGCATCAGTATCAAAGAAGGGGGTTATATGTGGACTGACTGCAGCAATGCGAGAATAGAGAGAGAAGGCCTAGTCCTATCAAAGACTAGCATCTTCAGGGTCTTGCGGCAATAGACGAGAGTAGAACAGGGGTAACACAATAATAGTCATATTGTTGCAGCAATATTAAAGTAACGTCACGCCTAAGGATCCTCCCTCGACTCCCTGCGAGGAAGCAATCCCGAGGCAAACTAATTCCAGTTAAGTAACAATTGTAGTTGTAAAAGATCGGGGCACAACTCCAAGTCGTCCTGTAACCGTGGACACGGCTATCCGAATAGTTAATTTTCATCCCTGCAGGGGTGCACCACATGTCCCGTCACGCTCGATAACACTCTGGCCGGACATACTTTTCTGGGTCCTGCCCGGCCTCGGAATATCGACACGTTGCTGCCCCACCTAAGACTAATCAGAGAGGCCAGCCCGCCGGTCTAAATCCTAAGCACAAAGGGTTCGTGGGCCCAGTTCCCCTTCACGCTCCTGCACGTGGCGTGGGCGGCCGACGTCAGTCCTAGCATCCCTTAATCACAAGCGCGATGCATCTCAGACCACTCGGGCGCGCGCCGCTACATTGCTGGCATCTGAAAAGCTTCGGCTGATACCGCGACGCCGAGTACCCATAATTCTTCCCGCGTAGCCGGTTAGTGCGAAAAGGTCTCCGACCAACCCAGATCAAATACCCAAATCCATTAGCATTTTAATTAGGCCAACAACACAGTCTCACGGGAATGCACCCGGCTTACAACTAATCACCAATGATCCCAGTAACATGGTCGAGTAACTGTGTGGTCGTAACATCGGGGGGGAATCCGAGGTATCACCCTCGTTGGATCCCGAACGATGTACCCGTCAAGGTGGGCTTAGAGGAATCACCCTCGGGGGTCCCACACTCGCGGGGTTGCACGACAGAGGCGTCATCGGGAATGGTGAAAGAGGAATCACCCTCGATAACCACGACCGACTAGCTATACTACAGAGATATCATCAGGAGTACTTAGCGAGGTGTCACCCTCGGTACCCGATAGTATCTCTGTAGCGTCGTACAACGAAGGGGGTGAATGTGATGTGTCGGGTCTGGCTCGTCGATCAAAGATCGAGATTTGAAAACAAGCGGGGCAACTGAGCTACGGGGTCAGAGGGGATGACTGCTCCACCTATACTAAGCAGGTTAAAGGTACAGGACTGAAAGTAGCAGTTCATCAAAAACAGGCTATGCATCAGATATAGGAGCTAACTACAAAAGTAGCAAAATACTAATGCAAGCAGTAGGAAGAAAGACATAGGCGATATAGGAATGATCAAGGGGGGTTTGCTTGCCTTGCTGCTCTGCGGCAAAGGACTGATCGGCAGGGTCGTAGATGTACCCAGCAGCAGCGTCAGTCTCGGGGTCTACCGGTAAGAAGAGGGGGAAGAAACAATAAATAATAGCACCGATGCAACACAAAGCATGACATGGATAGATGCAGGCTAGACATGAGCTAACGCAGCAACATCCGTCATAGACGGGTCGGAAGAATATCTGATGATATTTTCCGGGTCTCGGGCTACTACCGGTTATACTGGAAACGATGGAAAAGTTCCATGTTTGCTATGCTAGGGACGCGTGACAGACGAACGGGCCGTGTATCCGGGTTCGTGTCGTTTTGCTGATCAACTTTCATGTTGAAAATTATTTGATCTGACTTACGGATTATTTAATATTAATTTTTAAAGTTTTATTTAATAATTAGGAATTAAAAACAGATTTAGCTATTTTAATAAAATCCCATTATGACATCATCGTGATGTCAGGCTGACATCAACATTTGACCGGTCAACTGACCAGCGGGTCCCGAACGTCATGGGCACAAGTTTTATTTAAAATTAAATATTGATTTAACAGTTTAATTTAATGATGGACCCACGTGGCATTCTCTCATTATTCTAATTGATTAATTTAACTAATATATCTATTTATTTATTTATTTAATAAAAACATTATTTTTATTTTTATTTCAACTATCGCGTGGGGCCTCCCTGTCATAGACAGCGGGTGCGTTGGCCCCACCGGTAAGTGGCCTAAGGCCATCTACTCATTTTATTAATCACAAATACATAACCATACAAATGTCGTATTCCTCTAAATATCCATATACGCAAATACATACATCACATCTCATACATACATACATACATACGCATCTAATACATCATTTGTTTTTATTTCTTTTCTTTTCTCTCTCAACACTCATCTCTCTGTGTGTGTTAACAGACACAGAACAACTCTCTGCTAACTCCACCTAGAAGAACCGAAAGTTCAAATCCTCCTACCGGAGTCTACCGTCGACGGATCGAGGTCCCGTTTGCCGGAACGGAACCGGGACGGCGAGGAGATCGACATGGTGGGAGGAGCCCGAGGAGGGGCTCCCCGACGGTGACGAGACGGCCTGATGAAGCTGGAGTTCGCACGAAGGTGACGGTGGAGACGGCGTGGTTCCGGTGGAGACGGGCGTGCCGGCGAGGAGGAGCCGGCCGGAGGTTCGCCGAGAGGGGCCCCGGTGAGGAGGGGCCCCCGGAGATGGAGCCGCCGACGGGGAGGGGCGGCCACCGTAGAGGTGAGGGCCGCCGGAGATGGACCTCCCGGAAGGGGCCGGCCGCCGAGATGGGGGGGGCGAGGTGGCCGGCGCCCCTGCCGGTGGGGTGGAGGCCGAGGGGGGGCTCGCCGCGGGAGGGAGGAGGCCGTGGGGGGGCGGCTTGCCGGCGGGATTAGAGGGGAGGGGCCGCCGGGGGAGGAGGGTCATGGGGGGGCTGCCGGCGGGAGGAGGAGAGGCCGCCGGGGTGGCTCAACGGAGGGAGGGCTGCTAGCCGGCGGGGGGGGAGGAAGGCCGCCGGCGGGAGGATCTGGGAGGGGGGGAAGGCGACGGGAGCAGAGAGGGTCGTGGGGAGGGGGCGAGATGGGGTGACTGAGGGAGAGAGTCACGGGAGGAGAGGAGGGTCCTCTCGTGGGGGGGGGGGGGTCGGTGGGGGCGGGGGGAGAGGACCGAGAGAGGGGGGAGGTGGCGCTGTCGTGGGGGTGGGGCCCCCACGAGGGGGAGGCTGGGGGCGCTGGCGGCGCCCAGGGGGGAGGGAGTAGCGAGGTGGCGGCTAGGGTTTGAGCTAGGGAGGGGGCGCGGGGGGCTGGCCAGTTGGGCCCTTTTGGCCCAGCTCGGCCAGGGGGGTGGGGTTGCTTTTTTTTTTGTTGCTTTGTTTGTTTTATTTTGTTTTCTTTTTCCCTTTTCTATTATTTCTTTCTTTCATTATTTATTTTACTAATTGATTTTTCTTTTTAAATACTTTCTTTTATTATACTTTCTTTTTCAATTTATTATACATACTTCTAAATCTCTCTTTCATATACATATTCTTTTAATATTTGAAATGA
Source organism: Hordeum vulgare subsp. vulgare (assembly GCF_904849725.1). NCBI lineage: Eukaryota > Viridiplantae > Streptophyta > Magnoliopsida > Poales > Poaceae > Hordeum > Hordeum vulgare. Next base: position 137,146,333 of record NC_058521.1, read on the forward strand.
ACTTATAAAGTACTTTTTCTTTTGCTTTCAAATTTTGGATCCGGACAGACTCGAGTCAACGCGGGTCTGAGATGGGAATTCGATGACGTGGCATCATTAGCGGTTGATCACTGTAGCTTAATTACAATAATTACTGTTGCAAAAGTCGAGGATGTCACATAAGGGCTCATTGAGAGAAAGGGACCCTTGATTCTTCTCTCTTTGTTATGGGTTCCTTGAATTTGTATTTTCTCCCCTTAAGAATAGATAAGAGTTCCTTGAACTATCTCCCCCTATGTTAGGGATCCTGGATGTTTCTCCCTCTTATATTGTGGAATCACTGAAGATTTCTCCCCCTTGAGAGGTTTTCTCCCCCTCAAAAAAATTTGGGAAGTAAGATTTTATCCTCCTTTGGCAAGAATGGAAATGTTCAATAAGACCTTAGGAGGTAATAAATCTTGGTATCACTGGGAATTTTTCTCCCCCCTTAGGCAAAAGTCCAACAATGCCTAAAAAAAATAGGCAGTGATAAATTTCGGAATCACCGAGACATTATGGTTCGGTAGAACCGAGAATAATAGTAGGCCTCTGGGATAAATTGGTTAGACCAAGTTTCCTAGATCGGTGAGACCAAGTTGCATTGAAAATCAACTCCTTAAGTCAAATAGACAGAAATTATCCACATAATTTGAAAATAGAAATATCCAAAGATTAAAAAAGAAATCAAAGAAAGCATATTTTTGTTTGTTTTTTTATTTTTTTCTATATATATACATACATATAGATGAGAGTTGAATGGTTCCAAGAAAGCATGCAACAAAAATATGAACCATACAAGAATCTCCATCCAGATGTGGGGCGGTGACTAGGTCACCTATGTTATAGTATATTTACTTGAGTAGTCAAGCAAGAATGCTTGATCATAGGTCATACTCATCGTTAAGAGTAAAAAGGGGTTACCATTGTTTGATTAACCTTTATAATGTATTCATATCACTTGAGTTGCTTTACCTCATGACTTGGTGCAAAGCTTTATCAAGGATATGAGTACATACCTTTGAATGATGTTGATGACGTGGCATGTAGGTGAACTTGTTGTGGATGCTCAAAGTTGATGATGATCATCTTGAGTTGGGAGCTATCCTTGTCATTTGATTCACTTTTCACCAACAATGGTTAGTCATGCAATAAAGAAGATAATATATATCCAACTGACATGAGTGATTGTATTCATAAAATAGTTGTCAAGTATATGATTTTGTTGTCTTCTTCCTTCATCTCCGAAGAAGGGGTTGTTGATACTTGGCTTTGTCAAGATTGCTTTTGATGTGAGTTGATGGCAATCTTCTGGAGTGTAGTCCTTCCAAGCACCTACAAAAGGTTAGATGAAATGCTAGGGAGGATAGATTTCCAAGATATAATATAGTATCATATCAATAGCATCATGGAATAGACAATCAAGCTCATGCCCTTGCTTGCATCCGAGTGAGTCTAGCTCAAGTTTAAAGCATCAATGATGTTCAACTCACTCCTCAAATGACAAAACACTTTCTCATCAAGTGGTTTGGTAAATATATCCGCTAATTGTTTGTCGGTATGAACATGCTTGAGATCTATATCTCCTTTACTAACATGATCACGAATGAAATGATGTCGCACTTGAACATGTTTAGTTCAAGAATATTGCACGGGATTATAGGAAATTTTAGTAGCACTTTCATTGTCACACGGTTATGGAACATGTCTCACATGAATGCCAAAATCCTTAAGAGAATGAGTCATCCATAGTAATTGCACATAGCATGATCCAACAGCAATATATTTTCCTTCGGCAGTTGATAAAGATACCAGGTTTTGTTTCTTTGATTACCAAGACACAAGAGATCTCCCAAGAAATTGACATGTACCCGAGGTGAATTTTTTATCACCTTATCTCTAGCGTAGTACGAGTCGGAATATCCAACAAGATTTAAAACAAAGTCCCTTGGGATACCATATGCGAAAGTTGGGTGTATGTATCAGGTATCTAACGATTGTTTCCACAACCAATAGATGACACTCCTTAGGTGCCACTTGATATCGAGCACATATGCAAACACTCAACATGATATTGGGACGGGAGGCACGTAGATATATCAATGAACCGATCATTGATTGATAAACCTTTTGATCAACCGGTTTTCCCTCCTTAGTGAGGTCAACATGTCCACTAGTAGGCATGAGGGTTCTCATACCTTTGCATTCTTGCATGTTGAACTTCTTGATTAAGTCCTTGGTGTACTTGGTTTGAGAGATAAACGTACCTTCTCTCAATTATTTGATTTGCAAACCAAGCAAGAATTTGAGCTCACACATCATGGACATATCATACTTCTCTAACATGAACCTTCCAAATTTCTCCCTAAAATGTGGGTAAGTAGAACCAAAGATAATATAATCCACATATATTTGGCACACCAATAGTTCTCCATTAACTCTTTTAGTGAATAAGGTTGCGTCAATTTTACCAATCTCAAAACCCTTTTCAATGAGTAACTTCGTTAGGCATTTGTACCAAGCTCTAGGGGCTCGTTTAAGACCACATAAAGTTTTTGCGAAATTTGTAAACATGATTAGGTTTCTTGGGGTTCACAAAGCCGGGAGGTTGTTTGACATAAACCTCCTCCTCAATTTCATCATTTAGAAAAGCACTTTCGATATCCATTTAGAAAAGTTCATCGTGATTGGCATAAGCGAAAAGAATGTGAATGGATTCCAGTCTAGCAACGGGGGCATAGGTGTAACGCCCAAGATGCGACCCTATCCTTAATTTGGCACGAGGGCCTCATCGGGATAGAAGCGCATCTCGTCGTTTCACAAGAATGGATATCGTTACAAGTACATGTACTGAAAAGATGAGATATACGGAATTGGCTTACACTCGCCACAAGCTACATCAGAGTCACACCAGTACAATACATAAATATCACGAACAAGAGCAGGGTCCGACTACGAACGAAAACAAACGAGAAAAGAGAACGACGTCCATCCTTGCTATCCCAGGCTGCCGGCCTGGAACCCATCCTAGATCGATGAAGAATAAGAAAAAGCAACTCAAAATGAACAATCAATGCGCTCGCGTCAAATAACCTTTACCTGTACCTGCAATTGGTGTTGTAGTAATCTGTGAGCCACACGGGACTCATCAATCTCATTTCCAAAGGTATAAAGACTAGCAAAGCTTAATGGGTGAGGTATGGTTAAGTGGTGAAGCTGCAGCAAGCGACTAAGCATTTATTTGGTGGCTAACTTACGAGTACAAGAATAAAGAGGGGGATGATCTAGGCATAGCGGACGTGAACTACTGCTGATCAAATGAATGATCCTGAACACCTACTTATGGCAGACATAACCCCACCGTGTTCTCGATCGGAGAAGGAGCTCGCGAAAGAGACAGTCACGGTTATGCACTCAGTTGGCATATTTTAATTAAGTTAATTTCAAGTTGTCTAGAACCAGTTTTAAACAAAGTTTCCACGTTGCCACATAACTGTGGGCATGGCTTTCCGAAAGATTTAGCCCTGCAGGGGTGCTCCAACTAGTCCATCACAAATTACCACAAGCCGCTTAGAAATCCTTGATCACGAAGCTCGCGATCTCGTCGGACTCCTTAGTGGAAAACCTCAACTCTGAGATTACCCAAAGCATCACCGGAATCCCGATGCACAAGATATTCGTCAAAGGTAAAACTAATCCAGCAAGGCGACCCGACGTGTCGACGATCCCGATAGGAGCCAGGTATCTCGTTCTCAGGACACGATGGATATACGAAGCATACGGTGGCCTGATAGACATCTCCCGAGTTGCCCCGGGTTGGCCCCGCACGGTGCTCTGTTTTGGACCAGCACCATCAGCACTGGCCCTCCCTGTATTATGTAGAATTACTCCTCGGTTTCATGACGCCCTATGCTTTTCAGTGTTAAAAGAATTATTATGTTGGGAAAATATAGTACCAATGTTGGGCCATGCCAGACCAGCTTTAATCTAAAACGAATTATCAAGGGGGTCCCCATAACAACCCCGATCGTGTTAGGAGCGCTCAATTATGGAACATAACACCAGTAGCTGAAACTAAGGGGGCAAAGGTGGAACAAAACACCAGGCTAGAAAGGCCAAGCCTTCCACCTTTTACCAAGTATATAGGTGCATTAATGTAAATAGCATTTAATATGGTGATATAACAAGGAACCCATGTTAACACATGGAAGAAACTGCACCTGCAACTAGCAACGCTAACACATGGTTAAGCAAGCGGTAACATAGGCAATCAGTGGTTTGCTAGGTTGAGATCAGGTTGAAGGTTTTCATGGCAATGTTGGGAGGCTGATATTTAACAGGTGGTAGGCAACGAGACATAATTATAGAAACCGTATAACTAGCTTGGCAATGATAGTAATGGTATCTGGGGAAATGGTCATCTTGCCTGATATCCTGCTTGGAAGAAGAATGTCTCTGTGAAGCAGATGAACCGACGTAGTCGAACGGATCCTCACTTTCCGACACGCTTGCGGAACTCTATCGAGACGAAGGAAACCGGAAACAAGAATCAACACACGATATTCACCACGGCACATGGACGACAAGATGCAATCCACATATGATGCATGATCAGTTGGATATATGCAAGACATGGCATGACAATTCACAACAATCAAATACTACACGTTACGTGAAGTTCAATATGTAACGAGTTGCATATTGACGAAACTCCACATACGAATTATTTAGTTCTATCCCAATTAGTTACACGGCAATATTAAATGTGGTTACACATGGCAAGAGGTGAAGCGTAATTAAGCTACTTATCTAGGCATTTTAAATGAGGTCGGAAACGACATATAGCATCTCCGAGATGACCCCACACGTTAATTTATAAATCCGTCCAGATCTGAACTAACACTTTTAAATATTTGTTAAACAGAAAAATAATTACATTCACGTGATTCTATGCGTCGTTTCAATCAATTTACACATAGAGAACATCTCCAACAGAGCTACGGTTGAAAAGATACAAACACCGCAAAATATGATGGCATGAATGCAATATGTGTGCAATGGTAGTCACAAGCATTCCAAAACATACAACCAGCAAAATAATATGAAATTACACAAGATTCTAAGCAAGTTTCATATAGGACACGATCAAAATGGAGCAACGGTTCAACAACTACGAGCTAAACAAGAAATCACTTCAATCTGCCATAATCAGCCACATAGCATTTTCTACGCCCTCAATCAACTAACTACATAAATCCAAAATGCTCAAACAAGGCATGCGACAGTAGAGGGCAAGATTATCTACAACATACTACTCATAACATCTAGCATGGAAGCATGAATCACTAGGAAAAGAACTCACAAAATGGCTTCTCACACACAGTTTCAGACTTAGTGAAAATATCAGTTTTTGACAGTGCAGTTTTCGATCTGAAGGCATATTGACAGCAACAAAACTATATGCTACAGGTCTGCAAATGGCATGAATATTGACATCATGTCATAGAATCATAAGGCCTACAACTAACTCCATTGCACCAACCTCAAAAGAGCTACAGATCACCAGATAAACTCATGACAAGACAACAACAAAATATAACAGATTTCAGACTTAGAAATATTTCAGCATCTCCAAATAAGCACTATTTTCTAGCAAGTTGAGAACAAGCAAACAACACCTAAACATGGATTTCTAGAGCCACCCAAATTACCAGAGGATAGCCTACACATCCAAGGGCATATCTCTAGTTGACAACTCATCCATATCATGCACGGATTAAATCCCACAAAATAAACAAAAGGGCAACATGGCAAAATATCACACGCACTAACTTGCTCAAAAGCTAAAACTAAATGCACAGTTAAATTCTATGGATTTTTCTACCCCGAAAACATATATAACATGAGGGGTTGCAAAATAAAAAATATCGTCACACGTATATGCGAGAATGTGTCCTAAACACGATATAGCAAACTAATGACGGGATACTACATGCAAAAATGCAAACAACTACTCTAAAATACATGGAAAAAGGTCCCTAAAAATGTGAGCATTATATCCAAGGGGTTTGAGCAATCCGGACACGCACGAAAATAAATACGGGATAAATCCCTATTGGGACAGCACACGCTATTAGGCATATGGCAAGTTAAATCACTTCAAACATGCATGCAAGTTGCAAATTATGAATCTACGCGAAAAACTACACAAGTTCCATATATGAATCGCTCCGATCCGACATACAGATTAAATTCTATGGGTGTTTGAAACAATTAATATAATCTGAAATAATAAATCCGAAAACCCTAAAATATTCTAACGGGCCTAATTTTGTGGACGCGAGATAGCTAAGAGATACTTAGGCGGGGGATAGAGGGGTCTCGGGGCTGCTCACCTTGGGCTCGGCCCGGGAGAGGAGGAGCTGGGGCGAGGCAGCTGGGGCGGAGTTGGGCCAGGGAGGGCGCCGCACGGGGTAGGCCGATGGGCCCTGGGGCGCTCCTGTCCAAGGCGCTCGCGATGGGCGCTGGGGTTTGTCCTCCCGAACAGGGTGCACGCGACAGGGTCCCCGGCGCCCATGGTGGCGGCTCGTCGGACCGGTGAGGAGGGGTGGCTTCGACGGGAGCTGCTACCGGATCCGCGACGGGGATGCCCAGATCTGCCCATTCCTGGTGCTGGGTGGCAGCAGGGACGGAGATCGGGGCGGCGCCATGGGGGGCTCTACCTGCATGGAAAGAGGTGAGAGGGAGAGGGGAGATGAAGGAGAGGAGAAGAAAGAGGAGGCGGTCCAATTACCTGCAAGGGGGCGGCGCTCCGGCGGCTCGCCGGCGACGGGTTCCGGCGGGGTCGAGGGAGGCTGCACGCGGCAGCGCACGCGACGCGGCCTGGAGCGGGAGGCGCGGGGTGCAGGGAGCGGGGATCGGGGGTGGCGGCGCGCTCGGGCCCGGGCGGGTCGGCGATGGGCTCGGGCGGGCCCTGCGTGGGAGGAGAGAGGAGGCAGGGCGCCAAGTGGCTGCGGTAGAGAGGTGGGAGGCGGCTGGCGGCGTCATAGATCCCTAGACAGCTAGGGTTTGCCTAAAAATGGCAGGGAGGGCATCTATTTATAGGAAGGGGCAAGGTTAGAGGGTTTTGGGGGGTTTTTCGACCCTCCGATCGCGATCGGACGGTCCGATCGGAGAGGCGGGTTAGGGTTAGCTGTGTAGAGTACGCTAGCCGGAGATGAGAGGGAGAATGGGCACCCGGCAACGTAATTTTAAAACATCGAAAAACGTCCAACGATAGACCGAATACGGTACCGCTACACTCGACCGTTCGGGTATCAGACGGACTCCGATTGCGACAAAAATTGGCAGGCGGCCTATCTGCAACTAAATAAGACTGCACGCCAAGTTTCAACCCAATCAGAGAAATTTTTAAAAACGCTTTTAAAAACAAGGATTTAAACGATGTCGCGGGTGCGTGCGTGTGTGGTCGGGCTCAACACGGGCAATGACAAACACGAAGAGAACCGGCAACTAATAATGGATGCAAGTTTGAAAACCAGCGGCAATGGAGTGTCGATGCAATGCGGATGATGCGCATGATGGGATGATGATGCGACAAATAAAATAATCACACGACAAAAACGGAATAAAGGGGGAATCTTTTGGAACGTCGGTGTCGGGCTGTCACAATAGGTCTCACCATAGTCCATACCTTCTACTTGTGTGTATCCTTGGGCTACGAGACGCGCCTTGTTGCGTACGACTTGACCATCTTCATGTTGCTTGTTTCGGAAGACCCATTTGGTACTGATGATGTTTTGCTCGTCCTTGGGATTTTCAACAAGTGTCCACACTTGATTCCTCTCGAAGTTGTGTATCTCTTCGTGCATGGCATTCACCCAATCCGGGTCTTGAAGGCCTTATTCAACCTTCATAGGCTCAATGCTAGAGATAAATGAGTAATGGTCACAAAAGTTAGCTAAACGATATTTAGAACGAGTGATTCTCCCGGTTTGTATGTCACCAAAGATTTGATTCAGTGGATGATCCTTCTCCACTCTTGCTCGAACTCGTGATAGCTTCTCCATGTTGGATGGTGGAGCTTCTTGTTGTTCGTTGTTGTTGATGGTGTCATCTCCTTGAGGTGGTGGTGAGGAAGGTTGAGGTGGATCATCACGATGTACTTCTTCCTCTTCTTCATCATGTTGTGTACCCCTTGTGGATGCCTCCATGTTTTTTTGTGGTTCGCCTTGACAAGAAGTAGGAGCTTCCACTTGAGTTGATGATGTACTTTCCTTCACCTCCATGGGACGAATCTTGCCGATGGGTAGCTCTTGGATGGCTTCCGAAGGTTCCTTATGTCGTACATCATTTGGCAATTGTTCGACTTGCGAACCATTAGATTCATCAAACGTCACATCTACCGACTTTTCAACTTTTCGAGTGAAGCTGTTGTAGACACGGTAAGTGTGATAGTTTGATTTGTAACTGAGTAGGAAACCTTTATGAGATTTAGGAGCAAATTTAGAGCAATGATCCTTATCAAGAATGTAGCACTTAGAGCCAAATACTCGAAAGTATCCAACTTGGGTCTGTTACCGGTGAGTAGCTCATATGTCATTTTACCAAGAAGCTTGTGTAAGTATAGTCGGTTTATGGCATGAAAAATTGTTTCCACGGCTTCTGCCTGAAAGCATCTTGGCATCTTTTATTCGTAAAGCATCATTCTACCCATCTCTATAAGAGTTCGGTTCTTCCTCTCAACAACTCCATTTTGTTGAGGTGTGTACGTTGCCGAGAACTCATGTGAAATACCTTTTTCGTCAATAAAAGTATCCACATTTGTGTTCTTGAACTCCGTTCTGTTGTCGCTCTGAACTTTCTTGATCTTCACTTCAAACTGATTTTGGGCTTTTTGAGCGAAGGTCTTGAAGGTCTTTTGTACCTATGACTTATCATCAAGAAGGAATACCCGCATAAATATGTTAAAATCATCAACAATGACTAAACCATAAGAATTTTCACCGAGGCTCTTGTAAGCATTGGGACCAAAGAGATCCATGTTTAGTAGCTCGAGTGGCCTTCTTGTAGTCATGATGTTCCTCACAGGATGACTTCCACCGACTTGCTTTCCTGCTTGACAAGCACTACAAATTCTATATTTGTCAAATATAACATCTTTAACACCAATAATATGATCACCTTTGATAAGCCTATCAAGGTTATGCATACCAACATGTCCTAGCCTTCTATGCCACAACCAACCTTTAGAAGATTTTGCAATAATACATGTACAGGGTTTGGACATTTTAGTGAAATTGACAACCTATAGATCACCTTTGCGAAAACCAATAAATACCATGTTATGATTGTCACTACGAAACACTTGGCAGTCAACTTTCGTAAATGGCACGTTGAAACCAAAGTCTGCTAGTCTAGATACGGAAAAGAAGATTGTAGCAAGGGATTCAACAAGCATTACATTTTGAATGGAACTATCATGACACATGGCCACCTTACTAAGACCTAGTACCTTACGCTCGGAGTTATCTCCAAAAGTCACATACCTTCGAGGTCCACGGTTTGGTGTGATCTCATGGAACATGTATTTATCTCCGGTCGTGTGATCGATGCATCCACTATCAAGTATCCACTCTTTTCCTCCAACCATGTAGTCTCTAAGGTTTGCCATAAGACTAAGGTTCCTCATAGTCTTCTCATACTCGATGTCCAACTCCTCATCTTCATTGTAGTAGCCATGCTCCACATCATCATCGTTAGACGGAATATGCTCGTCATAAGAATCAAGAATTTAATTAGAATTTTGACTATGACAATGTTCAAGCTTATGCATGTGAATGGCTTCAACAATGACATTGTTAATGATAATGACATCTCCTTTAGCACATATGAGGTCATGAAGCTCAAATAGACCTTTATCAAAATTAGGATCACTTGGTTTCATTTTGTGAAAGGCAATGCATTTATGGAAAATGATATCAAGATTTTTTAGGGAATAGTTTTTATATATTTCCTCTAAGTTTTTCCACAAAGTATGAGCACGCTCAAAATTATGCATTTGATTAAGCATGTTTCTTGCGAGTCCTCTAATGATTATATTTATAGTTTTAAGATTGCCAAGCATATCAAGTTCTTCATCATGAGAAGGATGTAAGGGATCAATGGGAGGCACATAGGGATATTCAACATACTTTCACAAATGGAATTCATCAAATATATCAAGCATTTCATATTTTCATTGTCTATAATACTCTCCATCAAGAATCTGTACTCTACGACTAATAATCCCCAAACTAGGCACATCCATATTCCTCCAATTGCGTTTAAACCAAGGCTATGGAGACCAAATCTCGGATACCAATTGTTGGATTGATAGAAGGGGTGTCTAAGAGGGGGGTGAATAGACTACTTGCATGAATTAATATCCTAGCCTTTCCCAATTTTAATGGTTGCCAAATTTTTGCAATTCTAACAAGTCTAGTGCACCCTACACATGGTAGTCAAGAAATATGGCAACGGAAAGTAAAGACTTTGCACATGTAAGTACGGAGTAGAGTTTAAGAAGATCAAATGCAAAGATGAACACGGTGATTTTTGGCGTGGTACCGATAGGTGGTGCTATCGTACGTCCATGTTACACGAGACTTCAACCCACAAAGGGTAACGGCCGCGAGAGTCCACGGAGGGCTCCACCCACAAGAGGTCCACGAAGAAGCGGCCTTGTCTATTCCACCATGGCTTACATCCAATAGGAATAGCCTCACTCATGGTAGATCTCCACGAAGTAGGAGATCTCCTTGCCCATACAAACTTCTTGGTTCAACTCCACAACACAAATTAGGAGGCTCCCAAGCGACACCTAACAAATCTAGGAGGCACCACCCTCCAAAAGGTAATAGATTTGATAGAATGATGAACTCCTTGATCATGTGCTTTAAAAGATAGTCTCCTCAACACTCAATCACTCTCTCATAGATTTGGCATGGGTAGGATAGATTGATTTTGTGGAAAGCAACTTGGGGAGGCTAGAGATCAAGTTTTAAATGGATGGATTGGCATCTCTTGATCTCAACACATGACTAGATGGCTCTCTCTCAAAAAAATGGATTTGGCAAGTAGGTGTGTGTTCTAAGTGCTTCCTCTGTGAATGAGAGGAGGTGGAGGGGTATATATAGGCATCCCCGAAAATCCAACTGTTACAACATTATTTCCCAACTCAGTGACACCAAAATGAATCTTGGTGGTGTCGAGTTGCACTTAATGTGGCAACTTATGAATTCTCGCTAAGACCGAGATATAAATCTCGGTGGTATTGATACGATTACCTAGAGCAATTTCTGAATGTTGGTGAGACCGATTCTAATCTTGCAAATTCCTATTCTTGGAATTTTCTCGATAGAAAGTTGGCCACATGATTTCGGTGTCATCGATGTGAAACTTTGTGGTACCGAGATATTAGGGTTTCGCAAAGGATGTGTCTAGTGGAAAATCGGTAGGGCCGAGTGGAAAAGTTGGTGGCACCGATTTTGCTCGTTTGGCTTGGGACAGAGATATTTGTGGGAGAATGAGTGAATATTTTTGGTGTCTATCTCTAAGCACTTGAGCAACCAATTCATCATAATACCTCACCCCCTTTTAATAGCATTGGCTTTCCTATGGACTCAAAAGTGATCTCTCACAAATGTAAAATATAGAGTCCTCTTGCTTGAAGCTTGAGGCAATCCTATTCCTTTCATTGCATCAAGGGTCTTCTCCTCACAATTCTTTGGCCAATGCTCTCTATGGACTATACCTAAAATATACGAGGTAAAAGTATTAGTCCAAGAGACAATGTATGTTGTCATGATTTATCAAAACCACCAAGGGAGTATATGTGCTTTCATTTGTTCATGTTCATGCTCAGGTACACAATGTCTAATAACACCAGCTAATCCTTCTTTATGTAGATGTGGGTCATCCCAAAAGTAATGTGTTAAATGAAAGGACTTTTCTTTTGGTGGTATATGAAATTAGGTGGTATCTATTTAGGAAAAATGTAATTAGCATAGTATGCATACCAAGGAGTATTACGGGGGCATTTATAACACATAGTTGCTCATCAGGAAATCTATCATCAATAGGAAGTGGGTCTTCAAGCACAATTTCCATCCTAGCCAAATTATCTGCTATAGGATTCTTAGCTCCCTTTCCACCAATAATATTGAAGTCAAATTCTTGAAGTAAAAAATCCCACCTAATTAGTGTAAGTTAAATATCTTTCTTTTCCATAAGTTATTTAATAGAAGCATGATTTATGTGAATAGTAACTTTAGAATCAACAATGCAAGGTATAAACTTATCACATGCAAACACAACTGCTAAAAATTCCTTCTGAGTAGTAGCATAATTTCTTTGAGGACTATCTAGAGTCTTACAAGAATAAGGAATAACATTCAATTTCTTTTGAACTCTTTATCCTAGAATAGCACCAACAGCATAATCACTAGCATCACAGGTAATTTCAAATGGTAAGTTCCAATCAGGTGGTTTATCACTAGGTCTATAAATTAAGGTTTCCTTATGTATTTCAAAGGCTTCTACACAATCATCATAAAAACAAATGGAACATCTTTTTGAAGAAGACAAGTTAGTGATCTAGAAATCTTTGAGAAATCTTTAATGAATCATCTATAGAAACCAACATGACCAAGAAAACTTCTTATACCTTTAGCATCTCTAGGACATGGCATTTTGTCAATTCCACCAACTTTAGCTTCATCTACCTCAATACCTCATTCAGAAATTTAATGCCCAAGTATTATACCTTCATTCACAATAAAGTGGCACTTCTCCACATTCAAGACTAGATTAGTTTCTGCACTTCTCCGCAAAATCCGATCAAGGTTGCTTAAGAAATCATCAAAATAGGTTTCGGGAACGGAAAAATCATCCGTGAATACCTCAACAATCTTCACACAAAAATTCGAGAATATAGCAGTCATACATGTTTGAAAGGTAGCAGGTGCATTACCTGAGCCAAAAGGCTTACGTCTATAAGCATGAGTTTCTTAAGGACAAGTAAAAGTAGTTTTCGGTTGATCTACAAGTATTTGAGAAAAACATAATATCCATCAAGAAAGCAAAAAATGTGTATGGTTATAGAGTGTTTCTAACATTTGATCAATAAAAGGCAAGGGGTAATGATATTTCCTAGTATCTTTGCTTAATTTCATGAAATCAATTACCATCCAATAACCAGTTACAATTGTTTGTGGGATAAGTTCATTTTTATCATTAGGAACAACGGTTATGCCTCATTTCTTTGGGACACAATGAACGAGACTTACACATCTACTATCAGCTATGGGATAAATTATACCAGCCTCCAGAAGCTTTAATATTTCTTTCCTTACCACTTCCCTCATTCTAGGATTCATTTGGCTTTGATGATCAATGATAGGTTTAGCATCTGGTTCCATGTTAATCTTGTGCTCACATACAGTGGGACTAGTGCCCTTAAGATCATCAAGAGTATATTCAATAGCAGCTCGGTGCTTCTTTAGAGTTTTGAATAATCTCTTTTCTTCATGTTCAAAAAGGTTAGCACTAATAATAATATGATATATCTTCTATTCATCAAGATAAGCATATTTCAATGTATCAGGTAATTTCTTTAATTCAAACATGGGATCACCCTTAGGTGAGGGAGGATCTCCTAAAATGTCAACATGCACATTGTGTTTAAGGATAGGTGCTTGTTTAAATAATATCTCATCTATTTCATTTCTTTCCTTCATATGCATATCTTTTTCATGATCTAGTAAATATTGTTCTAGCGGATCAGTAGTAGGCACATCAATAGAAGCAAGATCGATGATTTCATCTTTACTAGATAGTTCTTTCTCATGTGGTTGTCTGCAAAACTTAGGGAAATTAAAATCGTGAGATACATCACCAAAACTAACTTTAACCTTTTCTTTAACACAATCAGTCTCAACATTAACAGTATTCAAGAATGGCCTACCAAATACAATGTGACAAAAAATATGTTCTAGTGAACAAAGTACTAAGAAATCAATAGGGTATTTGATTTTTCCACACAAGACTTCAATATCTCGAATAATCCCAAGTGGTGAAATAGTATCTCTATTTGCAAGTTTAATGGTAACATCAATATCTTCAATCTCAGAAGTTGCTATATCATTCCTAATTTCCGATACAAAGTAAAAGGGATAGCACTCACACTAGCACCCATATCACACAAACCATGACAGCATTTATCTCCAATTTTAACAGAAACTACAGGCATACCTACCACTAGTTTATTTTTATCTAACAATTACTGTTCATTTCTAACAGGTTTTCCAATTCTAGGAGCCTCATCAGAGAAGTAAATAACACGCCCATCAATATTATAAACCAAGAGATCCTTAACCAAAGCAATACTAGGTTCTACATTTATTTTTTTCAGATGGTTTACATGTTCTAATATTACTATTATTAACCATAGTTATAGTCCTAGCATGTTCTTTAATCCTAACAAGAAAAGGCGGTTCCTTAATTTAAGCAGTAGGCATAAGTGGGTCAATATTATAGATAATTGTTTCATCTTTAACTATAATAGGTTCTTCTAACAATTCTTTAACAGGTGGATGAAATTTAAACGACTTATCCGTAGGGATATCAAGATGAATAGCAAATGATTCACAAAAGGAAGCTACTATCTTAGAGTCAAGTCCATATTTAGTAATAAATTAATAAAAAGCATTGGTTTCCATAAAAAAAATTAACACAATTAAACTCAAGATTTATACCTCACTCTTTGCCTTCATCGAGTTCCCAATCTTCAGATTTGCGTTTAATTCTTTCCAAAAGATCCCATTTGAATTCAATACTTTTCTTCGTAAAGGAACCAATAGAAGAAGAATCAAGCATCAATTGATTATCATAAGATAGTCGAGCATAAAATTTTTGTATAATTACTTCTCTTGAGAGATCATGATTGGGGCATGTGTGCATCATAGACTTTCACCCCAATCTTGAGCGATACTTTCTCCTTCATGAGGCCAAAACTTATATATATAATTCTGATCATGATGAACCAAATGCATAGGATAAAACTTTTGATGAAATTATAGCTTCAAACGATTCCGGTCCCATGTTCCAACATCATCCAATAGCCTATTCCAAATCAATGATTTTCCCTCCAAAGATAAAGGGAAAACCTTCTTCTTAACTCCATCTTCGGATAAACCTACAAGCTTAAATAATCCTAAAATTTCATCTATATATGTCAAGTGCAAAATAGGATGAGTTGTCCATCTCCTGCATAAAGATTAGCTAATAGTTTCTCTAAAAGACCCAAAGGAATCCCATAATAAATATTTCTAGTAGGTTCAGCAGGTTGAGGAGCGGCTTTTTCCACTTTTGGTTGAGGTAAAGGTACCCCAAACAGGCCCCTCAAAGGATTATCCTCCTTGGTAACAAGAAATATTTAATTTTAGCACTTACCAAAGGCGCTTCACTCCCCGAAAACGTTGCTAGGAAAGAGTCTTGATGACTCACAAGTATAGGCGGTCAATCATAGTCCTTTTGATACGTAATAGTGCCGAACCCACCGAGGAGCAGAACAAAATGACCAGCGGTTTTCAGCAAGGTATTATGTGCAAGTGTTGTAAGTAACAGTGATAGATAATTTTGTAGCAAGAAGATTCATAACAAGTAACAAGGAACAATAGAAGCAAAGGTGCAGCAAGGTGGACGAATACTTGTTATAGAAACGGACAAGCCGGAAATTTCTCTTATATAAAGCAAATGCTCTAGAGGACACATGGGAATTGTTGTGTAGTCACGTTCATCATGTTTAGGTAATTTACATTCGTTACTTTGATAGTTTGATATGTGGGTGGACCGGTGCTTGGGTGATGTTCTTACTTGAAAAAGAAAATGATATGTCCATTTTGCATCATGTTTTGGTACTGCTATTTATAGTGTTCTTATGCATTATACCACTTTATGGAGTAATTCTAATGCCTTTTCTCTCATATTATGCAAGGTTTACACCAAGAGGGAGAATGCCGACAGATGGAATTCCAGACCTAAAATTGCTACATCAGAGATACCTATTCTGCACATCTCCAAATGGGCTGAAACTCCACAAAGAATTTTTATGGAATAAATAAAAAATACTAGAAGAAAGAAGTACCAGAGGGCGTTGTCACGTGGCCACTAGGCACTAGGGCACGCCAGCCCCCCTGGTGCGCCCTGGTGGGTGGCGGGCCACCCAGCCCACTTCCGGCGACCATCTTCTGGTATATATTCATGTTCGACCTGGAAAATATAAGGAGAGGACTTTTGAGACGGAATGTCGTCGTCTCGAGGCGGAACTTGGGCAGGACCACTATTGCCCTCCAGCAGAGCAATACTGCTGGGGGAACTTCCCTCCCGGAGGTGGAAATCAAGGCCATCATAATCACCAACAACCCTCTCATCTTGGGAGGCCAATCTTCATCAACATCTTCAATATCACCATCTCCTCTCAAAACCCTAGTTCATCTCTTGTGCTCAATCTTGTACCGGAACCTCAGTGGTACCTGGGGGTGACTAGTAGTGTTGATTACATCTTGTAGTTGATGCTTTGTTGTTTATTTGGTGGAAGATCATATGTTCAGATCCAATATGCTATTTAATACCTCTCTGATCATGATCATGTTTATCACTTGTGAGTAGTTACTTTTTTTCTTGAGGCCACGGGAGAAGTCATGTTGCAAGTAGTCAGGTGAAGTTGATATTCGTTCGATATTTTAATGATATGAATATTGTGATTGCCTTAGTGGTGTTATGTGAACGTCGACTACATAAAATTCACCATCTTTGGGCCTAAGGGAATGCATTGTGGAGTAGTTATTAGATGTTGGGTTGCGAGAGTGACAGAAACTTAAACCCTAGGTTATGCACTATTCCGTAAGGGGCTGATTTGGATCCCTATGTTTAATGTTATGGTTAGAATTTATTCTTAATACTTTTCTTATAGTTGCAGATGCTTGAGGGAGGGTTAATAATAAGTGGGAGGCTTATTCAATTAATAATAGCACCCAAGCACCGGTCCACCCACATATCAAATTATCAAAGTACTGAATGCGAATTAACCCGACATGACGAAAGTGACTAGATGAAATTCTCGTGTGCCCTCAAGAACGATTTGCCTATTATAAGAAACTGGTCCGGCTGATGGGGTTATAGTCCCAGGGTAGGGTCATAGGCCTGCGCTATAGGTCCTACCCAAGGACTACCCTTCATAGAAGACAAGGCCCTTGGACAGTTCCGACTGAACTAAGGACGCCCCCATCATCCAGTCGGTGACGAGCACTCGGAGCATATTTAACGTACCGACTGGAATCCACTCTGTACATCGTAACCTTCCAGGAGGGCAACGGTCATACATTTTCATACACCATTATTAGCATTTAAGGCTTACGTTACCTGTAACGTAGGCATTTATTCGCCACTATTCCACCCCTGTTCACCGGGCCATTATGAAGGGTAGCGCACTCTATATAAGCCACCCTTCCCCACTGGTGCAAGGGTTGGCACTTGCTGTAATCCTATAATCCACTCGACACTAAGCTCCCAAGAGCACTGAGACGTAGGGATTTTACCTCCACCGTAGAGGGGCCTGAACTCATACATCCTCGTCGTAGCTAAGGCTCTCCCAATCCTTTCGTACCCCATACATCTACTGTCAGACTTATACCCACGACAGTTGGCGCCCACCTTGGGGCAGGCGTCTAAGCGACTTCCGGCGAGTTTGCGATTTCATACTTTTGTCATGTCGTCCGGCGGAGATCTGTGCATGGGTCATGAGATCCTCTTCGGTGCCCTCTCCTTCATCGCCAACGATTCGGCATGGCTTCGGGACGTGCCCCTCGACGTCGAGGCGTTTCCCAGTCACGGGGCGACGCACTTCCGTGCGAGTTCCTGCGGTGTTCTTCTTCTCCAGCCATCGGCCCCGGTGTCGATCTTCGCCCCCATCGCGCGCCGCAACAAGCGATCCTGTCATCCGCGGCTCCATCGTTGGGTGCGACATGCCCAGGCGCGACAGAGCGCGTCCTCTCAAGTGGCAGTGCTCGAATCGGTTGTGGTCCCGCCGCCATCTCAGTGCTTGGACTTAGTTCCGACTGAGCTACCTTCCGAGTACCTGGGTCACGGGCCTGCAGCCGAAGTTCTCATGGCCGATTCCCATGAAAGTCCCCTCCGGATTGGTCAGAACGAGCATGAGGTTGGAGAATCATCCGGCGCTCGTCGTCAACACCATCGTTCTACCAGTCGACGCTCTCGCCAGAGCAACGTCGAGGTGTTCCGCACACCCATCCTCAATTTGGCTGCGGCTGCTAGGATAGCCGATTCTCTACAGCCAAATGATTCAGAGGCTGGTAGAGGGATCGAGCAGATCCGTGCCCTGTTGCATACGACGCAGCAGCAAAATTCGGCGGTCTCCCAGTTGCACAACAGGATCCACAACAATTATGTTCACGCGAACACGCATCGGTCGGTTTTCAGTCCCGACTCTCATCAGCGGCGCAGAGGGGGCAGCCGTTCCAGGAATCCCGAAGATCGTCGCCATTCGTGTACTCCTCCACGGGGTGGGCCTTACGGGCCCCGGCATCACGATGATCGTCGTTCAGTCGGTGACGCGCATGATCCAAGGCCTGATGCAAGAGGGTACATCGCCCAGAAGAAGATCGACAGAAGTCGAGCCCACCATGATGGTCACGATAGAGACCGTCCAAGTGGAGGTAGGATCGTCGTTTCTTGTCCCGAGTGCTTCAGTCGGGCCATCCGCTCAGCTGACATCCCTCCCAACTTCCGATTGGCGACGGGAATCAGCAAGTTCACAGGAGAGTCCAAGCGAGAAACTTGGTTGGACGACTACAGAGTGGCGGTCCAGATCGGTGGCAGAGATGACCAGGTCGCCATGAAACATCTCCCCCTGATGCTCGACGGCTCGGCGCGAGCTTGGCTGAACCAGTTAGCTTCATCAAGCATCTACAGCTGGGCAGATCTGTCCCGAGTCTTCATCAAGACCTTCGAGGGTACGTGCAAGCGCCCTGCTGGTCTCGTACAGCTCCAGCACTGTGTCCAGAAGCAGAACGAGCCCCTGCGCGATTTCATCCAGCGCTGGACGACCCTCTACCACACGGTGGAGAACGTCACAGAACACCAAGCAGTCTGCGCCTTCAAGGCAGGCATGCGGTACAGAGATCTGTACCTGAAGTTCGGTCGGACATGCGACATCTCCATGAGCAAGATGATGGAGATAGCCGCATGCTATGCAAACGGCGAAGAGGAGGACGGCATACGTAGCGACAAGCATAAGTCAGTCGCCGACGGAGATGGGAACAGCAATCGGTAGCAGAAGCAGAAGGCTCAATCCACTTCGCAGGCAGAGGCAGCAGTTGTTACAAATGCCAAGTTCAAAGGCAAGGGGAAAGCTCAGTACACCCCCAAGAAGAGGCAGTTAGGAAATTCCATCCTGGATCAGCCGTGTCCAATCCACACGAAGGTGGACGAAGAAGGCAATGCCATATTCCCGAAGCATACCACTCGGCAGTGTTGCCTCCTGATCCAAGGATTCGGCGAAGGGCAGCCGAGTGAAAAGGACACCGAGAAGGATGATGAGGACAAGGAGGATCCGTTCCCCCAAGTCCATGCAACGTTGATGATTTTTGCTGATGTGGAAAGCAAAAGTCGGCTGAAGCTGGTTAACAGAACATGGCAACCCCATCCACCCTCACGTTCCTCAAGTGGTCACAGACTGCGATCACCTTTGATCAGTCGGACCATCCAGCACACGTACCCACCCCAGGGAGGCAAGCTCTAGTCATCGACCCGGTGGTGGAAGGAGTCAGGCCGCGCAAAGTCCTCATGGACGGCGGCAGCGGCTTGACCATCATGTACGCCGACACTCTCAAGGGAATGGGCATTCCGATGTCCAAACTTAGCGAGAGCAGTATGCAGTTCCACGGAGTCGTCCCAGGACGAAAGGCCAAATCACTCGGCCAGATCGCGTTGGATGTCGTCTTCGGCTCTGACAAGAACTTCCGCAAGGAGAAGCTGACATTCGAGGTGGTGGACTTCCAGAGTGCATACCATGCGATTCTGGGCCACCCGGCATATGCGCGTTTCATGGCCCGTCCATGTTACGTCTATTTGAAGCTCAAGATGCCAGGCCCCAAAGGTGTGATTACAGTCACAGGCAATCGGCAGCGGGCCGAGGAGTGTCTGCAGCAGGGGTCGAGGATTGCCGATCAGCAGATGGCTATTCTCGAGCTGGATGAGTACAAGAAGACGCCGACCCCGCTGACCTCATGCGTTCAAAGAAGCCAGCTTCCGAGTCTGCATTCCAGTCGACGGGAGACACGAAGAAAGTCAGCATCCACCCGACGAACGACGCCGCTGCCCCGACAAACATCTCCACCACCCTTGATCCAAAATAGGAAGCCGAGCTCATCCAATTCCTCTGTGAGAACTGGGACATTTTTGCATGGAATCCTGCTAACATGCCAGGTGTACCCAGGGAGTTGGCTGAGCACCGACTGCATGTGGATCCTGCTGCTCGACCCGTCCGAGAACGCCTACGTCGGTCCGTCGCGCACAAGAGGAAGGCAATCGGAGAGGAGGTGGCTAAACTTTTGGCAGCCAATTTCATTCGCGAGGTACACCACTCCGAGTGGCTCGCCAATGTTGTCATGGTGCCCAAGAAGGACAAGTCTCTCCGTATGTGCGTCGATTTCAAGCATCTCAATAAGGTTTGTCCGAAAGATCACTTCCCGCTCCTCCGCATCGATCAAATATTGATTCGACTGCGGGTTGCGAGCGTTTATCCTTCCTTGATGCCTATTCGGGCTATCATCAGATCCGTCTGTATCGTTCGAATGAATTAAAAACAGCCTTCATCACCCCATTCGGGTGTTTCTGTTACATCACTATGCCATTCGGTTTGAAGAATGCAGGAGCAACTTTTATGCGCATGATCCAAAAATGCCTCCTAGACCAGATCGGTCGAAATGTGGAGGCATATATGGACGATATCGTAGTCAAGTCACGCAAAGGCTCCGACCTGCTGACTGACTTGGCAGAAACATTCGCCAACCTACGTAGGTACGATATCAAGCTCAACCCAGACAAGTGTTCATTCGGCGTTCCGAGCGGGAAGTTACTCGGTTTCTTCGTTTCCGAACGAGGGATCGATGTCAACCCCAAAAAGATCGGGACCATCGTCCGAATGGAGCGGCCGGTAAGAATACATGATGTTCAAAGGCTCACAGGTTGCCTAGCGACTTTGAGCAGGTTTATCGCTCGACTCGGCGAGAAGGCGTTACCTCTGTACCGACTCATGAAGAAATCAGATACCT
Organism: Hordeum vulgare subsp. vulgare; assembly: GCF_904849725.1. Taxonomy (NCBI): domain Eukaryota; kingdom Viridiplantae; phylum Streptophyta; class Magnoliopsida; order Poales; family Poaceae; genus Hordeum; species Hordeum vulgare. The sequence continues at coordinate 137,167,743 of NC_058521.1, forward strand.
TCGAGTGGACAGACGAAGCCCAAATTGCATTCGACGACCTCAAAGCCTTGCTTTCCACCCAGCCGGTTCTTACTGCCCCGCTCAGTAAAGAACCCCTTCTTCTATACATCGCGGCTACTAATCAAGTCGTCAGCACCGTTCTGACAGTCGAACGCGAAGAAGAAGGCAAAGCGTACAAGGTTCAGCGGCCAGTATATTATGTCTCCGAAGTCCTGACTCCTTCCAAGCAGAGGTATCCCCATTATCAGAAGCTTATTTATGGTATCTACATGACTGCAAAGAAGGTGGCTCATTATTTCCAAGACCACTCGGTGTCTGTCATATCTGATGCTCCGTTGTCGGAAATTCTCCACAATTGGGATGCATCAGGCCAAGTGGCAAAGTGGGCAATGGAGATGCTATACTGCGACATCAAGTTTGAAGCCAAGAAAGCTATAAAGTCTCAAGCTCTGGCTGACTTCATAGCAGAATGGGTAGAACAACAGCAACCGACTCACATCTACTCGGCTCATTGGACCATGTTCTTCGATGGGTCCAAGATGTTGAATGGCTCCGGCGCCGATGTAGTGATCATATCCCCAAAAGGTGATAAACTCAACTATGTGTTGCAGATACATTTTGATTCTTCCAACAATGAAGCAGAGTACGAAGCTCTCCTTTACGGGTTGCGCATGGCCATCACACTCGGCGTCCGTCGCCTGATGGTCTATGGCGACTCAGATCTGGTGGTTAATCAAGTAATGAAGGAGTGGGATGTAAGGAACCCCACCATGACTGCATACTACAACGCAGTACGGAAGCTCGAGAAGAAGTTTGAAGGTCTGGAACTTCACCATGTTCCCTGACTGAAAAACCAAGCTACAGATGAATTGGCAAAACTTGGATCCACTCGGAGACCAGTCCCAAGTGATGTCTGCCTCGAGCACCTACACCTCCCCTCGGTGAAAGAAGATCCTTTTACAGAGGAACCAGTACAACCGAAGAGCTCAACAGATCCGACTAAAGTCGAGGTCCCCGCTATGGTTGATTTGATCATGGAGATTCTAGCTGTCATTCCCGAATGGACTGTGCCGTTCATTGCATACATCATGAGGCAAGAGTTACCAGAAGACGAAGTCCAAGCTAGGCTGATCGTCCGCAGGTCGAAGTCCTTCACCGTCAATGATGGCCAGTTGTACAGGGAAAGTGTTTCAGGCGTCCTTCAGCGGTGTATCTCCCTGAGGAGGGACAATTAATCTTGGAAGAAATTCACTCGGGAACCTGCGGTCATCATGCCTCCTCAAGGGCAATCGTCGCCAAAGCATTCAGAGCTGGTTTCTTCTGGTTACAGGCGAATGAAATGGCAAAAGATATGGTTGACCATTGCGAAGGCTGTCAGTTCTATTCAAACAAGTCCCACAAGACAACGTCTGCGCTGAAGACAATTCCTCTTGTTTGGCCATTCGCCGTGTGGGGATTAGATACAGTCGGACCATTCAGAACAGGCCAAGGAGGATTCACTCATCCGCTGGTAGCAGTCGACAAGTTTACCAAGTGGATTGAAGCCAAGCCCATCAAGAAGCTTGACGCCCTTACGACCATCAAATTTATCAGAGACATCATCGCCAGATATGGGGTTCCGCACAGCATAATCACCGACAATGGCACAAACTTCGACTCAGACAGGTTCAAAGGTTTTTGCATAGGCCAAGGTATCCGAGTGGATTTTGCATCCGTGGTGCACCCCCAAACAAAAGGGCAAGCAGAGCGGGCGAATGGACTTATTCTTCAAGGGTTGAAGCCCCGACTCCTGGGAGAAGTTGGGCATGCCGCCGGCGCATGGGTCACCGAGCTGCCTTCGGTGCTGTGGGGTCTCCGCACAACTCCGAATAGATCGACAGGGCGATCCCCGTTCTTCCTCGTTTATGGAGCAGAGGCAGTTCTTCCGAGTGACTTGCTTCACAACTCTCCACGAGTCGAACTCTTCTCCGAAGCCAAAGCAGAGCAAGCCAGGCAAGACGGAGTGGATCTCCTAGAAGAAGAGCGCGAGATGGCACTGATTCGTTCAACAATTTATCAACAAGATCTGCGGTGATTTCACACGCGGCACGTCAGGAGCCACACATTCCAAGCAGGCGACCTGGTGCTCCGAGTGGATCAGCAGAGACCACACAAGTTGGCTCCCGCCTGGGAAGGACCCTTCATCATCTCTAAGGTGCTGAACAACGGAGCATATCGGCTCTACAACCTCGACAGGGAAACGGACGAGCCGCGAGCATGGAATGGAGATCACGTGAAGCGCTTCTACACATAACCACCGACGGAGACAATTTAAAGAACAAGTATCATTGAAGTAATACAAAGCAGATTGATTTCTTGCCGTTTCAAAATTCTTCCGCGTTTGCAGACTCCGGTCTAAAAGACTAACTCCGAGTGTGCACTAAAAGTCGCACTCGGGGACTTAGCTGCGACCCAGAGTCGCCTAAGTACAAACTCGCTCCGAGTGTGCACTAAAAGTCGCACTCGGAGACATAGCTGCGACCCAGAGTCGCCTAAGTACAAACTCGCTCCGAGTGTGCACTAAAAGTCACACTCGAGGACTTAGCTGCGACCCAGAGTCGCCTAAGTACAAACTCGCTTCGAGTGTGCACTAAGAGTCACACTCGGAGACTTAGCTGCGACCCAGAGTCACCTAAGTACAAACTCGCTCCGAGTGTGCACTAAAAGTCACACTCGGAGACTTAGCTGCAACCTAGAGTCGCCTAAGTACAAACTCGCTCCGAATGTGCACTAAAAGTCACACTCGGGGACTTAGCTGCGACCCAGAGTCGCCTAAGTATAAACCCGCTCCGAGTGTGCACTAAAAGTCACACTCGGAGACTTAGCTGTGACCCAGAGTCGCCTAAGTAAACAACTCACTCCGAGTGTGCACGAAAAGTCACACTCGGGGACTTAGCTGCGACTCAGAGTCGCCTAAGTAAAAAAGCTTCCTTCGAGTGTATACTCGAGATACACTCGGAGGCTTAGCAGACCCTCATTGAGGCTCATGTGGATGTGAAGACAACTGACAACTACATGAGTACCAACTCACTCCGAGTGTGCACGAAAAGTCATGCTCGGGGGCTTAGCGGCGACTCAGAGTCGCCAAATAAAAAGCTTTCTCCGAGTGTATACTCGAGATACACTCGGAGGCTTAGCAGACCCTCATTTAGGCTCATGTGGATGTAAAGACAACTGACAACTACATGAGTAACAACTCGCTCCGAGTGCGCACTAACAGTCACACTCGGGGACTTAGCCGCGACCCAGAGTCACCTAAGTAACAACTCGCTCTGAGTGCGCACTAACAGTCACACTCGGGGACTTAGCCGCGACCCAGAGTCGCCTAAGTAACAACTCTCTCCGAGTGCGCACTAACAGTCACATTCAGGGACTTAACCGCGACCCAGAGTCACCTAAGTAACAACTCGCCCCGAGTGCGCACTAACAGTCACACTCGGGGACTTAGCCGCGACCCAGAGTCGCCTAAGTAAAAACTTGCTGTGAGTGCGCACTCGGAGGCTTAGCAGATCCTCATTGAGGCTCATGTGTATGTGAAGACAACTTACAACTACATGCTCCGCATGTTTGCCATTGACTTCACCAAGAAACGCCAAGCAAAAACCACGAGCCAAAATCGTGTCAAAAAAATCAGTGAAAGAAGAGCAAAAGATCTGATTCGAATTCAAGTTGGATCTACGATCAGTCGGCTCGGTGTGAATCAAGTTTATCCACACCGAACCACGAATGTGACGGCCAACAGCAGTGGCCAAAGTTTAATACAGATACCACTCGGCATACAGAGGTAAAAGTACGTTCACCATAAAGTTTTTTTCAAGCATCGCCGGGACTGGCAGGCTCCACAAAGGTGCCCAGGTCGATTCCGTCTGCAATGCGAGTGGCTGTGTCGAGGAAGGTCTCCATGAAATCTTCGAATCGAAGCTTCTTGGTGTTGGCGACCTGCAACATCTTCAGCTTTTTTCGCGGGCTTCCTTGCAGTGCACTCGGACCAGAGATAGCACCACGTCCGCACCACAACGAGCGGCAGACTTCTTCCATGCCTGCACTCTGCTTGGGACGTCCTCCAGCCGAGTCATCAACCCATCTATTTCGTTCCGGGAGTCGTCTTTAGGCCACAGCTCCTTGTCGATCCGGCCGACAACTTTCCTCAGGCGGCCAATGAAAGTGCCCACCCTGTTAAGGCGAGAATGCGCTCGGAGCATGTCCCGGTTAGCTTCATCGCCGAGCGGAACATTCGGAACAAGCGGCCGTTCAATTTCGGCTGCTTCAGCCTCAACGTCCTGACAGAAGTCTGCAAAGAAAATAAAAGCAGAAAGTAAGCACGACAGAGTGAAATCCAAAGTCAAGAAGCACTCGGCAACAACTTACCACCAAGCAGTGCGACCATCTTCCTCGCCCAGTCGCTGACGTAGTTCTCCTGCGCCATGCACCGAGTGTTCATCACCTTCAGCTGAGCCATCCAGTCAGATCTCTCCTTCTTCTTTTTGTCTACCTCGGCCACCAGTGCCTTGTTGGTCTCCAGGGATTCCTCCAAAGATTTCTCTCCGTCAGCAAGGGCCTTCTTCACACCACCCAGGTCATTCACAGCCACCTCCAAGTCCGCAGCAAGCTGAATCTTCTCTTCCTTCAAAGCATTGTACGCAGATCCCATTTCACAAGTCTTCTGCCAAATAGACACAAAGGGAGGATCAGACACATTCAACAAGGAAAAAGCCTCGACTGATATGACAAAACAATCAAAGCTCAAAGTTCTTCAGACCCCTGCCGATGCAAGCAATCGACAGCGGTCTCGGGAACTACACCTAGTGGGTTCACTGAGAGTGACCCCACTGGCATGAAGCTCGAACAGGTCGGCCCTACTGAGCTCCATGACAAACAAACAACACTATGAGATTACTATTACTCGACCCGAGTAACACTACTCTCGAGGACTACACCCAGTGGGTGCACTCGGAGTGCCCCCACTGGTACCATTCGGGCAGATCAGCTCTGATCTGTTCAGATTACGGAAAATACATATAAAGACAACTACCGGTGCAAGCACTCGGCAGAAGTCTCGGGGACTACACCCACTGGGTTCACTCGGAGTGAACCCACTGCAAAGTCATCCTACAGTATCCGACTGTATCGCTGAAACACCCGGTGGGTACCAAGAGGAATGTAAACACTTACTAGCGCACTTACTCGGATGTCATCCCGAAGCTCCAAGCTCTTCTTATACAGAGACACGATGGAGTCATACGCGCCCTTGGCGTCACCCACCATCAGCTCCACCTGCACCATGGCGTCCTTGGCGGCCCCCACCTGGTCTTCCAGGAGGCGTCGAGCGTCATATTGAACAGCTGACGGACCCGGTGCGGCAGAAGACTCCCTGGGCATCCCGAGCTCCGCTCCGGTCGTTTCCGCCGTGAGGGGCACCGTCTCAATCGGCGGTGCGTTCATGGTGGGAGCGGCAGTAGATGGGATAACCCCAGGGACTGGCGCCAAAGCTGGCTCCGGCCTCCTTTGGTCGTCATCATCCAGATGGATCACCTCCGAAGGAAGCCCGACTGAACAAAATAAAATTACAGAAAAAGGTCAAGATCAGAGACAGCACTCGCGAAACAGTAATGCGGCTCTCGGAGTCGTGACAATGTACCTTGCTGGGACGTGGAGACGTTATCCGTGTCCATGGGATCATCGTCCTGGCGCGGCAGAGAGGTGGCGGACGTAGCAGCTCTGTTGAGTGAAATCCACTCGACGGATAAGCATGAGTTCCCAAAAAGAGGAGTTCAATCGGATACTGAAGGAAGATGGAAGAACAAGACACTTATGTTGAGGCGACCGGAACAGCGATCCTCATCCGAGGCAAAGCTTTCCGAGGCTTAGGCCCACTAGGTTTGGCCACCTTGGACGGTTGGTTCACGGGCTCGGCAGAAGCGCGCCTGGTCCTCTTCACACTCCGAGCACTCGGAGCCATGGGAGGGGCTGGCGGAGCACTCGGGGCCGCTGGAGGAGCCGGCGGAGCAGCGGGGTCATGACGGCGCTTGGTTCGGTGCTCTGGTGGTGAGGGTGGCGAGCTCTGCTCCCCATCCTCCTCCTCCTCCGTCTCCCCACTGTCATAAACGTACTCGGCACTATCCATGCTGCCCTCCTGGCTGCCCTCCTCTTCCTCGGCTGGATTCCCGTTCGAGACTGCAGAATGCCAGTTAGTCCACTCCTGCACAAAACACAATCGGCAACGTCAGTCAGCGGGACAAGAAAAGCAATAAAGCTAAGAAGATTAAAAGCACTCGACAAGATGTACTCACCTCATTCGGAGGAGGATTTTTGGCGTGGAAGGGCTTCACCCGCCGGGCTCCCATGGGGTTATCACACGCGCCTGTGATGCCGCGGACCCACGTGCTCACAGTCTCCCCACTCACGTCCTCTGGATGAGACCGAGTGGAATCCGACAGCCCCGCGTAGTGCCACATGGCGTGGTGTCGGGCCTGCAGCGGCTGGATGCGCCGACCCAGAAAAGTCTCCAGCAAGTCCGTGTCGGTGACTCCCTTACGGACGATGGCTATCAGCGTGTCGACCAAAGGCTGGATCTGGATCCTTTCCCCCTTAGAGAGCGCAAGCTTCCTGGGAGGGCCCGGACGGTCTAAGCTAAAAGGTGGCAACCCACTCGAAGCATTCGGACAAGCAATGTACTGGCAATAGAACCAGGACGATTGCCAGTTCCTGACTGACTCGGATAGCTGGAGAGAGGGGTAGCTACTCTTTGTTTTCTTCTGGAAACCTAAACCCCGCAAAGCTGGAGGATATGGGTCTTATCGTCCGACTGGCTAAGCTTTTTGACGGTTTGGGATCTAGCGGAGAAGACATACTTAAAGAGCCCCCAGTGGGGGGACATCCAATAAAGCACTCGTAGAGGGTGACGAATGCAGCAAGGTGGGCTATCGCGTTCGAAGGAAAATGATGGAGCTGCGCCCCGAAGTAAGTCATGATACCTCGGAAGAAAGGATGGGGAGGCAAGAAGAAGCCTCTGAACACATGGCTGAGCAGCAGAACATGCTCCCCCTCCTTCGGCGCCGGCTCCGTCTCGCCTTCCGGCAGCCTCCAGGACTTGTTGACGATCATGCCATGCTCCACCAGCTCCAGCGCGTCGTTCTCCATCACCGAGGAGGGGAGGAAATCCCCCTGGATCCAACCGGCTGGCAGCGCCCGCTGCCGCCGCTGAGTAGGGGCCGCCCCCTTCTTCTTCTTCTTCTTCTGCAACTCGAGCTTGCTGGTCTGTCCCTTCGTCATGGCAAAGGCGACGGATCCGCAGAGGAGGAGGGTAAGGAGGAGGCTTGAGGTGTGCAGAGAGCTACGGGAGGAGCGAGATTAATGAGAGGAGGTTGAGCAGCGCAACAGGAAATCCCGCCGGGGAGACTTAAATAGGCTTCCGACTGGGTCACTAACAGGTGGACCCGAGATCTTATCCCCCCAACTGGCCGCCGCGAGGTTAGTGGAGAAGATAAAGGTGCGGTAATCGAGGAGGAAAAACCTACTCGATGGCGATGTCGTCATCCCCGCTGAGCGCGCGGCAACCGAAATTTGAGGATCCCGGAAAATCCGGCGCTGTCAGTTGACGAGTCACGTCGAAAGATTCCGCGGAAGCACTCGGTCCCTGACGGTTCGTTTCACTGGTATATTCACTCAGATCACTGGTTGAAAGGATAAAATGGATCGAGGCAAACAACGCTAAAGTCACTTCCATACCAGTCGGTTCCATACTCCAGACATCACTTCAACGTTCCAACCCCGATCCATTCGGGGACTAATGATGGGGTTATAGTCCCAGGGTATGGTCATAGGCCTGCCCTATAGGTCCTACCCAAGGACTACCCTTCATAGAAGACAAGGCCCTTGGACAGTTCCGACTGAACTAAGGACGCCCCCATCATCCAGTCGGCGACGAGCACTCGGAGCATATTTAACGTACCGACTGGAATCCACTCTGTACATCGTAACCTCCCAGGAGGGCAACGGTCATACGTTTTCATACACCATTATTAGCATTTAAGGCTTACGTTACCTGTAACGTAGGCATTTATTCGCCACTATTCCACCCCTGTTCACCGGGCCATTATGAAGGGTAGCGCACTCTATATAAGCCGCCCTTCCCCACTGGTGCAAGGGTTGGCACTTGCTGTAATCCTATAATCCACTCGACACTAAGCTCCCAAGAGCACTGAGACGTAGGGCTTTTACCTCCACCATAGAGGGGCCTGAACTCATACATCCTCGCCGTAGCTAAGGCTCTGCCCATCCTTTCGTACCCCATACATCTACTGTCAGACTTATACCCACGACACCGGCCTTTGCCAAAAAAGGATTGGGCTATCTTGCTTCACTTATTGTTACTATTTATACTCGTTACTTGTTACAATTATCTTTCTATCAAACAACTTGTTACCTCTATTTCAGTGCTTGCAGAAATTACCTTGCTGAAAACCGCTCGTCATTGCCTTTTGCTCCTCGTTGGGTTTGACACTCTTACTTAGCGAAAGGACTACAATTGATCCCCTATACTTGTGGATCATCAAGACTCTTTTCTGGCGCCTTTGCCGGTGAGTGAAGCACCTTTGGTAAGCGGAATTTGGTGAGGGAAAATTTATATTACATGCTAAAATTTACTGTCACTTGTCACTACGGAAAGTAATCCTTTGAGCGGTTTGTTCAGGGTATCTTCACCTCGATCGGAAACACCATGATTTGTCCCTCAACCTATGGAACTTACTGAAAATGTTTATTATGAAATTCCTTCGGGTATGATAGAGAAACCTCTAGCTAATCTGTATGCAGGAGATGGAACGAAACATCCCGATATACACCTAATTTATGTGGATGAAGTTTGTGGATTATTTAAGCTTGTAGGTTTATCCGGAGATGAAGTTAAGAAGAAGGTTTTCCCTTTATCTTTGGGGGGGAGCATTGACATGGCATAGGCTATGTGATGATACAGGATCTTGAAACTGAAACCGATTGCTATTGGAGTTTCACCAAAAAATTGTCCTATGCATCTTGTTCATCGTGATTAGAATTTTATCGATAATTTTTTGCCACATGGAGGAGAAAGTATTGACCTATCTTGGGGGAGGCTTAAGTTAATTCTATATTCATTCCCCAATCATGAGCTCCCGAGAGAAATTATTATTCAGAAGTTTTAAGCTCGACTTTCTCGTAATGATCAAACCATTCTCGATACTTCTTATTCTGGTTCTTTTACAAAGAAGACTATTGAATTCGGGTGGGATCTTTTGGAAAGAATTAAAAGCAACTCTGAAGATTGGGAACTCGAGAAGGTAAAGAGTCAGGTATAAAACTTGAGTTTGATTATGTTAAATCTTTTATGAATACCGATGCTTTCAATGATTTTAGCACTAAATATGGACTTGACTGTGAGATAGTAGCCTTATTTTGTGAAACCTTTGCTACTCATGTTGATATCCCTAAAGATAAATGGTTTAAATATCATCCACCTATTGAAGAAAAATTTGAAGAACCAACGAAAGTAGAGGATGAAACTATCATTTACAATGTTAACCCTGTTGTGCCTACTGGTTATATTAAGAAACCACCTTTCCTTGTTAGGATAAAGGAACATGCTAAAGCTTCAATCATGGTTAACAAAAGTTATGTTAGAACAACCAAACCATCTGAGAAAATCAAGGTAGAACCTAGTATTGCTATGGTTAACGATCTCTTGCTCGATAATATTAATGTTGGGCATGTTATTTATTAATGTGATGAAGCTTCTAGAATTGCCAAACCTGATACTTAAGATAAAAATAGACCCGTTGTTGGCATGCATGTCGTCTCATTCAAAATAGGATATCATAATTATCATGGTTTATGTGATATGGGTGCTAGTATTAGTGCTATTCCTTTTACCTTATATCAAGAAATTATGCATGAGATAGCACCCGCTGAAATAGAAGCCATAGATGTTACTGTTGAACTTGTTAATAGAGACACCATCACACCACTTGGGATTGTTGGAAGAAGTATTGTGTGGAAAAGTAAAATACCCTACTGATTTTCTAGTAATTGGCTTGCCACAAGATGATTTTTGTCCCATAATATTTGGTAGACCCTTCTTGAACACTGTTCATGCTCAAATTGATTGCAAAAAGGAAACTGCAAGTGTTAATTTTAGTGGTATGTCTCACGAGTTTAATTTCTCCAAGTTCAGTAAGCAACCCCATGATAAATAATTGCCTAGTAAATATGAAGTAATTGGTCTTGCTTCTATTGCCATTCCTCCTACTGATCCATTAGAACAATATTTGCTAGACCATAAAAATGATATGCATATGCATGAAAGAAATGAAATAGATAAAATGTACTTTGAACAACAGCCTATCCTTAAACACAACTTTCATGTTGAAAATCTAGGAGGTCCTCCTCCACCCAAGGGTGATTTTGTGTTTGAATTAAAGCAATTAACCGACACTTTGAAATATGCTTATCTCGATGAAAGGAATATATGTGCTGCTATTATCAGTTCTAACCTTACAAAGCATGAAGAAGAAAGATTATTAAAAACTTTAAGGAAGCACCGAGCTGCTATTGGGTATACTCTTGATGATCTTAAGGGCATTAGTCCCACCCTGTGTGAGCACAAGATTAATGCGGAACCAGATGCTAAACCCGTTGTTGATCAACAACGAATACTGAATCCTAAAATTAAAGAAGTGGTAAGAAATAAAATATTAAAGATTCTGGAAGCAGGTATAATTTATCCCATAGCTGATAGTAGATGGGTAAGTCTCGTTCATCTTGTTCCTAAGAAAGGAGGTATTACTGTTATTCCTAATGATAAAAATGAACTCATTCACAAAGAATTGTGACTGGTTATAGAATGATAATTAATTATAGAAAATTAAACAAAGCTACTAGAAAAGATCATTATCCTTTACCTTTCATAAACCAAATGGTAGAAAGATTATCGAAGCACACACATTTTTGCTTTCTACATGGTTATTCTGGTTTCTCTCAAATACTTGTGTCATAACCTAATCAAGATAAAACCACCTTTACTTGTCCTTCTGGAACCTATTCTTATAGATGAATGCATTTTAGATTATGCAATGCATGTGTTACCTTTCAAAGATGTATGACTACTATATTCTCTAATTTTTGTCAAAAGATTGTTGAGGTTTTCATGGATGATTTTTTTGTTTATGGAACTTCTTTTGATGATTGCTTAAACAACCTTGATCGAGTTTTGCAGAGATGTGAGCAAACTAACCTTATCTTGAATTGGGAGAAGTGCCACTTTATGGTAAATGAAGGTATTGTCTTGGGTCATGAAATTTCCGAACGAGGTATTGAGGTGGATAAGGCTAAAGTTGATGCAATTGAGAAGATGCCATGTCCTAAAGATATTAAAGGTATTCGTAGTTTCCTTGGTCATGTTGGTTTATATAGGAGGTTTATTAAAGACTTCTCTAAAATTTCTTGACCTCTTACCAAGTTATTATAGAAAGATGTTGAAAGCACAATTGCTCCCTAAGGTGGTTTTGGTAATTAATCACAACATATGCATGATTGGACTAATGAGTTTATCCAAGTATACTTCAGAAAAGTTCAAAGATGCTTTGGCTATAGGATTGTGAGGAGATGCCCCTTGACGAAGGAAGGAATAGGATTGGATCAAGCTTCAAGAAAGAAGACTCTTCATTTTATACGTTGTGAGAAATCACTTGAGTCCATAGGAAAGACAATACTATTAAAAGGGGATGAGGTATTATGATGAATTGGTTACTCAACTGCTTAGAGGTAGCCACCAAAAATACTCACCCATTCTCCCACAAAATATTTGTGTCCCAACCCATATCAGCAAAATCGGTGCCACCAACAATTTCCATTCGGCCCTATCGATTTCACACTTGACAGAACCTATGCCAAACCCTACCATCTAGGTACCACCAACATTCCTATTGGTGCCACCGAGATTCGGTGACTAACTTTCTGTTGAGAAGATTACAAGAATCAGAATTTCCAAGTTTGAAATTGGCCTCACCGAGATTTGCAAACTAGTCTAGGTCATCGTATCGATACCACCGAGAGTCATATATCGGTCTCACCAAGAATTCAAAAGTTTCCACATTTAGTGCAACTCGGTACCACCGAGATTCATTTTGGTGTCACCGAGTTGGGCAATAATGTTGAAATGGTTGTATTTTGAGTGATGCCTATATATACCCCTCCACCTACCTCTCATTCATAGAGGAAACACTCAGAACACACTTACACATGCCAGATCCATTTTTCTGAGAGAGAGAGACACCTACTCATGTGTTGAGATTAAGAGATTCCATTCCAACCATTTGAACCTTGATTTCTGGCCTCCCAAGTTGCTTTCCACAAGATCAAACTCTCCTAACCCTTCCAAATCTTATAGAGAGTGATTGAGTGTTGAGGAGTCTATCTTTAGAAGCATAAGAGCAAGGAGTTCATCGTTCTACCACATCTATTATCTTTTGGAGGGTGGTGCCTCCTAGACTGGTTAGGTGTCGCTTGGGAGCCTCATACTTCGTGTTGTGGAGTTGAACCAATATGTTTGTAAGGGCAAGGACATAGCCTACTTCGTGAAGATCTACCATGAGTTAGGCTAGCCATTTGTGGACAGAAGCCATGGTGGAATAGACAATGCCGCTTCTTCGTGGACCCCTTATGGGAAGAGCCCTCCGTGAACTATCGTGGACGTTACTCTTTGTGGGTTGAAGTCTCCACTAACATGGATGTACGATAGCACCACCTATCAGAACCATGCCAAAAATCGTCGTGTCAACCTTTGTGTTTGATCTACGTACCTTGCCCTCTACTTTACACTTGCATGTTTTACTGTACAATGCTATACTCTTAGATCATGTGTAGGGTGTACTTGACTGGTCATAATTGCTAAAGCTGGCAAACACTTCTAATGTTTCTTGGGAATTACCAGGAACTTTCGTTTCTTGGGAATACTTCTAATGTTCATGAACATATGATGTTGCCTAAGTTAGATACTTTTGTTGTGCTCATGAATGAAGGACCTAGCATGGACAAGAAGGATATCCGTTGGAGTGGGATCAAGCATGGAGAAGAAGGTGCACGCACGGGAGAGAACAATGGAGCTTCCACTTGTGATTTCGCACTCTAAAGCCACCATAAGGAGAGCATGAAGGCTTTGGAAAAAATATTGAAGACACCACTTTATAAATTTGATCCATAGGCTATTATAGGTGTTGCGCCACCTTATTTTTGGGCCAGGCCCATGTAATTTCGAAATACCATAATATAGGCTATTGAAAACCGAGTTTAGGGCTGTTTTCGGACCCCTCCTCCAAGGGTCACGAAATTCCCTCTCTATTCCCTCATATATACAACCCTTAGGGCACCGTTTAGACTAGGTTTTTGTTTAGATTACAAGTTTGCCATAGCTGCAACTTCGCGTTCTTCGTTTGTGTTCTACAACCACACAAAGGCGTCACAGAACCCCACCTTCATCAATAAAGCTTTCCTCTTATATTCGCAATATCTTGATTGCATCTTAGTTTCTTTCTTGTTCTTCGTTTGCGTGCAGGAAACAGACCTTCATGGTCAGGTTGATCGTGCTCCGGCGTGGTCAATAACCTCTCGGAGTTGGTTTAGCGATTGCTAAGGCGCGACGTCCTCACACGTTCGTAGTCGGATCGTCAAAGTCTACTCCATCAAAACGATACCCACGATCTCATCGAAAGACTGGGACAACTTCGCCTCTATCACTACAGTCTGGATTTTATTGGCCTACTCTTTTCAAAGATGCTCGTAAGTTTGTCCTCTCTTGTGATGAGTGTCAAAGAATTGGTAATATTGGTAAGAAATGCCTATGAATTATTCACTTGTTATTGAACCATTTGATGTTTTGGGATTTGATTATATGGGACCTTTTCCTTCCTCTAATGGGTATACACATATTTTGGTTGTTGTAGATTATTTCACTAAGTGGGTAGAAGCTATTCCAACCAATAGTGCTGATCATAACACCTCTATTAAAATGCTTGAGGAAGTTATTTTCCCACATTTTGGAGTCCCTAGATACTTAATGCTTGATGGTGGTTCACATTTTATTCATGGTGCTTTTCGTAATTTGCTTGCTAGATATGATGTTAACCATATAATTGCATCTCCCTATCATTGTCAATCTAGTGATCAAGTAGAATTAACCAATAGATAAATAAAATTAATATTGCAAAAGACTGTCAGTAGGTCCCGAAAGAATTGGTGTAAGAAATTAGATGATGCATTGTGGGCCTATAGAACAACTTATAAAAATCCTATGGGTTGGTTGATGAAAAGCATGGAATTTACCTCTTGAGTTAGAACATAAATCTTATTGGGCAATTAAAGAACTCAACTATGATTTCAAACTTGCTAGTGAAAAGACATTATTTGATATTAGCTCATTAGATGAATGGAGAACCCAAGCTTATGAAAATGCCAAACTATTGAAATAAAAAGTTAAAAGATGGCATGATAAAATAATACAGAATTGAGAATTCAAAGGTCGTGAATATGTTCTATTGTACAATTATCGTCTTAGATTTTTTGCAGGAAAACTTCTCTCCAAATGGGAAGAACCATATATCATTGAATAAGTTTATCGGTCTGTAGCTATTAAGATCAATAATCCCGAAGGCACTAACCTGAAGGTGGTTAATGGATAAAGAATAACGCATTATATTTCATGTAAACCTATTAATGTTGAATCAAATATTATTCAAACCATGACACCAGAGGAATACATAAAGGAGACCTTCTAGAACACTCTAGAACCCTTAATAGGAAGATGTATGTGATACGGTAAGTAAGCGGACTCTGAAAAGTCCGCAAAAATATTTTCTATTAGTTTTGGAATATTACAAAAATTAGGAAATTGATAAACACACAGGGGGGAAACCGAGGTGCCCACTAGGCACTAGGGCGCGCCAGCCCCACCTGGCGCACCCTGGTGGGTAGTGGGCCCCTCGGGCACCTTCCTGGCTCCATTTTCTTATAGGACAAGTATTTCCTTGTATAAAAATTCTTTATATATATCTCCCGATGATTTTACCCCGGTACCATGGAGAAATGCTTTGTTCTTGTTTCCTGCTGTTTTTCCTGGCAGATCTGAGAATATGTCGTCACAAGATTTGGAGGGAGAGAGCTATGTCGCTGATTACATCGCAAACCCTAAGGTCTACGGAGAGGTAGATCACTACGGATGGACTACGGAGGAGGAGGAAGACGAAGACATGACGAAAGCAAAGGAGGATAGCTCCAAGGAAGAGAAATATCCACAGCCTCAACCTGGAGATATGCACGTTGAATTCAAAAAGTCAAGCCTCCCTAAGAAGTACAAACCTGAGGTCCAATTTATCCCTTCCCGTTTTCTGCAGGAAAGCAAAGCAGCATTATGTGAAAAGCTATTAAAGCTAGAATTGGAGAATGAGGATGAGAGGGAGGATAATTTTAGCCTCAAAGCAAGTTGGAGGATGAAAATGCACCACCACCTTCATCTTCCTTACCAAAGAAGGAGACTTGAGTACACGGGTATGGGCACTCCCCTTGGCTTGTGCCAAGCTTGGGGGAAGTTCCCCGGTATCGTATCACCATCACTCTTATTGCCTTTATATTTCTTAGTTCGTTCTTTAGTTATTTTGTGATTTAGTAAAATAAAAGTTTAGTTTGATCCATCTTTTTGAGTGCTAGTTTCGTGATCTATCTATCTATGTAATCGAGTGAGAGTTATATAATAAAATTTAGTTTGATTTTTTGCTTCTCTACTTTCTTGTTGCAAATAAAATAAAGGAAAATAATGAAAAATATCATATGTTAAACTTATATTAAGTAGTGATATCACATAAGGAAAAGTATAAGTGCTAAACTTGTTGAAGGTTGACAAACATAGCATTGGTCGGTGATGCAACACATGGAAGAATTAATAAGGGAAGAGAAGATTTACATGAAAATACATTATCCTTGACATCTTTTATGGTTGTGAGATCCCATTAATTATAATGTGCCAAAAGTGTTGACGTTTGGCAAGGAAGACAATGTAATAATTTACGTTTGTTCACATTCACATATAAATTATATTGTTATATATCCTCTAACATGTGGTGCTTGCCCAATATCTTTGCTAGTCAAAACTCCACACTAAGTAGAGATACTACTTGTGCATTCAAAACCTTAAAACCAAATCCATATTTTATGAGTCCACCATACCTACCTATGGATTGAGTAAGATCCTTCAAGTAAGTTGTCATCGCTGCACAAGGCAAAAAGAATTGCTTCCAAGCATGTTCAATCATTTAGTGTAAGGGAAATTAAGCATTGTATGAACTTGTGATGGCCATAATAGAAGTGATAAGATACATAATAAAGGCTGCCATCATAAGGGGCAATATAACATAATGTTCCTTTGCACTAAGGGATTTGGCATACAACCAAAAAGCACATGACAACCTCAGCTTCCCTGTGCAAAGGGCCTATCTTTTACTTTTATGTATTTACTTTTATGCAAGAGTCAAAGTATTCTTATCTACTCCTTTTCATTTTATCTTTTGCAAACATCATTTCGTGGGGAAAGATCTAGGCATATATATCCAGTTGAATGTGGGTGGTCATGAGTTATTATTGTTGACATCACCCTTGAGGTGAATACGTGGGGAGGCGACACTTTAAGCCCCTATCTTCCTATCAGTGGTGGTGCCAGAATAATAAACCTCTGATGTCAACTAATAATTCCTCTCTAAATCTTATAGTATTTTTGAATTTATGAAAAAAAAATACTTGTATATTCAGAAGGTTTTGATCAAAAGTTGTGTATTCAATGGACTACACAACCATAGTGTGGCTTCACCACTTCTTCCTATCTGTCCGGTCAAAACCTTTTGCTCACATGTATGCGGTGAGTGTTAGAAATTATAGAACACTAAAGGATGGTTGGGTATGTAGACTTGCTTAAAAGCTCTGATATGTGACCCTTCCTGAAAATGTGATGAATTGTGTTGCAAAGTTGACTGAAAACATAGTTTTTTAGTTTTCAATAGAGTTTATGCTTCATACTTTGATGTTGTGATGAATTGTTACTTGTTTATGAGAAGTTTTTATGATGAAAGTTATATGATGAAAATGTTGTGATGAAGTATTTTATAAATTTTATTTACTATTATAATAATGAGAATGATGCTACTATATCTGTATTTTGTTTGTATCGACATCTCTCTCTCTCTCAAAGCATGTGTTCATGATTTTCGTTATCGGCTTTCGCTTGACGACAGGCGAGGTCTAATCTTGGGGGAGTTGATACGTCCATTTTGCATCATGTTTTGCTACTGTTATTTATAGTGTTTATGCATTATACCACTTTATGGAGTAATTTTAATGCCTTTTATCTCATAATATGCAAGGTTTAGACAAAGAGGGAGAATGCCGGTAGATGGAATTCCGGACCTGAAAAAGCTACGTCAGAGATACCTAGTATGTACATCTCCAAATGGGATGACAATCCACAAATAATATTTATGGAATAAATAAAAAATACTGGAAGAAAGAAGTACCGGAGGGGGGCTGCGAGGTGGCCACTAGGCACCAGGGCGCGCCAACCCCCGTGGCGCTCCTTGGTGGGTAGTGGGCCACCCAGCCCACTTCTTGCGACCATCTTCTAGTATATATTCACGATTGACCTAGAAAAAATAAGAAGAGGACTTTCGGGACACAGCACCGTCGTCTCGATGTGGAACTTGGGCAGGAGCACTTTTGCCCTCCGGCAGAGCGATTCTACGGGGGGGGGGGGACTTCCCTCCCGAAGGGGGAAATCGAGGACATCGTCATCACCAAACAACTCTATCATCTTGGGGATGCCAATCTCCATCAACATCTTGAACAACACCATCTCCTCTCAAAACCCTAGTTTATCTCATATGCTCAATCTTTTACCGGAACCTCAGATTGGTACCTCGGGGATGACTAACAGTGTTGATTACATCTTGTAGTTGATGCTTTGTGGTTTATTTGGTGGAATATCATACTTTAAGTTCCAATATAATATTTAATACCTCTATGAACATGATCATGTTTATCACTTTTGAGTAGTTACTTTTGTTCTTGAGGCCACGGGAGAAGTCATGTTGCAAGTAGTCATGTGAAGTTGATATTCGTTCGATATTTTGATGATGTGAATGTTGTGATTCCCTTAGTGGTTTTATGTGAATGTCGACTACATAACACTTCACTCTCTTTGGGCCTAAGGCAATGCATTTTGGAGTAGTTATTAGATGATGGGTTCCAAGAGTGACAGAAACTTAAACACGAGTTTATGCGCTGTTCCGTAAGGGGCTGATTTGGATCCCTATGTTTAATGCTATGGTTAGAATTTATTCTTAATACTTTTCTCGTAGTTGCGGCTGCTTGCGGGAGGCTTAATCTTAAGTGGAAGCCTTGTTAAAGTAAGAATAGCACCCAAGCACCGGTCCACACACATATCAAATTATCAAAGTACAGAACGTGAATTAACCCGACATGACAAAAGTGACTAGATGAAATTCCCGTGTGCCCCCGAGAACACTTTGCCTATTATAAGAAACCGTTCCGGCATGTCCTTTGCCACAAAAGGATTGGGCTACCTTGATGCACTTATTGTTACTATTCCTACTCGTTACTTGCTACAATTATCTTGCTATCAAACAACTTGTTACCCTATTTCAGTGCTTGCAGAAATTACCTTGCTCAAAACCGCTTGTCATTTCCTTATGATCCTCATTGGGTTCGACAATCTTACTTATCGAAAGGCGTACGATTGATCCTCTATACTTGTGGGTCATCAGCAACCCACTTATGATTACCCCCTCTTGCAAGCATCCACAACTATGAAAGAAGAATTAAAATAAATATAACCCTAGCATGAAACATATGGATCCAAATCAGCCCCTTACGGAATAACACATAAACTAGGGTTTAAGCTTCTATTGCTCTAGCAACCCATCATCTACTTATTACTCCACAATACCTGCCCTTAGGCCCAAATATGGTGAAGTTTCATGTAGTCGGCGTTCACATGACACCACTAAAGGAAGCAACAACAGTCATAGCATCAAAATATCAAGCGAATACCAACTTCACATGTTTACTTATAACAAGACTGCTCCCATGTCCTCAAGAACAAAACTAAATACTCATAAAGCATGTTCATGTTCAAGATCAGAGGAGTATTGAATATCATTAATGATATGTGCTTCCGGTTGCTCAACAATTAGCAATTGTCTTGCAATGGCCCACCAGCGTGTGGGATCGCGGCAGTTTTCGAGGGTAGAGTATTCAACCCAAATTTGTTGGTTCGACACGATGGGAGTGAAAGGATATTCTCCAGTATTAGCAGTTGAGTTGTCGGCACAACCACACCTGAAAGATTAGTATCTGCAAGCAGGATATAAGCAGCAAAGGTAGTATGATAGCAATGGTGCTAGGAAAGAATCTGTTGACGGCAGATTATTCCTAACTGAAGTATCAATGGCGCCAGAAAAGTATTGTAGCAGGTAGAAGTAGTGTAACGGGTAACAGCAGTAGCAAGGAACAACAATAGTGACAGCAGTAGCAAGTAGCAGCAGTAGCAAGTAACAGCAACAGCAAGTAACAGTAGTAGCAACAGTAGTGGCAGCAGCAGCAGGACAAAGCAAGTAACAGTAGAAGCAAGTAACAGTGGCAGTGGGACAAACTCGTAGGCAATGGTTCGCTGATTTGTTGGATGGCATTCATCATGCAACAGTTATAACACGGAGAGATATGTGGCCAGCTCCCGTTCGTCAATGTGATGTAGGCATGCATTCCGTGTGTAGTCATACGTGCTTAGGGAAAAGAACTTGCATGACATCTATTGTCCATCCCTCCCATGGCAGCGGGGTCCAAATGGATACTACGGGATATTAAGGTTCTCCTTTTAATAAAGAACCGGACCAACGCATTAGCACTTGGTGAACACATGAACTCCTCGAACTATGGTCATCACCGGGAGTGGTTTCGGTTATTGTCACTCCGGGGTTGCCAGATCATAACACATAGTAGGTAACTACAACTTGCAAGGTCAGATCTAAAACACACATATATTGGTGACAACATAATAATTTCATATCTGAATTCATGGCACTCGGGCCCTAGTGACAAGCATTAAGCATGGCAAAGTAGTAGCAACATCAATCTCAGAACATAGTAGATACTAGGGATCAATCCTCGTCAAAACTAACTCGATTACATGATGGACCTCATCCTACTCATCACCGCCCAGCGAGCTACAAATAGATTACTCACTAACGATGAAGAGCTTCATGGAATTGGAGAGGGAAGAAGGTTGATGATGACGATGGCGATGATCTCCTTGATCTGGAGCCCAAAACGGACTCTAGATCTGCCCTCCAGGGCAAGAACGGGATGTGGCGGCGCCTCTGGATCGTGAAACACGATGAACTCTTCTCTCTTGATTTTTTCCGGGACGAAAGGGAATAAATAGCGCTGGAATTGGGGGCGGCAGAACCACGTGGGCCCCACAAGCCTGGTAGCCGCGGCTACAGGGCTTGTGGCCCACTGGCCTGTCCCCTCAGGTGGATCTTTGCGCAGGTATTTTTCATATTTTCCAGAAATATTCTCCTTAAATTTTCAAGATGTTCCGAGAACTTTCATTTCTGCACAAAAACAACACCATGGCAATTCTGCTGAAAACAGCGTCAGTCTGGGTTAGTTCCATTCAAATCATGCAAGTTAGAGTCCAAAACAAGGGCAAAAGAGTTTGGAAAAGTAGATACGACGGAGACGTATCAATATGCACGTATATTCTTCCACCAAATAAACCAACTAGCATGAGCTACAAGATGTTATCAACACTACTACCAAACCACATGTACCAATCTGAGGTATTGAGACAAAGATTGAATACAAGAGATAAACTAGGGTTTGAGATGAGATGGTGTTGGTGAAGATGTTGATGAATATTGCTCCTCCCACGAAGGAGGAAGTATTGGTGACGATGATGGCTTCGATTTCCCCATCCGGGAGGGAAGTTTCCTCAGCGGAATCACTCTGCCGAAGAGCAAAAGTGCTCGTGTCCAGTTTTCGACTCGAAACAGCGGCTCTTCGTCTCGATAGTCCTCATCTTATTTTTTCTAGTTCAAAGGCCTTCATATAGAAAAAGATGGGCACCGAAGGCCGCCTGTGGGACCCACAAGGCATCAGGGCGAGCCGAGGGGGTGGTTGCGCCATGTTTCCTTGTGGGCATGTGGTGGGACCCCTCTAGTGCTTCTTTGTTCCAATAATTCTTGTATATTCTATAAAACTTCTCCTTGAAGTTTCAGATCAATTGGAGTCTAGAAAATTTCCATCTTTTCCATGGCCTTTCAGGTCCAAAATTTAATTTGCCCGTAATTTCCCTCTTTGTATAAACCTTGTAAAATAAGAGAGAAAAGATATAAGGATTAGCATCATAAAGTGAAATAATGCGTGAAAATATTATAAATATCAATAGGAAATCATGATGGATGGATGTATCAGGCTTCAACATCATCACCACTCTCATCGTGATCATCATCCACATCCTCGTAATTGTAACCTCATGAACCCCATGGATCCTCTTGTGTGTTATTTGAAGCACCCATCCATGTATGATATCACCCTTCTTATAATATTTGTTGCCTCCGTGTGTGAGTAGACCCCTAGTTCTCAGGGATATGGATGAACCCTAGTATGTGTAGGATCTGAAACATTATTTTGGATATGAGATTCTTCGTTGAATGCTTAGTTTAATAACTTTGTGAATGTTGTGAAGGGGCCGCACTCAACATTTGTGCATTCTCGCCACGAAGTATATCGTGACTAGGATGTGAAGGTAATTTGAGGTGACAGTAAAAGCCTAATGCTCCTAACCTTGGCAATTGATAGGGGAATTACGAAGAACCCTCACGGAGGCCGTCTCCACGGGCTAACCCTTAATTATCATGAGTTGTAATCCTATGGGTGAGACTATGATGGTGGCGTGCATGGCACGAAGTCTACCTGGAGTAGACCATGTTCTATAACCTACTCCGCCCAACATAATTGTCAACAGTTTCTCAAGTATCCATACCATTCTATGCCCAAGCATATGTGTGCTAGAAACATACAAATGGGGATGCCGAACTCAGTGAGAACGCTTTACTCCTATGTCATTCCACCAGTCATTCCATCATGTTCCTGATTTACTTTTATGTTATTTACTTTAAAGTTTGTTCGACTACTCAACCACAATTTGTTTCTCTATCACTTTGCTTTAAGTCTATAATTATTTGTCGGCATAAAAATACATAGTTCACTACAAGAGGCAAAAGTCTCATTACCGTGCTTCCTGTGGGATCGATACTCTTACTTCGAAAATGATACAACTAAACCCTATACACTTGTAGGATATCAAGTTTTTTCTGGCGCCAAGATCCGCACGAAGAGGAACTTCCACCGCCTCCACCTATCGGCGCAGAGAACTAGGACTCCTGCATTGCCGCTTGGCTTGGGGAGGAGGAAGGGCTCGGGGACGATGACGGGTGTGCTTGGGAAGGGGAAGTGCGGCTCTCTGCGACGCCGGAGCGGGCTTAAATAGACACGGCCAAGCCATGTGAAGGGGCGGTCAGCCTGCTCCAGTGTTGTGTAGTGGACGGAGTTGGTTTCTCGAGACGCGACGACTGCATTGAACCAACAAACTTCAATACAAGATTATGTATTAATTTCATAGGTGGTCACCATACGAGCCAAACGTCGGCCGGCTTAAATAGTTGCACCGGTGGATGGCAACAAGCTTCTATGTTAATTTCATAGGTGGACCAATTCTCGTTGTATGAATGAGGTAGACTGATACTAGATTGCATTTCATCAAGATGATTGTTTATCAAGTGTCAAATTCATCTCATTCACGTACGTTGTTAACCCAACTACAATGAAAAAGTTTTTTATTTTATGATTCAAAAGAGTCGTGCAAACATATTTTGTGATTCAAAAAGAACCATGCAAACATTAATTCCATTTGTACATGAGATAGACCATGCATGCGAGTCTTCTCCGTGATAAACACAGAAGATTTGTAGTAATAATTCATTTGCTTCATAAATGATGCAATGATTGCTGAAGTTTATCGCTTTTGGACATCCCAGTTATTTAAGCCAACCGATTAGCTCCTATGATGGCAAGGTGGGACTAAAACCATCTGAAACCCGCCGGGCAAAAGCGGATGTAAAAATCTTAAGTGAAGGATGTTATTCGGTGTCTCGACGGTTTATCACGAAAGTGATGATCAACGTGCATCTTTTTGCATATTTGTTATTTTGGAAATAGGGTTGTGGTTGTAAATGAAAAAAAAAATTGAGGCTTGTTTGGGCACTATCCACGAACACATTCACGTGTGTCCACAGTGTTTGATGATTCAAATTTACAAATTACAGGTGTAGATGCTATAAGATATGACGAATTTAAAAGTGATGTATGTTCAACCTTTAAAATTAGTGTAGTGACCCTAAAACAATAATTAATATAGTATCAAAAACACTTTTATATTATAAAACCGAGAACATACAATGTAGTATGATGACTCTACTACTAAATGCTCTAAGATAAAGTGATATACTTCCTATATAGCTAAATACTTATAGTTGAGGAGAACTAGACTAGTTCTTCCCAACTACGAATATTTAGGTAAGGGGGAGCATATTTGTCCTTGTGTGTCATATCTTATAAAATTTTTCTTGAGAATGCACGTAGATATGCCGCAATCTGTGGGAACAAGCACGTGCACTTGCCTCATGTTTGTTTGCGGTGATGCACGTAGTATGTACGTCTAGAGTTCGAGACAAACAAACATGTCAGCAACGAAACAATCAATCGTCCTAAAAAAATTAAATAAAATATACATAGCAAAGTAGAAAAAGCACGTGCACACATATAGTTTTGTGGCCGACCGGCGCCCGCGTCACATCGAAGCTCAATTGGTATCAAGTACACATACAGCCTAATCGCTCTGATGTACGCGCGCACGTCGGAATGTGATACGGCAGCAATCATGCCAAGCTATAGCTACATCAACGTTGACATCCCCGTGGTCATGTTCTTCTTAAACACGAGGCAAAACCTTTGTCCATTTCCATTAACAAAAATATATTTATCAATGACACAAACACATACTACGATGGTAGGCTCCGCTCCACTGAGCAAGCAAGACTTTCATCATTAACAAAAAGAGGAAGTTATGACTGCTACGGAAGAAACATACTCCAACTTGTCCAAGCATGCATCGGTGGTACGGCGACCAACATCAAAGGCATCTTCAATATCCGATACAATGTCAAAGTCTCTCTCTCTCCTCTCCCTCTCTCCCTCCCTCCCTCTCTCTCTCTTCAACCAACCCCACCTTCTATGTCATTGCTTATTTCAAGCTACAATGCCGCACAACCCAGCCTACGCAACGTAAGATTTTTAGAGCAACAATAGATACAGTTTCGAAAGTCTCGACGGGAGAAATCCAATGGTGAAAATCATTCACGATTTTGGTGCACGGTTCAAGAGATAAAACATTTTAGAAAAACAAATTTACAAACAAATACAGCGAGATTGCGACAAGTGGTGTCGACGTCAGAAAATGAAGGACTGACCTTTGTAGGAGTTACCCTTTAATTAGTCATTTCGAAGTTAGGCCCCTCATGAAACTCTATGTGGTTAGACCAGAAATAAGTCTAAATTTGTGGATACATGGACCTGAACTATCAATAATAAAAGTAATTTTTTTTCCGAAACATGAGCCTCCTCCAAAACTTGGTGGATCCTACATGGATTTCCTGTACGCCATGCGTTGTCATGAGAGCTATATCTCTCTTATAGCAAGATGGTAGCTGCCCTCGCCAAAAGTGCGACGCGACCGGACTGATCTTCAGTGTAGGAGTCATATGATTTTGTTTTTTCTATGTTTTTTTTTCAATTTTTCATTGATTGGTCGGTTTTTTCATGTTCCTTTTTTCTCATGTTTTCACCGTTTGGGGTCTGTTTTTTTTTCTACACGTGTTTCCTTCCATTTTAATCTTTCTTCCTTGTTATGGGCCTTTTCCCCCACCAATTTTCTACTCGGTTTCTTCATTTTCTACGACTTTCTTTTTGTTCCTTTGTTGGAATTTACTAGGGTTTTCTATCATTTTTCATTTTATTTATTTGTTTCTTTTTTCATCTGTTATTTTTTCATTTTTCTATGTTCTTCTCTAGGTTTTCACTGTTTTACAAATACATGACGTATTTTTTTCTTAAATACAAGCTTTGAACACTTTTTTAATAAAAGGTCAAAAAAATCAAATACACATTGCACTTTTGTTAATGGGAATAAATATTTTTTTAAACATAATGTACAATTTTTGTATACATCAGGAATATTTTCACATACATGTTGAACATCATTTAATTGTAAAACTTAATATTTTAAAATATATGTTTTTCGATATCTACTTTTATTAAATGTATGTTGTACGTTTTTTGCATACATCAGAAATATTTTCTGTTAACTTCTAATATTTTTTGGTTACATGATAAAAATCGTAAACATTTTATACGTTTTGTATTCATTTTTCGTATACATGATAGACAATTTTTGTACAGATTTAATATTTTTTAAACGCTTGATTAACATCCTTTAAATAAACGGTAAAGATTTTTTTATACACGATGTAAATCTTTTTTGTATGCATGAGAAACATTTTCTCAATAAAATATAACAATTTTAAAATGCTCCATTCACATTTTAATTACTTGATTCGCATTTTCAAAATACATGATCAGCCTTTTTCATAAACATTGTATATATTTTTTATACATGATAAACATTTTTTTCATACATATTTCTTTTGCTGGTGCTTTTTCCATACATATTTAATAATTTCTAAATATAATATGTAAAGTTTTTCTGTAATATATATATTTGAAATTATAAAAAATTACGAAAGGAAAGAAAAAACGAATAAGGAAAAACTAAAAAAACGAGGCTATAGCCTCCCATTCGCTCGGCGGGCTCAGGCGACGCTACCCTATGTAAGCACTAAGCGAGATATAGGCGACACATGCTAAGCAAATCGGCGCTTACCACGGAGCAGCCTCGCCTGGCCCGCCGACCTATTAGACGCGGACTATAGCAGTAGTTTTGATAAACGTGAAGGATTTTTCAAAAATTGAAATACTATTTAATACTGAATAATTTTCAAATTTGTCAAATAATAAAAATGATGATCATTTTCCGAAATTCTACAGTATTTTCTGGCAACACGGATATATTTCTAATTTGAGAACAATTTTGGAAGCAGGTATTCTTCAAAGGCTGAACAAAAAATGAAAATGCAAATTTCTAGATTTACATAATTTTTCTAGAAATATGAACATTCTTTATTTCTTTTATATTTTTTTGAAACAAGAATTTGTTTTGAATTACTAACCAAAAATTTGAAATGCCATTTTAATGAAATCACCATGTTTATTCAACAAAACGTTTTTCAGTCTCTAAATTTTATTGAAAATTCCAATTAAAATTCGGGAAGGCTAACAGTTTTTTTTTTAATTATAAACATTTTTGAAGTTTTGAAAATTTTAGTAAATCATGAAAATTAAAAATAAATGTGAAAATAATTGAATTATGAAAAATAAACACTTTTAACAGAATTATGAATCATTCATTTTTTAGAAAATCATGATTGTTTTGAAAAATGCGAATACAATTTGAAATTTCAAAGATTTCTAAACAAATCACGAATTATAAAAATGTTCATGTATTCAAAAATATATCATGAATTCAAAAAGTTCATGAAGTTGAAAAAAACAAATCATAGATTTTGATACAAAAAGGTCATTAACTCTCCTAAAGGTTCACAATTTTGAAAATGTTCGTTGATTTGGAAGAAAGTTCGCAATTATACAAAATTCATCAATTCTGAAAAATATTTCAACCATTTGAAAAAAAATTACCCAATGTTTTTAAAAAGTTCACAATTTGAGTAAATTCATCGATTATCATGAATAGGTTGCAATTTTTCTAAAAACTGATCGGTTTTGAAAAAATCAACAAGTTCATCAATTCTCAAACAAGTTCACAAATTTGAAAAAAAATTCATCAATTTCGGAAAAAGTTCATGGATTTTTTTAAAAGTACAAAATTTAACAAAAAATGAAAAAAAGAAGAAGGATAAGGAATAAAAAAGAAAGAAGAGAAAGAAGAAAAGGCAGAAATGACCACACCACGTGTTGTGGCTTGGTTGGTGTGCACTTTGTCAAGTACCGGATCCCAGGTTTGCCTCTCCATGTCGTGAACGTTTTTGCAGTTTTAACAGGAAAAACAAACTAAACGAGACGACCCACCTCAAAGGGAGGAGGGGGTGTGCCGGTTTGCGGTTAAACCTTTAATGGGTGCAGCTTTTCTAAAAAAAACAACCTTAACATGGGCATGAGGCGCCAAATAGGAAATCTCGTGCTCCTATTTGATTCCTTTTGCGTCAAATAGAGGATCGACGCACATGGAAGCTTTCACTGGGCCGTCCCATTACCATACACGTAGCACGCAGTACTCTAGCGTAGTTTTACTAACTGATTTTATTGTGGCACAGTTTGCTGCCCAATTACTATAAACTTCCAATTTTTTGTGATATTTCTTTTAAGTTACATTTTTTTAAATGTAAAAACATTTCAAGTTATTGAACCTTTTCGATAACTATGAAGCACCAACATGGCGATACGAGTACAACGATACGTGATATATTAATTTCTAGAAACATCAATATGAAGATACAACAAGTATATATGAATAATAATAAAATAACGTATAATAAAAACTTACATAATAAAATATGTGAGTTGAGATCAAAATAAGAAGAGCAGGTGCCTTATCTTGCTTGCAAAGTTCCTCAAAAAGAGGTTATGTCATCTTGGTGGACGAGTTTATACTTGCATTTAGTATCTTAGGAAGATGTGTCCTTATTTTTGTACAGCTTCCCGAGAAATCATGCATACAGAAGTGGCAACCGAAACGTGTGTTGCCTACTTGACCTGATGGTTTTCCTGGTAGTTTTACTAGCATGCTTCCGACCTGATGGATTGATAACATCATTCTCAACCTCTTCACCTCCGCTATCAACCTCAATGTTGTTGCTTGCAGTACCACCGAGGGAAAATTGACTTGCTGCTATGCCACTCCTCGTAGATGCTATGGTGTATACTTGTATCTCCTTCCCTAGTAATAGGAAGTAGCAACAACATCAACAAGTAATTTTATCCACAAACATCAATAAGCAACAAGCCGTTGACATCAACAAATTTTATCCAACAAACATATACAAGGAGCATCATTAGCAAGCAATTTTATCCAACCAACATTAGCAAGGAGCAAGCGAGCAACAAATCGAAGTACTACTACAATATACCTATGACTATGACAGTGTGGCGTGGAATGGCTCGCCTACCTTCTTGGATGGTCCTTTTCTATAGGCTTCTCCATCTCGTCCTCCAGCTATGTTTGGGATAAGTGGAGAAACTTTCAGATTTCTCCAACTTATCATTGATAAGTGGACAATCCTATAATTTTATCCACCTCTTCCACGAGAAAGTGACGAAATCTACCAAACATATATATTTCGCAACTGAACGGGAGAAACAAAGGGGTCGGGGATTAAGTAAAAATAGAAAAGGAAAATGTGATGTTTAGATAGAGAGGGGGGCGCCAAGAGACTCACCAACCGCCACGAGCTCTGAAGAAAAAGTAGGGTTTACAGGGAGTGTGCGGGGGAAAATAAGAGTGTGTTAATGTGTGTGGTCGCTAGGTGTCACGCCCAAGATGCGACTCTATCCTAAATTTGGCATGAGGGCCTCGTCAGGGATAGAAGCGCATCTCGTCGTGTCGAAAGAATGGATATCGTTACAAGTACATGTACTGAAAAGAAGAGATATATAATAGAATTGGCTTACACTCGCCACAAGCTACATCAGAGTCACATGAGTACATTACATAATCATCAAGAGTAAGAGCAGGGTCTGACTACGGACGAAAACAAACGAGAAAATAAGAACGACGTCCATCCTTGCTATCCGAGGCTGCCGGCCTGGAACCCATCCTAGATCGATGAAGAAGAAGAAGAAGAAGCAACTCCAAATGAACAATCAACGCGCTCGCGTCGAGTAAACTTTACCTGTACCTGCAACTGGTGTTGTAGTAATCTGTGAGCCACAGGGGACTCAGCAATCTCATTTCCAAAGGTATCAAGACTAGCAAAGCTTATTAGGTGAGGCATGGTTAAGTGGTGAGGTTGCAGCAGCGGCTAAGCATATATTTATGGTGGCTAACTTACGAGTACAAGAAATAAGAGAGGGAAGATCTACGCATAACGGACATGAACTACTCATGATCAAAATGAATGATCCTGAACACCTACCTACGTCAGACATAACCCCATCGTGTCCTCGATCGGAGAAGGAACTCGCGAAAGAGACAGTCACGATTACGCACACAATAGGCATATTTTAATTAAGTTAACTTCAAGTTATATAGAACCAGTGTTAAACAAAGCTTCCACGTTGCCACATAACCGTGGACACGGCTTTCCGAAAAGATTTAACCCTGCAGGGGTGCTCCAACTAGTCCATCACAAATTTCCACAAGCCGCATAGAAATCCTCAATCACGAAGCTCGGGATCTCGTTAGATTCCCTGGTGGAAAATCTCAACTCTGAGATTACCCAAAGCATCACCGGAATCTCGATGCACAAGATATCTCGTCAAAGTTAAAACTAATCCAGCAAGGCCGTCCGACGTGTCGACGATCCCGATAGGAGCCGCGTATCTCGTTCTCACGACACGACGGATGAGCTAGACGTCGGGGTCGCTAAACCTCTGGGTGACCAAAGGGGCGCCAGACATCGCTCAGGTGGGACCAACACTCATGAGGAGCACTGGTCCGGGGGTTGATTAAATTTCATTGGGTTAATTACTCCCTATGCAGTTCATGAGTTGTTAGACAAAAGTAGAACCAAAGTTGGGCCTTGCCAGACCAGCTTTAATCTAAAACGAATTATCAAGGGGGTCCCCATAACAACCCCGATCGTGTTAGGAGCGCTCATTTATGGAACATAACACCGGTAGCGAAAACTAAGGGCGCAAAGGTGGAACAAAACACCAGGCTAGAAAAGGCCGAGCCTTCCACCTTTTACCAAGTATATAGGTGCATTAAATTAAATAGCATTGAATATGGTGATATGACAAGGAACCCATGTTTTCACATGGAAGCAACTACACCTGCAACTAGCAACGCTAACAACATGGATAAGGAAGCGGTAACATAGCCAATCAGTGGTTTGCTAGGTCGAACAGGTTGAAGGTTATCATGGCATTGTTGAGAGGCTGAAATTTAACATGTGGTAGGCAACGAGACATAATCGATAGAAGCGATAAAACTAGCATGGCAATGATAGTAATGGTATCTGGGGAAATGGTCATCTTGCCTGAGATCCCGCTTGGAAGAAGAACAACTCCGTGAAGTCGGCGAACCAACGTAGTCGAACGGGTCCTCACATTCCGACACGCTTGCGGAACTCTATCGAGACGGAGCAAACCGGAAACAAACATCAACACAAATATTCACCACACGATGCACAACATGAGGCGCAACCTAATATGATGCATGATCAATTCAATGATGCAAGGCATGGCCTGGCAATTCACCTCACGCAAACTCTACACATTAAGTGAAGCTCGATATGCAACGAGTTGCATATCGACGAAACTCCACGATTAATTATTTAGTTCACTCCCGGTTATTTACATGGCAATATTAAATTATTGTTAACATGGCAAGGGGTGAAGCGGGTGATCCTACAAGTCATACTAGTCGGTTAACACGCGGGACATAGAACGGAGCTACGGCACAAGAGGCATGCAACACAAGATAATTATGCCATGAATGCATCATGCATGGAAGTTCAAACATCACGGGCAAGAAGAGAAAGAAACAGGTGTCACCACGGCGAGCGAGAGGGAACCATGGCGGCAAGACAGAAACGAAGCCACGGCAACGTTCCTATCCCGATAACTCGTTGAGATATCGTGCCAACGAACTGGAAGCGTGTGCGGGAACGCTAAAATAACGATGGGGTGATCCCGTTTATCGGGTTCCCATGTGTCGAGGGCATGTCGAAAAGGAAGACAACGTGCAACGGGCAAACATAAGGCGCAAACATACGATACATCTCATACATCACAAGCATTCCGTACACGACACGTCCCATCGATATACCTTCGAAGCGTGCGTTCGGGCGGATCGGATCGGTGAAGGAGAACAACGATCGTCGTGGTCGTCGTGGAAGTCGGGTCTCGTCGATGGTAGTCGTACTCTTGCGTCGGTAGACGGGTCTTCGGCGACGGTAGTCGAACACGTTCTTCTCGCCGGTAGTCGAACATGTTCCGAAGAGGTCCCGGGGTCGTCGAGGACGTCGTGGACTCGGCGAACTTGTCGACGACCCACGGCGGCGGGGATGGTGCACGCGGTCTTCGGCGACGGTAACCAATGTCAGCAGCAACAGCGGAATAGCAACAGCAACACGCTACGGCAACTAGCACGCAACAAGCTTCCTAGCAGTAACTAGCACTAGCATGCAGCAACCTACATCTAACTGGCAGCTACAACTAGGAACTAGCAGCAAGCTAACAAGTATCTGCAGCAGCAGCAAGCTGCAAAGCAAGCAAACAACAAGGCAATCTAGCAGCAGCTACAACAACTAGCCTAGCATGCATCTAACAACAAGGCAAGCTAGCCACCACATTAGGCATCTACTAGCAAAGCCAGCAAGCATCGGCTAGCAGCAAAGCAAAACGCACGCAGTAACTAGGCAGGCAACAACAAAACACAGCAGTAGCTAAGCTCGCAGGAGGAGGCCATGGGGCGAGGGCGAGGGAGGCGAGGTCGGGCCATGGCATGGCGGCGCCGGCGGGGACCTCGGGCCGTCCGAGAGCTGGAGGCGGCGACCGGGGAATGGCGCAGCGCGGGGAGGCGACCACGAGGCGGCGAGGCGGAGCAGCTCGGGACGTAGGAGAGGCCATGGCGGGCGGCCGCGTGGGGACGGGCACCGGCGGGGAGAGGGAGGTGCCACGGCGGGGCACGGGCGACGGGTGAGGCTGCGCGAGGCCATGGCGCGGGAGCTTGGCGGGGCGGCGCGAGCATGGGACGTGGGAGGCCACGGCACAACTGACGTGGGGAGGGGCGAGGGTCCATGGCAGGTCACGCGGAGGAGAGGGAACGAGATCGAGAAGAGGGCTCAAGGAGGGAGAAAGGTACGGGGGGAGGCACGAGATCGAGAGGGGGGAGAAACGGCGCAGGGGAGGACGGAAGGGATCGGGAGGCTGGGCACTCCCTGATCCCTGTCGCTAGGGCAGGGGTGGGAGCCCGAGTGGGCACTTGGCCGGCTGGCACAACTGGGCCTTTCTCCTCTCTCCCTAAAACTTGATCTCTTATCTAATTAAAACAGAAAACACACACAACAAAAAAATAACTTAACAAAATAAAAAAAATACTTTTGACTCCTTAAAAACATACCCCAACTATAAGAAATAGTTTGGGCTTTTTTTTAAGAATAAAAAATGAAACCTTTTTTTTAAAGAATAAAATAAAAACCCCTTTTACAAAAGAATAAAATAAAACCCCTTTTACAAATAAAATGAGACTCTAGTTTTGAAATAAAACAAAAGGAAAAAAAGGAAACCCAAGGGGTTGCCCCCACATTTAATAAAAGAACTTTTAAAAGAAGACGAATCTTTTGAAGGGGTTAAAACTGAAATCTTTAAATCAGCCACAAAATAAAATACGGGAGGGGAGAAGGTGAGTTCCTATTGCACCAAGGACTCCGAGAGCACTTGAAGCACACACACTCAAAACACCACAAGCAACAGACGATGCAAGATGCCATGCATGAGGCCATGATGCAAACTACATGATGATGCAATAAATAAAACTAATCACACGATGAGGACGGAAATAAAGGAGAATCTTCTCGAACGTCGGCGTCGGGCTGTCACACTAGGGTATGCGGAAGAGGAAGTGGGTTGGAGTGGATGCCTTCATACGTGCTTGGGCCGCTCGATTTTAAGGGAACGAATAAATTTTGTGTGTTCGGGGAGCAGGGGACATAAAGAAAAAAATGTGGGCATAGATTCGACCCAAAGGCAATGACGCATTGGTCCCGCATTCTGATAAGCCCGCGGTTTGTGATACACGGTGAAATTGATGTAGGTGATACGCCCGTCTTTCTTTGACGAGTTTCGCCTAACGGAAACTTGGTAAACATTTAAAAAAAAAAAATATGTGTCGAAAGTTTGCCCACTTTTGCTCGTCAAAAACTCGATGAATTGTGGCACTGGGTAATAGAATAGTGCCACGTGTCGAGTCCGTACTCAATGGGTTATTGCCGAGTTTAGAACTCGGCAACATATTTGCCAAGTTCTTATACCAAAGTAACTCGGTAGAAGTTTTGTATTGGGAAATAAATTCTGCCACATGGCTTGTTTATATTTATTGTGCATTGTCGAGTTTAGCCAAGTAGAACTCACATGGCATCTCCGTTAGCGCCCCTTCCCGTGTGATGGTGTGCTCTCTTGAGTTCCCTCGAAGGTGAAACTCACCAAACATTATTTAAATATTCACCAAACTCGACAAACTCGCTGATTTTAGGAGTGATGCCAATTTGGATGTGAAACCACAAAATCCATACATTATCTCAAATTCTAAATTGATTCCATGGGCGCAACATGGTCAAACGATGGCATCGGTATCTAAAATTCGAATGAATTTGAGTTCGTTAGATGTATATATGGTAATATTATAGTATGTTCAATACCACACCATGCATATCTTTGTTATATCTGCAAGGATTAGAAATACCATGATTTATTACTGATTTTCTTAAGTAAAACAGTGAGTTGTTTCAAATATTTGACTATATCACACTCACTATATGTGTCCAGATCTAAAACAAGACGGTGGTGCCCAGTCTCTCTGCCTCCTAATTGATGGTGTCCAGTCTCTCTCCTCATGAGTGGTCACATGTCCCACCAGACCCATTCCGATGGAGTAGGGGACGAGGTGCAACATTGACGCGGTCGCCGTAGCGAGGGATGAATACGGATGCACCTCCTAGCCAACTGGCCCACAACACACACCACAAGCCACCTCAATAAATACTATTCCCTCATGTCCACCATGGGCTACACGATGCTCAACTAGACACAATGCTGGCAATAGTGCATGATGTCTGATCTCGGTAAGCAAGATGTGGAGTTGGCTAAAGGTTCATGGTTTGAGTATACGTGGCTTGGTGTGCATGGCTGGGGCTAGATGGCAAGTCATGTGTACATTGCCAAGGTTGACCGATGGGTATCTACGTGGCTAAAGTGTGCATGCATGGTGTGAGTCCAGTAGGTTTGTGGTGCATAGGACGAGCCTTGCTGTCTAGGGCATACATGTGACATCGTCAGCTTTTACTATAGTAAATGTATGTAATTAAGCTATTGTAATCATGTGCTAATGATGCCATATCACCATGGTTACTATTGTTAAAACTTGCGTCGGTACAAACCCCGTTCAACTCCGTTGCGAATTTAAATTTTCTGAAAAGTGGATTTTAAAAGTTTTACGTAGCTAAAAATAAAAATGTTGGATGGATTGCAAATATTCCCTAAGATTTTATAAAATTAGAGCGGGCATTTTACAAGTATTTTAAAGCCTCTGAATAATTAAACAAAAACTATTAAACTAATAAAAAACTATTAAAAAAAGGCCCCAGCCCAACTGGGCCAATCGGCCCAACCGGCCAACCCCACAGCCCACCTCCACCATGGGGTATAAGACCCCCTCGAACCGTAGCCCAAACCGCCCTCACCCAACTTCCTCCACCCCGCCGCCACACTCACCGAGGGAGCCAGGCTCCCTTGTCCGCCTCCCTGCCTCGCTCCACCCAGCGACAGGGCCCCCTCGGTCGAGTGCCTCCCTCGTCCCAGCCCCTCGCTCCAACCCGCCTCTCCCAACCGCTCGCTCCCCATCCCCTCGCGAGCCCACCCCTCGTTCCCTCCCCTCGCTACCCCCCTCGCCCCTCGCTCCTGGCCATGAGGGCCGGCTCCCTCGTCCGCCTCCTCCCTCGCTCCGCCTCGCCGGGCCCACTTAGCCCCCCTCCGTCCACCTTCTCCGGCGACCCCTCCGCTCGAGCCGCGGCTAGGCCGGCGCCGGATCCACACCGACGGCTGCCTGCATCGACCCCGCCAGCCACCACCACCTCGGCCCCCCATCGCCGGCTCCTCCTTCGTCCCGTTCCGGCCGCCTCCGTCACCGGAACCCCGCCGCCTCACCGGACCCGTCCCTCCCCGTGAACTCTGACTACACCGGTGTTGGAATTATGCCCTAGAGGCAATAATAAATATAGTTATTATTATAATTCCTGTATCAAGATAATCGTTTATTATCCATGCTATAATTGTATTGAATGAAGACTCATTTACATGTGTGGATACATAGACAAAACACCATCCCTAGCAAGCCTCTAGTTGGCTAGCCAGTTGATCAAAGATAGTCAGTGTCTTCTGATTATGAACAAGGTGTTGTTGCTTGATAACTGGATCACGTCATTAGGAGAATCACGTGATGGACTAGACCCAAACTAATAGACGTAGCATGTTGATCGTGTCATTTTGTTGCTACTGTTTTTCTGCGTGTCAAGTATTTATTCCTATGACCATGAGATCATATAACTCACTGACACCGGAGGAATGCTTTGTGTGTATCAAACGTCGCAACGTAACTGGGTGACTATAAAGATGCTCTACAGGTATCTCCGAAGGTGTTAGTTGAGTTAGTATGGATCAAGACTGGGATTTGTCACTCCGTGTGATGGAGAGGTATCTCGGGGCCCACTCGGTAATACAACATCACGCACAAGCCTTGCAAGCAATGTAACTTAGTGTAAGTTGCGGGATCTTGTATTACGGAACGAGTAAAGAGACTTGCCGGTGAACGAGATTGAAATAGGTATGCGGATACTGACGATCGAATCTCGGGCAAGTAACATACCGAAGGATAAAGGGAATGACATACGGGATTATATGAATCCTTGGCACTGAGGTTCAAACGATAAGATCTTAGTAGAATATGTAGGATCCAATATGGGCATCCAGGTCCCGTTATTGGATATTGACCGAGGAGTCTCTTGGGTCATGTCTACATAGTTCTCGAACCCGCAGGGTCTGCACACTTAAGGTTCGACGTTGTTTTATGCGTATTTGAGTTATATGGTTGGTTACCGAATGTTGTTCGGAGTCCCGGATGAGATCACGGACGTCACGAGGGTTTCCGGAATAGTCCGGAAATGAAGATTGATATATAGGATGACCTCATTTGATTACCGGAAGGTTTTCGGAGTTACGGGAATGACGAATGGAAGCCCATAGGCCATAAGGGTGGCGCACCAGCCCTTAGTGGGCTGGTGGGACAACCCAAAAGGGCCCTATGCGCCATACAAAGAAAAATCAAAGAGAAAAAAAAGGGAGGTGGGAAGGAAGGGAAGGACTCCCACCCACCAAACCAAGTCCAACTCGGTTTGGGGGGGAGCCTTCCCCCCTTGGACTCGGCCGACCCCCTTGAGCCCCAAGGCAAGATCCCCTCCCTCCCACCTATATATACGGAGGTATTGGGGCTGATTTGAGACGACTTTTCCACGGCAATCCGACCACATACCTCCACGGTTTTTCCTCTAGATCGCGTTTCTGCGGAGCTCGGGCGGAGCCCTGCTGAGACAAGGTCATCACCAACCTCCGGAGCGCCGTCACGCTACCGGAGAACTCTTCTACCTCTCCGTCTCTCTTGCTGGATCAAGAAGGCCGAGATGATCGTCGAGCTGTACGTGTGCTGAACGCGGAGGTGCCGTCCGTTCGGTACTAGATCGTGGGACTGATTGCGGGATTGTTCGCGGGGCGGATCGAGGGACGTGAGGACGTTCCACTACATCAACCGCGCTCACTAACGCTTCTGCTGTACGATCTACAAGGGTACGTAGATCACTCATCCCCTCTCGTAGATGGACATCACCATGATAGGTCTTCGTGCGCGTAGGAAATTTTTTGTTTCCCATGCGACGTTCACCAACAACCGGGCCTTCCCATCAACGTCGGTGACCCTCTCTCGGGATCCTCCCTCCGTCTCTCCTCTTCCCCCAACTCCGGTGCACCACCCCCACCAACGCCGCGCCGTTCCGTACGTGCCGGTGCGCCCCTGTTGCCACGCTCGTCTCACGTGGTGGCCTCGGCCACGATGGCCTCCAAGGCCATCTGCTCTTAACTAGGAGGAGATTAACCCCCCTTTTTGGATTATTTGTTTTGGATATTTTGCCCTTTTACTCAAACTCACAGAGGGGGCCCAGGACCCCCCTCTAAAAATATATTTGTGAAAAAATGGAATTAGAAATAATTGTAAAAAAATAAACAAAAATAAACAAAATAAATAATATGAAATTAATTAATTAATTAATTACGAGTTAATTATTTAATTATTATGTAATTAGTTAGTTAAGCCTAATCTAATTAATTTGTTTGTGTTAATTCAATAAAAGTGAATGACATGTGAGTCCTACTCACCCCACATGTTAGGTTTGACTCTTGTCCGCCAGAGTTGACGTGCTATATCATGGTGATGTCATGATGACATCATCATTCACTATTACGGATAATGTTGCATTTAAAATAATTAACTAAATATCAGAAAATCTTTAAATCTTTGAAAATTAATATAAAATAATCCATAGCTCAGATGAAAATATTTTGAACGTGAAAGTTGATCAGCAGAACGAGACGAACCCGGATACGTTGTCCGTTCGTGTGTCACACGTCCCTAGCATAGTAAACGTGGAACTTTTCCATCATTTTCATCTGACGGGTAGTAGCTAGAGACCCGGGAAATAACATCTAATATTTTCCCGATCCGTTTGTGACGGATATTACTGTGTTAGCTCATGCTTAGACCTGCATATTGCTATGTCATGCCTAGTGTTGCACGTGTTGCTGTTATTTATTGTTTGTCCCCCCCTCTTCTTACCGGTAGACCCCGAGACTGACACTGCTGTCGGGTACATCTACCCTCCTCACGACGAGCCTTTTGTCGCGGAGCAACAAGGCAAGCAAAACTCCCTTGATCATTCCTATATCGCCCATTTCTTTCTTCCTCATGCTTGCATTAGAATTTTGCTACTGTTGTAGTTAGCTCCTATATTTGATGCATAGCCTAACTTTGATGAACTGCTACTTTCCAATACCGCACCATTAAACTGTTTGGTATAGGTGGAGCAGTCATCCCCTTTGACCCCTTAGTCCAGTTGCCCCGCGTTACCATCAAGTCTCGATCCCTGATCGATGAGGCAAGAACCGACACAGCACTTACACCCCCCTTAGTTGTACGACGCTGCAGAGCTACTATCTGGTACCGAGAGTGACACCCGCGAAGTACTCATGATGTTATCTCTGTAGTGCAGCTAGTCGGTCGTGGTTATCGAGGGTGATTCCTCTTTCACCACTCCCGACGATGTCTCTGTCGTGCAACCCCTCAGGTGTGAGACCCTCGAGGATGATTCCTCTAAGTCCACCTTGATGGCTACATCGTTCGGGATCCAACGAGGGTGATACCTCGGATCCCCTGATGTTACAACCACACAGTTACTTGACCATGATACTGGGAACATTGATGAATAATGTTTGGCGGGTGGATTCTCGCGTGGTTGTATCGATGAGTGAATTAAAATGTTAATGGAATTGGGTATTTGATCTGGGTTGGTCGGAGACCTTTTCGCACTAACCGGCTATGCGGGAGAAGTTATGGGTACTCGGCGTCGTGGTATCAGCCAAAGCTCTTCAGACGTCGGCAATGGAGCGGCACGTGCTCGAGTGCTCCCGAGATGCATCACGCTTGTATTAAGGGGTGCTAGGACTGACATCGGCCGCCCACGCATCATGCAGGAGCGCAGAGGGCAAGTGGGCCCATGAACCCTTTGTGCTTAGGAACTAGACCGGCGGGCTGGCCTCTGTGTTGAGTCTAGGTGGGGCTGCGACGTGTTGATATTCCGAGGCCGGGCATGACCTAGAAAAGTGTGTCCGACCAGAGTGTTATCGAGCGTGATGGGAAACTTGGTGCACCCCTGCAGGGATGAAAGTTAACTATTCGGATAGCCGTGTCCACAGTTACAGGACGACTTAGAGTTGTTCCCTGATCTTATACAACTACAAATGTTACTTAACTGGAATAGTTGCTCCAGGATTGCTCCCTCGCATGGAGTCGAGGGAGAATCTCTGGGCGTGACCTCATACTAATATTGCTGCAAAAATATGACTGTTATTTGTGTTACCTGTTCTACTCTCATCTATTGCTGCAAGACCCTTGAAGATGCTAGTCTTTGATAGGACTAGGCTTTTCCCTCTCTTTCTCGCATTGCTGCAGTCAGTCCACATAAAAACCCCATTCCTTTGATACTTTTGCATACTTAGCATAGTTCTGATGTCAGTATTTTGAGTACTTTGGATGAGTACTCACCATTGCTTTGCTCTCCCTTTGCCCCCTTGATCCGTTGCTGCAACCAGATGATGGAGCCCAGGAGATGGAGTATCCCGCCGACGACGACTACTACCCCGACGGTGCATACTACTGCATGGAGGCCGCTGAAGACCAGAAGTAGTTAGGAGGCTCCGAGGCAGGAGGCCTCGCCTCGTTCGATCGTTGTATCTTTTGTGCTAGCCTTCTCTAAAGCACCCCATGTTTAATGTGTGTACTCAGATATTTGTTGCTTCCGCTGACTCGTGTGCTTATCGAGCTTCTGTATTCTAGCCCTCGAGGCCCCTGGCTTGTAATATGAAGCTTGTATCTTTTATATGTGTCTAGAGTTGTGTTGTGATATCTTCTCGTGAGTCCTTGAGCTTGGT
Source organism: Hordeum vulgare subsp. vulgare (assembly GCF_904849725.1). Classification (NCBI taxonomy): domain Eukaryota; kingdom Viridiplantae; phylum Streptophyta; class Magnoliopsida; order Poales; family Poaceae; genus Hordeum; species Hordeum vulgare. The sequence goes on from NC_058521.1 coordinate 137,207,808, forward strand.
TGTACGCATTTTTGTGTATGATTAGTGTACGATCAAATCGAGGGCGTCACAAGTTGGTATCAGAGTCGACTGCATGTAGGTAGCCCCCTTTCCGACACCTTGGCCGAAGTCGAGTCTAGTATTTGAGAAACTTACTAACTTTGATGTTGTGGCTTACGGGCCCACATCTCAATTGGGTGGTATTAGTATCTTTTACCCCTTTTCTATACTTTGGGCCTACTCTCTCTTCTCTTTCGGGTTAAAGAATTTACTAACTCAAACATTAGGTTCTCATAATCATATCGATCCGGAGGGCTGGATTCTTCTGATAATATATTACACACACTGTCATTTGACCTCCTTGAATCTTTCTTTTCAGATGCGTCCCATAAGACATCACGTGCGCCTGACCCTCACCACTGAGACGACTTGGTTCCTGGCCATTTTGGTTGACCGCTTGACCAGGCTGGGATATCGCTGGTACCCCGAGTACACTGTGTACGAGGATTTCCGCGAGTTCAACCAGTACCAGTATGAGGCTGAGGTTCGCATCTTCGATCAGATGGGCAACTCCACCCGCGAGCACCACACCTTCTGCGGTATTGGATTGTCGATCAAGGTGGCCGTCCATGATGCGGCCTATATCGCTATCACCCGTCTCCGTGGAGCGTACCCTCACCTGGAGGGCTCTGCTTTCACATACATCCCGTATGCTCCTGCTCGGGATGAGACTAGTTCTGATCTCACTGCCTACACTGCTCGCGTTCGGGAGCGCAACGACTGGTCCTATGTTGTTGTCTGCGCCCCCTACGTGATGCGTCCCTACGACGCACTGGTTCTGGTGTAGTACACTGAGGCACTGGATCATGATTTTCGAGCTCTGACTGTGGAGCTGTACGCTACGCGTGCCCGTCTTTACGACGCGTTGATAGAGCTGCAGCCAACAGTCCACCCGAGGGTCCACCCTGTGCACATCCTCGAGCCAAGGAGGACAGAGCTACCACCAAGTCTTGAGTGGACTGATGTTGGAGGTAGTACCCTTGCACTTGGACCTCTGCTCCCCGATTGGATGCGGTACCCACACCAGAGCCACCATGGAACGCAGGGTCCTGTTCCTACCTTCTATCACCGCCAGGTACCTGGATTTGATTGTTTTCTCTGACGTTGATGTAGCCTTATCGCTATGTCTCATTGTGGTACTCTTCCACCGCGTGCCTGCGTGCCGCCTAGTGAGTCCAGGTTATCGTCTAATGCGTCTAGGTTATCACCAAATTTTGAATTTGTAATCGATGGTCTGTAATCGAATTTATGTATGGGTATGTATGTCGAACTCAACTACTATGAAGTATCTATCGCATTTCCCTTTCGTCATGCTTGATTACTTCATGAATGCGTACGATGCCTTTGCAATTACCGTATGCTAAACTACCCCTGTTAAATATTTAACAGGATGTTTATGTTGGAAATATGCCCAAGAGGCAATAATAAATTAGTTATTATTATATTTCTTTGTTCATGATAATCATTTATTATCCATGCTATAACTGTATTGATTGGAAACACAAATACATGTGTGGATACATATACAAAACACTGTCCCTAGTAAGCCTCTAGTTGACTAGCTCGTTAATCAAAGATGGTTAAGGTTTCCTAACCATAGACAAGTGTTGTCACTTGATAACGGGATCACATCATTAGGAGAATGATGTGATGGACAAGACCCAAACTATAAACGTAGCATATGATCGTGTCAGCTTATTGCTACTATTTTCTGCATGTCAATGTATGTGTTCCTATGACCATGAGATCATGCAACTCCTGGACACCGGAGGAATACCTTGTGGGTTATCAAACATCGCAACGTAACTGGGTGACTATAAAGGTGCTGTACAGGTATATCCAAAGGTGTCTGTTAGGTTGGCATGGATCAAGACTGGGATTTGTCACTCCGTGTAACAGAGAGGTATCTTGGGGCCCACTCGGTAATACAACATCACGACAAGCCTTGCAAGTAATGTGACTAAGGAGTTAGTTACAGGATCTTGTATTACATAATGAGTAAAGAGACTTGCCGGTAACGAGATTGAACTAGGTATGGAGATACCGATGATCGAATCTCGTGCAAGTAACATACCGAAGGACAAAGGGAACACCATACGAGATTAACTTAATCCTTGACATAGAGGTTCAAACGATAGATATCTTCGTAGAATATGTGGGAGCCAATATGGACATCCAGGTCCCGCTATTGGTTATTGACCAGAGAGTGTCTCAGGTCATGTGTGCATAGTTCTCGAACCCGCAGGGTCTGCACACTTAAGGTTCGATGACGTTTTGGTATAGTTGAGTTATATGTGTTGGTGACCAAAGTTTTGTTCGGAGTCCGAATGAGATCCCGGACGTCACGAGGAGTTCCGGAATGGTCGGGAAATGAAGATTGATATATAGGAAGTTGGTATTTGGATTCCAGAAGGTTTTCGGGCATTGCCGACAGTGTACCGGGAGTGATGAATGGGTTTTGGGGGCCCACTGGTTGGACCCACCACGCCCCAAAGGGTCCACGTGGGTTTATCGGATGTGCAATAAGGCATAATGGGCCGAAAAAGTCATCCAAGGAAAGCCCATGAGGAAAAAGTGAAAAATCCAAAAGAGGTGGGAAATTAAGGAAGGAGTCCTAATCCAAGTGGGATTGGAGGAGGACTCCTCCTTCCCCCATTGCGGCCGACCCAAGGGCTCCTCCCTTGTGGCGCAAGGCCTGCCCCTCCGTCCTCCTATATATACTAGAGGTTTAGGGCTGTTTGAGACAAAATTTTGCCACGTGCAACCCTAAACCTCTACTTCGTAGTTCTTCCTCTAGATCGGTTTTTCTGTGGAGCTCGGGTGGAGCCCTGCACGAATAGATCACCACCACCATCGGAGCACAGTCGCGCTGCCGGGGAACTCGTCTACATCCCCGTCTCTCTTGCTGGATCAAGAAGGCGGAGATCGTCATCGAGCTGTACGTGTGTGGAACACGGAAGTGCCGTCCGTTCGGCACTTGATCGGGACGGATTGTGGGACGGATCATGAGATGGTTCGTGCGACGGATCGTGGGACGGTTCGTGGGACGGATCGTGAGGATGTACCACTACATCAACCGCATTTATTAACGCTTCCGCTTAGCAATCTACAAGTGTATGTGGATCCGGTCTCCCTCTCGTAGATGATCATCACCATGATAGGTATTCGTGTGCGTAGGAATTTTTTTGTTTCCCATGCTACGTTCCCCAATTGTGGCATCATGAGCTAGGTTCATGCGTAGATGAAATCTCGAGTAGAACACAAAAGTTTTTGTGCGCATTGATGTTCGATTTTCTTCCCTCCCTAGTCTTTTCTCGATTCGGCGATATTGTTGGATTGAACCGGCTCAAACCAACCTTACTCGTACACTTACGAGAGACCGGTTTCATTGACTAACATGCAACTTGTTGCATAAAGATGACCGGCGGGTGTCTGTTTCTTCAACTTTAGTTGAATCGGATTTGACCGAGGCGGTCCTTGGAGAAAGGTTAAATAGAAATTTGCATATCACCGTTGTGGCTTTGCGTAAGTAAGATGCGATCATACTAGATACCCATAGCAGCCACGCAAAACATACAACAACAACAACAACAACAACAACAACAACAACAACAACAACAACCAAGCCTTTCAGTCCCAAACAAGTTGGGGTAGGCTAGAGTTGAAACCCATAAGATCTCGAAACCAAGTCATGGCTTTGGAACGTGGATAGCTAACTTCCACGCACCCCTGTCCATGGCTAAGTCTTTGTCGATATTCCAAACCTTCAGGTCTCTCTTAACAGACTCCTCCCATGTCAGGTTTGGTCTACCACGACCCCTCTTAACATTCTCAGCACGCTTTATCCGTCCGCTATGCACCGACGCTTCCGATGGCCTCCGTTGAATATGTCCAAACCATCTGAGACGATGCTGGACCAACTTCTCTTCAATCGGTGCTACCCCAAGTTTCTCTCATATATCATCATTCCGTACCCGATCCTTTCTTGTGTGGCCACATATCCATCTCAACATGCGCATCTGTGCTACACCTAACTGTTGGATATGTCGTCTCTTGGTTGGCCAACACTCCGCGCCATACAACATCGCAGGTCGGATAGCTGTCCTATAAAACCTTCCTTTTAGCTTTTGTGGCACTCTCTTGTCACAGAGTACACCAGAAGCTTGGCGCCACTTCATCCACCTAGCCTTGATTCGGTGGCCCACGTCTTCATCGATATCGCCATCCTTCTGCAACATGGACCCCAAATATCGAAACGTGTCTCTCTCCGATACCACCTTCCCACCAAGGCTAACCTCTCCATCCTCGTGCCTAGTAGCACTAAAACTGCACCTCATGTATTCAGTTTTAGTTCTAGTAAGCCTAAAACCTTTCGATTCTAGAGTCCGCCTCCATAACTCTAACTTTCTATTAACCCCCGTTCGGCTATCATCGACTAGTACCACATCATCCGCAAAGAGCATACACCATGGGATATCTCCTTGTATATCCCTTGTGACCTCATCCATCACCAAATAAAAAATATAAGGGCTCAAAGCTGACCCTTGGTGTAGCCCTATTCTAATCGGAAAGTCATCGGTGTCGCCATCACTTGTTCGAACACTTGTCACAACATTATCATACATATCCTTGATGAGGGTAATGTACTTTATTGGGACTTTGTGTTTCTCCAAGGCCCACCACATGACATTCCGAGGTATCTTATCATAGGCCTTCTCCAAATCAATGAACACCATATGAAGGTCCTTCTTTTGCTCCCTGTATCTCTCCATCAGTTGTCGTACCAAGAAGATGGCTTCCATGGTAGACCTCCCAGACATGAAACCAAATTGGTTTTTGGTCATGCTTGTTAACCTTCTTAAGCGGTGTTCAATGACTCTCTCCCATAGCTTCATAGTATGGCTCATCAGCTTGATTCCGCGGTAATTAGTACAACTTTGAACACCCCCCTTGTTCTTAAAGATTGGTACTAAAATACTCCACCTCCATTCTTCGGGCATCTTGTTTGACCGAAAAATGAGGTTGAAAAGCTTAGTTAGCCATACTATCGCTATGTCTCCAAGGCCTCTCCACACCTCGATGGGGATACCATCAGGACCCATCGCTTTGCCTACTTTCATCCTTTTTAACGCCTCCTTAACCTCACACTCCTGGATACGTCGCACAAAGCACATGCTGGTGTCATCAAAGGAGTCGTCTAGCTCAATGGTAGAGCTATCAACCTCTCCATTGTAAAGGTTGTCAAAGTACTCCCGCTATCTACGCTTGATCGCCTGATCCTTCACAAGAAGCTGATCATCTCCATCCTTGATGCATTTGACTTTGCCGACATCCCTCGTCTTCCTCTCCCTAATATTGGCCATCTTATAGATATCCCTTTCGCCTTCCTTAGTGTTTAAACGTTGGTAGAGGTCCTCATACGCCCGACCTCTCGCTTCACTCACCGCCCGCTTTGCTGCCTTCTTCGCCACCTTATACTTCTCCATGTTAGCTGCACTCCTGTCCAGATATAGGCATATGAAACAGTCCTTCTTCTCCCTAATAACCTTCTGGACCTCATCGTTCCACCACCAGGTGTCGTTAGCTTCCCTTCTACTTCCCTTGGTCACCCCAAACTCCTCTACAACGACCTTCCGCAAGAAGGTCGCCATACACATCCACATCAAGTTTGCATCGCCTCCTTCCTTCCAAGGGCCCTCCTTAATGACCCTCTCCCTGAAAGCCTGGGATGCCTCCCCCTTGAGCTTCCACCACTTCGTTCTAGTGACTTTGGCGTGCTTATCCCGTTGGACACGAATCCTAAAGCGGAAGTCAGCAACCACAAGCTTATGTTGAGGGACAACACTCTCTCCAGGTGTCGCTTTACAATCAATGCAAGTGCGTCTATCTTCTCTTCTAGAGAGGACAAAATCAATCTGGCTAGAGTGTAGACCACTACTGAATGTCATTAGATGGGATTCTCTCTTCCTAAAGAGGGTGTTAGCTACAACCATGTCGTAGGCTAGAGCGAAGCTCAGGACATCTTCTCCTTCTTGGTTCCTGATGCCATAGCGAAAGCCCCCATGCACCCTTTCAAAACCTGTGTTAGATGTACCCACATGGCCATTGAGGTCTCCTCCTATGAAGAGCTTCTCACCAATAGGTACCCTCCTAACCAAGTCCTCCAGGCCTTCCCAGAACTCCCTCTTGGTGCTCTCATTATGGCCTACTTGCGGGGCATACGCGCTCATAACATTGAGGACTAAGTCCCCAACTACCAGCTTGACATGGATCATCCGGTCCCCTTGCCTCTTAACGTCCACAAATCCATCCCTAAGGCTCTTGTTGACCAAGATGCCTACTCCATTCTTGTTTGAAGTTGTCGCCATGTACCACAACTTGAAGCCGGTATCCTCCACCTCCTTCGCCTTTCGTCCCTTCCATTTGGTCTCTTGGACACATAGGACATCAACACGCCTCCTCACCGCCGTATCAACTAGCTCTCGTAACTTACCCGTCAGGGACCCTACGTTCCAGCTACCTAAGCGTATCCTCCTAGGCTCGGCTAACTTCCTTACCCTCCGCACTCGTCGAGTCAAATGCGAAGACCCTTGCTCATTTTTCACTACACCGAGGCGTCGGTGCAGCGCGCCACTAAGGATGCGGCGACCCGACCCTTGCTCACTTATCACCGTATCCAGATCAAGATAGGGCGCGCCACCAAGGGGGTGACGGCCCGGCCCTTGCCCATTTGAAACTACACCCGGGTTCCGATGTGGCGCGTCGTTAAGAGGGTTACACCCCAACGAGTTTCCTTTGGGTTTCATCTCCATAAGAGTGGCTGGGTTTTTCACATTGGCTCGCCACGCGTATCACTACCCTCCTCCTTTACCAGGGCTTGGGACCGGCTATGCTGAGACAACATAGGCGGAGTTAGCAGCCACACAAAACATGCAACAACAAATTAGAGGTCGGCTAACTTGTTTTTGCAGGGTATGCATGTGATTTGATATGGCCAAAGACATGATGTGATATATTGGATGTATGAGATGATCATGTTGTAATAGTTAAATATTGACTTGCACGTCAATGATATGGCAACCGGCAGGAGCCATAGGGTTGTCTTTAGACTAACGTTTGTGTTTGCAGATGTGTTTACTATATAGCTAGGTCGTAGCTTTAGTAGTAATAGCATAGATAGCATGACAACCTCGATGGCGGAACGATGATGGAGATCATGGTGTGGTGCCGGTGACGATGAAGATCATGGCGGTGCTTTGGTGATGGAGATCAAGAAGCACAAGATCATGGCCATATCATGTCACTTATGAATTGCATGTGATGTGAATCCTTTTTATGCACCTTATTTTTCTTAGAATGACGGTAGCATTATAAGGTGACCCCTCACTAAAATTTCACGATAATTGTGTTCTCCCCGACTGTGCACCGTTGCGACAGTTCATCGTTTCGAGACACCACGTGATGATCGGGTGTGATAGACTCAACGTTCACATACAACGGGTGCAAAATAGTTGCACACGCGGAACACTCGTGTTAAACTTGACGAGCCTAGCATGTACAAACATGACCTCGGAACACAAGAGACCGAAAGGTCGAGCATGAATCATATAGTTGATATGATCAACATGGAGATGTTCACCACTGAAACTATACTCAACTCACGTGATGAGCGGACTTGAGTTAGTGGATTTGGATCATGTGCCACTCAAATGACTAGTGGGATGTCTATTTTGAGTGAGAGTTATTAGTAATATAATTAACAAAACTCAATTATCATGAACATAGTCAAAATGGTCTTTGCAAATTATGTTGTAGCTCTACTGTTTTTATATGTTCCTAGAGAAAATTTACTTGAAAGATGATAGTAGCAATTTTGCGGACCGAGTCCGTAAAATGAGGATTGTCCTCATTGCTGCACAGAAGGCTTATGTCCTTAATGCACCGCTCTGTTTTCTGAACCTCGAGCGTCGTGTGTGGATGTTGTGAACATCTGACATACACGTTTTTGATGACTACGTGATAGTTCAGTGCGTGATGCTTAACGACTTGGAATTGGGGCACCGAAAACGTTTTTAAACGTCACGGAACATATGAGATGTTCCAAGAGATGAAATTGGGATTTCATGCTCGTGCCCTTGTTAAGAGGTATGAGACCTCCAACAAGATTCTTTGTCTACAAAGTAAGGGAGAAAAGCTCAATCATTGAGCATGTGCTCAGATTATCTGAGTGCTACAATCGATTGAATCAAGTGGGTGTTGATCTTCCAGATGAGATAGTGATGGTTCTCCAAAGTCACTGCCACCAAGCTACTAGAGCTTCATGATGAACTATAACATATCAAGGATACATATGATGATCTTGAGCTATTCACAATGTTTGACACTGCGAAAGTAGAAATCAAGTAGGAGCATCAATTGTTGATGGTTAGTAAAACCACTAGTTTCAAGAAAGGGCAAGGGTAAGAAGGGATACTTTATGAAACGACAAAACAGTTGCTGCTCTAGTGAAGAAACCCAGGGTTGAACCCAAACACAAGACTAAGTGCTTCTGTTATGAGGGAAACGGTCACTGAGGCGGAACTACCCTAGATACTTGGTAGATGAGAAGGCTGGCAAAGTCGACAAAAGTATATTGGATATACCTGATATTGATGTGTACCTTACTAGTATTCCTAGTAGCACCAGGGTATTAGATACTGGTTTAGTTGCTAAGTGTTAGTAACTCCAAGTTATAGCTACGGATTAAAAGGATACTAGCAAGGGTGAGGTGACGATGTGTGTTGGAAGTAATTCTAAGGTTGATGTGATCAAACATCGCACGCTCCCTCGACCATCTGGATTGGTGTTAAACCTAAATAATTGTTATTTGGTGTTTGCGTTGAGCATGAACATGATTGGATCGTGTTTATTGCAATACGATTATTCATTTAAAGAGAATAATGGTTATTCTATTTGCTTGAATAATTACCTTCAATGGTTTATTGAATCTCGATCGTAGTGCTACACATGTTCATAATATTGATGCCAAAAGATACAAAGTAGTAATGATAGCACCACTTACTTGTGGCACTGCCACTTGAGTCATGTTGGTATAAAATGCATGAAGAAGCTCCATGCTGATGGATCTTTGTACTCACTCATTTTTTGAAACATTTGAGACATGCAAACCATACCTATTGGTATAAACGCATGAAGAAACTCCATGCAGATGTATCATTTGGACTCACTTGGTTTTGAATCACTTGAGACATGCAAATCATACCACATGGGCAAGATGACTGAAGGCCTCGTTTTCCAGTGAGATGGAACAAGAAAGTAACTTGTTGGAAGTAATACATTTTTTATGTGTGCAGTCCATAGTGGATATCGTTATGTTCTTACTTCACTGACTATTTGAGTCGATACACGAGTATTTACTTGAGGAATCACAAGTCTGAAATATTGAAAAGTTCAAAGCTATTCTAGAGTGAAGATCGTCATGACAAGAGGATAAAATATCTACGATATGATCATAGAGATGAATATCTGAATTGCGAGTTTTGGTACACAGTTAAGACAATGTGGAAAGTGTTTCAGAATTCATGCCACCTAGAACACTATAGTGTGATGGTGTGTCCGAACGTCATAACCGCGCCCTATTGGATATATCGCATACTATGATGTCTCTTATCAAAATACCACTATCGTTTTGGGTTAGGTATTAGAGACAACCGCATTCACTTTAAATAGGGCACCACGTAATTCCGTTGAGATGACACCGTATGAACTATGGTTTGGAGAAACATAAGATGTCGTTTCTTGAAAGTTTGGGGCTACGACACTTATGTGAAAAAGCTTCAGTCTGATAAGCTCGAACCCAAAGCGGATAAATGCATCTTCATAGGATATCCAAAACAGTTGGGTACATCTCCTATCTCAGATCCGGAAGCAAAGTGTATGTTTCTAGAAATAGGTCCTTTCTCGAGGAAAGGTTTCTCTCGAAATAATTGAGTGGGAGGGTGGTGGAACATAATGATATTATTGAACCGTCACTTCAACCATTGTGTAGTAGGGCGCATGAAGTTGTTCATGTGGTGCCTACGCCAATTTAAGTGGAAACTGATGATAATGATCATTAAGCTTCGGATAAAGTTACTACAAGCCTCGTAGGTCGACAAGGTCGCATACTACTATAGAGTAGTACGGTAACCCTGTCTTGGAGGCCATGTTGTTGAACAACAATGAACCTACGAGCTATGGAGAAACGATGGTGGGCCTGGATTCCGGCAAATGGCTGGAGGCCATGAAATCCGAGAGAGGATCCGTGTATAAAAACAAAGTATAGACTTTGGAAGAACTATTTGATGGTCGTAAGACTATTAAGTATATGGATCTTTAAAAAGAAGATAAACGATGATGGTGAAAAGTCATCATTAAGAAAAGCTCAACTTATCGCAAAGATGTTTCCGACAAGTTCAAAGAGTTGACTATGATGAGACTTTCTCACTCGTAGCGATGCTAAAAGTCTGTTGGAATTATGTTAGCAGTTGCTGCATTATTCATGAAATATTGCACATAGGATGTCAAAACATTGTTTCCTCGACGGTTTCCTTGAAGAAAGGTTGTATGTGATACAACCAGAAGGTTTTGTCCATCCTAAGGATGCTGACAAGTATGCAAGCTCCAGCGATCATTCTATGGACTGGTGCAGGCATCTCGAAGTTGGAATATACGCTTTGATGAGATGATCAAAGCTTTTGGGTTTATACAAGGTTTATGAGAAACTTGTATTTCCAAAGAAGTGAGTTGGAGCACTATAGAATTTCTGATAAGTATATGTGATTGACATATTGTTGATCGGAAGTAATGTAGAATTTCTGGAAAGCATAAAAGGTTGTTTGAAAGGAGTTTTTCAAAGGAAAACCTGGATAGAGCTACTTGAACATTGAGCATCAAGATCTATAGATATAGATCAAAACGCTATATGGAACTTCCAATGAAATGCATGCCTTGACAAGTTTTTGAAGGAGTTCAAAATAGATCAGCAAAGAAGGAGTTCTTGGCTGTGTTGTAAGGTGTGAATTTGTGTAAGACTCAAAGCCCGACCACGGTAGAAGAAAAAGAAAGGACAAAGGTCGTCCCCTATGCCTTAGCCGTAGGCTCTAAAGTATGCCATGCTGTGTACCGCACCTGATGTGTGCCTTGCCATAAGTGTGTCAAGGGGTACAAAGAGTGATCCAGGATTGAATCACTCAACAACGGTCAAAGTTATCCTTACTAACTAATGGACTAAGGATTTTTTTTCTCGATTATGGAGGTGATTAAAGAGTTCGTCGTAAAGGGTTACGTCGATGCAATCTTTGACACTAATCAGAATAACTCTAAGGAGTAAAGCGGATTCGTATAGTGGAGCGGTCATTTGGAATAGTTCCAAATGGCACGTAGTAGCAGCATATACACGATAACATAGAGATTTGTAAAGCACACACAAATCTGAAAGGTTCAGACTCGTTGACTTAAACCTCTCTCACAAGCAAGACGTGATCAAACCCCAAAACTGTATGGGTGTTGGATTCGTTAAAATCACAGAGTGATGTGAACTAGATTATTGACTCTAGTGCAAGTGGGGGACTGTTGGAAATATGCCCTAGAGGCAATAAGAAATTAGTTATTATTATATTTCTTTGTTCATGATAATCATTTATTATCCATGCTATAATTGTATTGATTGGAAACACAAATACATGTGTGGATACATAGACAAAACACTGTCCCTAGTAAGCCTCTAGTTGACTAGCACGTTGATAAAAGATGGTTAAGGTTTCCTAACCATAGACAAGTGTAGTCACTTGATAACGGGATCACATCATTAGGAGAATGATGTGATGGACAAGACCGAAACTATAAACCTAGCGTATAATCGTGTCAGTTAATTGCTACTCTTTTTTGCATGTCAATGTATCTGTTCCTATGACCATGAGATCATGCAACTCCCGAACACTGGAGGAATACCTTGTGGGTTATCAAACGTCACAACTTAACTGGGTGACAATAAAGGTGCTCCATAGGTATCTCCAAAGGTGTTTGTTGGGTTGGCATGGATCAAGACTGTGACTTGTCACTTCGTGTAACGGAGAGGTATCTTGGGGCCCACTCGGTAATACAACATCACGACAAGCCTTGCAAGCGATGTGACTAAGGTGTTAGTTACGGGATCTTGTATTACAGAACGAGTAATGAGACTTGCCGGTAACGAGATTAAACTAGGTATGGAGATACCGACGATCGAATCTCGGGAAAGTAACATACCGAAGGACAAAGGGAACATCATACGGGATTACCTGAATCCTTAACATAGAGGTTCAACTGATAGAAATCTTCGTAGAATATGTGGGAGTCAATATATACATCCAGGTCCCGCTATGGGTTATTAACCAGAGAGTGTCTCAGGTCATGTCTGCATAGTTCTCGAACCCGTAGGGTCTGCACACTTAAGGTTCAGTGACGTTTTGGTATAGTTGAGTTATATGTGTTGGTGACCGAAGTTTTGTTCGGAGTCCCGGATGAGATCCCAGACGTCATGAAGAATTCCGGAATGGTCCGGAAACAAAGATTGATATATATGAAGTTGTTATTTGGATTCCGGAAGGTTTTCGGGCATTGCCGGCAGTGTACCGGGAGTGACAAATGGGTTCCGGGGACCCACTGGGTGGGCCCACCATGCCCCAAGGCGTCCACATGGGTTTATTGGATGCGCAATAAGGCATAATGGGCTTACAAAGTCATCCAAGAAAAGCCCATGAGGAAAAAGTGGAAAATCCAAAAGAGGTAAGAAATTAAGGAAGGAGTCCTAATCCAACTGGGATTGGAGGAGGACTCCTCCCTCCTCCACTTCGGCCGACCCAAGGGATCCTCCCTTGTGGCGCAAGGCCTGACCCTCCCTCCTCCTATATATACTAGAGGTTTAGGGCTGTTTGAGACACAACTTTGCCACGTGCAACCCTAAACCTCTACTTCGTAGTTCTTCCTCTAGATCGTTTTTTCTGCGGAGCTCGGGCGGAGCCTTGCAGGAATAGATCACCACCACCACCGGAGCACCGTCGCGCTGCCGGGGAACTCATCTACATCCCCGTATCTCTTGCTGGATCAAGAAGGCGGAGATCGTCATCGAGCTATACGTGTGCGGAACGCGGTGGTTCCGTTCGTTCGGCACTTGATTGGGTCAGATCGTGTGACGGATCGTGAGACAGATCGTGGGACGGATCATGAAGACGTACCACTACATCAACCATGTCTATTAATGCTTCTGCTTAGCGATCTACAAGGGTATGTGGATCCGATCTCCCTCTCGTAGATGATCATCACCATGATAGGTCTTCGTGTGCGTAAGAATTTTTTTTGTTTCCCATGCTACGTTCCCCAATAGGTTAGACCAGCTGACCATCCGCGTGGTGCCGCCAACGATGCACCACCCCCGCCTCCTGAATATATGGCGGGGATGATCCAACAGTTTGAACTGAACTGCCAATTTATGCAAGGGCTCATGGATCAGTTCGAAAGGCCGAACATGAACCCGTAGCAAGGCGTGACACTGCAAGACTTCTGTCGCCTCAACCCTGCGATCTACCGCAGCTCAACTCAGCCTCTTGATGTTGATGACTGGCTCCGTGACATTGCTTTTGAGCTGGCGTCTGTGAATGTGCCCCTGGAGAGCTATATCAACTTTGCCGCCTAATTCCTGAAGGGTGCCTCTGCTCAATGGTGGGACAGTTCTGGCGCTCTCAGCCCGTTGAAACTGTTATCACTTGGACGAGTTCAAGGCTGCCTTCCGTGCTCGCTACATTCATCAGGGAATCATGGACCAGAAGAAGCATGAGTTCCGCAACCTTGTCCAGGGCAACAAGACTGTGGATGCTTATCAGCTGGAGTTTCTGGACTTATCTCGCTATGCTGAAGAAGACATAGCAACTGATGCATGTAGACAAGAGAAATTCCGTGAGGGCCTTCACCCTGATATCAAGCCGGCACTCCTTGTTCAGGACTATGCTGATTTCGCCACCCTGGTGAACAAGGCCATTCAGGTTGAGACTGGTCTGCAGGAATACAAGGATAGCATCGAGCGCAATCGTGACATGGGCTCATCTTCGGACTCATCTCCACAGAAGAGAAAGATCTGGATTCCCAACAACATGTACTATGCACCTGCTCCTGCTCCGAGGCCGTCCTATGTTGCACCTCGTCTGCCTCCTCCACCACCTAGGCAGCCGAGGCTTCCAGCTCCACCGCCTCGAGTTCCTCCTTCCCGTCCTGAGGACGGGCTGTGCTTCAAGTATGTCCGTCCAGGTCACCATGCTAGAGACTGCAGGCAGAATCCGAATCAGCAGGCACTTCCTTCAACTGGCAGTGGCAACAACCAGAACCGCAACAACAATGCCAAGCCTGCTTATGTTACCCTCCATGGTTTGCCCCAATGTCCCCATTGAAATTGAAGGATTGGAATTCCTTGCCGCTCCGATGTTATTGAGTTCTTCCAACATTGATCTCATATTGGGAATGGACTGGTTGAAAGCTCATACGGCTTCAATCGTTTGTACCACCAAGACCGTCCACCTCCTACAGCCTTCAGATGAATTAATAAGCTACCATGCTTATCTCGTCCGAGATGCTGAGGCACGGCTATATGCGTTGGATGCATTAAATGTGTCGTCTCTTGAAGGGATCGAAAACATTCTAGTGGTCCGGGAATTCCAAGATTTCTTTCCAAAAGAACTTCCGGGGATTCCCCCTGCTCGAGCTATCGAGTTTGTCATTGACTTGGTACCTGTTACTACTCCTATCACCAAGCGTCCTTATAAAATGCCACCACATGAACTTCTTGAACTTAAGCAAGAAATTGACAATTCGCTTCGTCTGGGTTTCATTCGTCCAAGTTCCTCTGCTTGGGGATCACCTTTTCTCTTTGTTAAGAAGAAGGATGGGACAAATCATTTGGTTCAAGACTATCGTCCTATCAACCAGGCCACTATTCAAAACAAATATCCTCTCCCTCGAATAAATGATCTGTATGATCAACTTGCTGGTTCCACACTCTTCTCTAAGCTCGACTTGAGGTTGGGATACCACCAGATCCGTGTTCGCAAAGAGGACATTCCAAATACCGCCTTTGGTACTCTCTATGGATCATTCGAGTACACCGTCATGTCCTTCGGCTTAACAAATGCACCGGCAACCTTCTCTCGATTGATGAATTATATATTCATGCAGTACCTTGAAAAATTCGTCGTGGTATATATGGATGATATTCTGGTATTTTCAAAGAATAAAGAAGAGCACGCCGAACATCTTCGTCTTGTACTGGATAAGCTTCGGGAGCATAAACTCTATGCGAAGTATTCCAAATGTGAATTATGGATGGACGAAGTGACATACCTTGGTCATGTGATCTCCAAGGATGTTATTGCAGTCACCCCCGAACAAATTCAAGCTATTCTTGACTGGACTCCCTCGAAGAATGTCAAGCAAGTCAGAAGTTTTCTCGGACTCGCCAGCTGTTACCGTAAATTCATCAAGAACTTCTCCAAGATTGCAAGGCCTTTAACCAATTTGCTTCACAAACGTGTTAAGTTTGAGTGGATTGATAAATGTCAGGAAATTTTCCAAGCACTCAAGGACAAACTGACATCCGCTCCGGTACTTGCTCTTCCGGATACGAAAAGGGATTTCGTCATATATTGTGACGCTTCTCGTCAAGGACTAGGCTGTATCCTGATGCAGGATTGCAAGGTGATTGCTTATGCATCACGTCAGCTGCGTGCTCATGAAGAGAACTATCCATTTCATGATCTCGAACTTGCCGCGGTTATACATTCACTGAAAGAATTGTTGGGGAACGTCGCATGGGAAACAAAAATTTTCCTACGCGCACGAAGACCTATCATGGTGATGTCCATCTACGAGAGGGGATGAGTGATCTACGTACCCTTGTAGATCGTACAGCAGAAGCGTTAGAGAACGCGGTTGATGTAGTGGAACGTCCTCACGTCCCTCGATCTGCCCCGCGAACAATCCCGCGATCAGTCCCACGATCTAGTACCGAACGGACGGCACCTCCGCGTTCAGCACACGTACAGCTCGACGATGATCTCGGCCTTCTTGATCCAGCAAGAGAGACGGAGAGGTAGAAGAGTTCTCCGGCAGCGTGATGGTGCTCCGGAGGTTGGTGATGATCTCGTCTCAGCAGGGCTCCGCCCGAGCTCCGCAGAAACGCGATCTAGAGGAAAAACTATGGAGGTATGTGGTCGGGCAGCCGTGAGAAAGTCGTCTCAAATCTGCCTTAAAAGCCCCATATATATATGAGGAGGGAGGGGGACCTTGCCTTGGGGTCCAAGGGATCCCCAAGGGGTCGGCCGAGCCAGGGGGGAGGACTCTCCCCCCCCAAACCGAGTCCTACTTGGTTTGGTGGGAGGGAGTCCTTCCCCCTTCCCACTTCTTCCTTTTTTTTTCTTTCCTTTGATTTTTCCTTTCTTGGAGCATAGGGGATTGGTGGGCTGTCCCACCAGCCCACTAAGGGCTGGTGTGACCCCCCCAAATGCCTATGGGCTTCCCCGGAGTGGGTTGCCCCCCTCCGGTGAACTCCCGGAACCCATTCGTCATTCCCGGTACATTCCCGGTAACTCCGAAAACCTTCCGGTAATCAAATGAGGTCATCCTATATACCAATCTTCGTTTCCGGACCATTCCGGAAACCCTCGTGACGTCCGTGATCTCATCCGGGACTCCGAACAACATTTGGTAACCAACCATATAACTCAAATACGCATAAAACAACGTCGAACCTTAAGTGTGCAGACCCTGCGGGTTCGAGAACTATGTAGACATGACCCGAGAGACTCCTCGGTCAATATCCAATAGCGGGACCTGGATGCCCATATTGGATCCTACATATTCTACGAAGATCTTTATCGTTTGAACCTCAGTGCCAAGGATTCGTATAATCCCGTATGTCATTCCCTTTGTCCTTCGGTATGTTACTTGCCCGAGATTCGATCGTCAGTATCCGCATACCTATTTCAATCTCGTTTACCGGCAAGTCTCATTACTCGTTCCGTAATACAAGATCCCGTAACTTACACTAAGTTACATTGCTTGCAAGGCTTGTGTGTGATGTTGTATTACCGAGTGGGCCCCGAGATACCTCTCCGTCACACGGAGTGACAAATCCCAGTCTTGATCCATACTAACTCAACTAACACCTTCGGAGATACCTGTAGAGCATCTTTATAGTCACCCAGTTACGTTGCGACGTTTGATACACACAAAGCATTCCTCCGGTGTCAGTGAGTTATATGATCTCATGGTCATAGGAATAAATACTTGACACGCAGAAAACAGTAGCAACAAAATGACACGATCAACATGCTACGTCTATTAGTTTGGGTCTAGTCCATCACGTGATTCTCCTAATGACGTGATCCAGTTATCAAGCAACAACACCTTGTTCATAATCAGAAGACGCTGACTATCATCGATCAACTGGCTAGCCAACTAGAGGCATGCTAGGGACGGTGTTTTGTCTATGTATCCACACATGTAAATGAGTCTTCATTCAATACAATTATAGCATGGATAATAAACTATTATCTTGATACAGGAATTATAATAATAACTATACATTTATTATTGCCTCTAGGGCATAATTCCAACAGTCTCCCACTTGCACTAGAGTCAATAATCTAGCCCTCACATCACCATGTGAATTACATTGTAATAAATCTAACACCCATACAGTTCTGGTGTCGATCATGTTTTGGCCGTGGAAGAGGCTTAGTCAGCGGGTCTGCTACATTCAGATCCGTGTGCACTTTGCATATAATTACGTCCTCCTCCTCGATGTAGTCGCGGATGAGGTTGAAGCGTCGTTTGATGTGTCTGGTCTTCTTGTGAAACCTAGGTTCCTTTGCTAAGGCAATGGCACCAGTGTTGTCACAGAACAAGGTTATTGGATCCAGTGCACTTGGCACCACTCCAAGATCCGTCATGAACTGCTTCATCCAGACACCCTCCTTAGCCGCTTCCGAGGCAGCCATGTACTCTGCTTCACATGTAGAATCTGCTACGACGCTTTGCTTGGAACTGCACCAGCTTACTGCACCCCCATTAAGAATAAATACGTGTCCGGTTTGCGACTTAGAGTCGTCCGGATCTGTGTCAAAGCTTGCATCGACGTAACCTTTTACGGCGAGCTCTTCGTCACCTCCATACACGAGAAACATCTCGTTAGTCCTTTTCAGGTACTTCAGGATATTCTTGACCGCCGTCCAGTGATCCACTCCTGGATTACTCTGGAACCTACCTGCCATACTTATGGCCAGGCTAACATCCGGTCTAGTGCACAGCATTGCATACATGATAGAGCCTATGGCTGAAGCATAGGGGACGGAGCGCATATGCTCTCTATCTTCATCAGTTGCTGGGCACTGAGTCTTACTCAATCTCGTACCTTGTAACACTGGCAAGAACCCTTTCTTGGACTGTTCCATTTTGAACCTCTTCAAAACTTTATCAAGGTACGTGCTTTGTGAAAGTCCTATCAGGCGTTTTGATCTATCCCTATAGATCTTAATGCCCAGTATGTAAGCAGCTTCTCCTAGGTCCTTCATAGAGAAACTTTTATTCAAGTAACCTTTTATGCTCTCCAAAAGCTCTACGTTGTTTCCAATCAGTAATATGTCATCTACATATAATATTAGAAACGCCACAGAGCTCCCACTCACTTTCTTGTAAATACAAGATTCTCCAACCACTTGTATAAACCCAAATGCTTTGATCACCTCATCAAAGCGTTTGTTCCAACTCCGAGATGCTTGCACCAGTCCATAAATGGATCGCTGGAGCTTGCACACCTTGTTAGCATTTTTAGGATCGACAAAACCTTCGGGTTGCATCATATACAACTCTTCCTTAAGGAAACCGTTAAGGAACGCCGTTTTGACATCCATCTGCCATATTTCATAATCGAAAAATGCAGCTATCTCTAACATGATTCTGACGGACTTAAGCATCGCTACGGGTGAGAAGGTCTCATCGTAGTCAACTCCTGGAACTTGTGAAAAACCCTTTGCCACAAGTCGAGCTTTATAAACGGTCACATTACCGTCAGCGTCCGTCTTTTTCTTAAAGATCCATTTGTTCTGAATGGCCTTGCGGCCCTCAGGCAGCATCTCCAAAGTCCACACTTTGTTCTCATACATGGATCCTATCTCGGATTTCATGGCTTCTAGCCATTTGTTGGAATCTGGGCCCACCATTGCTTCTTCATAATTTGCAGGTTCATTGTTGTCTAACAACATGATTGATAAGACGGGATTACCGTACCACTCTGGAGCAGCGCGTGATCTTGTCGACCTGCGTGGTTCAACAGAAACTTGAATTGGAGTTTCATGATTATCATCATTAACTTCCTCCTCAACCGGTGTCGCAATGACAGAGGTTTCCCCTTGCCCTGCGCCACCATCCAGAGGGATGAGAGGTTCGACAACCTCGTCAAGTTCTATCTTCCTCCCACTCAATTCTCTGGAGAGAAACTCCTTCTCGAGAAAAGTTCCGTTCTTAGCAACAAACACTTTGCCCTCGGATTTGAGATAGAAGGTGTACCCAACTGTCTCTTTCGGGTAACCTATGAAGACGCACTTTTCCGCTTTGGGTTCCAGCTTTTCAGGCTGAAGCTTTTTGACATAAGCATCACATCCCCAAACTTTAAGAAACGACAATTTTGGCCTTTTGCCATACCACAGTTCGTATGGTGTCGTCTCAACGGATTTCGATGGTGCCCTATTTAAAGTGAATGCAGCTGTTTCTAATGCATAACCCCAAAATGATAACGGCAAATCAGTAAGAGACATCATAGATCGCACCATTTCCAACAAAGTACGATTACGACGTTCGGACACACCATTACGCTGTGGTGTTCCAGGCGGTGTTAACTGCGAAACAATTCCACATTGTCTTAAGTGAGTACCAAACTCGAAACTCAGATATTCACCCCCACGATCAGACCGTAGGAACTTGATCTTCTTGTTACGATGATTTTCCACTTCACTCTGAAATTGCTTGAACTTTTCAAATGTTTCAGACTTGTGCTTCATCAAGTAGAGATAACCATATCTACTTAAATCGTCAGTGAAGGTGAGAAAATAACGATATCCGCCGCGTGCCTCCACGCTCATTGGACCACACACATCGGTATGTATGATTTCCAACAAGTCACTTGCACGTTCCATTGTTCCGGAGAACGGAGTCTTAGTCATCTTGCCCATGAGGCATGGTTCGCACGTGTCAAGTGAATCAAAGTCAAGTGACTCCAAAAGTCCATCAGCATGGAGTTTCTTCATGCGCTTTACACCAATATGACCCAAGCGGCAGTGCCACAAAAATATGGTGCTATCATTGTTTACTCTAACTCTTTTGGTCTCAATGTTATGTATATGCGTATCTCTATCAAGATTCAATATGAACAATCCTCTCACATTCGGTGCATGACCATAAAAGATGTTACTCATAGAAATAGAACAACCATTATTCTCAGACTTAAAAGAGTAACCGTCTCGCAATAAACAAGATCCAGATATAATGTTCATGCTCAACGCAGGCACTAAATAACAATGATTTAAGTTCATCACTAATCCCGATGGTAGTTGAAGTGACACTGTGCCGACGGCGATTGCATCAACCTTGGAACCGTTTCCTACGCGCATCGTCACTTCGTCTTTCGCCAGCCTTCATCTATTCCGCAGTTCCTGCTTCGAGTTGCAAATGTGAGCAACAGAACCGGTATCGAATACCCAGGCACTACTACGAGAGCCGGTTAAGTACACATCAATAACATGTATATCAAATATACCTGATTTTTCTTTGCCCGCCTTCTTATCTGCCAGATACTTGGGGCAATTGCGCTTCCAGTGACCCATACCCTTGCAATAGAAGCACTCTGTTTCAGGCTTAGGTCCAGCCTTGGGTTTCTTCGGCGGATTGGCAACGGGCTTGCCGCTCTTCTTCGAATTTCATTTCTTGCCTTTGTCGTTTCTCTTGAAACTAGTGGTCTTGCTCACCATCAACACTTGATGCTCTTTACGGAGTTCAGACTCTGCGATTTTCAGCATCGCAAACAACTCCCGGGAGACTTGTTCATCCCTTGCATGTTGTAGTTCAACACAAAGCCTTTATAGCTTGGCGGCAGTGATTGAAGGATTCTGTCAGTGATAGCTTCTTGCGGGAGTTCAATCCCCAGTTCAGCTAGACGATTTGAGTACCCAGACATCTTGAACACATGTTCACTGACAGACGAGTTTTCCTCCATCTTGCAAGCATAGAATTTATCGGAGGTCTCATACCTCTCGATCCGGGCGTTCTTCTGAAAGATGAACTTCAACTCCTGGAACATCTCAAATGCTCCATGACGCTCAAAGCGACGTTGAAGTCCCGGTTCTAAGCCATACAAGACTGCACATTGAACTATTGAGTAGTCCTCCTTACGCGCTAACCAAGCGTTCTTAACATCCTGATCAGCCGTAGCGGGCGGTTCATCTCCTAGCGCAGCATTAAGGACATAATCCTTCTTTCCAGCTTGTAAGATTAGCTTAAGATTACGAGCCCAGTCTACAAAGTTGCTTCCATCATCTTTCAACTTAGCTTTCTCTAGGAACGTATTAAAATTGAGGATGACACTTGCGTGAGCCATGATCTACAACACAAATATATTCAAAATGGACTTAGACTATGTTCAAGATAATTAGAGTTTAACTTAATCAAATTACATGCTAAACTCCCACTCAAAAAGTACATCTCTCTAGTCATTTGAGTGGTTCATGATCCACCTACACTATCCCAAGTCCGATCATCACGTGAGTCGGGAGTAGTTTCAGTGGTAAGCATCCCTATGCTAATCATATCATCTATATGATTCATGATCGACCTTTCGGTCTCATGTGTTCCGAGGCCATGTCTGCACATGCTAGGCTCGTCAAGCTTAACCCGAGTGTTCCGCGTGTGCAACTGTTTTGCACCCGTTGTATGTGAACGTTGAGTCTATCACACCCGATCATCACGTGGTGTCTCGAAACGACGAACTGTAGCAACGGTGCACAGTCGGGGAGAACACAATTTCGTCTTGAAATTTTAGCGAGAGATCACCTCATAATGCTACCGTCGTTCTAAGCAAAATAAGGTGCATAAAAGGATTAACATCACATGCAATTTATAAGTGACATGATATGGCCATCATTACGTGCTTCTTGATCTCCATCACCAAAGCACCGGCACGATCTTCTTGTCACCGGCGCCACACCATGATCATCCATCAACGTGTTGCCATCGGGGTTGTCGTGCTACTTATGCTATTACTACTAAAGCTACATCCTAGCAAAATAGTAAACGCATCTGCAAGCACATATGTTAGTATAAAGACAACCCTATGGCTCCTGCCGGTTGCCGTACCATCGACGTGCAAGTCGATATTTCTATTACAACATGATCATCTCATACATCCAATATATCACATCACATCATTGGCCATATCACATCACAATCATACCCTGCAAAAACAAGTTAGACGTCCTCTAATTTTGTTGTTGCATGTTTTACGTGGTGACCAAGGGTATCTAGTAGGATCGCATCTTACTTACGCAAACACCACAACGGAGATATATGAGTTGCTATTTAACCTCATCCAAGGACCTCCTCGGTCGAATCCGATTCAACTAAAGTTGGAGAAACCGTCACTTGCCAGTCATCTTTGAGCAAAGGGGGTTACTCGTAACGATGAAACCAGTCTCTCGTAAGCGTATGAGTAATGTCGGTCCAAGCCGCTTCAATCCAACAATACCGCGGAATCAAGAAAAGACTAAGGAGGGCAGAAAAACGCACATCACCGCCCACAAAACCTTTTGTGTTCTACTCGAGAAGACATCTACACATGAACCTAGCTCATGATGCCACTGTTGGGGAACGTCGCATGGGAAACAAAAATTTTCCTACGCGCACGAAGACCTATCATGGTGATGTCCATCTACGAGAGGGGATGAGTGATCTACGTACCCTTGTAGATCGTACAGCAGAAGCGTTAGAGAATGCGGTTGATGTAGTGGAACGTCCTCACGTCCCTCGATCCGCCCCGCGAACAATCCCGCGATCAGTCCCACGATCTAGTACCGAACGGACGGCACCTCCGCGTTCAGCACACGTACAGCTCGACGATGATCTCGGCCTTCTTGATCCAGCAAGAGAGACGGAGAGGTAGAAGAGTTCTCCGGCAGCGTGATGGCGCTCCAGAGGTTGGTGATGATCTCGTCTCAGCAGGGCTCCGCCCGAGCTCCGCAGAAACGCGATCTAGAGGAAAAACTATGGAGGTATGTGGTCGGGCAGCCGTGAGAAAGTCGTCTCAAATCTGCCCTAAAAGCCCCATATATATAGGAGGAGGGAGGGGGACCTTGCCTTGGGGTCCAAGGGATCCCCAAGGGGTCGGCCGAGCCAGGGGGGAGGACTCTCCCCCCCCAAACCGAGTCCTACTTGGTTTGGTGGGAGGGAGTCCTTCCCCCTTCCCACTTCTTCCTTTTTTTTTCTTTCCTTTGATTTTTCCTTTCTTGGCGCATAGGGGATTGGTGGGCTGTCCCACCAGCCCACTAAGGGCTGGTGTGACCCCCCAAATGCCTATGGGCTTCCCCGGAGTGGGTTGCCCCCCTCCGGTGAACTCCCGGAACCCATTCGTCATTCCCGGTACATTCCCGGTAACTCCGAAAACCTTCCGGTAATCAAATGAGGTCATCCTATATATCAATCTTCGTTTCCGGACCATTCCGGAAACCCTCGTGACGTCCGTGATCTCATCCGGGACTCCGAACAACATTCGGTAACCAACCATATAACTCAAATACGCATAAAACAACGTCGAACCTTAAGTGTGCAGACCCTGCGGGTTCGAGAACTATGTAGACATGACCCGAGAGACTCCTCGGTCAATATCCAATAGCGGGACCTGGATGCCCATATTGGATCCTACATATTCTACGAAGATCTTTATCGTTTGAACCTCAGTGCCAAGGATTCGTATAATCCCGTATGTCATTCCCTTTGTCCTTCGGTATGTTACTTGCCCAAGATTCGATCGTCAGTATCCGCATACCTATTTCAATCTCGTTTACCGGCAAGTCTCTTTACTCGTTCCGTAATACAAGATCCCGTAACTTACAGTAAGTTACATTGCTTGCAAGGCTTGTGTGTGATGTTGTATTACCGAGTGGGCCCCGAGATACCTCTCCGTCACACGGAGTGACAAATCCCAGTCTTGATCCATACTAACTCAACTAACACCTTCGGAGATACCTGTAGAGCATCTTTATAGTCACCCTGTTACGTTGCGACGTTTGATACACACAAAGCATTCCTCCGGTGTCAGTGAGTTATATGATCTCATGGTCATAGGAATAAATAATTGACACGCAGAAAACAGTAGCAACAAAATGACACGATCAACATGCTACGTCTATTAGTTTGGGTCTAGTCCATCACGTGATTCTCCTAATGACGTGATCCAGTTATCAAGCAACAACACCTTGTTCATAATCAGAAGACACTGACTATCAACGATCAACTGGCTAGCCAACTAGAGGCATGCTAGGGACGGTGTTTTGTCTATGTATCCACACATGTAAATGAGTCTTCATTCAATACAATTATAGCATGGATAATAAACTATTATCTTGATACAGGAATTATAATAATAACTATACATTTATTATTGCCTCTAGGGCATAATTCCAACAAGAATGGCAACAATACCTTATCAGTAATCGTTGTGAGATTTACACCGACCATCAAAGTCTGAAGTATGTGTTCATTCAACCGGATCTGAACCACAAAGATGGATGGAGCGTATAGCAAATTTTGACTGTAATATATCATATACCCCCGGCAAGGCTAACGTAATGGCTGATGCCTTGATTCACAAGTCATACTGCAGCCACCTCCAAGTTCATAAAGTTCACGATCGTCTGCAAGAGGAATTCCGTAAGGTGAACCTCTATATTGTTCCTCAGGGTTATCTTGTTCCCCCTCCTGAAGAGTTCCACAAGATGAATATCCGTGTGGTAAATCAGGGTTCCCTCAGTAACCTGGTTGTTGAACCAGATCTTGTGGGCACCATCAAGACTCTGCAAGGTTATGACGATGATGTCGAAAGGATTAGACGTTACCTTATAGAAGGTAAACCCTCCTTATTCACTGTTGCTGAAGATGGCGCCTTGTACTTCAAGGGTCGCCTATTCGTCCCAAATAAAAAGGAAAATCTCAGAACGACCGGAAAGGTGATGAAAGAAGCTCACAACGCACCATTGTCTATTCAGCTGGGTAGTACCAAGATGTACCAACACATCCGTCAAAGATTCTGGTGGCCTAATATGAAGCAAGACATTGCATGCTATGTGGCAGAATGTGATATTTGTCGGCGAATCAAAGAAGAACATCAAAAGCCTCCTGGAACTCTACAACCTATCTCTATTCCTGAGTGGAAATGGGACCATGTTGAAATGGACTTTGTCACTGGTTTTCCAAAATCTCAGAAGGGTAATGATGCTATTCTTGTCGTCATTGACCGACTGTCCAAAGTTGCACATTTTCTAGCCGTAAAAAAACAATTAATGCTAGTTGATACGTCCATTTTGCATCATGTTTTCATGTTGATATTTACCGCTTCTTTGGCTGTTATTTCACTTCACGGTATTATTCTTATGCCTTTTCTCTCTTATTTTGCAAGGTTTACATGAAGAGGGAGAATACCGGCAACTGGAATTCTGGCCTGAAAGTGGAGCAAAGTTGAGATACCTATTCTGCGCAACTCCAAACGCCGTGAAAATGAACGGGGATTTTTTTCCCAGTTTATCAAAAATACTAGGACGAAGAAGTGCCGGAGGGGCACCAGGGGGTGCCCACAAGCCTGCATGGCGCGACCACCCCCCAGGCTGCGCCATGGGGGCTTGTGGGCAGCCCACTAGCCCACTTGCTCCCCTCTTTTGCTATATGGAGGGTTTCGTCCAGGAAAAAATCACAGAGGAGCTTTTTCGTGGTTTCGCCGTTGCCACGAGGCGGAACTTGAGCAGAACCAATCTAGAGCTCCGGTAGGACGATCTTGCCGGGGAAACTTCCCTCCCGGAGGGGGAAATCGTCGCCATCGTCATCACCAACACTCCTCTCGTCGGAGGGGACTCGTCACCATCAACATCTTCATCAACACCATCTCATCTCCAAACCCTAGTTCATCACTTGTAACCAATCTCCGTCTCGCGATTCTGATTGGTACTTGTAAGGTTGCTAGTAGTGTTGATTACTCTTTGTAGTTGATGCTAGTTGGATTATTTGGTGGAAGAGATTATGTTCAGATCCTTGATGCTATTCATTACCTCTCTGTTCATGGATATGATTATGCTTTGTTAGTAGTTACTTTTGTTCTTGAGGACATGGGATAAGTCATGCTAATAATAGTCATGTGAATTTGGTATTCGTTCGGTATTTTGATATGTTGTATGTTGTTTTTCCTCTAGTGGTGTTATGTGAACGTCGACTACATAACACTTCACCATTATTTGGGCCTAGAGGAAGGCATTGGGGAGTAGTAAGTAGATGATGGGTTGCTAGAGTGACAGAAGCTTAAACCCTAGTTTATGTGTTACTTCGTAAGGGGCTGATTTGGATCCACTAGTTTAATGCTATGGTTAGACTTTGTCTTAATTATTCTTTCGTAGTTGCGGATGCTTGCGAGAGGGGTTAATCATAAGTTGGATGCTTGTCCAAGTAAGGGCATTACCCAAGCGCCGGTCCACCCACATATCAAACTATCAAAGTAACGAACGCGAATCATATGAACATGATGAAAACTAGCATGACAGAAGTTCCCGTGTGTCCTCGGGAGCGTTTTTCCTCCTATAAGACTTTGTTCAGGCTTGTCCCTTGCTACAAAAGGGATTGGGCCACTTTTCTCCACCGTTGATACTTTTGTTAATTTTTGCTTGCTACGAATCATCTCATCACACAATCACTTGTTACCGACAATTTCAGTGGTTGCAGATTTTTCCTTGCTGAAAACCACTTGTGAGATCCTTCTGCTCCTCGTTGGGTTCGACACACTTACTTATCGAAAGGACTACAATTGATCCCCTATACTTGTGGGTCATCAAGACTCTTTTCTGGCGCCGTTGTCGGGGAGTGAAGCTCCTTTGGTAAGTGGAACTTGGTAAGGAAACATTCATATAGTGTGCTGAAATTTGTTGTCACTTGTCACTATGGATACTAATCCTTTGAGGGGCTTGTTCTGGGTATCTTCACCTCGAACGGAAGCACAAAGAGTTTCTCCTCAACCTGCTGCACCTACTGAAAATATTTGCTTTGAATTTGCTTCGGGTATGCTTGAGAAACTGCTGGCTAATCCTTTTACAGGAGATGGAACATCACATCCAGACTTGCATCTAATCTATGTAGATGAGGTTTGTGGTTTATTTAAGCTTGCAGGTGTCCCCGAGGATGAGGTAAAGAAGAAGGTATTTCCTTTATCTTTGAAGGATAAGGCGTTGACATGGTATAGGCTATGCGATGATACTGGATCATGGGACTACAATCGGTTGAAATTGGAATTTCATCAAAAGTTTCATCCTATACATTTAGTACATCGTGATCGGAATTATATTTATAATTTTTGGCCTCGTGATAGAGAAAGCATCGCTAAATCTTAGGGGAGGCTTAAATCAATGCTATATTCATGCCCCAATCATGAGCCCTCGAGAGAAATTATCATTCAGAACTTCTATGCTCGGCTTTCTCATGATGATCGCACCATGCTTGATAATTCTTGTACCGGTTCTTTTATGAAGAGAGATATTGACTTCAAATGGAATTTATTGGAGAGAATTAAATGCAACTCTGAAGACTGGGAGCTTGAAGAAGGTAAGGAGTCAGGTATGAATGTCACTTTTGATTGCGTTAAATCCTTTGTTGAGAGAAATACTTTTTGCGACTTTAGCGCTAAGTATGGACTTGACTCTGAGATAGTAGCTTCACTGTGTGAATCTTTTGCTACTCATATTGAGATCCCCAAAGAGAAGTGGTTTAAATATCATCCTCCTTTATAATTCAATGTAGTTAAACCCACTCCAGTTGAAGAGAAAGTCATTGCCTATAACGATCCTGTGGTTCCCAGTGCTTACATTGAGAAACCACCTTTCCGTGTTAGGATAAAGGATCATTCTAAAGCTTCAACTGTGATACGTAGAGGCTACATTAGAACACCTACACCCCCTGAGCAAATTAGAGTTGAACCTAGCATTGCTATTATCAAAGATCTTCTGTATGAAGAAGTTGAGGGACATAATATTCACTTTTGTGAAGATGCTGCTAGAGTTGCTAGACCTCACGTTAGAGACAAACATATGTCTGTTGTTGGCATGCCTGTGGTTTCTGTTAAGATAGGAGATCATTGTTATCATGGTTTATGTGACTTGGGTGCTAGTGTTAGTGCAATACCTCAATCCCTATATGATGAAATCAAAGATGAGATTGCACCTGTTGAGATAGAGCCTATTGATGTCACTATTCGGCTTGCCAATAGAGATACTATCTGCCCCGTGGGAATTGTTCGAGATGTTGAAGTCTTGTGTGGCAAAACGAAGTATCCTGCTGATTTCCTTGTTCTTGCTACCGCACAAGATAACTTTTGTCCCATCATATTTGGTAGACCTTTTCTCAATATCGTCAATGCTCATATTGACTGTGAGAAGCAAACTGTCACTGTTGGCTTTGAAGGTGTGTCACATGAGTTCAATTTCTCCAAGTTTGGTAGACAACCTCATGAAAAGGAGTTGCTTAGTAGGGATGAAACTATCGCCTTAGCTTCTATTGCCGTGCCTCCTATTGATCCCTTAGAGCAATACTTGCTTGAGCATGAAAATGATATGCATATGGATGAAAGGGATGAAATAGATAGAGTTGTCTTAGAACAATATCCTATCCTTAAGAATAATCTGCCTGTTGAACTACTTGGGGATCCACCTCCACCAAAGGATGACCCTGTGTTCGAGCTTAAACAGTTGCCTGATACTCTTAAGTATGCCTATCTTGATGAAAAAGAGATATATCCTATTATTATTAGTGCTAGCCTATCGGGGCATGAAGAAAAGAAGTTACTAAAAACTCTGAGGAAGCACCGTGCTGCTATTGGATATACTCTTGATGATCTTAAGGGCATTAGTCCCACTCTATGCCAGCACAAGATCAAAACTGATCCTGAATTCAAACCAGTTGATGATCATCAAAGGAGATTAAATCCTAAGATGAAAGAAGTAGTAAGAAAAGAAATACTAACGCTCCTGGAAGCGGGTATTATCCATCCTGTTGCTCAAAGCGATTGGGTGAGTCCGGTGCATTGCATTCGTAAGAAGGGAGGCATTACCGTTGTCCCTAATGATAATGATGAGTTGATCCCACAAAGGATTATTACTGGCTATAGGATGGTGATTGATTTTAGGAAGTTGAATAAGGCCACTAGGAAAGATCATTACCCTCTGCCTTTTATCGACCAAATGCTAGAAAGACTATCCAAACACACACACTTCTGCTTTCTAGACGGTTACTCTGGTTTCTCCCAAATACCAGTTGCACAATCTGATCAGGAGAAAACCACTTTTACCTGCCCTTTCGGTACCTTTGCCTATAGACATATGCCTTTTGGCTTATGTAATGTACGTGCCACCTTTCAGAGATGTATGATGGCTATATTCTCTGATTTTTGTGAAAAGATTGTTGAGGTTTTCATGGATGACTTCTCCGTTTACGGGTCTTCCTTCGATGATTGTCTCAGCAACCTTGATCGAGTCTTACAGAGATGTAAAGACACCAACCTTGTCTTGAATTAGGAGAAGTCCACTTTATGGTTAATGAAGGCATCGTCTTAGGGCATAAAATTTCTGAAAGAGGTATTGAAGTCGATAAGGCTAAGGTCGATGCAATCGAGGAGATGCCATACCCCACAGATATCAAAGGTATAAGAAGTTTCCTTGGTCATGTTGGTTTCTATAGAAGGTTCATTAAGGACTTCTCTAAGATTTCTAGGCCTCTTACTAATCTCTTGCAAAAGGATATTCCTTTTGTTTTTGACGATGATTGTGAGGAAGCCTTCGAAATACTTAAGAAGGCTTTGATAACTGCACCTATTGTTCAACCACCTGATTGGAACTTACCTTTTGAAATCATGTGTGATGCCAGTGATTATGCTGCTCGTGCTGTCCTAGGGCAAAGAGTTGATAAGAAGTTGAATGTTATTCACTATGCTAGTAAAACTCTAGACAGTGCCCAAAGAAACTATGCCACTACGGAAAAGGAATTTTTAGCAGTCGTGTTTGCATGTGAAAAGTTCAGATCTTACATAGTTCATTCCAAAGTCACTATTCACACTGATCATGCTTCTATTAAGTACCTCATGGAGAAGAAGGACGCTAAACCTAGACTTATCAGATGGGTTCTCTTGCTACAAGAATTTGATTTGCACGTTGTTGACAGAAAGGGTGCTGATAACCCTGTAGCAGATAACTTGTCTAGGTTGGAGAACGTTCTTGATGACCCACAACCTATTGATGATAGCTTTCCCGATGAGCAACTGAATGTCATCAATGCTTCACGTAGTGCACCGTGGTATGCTGATTATGCAAACTATATCATTGCCAAATTTATACCACCTAGTTTCATGTACCAGTAAAAGAAGAAATTCTTCTTTGACTTGAGACACTACTTTTGGGATGATCCTCACCTTTATAAGGAAGGAGTAGATGGTGTTATTAGACGTCGTGTACCTGAACATGAACAGGGACATATCCTACAGAAGTGTCAATCCGAGGCCTACGGAGGACACCATGCGGGAGATAGAACTGCACACAAGGTATTGCAATCAGGTTTCTATAGGCCCACTCTCTTCAAGGATGCCCGTAAGTTTGTCTTGTCTTGTGACGAATGTCAAAGAATAGATAATATTAGCAAACGTCAGGAAATGCCTATGAACTATTCACTTGTCATTGAACCATTTGATGTCTGGGGCTTTGATTATATGGTACCTTTTCCAAAATCTAATGGGTATACTCACATCTTAGTTGATATTGATTACATCACTAAGTGGGTAGAAGCTATCCCCACTAGTAGTGCTGATCACAACACCTCTATCAAGATGCTGAAAGAAGTTATCTTCCCTAGATTTGGAGTCACTAGATATCTAATGACCGACGGTGGTTCACACTTCATTCATGGTGCTTTCAATAAAACGCTTGCTAAGTACGATGCCAACCATAGAATTGTGTCTCCCTACCACCCTCAGTCCAGTGGTCAAGTAGAGCTAAGCAACAGAGAGATTAAACTAATTCTGCAAAAGACTGTCAACAGGTCTAGAAAGAATTGGTCTAAGAAGCTCGATGATGCACTATGGGCTTATAGAACTGCCTATAAGAATCCCATGGGCATGTCTCCGTACAAAATGGTGTACGGTAAAGCATGCCACTTACCTCTTGAGCTAGAGCATAAAGCTTATTGGGCAATCAAAGAGCTCAACTTTGATTTCAAACTTGCCGGTGAGAAGAGGTTATTTCACATTAGCTCGCTTGATGAGTGGAGAACTCAAGCATATGAGAATGCCAAGCTTTTCAAAGAGAAGGTTAAGAGATGGCATGATAAGAGGATAAAAAAGCGTGAGTTCAATGTAGGTGATTATGTCTTGCTATATAACTCTCGTTTAAGATTCTTTGCAGGCAAGCTTCTCTCTAAATGGGAAGGTCCCTATGTTGTTGAGGAAGTATATTGTTCCGGTGCTATCAAGATCAACAACACGGAAGGTAATTGTCCGAGAGTGGTAAATGGGCGGAGAATCAAGCATTATATCTCAGGTACTCCCATAAATGTTGAAAGCAATATCATCAATACCATAACTCCGGAAGAATACCTAAGGGATATTTATCAGCCTGTTTCAGACTCCGAAAACGAAGAGGTATGTGATTCGGTAAGAAAACAAAGTCCAAAAATTTTCCAATAGGAAATTTTCTCCATTTTGGACTATTTTAAAAAAATACAAAAATTGGAAGTAGTCCGGAAAGTGCGCGAGGAGGCGACAAGCCTACACGGTGCGGGCCCACCCCTTGGCCGCGTCGTGAGGGCTTGTGGCCACCTCGTGCGCCTCCCGGACCCCGTTTTCGTGCAGGGGACTCCTTCTGGTCTAGAAAAAAATTATTATATATACTTCCGTTTGGTCTGACCCCTACATCACGCAGATTTCCTCTGTTTTTCGTTTCGAGCCTATTTTCTGCCGCAGATCTAGGTCAAGATGTCGTCCCAGGAATCTGTGGGGGAGAACAACCTCCGTCAAATCTATGGAGAAGTTCATGCTGATCTGAAAAGGATGGAGGTCATGGAGGCTAAAGAGAGGCTACCTAAAGAAACCAAGGGCAAAGCTAAAGAGAAGGATCAAGCATGGGATGAAGTGCAATCTGTGCTCAACAAGGAAGAAGTTGAAGGAGTGTATTTCCTCCAACTCTACCTGCACCTACTGTCTCCATCCTTGCTCGAACTCTTGAGGTTTTGTGAAACAACTCGTGCTCGCAATACTTGTCTCACTCATGAAGTTGTTTTGCTGGAAAAACATATCGCAGGTCTCCAAGGCATAAATCAAAGATTAATGGCCCTCTTGGAGTCAAAGATTGCAACAACTCCACCATCACCGCCAAAGGAAGACAACTGAGCATTGGTATGGGCAATCCCCTTGGCTTGTGCCAAGCTTGGGGGAGTTGCCCCGGTATCGTATCACCATCACATCTGTTGCCTTTACCTTTGTTTTAGTTTTCCTTTTTAGTTTTCTCTTTTTCTAGTAGAGTGAAAGTCTTAGTGTCTTAGTTTTGAGTTTTGCTTTGTGTCACCCCCGATGTATTCTTGCTCGTGAGCCATATAATAAAGAGTGTCTTAGTTGAATGGCTTTGCCTCTTGCTATGATCAAAAGAGTGAGAATAGAATAAAAGCATGAAAGATCATGTAATGATCTTATGGGAAGTGATGGCTTCACATGTAAAAAGAATGAGGATTGAAACTTGTTGAGGGAAGGCAAACGTAGACCTTGGTCATTGTTGCAATTAATAGGAAGTGATAAAGAAGGAGAGGTTCACATATAAATATATCATCTCTGACACCATCTATGATTGTGAACACTCACTAAACTATTGCATGCCTAGAAGTAGATGTTGGACAAGGAAGACAACGTAATGGATTGTGGTTGCTTGGTTCCGAACAATGTTATATGATTAGAGATCTCTTAGCATGTGATGATTGCTTCCACCTCACTTTAGCCAAACCTCCCGCACTAAGTAGAGATACTACTTGTGCATCCATAAACCTTCAAACCAGTTTTGCCATGAGTGTCCACCATACCTACCTATGGATTGAATAAGATCCCTCAAGTAAGTTGTCATCGGTGCAAGCAATAAAAATTGCTCTCTAATATGTATGATCTATTAGTGTGTGGAAAATAAGCTTTGTACGAACCTGTGATGAGGAAGACATAAAAGCGACAGACTGCATAATAAAGTTCCTTATCACAGGAGGCAATATAAAGTGATGTTCCTCCGCACTAAGAGGACACACATCCAAACCTCAAAAGCGCATGACAACCTCTGCTTCCCTCTGCGAAGGGCCTATCTTGTACCTTTACTTTTTGCCCTTGAAAGAGTCATGGTGATCTTCACCAATTCCTTATCTCGCCTTTATCTTGGCTACCGTCACATGCTTGGGAAAGGTCTATATTCATATGTCAACTTGGAAGTAAGTATCCATGAATTATTATTGTTGACATTACCCTTGAGGTAAGCAGTTGGGAGGCAAAACTATAAGCCCCTATCTTTCTCTGTGTCCAGCTGAAACTTTGATCTCATGAGTACCACATGAGTTGTAGCAGTTGTAGAGAACGAAAGAATGATTGAGTATGTGGATTTGCTTTACAAGCTCTTATTGACTCTTTCTGATGTTGTGATAAATTGCAATTGCTTCAATGACTAAAGGCTATTGGTTGTTACTTCTCGGTAAGGTTCTTGATCCATGCTTTACTTTGTGAATGAATTATCACTTTAGCATGAGACATTATATGTTGGTATTGCTGTTCTGAGCTTGATCATGATGCTTCATGTTCGTATCTTGTTTTGTCGACATCTCTCTCCCTAAACATGTGGACATATTTATTGAGCTCGGCTTTCGCTTGAGGACAAGCGAGGTCTAAGCTTGGGGGGGGGGGGTTGATACGTCCATTTTGCATCATGTTTTCATGTTGATATTTATCGCTTCTTTGGCTGTTATTTCACTTCACGGTACTATTCTTATGATTTTTCTCTCTTATTTTGCAAGGTTTACAAGAAGAGGGAGAATACCGGCAACTGGAATTCTGGCCTGAAAGTGGAGCAAAGTTGAGATACCTATTCTGCGCAACTCCAAACGCCGTGAAAATCAACGGGGATTTTTTCCCCAATTTATCAAAAATACTGGGCCGAAGAAGTGCCGGAGAGGCACCAGGGGGTGCTCACAAGCCTGCATGGCGCGGCCACCCCCAGGTCGCGCCATGGGGGCTTGTGTGCAGCCCACTTGCCCACTTGCTCCCCTCTTTTGCTATATGGACGGTTTCGTCCAGGAAAAATCACAAAGGAGCTTTTTTGTGGTTTCGCCGCCGCCACGAGGCGGAACTTGAGCAGAACCAATCTAGAGCTCCGGCAGGACGATCCTGTCGGGGAAACTTCCCTCCCGGAGGGGGAAATCGTCACCATCGCATCACCAACACTCCTCTCGTCGGAGGGGACTCGTCACCATCAACATCTTCATCAGCACCATCTCATCTCCAAACTCTAGTTCATCACTTGTAACCAATCTCCGTCTCGCGACTCCGATTGGTACTTGTAAGGTTGCTAGTAGTGTTGATTACTCTTTGTAGTTGATGCTAGTTGGATTATTTGGTGGAAGAGATTATGTTCAGATCCTTGATGCTATTCATTACCTCTCTGGTCATGGATATGATTATGCTTTGTGAGTAGTTACTTTTGTTCCTGAGGACATGTGATAAGTCAATCTAATAATAGTCATGTGAATTTGGTATTCGTTCGGTATTTTGATATGTTGTATGTTGTTCTTCCTCTAGTGGTGTTATGTGAACGTCGACTACATAACACTTCACCATTATTTGGGCCTAGAGGAAGGCATTGGGAAGTAGTAAGTAGATGATGGGTTGCTAGAGTGACAGAAGCTTAAACCCTAGTTTATGCGTTACTTCGTAAGGGGCTGATTTGGATCCACTAGTTTAATCTATGGTTAGACTTTGCCTTAATTCTTCTTTCGTAGTTGCGGATGGTTGAAAGAGGGGTTAATCATAAGTGGGATGCTTGTCCAAGTAAGGGCAGTACCCAAGCACCGGTCCACCGACATATCAAACTATCAAAGTAACGAATGCGAATCATATGAACATGATGAAAACTAGCATGACAGAAATTCCCGTGTGTCCTCGGGAGCGTTTTTCCTCCTATAAGACTTTGTTCAGGCTTGTCCCTTGCTACAAAAGGGATTGGGCCACTTTGCTGCACCGTTGCTACTTTTGTTACTTGTTGCTTGCTACGAATCATCTCACCACACAATCACTTGTCACCGACAATTTCAGTGCTTGCAGATTTTTCCTTGCTGAAAACCACTTGTCAGATCCTTCTGCTCCTCGTTGGGTTCGACACTCTTACTTACCGAAAGGACTACGATTGATCCCCTATACTTGTGGGTGATCACTAGTCAACTGGCAGATCTTTATATGTCAAGAATTGTGTCACTTCACGGTATTCCGTTGGTAATCAACTCGGACCGTGGCAGCTTGTTCACTTCAAAATTCTGGGGAAGTCTTCAGAAAGCTATGGGGACTCATCTGTCCTTCAGCACCGCATTTCATCCTCAATCCCAAGGACAAGTTGAATGAGTCAACCAAATTCTCGAGGACATGCTTCGAGCTTGTGTCATTTCTTTCGGTAAGAAATGGGAGGAATCTCTCTCGTATGCCGAGTTCTCTTACAACAATAGCTATCAAGCTAGTCCAAAGACGGCCCCTTTTGAAGTATTGTATGGACGAAGGTGTCGAACTCCTCTGAATTGGTCAGAAACTGGGGAACGATCACTCTTTGGTTCGGATATTATCCAACATGCTGAAGATCAAGTCCGCATTATTCATGAGAATCTAAGGTTGCTCAGTCTCGTCAGAAGAGTCAGTATGACCGTCATCATCAAGATATGGTCTATCAACCTGGCGAAAAGGCTTATCTTCGTGTCACACCAATGAGAGGTGCACACCGATTTGGGATCCAGGGAAAGTTAGGTCCTCGCTATATTTGTCCTTTCACTGTTCTCGAGCGGCGTGGAAAAGTAGCTTATCAGTTGGAACTGCCGGCAAACCTTTCTCAGGTTCACGATGTCTTCCATGTGTCTCAACTTCGTCGCTGCTTCAAGGATCCTATTCAAGCAGTGGATCATGATATGCTTGAGATGCAACAAGACCCTCTTATAAAGAGCATCCGGTCTGCATTCTCGACCAGGTTGGACGTCATACTCGTCGCAAAATCACCAAGTTCCTTAAAGTGCAGTGGTCAAATCATTCTAAAGATGAAGCCACTTGGGAACGCGAGGATCATCTTCGTGATGAATGCCCCGAGCTCTTTCCTTATACCTCTTAATTCTCCGGACGAGAATTCTTATTAGTAGGGGAGAGTTGTGACATCCTCAGCTTTTGCTACAGTGAATGTATGTAATTAAGCTATAGTAATCCTCTGCTAATGATGCTACGTCACCGTGGTTACTATTGTTAAAACTTGCGTCGGTTCAAACCCCGTTCAATTCCGTTGCGAATTTAAATTTTCTAAAAAGTGGATTTTAAAAGTTTTGCGAAGCGAAAAATAAAAATGTTGGATGGGTTGCAAATATTCCCTAGGATTTTATTAAATTTGAGCGGGCATTTTTTAACGTATTTTAGAGCCTCTGAATAATTAAAAAACGAAACTATTAAACTAAAAAAAACTAAAACTAAACAAAAGAAGAAGAAGAAGAAGTCCCAAGCCCAACTGGGCCAACCGGCCCAGCCGGCCAACCCCACAGCCCACCTCCACCAGGGGGTATAAGACCCCCTCGAACCTTAGCCCAAACCGCCCTCGCCCCAATTCCTCCACCCCGCCACTAGACTCACACGAGGGAGCCATGCTTCCTCGTCCGCCTCCCTGCCTCGCTCCACCCAGCGACAGGGCCCCCTCGGTCAAGCGCCTCCCTCGTCCGAGCCCCTCGCTCCACCCCGCCTCTCCGAACCGCTCACTGCCCATCCCCTCGCGAGCCCACCCCTCGTTCCCTGCCATCGCTCGCCCCCTCGCCCCTCGCTCCTGGCCACGACGGTCGGCTCCCTCGTCCGCCTCCTCCCTCACTGCACCTCGCTGGGCCCACTCCGACCCCCTCCGGCCACCTTCTCCGGCGAACCCTCCGCTCGACCCGCGGCCAGGCCGGCGCCGGATCCACACCGATGGCTCCCTGCACCGACCCCGTCGGCCACCAGCACCTCGGCCCCCACCGCCGGCTCCTCCTTCGTCCTGTTACGGCCGCCCCCTTCACCGGAACCCGGCCGCCTCACCGGATCCGTGCCTCCACGTGAACTCCGGCTACACCGGGCCTTCCCATCAACGCCGGTGAGCCCTCTCTCGGGCTCCTCCCTCCATCTCTCCCCTCCCCCCCAACTCCGGTTCACCACCCCCACCAACGCTGCCCCATTTCGTCCGTGCCGGTGCGCCCCTATTGCCCCGCTCATCTCAGGTGGTGGCATCGGCCATGATGGCCTCCCAGGCCATCTCATGTTAACCAGGAGGGGATTACCTCCCCCTTTTGGATTATTTGTTTCGGGCATTTGCCCTTTTACTGAAACTGACATAGTGGCCGAGGACCCCCCCATCTCAAAATATATTTGTGAAAAAATGGAATTAGAAATAATTGTAAAAAAATAAAAAAAATAATTGAATCTAATAATATGAAATTAATTAATTAATTAACGAGCTACTTATTTAATTAATAGGTAATTAGTTAGTTAAGCCTAATCTAATTAATTTGTTTATGGTAATTTAATAAGAGTGAATGACATGTGGGTCCTAGTGACCCCACATGTTAGGTTTGACTCTGGTCAGCTAGAATTGACCTGCTCACATCATGGTGATGTCATGATGACATCATCATTCACTATTCTTGATAATGTTGCATTGAAAATAATTAATTAAATCCCATAAATTCTTTAAATCTTTGGAAATTAATATAAAATAATCCGTAGCTTAGATGAAAATATTTTGAGCATGAATGTTGATCACAGAACGAGACGAACCCGGATACGTTGTCCGTTCGTGTGTCACGCGTCCCTAGCATAGCAACCGCGGAATTTTTCCATCGTTTTCATCTCACCGGTTGTAGCCAGAGACCCGGGAAAT
Source organism: Hordeum vulgare subsp. vulgare (assembly GCF_904849725.1). Taxonomy (NCBI): domain Eukaryota; kingdom Viridiplantae; phylum Streptophyta; class Magnoliopsida; order Poales; family Poaceae; genus Hordeum; species Hordeum vulgare. Next base: position 137,246,399 of record NC_058521.1, read on the forward strand.
ATCATCTAATATTTTCTCGATCCCTCTGTGAGAGATATTACTGCGTTAGCACATGCCTAGACTTGCATATTGCCATGTCATGCTTAGTGTTGCACCTGTTGGTGTTATTTATTGTTTCTTCCTCCCTCTTCTTAACGGTAGACCCCGAGACTGACGCTGCTGCCGGGTACATCTACCCTCCTGACGACCAGCCTTTTGCCGCAGAGCAACAAGGCAAGCAAACCCCCCTTGGTCATTCCTATATCGCCCATTTCTTTCTCCCTCATGCTTCCATCAGAATTTTGCTACTGTTGTAGTTAGCTCCTATATGTGATGCATAGCCTAATTTTGATGAACTGCTACTTTCCAATACCGCACCTTTAAACTGTTTAGTATAGGTGGAGCAGTCATCCCCTCTGACCCCTTAGTCCAGTTACCTCGCGTTACCATCAAGTCTCGATCCCTGATCGACGAGCCAAGAACCGACACAACACTTACACCCCCCTTAGTTGTACGATGCTGCAGAGCTACTATCGGGTACCGAGGCTGACACCTTGTGAAGTAATCATGATGTTCTCTCTGTAGTGCAGCTAGTCGATCGTGGTTATCGAGGGTAATTCCTCTTTCACCACTCCCGACGATGTCTCTGTTGTGCAACCCCTCAAGTGTGAGACCTTCAAGGGTGATTCCTCTAAGTCCACCTTGACGGCTACATCGTTCGGGATCCAACGAGGGTGATACCTCGGATCCCCCTGATGTTACAACCACACATTTACTTGACCATGATACTGGGAACATTGATGAATAATGTTTGGCGTGTGGATTCCCGTGTGGTTGTGTGATGAGTTAATTAAAATGTTAATGGCTTTGGTTTTTTGATATGGGTTGGTCGGAGACCTTTTCGCACTAACCGTCTATGCGGGAGAAGTTATGGGTACTTGGCGTCGTGGTATCAGCCGAAGCTCTTCAAACGTCAGCAATGGAGCGGCGCGCGCCCGAGTGGTCCCGAGATTTATCACGCTTGTATTAAGGGGTGCTAGGATTGACATCGACTGCCCACGCATCATGCAAGAGCGCAGAGGGCAAGTGGTCCCACGAACCTTTTGTGCTTAGGATTTAGACCAGCGGGGCTGCGATGTGTCGATATTCCGAGGTTGGGCATGACCCAGAAAAGTGTGTCCGGCCAGAGTGTTATCAAGCATGACGGGAAACTTGGTGCACCCCTGCAGGGATTAAAATTAACTATTCGGATAGCCGTGTCCACGGTTACAGGACGACTTAGAGTTGTGCCCTGATCTTATACAACTACAATTGTTACTTAACTGGAATAGTTACTTCGGGATTGCTCCCTCGCAGGGAGTCGAGGGAGAATCTCTGGGCGTGACCTCATATTAATATTGCTGCAACAATATGACTATTATTTGTGTTACCTGTTCTACTCTTGTCTATTTCTGCAAGACCCTTGAAGATGCTACTGTTCGATAGGACTAGGCTTTCCCTCTCTATCTCGCATTGCTGCAGTCAGTGCACATATAAACCCCCTTCCTTTGATACTGTTGCATACGTAGCATAGTTCTGATGTCAGTCTTGCGAGTACTTTGGATGAGTACTCACCATTGCTTTGCTCCCCCTTTGCCCCTTGATCCATTGCTGCGACCAGATGATGGAGCCCATGAGATGGATTATCCCGCCGACTACGACTACTACCCCGACGGTGCCTACTACTGCGTGGAGGCCGCTGAGGACCAGCAGTAGTTAGGAGGCTCCCACGCAGGAGGCATTGCCTCGTTTGATCATTGTATCTTTTGTGCTAGCCTTATCTAAGGCACCCCATGTTTAATGTCTGTACTCAGATATTTGTTGCATCCGCTGACTCGTGTGCTTATCGAGCTTCTGTATTCTAGCCCTCGAGGCCCATGGCTTGTAATATGAAGCTTGTATATTTTATTTGTGTCTAGAGTTGTGTTGTGATATCTTCCCGTGAGTCCTTGAGCTTGGTCGTACGCATTTGCATGTATGATTAGCGTACGATCAAATCGAGGGTGTGACAACACATCATGCTACACCGAGTTTTGAAGCAAATGTAGGAATGGGTCTGTCCACATGCGGGGCACGTTCCCTCTCGATTGCTAGACCTGGCATGTGATATGGTCTCGTTTCCACAATGCCTACATGAAGGTATGTGCATATCAGTCTCGATGTTTGACCACACCCTTAATGGTTCATAGGATTACATCGTGACAGGCCCCATGAAGCACCACTTAGGCACATACGAACATCACTATTATAGGAAGGTCCAAAAACGACACATTAATCACAGACCCTTCGACCAAACTGTGTGCGATCGAGCCATCACAAAAGGTATAGTTATAGCTCCATCGCCAATAAACAATGACTGGTCCATCATGCATGTTTGAGATGAGGCTAGAGTGTGTGATGCAGGGCATACAATTGGTGCTTATGAATTTTCTGCGATTAGACAAGATAACATAAATGGTTCACGAAATACATATGTGTGGGAAGTATGACATATAGTTCACTTGGACAAACTGTTTGCGTTGCTCTAGCTAGAAACAAACGAGTTACCATAACAAGGTGTGTCTGATACTAGGCAAACAATTCATTCATTAGAATAGAGAAGGAGAGAGGAGGGTGCGAGTGTCCTAGACGTCGAGGGCGCCTCGAGGACACGACCCTGCCTCCCAATGCTGTCGGGAGCCTTGGAATGGGCAAGCTATAGTCCGGGAGTGCACCGTACCATGATCCAGAGCATGATCCTTGTATTACAAGGCATGTCTTTTTCAGTATGAACGCGACCACCCTTGTCCAGAAGCTCCAAAGGAGTATAAACAAAGTGTAAAGCACATAGGATGCTCTGTTGTCTACCTTTGTTAAGAAGGAAAGCTCAAGGGGTGAGAAAATATGTTGCAAAGTTTACTAGATGTAGAAGGAAACTAGGTGGAGATGTGATAAAAGTTTGAGAGCAAGGAGAATAGTGGAAGGGGCCAAAACAACAAGTTTGGTAAATAAGTAGAAGGTGTTTGATGTGCTTTTGGGAAAGTAAATGGAGTCTAATTGCCGTGATATTTAACATGTTCAAATGTTATGTGAAAGTGAGGTTTGGTGTGGTGGCATTATATGAGTATTAGAGAATGCCCAAAAAGTCTGGGATCAATCAGAGAAACTTAACAATGTAAAATTTCCCAATTCTAGAAATCAACAGAAGTGGTTTTGAGGGGATTTGGGCAAGTTGATTTGCTCTCCTTCATGCCCCACTTGGTTTGGATGCATTATTAGGGTATTATAACATGTCCACAAAATTTGAGCACAAATGGAAACACTTGGCAATGTAAAGTTGCTCAAGTACGGTTCTGGACAAAGAGGACTTTGGAATATTTTCGTGAATCAAATCAAAATGTATTGAGATGAAACTTTGCAATATCATCACATATATCATGTGTGATTTGCTAGAATTTACTTGGAATTATTTGACAATATTTCTTATATAAGTATTTCAAATACTTGAAATACATAGAAAAGGTTTTGAAGTGTTTTGTCCAATATTTTGAACATGACCATGTGTTGAAACTCTTATATATATATAATATATGTCCACTGAGTTCCCCTAAATTTTCTCAAATATTTTTTAACTAATAAAATAATTTTCTCCTAAAAAAGACTATTTCTCGCCTTAGAAAAAGGTATTTAAATAAAATAGGAAAATAACTTTTAAATAATAAGTTTGTGGTTTTGGAAAGTCCTTTTTATAATAGGATCCAAATAAAATATTTGGGGAAAAATAAAAAAAATGTTGAGGGGGTTTTGAAAGCTTAAATAAAAAAATATTTTTTGTTAAAATAATATTTTGTGAAAATAGTTTTAAGCCCTACACATATGTTATGTTCACTGGGCAAAGATTTGGATCAAGGAGATGAGCCTAGAGAGTAGAAGATTTTTTGTGACTTAAGGAACTATGAAGTCAAGCATCACAAACACTCAAAAAAATTAATTGGTCCTAATTTTTTAGCTATGTTAATTTAGCAAAGTAAGGCAAAAGATAGGGAGTGACAAAGAACCACCTCAAAGTTATTCTATCTGATCAATCTTTTGAGCTATTCCTCTAAGCGTCACAAACAGCCCTAGAGTTCATACTAGAATAACACCCATGATACATATAAATCAACCCTAATATCACCTAGATACTCCAATGTCACCTCAAGTATCCGTGGCTAAATTATGCGACATGCATCAAACAATTTCAGATCTATCATATTCAATCGAACACAAAGAACTTCAAGGAGCACCCCAAGATCTCTATCGAAGATCATATTATGAAAACGTGCAATCAACCTCTATGCATAGATCCGCAATGTCACCGGAATCCGCAAGTTGATTCCATATCAAGTGAATCACTTGAATACCCAAATTTCACTACGGGTATCCGCATGCAAGACATGCAACAAGTGTTCTCAAACCAAAATATTCAATCCAACATAACGAGATCTTAAAGGGAAAGATTCAATTCATCATAACAAGGTAGCAAGGGAATAACATCATATGATCCAACTATATTAACAAAGCCCGCGATACATCAAGATCGTGCCATCTGAAGAACACGATAGAGACAGATCAAACACATAGCTACTGGTACATACCCTCAGCCCCAAGGGTGAACTACTCCCTCCTCATCATAGCCTCCGTCGGGATGATGAAGATGGCCACCGGAGATGATTTCCCCTCTTCGTAAGGGTACTAGAAAGGATCCATATGGGTTTTTTGTCGATACAAAGAGTTGTGGCGGTGGAGCAAAAGTTCTCTCTTTATTTCTGGGGTTCTGGTATATATAGGATTTTTGAGCGTTAGAATCATGCCAAACGGAGCCACATGGCGCCCACAATCCATCAGGTTGTGGCCCACAGGTGGATCCACTATGGCAATTTTTCACTCCAATATTGCTTATTTCCTCCAGAAAAAATTATAGAAAAGTTTCGGGCGATTCTGAGAACTTTCATTTTCTGCACAAAAACAACACCATAGTTATTCTGCTGAAAACAACGTCACTCCGGGTTAGTTGTAAATAAATCTTATAAAGTGCATCAAAACCATATAAAAGTATTGTAAACATAGGCAAACATGGCATGAATACTTCATAAATTATCGATACGTTGGATACGTATCACTATCACTTACGGGCAACAATCAGAAAAGGTGAACCTTGAAGATGTTACGAGATGGAGGGGTTAGAAGTCAGAGGTGTGACGACCACCCCGCGCACGGAAAGTTCCAAGTTACGATTGGAAGATACGACCTCTCATGGACCCAACACAAGAAGTATATTAGGACCAGGAAGAACACCAGGAGGAATCACTCCAGATGAGGAGGAATCACTCCAGATGAGGATGAACACCTATTGGTAAACATCCCCGCCAACAACGGATGGGAGACCGGAGCACCATGCCAGAAAAATCAAGGCATCTATAGCATGACTCGAACTAGTAATTTTAATCCATGTTATTTACATTTCACAATATGAATTTTATTTTCATAAGTAAGACTTCGTGGAATAATCATAGTTAGTTTGATCATGTACGAGACAAATAATAAAGTGCTTTTTTATGCAAACACTTATGTTTTATTATGTTCTATGATCACAAAATGAAGTACACAAAGCACTAAGTACTCAAACCCCGTGGAACTCTTTGGGGATGGTACGAGAGATCTCCTTGCTAGTGGCTCGAGGGTTGCATCATGTTTTGGACCCCCCCGGGAACTCAGCAATAAGGGTTGCATCCAGTGACCCTTCAAAGTATAAGTACGGAGGGTTGCATTCATGGTACATAGATCTCCTATCGCAAAGGAAGAAGATCTACTGGCTCACGGTCTAACCTAGTCGCTAGATTTCAGACCAGTCTTAACACATGCAGAGAAACGAGCTAGAGCTTGCCGCCAATGTCAGTGCACAACGCCATGGACCAGATTGCCGAGCTCGCAAGGGCCCCCCGTCCACATGGAAAATGCTAGCACAGACTATTTTGTCGGGCCTAGGTGTTCTCCTAGTGGAGATTAAGAAGTCATACAACACAACAAATGGCAGGTTATAAATGACATATAACAGATTGTTATAATATAGTACCAAAAGTACCCTTACAAGTTTTTATATAAAACCCCGCTCTACGAGCTACACGTACCGGGACGGTTTCTAATAATACCTTGCAAGGGACAGACCCTAGCAGCATACTCGACCTCCACATCAACTTCTTTGGGAACACTTGTGGATTCGGGCTCCCCGCGGGAGGCCTCAAGATGGTTCATAGGTTGGTGTTAGGGTAATGTTCCCAGACACCGGCCACCACCTTTCGGGCTCCTTCAAAACTAGCATAATACATCCAATCATCGGGCTCATGTGGACAAGATTGAATTCCTTCATTAGCTACAATTGATCTGCCTGAACTCCGCAGATGCACTTGTTATTTTTGGTGACTTTAATTTGATTGCTTCTGCTGCTGATAAGAACAATAGAAACATCCATAGGGTTTTGCTCAATGACTTTATGAACTTCATTAATGTGCTTGATCTGAAGGATATGTATCTTCATGATCGTAGGTATACTTGGAGTAATGAGCAGTTCAATACTAGTTTAGTAAAATTGGGCAAGGTTCTTTACAATCACCCATGGAACACAGCTTTCCCCAAAGCTATACTCCAAGGTCTATCCTATGTTGCCTCATACCGTTGCCCTTTGCCACTCACTTGAAACTCTAATATGAAGCCCGAGAGACATTTCAGGTTTAAGAATGCTTAGCTAAGCTTGATGATTTTACAAGACTGATAATTCTTCTTGGGATAATGTTGTGACAGGCACTAACCCCTTACAAAACTTGCACAATAATCCCACCCTTATTGCTAAAAATCTCAACTCATGGTCCTCTTCTATCTTCTTCTATATAAAGCTATGGACTCTCATTATTAATGAGATTATATATGAGTTGGATGTTTCTAGAGATTCCAGAACCCTCTCCTGGGAAGAGCACACTTTCAGGGGGAAGTTGATCATGCTGCTATTTGGTCTGGCTGTCTCGCCAGATGTATTTGGAGGCATAAATTCATGTATTTAGGGTTAAGAGAAGGCAACTACAACACAAAAAAATTTCACATGAAAGCGACATCCAGAAGGAGGAAGAAAATTATACCTAGTGTGTGCATTGACCGTGTTGACATTGCTACCAGACTAAGAAAGAGCAATGTACGTGGTCCCATTTCAATAGTTTGTTTGGTACGTACCAGCCAAGATCTGCTAGTTCAATGCTCTTGGTTTTCAGCCTTGTGACCTTCCTCACCTGGACAAGAACTTTACAAAGAAGCAAATAAAGAGCGCTATTTTGGATCTTCATCTAGAAAAAGCTCTCAGACCCGATGGATTTACTGGTAACTTCTTCCAAAGTTGTTGGGACACCAAGAAACCCAATCTATTGGCCGCTTTCTCTCACTTGTAGAACCTCACCTCGTAAAGTTTGTTCTTTCTTAACAGTCCCATAATCATTCTATTTCCCACGCATCCTACCACAAGACTTTAGGCCTATAAGTCTTATACATTTCTTTGCCAAGCTCGCTGCCAAGATTATTACTACCAGGTTGCAGCCTTAGATGGATAAGATTGTTTCTCAATGTCAAAATGCTTTCATAATGAGGTCGAAGCATTGATGACAACTTTGTGTCTATCCATTCCACCGCAAAGGTTCTTAGTCAAAAAACATCGATTATGTTCAAGTTAGATCTGGCCAAGGCTTTCAATTCTGTGTCTTGAGAGTTCCTTCTTAGCCTACTGGAATTTAGAAGGTTTGGGCCGAAGTGGAGGGAGTGAACTTCTTCTCTTTTCCTTGCTTCCTCCACCAAGGTCTTAGTTAATACAATGCTTAACAACCAGATTCTGCATCACAAGGGACTTAGCCAAGGGGACCCCCTATCCCCCCTTCTTTTAGTCTTGGTGGTTGATTGTCTTGGTAGATTGCTCGATATAGCACAAAACCATGGGGTCCTAGCCCCGCTTGGTACACAGACTGTTAGGCACCGGGCTTCCATTTACGCTGATAATGTGATTATTTTCAGCAAACCGCTAATATGTGATACTGACGTCGTCTCTCAAATTTTGAACCTCTTTGGTAATGCCACTGGTCTGAAGACTAATATGGTTAAGATAAAAATCATTCCCATCTAGTGCGGGCACATCGACCTTTCGAACATTGAGATTGCCCTGGAATGTCAGCTTGTACTTACCTTGGGATGCCGCTGTGTGATAGGAGGCTCAAATGGCAAGATTTGCAACTTCCCATTGAAAAAATATGAACAAAACTGATGGGTGGAAGGCTCGATGGATTTCTACTCCCCGACGTGTCACTCTTATAAGATTTATGCTCTTCACCATGCCCATCCTCCAGTTGTGGGCAGTGGAATATTCCAAATGGGTTTTCAAGCAGATTGATAAATTGTGAAGGGCATTCTGATGGGATAGTTCAAACTCGATCAGTAGAGTAAAATGTTTTGTTTTGTGAAGTGGTAGCAGGTTTTCTCTCCCATGGAGCTTGGTGGGGTGGGACGTCATGACTTATACACACAAAGCATGGCTTTGAATATCAGATGGCTTTGGCAGAATGCTTCCTGTCGTGACAAACCTAGGCATGGTCTACCCCTACCTATTGACAAGGAGGTCAACAATCTCTTTTGTGCATCGACATCCTGGGTGATTGGCAACGATACTTGCATATCTTTTTGGCATGATCACTAGCTTGATGGGATCTCTCCTTCATCAGCTTATACTGAACTTTTCGATCATTGTAAAGGGAGGAACATCACTCTTTCTCGCGGTATAAACAATAGATTTTGGGTTAGTTTGCTTGTTTCCGTTGTACTTACCTTGGGATGTCATTGTCTGGTAGTTGTAGGATCCAAACTTCATAAAATCATTGTAAAAGGAGGAACATCACTCTTTCTCGAGGTATAAACAATAGACTACTTGACCAATTAAAAACTTAGCCTTTTCCCTATTTTAGTTGTGGGCCAGTTTTAGCAATTATGACTAGTCACATTCACCCTACACATGCATATCTAAGATTATAGCAGCGGAAAGTGAAGACATGCAAATGTAATGTAGAGGGTAGGGAAGGAAGATCAAACACAAAGGTTGACACAACGACTTTTTGCGTGGTCCCGATAGGTTGTGGTATCGTACATCCACGTTAGTGGAGACTTCAACCCACGAAGGGTAATGGCTACGGGAGTCCACGGAGGGCTCCACCCACAAGGGGTACACGAAGAAGCGGTCTTGTCTATTCCACCATGGCTTACGTCGACACAGGACTAGCCTCTCTGGGGTAGATCTTCATGAAGTAGACGATCTCCTTGAACTTACAAACATCTTAGTTCAACTCCACAAAATGAAGTTGGAGGCTCCCAAGCGACACCTAACCAATCTAGGAGGCACCACCCTCCAAAAGGTAATAGATGAACTGCTTGCTCTTGTTCTTGAAAAGATAGTCTCCTCAACACTCAATCACTCTCTCATAGATTTGGCATCGATAGGAGAGATTGATTTGGTGGAAAGCAACTTGGTGAGGCTAGAGATCAAGTTTAAAATGAATGGATTGGAATCCCTTGATCTCAACACACGAGTAGGTGGTCCTCTCTCAAAATATGGATATGGCACGTGTGTGTGTGTGTGTGTGTGTGTTCTGAGTGCTTCCTCTGCGAGCGAGAGGCGGTGCGGGGGTATATATAGGCATCTTCCAAAATCCAACCATTACAACGTTATTGCCCAACCTGGTGACACCGAAATGAATCTCGGTGGTACCGAGTTGCACTAAATGTGGCAACTTTTGAATTCTCGATGGTACCAATTCGATCACCTATGGCAGTTTCCAATTCTTGGTGGTACCGATTTCAATCTCAGAAATTCCAATTCTTGAAATAGAGATACAAGAAAGTTCGTTACTGTCTTTCAGTGGCACCAATATGAAAGTTGGTGGTACCGAGAGATTAGGGTTTGGCAAAGGATCTATTACTCGAAAAATCGGTAGGGGCGAAATAGAATTCTTGGTGGCACTGATTTTGATGTGAAGGCTTTGGACAGAGATATTTGTGGGAGAATGAGTGAATATTTTTGGTTGCTATCTCTAAGAACTTGAGCAACCAATTCATCATAAATACATCACCCCCTTTTAATAGTATTGGCTTTCCTATGGACTCAAAAGTGATTATCACAAATATAAAATATAGAGTCCTCTTGGTTGAAGGCCAATGTTATTCCTTTCCTTGCATCAACGGATTTCCCCTCACAATCCTTTAGCCAATGCATCTTTGAACTTTTTTGAAATATACTCAGATAGAATCATTAGTTCAATGATACATATGTTGTTTTTAATTACCAAAACCACCTTAGGGGACAATTGTTCTTTCAATCTCCCCCTTTTGGAAATTGATGACAACATATAGATCAAAGCTTTGACAAAAGATATAATCAATGATTAGCATCGTCGTTTTGAGAAGTATGTGAAAAGCAAGAGCTCCCCCTAAATTTTTGCATTATTTTGAATTTGCGCTTGAATGCAAATGCACAATTGATTAGGATCATGGGTGAGTCTTCCATGTCACATACATCTTGGTGGTGCGCATAAATGATATAAAAGAATAGTAATGCACATAACACCAAACGGATAAGTGAATGATCGTCATGTAGATAGCTCAAAGGTATAACGTAGTAGCATCAACAATCAAAGTGTATGATCAAACACGAAGGTTTAAGTCATCCAAAAGACCAAAAGTTTTGAAAAACCAAACGATAGCAAATAAAAGGAAAGCTCTCTGTCAAAGCCCTAATGATCTATACACTCCTCCCCCTTTGACATCAAGTTACCAAAAAGTTCAAAGGTCTAGAACTAAGCGTCGCTCTCAGCTCGATCTCCTCCGGTAGAAAACGATGGAGTAGACACGAGAGCATCGTCGAAGGCTTCTACGGATGTCCCTGGAGGTGGAGGTGTAGAAACTGAATGTGCAAGAGCCGGAGCTACAGCTGAAGGCGCTGATGCTTGAGCTGATGAAGTTGGTCTTGCTTCCATCACTAGCACATCTACAGACCTAGACTGGGTCTTGAACTGAGTATTCATAGTAAGAGGACTCTTCATCAACACTGATGGAATGGGATATATGCACTACATCAACCTCATGCTGGAACTGCTCAACAGTTGTAACCAACTCTGTCACTTTGATATCCAGGTCATGGAGTTTAGTCTCCATGATCATCTCAAGGCTCTTCTGGTTCAGCAAGATCTCTGAAATACTCTTCTCCATCCTATGGATGGTGTTGACAAGAAATGACATCTACTCCTCTCTAGTTTAGAGTTGTGGAGCTCGAACACCTCTAGCTTCCTATGCCTTTGCTGCCTATGCATGTTGAAGCATTTTAGCTAAACTGGGATGGCTGGGGTCCATCAAAACTTCATTGTCCTTGAACTCTAGCTATATCGGCAGGTGTGGACAATCAAGTTGATATGCATGCTTGCCAATCTTGGCATTGATGAGCATTTGTATGTATGGTGCATACCCACAAGATCTCTTCTGATCTACAGCAGTCCTCCTGACGGTCTCTACTATGAGATCCATCACTCTGATCCTGGTGTGGTTGTCTAAATGGTGCATCATGTTAATGGAATACCCTCTCATCATCTTGTCATCTCCTGATTTAGGCATCAGGGTATATCTCATTATGTTGTTCTAGTTGGTATCCCTGCTTGCAGAAAATAGACACAACCAAATTTGTGTGTCTGCCGATATTGATGGGGCATAGGATTGTATATCTTTCCCATTGTGTTATGATTATTCTTGGACTGCGAGTACACATCCAAATTTCCCTCTTGGGTCTCACGGGCACCAATGATAGTGTCCCACTCAGCTACGGTAGACTCATATCGGTGACCTTCCGTCATCCACACTATCCTTCCATCTGGATATAAATGAGCAGTTGAATAGAATTGCATAATTATCTCATCATTCCAAGCTGTTATCTCTCTGCCAACAAAATTTTCAATGTCAATCAACCTGAAGTTCTCTCTCACATGAGGGAAGTAGTCCTCATGTTCCTTGATGTAATCCCAGTCAACATATCTCATGTCACTGACTACAGGATTGTTGTCCAAGAACACTGTCTCATAAAAGTCTTGTTGCTCCTTAGTGTGGAAACAAGGATCAACAACAGTTCTTCTCCTGATAGCATATGGTCAACACACCTCCACTTTCTTAGACGTTGATCTCTCCTCTTCTTCATGTCTTCAGCAACGGGATGAGGAGCATTGTGCAATGGCAAGTGTGCTCTCAATTTTCTCAGCACAGATGCATCTTCTTCCTCCTCTACAATAGCCTCTCTGGATGCAGAGCTCTTGTTCTTCTCTGCTGCAGGTATGTCCCTAGTAGTCTTCTTGGGAGCTACTGGCTTCTTAGCCTGCCTGGAAGATGGGTTCTCAAGTGTAAGCTTCATCATTCTCTGAGCAGCCTCTGGAACTCTCGTTGAAACTGGTATGACATACTCTTTTCTCACAGTATTTATCACAGTGACTCTCTCCTTTTGCTTCTCGGTGATGCTCTTTTCCAAGATAAAATCAGCATCCTCCTCATCAGAATTAAGCTTCTTCCTAGACCTTTGGCAAATCATGGGAACTAGGAGTACCTGAGTCAGAAGCTGTCCCCTCACGACTAGTGCCTCAATCCATCTCAACAATGGGCTCTCGAAAGTCATTCTGACTCTCCTCTTAACCAGACATGCTGACAAACAACCAAGCAAACAAGATGGCCCTATGAAAAGAATTAGAAGAGCTAGCGTGGATGACCATCAAAAAATTTGAGAAGTTTTTGCAAGTTTGAACTCTGAAAATATAAAGTTTAACTTTCTGTAAGAAGGGATATCGGTTCCACCGAGACAAAAATTTCGAAGCCACCATGACTCACAATCTCATTACAGAAACTTGGCACACTTTTTGGTTCCACTAAAAAGTGTCACTCGGTTTCACCGTGACTGTTCTGAGTAGCCCAAAACCAAAATAGTTAGGACCAATTTTTCTGACTCGATGACACTGAGATTCGGTTTTGCGGACTGTTAACCCTAAAATTTCCTTTGTTCTCTATTCTATTCATAGTTTCTTATGGATAGAAAGATTTCAATCAATGACTGAAGATGGCAGATCCTAATTTGCGCAAGATTCAGACTTGGGAGCGCAAGAAGAGGATGACACCTTACCCTAATGCGGTGAAGGTTCCTCTACTACGACGACGGCAACAAAGATTCCCGTCAATGGCGAGGATTCCTGCGGTGAGGGCGCGCTGGAGACAAAGTGGATGTCCTGGGGACTAGGGCTCGGCGACGAGGAGGTTCACAGAGGCGTGGTTTGGAGAGATGTTTCAAACGTCGGGTTCGCGAGGAATATATATGCCCTCGCTGTTGGTGACACCGAGTTGGAATTTTTGGTGCCAATGAGTTCCATAACTCTTATGTGACACTGAAACTTAGTGAGGCCGAAAAATCCCTATCAGTGGTACCGAGAATGGAAAAATAGATCAACCCTAGGCTTTGGCGGGATCGAGTTTTTGAGGTTGGTCACACCGAGATGCAGTTTGAGAGATTTTGGAAGTCAGCCATTGTCGATACGGGTCTCCTAGTGCTCCTCACACAATGTTTTCTTAAAGTTCTTGCTCAAATTTTGTGATGTAGCATGAATATAATTTGGGATGAGAAAGCATAGATAGCTAGAGGGAAGTACTTAGGCATTCTTGTATATCCAATTGGCCAAATAAAATTGAAAGGCAAATAAAAACAATTGGATATCCTCGAATGAGCAAGAATATGCATACCAACATGCTCACACAATAATAAGTCAAATAAAACATGGTGAAACATGCACAAACACTCTAGTATCTACCAAGCACTTTGGGCGATCACGAAGTCATCTATATATGAGTATGTTGATATAGCAGCCAAATAAGAATACTTGATCATAGGTCACGCTCATCGTTTAAGCACAAGTGGGATTACCACTTTTACATAAAGCTTTCAATGTGTTCCCATCTTAAGAGATGCTTATACTCAATTCTTAGAGAAAAGCTCCCCCTTGATGTCACATCCCCCCTAAGAGGGATAAACTAATATTGGGTTTTCTCGCAGAAGACTTCATGTAGGTGTAGTAGTGGTGGATGCTCATTGTTGATGAAGATCATCTTGAGTTGGGAGCTATCATTGTTGTTTCTTACTCTTCTCACCTACATGGGTTAGTCCCAAAGCACAAGGAACATATGCAAGGATATCTATGGACATGGAGTTAAGTGCATGTGAGAAGATGTTCAAAGATACATTAATTACATTGTCCCTTGCTTACCTTTGAGGGAATGTGTGACTCCTAGAACTAATGCATAAAGTTAGAGTTGATTGCATTTATTTCTTGCCAAATTTAATAAGAGTGAATTTCATTGGCGGGGTCACCCCTCAAGAACTTCTCTAGTTCTTCTTCTTGGGGACCCACATCAACTTGATGGCAATCCTTGGAGTTCTGGTAGCACTACATGAAGTAGAGCTAGTAGTGTCCTTGGGAATCCACTTGATCTTGGCTTGGGGTTCTTCCTCAAATGAGTCAATCTCCTCTTGAAGCTTTCCCTTGCCCTTGTGGTCTTATGGTAGAAGGTTGATACGTCTCAAACGTATCTATAATTTTTGATGGTTTCACACTGTTATCTTGTCATCTTTGGATGTTTTATGTACCTTCTATATCTTTTTTGGGACTAACTTATTAATTCAGTGCCAAGTGCCAGTTCCTGTTTTTTCTATGTTTTTGACTCTTTTAAGATCTGATTTTGGAACGGAGTCCAAACGGAAAAAACCCCAAAATGATTTTTTTCCAAACGGAAGAAGATCAGGGGGCCTTTGGGCCAAGCCAGGTGGGCTCCAGGGAGCCCACAAGCCCCCACTCCACCACCAGGGGGGAGGCGGCGGTGGCAGGGCTTGTGGCCTCCCTGGCCGCCCCCTGACCTAGATCTTTGGCCTATAAATTCCCAAAAATATAGCAAAAAATCAGGGGAGCCTCGAAAATACTTTTCCGCCACCGCAAGCTTCCGTTTTCGCGAGATCTCATCTGGAGACCCTTCACGGCGCCCTGCCGGAGGAGACTTTGGAGTTGGAGGGCTTCTTCATCATCATCATCGCCCCTTCAATGACTCGTGAGTAATTCACTTCAGACCTACGGGTCCGTAGTTAGTAGCTAGATGGCTTCTTCTATCTCTTGGATCTTCAATACAAAGTTCTCCATGATCTTCATGGAGATCTATCCGATGTAATCTTCTTTGGTGGTGTGTTTGTCGAGATCCAATGAATTGTGGATTTGTGATCAGATTATCTATGATATATATTTGAGTCTTTGCTGATTTCTTATATGCATGATTTGATATCCTTGTAAGTCTCTCCGAGTCTTGGGTTTTGATTGGCCAACTAGATCTATAATTCTTGCAATGGGAGAAGTGCTTGGTTTTCGGTTCTACCATGTGGTGATCTTTCCCAGTGACAGTAGGCGCAGCAAGGCACACATCAAGTCGTTGCCATCAAGGGTAAAAAGATGGGGTTTTTATAATTGGTTTGAGATTATCCCTCGACATCATGTCATCTTGCTTAAGGTGCTAGTCTGTTCTTATGGACTTAATACACTAGATGCATGCTGGATAGCGGTCGACGTGTGGAGTAATAGTAGTAGACGCAGACAGTATCGGTCTACTTGTTTTGGATGTGATGCCTATAGATATAATCATTGCATAGGTATCGTCACGACTTTGCGCGGTTCTATCAATTGCTCGACAGTAATTTGTTCACCCACCGTCTACTTGCTTTCATGAGAGAAGCCACTAGTAAACACTATGCCCCCGGGTCTATTCACATCCATTGTTTACACCTCCGCTTTTACTTTGCTTTGTTACTTTGTTGCTTTCAGTTCTCACTTGGCAAACAATCTATAAGGATTGACAACCCCTTCATAGCGTTGGGAGCAGGCTTTTGTGTTTGTGCAGGATCTTGAGATACTCCACTGGATTGATAACTTGGTTCTCAAACTGAGGGAAATACTTACCACCGCTATGCTACATCACCCTTTCCGCTTGGAGGGAACACCAACACAAGGCTCTAAGGACACGGGGGAAATCCTTTGCATACTTGCCTAGGAAGTCCCTTAAGGCATAGCTGCAGCTGAAGGATTCCTGGTGCCGTCGACACGACAACTTCTGGCGCCGTGGCAAGGGAAGCACAACTGACGTTAGAAGTATTTCTGGCGCTGTAGCCGGGGATCCTTTTGAGGTAGCAGAAGTATTTCTGGCGCAGTTGCCGGGGAGGAGAGATCAAGATCTATCCAAGTAGGTCTCACAAACTCATCTCTTGCATTTACTTTTTTGCCAGTTGCCTCTCATTTTCCTCTCCCCCACTTCACATTTGTCATTTTCTTTTGCCTTTCTCCTTTGCCTTTTCGTTGCCCTTTTCTCTCGCTTGCTTTCTGTTCACTTGTGTGCCATGTGCCTTCAATATGCTTGCATCTTCGCTTGCTAAAAATCTAGTGATATGGATCCTCATCCACTAGCTAATCTCTTTAAGATACCCACTTATGTGGAACGAATTGCTAGTGAGTTGAGGGCACTTGACTATCTTTATGGAGTTTTGCTTCAGATGCGTGAATCTGAAAATCGTGATGAAGAAATTTATGAAATGATTCACAAGGTCTCCTTGGATGAAAAGCATGATTGCAATGGTTTCACTATAAATTCTATTAGTGATAATCATGCTAAAATTATGCAAAACCCTAGGCTTGGGGATGCTAGTTTTGCTTTGTCCACTACTTGTTGCAATAATCATGATTGGGGTGATGACCTTTCTTATGATCTTGAAAATTTGTTCCAACCTCATGATGAATATGATATTTGCAACAATATTGAAAGTGGGATTGGAGAAGTCATGACTTTAGTTGATGATAATCCCACTATTTTTGAAGAGCGTCAACTTTGCATGCATGTGGATCATGAAAAGAATATCCTATGGGATAGCTATATTGTTGAATTTGATTTTGATCCCACATGTAATTGCTACTAGTAGATTGCCCGTGCGTTGCCACGGGCTTCTGAAAAAATCGTAATTGTTGCGCGTCAAATTTTATATAGATAGAAATATAGTCAATAATAAATGAAAAAATAATTAGAATCTACTTAGTTTGCAATGCATTTTGGTAAAAATAATAATTTGGTCCTATACACCTGCTACACAAAATAAAGGTGTTACACATACAATGAACTCTTTATTGTGCAGCACATTACAAATGATAGTAACACTTAAATGCCCTTTTTATTCTTAAGATTGATTGTCTCACAAAGGCATGTGCATTGTTATTGTTGATTAATTAAAAACAATTGATTAATTAAAAACAACACATTGATGATTTTTTCCTTTAAAAAATGTTCCAAGATGTTAGAGAAACTTCACTCCAATATGCAATTGGGTGGCACACTATTACATTTATAAACTACTACATCAAAACACATCTTCTAGAACGTGCTACTCCTACATCTATTGTGTGAGCTGGATATATAAATATTTGATAACATTTACTGTTTTAATTTTATTGCCATTTATTTTTATTTTTACAATAATTATCTAATTTCATATTTGGTGTATCGACTCAAAAGTATTTTGACATAAAGCTCCGAAGGAAATCTATTCGATCACCAACAGGAGAGAACCCGTAATTGGACATACATCCAAACATTGATATCAAATAATCCCAAAGATATTGGCGTTAGGAATTGCTACGAACATATGTGATTGACACAACCAACCGAAAAGCTACCAGCATGCTTCTCCATTTTGAGCCAGTCTACCTATTGAGGACCTCTTGATTAAAACCTGCAACCATTCCAGATAGCCTGCAAAACGGAGGTAAAAGTCGGTAAATAATGTACAAATAATAATTTTAGTTGAGTTGAAAGGCTTAAATTGTAAATCAACAAATATATGCACGCTTATTTCATATTGCTATTTTAATGAGCAACAATAACCTCCTTGTCAGCACCATAATATATCATCCAAAATCATATTAAGAATTTTGGAGCAACTTTATACTACTTATGAATATAAAAAATATGATTAATGACAAACCTTGGATTGTAGCAGATGGGAAAAACACTTGATGTTTCAAGGAATTACATGGTGTCAATATCGTCTACAAGCTTTCTGGAGAAAGAAGGATATGGAGTTGTTATGTTCAAGGAAACAGAATGGCTCACATCAGACAAAGTCTAAGTTCACCATCGTTACATGATTAAAATGGGAAACACGCTGTGAATAATGGAAATAACAAATAAGGATAGAGAGTTGCTAAGTTCCTCACACTGTTTATTTGATTACTGGAGAAATAATGCAACATTCCCTGGAAAAAATATTGACAAACGAATTCCACCAGTTCTTAAAAAAATGGCTATGTGGTTGACTTGGAAGGCATTTGCAAATATGTATATTTGCCTGAAAATCAGAATGGATGGTAAAATTACATAAATAAGTTTGTCCATTTCGAAGATACAACTTTTTGTAAGGAACTTCATCAATGAATTCCCATAGAAAATATATATAGTGTCCGATTCTGGGAAATGTAATAGCACACCAAGCCATAATTCTAAATACCTTGGAACCTCGTGTATTATTTCTTTGAAAAAAATGCATAGAGCAAATGAGCATGGTCCAATACACGTTCTGCAACTTCTACTGTATGCGTGTTTTTTCAAAAAATTTATTGGAAACACAAAGAAAGAAAATATGTTTTAAGTAGGTAGAAGTATGTTTTTGAAGATGTTGGCTTCCTAATATTTAAGCATACAAGTGAAATTTACTAAACCATGGGAGATGAATTGGAGGTACAGTACAAGAATGAATAAATAGATTTTATTTATATTTTCCACACCCTACATGTACAACACCGAGAAGCTCCTCGTAAATCAAGCTTACAACGGTGATGCCATCATCCTACTTTTCTGTCTACACTTCTGTCTTCAGTTGTGCAGTTTTAGATGCCTGGCTGCAATTGAAGAAGGCACCAGTAGGTGATGCTTCACATGCTAGGTAGATGTGGCATAACAATTGTCACAGGTAGTAACGGAATAGTCATTTTGTTTTTTGAGAATATTTTAACATGCTTCCTCTTACCCCCTCTTTTTACATGGGAGGTAAGAAGGTAAGAGTTAATCAAACCACTAATTAATGAGATCAATTGCTCAGATCTACATTATATACTCTTACCTCTCATGACAAAAGTGGGGGTAAGAGGGAGCATGTTAAAACTGTTTTTTTAACTGCTCAGAAAAGCTTAAACAACATGCCTACTAATGATTGCACTTATGATATTCACGTACCTTTACATTAATCTCTCTTGTTGCAGCAGGAATTATTTCAGAGCCAAAATCATTTGCAGTGGGAAAACGCCATCTGACCTAACAACAATGCATTGCTTATTAAGATCTACTTGTGATCAAGTTGTTCTATGAAAAATGCACGTTACTACAACATAAGGTAGTATCCCAAAAAAAATCTACAACATCAAATATTTGAAGACGAAACAACTTGTTTTTAGTACTTTCCATGTTTACTGGAACTTTGGCAGTTTTCCTTATATTTGGAGAACTGGATACACTTTTTTCAAGGAAGAATAAAATATAATATTTAACTGACATCATTTTGATATCCAATAAGTTGAATTGGCATACCTCAAAAGATTTAGAAGTATCTATTTTTTGAATATGTATGACCCCATTGAAGCTATGTATGGTTTCTTTTCTGCTTCCTCCTTCATTAAGCCAAGAAGAGTGGTGTCAACTTGGTGCCAAAAAAATGGCCATGAACTTCTGTTTTATTTTATTTGAATGACATTCTCAGTGTTGTACTAACTGATAAGATGTGCACTTGGCCATCTAGATTGTTACTCTCAAGTGTGGACTGGAGAGGTGAGTGGCACGAAGAAATCAATTCAACTTACCATTGCTTTCAAGTCAGCTCCTCTCGGTTTTTCACTAAATGAAATAACTCTTCTTGTGTCGTCTATCTTCATTAGACCAAAATCAGACGCCCGACTAACATTGAAAACAAAATTATTCATTTCTAATCCACAAGACATAAACTAACAGAATGTTAAATAGAAGAGTTCATTATATGCTAAAAATCAAACATTTTCCTTCACAAAGCAATGGCAATTCAAAAAAAAAAATCAAAAACTTCAAAATTTGAAGAAGGATTATAGTATTTTCTCTGCATGTAGATGATGCACAGTGGAAGGCCACTTGTGACTTTATGTACATTAGCCACTGAAATAGAGAGGAAATCTCGTGTCATCAATTGGCAAGCAACATATGTTGATGCCTGCGTCTCTCTGCCGATGACTCTACATATGGAGTGGCGAGAGCAATTTAACCATGTACTTGAACAGACAAGTGTGGAAAACAGTCTTTATGCGGTAAATTACCTGAACAAAGTCCATGTAGTCCATACGATAGAGGTGATCTCCTGAAAGAATAAGCACATCTTCTATGTCTTTAGATTTTGCATCCTGGAAAGCAAAAAATAAATAAATAACATGCAACGTTACAAGCATGAGGTTTCCAGTAGCGAAACCCAAAGCACAGCTAAACCCGGTTTCTTAATTCTGTAACTATATCACTGAACATTTTTCTACCTACCACGTGCACACTCCCTGCACCATGATTCATCGTCTGTAGCGATGAAAGAAAAATGTATATCATTCACACACATGGAGAGCAAATATACATCGAAAAGCCAAGCAAATTGCCGAACCGCGTCGGTGGTACCTTGAAACCACCTCTTTCCCTCCGATCCAGGCCTCTGAGTTGCTGCCAGAACCTGAAAAAACAAAACAATCAGTTCCCACTCCGTTATCCCTATTTCAGATAATCAAAGCAAGACCCGAAGATTCCTTGAAGCAGTGCGTCTGCCATCCATAATGAATTATCCCCTAATAAGTAGTATAAGCAGTCTAAACTGAACTGCAGGATTTGGCACCTCGTCGAAACCGTCTCCGAAGCCGACTCCATTGCTGAAGTTGTAGGCCCTGGAGAGGTGGCGGTTGAGGGAGGCGGAGTTGAACTGGGTGAGGACGTACACCTTGTTGATCCCGATGTTGATGCAGTTTCTCATGGGCACGTCGATGAGCCTGTATGCGTCGCCTATTAGTACCTGCGGCGGGTGGCACCATCGACGAGTCAGTCCAATGCATGTCAAACAATCTAATCTACTCGCATTTGCTGAATCATGGAAAGAGGAGTGGTGGTAAGTGGTAACTCACCGTCGGCTTGGCCCTACGCTTGGTGAAAGGGAAGAGCCTGGTCCCGGCGCCGCCGCCGAGGATGACCGCCACCACCGTCCTCGGGATCGTCGTCTCCGTGTCCTCGTCCGCCGACTACACGACAAAGAGTCATGAACTGCATGACCAGAGCTAGCCAGTGACTGGGAGACCGAGAGGGACGGGGCACGTGTGTCACTTACAGTGGCTACGGCAATTGCGGCGACGGACTCCATGGTCGTGACGGACACGCGCACCGAGGGGCAGCATTGGCGGCGGCCTTGGAGCGGCCGGAAGCATGCGCATCCGAGCAGTAGGGACGGCGGCGAAGTAGGAGATGGGGGCAGGGGCGGCGGAGCAGGAGATGGGGGCGGGGGCGGGGGCGGATGGAACCCTAGCCCAGGGTCGGGACTTGAAGGAAGAGATGGAGGGGAGGGGGCACAGGTGGGTGGTATGTGAGGGGATCGCTCCAGCCGGCCTCGACCTCGTCATCCTCGTCCTGCTGCAGCGGGAGCGAGCGGGCACGCAAGTTGGGATAGATTGGCGTAGAGGGATTCACGCTTGAGGAAGAGGGAGGAGTCAGGCGGTCGCTGCTGGAGAGTGCGTCTTCCATCGGATGCTCGCAGGAGAAGGGGGGCGACGGGGCATGTAGGGAAGAGAGATCTGGATGCAAACAGGAAGGTGGGGGAGGAGGTGGAGATCGTGCAAGCTGTTTAGTTTTTTTCCGCTATACTCGGACGTGGGTTGTGGTCTGTTCCTACGATCTTTTCTAACGTGGGGTTGTACGAGGGGAGGGGAGGTCGAAGCATCGCTGGTCGAACCATCATGACGTTCGATCCTGCTTTGTCGGTGTACGTGGGGCTGTATGATATGCATGCCGTTAGAATGTAATTACTACCAGCTCTTTGTTGCTATGTCCAGTTTACAAGATATGTTATCTCTCTAATAAACTTTGGTTTCAGGTTGGTTACAGAGGTTTTGACTCAAGATTTTACAGTTTGGTCATCAAGTTAAGTCCATCAGTCACATTATTCACACAAAATTATAGATAATGATCATCAAGATATGATAAACTATGCTATCTACATTAGTTCATGTGTTTAGGCTTTTTATTCTACTTAGATGTAAAAAAGATATATCAAACAATGGCTAGCGTGCACACTTTACCCAGTGATATTGGGCAGATGATTCATGCCTTCTCAACTGGAATTTCATGCTCCATCTCGTTCTCACTTACCTTCTCAACTAGAAGGAAATCTAAGAAAATGAAAATACAGATCAACAAGAGAAATATTTGTACTTTGTTTCAACTAAAAATAAGAAAATAAGTTCATTCCACAAAATAAATTAGACCTAAACCTTATATTGCAGCGTCCACAACGGGCTTACGCAAAGTATGAACGACCTCCGCCACGGGACAACATAACAATGTTTCTTTTGTTGAACCAACATGACAAACTTTGCTATTCCTTTGCCCTCTTTATTACATACCAATCCTTGTTTTAATGAGCACACATCGATAATAATAGAAAGAAGAATGATAGTTGTCTCATAAATCGTCATTCCTCAACATATATAGATAACTCTCACATTGATGGTGATGACTACAAACCCCATCCATGCAAGAAAAACTCACGCCTCTTCGGATCTGCAGCAAAACAAAATTTCATCAAGTCCAGAAGCTAGAACTTGGTGCAGGTGATCGAGCACACAGTGAATGACATGAAATTCTAAACCTCAGCAGCCCCAGAGGATGAGCAGAAAGTTCACATGCTTCGCACTGGGACATAGTATTCAGTGGCAAATAAGGATTGTTTTCTCTTAAATATGTGCCCATCATGTATCTGAAGGTTTCGACATTATTACATGAATCACTGTGTATATATACATAATAGTTGTCCACGCGGTAGCTTAGTGCCACTATAAACTTAGATAATAATATAAAAAAGATGGGATAGAAGTAATACAAATCGTTCCCATACTTTATTATAAACTAGTTCTTGTTTAAATAAGCAGAGATGATAATAGAAACAAGAATGGAAGTTGTGTCATAAAAATCGCCATTCCTTAAAGAGATACATAGCTCCCATATTGATGGCGATGACCGCAAACCCCATCCACACAAGAAAAGACTCATGCCGATTCGGATCTACAGCAGAACAAAATTTCATCAAAGCCCAGAAACGAGATAATGGTTGGGTGCCTGCTGCAAACACAACATCGACATCTCCAACAGAACGAAATTTCATCAAAGCCCAGAAACGAGATAATGGTTGGGTGCCTGCTGCAAACACAACATCGACATCTCCAGCTAAATCAAACGAGAATACAATAAAAGTAGTGACCAATACCTAGTGGTTGGGTGCCCGATGGATGCAAAACTGGGTGGATGGATCTTGTGGCACGCAGGTGGATGGATTGGGCGGTGATGGTAGCTACTGGCTCGATGCAGCACCGACGGGCTACGACGTGTACCTGGCAAAGGGCACTCGGAAAGGGCGCCGCCGCCACGACGCGCGTGGAAAGGAAGGTGGGGGCTGACGTATACCTGGCGAGGGCACTGGGAAACGGCGGCGCCGCCACGGCGCGTGAGGAAAGGAACGTGGGGGCCGGTCCGGTTGGGGCTCGAGGGGATTCGACGCAGGGAGAAGGGAGTGGGGAAGAAAACAACATCCAGAAGGACGTTGCGGCGGTCTCCAGTGGGATGCGCGGGCGGTGCCCCCGGTGAGATCGGGTCTAGATGGGGAGGCGAGGGAAGGAGACGCGGCTTGTTGCAGGAGGTGGATCGGGAGTTGGGAGCGAGGGGAGAAGGCGTGTGTTCGTGCGATGCGGTTTGGAGGCGGGGTCAGCGCACTGGATTTCTTGACGAAGCGGATGTGGTTTTTTTATTGAACTAATCGGCTAGTTTATCGCCTGGTTTATGGAGGGATTGAAAAAAAATCGATGGAACGGTGGAAAGGCTAGCGCTAGGAGGGGGAACGCTGGAGGTCGAACCATCACGATGGCAGATCCCCCTTTAATAGTAGAGATGAGAGAGGAAAATATTGTGGTAGAAATTTTCATGTTACCCAATCACCTCTCGTTATGTTGAGATTGCTCTTGTCTCTTTCTTCTTCCTTGCATTTGGCAGTTATTGGTTGTCTTGAAAATCTGTTTTCATATAAAATGCCTATGAATAGGAAGTATGTTAGACTTAGATGTGATTTTCACATGCTTTAGGATGCTCTCGTTGTGCTTCAATTCTTGTCTTTTGTGAGAGCATCATTGAAAGCCTAGCTAAGGGCGTTAAACAAAAGCGCTTGTTGGGAGGCAACCCAACGAATCTATCCTTTTTGTTTTTGTTTTGTGTTTTCCACACTTTCATAATTCTGTTATGATTGTGTTTTTTGTGTTTCTTTTTGCGTTTGTGCTAAGCAAAACCGTTATGATTAGTCTTACGGATGATCGTTTGGTCATGCTGGAAAAGACAGAAACTTTCTGCTCACGAAAAGAATTTTCACTTTTTTTTCTGTAAGATATTTTGAGTTCATTCTTTTTGCTGCTGATTTCTACAAAAATTCTTCAGACTTTCATAATTTCTTAGAATATTTCGAGTACCAGAGGTATACGAAATATACAGATTGCTACAGACTGGTCTGCTGTTAATAGATTATGTTTTTGTTGTGTTGGTTGCTTATTTTGATGAAACTATGGATAGTATCGGGGGTTATTAGCCATGGAAGATTAAAAATACAGTAACCCAACATCAGCACAATTAGAATTTAAGTTTGCTACAGTACCTAAGGAAGTGGTGGTTTGCTTTCTTGTACTAATGTTATCACGAGTTTCTGTTAAAGTTTCGTGTTGTGAAGTTTTCAAGTTTTGGGTGAAGTTCTTATGGACAAAGAGATAAAGAGTGGAAAGAGCTCAAGCTTGGGGATTCCCAAGGTACCCCAAGAGACTCAAGGATGCCGTAAAAGCCTAAGCTTGGGGATGCCCCGGGAAGGCATCCCCTCTCTAGTCTTCAATCCATCGGTAACGTTACTTGGGGCTATATTTTTATTCACCACATGTTATGTGTTTTTTCTTGGAGCATCTTGTATCGTAGGAGTCTTTTATTTTTGTTGTGTCACAATCATCCTTGCTGCACACCTAGAGAGAGATACATGCACTCACCGTGATTTTGTCGAGCTTCACTTATATCTTTTGGTAGACAATTCAGCTCACATGTGCTTCACTTATATCTTTTGAGCTAGATAATTTTGCTCTGTGTGCTTCACTTATATCTTTTAGAGCGCAGTGGTGCGTGGCTTGGTAGTTGATCTATGCTTTGAAAGTAGTCTCAAAAGGGGTAGTTATCCAAAGGGATACAAAAACTTCCACCTTCATGTGCATTGAATAGTTAGAGAAGTTTGATTCATCTCAATTAGTTTTGAGTTGTGGTTATGGTAATATTGAAGTCATGCTAGTAAGGTGTTGTGGATCTAGAAATACTTGTGTTGAAGTTAGTGATTCCCGTAGCATGCACGTATGGTGAACCGCTATGTGATGAAATCTGAGCATGATTAGTATATTGATTGTCATCCTTTGCGTGGCGGTCGGGATCGCGCGATGGTTTATACCTACCAACCCTCCCCCTAGGAGTATGCGTTGAATGCTTTGTTTCGATTACTAATACATTTTTTGCAACAAGTATATGATTTCTTCATGACTAATGTTGATTCCATGGTTTAGATGCACTTTCACCTTCCACCATCACTATCTTCTTAGTGTCGTGCAACTTTCGCCGGTGCACAAAACCCACCATTAGCCTCCCTCAAAACAGCCACCATACCTACCTACTATGGCTTTTTCAAAGTCATTCCGATATATATTGCCATGCAACTACCACCATGACATGTGCTACCACGTCTACATTGCCATTGCATGATCGTAAGATAGCTAACATGATGTTTCCATTGATGTCTATGCCATGCTAGATCGTTGTCACGGTACACTACCGAAGGCATTCCATATAGAGTCATTGTTGCTCTAAGTTTTGAGTTGAAAGTGTGATGATCATCATTAATGGAGCATTGTCCCATGTGAGGAAATAAAAGAGGCCAAAGAAGCCCACCAAAAAAATAGGCCAAAGAGCCCACCAAAAAATGAGAGAAAAAGAGAGAAGGGACAATGCTACCACTTTTTCCACACTTGTGCATATTAAGCACCATGATCTTCATGATTGAGAGTCTCTCGTTTTGTCACCACCATATAGCTAGTGGGAAATTTTCATTATATAACTTGGCTTGTATATTCCAATGACAGGCTTCCTCAAAATTTCCTTAGGTCTTCGTGAGCAAGCAACTTGGATGCACACCCACTAGTTTTCTTTAAGAGCTTTCACTTACTCGTAGCTCTAGTGCATCATTTGTATGGCAATCCCTACTCATTCACATTGATATCTATTGATGAGCATCTCCACAGCTCATTGATATGCCTAGTTAATGTGACTATCTTCTCCTTTTTGTCTTGCAACCTCCACCACACTCCACACCATCTATAGTGCTATAACCATGGCTCACGCTCATGTATTGCGTGAGAGTTGAAAAGGTTTGAGAAAGTAAAGGTGTGAAACAATTACTTGGCCAATACCGGGGTTGTGCATGATTTAAATTCGTTGTGCAATGATGATAGAGCATAGCCAGACTATATGCTTTTGTAGGGATAACTTTCTTTTGGCCTTGTTATTTTGAAAGTTCATGATTACCTTGCTAGTTTGCTTGAATTATTATTGTTTCCACATCAATAGCAAACTATTGTTTTGAATCCAATGGATCTGAACATTCACGTCACATAAGAGGAGTTACAAAGGACACCTATGCTAGGTAGCATGAAAGCATCAAAAATTCATTCTTTATCACGTCTCAAACGAGGATGAGCAGGAGTTAAGCTTGGGGATGCTTGATACGTCTCAAATGTATCTATAATTTTTGATGGTTTCACGATGTTATCTTGTCATCTTTGCATGTTTTATGTACCTTTTATATCTTTTTTGGGACTAACTTATTAATTCAGTGCCAAGTGCCAGTTCCAGTTTTTTCTATGTTTTTGACTCTTCTCAGAACTGATGTCGGAACGGAGTCCAAACGGAAGAAAAACCCCGAAATGATTTTTTTTCCGAACGGAAGAAGATCAGGGGCCTTTGGGCCAAGCCAGGTGGGCTCCAGGGAGCCCACAAGCCCCCACTCCGCCACCAGGGGGGTGGCGGCGGTGGCAGGACTTGTGGCCTCCCTGGCCGCCCCCTAACCTAGATCTTTGGCCTATAAATTCCCAAAAATATAGCAAAAAATCAGGGGAGCCTCAAAAATACTTTTCCGCCGCCGCAAGCTTCCGTTTCCGCGAGATCTCATGTGGAGACCCTTTTCGGCGCCCTGTCGGAGGGGACTTTGGAGTTGGAGGGCTTCTTCATCATCATCATCGCCCATGCAATGACTCGTGAGTAGTTCACTTCAGACCTACGGGTCCGTAGTTAGTAGCTAGATGGCTTCTTCTCTCTCTTGGATCTTCAATACAAAGTTCTCCATGATCTTCATGGAGATCTATCCGATGTAATCTTCTTTGGCGGTGTGTTTGTCGAGATCCAATGAATTGTGGATTTGTGATCAGATTATCTATGATATATATTTGAGTCTTTGCTGATTTCTTATATGCATGATTTGATATCCTTGTAAGTCTCTCCGAGTCTTGGGTTTTGATTGGCCAACTAGATCTATAATTCTTGCAATGGGAGAAGTGCTTGGTTTTCGGTTCTACCATGTGGTGATCTTTCCCAGTGACAGTAGGCGCAGCAAGGCACACATCAAGTCGTTGCCATCAAGGGTAAAATGATGGGGTTTTTATAATTGGTTTGAGATTATCCCTCGACATCATGTCATCTTGCTTAAGGTGCTAGTCTGTTCTTATGGACTTAATACACTAGATGCATGCTGGATAGCGGTCGACGTGTGGAGTAATAGTAGTAGACGCAGACAGTATCGGTCTACTTGTTTTGGACATGATGCCTATAGATATAATCATTGCATAGCTATCGTCACGACTTTGCGCGGTTCTATCAATTGCTCGACAGTAATTTGTTCACCCACCGTCTACTTGCTTTCATGAGAGAAGCCACTAGTAAACACTATGCCCCCGGGTCTATTCACATCCATTGTTTACACCTCCGCTTTTACTTTGCTTTGTTACTTTGTTGCTTTCAGTTCTCACTTGGCAAACAATCTATAAGGGATTGACAACCCCTTCATAGCGTTGGGAGCATGCTTTTGTGTTTGTGTAGGATCTTGAGATACTCCTCCACTAGATTGATACCTTGGTTCTCAAACTGAGGGAAATACTTACCACCGCTGTGCTACATCACCCTTTCTGCTTCGAGGGAATACCAACGCAAGGCGCCAAGGCCACGGGGGAAATCCTTTGCATACTTGCCTAGGAAGTCCCTTAAGGCGTAGCCGCAGCTGAAGGATTCCTGGTGCCATCGACACGACAATTTCTGGCGCCGTTGCAAGGGAAGCACAGCTGACATCAGAAGTATTTCTGGCGCTGTCACCGGGGATCCTTTTGAGGTAGCAAAGGTCATATTGAGAGCTTGTTCCCTTGGGGAGAGTAGGATCATACTTCTCCTTTTGGGGAACAAACTTCGGGATGGGGTATTGACCGTCTTCTCATTCAACTTTGTTGGCATTGAAGTAGCCAACACCTTGCTTCTTCCGATGTCCTCCTTGCAAGCGTACAATTCCTCGAATTGCTTACTCATGGCAAGACTCTTGAAGACACCTCTATCTATAATTCCTTTCAATAAATAATTTTCTTGCTCAAGTGTAACTTGGGTAAGAGAATCATTAGTGGAATCAAGAGAGCTACTAGCAACATCATCATTTGATTTAACTTTAGAATTGTTGTTACTAAATGAAGAAATTTTCTTGCCTTTGCTACTGGTGTTCTTCGATTTAACTTGTGGAACAAAAGTAGACAAGAGTAACCGTTTGGCTAGATAATAAGAACTCTTGTTTCGAAGATCATCATTGGTTGCTTTTGGAAACTCATGCTCTTGCTCTAAATTTAGCTTCTCGAAGCGTAGCTTCTCATGAGTTCTTGCAAGCTCTGTATGATCTTCTAGAGTAGTTTCATGAGCTAGCTTAAGAGTGTTTAATTCTTTAGTTAGTCATTCAGTCTCTTTCTTATCATCATCATTCGAGTTCTCTTGACTAGCATGGTTATTATCAAGTTCCTTTTTATCATTTTCACTAGTTTTATCAAAGAGCAAGCCATCTTCTCCTAACAAGTCATCCTCATCCCTATCAAAGTCAAGGTACTCGGGGAGTGATACCTTGGGGCCTTTTGCCATGAAGCAGTTTCCAATCCCTTCATTTGGTGAATCAAATATGTCATAGGAGTTGGAGGAAACGAGTGCAGTACCGGAAACACCTTCATCTTGATTATAGTCGGAGTTGGAGTGATTTCTTCTCTCAGTTTGATTGACGGACTCGGAGACGGATACCCATTCACCAACATGAGCTTGATGTCTTCTTCTTGAGTGGCTCTTGGTGTACTTGTACTTCTTGTCCGATTCCTTACTTCTCTGTGAGTGTCTTCGTTCACAAAGATCTACCGTACTCCTTGTCTCTCTGTGAGGTGACTCTTCTCTTGAGCTTCGTCTTCTAGGTGACTCTTCTCTTTGTTTGTGGGGAGCCAAGCACTCATTGGAATAGTGCCCGAGCTTTCCACAGTTGTAGAAGTTTCTGTCATGACTAGATGAATGCTTCTCTTCATGTCTTGAGCTACATATTCTCTCTTTGCCTCTACTCTTGTAGAAATTTTTGAATTTCCTAACCATGAGGTTGATCTCTTCATTGGTAAAAAGTTTGTCATTTGAAGTAGCGGGAGTATCACTTGAAGCTTTGTAAGCATCACTTGACTTGTTGTGCAGCTCATCTTTGTCCTTGAGTGAAATTTCATGAGTAACAATCCTTCCAATGACTTCCGTTGGCTTGAGATCCTTGTAGTTTGGCATCATTTGGATCAATGTGCACATGGTTTTGTATCTTCCATCCAAGGCTCTAAGTATCTTCTTGATGATGAATTTGTTGGTCATAAGCTGGCAATCTCATTTGTGATGAGAGCTAGCCTAGAGTACATATCGGCGGCTCATTCACCATCCTTGATCTTGAACTTGTCAAGCTGACTTGGTAGCACATCCAACTTAAATTCCCTGGAACATTATGTACCTTCATGTATATCAACCAAAGTATCCCAAATTTCCTTTGCATTCTGAAGGCGGCTGATTTTGTTGAATTCTTCGGGACACAGGCAGTTGAACAAAATGTTGCAGGCTTGAGCATTGTATTGCAACATCATCAATTCTTCCGCTGTCGCATCGTGATCCGGTTCGCTTCTATTAGAATCAGGGCTTTGGGGACCCAAGGTAAGGTTTGACCACTCAGTGCACTCGCTCTCCTACCCTGTTCTACCTCACAGCTTCGTGACGTTTCTACGGTAGCGCGAGATAGGGACATGAACTGAGACCACACGACAGATACCTACGTTCGGCCCACCTCGTGGTGTAAAACCCTACTCCTGCTTGTGTTGGGATTTCTTTTGGTGGAAGACAGATACGAATATGGGTTCTTTACCTAGCCCGACGATGAGGATGGATCCCCTACTACGGAGGCCGGGCCACTCCTATATTCGGGCCTTTGTCCTCTTCCCTCGAAAAAGTGGGAGGGAAGGGTTGCCACAATGACCATTTTTGAAGGGGACATGACGGTAGTCTGCCCTGACAAAGGTGGTCTTCACCTGCAAAAGCTTCTCTTTGTGACGCGTTGGTGGGATCGGGGATGACCTTCGTCCTGCGGGCCGTCATTCTTTAGTCTGCAAACACCGAATGGGAAACTCTCGGGGGCTTCTTTGGGAGCACGCCACCTGTCCTGACCCACTTAGCATACAAGGGGAAAAGACCCTCCTACGCCATTGCTGGCACCGCTCCTGTGCCGCGTGCTTGGCCTGCCGTACTCACGAGAAGGGGCTAGGTCGTTGGACCGTACCGAGGAATCCTTGACGGGCCCGCTCCACGGGGGCCTCACGGGAATAACCTTGCGACTGGTGCCCTCCTGAGGCCCTTGCCGACGATCTTCAAGCGCCCACCTCGCGAGGCATGGGCCTTTGCGAGGGTTCTCCTTGCCGGGCTCGCCAATGGGCCAAGCTAGGCTTGTCCCGTCACGCCGTGCCCGGGGCCACCGGCCGCCGGGCCTAGGTACCCCCGGTCCCAGGGGATCGACAGTAGCCCCAGGCCCGCATTGGGTACGACTCATTCCAGCAGGAGGGGCGAGGAGACGTCGTCCCAAACTACCTACGGGCCCGACGCGACGTGGTGCCCGGTTAGGCACGACACTCCCTTTCCGCTTCCCACGATGCCTCGGTAACTACCCCGGGATGGGATAAAGCATGTGCCCGCAGTTGTCCCATCACTGTTCTCCCTTGCCTTGTGTTGCCTCCCTGCACCTTCCTTTTTGCGTAAGATTGACTCCATCCACTGAACAGCTGCCGCCCCTCCCCACTCAGCGCCGTCGCAACCCCTTTGGACGGGGATAGCACGAGAATGGCGATGGAAGGGGTTTATCAGGCTTTGGGACCTGCACTGGGCAGGTCCACGGTGCTGAATGGCGAAGGGCTCGACAAGATCCTCCCCATAGTTGCGGCCAGCTCGAGCGAGTGGGGGCCAACCGTGACCTTGCCAGCTTCGATCCCCCTACCGAGTTGCCAGAAACTTTCATTGCTCTTCACCTTCCGGCACTGTTCTCCGGCCTACTCCCTCCATTCTCGGAGTTCTTCAAAGAAGTGCTCGCACATTACCAGATTCATGCATTGCACCTTGATTCGAAGACAGTTCCCCTCCTCTCATCCTTCGCTTTTCTCTGCTAGGCTTTCCTTGGCATTTCTCCTTCGGTGGCACTACTCCAGCACTTCTTCTTCCTCTAGTTGACCACGCCCGACCAGCGCTCCGGGTGCGTGTCCTTCCAGGCTGCGTACGCAAGGGCGAGCGATTGCGTCATTATGGAGATCGATCACTTCACCGAGGCCTTCAGGCGACAATGGGTGTTTGTGAATGCGGGGCAGTACACCCCCTGCTGCTGACCCATCTTCCCCGGCAGCACCGAGCTCCAGGCTATAGCACGTTCCTCTTGTCGACCCAAAGTTGGCGTCGGTATGGGTGAGACTTGAGACCCGCTTCAATGTTACTCTCGCCCGATGTTGTCCTTCTTTGGGTCGGACGACCCCATGTGGCTTCACCCAAGGCGCCTGCCAGGAGACACGCTCGACGGAATGCTCCAGGTTCTGCTCGTCAAGTCTGTCGGGGGCCTTCCCCGCAAGGGGCACCCCTTGTATAGGTACAAGAACGGGGAAGACTTTACCCGGTTGATTCCTCGCTTCGACTAGTGAGGGTTGCTTCCCGGAAGCCTCGAGGGGCCTGAGGACGCGCCTGTCAGGGTGGACTCAAAGCGGGGGATCTGCGTTGCCGTAGAGCCCCCCGCCGCGTCAGCGGGAGATGGCGGGCCCGCGCCTTAGGCCTAGCCCGAGGGCAGCCCTAGGCTTTGCCGAGGGCGCTGAAGAAGAGGAGGAGGTGCACCTCTAAAGATGAGTAAGCACTACCCCTCCATTCCCTTTGCCTTCTCGCTTCCGGAGTGAACGATCCCTCTCCGCGCAGGCTTCCGATGGGCAATAGGGCCCGTCAGCCTCGGGGCCGGCGTGCGATTTCTCGCCTCCATCATGGGCTGGGGGAGCATACTTGGCATGTCAGATCTTCGTGCGGACGATGCTTCTGGTCGCGACGTGGCCCCGTCCTTGTCTGTCGATGCCGCAGGGCGAAGGGGGACAAGGCTCCCAGCATCCCCCGTGGGGAGGCCCGTGGGAGAGGATGCGCCGAGGGGGCCGGAGCCCCAGTCTCCCCGATGCCCTTCTAGACGCCGCAGAGGATTCGACGGGGCTAGCCGCCTCGGGTGAGGCCTTGAGCCTACAGTCCGCGACGCCCCGCCCTGACGAAGCAGGGCAGCTAGCATCCCACCCCCAGCCCCAAGCGATAGGGGCGTCGGCCTCCGAGGCCATGCCCGGAAGAGGAAGCGTCACGCTCGAGCCGGACTGGGTCCTGGAGCTCGTGGCCTCCTAGACCTCAGTGTGCCACGACCTTCTGAGGGGCACTTTGAGTATGGTGAAGCATCTTGGGGCAGAGCTTCACGGCATAGATGCGTACTTCACCGAGGAACGCCTGTGCTTGGCTCAGAGGTGGCATAAACTTGACGTGGCTATCAAGCTGATCCACCATCAGCATGGAGAGGCCCGTGCGAAGTTTGAGATGTCCGCCACCGTGGCGAAGGAGGTGTGCGAATGCGCCCTCCGTGAGGCCAACGAGGTGGGCGAGCGCCACGAGGCCATCGAGGAGCGCGAGCGGGAACTGGAGGCCTCGAATGCCGCCTTGGAACAACAGTTTCAGGGACGGAGAGCCGAGGCGGAGGAGCTTGCCTTTGGTGAGGCTGACCTCTAGGCCCTCGAGCAATAGCACGCCTTGGTATCATCAGATCTGGCCTTGGAGCGCGAGCGAATGGAGGAACTGGATCAGGACATCACTAGCGTCGAGGCCACCTACAACAAACGAGTGGAAAAGATCCACAGGGATGCTGACACATGGGTCGAGCAGGCCCACGAGGATTACAGAAGTAGGCTACAACTGTAGGAGGGCCACTTTGCAACTCGGTGCATGGAGCTGCAGTCGAAGATAGAAGGCCTCGAGGAGGCCCTTGCCCTTGCAGGAGACTGGGAGGAAACCGTGCTTCGGGCTCAGGCCACCACCGCGACCGAGCTGTTTTCACTCCAAGGGCAAGTGAGTGGTGCCGCTTCCCTCGTGGAGCGGGCGACTGACGAGGCAAAAGAGGCCCGAGGACTTCAACTTCAGCCCTTGATGATGTTCCGAGGTCTCGAGTGACGGGCATGTAAAGCCGTGGGTTTCATCTGCAGGGCAATCGTCTCCAGCCCCCTCGTTCCTGATGGAGCCAGGTACCTTGATTTCTTTACCAAGCTCGTGAAACGGCTTGAGGCAGGCGCTCAGGAAGTGGGGGCCTTGATCGTGGAGGAAAGCCGCGACCTCCTGTCCTAGGCACTAACGCGCATCTTCAGCATCCTCTTACACACCAATCCCCACTTCAATTTTGAGGCCGTGATGGCATCTATTCCGGAGGCGAGCTGTAGCATCCTGGGGAAGGCGGTTGGAGACCACGTCGAGGCGTTGGGCACACAGTTCACTCCCGATGGCTTCGACGGCCAGTGGGGTGCCGAGGCCGCAATTGATGAAGACGACGATGAGGCCGAAGCTCACAAGGTCGACGGTAATGGCGACGATAGTTGTGCGTCTCTCTAGGCCTCTCTAGCCCCATGGCTCTGCCAGCCTGTAATTTCGTCGGGGCATGAAGCCGGCAACAATTGCTTGAACCTTCCGTTCCTGTCATGAATGTTTGTTTTGCATGAATTTTGGTGCCTCTATTGTCATTTCGTACCTTGTGTCGCCCAACGTGTGTCGTGTATGCGGGGCCTGGTGCAACCCGGCGGTCGGCCTGTGATCACCAGTGCGGGGTCGAGCAGTGGGAGTACCTGTGGTAGGCTAGGGCCTTCCCGAAGTGTATGCTCGATAGGCCATCCATCACCAGGTGCCGCAGAACCTACACTTATTGGCTCGCTTTACTGCACCACGCGAGGAATCTAGGTGCCACGGCCTTGGAGCGCACGGGAATGGGTTCATACACGGAGCTTGACAGGCCCGTGAACGTAGCTCATGTCCCGGGCGTAGGCACCGTGCCCGCTCGTGTGGCGTTCAGAGGAGAGGTGGTGAGAGTACTTGGAGAGAAAAGAGAAAACCATTGAAACTCCGTGAAAACGAGAAAGGCCAGATCTTTATTAAAGCCAAAGGTGAACTCCTTTACAAGCC
The DNA here is from genome assembly GCF_904849725.1 of Hordeum vulgare subsp. vulgare. Taxonomy (NCBI): domain Eukaryota; kingdom Viridiplantae; phylum Streptophyta; class Magnoliopsida; order Poales; family Poaceae; genus Hordeum; species Hordeum vulgare. Next base: position 137,281,757 of record NC_058521.1, read on the forward strand.
GAAAAATGGTGATACGGCTGTCGTATCCTACATGAGTTAGCCTGGTGAGCTTGCTTGCAAGTAAAAAGGGAAAAGGAAAATCGGTTGTCGTATTCAGTATGAGTCAACCTTGAAAGGAAGGGCGATTGTCGTATTTAGTACAGGTCAACCTAAAAGAAGTATTAGCTGCAGCTCACGGGACGTCTTCTTCGATCGGTTCCACGCACAATGCAAGGGCTTCCACTATGGCATGGGCGTAGTCACGGTTCGACAGTAATTCCGCCTAGCATGGAGCTTGGGGACTTCCACAATTGGACGTGGGAGAGCCCTCCACTGCAGCCACGAGGCGGCTCGTCGTGGGGTTATGCATAGGAGGCTCAAACGTTTATAGCCCCCTAATTATTACATGAGAGGGTCACAGGTAGAACCTTGAGAAATGCTGAATGCTCCACATGTTGGCCACCATGCTCCCACCCTCAGCCTCCAGGTGTGCGGTGCCTGGCCTGGATACATGGTCGATCCTGAAGGGTCCCTCCCACATAGGGGAGAGCTTGTGAAGGCCCTATCTGGAGAGGACCCGCCTCAGGACAAGGTCTCCAACTTCGAGGGTGCGGGGGCGAACGTGACGGTTGTGGTAGCGCCACATGGCTTGGGTGGCCCAACGAAGGGCCTCCTCGAGGAGGAGGAGGTCGGCTTCCCGCAAGTCGGCTTGATGCACCTCATCAAATGCCAACACCTGCGAGGAACCATACTTGAGCTCCGTGGGGAGGATGTTGGGGAACGTAGTAGTAATTCAAAAAAATTCCTACGTCAACCAAGGATCTATCTAGGAAGAACCAACAAGGAGAAAAGGGGTAGAGCATCTTCATACCTTTGAAGATCGCTAAGCGGAAGCGTTACTAGAACGCGGTTCGTGGAGTCGTACTCGCAGCGATTCAGATCACGGAATATTCTGATCTAAGCGCCGAACAACGGCACCTCCGCGTTCAAGACGCATGCAGCCCGGTGACGTATCCAATGCATTGATCCAGCAAGGAGAGAGGAGAAGTTGAGGGAGAGGTCCGGCAGCACGATGGCATGGTGACGGTGGAGCTACGTGGTACTCCCAACACGGCTTCACCAAGCGCTACGGAGGACTAGGAGGAGGAGAGGTAGGGCTGCAACAAGGGAGAGAGGCAATTGTGTGTTTGCAGCACTAAACCCCTTGGGTATATAAAGGAGGATCGGGAGGAGGGTGCGCCACCCCTAGGGTTTACCTAGGTGGTGCGGCAACCCTAGATGGGAGGGGCGGCAGCCCAAAGTGGAGGAGGAGGTGGCGCCCTGGGGTGGCTTGCCACCCAAGGCAGTCCCACACCTAGGGTTTTCCCTCCATCTCCCTCTTGTGTGCCTTGGGCCCAAGGTGGGTGGCGCACTAGCCCACCTAGGGGATGGTTCCCATCCACTCTTGGCCCATGTAGCCCTTCGTGGCTAGTGGCCCTTCCCGGTGGACCCCGGAACCCTTCTGGTGGTCCCGTTGCATTACCGGTGATTCCTGAAACACTTCTCGCGATCAATTCCTCACTTCCTATATATGAATCTTTACCTCCAAATCATTTTGGAGCTCCTCGTGACGTTCGGGATCTCATCTGGTACTCCGAACAACCTTCGGTAACCAGATACTATTCCCATTACAACCCTAGTGTCATCGAACCTTAAGTGTGTAGATCCCACGAGTTTGGGAACCATGCAGACATGACCGAGACACTTCTCCGGTCAATAACCAATAGCGGGATCTGGATATCCATGCTGGCTCCGACATGTTCTACAATGATCTCATCGGATGAACCATGATGTCGGGGATTCAATCAATCTCGTATGCAATTCCCTTTGTCTATCGACCATCAAGTAGTTCTTCCTAAGTATATACTATGTTTTCATGCATGGATCGTCTCTCGGATTTCATGGCCTCGAGCCATTTGTCAGAATCCGGGCCCACCATTGCTTCTTCATAGCTCGTAGGTTCATTGTTATCTAGCAACATGACCTCCAAGACAGGATTACTGTACCACTCTGGAGTAGTACGCGTCCTTATCGACCTATGAGGCTTGGTAGTGACTTGATCTGAAACTTCATGATCACTATCATCAGCTTCCATTTCAATTGGTGTAGGCGCCACGGGAACAACTTCCTGCGCCCTGCTACACACACTGGTTGAAGTGATGGTTCAATAACCTCATCAAGTTTCCACCATCCTCCCACTCAATTCTTTCGAGGGAAACTTTTCCTCGAGAAAGGACCCGTTTCTAGAAACAAACACTTTGCTTCTAGATCTGAGATAGGAGGTATACCCAACTGTTTTGGGTGTCCTATGAAGATGCATTTATCCACTCTGGGTTCGAGCTTATCAGGCTGAAACTCTTTCACATAAGCATCGCAGCCCCAAACTTTTAAGAAACGATAGCTTAGGTTTCTCTAAACCATAGTTCACATGGTGTCATCTCCACGGAACTACATGTTGCTCTATTTAAAGTGAATCTAGTTATCTCTAATGCCTAACCCATAATGACAATGGTAATTTGATAAGAGACATCATAGTATGCACCATATCTAATAGGGAACGACTATGACATACGGACAGACCATCAGACTATGGTGTTCCAGGTGGCAAGAGTTGTGAAACAATTTTCACGTGAAACATCTTTCACATTGTCTTAAATGTTTACCAAACTCGCAACTCAGATATATATATATATATATATATATATATATATATATATATATATATGTTTACCTCCACGATCACATCGTAGACATATTATCATCTTCTCACGATGATCTTCAACCTCACTCTGAAATTACTTGAACCTTTCAATAATTCAGACTTGTGTTTCATCAAGTAAATACACTAGTATCTACTCAAATCATTTATGAAGTAAGAACATAATGATATCCACTTTGTGCCTTTAGCACTCATTGGACTGCACACATCAAAATGCATTACTTCCAACAAGTTACTTTCTTGTTCCATTTCACTAGAAAACTAGGCCTTCAGTCATCTTGCCCGAGTGGTATGATTTGCATGGCTCAAGTGATTCAAAATGAAGTGAGTCCAAAATTATCCATCTAGATGGAGTTTCTTCATGTTGGAAATATGCCCTAGAGGCAATAATAAATTAGTTATTATTATATTTCTTTGTTCATGATAATCGTTTATTATCCATGCTATAATTGTATTGATTGGAAACACAGTGCATGTGTGGATACATATACAAAACACTGTCCCTAGTAAGCCTCTAGTTGACTAGCTCATTGATCAAAGATGGTTAAGGTTTCCTGACCATACACAAGTGTTGTCACTTGATAACGGGATCACATCATTAGGAGAATCATGTGATGGACTAGACCCAAACTAATAGACATAGCATGTTGATCGTGTCATTTTGTTGCTACTGTTTTCTGCGTGTCAAGTATTTGTTCCTATGACCATGAGATCATATAACTCACTGACACCGGAGGAATTCTTTGTGTGTATCAAACGTCGCAACATAACTGGGTGACTATAAAGATGCTCTACAGGTATCTCCGAAGGTGTTCGTTGAGTTAGTATGGATCGAGACTGGGATTTGTCACTCCGTGTGACGGAGAGGTATCTCGGGGCCCACTTGGTAATACAACATCACACACAAGCCTTGCAAGAAATGTGACTTAGTGTAAGTTGCGGGATCTTGTATTACGGAACGAGTAAAGAGACTTGCTGGTAAACGACATTGAAATAGGTATGCGGATACTAACGATCGAATCTCGGGCAACTAACATACCGAAGGACAAAGGGAATGACATACGGGATTATATGAATCCTTCACACTGAGGTTCAACCGATAAGATCTTCGGAGAATATGTAGGATCCAATATGGGCATCCAGGTCCCGCTATTGGATATTGACCGAGGAGTCACTCGGGTCATGTCTACATAGTTCTCGAACCCGCAGGGTCTGCACACTTAAGGTTCGACGTGCTTTTATGCGTATTTGAGTTATATGGTTGGTTACCGAATGTTGTTCGGAGTCCCGGATGAGATCCAGGACGTCACGAGGAGCTCCGGAATGGTCCGCAGGTAAAGATTGATACATAGGAAGTCCTGTTTTGATCACCGGAAAAGTTTCGGGCTCATCGGTAGTGTACCGGGAGTGCCGGGAGGGGTGCCGGGGACCATCGGGAGGGGTGTCACGCCCCAAGGGGTCTCATGGGCTATGGGAAGAGATAAACCAGCCCGTAGTGGGCTGGAATAAGTTCCCACTAAGGCCCATAAGGTTTGAGAAGGAAAAAACACAAGGTGGAAAGAGTTTCCAAGTGGGAAGGTGGAATCCTACTCCAAGTAGGATTGGAGTAGGACTCCTCCACCTCCAATTTCGGCCAAACCTTGAGGGTTTGAGGCTGCCTCTTCCCTCCCCCTCCCTCCTATATATACTGAGGTATTAGGGCTGATTTGAGACAACTTTTGCCACGGCAGCCCGACCACATACCTCCACGGTTTTTCCTCTAGATCGCATTTCTGCGGAGCTCGGGCGGAGCCCTGCTGAGATTAGATCACCACCAACCTCCGGAGCGCCGTCACGCTGCCGGAGAACTCATCTACCTCTCCGTCTCTCTTGCTGGATCAAGAAGGCCGAGATCATCATCGAGCTGTACGTGTGCTGAACGCGGAGGTGCCGTCCGTTCGGCACTAGATCGGAGCGGATCGTGGGACGGATCGTGGGACGGTTCGTGGGACGGTTCGCGGGGCGGATCGAGGGACGTGAGGACGTTCCACTACATGAACCGCGTTCACTAACGCTTCTGTTGTGCGATCTACGAGGGTACGTAGATCGGAAATCCCCTCTCGTAGATGGACATCACCATGATAGGTCTTTGTGCGCGTAGGAAATTTTTTGTTTCCCATGCGACGTTCCCCAACAGTGGCATCATGAGCTAGGTTCATGCGTAGATGTCTTCTCGAGTAGAACACAAAAGTTTTTGTGGGCGGTGATGTGCGTTTTGCTGCCCTCCTTAGTCTTTTCTTGATTCCGCGGTATTGTTGGATCGAAGCGGCTCGGACCGACATTACTCGTACGCTTACGAGAGACTGGTTTCATCGCTACGAGTAACTCCGTTGCTCAAAGATGACCGACAAGTGTCGGTTTCTCCAACTTTAGTTGAATCGGATTTGACCGAGGTGGTCCTTGGATGAGGTTAAATAGCAATTCATATATCTCCGTTGTGGTTTTTGCGTAAGTAAGATGCGATCCTACTAGATACCCATGGTCACCACGTAAAACATGCAACAACAATTAGAGGACGTCTAACTTGTTTTTGCAGGGTATGCTTGTGATGTGATATGTCCAACGATGTGATGTGGTATATTGGATGTATGAGATGATCATGTTGTAATAGTTAATATCGACTTGCACGTCGATGGTACGGCAACCGGCAGGAGCCATAGGGTTGTCTTTAAACTAATGTTTGTGCTTGCAGATGCGTTTACTATATTGCTAGGACGTAGCTTTAGTAGTAATAGCATGAGTAGCACGACAACCCCAATGGCGACACGTTGATGGAGATCATGATGATGGAGATCATGGTGTGACACCGGTGACAAGAAGATCGTGTCGGTGCTTTGTGATGGAGATCAAGAAGCACATGATGATGGCCATATCATGTCACTTATGAATTGCATGTGATGTTAATACTTTATGCACCTTATCTTGCTTAGAACGATGGTAGAATTATGAGGTGATCTCTCACTAAAATTTGAAGACGAAATTGTGTTCTCCCCGACTGTGCACCGTTGCGACAGTTCTTCGTTTCGAGACACCACGTGATGATCGGGTGTGATAGACTCAACGTTCACATACAACGGGTGCAAAATAGTTGCACATGCAGAACACTCGGGTTAAGCTTGACGAGCCTAGCATGTGCAGACATGGCCTCAGAACACATGTGCAGAATCGTATAATTGATATGATTAGCATAGAGATGCTTACCACTGAAACTATTCTCGACTCACGTGATGATCGTACTAGAGATAGTGGATTTGGATCATGTACCACTCAAATGACTAGAGAGATGTACTTTTTGAGTGGGAGTTCTTAAGTAATATGATTAATTGAACTAATTGTCATGAACATAGTCTAATGGTCTTTGCGAATTATGATGTAGCTTGCGCTATAGCTCTACTGTTTTTATATGTTCCTAGAGAAAATTTAGTTGAAAGTTGATAGTAGCAAACTTTGCAGACTGAGTCTGTAAAACCGAGGATTGTCCTCGTTGTTGCGCAGAAGGCTTATGTCCTTAATGCACCACTCGGTGTGCTGCACCTCGAGCGTCGTCTGTAGATGTTGTGAACATCCGACATACACGTTTCTGATGACTACACGATAGTTCAGTACAAAATACTTAATGGCTTAGAAGCAAGGCGCCGAAGACGTTTTGAAACGTCACGGAACATAAGAGATGTTCTAAAGAGATGAAATTGTGATTTCATGCTTGTGCCCTTGTTAAGAGGTATGAGACCTCTGACAAGATTCTTTGTCCACGAAGTAAAGGAGAAAAGCTCAATCGTTGAGCGTGTGCTGAGATTATCTGAGTACGACAATCGCTTGAATCAAGTGGGAGTTGATCTTCCACATAAGATAGTGATGGTTCTCCAAAGTCACTGCCACCAAGCTGTGAGAGCTTCGTGATGAACTATAACATATCAAGGATAGATACAATGATCCTTGAGCGATTCGCGATGTTTGACACTGGGAAAGTAGAAATCAAGAAGGAGCATCAATAGTTGATGGTTAGTAAAACCACTAAGTTTCGAGAAAGGCAAGGGCTAGAAGGGATACTTCGTGAAACGGCAAAGCAGTTGCTGCACTAATGAAGAGACCCGAGATTAAACCCAAGCCCGGGACTAAGTGCTTCTGTTATGAGGGGAACGGTCACTGAGGCGGAGCAACTCTAGATACTTGATAGATAAGAAGGCTGGCAAAAGTCGAAAGAAGTATATTTGATATACATGATGTTGATGTGTAATTTACTAGTACTCCAAGTAGCACGAGGGTATTGGATACCGGTTCGGTTGCTAAGTGATTAGTAACACGAAATGAAAGCTACGGCATAAACGGAGACTAGCTAAAGGCGAGGTGACGATACGTGTTGGAAGTGTTTCGAAGGTTGATATGATCAAACGTCGCAGACTCCCTCTACCACCGGGATTGGTGTTAAACCTAAATAATTGTTATTTGGTGCTTGCGTTAAGCATGAACATGATTGGATCGTGTTTATTGCAATAGATTATTCATTTAAAGAGAATAATGGTTACTCCATTTGCTTGAATAATCACCTTCAATGGTTTATTGAATCTCGATCGTAGTGTTACACATGTTCATGATATTGGTGCCAAAAGATACGAGGTAATGATGATAGTACCACTTACTTGTGGCACTGCCGCTTGAGTCATGTTGGTATAAATTGCATGAAGAGGCTCCATGCTGATGGATCTTTATACTCACTTGATTTTGAGTCACTAGTGACATGCAAATCATACCACATGAGCAAGGCCTTGTTTTCATTGAGATGAAACAAGATAGTAACTTGTTGGAAGTGATACATTTTGATGTATGCAGTCCAATGGGTGCTGAGGCACGGAGTGGAAATCATTATGTTCTTACTTCAATGACGATTTGAGTAGATACAAGAGTATTTACTTAGTGAATCACAAGTCTAAAATATTGAAAAGTTCAATTCTGTTTCAGGAGTGAAGTTCGTCGTAACAAGAGGATAAACTGTCTACGATATGATCATAGAAATGAATATCTGAGTTATGAGTTTTGGTACGCAGTTGAGGCAATGTGGAAATTGTTTTGCAGTTCATGCCACCTGGAACATCATAGTGTGATGATGTGTCTGAACGTCATAGCCACGCACTATTTGGTATGGTGCATGCTATGATGTCTCTTATCGAATTACCACTATCGTTTATGGGTGATGCGTTAGAGACAACCGCATTCACTTTAAATAGGGCACCGCGTATTTCCGTTGAGATGACACAGTATAGATTGAGGTTTAGACAAATCTAAACTGTCGTTTCTTGAAAGTTTGGGGCTTCGACACTTGTGTGAAAAAGTTTTAGTCGAATAAGCTCAAACCCAAAGCGGATAAATGCATCTTCATAGGATATCCAAAACAGTTGGGTACATCTCCTATCTCAGATCCGAAAGCAAAGTGTTTGTTTCTAGAAACGGATCCTTTCTTGAGGAAAGGTTTATCTCGAAAGAATTGAGTGGGAGGGTGGTAGAACTTGATGAGGTTATTGAACCATCACTTCAACCAGTGTGTAGCAGGGCGCAGGAAGTTGTTCCCATGGCGCCTACACCAATTGAAGTGAAAGCTGATGATGGTGATCATCGAGCATCGGATCAAGTTACTACAAACCTCGTAGGTTGACAAGGTCGCGTACTACTGCAGAGTGGTACGGTAACCCTGTTTTGGAGGTCATGTTGTTGAGCAACAGTGAACCTACGAGTTATGGAGAAAGCAATGGTGGGCCCGGATTCCGACAAATGGTTCGAAGCCATGAAATCCGAGAGAGGATCCATGTATGAAAACAAAGTGTAGACTTTGGAAGAACTACTTGATGGTCATAGGACTATTGAGTAAAGATGGATCTTTAAAAGGAAGACAGACGATGATGGTGAAAAGTGACTATTCAGAAAAGCTCGACTTGTCACAAAGATGTTTCCGACAAGATCAGACAGTTGACTATGATGAGACTTTCTCACTCGTAGCGATGTTGAAAGTCTGTTAGAATTATGTTAGTAGTTGCTGCATTATTTATGAAATATTGCACATAGGATGTCAAAACATTGTTTCCTCGATGGTTTCCTTGAGCAAACATTGTATGTGATACAACCAGGAGGTTTTGTCGATCCTAAAGATACTAGCAAGTATGCAAGCTCCAACGATCCTTCAATGGACTGGTGCAAGCATCTCGGTTTGGAATATACACTTTGATGAGATGATCAAATATTTTGGGTTTGTACAAGGTTTATGAGAAACTTGTATTTCCAAAGAAGTGAGTGGGAGCACTATAGAATTTCTGATAAGTATATGTGGTTGACATATTGTGGATCATAAGTAATGTAGAATTTTTGTAAAGCATACAAGGTTGTTTGAAAGGAGTTTTCAAAGGAGTACCTGGATTGCGCTACTTGAACGTTGAGCATCAAAGATCTATGGAGATAGATTGAATGCGCTTAATGGAAGTTTCAACAAGATGCATGCCTTGACAAGTTTTTGAAGGAGTTCAAAATAGATCAGCAAAGAAGGAGTTCTTGGTTGCGTTGTGAGGTGTGAATTTGAGTAAGACTCAAAACCCGACCCCGGCAGAATAAACAGAATAGACGAAGGTCGTCTTCTATGCCTTGGCCGTAGAATCTGAAGTATGCCATGCTGGGTACCGCACCTGATGTGTGCCTTGACTCAAAGTCTGTTGAGAGGTAGAGAGAGTGATCCATGATTGAATCACTAGCAGCGGTCAAAATTTATCCTTAGTAACTGATGGACTAAGGAATTTTTCTTGATTATGGAGGTGGTTAAAGAATTCGTCGTAAAGGGTTACGTCGATGCAAGCTTTGACACTAATCCAAATAACTGTGAGTAGTGAAACGGATTCGTATAGTAGAGTAGATATTTGGAGTATTTCCGAATAGCACATAGTAGCAGCATCTATAAGATGACATAAAGATTTGTAAAGAACACACGGATCTGAAAGTTTCAGAACCGTTGACTAAAACCTCTCTCACGAGCAAGACGTGATCAGACCCCATAACTATATGGGTGTTGGATTCGTTGGAATCACATGGTGATGTGAACTAGATTATTGACTCTAGTGCTAGTGGGAGACTGTTGGAAATATGCCCTAGAGGCAATAATAAATTAGTTATTATTATATTTATTTGTTCATGATAATCGTTTATTATCCATGCTATAATTGTATTGATTGGAAACACAGTGCATGTGTGGATACATATACAAAACACTGTCCCTAGTAAGCCTCTAGTTGACTAGCTCATTGATCAAAGATGGTTAAGGTTTCCTGACCATACACAAGTGTTGTCACTTGATAACGGGATCACATCATTAGGAGAATCATGTGATGGACTAGACCCAAACTAATAGACATAGCATGTTGATCGTGTCATTTTGTTGCTACTGTTTTCTGCGTGTCAAGTATTTGTTCCTATGACCATGAGATCATATAACTCACTGACATTGGAGGAATGCTTTGTGTGTATCAAACGTCGCAACGTAACTGGGTGACTATAAAGATGCTCTACAGGTATCTCCGAAGGTGTTCGTTGAGTTAGTATGGATCGAGACTGGGATTTTTCACTCCGTGTGACGGAGAGGTATCTCGGGGCCCACTCGGTAATACAACATCACACACAAGCCTTGCAAGAAATGTGACTTAGTGTAAGTTGCGGGATCTTGTATTACGGAACGAGTAAAGAGACTTGCTGGTAAACGAGATTGAAATAGGTATGCGGATACTGACGATCGAATCTCGGGCAAGTAACATACCGAAGGACAAAGGGAATGACATACGGGATTATATGAATCCTTCACACTGAGGTTCAACCGATAAGATCTTCGGAGAATATGTAGGATCCAATATGGGCATCCAGGTCCCGCTATTGGATATTGACCGAGGAGTCACTCGGGTCATGTGTACATAGTTCTCGAACCCGCAGGGTCTGCACACTTAAGGTTCGACGTGCTTTTATGTGTATTTGAGTTATATGGTTGGTTACCGAATGTTGTTCGGAGTCCTGGATGAGATCCAGGATGTCACGAGGAGCTCCGGAATGGTCCGAGGTAAAGATTGATACATAGGAAGTCCTGTTTTGGTCACCGGAAAAGTTTCGGGCTCGTCGGTAGTGTACCGGGAGTGCCGGGAGGGGTGCCGGGGACCATCGGGAGGGGTGTCACGCCCCAAGGGGTCTCATGGGCTATGGGAAGAGATAAACCAGCCCCTAGTGGGCTAGAATAAGTTCCCACTAAGGCCCATAAGGTTTGAGAAGGAAAAAACACAAGGTGGAAAGAGTTTCCAAGTGGGAAGGTGGAATCCTACTCCAAATAGGATTGGAGTAGGACTCCTCCACCTCCAATTTCGGCCAAACCTTGAGGGTTTGAGGCTGCCTCTTCCCTCCCCCTCCCCCCTATATATACTGAGGTATTAGGGCTGATTTGAGACAACTTTTGCCACGGCAGCCCGACCACATACCTCCACGGTTTTTCCTCTAGATCGCGTTTCTGCGGAGCTCGGGCGGAGCCCTGCTGAGATTAGATCACCACCAACCTCCGGAGCGCCGTCACGCTGCCGGAGAACTCATCTACCTCTCCGTCTCTCTTGCTGGATCATGAAGGCCGAGATCATCGTCGAGCTGTACGTGTGCTGAACGCGGAGGTGCCGTCCGTTCGGCACTAGATCGGAGCGGATCGTGGGACGGATCGCGGGACGGTTCGTGGGACGGTTCGCGGGGCGGATCGAGGGACGTGAGGACGTTCCACTACATCAACCGCGTTCACTAACGCTTCTGCTGTGCGATCTACGAGGGTACGTAGATCGGAAATCCCCTCTCGTAGATGGACATCACCATGATAGGTCTTTGTGCGCGTAGGAAAATTTTTGTTTCCCATGCGACGTTCCCCAACACTTCATGTGTTTATACCAATAGGCATGGTTTGCATGTCTCAAACATTTCAAAAATGAGTGGGTACAAAGATCCATCAGGATGGAGCTTCTTCATGCGTTTTATACCAATATGACTCAAATGGCACTGCCACAAGTAAGTGGTACTATCATTACTCCTTTTATATCTTTTGGCATTAATATTATGAACATGTGTATCACTACGATCGAGATTCAATAAACCATTCATTTTAGGTGCAAGACCACTGAAGGAATTATTCAAGTAACCAAAATAACCATTATTCTCTATAAACGAATAACCGTATTGCAATAAACATAATCCAATCACGTTCATGCTCAACCCAAACACCAAATAACAATTATTTTTGTTTAACACTAATCCTGATGGTAGAGGGAGCGTACGATGTTTGATCACATCAACCTTGGAAACACTTCCAATACACATCGTCACCTCGCCTTTAGCTAGTCTCCGTTTATTCTATAGCTTTTATTTCGAGTTCCTAACACTTAGCAACTGAACCGGTATTTAATACCCTGGTGCTACTAGGAGTACTAGTAAGTATACATCAGTATCATGTATATCCAATATACTTTTGTCGACTTTGCCAGCCTTCTCATCTACCAAGTAACTAGGGTAGCTCCTCTTGAGTGATTGTTCCCCTCATTACAGAAGCACTTGGTCTCGGGTTTGGGTTCAACCTTGGGTCTCTTCACTAGAGCAGCAACTGGTTTGCTGTTTCATGAAGTATCCCTTCTTGCCCTTGCCCTTCTTGAAACTAGTGGTTTTTACTAACCATCAACAATTGATGCTCCTTTTCGATTTCTACTTTCGTGGTGTAAAAACATCGCGGATAGCTCAAGGATCATCATATCTATCTCTGATATGTCATAGTTCATCACGAAGCTCTAGTGGCTTGGTGGCAGTGACTCTGGAGAACTATCACTATCTCATTTGGAAGATTAACTCCCACTCAATTCAAGCGATTGTAGCACTCAGACAATCTGAGCACACGCTCAACGATTGAGCTTTTCTCCCTTACTTTGTAGACAAAAAAATCTTGTTGGAGGTCTCATACCTCTCAACAAGGGCATGAGCATGAAATCCCAATTTAATCTCTTGGAACATATCGTATGTCCTGCGATGTTCGAAACGTATTTAGAGCCTCAATTCTAAGTCGTTTAAGCATTTGCACTGAACAATCATGTAGTTATCAAAAACGTGTATGTGAGATGTTCGCAACATCTACAAACGATGTTCGGGTTTCAGCACAACGAGCGTTCCATTAAAGACATAAGCCTTCTGTGCAGCAATGAGGACAATCCTCAGTTAACGGACCCAGTCCGCATAATTGCTACTATCACCTTTCAACTAAGTTTTCTCTAGGAACATATCAAAAACCGTAGAGCTATAGCGAAAGTTACAACATAATTTGTAAAGACCTTTTAACTATGTTCATGATAATTAAGTTTATTTAATCAAATTATTTAAGGAACTACCACTCAGGTAGACATCCCTCTTCTCATCCAAGTGATACATGACCCACGTTGACTAGGTCGTGTCCGATCATTACGTGAGACGGACTAGTCATCGATGGTGAACATCTCCATGTTGATCGTATCCACCATGCGAATCATGTTTGACCTTTCGGTCTCCCGTGTTCCCAGGCCATGTCTGTACATTCTAGGCTCGTCAAGTCAACCTAAGTGTTTTGCGTGTGTAAATCTGGCTTACACCCGTTGTATGCGAACGTTAGAATCTATCACACCCGATCATCACGTGGTGCTTCGAAACAACGATCATTTGTAACGGTGCACACTTAGGGGGAACACTTTTCTTGAAATTTTAGTGAGGGGTCATCTTATTTACTACCGTCGTTCTGAGCAAATAAGATACAGAAACATGATAAACATCACATGCAAGCATATAGTGACATGATATGGCCAATACCATCTTGCTCCTTTGATCTCCATCTTCGGGGCATGGCATGATCATCATTGTCACCGGCATGACACCATGATCTCCATCATTGTGTCTTTCGAAGTCGTCTCGCCAACTATTACTTCTACGACTATAGCTAACGATTAGCAATAAAGTAAAGTAATCACATGGCATTTCATCTCATACAATAAATTAAGATAAATCCTATGGCTGTTGCTCTTTGTCATACTCATCGACATGCAAGTCGTGAATCCTATTACAAGAACATGATCATTCTCATACATCACATATGTAACATCACATCCTTTTGGCCATGTCACATCACATAGCATACCCTGCAATAACAAGTTAGACGTCCTCCAATTGTTGTTGCAAGTTTTACGTTGCTGATTTCGGTTTCAAGCAAGAGCATTTCTTACCTACGCGATAGCCACAACGTTGATATGCCAATGCTATTTAACCTTCATAAGGACCCTTTTCATCGAATCTGATCCGACTAAAGTGGGAGAGATAGACACCCACTAGCCATATTATGAAACAAGTGCATGTCAGGCGGTGGAACGAGTCTCACGTAAGAGTACGTGTAAAGTCGGTCCAGGCCACTTCACCCCATGATGCCGCTGAATCAAGATAAGACTAGTAACGACAAGCAATTGACAAAATCATCGCCCACAACCATTGTGTTCTACTCGTGCATAGAATCTACACATAGAACCTAGCTCGGATGCCCCTGTTGGGGAACGCAGTAGTAATTCAAAAAAAATCCTACGTCAACCAAGGATCTATCTAGGAGAAACCAGCAACGTGCGAAGGGGTAGAGCATCTTCATACCTTTGAAGATCGCTAAGCGGAAGCGTTACTACAACGCGGTTGATGGAGTCATACTCGCAGCGATTCAGATCACGGAAGATTCCGATCTAAGCGCAGAACAACGGCACCTCGGCGTTCAACACACGTGTAGCCCCGTGACGTCTCCAATGCCTTGATCCAGCAAGGCGAGAAGAGAGGTTGAGGGATAGAGCTCCGGTAGCATGACGACGTGGTGACGGTGGAGCTGCATGGTACTCCGACAGAGCTTCGCCAAGCGCTACGGAGGACGAGGAGGAGGAGTGGTAGGGCTGCGCCGAGGGAGAGTGGCAATTGTGTCTTTGCAGCCCTAAACCCCTTGGGTTTATATAGGAGGAGAGGGAGGAGGGTGCGTCACCCTAGGGTTTCCCTAGGTGGTGCGGCAGCCCTAGATGGGAGGGGCGGCGGCCCAAAGTGGAGGAGGAGGTGGCGCCCTAGGGTGGCTTGCCACCCAAGGCAGCCCCACGCCTAGGGTTTGCCATCCCTCTCCCTCTTGTGCGCCTTGGGCCCAAGGTGGGTGGCGCACCAGCCTACCTAGGGGCTGGTTCCCATCCACTCTTGGCCCATGTAGACCTTCGTGGCTGGTGGCCCATCCCGGTGGACCCCCAGAACCCTTCCGGTGGTCCCGATACATTACCAGTGATTCCTGAAACACTTCCGGCGATGAATTCCTCACTTCCTATATATGAATCTTTACCTCCAGACCATTCCGGAGCTCCTCGTGACGTCCGGAGTCTCATTCGGGAGTCCAAACAACCTTCGGTAATCACATACTATTCCCATTACAACCCTAGCGTTAGCGAACCTTAAGTGTGTAGACCCTACGGGTTCGGGAACCATGCACACATGACCGAGACACCTCTCCAGTCAATAATCAACAGCAGGATCTGGATATCCATGTTGGCTCCCACATGTTCTACGATGATCTCATCGGATGAACCACGATGTCGGGGATTCATTCAATCACGTATGCAATTCCCTTTGTCTATCGGTATGATACTTGCCCGAGATTTGATCGTCGGTATCCCTATACCTTGTTCAATCTTTTTGCCGGCAAGTTTCTTTACTCGTTCTGTAACTCATCATCCCATGACTAAGTCGTTAGTCACATTGAGATCATTATGATGATGGATTACCTAGTGGGCCTAGAGATACCTCTCCGTCACACGGAGTGACAAATCCCAGTCTTGATTCGTACCAACCCAATAGATACTTTCGGAGATACCTGTAGTGCACCTTTATAATCACCCAGTTACGTTGTGACATTTGATACACCCAAAGCACTCCTACAGTATCCGGGAGTTGCACAATTTCATGGTCTAAGGAAATGATACTTGACATTAGAAAAGCTTTAGTAGACGAACAATACGATCTAGTGATATGCTTAGGATTGAGTCTTGTCCATCACATCATTCTCCTAATGATGTGATCCCGTTATCAATGACATCCAATGTCCATGATCAGGAAACCATGACCATCTATTGATCAACGAGCTAGCCAACTAGAGGCTCACTAGGGACACATTGTTGTCTATGTATTCACACATGTATTACGGTTTCCGGTTAATACAATTATAGCATGAATAATATATAATTATCATGAACAAGGCAATATAATAATAACCAATTTATTATTGCCTCTAGGGCATATTTCTAATAGAGGACGGCTCCGCTCCGTAGACAAGGAAGGAAGGGGTCTCGCCGGTGTGCTTGGTCGTAGTGGTGCGGATAGACCACAACACAGACTGTAGCTCATCAAGCGAGCCCTTCCAGCAAGCTTCGAGATTCTTCTCGAAGCTCCTAGTCCTGAGGCCCTTGAGGACTTTGGCGCTAGTGCACTCAGCTGCACCACGGAGGCGTAGCATATCTGCATACCAATGTTAGCACAATATGATTTACAAAGGCTGCTTGTGAACTTGGACCCTTTGTCGGTGATGATGCAATTGGGGATACCGAAGCGATGCACGAGACCCTTGATGAACTTGATGGCCGAGCCGACCGGGATGGTGCGAACAACTTCGACTTCCCTCCACTTGGTGAACTTCTTGAAAAAAACGTAGAGGTAGCGGTATCCGCCGGCTGCACGGGGGAAAGGGCCCATGATGTCCAGCCCCCACACCATGAAGGGTCGGGAGAGCAGAATGGTTTGCAGCCCCTGCGTAGGTTGGTGGATCGATTTGGTGTGGAACTGGCACACGACAGAGGACTGGACCACCTAAGTGGCGTCACGAAGCGCGGTGGACCAGTAGAAACCGTTGCGGAACGCCTTGCCAACAAAGGTGCATGAGGAAGGATGATGTCTGTAGTCTCCTCCGTGGATGTCGGCAAGCAGCTCACGCCCGTGCTGCTACGAGATGCACCGCAACGAGACGTCGTTGGGTCGTTTGTGGTACAACTCCCCTCCCCGTAGGCAGTAGGCGGTGGCTTGTCGAACGACATGCTCCGCACCCTCGTCCTCCGCGAGTTGTTCACCACGGGTGAGGTAAGCCCTGAGTTCAGTAGTCCAATTGCCCTCTCGAGGCTCAAGTGCTAGTAGTAGCCGATCTCCTAAGGGCGTGCCATAGTCCGGTGCACCCATTCTTGGCACTGGTGGCAGCCCTTCAGGCAGTGGCGTAGTGATGTCAATGGGCGGCAAAGCCGACGGCTTGAGGAGCCGCTCCTCGAAGACACACGATCGTTAGGACTCCCGACGTGATGCCCGCTTGGTGATGTCGTCAGCCTCCTGGTTGGCTTCGAGGGATTTGCTGCAATTCTAAACTGAGAAATCATTTCTCAAGTTTACGTAGCTCCTTCGGGTACGCCGCCATGTGCTCGTCCTTGGGCGTGTACTTCTTGTTGGAAAAGTTGACCAAGAGCTGCGAGTTGCCCTTTACCACAAGGTGCTTGACGCTAAGGGCTGAGGTGGCCTTCAGGCCGGCGATCAGGCCCTCTACTCATAAATGTTGTTGGAGAGCTTCATGTTTTTCTTGAAGCACAGCTGGACCGCATAATAGAGCTTGTCGCCTTTTGACGAAGTCAGCACCACGCCAACCCCCGTGCCCTGTATGGAGAAGGCGCCGTTGAAGTGCATGACCCAGCCACGAGGCGCTTCGTCCCAAAGCAAGGTGGACTCACCCTCGCAAGGCTCTCCTTCACTCAGGTCCGTCCACTCCGCGATGAAGTTCGCTAGGGCCACACCCTTGATCACTCTGGTGGTGCAGAATTCCAACTCGAAGTGTTGCAGCTCGATGTTCCACTCGGCGACCCTGCCAGCGGTGTTAGGGCTGCGTAGGATCTGCTCCAAGGGGTAGGCGAATATAACCTTGATCGGATGGCCCTAGAGGTAGTGGTGCGGCTTTCTGGAGGTGACGAGGAACAAGAGGAGGAGCTTCTGCTGCATGGGATAGTGGTCATGCGCATCCCTCAGTACAGTGTTGACGTAGTACAAGGGGTGCTCCACGTGCTTTGCGACCATGGAGTCATCATCATAATCGTAGAAGGGATCGTGGGGTGAAGCCGCAGGGACCATTGAGGGTGAGGAGTCACGGGTCTTGGGAGCCCCGATGGTGAAGCAGCCTCCCTAGGCGGGATGCCCTCCAAGGGGAGACCAGTCTCAATATAGGAGACGCTCCCGAGGACAATGGTGGACTATTGAGGTCCATCCGCTCTGGAGCCCGACAGGTCCCACGCCGACCCTCGCGACGCCTGACAGGTAGCTCCCGACTGCTTCTTTGGGTGAGCGGGGCCCTCCCGCTCCATGATGAGGGCTGCGCTAGCTGTTTGAGGGGTGGCCGCCAGGTACAACAGTAGGGGCTCGTGAGGCTGCGGCACGACCATGACAGGAGGGCTCGTGAGGTACGTCTTGAGGTCCACGAAGGCAGCGTCAGCCTCCGAAGACCATGCGAACGGGCCCGACCTCTTCATGAGCTTGAAAAAAAGCAAAGCCCGCTCGCCAAACTTTGAGATGAAGCATCCCAAGGAGGCCACGCATCCCGTCAACTTTTGTATTCCCTTGAGGGTTCGGGGAGGGCTCATTTGCTAAATCTCGTTGACCTTCTCTGGGTTTGCCTCGATGCCCCGGTGGGACACGAGGAAGCCTAGGAGCTAGCTGGAGGGGACTTTCAAAGACACATTTGTCGGGGTTAAGATTTAGGTTGACCCTTCACAGGTTGGCGAAGGTCTCCTCCAAGTCCTCGATGAGTGCTCTGGCCTCATGCGTCTTGACCATGATTTCATCGACATAAGCCTCGACGTTCCTCCCGAGCCGAGGGCCCAACGTGATCTGCATCAGTCAATGGAAGGTGGCGCCTGCACTCTTTAGGTTGAAGGGCATGCTAACGTAGCAGTATACCCCTCAAGGGGAGACGAAGGCTGTTTTCTCCACATCTTTCTCTGTCATCTTGATCTGATGGTAGCCTGAAAAGGTGTCCAGGAAGCATAACAGATCGCGGTAGGTGCTGGAGTTCATGATCTGGTCGATGCACGGGAGTAGGAAAGGGTCCAGCGGGTAGGCCTTGTTGAGGTTGGTGAAGTCGACGCACATCCGTTCCTTGTCGCCCTTCTTGGGGACGACGACGGGGTTAGCGAGCCACGCTGGGTGGCACACCTCATGAATGACCCCGGCCTCTTGCAGCTTCTGCACTTCCTGCACTAGGAAGTGATGTTTTTCTGGCGCTTGGCGTCATACCTACTGCTTGACAGGGCGCGCATTGGGGCACACCTCCAAGTGATGCTCAATCATGTGCCTTGGTAACCCGGTTAGGTCAGTCGCCTTCCACGCGAAGACATCTGCATTATCCCTAAGGAAGGCAGTGAGTGTGCTTTCTTGCTCAGGAGGGAGATCGGCGCCAATGGTGAAGGTGGGGCCTGAGCCGCTATCAATCAGCGGCACCTTCTTCATCTTAGTCCGGTCTTGTGCGAACTGCAGCTCTTTCCTCGTCAAGACCGCCTCGAGTAGGCTCTCAAGAGGCGCCGCCTCGCCCTCGCTTGCCGCACACAGAGCCGCCGGGGTCGTGGCTCCGTGCGCTTGCTTGAGGCAACTCACCGCGTCCCTGTCATCACACCTGATGGTCAGGCACCGTCGCTACCGAGAATCTTGACGATGTTATACCCCGGGTGAGTCGCCACCATGAACCTTGCGAGCACGGGGTACCCCAGGACAGCATTTTACGGGAGGTTGATGTGCGCCACATCGAAGTTGATGAGCTCGGTGCGGTAGTTACGACGGGTGCCGAAGGTGACGGGGAGACGGATATGGCCGAGAGAGGCTGCGGCTTCACCATCTACCGCATACAGGGGCCCGGCAGGCTGCAGCTAACTCTAAGGAACCAGAAGCGCCTCGAAGACCATGACGGATATGATGTTGATCCCGGTACCCCCGTCGATGACGGTCTTAGTGTTGGGGAATGTTGCATGGGAAACAAAAAAATTCCTACGCGCACACAAGATCTATCCATGGTGATGACCATCTACGAGATGGGAGAGTGCATCTACATACCCTTATAGATTGCTAATAGGAAATGTATATAACACAGTTGATGTAGTTGTACGTCCTCGTGATCCAATCATGATCCGTCCTGTGATACCATCACGATCCGTCCCGTGATCGCATCACGATCCTTCCCGATCTAGTGCCGAACGGATGGCACCTCCGTGTTCAGCACACATACAGCTCGATGATGATCTCTGCCTTCTTGATCCAGCAAGAGGGGCGGAGAGGTATATGAGTTCTCCAGCACAATGGCGTGGTGGTGGTGGTGGTGAAATAATCAGGCAGGGCTTAGCCAAGCTCTCCTGTACTAATATAGAGGAGAAAACGACCTGGAGAGAGAGGGAAGCACGTGGCTAATTAGGGTTAGGGTTGCTCTCAAAATCCTCTAGTATATATAGGAGGGAGAGAGGGGAGGAGGCATCCCCAAACCTCCTAGGTTCGGCCGAAGTGGAGAGGAGGTGGAGGAGTCCACCTCCAATCCTACTCCAAGTAGGATTCCACTTGGTCTCCTCCTTCCCTTTTCCCCCTTTTTTCCCTTTTTGCTCCTTGGACGTAATAGGCCCTATTGGGCTGGCCACACCAGCCCACTAGGAGCTGGTGCACCGCCTTTGGACCAATTAGGTTCTCTCCCGGGTGGGTGGCCCCTTCCGGTAAGACCCCAGAACCCATTCGTCACTCCCGGTACTTTATCGGTAATGCTCGAAAACTTTCCGGAAGCCAAATGCAACTTTCTTATATATCAATCTTTACTTCCGGACCATTATGGAGCTCCTCGTGACGTCTGGGATATCATCCAGGGCACCGATCAACTTTCGATCACCAACATACATAAGTCAATAATACTGAAACGTCACCGAACCTCAAGTGTGCAGACCCTGCACGTTCGAGAACTATGTAGACATGGCCTGGGACACTCTTTGGTCCATAACAAATAGCACGACCTGGATGCCCATATTGTCTCCTACATATTCTACGAGGATCTTTATCGGTTGAACCTCTATGTCAAGGATTTAGTTAATCATGTATGTTGTTCCCATTGTCCATCGGTATGTCACTAGCCCGAGATTCGATCATTGGTATCTCTATATCTAGTTCAATCTCGTTACCGGTAAGTCTATTTACTCGTTCTGTAATACAAGATCCTGTGACTAACTCCTTAGTCACATTGCTTGCAAGGCTTGTTGTGATGTTGTATTACCGAGTGGGCCCTAAGATACCTTTCCGTCATACGGAGTGACAAATCCCAGTCTTGATTCATGCCAACCCAACAAACACGTATGGAGATACCTGTTGAGCATCTTTATAGTCACACAGTTACGTTGCGACGTTTAATACACACAAGGTATTCCTTCGACGCCCAAGAGTTGCATGATCTCATGGTCATAAAAGTAGATACTTGACATGCAGAAAACAATAGCAATAAACTCACACGATCACATGCTACGTTCATAGTTTGGGTCTTGTCCATCACATCATTCCCCTAATGATGTGATCTCATTATCAAACAACATCTCATGTCTATGGCCAGGAAACCTTGACCATCTTTGATCGACGAGCTAGTCCTTCAGAGGCTCACTAGGGATAGTGTGTTGTCTATGTATCCACACATGTATTTGAGTTTCCAATCAATACAATTCTTGCATGGATAATAAATGATTATCATGAACAAGGAAATATAATAATAAACAATTTATTATTGCCTCTTGGGCATATTTGCAACAGTCTCCCGCTTGCACTAGAGTCAATTATCTAGTTCACATCACTATGTGATTAGAATGAATCTAACACACATATAGTTCTGGGGTTTGATCATGTCTTGCTTGTGAGAGAGGTTTTTAGTCAACGGGTCTGAAACATTCAGATCTGTGTGTACTTCACAAATCTACATTCAGATACTGTAGATCCTTCTACCATGCTCCACTTGGAACGATTCCAAATGACTGCTCCACTATATGAATTCGGTTTACTACTGAGAGTTATCCAGATTAGTGTCAAAGCTTGCATCGACGTAACCCTTTATGACGAACTCTTTTATCACCTCCATAACCGAGAAAAATTCCTTAGTCCACTAGTTACTAAGGATAACTTTCACCATTGTCCAGTGATCCATTCCTGGATCACTTTTGTACCCCTTGACTGACTCATGGAAGAGCACACATCAGGTGTGGTACACACCATGGCATACTATAGAGCCTATGTGTCGTGGTTTTGTCACGGCAGATGTCCTCGTGAAAGGACTTAGTGTTGGAGCCATCGCACCTTGGTGGCGACTCAAAGGGGTTATTCGGGAGCGAGACAAAGATTTACCCAGGTTCGGCCCCTCGTGAGGAGGTAAAGGCCTACGTCCTACTTGGTGTTTGTATTGATGGTGTTTCGATTACAAGGGGGCGTAACTCACCTAACCTAGCACTCGATGATTTCTAATCTGCCCCTCCTTCCCTGGGACTCACCTTTATATACAGGTCGAGCCCTTAGGGTTTACAAGAGTCCTTGCCTTTACACAAATCGTGATTCTTTCTATCTCTAAGTCGCCATCTTTCTAAGTCTTGGAGATCTTACCAATGATGGATTCTTCCCAAAGATCTTCGAACCGCCATCTGGCTCCTGGCCTCTCCAGGCCCAAGCCGGAACCACTTTTGAGGATGAGTCGCCAGCTTGGTGACCCGGCCCAACTAGGGCGGGTTACCCAACAGATAGTATCCCCAACATTAGGCCCCAGATTGACTTGAATTCGTTGATGCAAATATTTTCATCCAGTGAGGGGCGATTGATTTCACTCCTTATTATTTGGCCCGCACTTAAACCGCCGTTTGTTGCGGAGATACCTAAATCGCCGAATTATTTGGCCGTTGGCGTCATCTTATCCCTTTAATCTAGGAAGAGATAATGATGCGATCTCCAACGAATCCTTTGGCACACATATCCCGAAAATTCCAGCGCCTGACTTAATAAATAGGCGGAGGGACAAGACAGGACGCATTTCCACCTACCCATCTTATCACCCCCTTCTTCCTCGCCACCACACCGAGAGCTTCGTCGCCGCCCGAAGACTTCCGTCTCCGACCGCCGCATCCGACGCGCTCCGACGCCTGCCGAATACGCAACACTCGCCGCGGATCTTTCCTCGATTGCCTCCAACCGCCATTATCAGGTCAGTCTCCCACCATTAGAGGCAAATCTTAGTTTCTCGAGGTTCATGTCCGCCATTTCATTAGAACACCTTGAACGGTTCCGTAATCGCCGGTTAGTTCATGATGACGACAATAAGAACAGTAGCATCTTCCATACCCCTAGCTGACTAGCCTTGGTTTGAAGATCTAGAAAGGGTTTCGTGAGATGAACTGTACTGTTTTCACCCTAGCCATAGGCTGTTTTATCCAAGTATTTCTCATTCATTTTTGCCTGCTCCGTAGATCCATATTTTATTGCATGTCGTATGAAACCTATTTGTAGATCCATACTTCTCCATTTTAGCGAACACCTCTGAAGCCCTGAACCATCTCTCTTAAGTGGTAGGAATTTCATAAATCGCCCTGGTACTCTGACCCGGACCTTTGTTGGCGAGTCAACAAACTCCCTTGATCACCTGACAAATGTTTGGCGAGTCAATGGATCTTTTGACCATTTAGTAGGCGCTTGGAGAGTTAATTTACCCGTAATTTCTCCCTTTGTAGCATGGATGCCGTTTTCAAAGCCGATTGGCTTCCAACCAAGGTTGATGAAACTCTTCTCAACAATTGTGTGAAGACGGGAAAATTGATCCCAAAGAGGTTATCGGTTGGCGTTCCGGGTTGGGAGAAGAGATTCCCAACCCGAAGGAAGCATAAATAGTTGTTTTTGTTGAGCACCTCGAACGGGGTTTTAAGACGCCTGGATCAAAATTACTCAGAGACGCCATGACCTTTATGAATGTCCGCCTCCAAGACTTAGGGCCTAACTCAATGAGCAACCTATGTCAGTTCCAAGTGTTCTGTGAGGCCTACTTGCGGATGGAACCTTCAGTTCCTTTATTCTGGTACTTCTTTCATTTGAATCGCCAGACAGAATTGTCCAATGGCCCTAGCTTGGAACTTGGAGGCGTCAATGTTCAATGCCATAGGGACAGTCCATTCCCGTCACTCGCCATGCCAAGCCATCCCAAACACTGGGGTGAGTCTTGGTTTTACTGCCAGGAAACTTCTCTTGAGGGTGAGAACAAGCTCCTTGGCTATAGGAAGGAGCGCCTTCCAAAAAACTTCAAACTCCCAGACAAGCTTACCGAAGAAGAGGAGTCAGATCTTATCCCAGTACTGTCCGAGTTAAGATCTCTGACAAACAACGGCCTTACTGGGTCGACTTAATCCGCTGCTGGGTCGAATGGCGCATCCTCCCCTTAAGTCGCCGGGATGGATTAATGTGTGAGTCTGATGGCACTTTGGACCATCCCTAGTGTTATTTCCATACAGCACTGACAGAAAACGACATCGTCTCCATCATCAAGAAATTGACCGGCGAGCCATTGGCCAAGTGTGGCCAAATAGGTCTTAAGCCGTTTTGCAAGATCAACCCGGCACCAAAGGTAATAACTTAACCCGCCTTTACTTTATTCCTCCTGACTTATTTGAGCTATGATTCTCATAATAAAAACACCATTTCAGAAGGGTGACAAATTCTGGTCCAGGAGGCCAAAAAAGATGGCCCTGAAGCAAGCCAGGCCGCCCCCAAAGAAGAAATCCAAGGGTAAAGGCAAAGCCGCCGTTACCGAGCCGTCTGACGCCGACGAATCCCAAGTCCGTGACGTACTTTCAGAGGTAAAAATCCATCTTCTTTAACTTGCCATTCATTGTTATAATTTTGTGTTTACACCTCCGTATCTCTTGTGTAGAACGAGGACAATGAAAGCCAGGAAGACTCCATAGAGGTAATTTCTGTTTCCTCAGACTCATCTTCTCCTCCACCTAAGTCGGCCAGGCAGATTTGTGGGAAAGTTCCCTTCTCTCACCCAAATGCTTGTTTGGATCCTAATTTCCTTTTGAAGAAAGCGCAACATGCTTCCAATCGGAAAACTCGAAGTCATTCTGGAGACTTGGTGTCCGGGTTACCAACAAAAACCAAGAAGAGGCAAAATGAGGTACCTTTTTAATAGCATCTTTTTCATTTCCTTTTGGATCATATTTATAACTCGCTCATATCTTGAGGCGTTACTTTTGCAGAATTCTCCTCGTTCATCAGGCGACTCGGTGATGTCAGCGCTTCCGCCGATGATCCGCGTTCCAGGGTAAGTCCTTTATA
The DNA here is from genome assembly GCF_904849725.1 of Hordeum vulgare subsp. vulgare. Taxonomy (NCBI): domain Eukaryota; kingdom Viridiplantae; phylum Streptophyta; class Magnoliopsida; order Poales; family Poaceae; genus Hordeum; species Hordeum vulgare. The sequence goes on from NC_058521.1 coordinate 137,306,976, forward strand.
ATACTTACATTGGCCTGATGATAATAATGTATGTTTTTAAAGTGCACCCCCTTTTCCTTTTAGGGCACAAGCAAAGAAGAGGAAAACTGGCGGGTCAACTCCCATTACAACTTCAGAGCCTATTGAAAAATCTGCACCGATTCAGGATAAACCGGCCAAAGATAAGCCTGAAGATCAAGTGGATCTCCTGAACTCGCCCAAGGAAACCATGGAAACGCCTAATCCGCCAAGTCCATTGAAAACGGCAGAAGATCCAGATGCTGTGGTACTCAGAGGTACTCGCTTTTCTAAGCCGGCCTCAGCAGTTCTGTCGAAGCATGTATCATCATTGACTCAACCTTCTATTGAGTATGAACTTTCTAAGGCTAAGCTCTCCCAGTATGAGAATCTTGAATTCAGAGAACTTTGCTCCAGCTTTGTAAGTCGCTTGGAGGCGAGTTACGAAATGGAAAAGAGTCTGCTCCTCATGATGAAAAACAGACATGAGGTACGCCTTACTGCATACTGTATTATCCTCATTAACCCCCAAGGGTCGGGTCATCTGCAAAAAGATGAGCCGGGTCTTTGATAGTAAAAGAACTTTCAACTTGTATTCCCCGAGGGCCGGGTCATCTGTGAAAAGATGAGCCGGGTCTTGATAATTTGGAAGAAAACTTTCGACCTGTAACCCCCAAGGGTCGGGTCATCTGTGAAAAGATGAGTCGGGTCTTGATAATTTGGAAGAAAACTTTCGACCTGTAACCCCCAAGGGTCGGGTCATCTGTGAAAAGATGAGTCTGGTCTTGATAATTTGGAAGAAAACTTTTGACCTGTAACCCCCAAGGGCCGGGTCATCTGTGAAAAGATGAGCCGGGTCTTAATACTGTATAATTTCGCCTAAAAAATTATACATTAGCCCCCAAGTGTCAGGGATATTTCTTGCAATAATTCTGAGACTTGCCCCTTGATAACATATTTTGACAGGAATCTCTTGCCCAAGCTGAGTCAGCATTTGGCGATTTAAAGAAAAATTTAGCCGATCAGCAAGATGCACGGGCAAAATTAGAAGAGAAATATCAAACAATCTTATCTGAGATGGAGAAGCTGAAAGCCGCCTTAAAGAAGTCTCAAGCTGATCAAGATGCCATTGTAAAGCGAGCAGAAAAAGCTGAAGCTAAATTGGATACCGTGCAACAAGAACTGGCTGGCTCAAAGCAACATATCTCCAACATGGCACAAGCTATCTTTGGTAAGAAACAAAGCCCTGACCTTGCACTTTGTAACTAAATATTTCAGCATGAGGAAGTTACTAACCATTATTACCCCTTATATAGGTCCAAGAGCCGCCAACCTTTAGAATGACTGCGTCCTGATGCTGAAGGCGATTTATACTTTAACAGAGCAGTTGTATACCGGAAGCGTGCTGACCGTGAAGGCAGTGATGGGTGCCAAGGAACCCATAACATTAATCAAAAAGATGCTTGGCTGCTTATCTACTCTTCCGCCTCAAATTGGTGAGCTAACCCGGTCAGCTGCCCGAAAAGGGGCTCTCACTACTTTGAGTCGGTGTCTGGCGTATGCTCCAGAATTAAAACCTGAAGAAGTATCGACAGGCTTTCCCCAGCTCAAGGACGACGGGTCAGAATTTCTCAAGAGGATTACCAGTGCGTTGTCAAAGAATCCCGCTTGGCGGCTACTCAGCTTGCAGCGAGCTTGGATTTATCAAAGTATCAAGCCGCCTATGACGACAAGAACAAGAAAGTTAATCCTCCAACCTTTGTGACAACCAGCTTGACTCCGCGTCGACCCAAGAACCCTTTTGATTTGGAGGTGGATCTCTCATCGGTGCTGAATGATGAAGATGAGTTTGCCACTTTATCCAAGTGTAACTGGGTATTAGGCGACTTGCAAATTGAAGTCGGTCAGAGCTCAAAGCAGGCTGAGCCGGAGACATCGGCAGAATAATTCTTCATGGATTTGGCCATCAGAGCCATGTAATAGGTCTTTCATAGAAAACAAACCACTTCTGTGATATCTTTAAAACCCTTGTGTCGCCCTTAGGGCGCCTTAAAATGCTTGACCCGCCCTCAGGGCATTTTATAATGCTTGATCCGCCGTGGCAATAATGATTTTAATCATCAACCTGTTAGGCTTAAAAACATACATCAAACCATCTCAGTGAGTAATGGATGATAATAAACAATAACCGACTCAAGATGTTAAGGTGAGTCGGAAAAAATTGGGAAAACCTTGTGGCGGTGCCAGGAAGGTAAAAATAAGAATTTCGTCGGCTCATCAGGTCTCGACAGGATAAGACGAGTTATATAAACTCAAGTGCTACCCAAGGGAGACTTTTGTAAAAAAGCTCAAGTATTTAGACCAGCTGATCAGGCACGAGTCAGGCTTCAGTGAAGCGGGTTCAGTGAACCAATGGTTTCTCTATTTTCCATGTGGGGCGCTAGCCGGTACCAGACATGTTTTAACCAAGGAGAGTTCAGGGTCCGCAAATCGGAGTAACTCGCCAAGAGTTCATGGGTCCATATGGCGATTCGGCCAACACACAGTCCAGTATAACCATTTGTAATGTGGTAATTTTTCGCAAGCCAAATGGGTAGTAAGGCTGATCTCAATGAGAGGAAGCCCCCAAGTGACCTATGATTAAAGGAAAGACCAGTCATAGGATTGTACAAGCGTATACGCTATTACCACAAAACGACTTGAGAACAAATTGTCCACAAGTAAGCCGGCCTAATCCACAGAATCATATAAGGCGCCCATGTTTGAATCGCATGCTTATAGCGACTTCGATCCTCTTTGGCTTATCGATACCCAGTTTTGTAATAAGCGCATCATGGCGACTTAAGCTCTTTGGTATGCATAGCGTCCTTGCTTGGGCGACTTGTCGAAGAGCAAAATGAAAGATCCATACTTTCAATAAGATGAAATAGCTGGAAAGCCCCAGAGCTTGGAGGCATCAATTTTATTGCTTCATAAAAAATGAAAAACTTACAAAAAGCAGAGCTAATAGCTCAAGTGTAATAAGGTCACAAGTGGGCTATGTTCCAGGGGCAAGTTGACTCAGCCTCCGTGGTTGGCCGATTAGGCCGCAGATCCACCAGATAGTAGGACCCGTTGCGAAGGCTTTTGCTGACGACGAACGGTCCTTCCCATGGTGGTGATAAATTATGCATGCCAGTGCGATCTTGTATCAATCGAAGCACTAAGTCGCCCTCCTGAAAGGTTCGGCTCTTCACCCGGCGGCTGTGATAACGCCGCAAGTCCTGCTGATAAATTGCCGATCGGGCGACAGCCAAATCGCGTGCTTCCTCCAAAGCGTCCAAAGAATCTTGACGCGCCAACTCATTGTCCTGTTCCACATAAGAGGCAACTCTAGGCGAGTCATGCCTAATGTCAGTGGGAAGAACAGCTTCTGCTCCATATACCAGCAAAAAGGGAGTAAAACCCGTAGAATGGTTTGGGGTGGTCCGGATGCTCCATAGTACTGAAGGCAACTCCTCAACCCAACACCCTGGGGTGCGCTCCAGGGGAACCATGAGTCGGGGTTTGATTCCTTGCAACACTTCCTTATTCGCCCGTTCGGCCTACCCATTAGATTGTGGATGAGCCACTGCAGAGACATCAAGCCGGATGTGCTCACGATGGCAAAACTCCTGCATCGCCCCTTGCGATAGATTAGTACCATTGTCAGTTATAATGTTGTGTGGATATCCGAACCGGAAGATCAACTTTTTCAACAATTTGACCGCTGTCTCCGCATCACAAGCACCAACAGGTTTTGCTTCGACCCACTTGGTAAATTATCAACCGCCACCAGCAGATGAGTTTTTTTGTTGGATGACATCTTAAAGGGGCCAACCGTGTCTAACCCCGAGACCGCGAAAGGCCAAGTAATAGGTATCATCCTTAGTTCTTGAGCCGGCACATGAGCCTGTCGTCCATAACGCTGGCAACCGTCACATCGACGAACTATCTCCTCTGCATTAGCATGAGTCGTCAACCAGAAGAAACCATGACGGAACGCCTTTGAAACCAAGGAGCGTGACCCGGCATGATGCCCACAATCTCCGGAATGGATGTCGTTCAGAATTACGCATCCTTCTTCGGAAGAAACGCATCGTTGGAATACCCCAGAAGTGCTCCGCTTATATAATTCGCCATTGATGATGACCATGGATTTGCTCCGACGAACCATTTGGCGGGCCAACACTTCATCCGAAGTTAAATCGCCTCGGGCGAGATATGCCAGATACGGAAGAACCCAATCCGGCGTAACACAGAGAGCCGCCACGAACTGAGACTCAGGGTCTGGTATTGCCAACTCCTCTTCTGAGGGTAACCTTACGGAAGGACTGTGCAAAGTATCCAGAAAAACATTGGGAGGAACCAGCTTACGCTGCAAGCCGAGACGTGAAAGGGCGTCAGATGCTTCGTTAAGGTGCCGGTCGATATGATCAACTTGATAGCCATGGAAGTGACCCGCCACATCAGACACAGCCCTCCTGTAAGCCACCATCAGGGGGTCCCAAGAATCCCAAGTACCTGAAACTTGCTGAGCCACCAGATCAGAATCGCAAAACATCTTACCCGCGTGAGGTTCATCTCCTTGGCGAGTCGCAACCCATGAAGCAAGGCTTTGTATTCTGCAGCGTTGTTGGTACATGGAAACATGAGTCGGAGGACATAGCAGAATTTGTCTCCCTGGGGTGATACCAGCACTACGACAGCCCCCGAGCCTTCCAATTGTCTAGACCCGTCAAAATAAATAGTCCAGTACGTAAGGTCAGGCCTGTCTTCCGAGATCTGTAACTCGGTCCAATCATTAACGAAATCAACCAAGGCCTGAGACTTGATAGCCGTGCGAGGGGTGTATCCCATGTGGTGCGGCCCAAGTTCGATTGCCCACTTGGCGATTCACCCTGTCGCTTCCCGGTTCTGGATGATGTCTCCGAGGGGAGCGGAGCTAACCACCGTGATGGGATGCTCTTGGAAATAGTGTTTGAGCTTTCGACTTGCCATAAAGACCCCATAGACCAACTTCTGCCAGTGTGGGTATCGCTGCTTGGAGAGAGTTAGCACCTCACTGATGAAATATACCGGGCGTTGCACCGGATATTCCTTCCCTTCTTCCTTCCTTTCGACGACCACTGCCACACTCACCGCTTTGGAGTTTGTCGCTATATACAGAAGCATAGGCTCTTTCTCAGTCGGAACGGCCAAAACCGGCGGGTTGACCAGCTGCTGCTTCAAGGCTTCGAAAGCTTCATTGGCCTCGTTTGTCCAAACAAAACAGTCAGATTTCTTAAGCAACTGATAAAGGGGAATAGCTTTTTCTCCCAGGCGGCTTATGAAACGACTTAAAGCCGCGATATGACCCGCCATCCGTTGAACTTGATTGATATTTGATGGTTTCCCAAGTGAAGTGACCGCCTCGATTTTGTTCGGGTTAGCTTCAATGCGGCGCTCAGATACCAGGAAACCCAACAATTTTCTAGCAGGAACACCAAAGACACACTTGGTGGGATTAAGCTTCATCTGGTATACCCGTAGATTGTCAAAAGTTTCCCTTAGATCTTCCAATAGCGTTTCTTTCCTGTGAGTTTTGACCACAATGTCGTCAACGTAAGCATGGACGTTGCATCCGATTTGGCCACGGAGGCAATTTTGGATGCAGCGCTGGTAAGTCGCCCCGGCACTTTTGAGCCCAAATGGCATGGACACATAACAAAAAGCCCCGAAGGGGGTTATAAAAGTTGTCTTCTCCTGATCTTCCACAGCCATCTTGATTTGGTGATACTCAGAATAAGCGTCCAGGAAGCACAAACGCTCGTAGCCCGCCACTGAATAAATAATTTGATCAATACGGGGAAGGGCGAAAGGATCCTTTGGACAGGCTCTGTTAAGATCTGTGTAATCAATGCACATGCGGAAGGTACCGTTCTTCTTGAGCACCAGGACCGGGTTAGCTAACCATTTGGGGTGGAAGACCTCTATGATGAATCCGGCGGCCAAAAGACGGGCGACTTCTTCCCCGATTGCCTTGCGTCGTTCCTCATTGAACCTACAAAGATACTGTTGAATCGGTTTTGCCTTTGGTTCAATGTTAAGGTGGTGCTCAGCGAATTCTCTCGGTACACCACGCATGTCAGAAGGTTTCCATGCGAAGATGTCCCGATTCTCACGGATGAATTCGATGAGCGTGCTTTCCTATTTGGGGTCCAGACCCGCCCCGATAGTGAACTGCTTGGTTGAGTCGCCAGGGACGAAATCCACTACCTTAGTGTCGTTTGTTGGTTTGAATTTGTGGGACGGCTCAGCGTCTATTGTTGGCTTCTTTCGAGGTGACATGTCAGCTAGATCAACATTGGCCCGGTGATATTTGATCTCTTCCGCAGCGCAGGCGACTCCTGTGTAAGCCGCATCCCCTTCTTCACACTCTCTTGCGATCCTCCTGTCACCATCAACCGTGATGGGTCCCTTAGGACCGGGCATCTTGAGTTTAAGGTAAACATAGCAAGGGCGAGCCATGAAACGGGCGTAAGCTGGTCGCCCGAACAGCGCATGATAGGGGCTCTTTAGCTTGACCACCGCAAACATAAGCGACTCACTTCTGTAGTTAGACGTTGTTCCAAATGCAACTGCGAGCCAAATTCGTCCTATGGGGTACGCCGATTTACCTCGGAAAATTCCGTGGAATACCGTGGTTGAAGGCATTAAATCTTTTTCCAACAGGTTCATCCTTCGAAAAGTGTCGAAGTATAATATGTTGACGCTGCTACCACCATCCATCAGTACCTTCGACAAGGTATATCCCCCAACTTGAGGAGCCACGACCAATGCTAAGTCATCGGGATTGTCGACTCTTGGCGGGTGATCTGCCCTACTCCACGATATAATCTGCTCGGACCAGTGGAGGTACATGGGGAGTGCCGGCTCAGATACACTGTATGCTCAGTGGTTCACCTTTTTATCACTCCTGCAGGCATTGGTGGTGAAAACGTGGTATTGCCCACTGCTTAACTGTTTGGGGTTATTGCGGAAACTGCCATTATCATCTTGCCCCTGAGGAGCCCCCTGTGGGGGCGACTGTTGAAAAACCCCGGGCGGGTTATACTGTCGTTTTTTATGCACTGGATACTGGCCACTGCTTGGCTGCGAGCCGCCCCGAGCCCCCAGTTTGGGAAAAACGGCGAACGGGTTCTGGCGTTGATTAGGTGCACCAAACTGTTCCTGCCGTTGATCCGGGTCACCGCCTTGCCCTTTTTTGATCGCCTCTGCCTGAAACTCCCGCATCACGTAATAGTCCTCCAAGAATGAGTCGTCGGTCCGTCTGCCATGGCGTGGTGCGGGCAGGGGCCTTTGAGTATCTCGTTATAATTGCGCGGCTTTTTGCCACTGTAACCCCTCTTCTTCTGGCGTTGGTTGCCGTTGTTGGCATTAGTGTTGGCGACTAAGTCCGAGGATTCTTCTGCTGCCTTCTCTTGTCGTTTGCTCCGTGATTATGGCGGGCGCATCCTTGAAACCGGGTATGATTTTTGGATGACTCGCCTTTCCTTGGCGAGTTGGCCTTGCCACCATCCTCTCCTGGGTCTTTGGTGTCGTCCGCCTCGGTGTACCTAGTGAGGGTGTCCATTAATTCCCCCATATCTTGGACTTTTCGCTTGAGTCGCCCCAATTTCTGCACCAAGGGCTCATAGTGGCAGTTTTTCTCTAAGATCAGCACAGCCTGAGCCGCCGTGATGCCGTCCGATGAGTGAATGATTTCCGCGACCCGTCGCGTCCAGTGGTGGGCCGACTCATCCGGGCGCTGAACGCAGTGCTGCAAATCGACTATTGTCATCGGGCGCTTGCAAGTCCCCCGAAAGTTTTTGACGAAAGGCTCTTTCAATTCAGCTGAAGTCTGGATGGAGTTGGGGGGCAAGTTCTTTAACCAAGTACGTGCCGTCCCCTTGAGCATCATTGTGAAGTATCTGGCGCAGACTGCTTCACTTACATTGAGCATGTCCATGGCGATTTCGTAACTCTCGACCCATGACGCCGGCTCAAGGTCCGGGGTGTAGTTAGGCACCTTTCTTGGTCCTTTAAAGTCCATCAACATTCGCTCATTGTGAAGGGCGGGGGCCAAGCATGGCACCCCCACCTGTCTGCCGCCTCCAACAAGCGGCCCTGGGCTGGTTTGAATGTCCGGGTGATGCCGACCTGGCGGGTCCCGGTGATCAGGCGAGTTGACCTGCGAAAGGGTCCCGGTCCGCTGGTTATGGCGGGCTGGTCCTCTGGCCGACTCCTGGTGCGGCTTGCCTGGGGGGTGGAGTGCAGCCGATCGAGGCTGTGCGAGAACTGGGCGTTTTGAACCACCGTCGTCTTCAACATCTCAATGGTGTTCCTTTCTTCTGTCTCAGCCGGGGTGTTGCCATGAATCGGAAGGGATTCCAAATGGCGAGTCGCGGCGAGGACGTTGTCCACCGGGTTGGAAAAGTGACCTCGAGGTGTCAGAATCGAGGGACGCGATCAACGGCTGGCTGAAACGGCAGGTTTGGTGGCTGGCCCGGCCCTCCTCTCGGGGCGTCTCCCGCCCCGGGGGTTCGTGGAGTACCGAATAGGTGGGTCGGGTTGAGATCAGGGGGTAGACGCCCCTGGTGCCTCTGCTGATGGACAACGTCAGATGCGCGTTGATGCCTCTCGAGCCGCCAGTTTTCGGTGTTCAAGCGAGCTGCCTCAACGGTGATTCGAGCCTGCCGGGTCTTGATCCTGGTGGCTTCTACTTCAGCGTCTCGCTGAGCCTTTGCCACCCCATCTCTTAGCTTTGTTAATTCCGCGTTTATCGCGTCCTGGTTTTCTGACTTTATGGGGGTCGCCATGAGCCTTGTTATTTCCGCTGCCAATTCCACCAAGATCGCAGCGGGGCTTTTGGATGTTTCGCCAGTCCCGTCGTCGCCCGCCGAGCTTGGTGGGGGCTGAGTCGCCCTTGCCATGTAAACGGCAATCTGACGGCGGGTCTGGTCGAGAACCTCGGGGTCCATGGCTAGTGACAAACCTCCAAGGCAGCCCCCATGTAGAGAGTGAATTGAATCTGAGTCGCCCATGGATGATTCGTCATTAGTGTTGACCGGCGTGGTCTCCTGGGTCGCCGATCATTCTGGTTCCTCAGATCCCTGTGTGAAACCAACAAAGACCGGACGGGTTAGGTTCGGCGTTGCGACAGGGCGGACATACCTGGCCGGCTCGATGATGTCGGAGAAGATGTCCGGCTCAGGCATAGGCGATCCAACCATGCCGACGAAGACGTTGATCCTGCCGAAAGGGATTCTGTAGCCGGATTCGATTGAATCGGCCTCGGGCCCCCACAGCAAGTTATTGATGTAGTACTTCCCGCGGCGGCTCCGAGTCATGAGCCCCGCTGCGTAGCTCCCGGACCCTGGTAGGGCTCCCTTTGAGAACTCAACTCCACCGTGCGCAGGCCCCACGGTGGGCGCCAACTGTCGTGGTTTTGTCACAGGAGATGTCCTCGTGAAAGACTTAGTGTTGGAGCCATCGCACCTTGGTGGCGACTCAAAGGGGTTATTCCGGAGCGACACAGAGATTTACCCAGGTTCGGCCCCTCGTGAGGAGGTAAAGGCCTACGTCCTGCTTGGTGTTTGTATTGATGGTGTTTCGATTACAAGGGGGTGTAACTCGCCTGACCTAGCACTCGATGATTTCTAATCCGCCCCTCCTTCCCTGGGACTCGTCTTTCTATACAGGTCGAGCCCTTAGGGTTTACAAGAGTCCTTGCCTTTACACAAATCGTTATTCTTTCTATCTCTAAGTCGCCATCTTTCTAAGTCTTGGAGATCTTACCAATGATGGATTCTTCCCAAAGATCTTCGAACCGCCATCTAGTTCCTGGCCTCTCCGGGCCCAAGCCGGAACCACTTTTGAGGATGAGTCGCCAGCTTGGTGACCCGGCCCAACAAGGGTGGGTTACCCAACAGATAATATCCCCAACACTATGGCTTAGGCATAGGGAACAACCTTCGTCCTTTCTCTTTCTTGTGTCGTGGTCGAGTTTTGAGTCTTACTCAAATTCATACCTTACAATACAGTCAAGAAGTCCTTCTTTGACTGATCCATTTTGAACTCCTTCAAAATCTTGTCAAGGTATGTGTTCATTGAAAGTTTTATCAAGGGTCTTGATCTATCTCCATAGATCTTGATGCTCAAAGTACAAGTAGGCTTAATTCAGGTTTTCCTTTGAAAAACACCTTTCAAACAACCATATATGCTTTCCAGAAATTCTACATCATTTCCAATCAACAATATGTCAACCACATATACTCATCAGAAATTCTATAGTGCTCCCACTCACTTTCTTGGAAATACAAGTTTCTCATAAACCTTGTATAAACCCAAAAACTTTGATCATCTCATCAAAGCGTATATTACAACTCTGAGATGCTTGCTCCAGTCCATAGAAGGATCGCTGGAGCTTGCATACTTGTTAGCATCCTTAGGATTGACAAAACCTTCTGGTTGTATCACATACTACCTTTCATCAAGGAAACCGTCGGGGAAACAATGTTTTGACATCCTATATGCAACATTTCATCATAAATAATGCATCAATTGCTAACATAATTCCAACAGACATCAGCATCACTACGGGTGAGAAAGTCTCATAGTAGTCAACTCCTTGAACTTGTCGGAAACATCTTTGCGACAAGTCAAGCTTTCTTAATGGTGACATTTACCATCATCGTCTGTCTTACTTCTAAAAATCCATCTGTACCTAACAGCCTTACGACCATCAAGTAGTTCTTCCAAAGTCTACACTTTGTTTTCATACATGGATCCTATCTCGGATTTCATGGCCTTCAGCCATTCCTCAGAATCCGGGCCCACCATCGCTTCTCCATAGCTCGTAGGTTCATTGTTTTCTAGCAAAATGACCTCCAAGACAGGAGTACCATACCACTCTGGAGTAGTACGCGTCCTTGTCGACCTACGAGGTTTGGTAGTAACTTGATCCGAAGCTTTATGATCAACATCATCAGCTTCGACTTCAACTAGTGTAGGAGCCACCAGAACAATTTCATGAGCCCTGCTGCTCATTGGTTGAAGTGGTAGTTCAATAACCTCATGAAGTTTCCACCATCCTCCCACTCAATTCTTTTGAGAGAAACCTTTTCTCGAGAAAGGGACCTTTTCTGGAAACAAACACTTCTTTGGGATCTGAGATAGGAGGTATTCCCAACTGTTTTGGGTATCCTATGAAGATGCATTAATCCGCTTTGGGTTCAAGCTTATAAGGCTGAAACTTTTTCACATAAGCGTTGCAGCCCCATACTTTTAAGAAACGATAGCTTAGGTTTCTCCAAACCATAGTTCAAACGGTGTCATCTCAATGGGATTACGTGGTGCCCTATTTAAAATGAATGTGGTTTTCTCTAATGCCTAACCCAAAACGATAGTGGTGATTCGATAAGAGACATCATAGTATGCACCATATCCAATAGGGCCTGGCTATGACGTTCGGACACACCATCACACTATGGTGTTCCAGGTGGCATGAGTTGTGAAACAATTTTCATAGTGTTTCAAATGTTTACCAAACTCGCAACTCATATATATATTTACCTCCATGATCACATCGTAGACATATTATCCTCTTTTCACGACGATCTTAAACTTCACTCTGAAATTGCTTGAACTTTTCCATATTTCATACTTGTAATTCATCAAGCAAATACACTGGTATCTACTCAAATCATGAGTGAAGTATTAACATAACGATATCCACTGCATGTCTCAGCACTCATTGGACTGCATACATCAAAATGTATTATTTCCAACAAATCACTTACTCATTCCATCTCACTGAAAACGAGGCCTTCAGTCATCTTGCCCATGTGGCATGATTTGCATGTCTCGAGTGATTAAAAATCAAGTAGTCTAACAAATCCATTTGCATGGAGTTTCTTCATGCGTTCATACCAATATGTTTCAAGCAGCAGTGCCACAAGTAAGTGGTACTATCATTACTACTTTGTATCTTTTGGCATCAATATTATGAGCATGTGTATCACTACGATCGATATTTAGTAAACCATTCATTTTAGGTGCAAGACCATTGAAGGTATTATTCAAATAAATAGAGTAACTACTATTCTCTTTAAATGAATAACCGTATTGCAATAAACACAATCTAATCTTGTCTATGCTCAATGCAAACACCAAATAACAACTATTTAGGTTCAACACTAATCCCGATGATAGAGGGAGCGTGCGATGTTTGACTACATCAACCTTGGAATTACTTCCAACACACATTGTCACCTCACCCATGCTAGTATCCATTTATTCTGTAGCTATACTTTCGAGTTACTAACACTTAGCAACTAAACTGGTATCTAATACCACAGTGCTACTAGGAGTACTAGCAAGGTACACATCAATATCACGTATATCCAATATACTTTCGTCGACTTTGCCAGCCTTCTTATCTACCAAGTACCTTGGGTAGTTTCGCATCAGTGACCGTTCCCCTCATCACAGAAGCACTTAGTCTCAGGTTTGGATTCAACCTTGGGTTTCTTTACTAGAGCAGCAACATGTTTGACATTCATGAAGTATCCCTTCTTGCTCTTGTCCTTCTTGAAACTAGTGGTTTTACTAACCATCAAAAATTGATGCTCCTACTTGATTTCTACTTTCGCGGTGTCAAATATCGCGAATAACTCAGGGATCATCTCGTGTATCCGTGATATGCTATAGTTCGTCATGAAGCTCCAGTAGGTTGGTGGCAGTGACTTTGGTGAACTATGTCAGTCACTATCTTATCTGGAAGATCAATTCCCACTCGATTCAAGCGATTCTAGTACTCGGACAATGTGAGCACATGCTCAATGATTGAGCTTTTCTCCCTTACTTCGTAGACAAAGAATCTTGTCAGAGGTCTCATACCTCTCAACACCGGCACGAGCCAGAAATCCAAATCTCAGCTCTTGGAACATCTTATATGTTCCGTCACGTTCAAAAAAACGTCTTGGGCGCCTCAATTCTAAGTTGTTAAGCATTACGCACTGAACTGTCACGTAGTCATCAAAACGTGTATGTGAGATGTTTGCAACATCCACAGATGACGCTCGGGGGGTAGCACACCGAGCGGTGCATTAAGGACATAAGCCTTTTGTGTAGCAATGAGGACAATCCTCAGTTTACAGACCCAGTCCGCATAATTGCTACTATCATCTTTCAAATAAGTTTTCTATAGGAACATATCAAAAACAGTGGAGCTACAACACAAGCCACAATATAATTTGCAAAGACATATTGACCATGTTCATGATAATAAGTTAAATTAATCATATTACTTAAGAACTCACACTCAAATTGACATCCCTCTAGTCATTCGAGTGACACATGGTCCAAATTCACTAACTCAAGTCCGATCATCACGTGAGCTGAGTTAGCATCAATGGTGAACATCTCTGTGTTGATCATATCTACTATATGACTCATGTTTGACCCTTCGGTCTCTTGTGTTCCGAGGCTATGTCTGTACATGCTAGGCTCGTCAAGTTTAACCCGACGGTTCCGCGTGTGCAACTGTTTTGCACCCATTGTATGTGAACGTAGAGTCTATCACACTCGATCATCACGTGGTGTCTCAATACGACGAACTGTCGCAATGGTGCAAACTCAGGGATAACACAATTTTTTCTTGAAATTTTAGTGAGGGATCACCTTATAATGTTATCGTTGTCCTAAGGAAAATAAGGTGCATAAAAGGATTAACATCACATGTAAATCATAAGTGACATGATGTGGCCATGAACTTGTGCTTCTTGATCTCCATCATCAAGGTACCAGCATGATCTCCATCATCACCGGCGCCACACCATGATCTTTGTCATAATGATCTCCATCATTGTGCTGCCATCGAGGTTTCGGCGCCACCTATGTTGTTACTACTGAAGCTACTAAACTAGCGGTAAAGTAAAGCATCATCGGGTGCAAAAATAATTAAAGACAACCCTATGGCTCATGCCGGTTGCCGTAGCATCGACGTCCAAGTCGATATTCAACTATTACAACATGATCATCTCATACATTGAATATATCATATCATGTCTTTGGCCATATCACATCACATGCATACCGTGCAAAAACAAGTTAGACGTCCTCTAATTTTTTGTTGCATGTTTTACGTGGCTGCTATGGGTATCTAGTATGATGCATCTTACTTACGCAAAACAACAACATGATACGCAAGTTTCTATTTCACCTTCTCCAAAGACCGCCTCGGTCAAATCCGATTCAACTAAAGTTGGAGAAACAGACACCCGGAAGTCATCTTTATGCAACAAGTTGCATGTTAGTTGATGAAACCGGTCTCTCGTAAGCGTACGAGTAATGTTGGTCCAGTCCGCTTCATCCAACAATACCGCCGAATCAAGAAAATACTAGGGAGGGAAGCAATATGAATATCAACGCCCACAAACTCCTTTGTGTTCTATTCGAGATGTCATCTACGCATAGACATAGCTCTGATACCACTGTTGGGGAACGTTGCATGGGAAACAAAAAATTTCCTACATGCACACAAGATCTATCCATGGTGATGACCATCTACGAGAGGGGAGAGTGCATCTACATACCCTTGTAGATCGCTAAGCGGATTCTATATAACGCGGTTCCTGTAGTCGTACGTCTTCACGATCCCATCACAATCCTTCCTGCGATCTCATCACGATCCTTCCCGATCTAGTGTCGAACGGACGGCACCTCCGCGTTTAGCACACGTACAGCTCGATGACGATCTCCGCCTTCTTGATCCAGCAAGAGGGGCGAAGAGGTAGATGAGTTCTCCAGCACAATGGCATGGTGGTGGTGGTAGTGAACTAATCTAGCAGGGCTTCGCGAAGCTCTCCTGAACTAATATAGAGGAGAAAACAACCTCGAGAGAGAGGGAAACACGTGGATAATTAGGGTTAGGATTGCCCTCAAAATCCTCTAGTATATATAGGAAGGAGGGAGGGGAGAAGGCAGCCCCAAACCTCCTAGGTTCGGCCAAAGTGGAGAGGAGTTGGAGGAGTCCACCTCCAATCCTACTCCAAGTAGGATTCCACTTGGTATTCTCCTTCTGTTTTTCCCTTTTTCTTCCTTGGTAAAAATAGGCCCTCTTGGTCTGGCCACACCATC
Organism: Hordeum vulgare subsp. vulgare; assembly: GCF_904849725.1. Classification (NCBI taxonomy): domain Eukaryota; kingdom Viridiplantae; phylum Streptophyta; class Magnoliopsida; order Poales; family Poaceae; genus Hordeum; species Hordeum vulgare. Next base: position 137,322,153 of record NC_058521.1, read on the forward strand.
CCACTAAGAGCTGGTGCACCACCTTTAGGCCTGTTAGGTTCTCGCCCGGGTGGGTGGCCCCTTCCGGTAAAACCCCGGAACCCATTTGTCACTACACGTACTTTACCAGTAATGCTCGAAAACTTTCTAGAAGCCAAATGCAACTTTCCTATATATCAATCTTTAACTCCGAACCATTCCAGAGCTCCTCGTAACGTCCGGGTTCTCATCCGGGACACCAAAAAACTTTCGATCACCAAGATACATAACTCAATAATACTGAAACGTCACCGAACCTTAAGTGTGAACACCCTATTGGCTCCTACATATTATACAAAGGTCTTTATCGGTCGAACCTCTATGTCAAGGATTCAGTTAATCCCGTATGATGTTCCCTTTGTCCATCAGTATGTTACTTGTCCGAGATTCGATCGTCGGTATCTCTATATCTACTTCAATCTTGTTACCGACAAGTCTTTTTACTTGTTCCGTAATACAAGATCCCGTGAATAAATCCTTAGTCACATTTCTTGCAAGGCTTGTTGTGATGTTGTATTACCGAGTGGGCCCTGAGATACCTTTCCGTCATACGGAGTGACAAATACCGGTCTTGATTCATGCCAACCCGACAGACACCTTCAGATATACCTGTAGAGCATCTTTATAGTCACCCGGTTACGTTGTGACGTTTGATACACACAAGGTATTCCTCCGGTTCCCGGGAGTTGCATGATCTCATGGTCATAGAAACAGATACTTGACATGCAGAAAACAGTAGCAAAAAAACTAACACGATCACATGCTACGTTCATAGTTTGGGTCTTGTCCATCACATCATTCTCCTAATGATGTGATCCCGTTATCAAACGACATCTCATGTCTATGGATAGGAAACCTTGACCATCTTTGATTAATGAGCTAGTCCTTTAGAGGCTCACTAGGGAGAATGTATTGTCTATGTATCCACACATGTATTTGAGTTTCCAATCAATACAATTCTAGCATGGATAATAAACGATTATCATGAACAAGGAAATATAGTAATAACCAATTTATTATTTCCTCTAGGGCATATTTCTAACACTTAGTGATAGACACCCCTCCGATGGTGGGGTGCACAACATGGGGATGTTGGGGAACGTTGCACGAGAAACAAAAAAATTCCTACGCACACGATTACCTATCATGGTGATGATCATCTACGAGAGGGAGATTAGATCCACATACCCTTCTAGATCGCTAAGCGGGAAGCGTTAAGAAACGAGGTTGATTTAGTGGTATGTCTTTGCAATCCAAATCGCCGCCGTCCCACGATCCATCCCAATCTAGCACCGAACGGACGTCACCTCTGCCTTCAGCACACGTACAGCTCGATGACGATCTCCGCCTTCTCGATCCAGCAAGAGAGACAAAGAGGTAGCTGAATTCTCACGCAGCACAACGGCGTAGTGGTGATGATGATGGAGCTACTCCGGCAGGGCTTTGTCATGTCGTACCTATCTAGCTACGGTGTGTCACGAAGTGGTGGAGGGAGAGAGATTTGCACAAAGGCTTGAGGTGCAAAAACCATCTCAAACCTCCACTATATATAGGAGGAACAAGAAGGAGGCTGCCTTGCCTCCTACTCCAAGTAGGAGGGCTCGGCCGAGCCAAGGAGGAAGGTCTCCTCCTTCAATTCGGTTTGGTGGAGGAGTCCTTTCCTTCTTGTCCACCTCCTCCACTTTTTTTTCTGTCCTTTCCTTTATTTTTGCTTCAGCCAAAATAGCCCTATTGGGCTGGCCTCACCAGTCCACTAAGGGCTCGTGCGCCACCCATGGGCCTATTAGGTCCTCAACCGGGTGGGTGGCCCCTCCCGATAAAACCCCAGAACCCATTTGTCACTCCCAGTAATATGCATGTAATGCCCGAAATCTTTCCGTAAGCCAAATGCAATAATCCTATATATCAATATTTGTTTCCGGACCATTCCGAAGACACTCGTGACGTCCGGGATCCCATCCGGGACTCCGAACAACATTCGATTACCAACATCAATAATTCAACTATACCGAAAACGTCACCGAACCTTAAGTGTGCAGACCCTGCGGGTTCGAGAACTATGTCGACATGACTGATGCGGCAACAGAAGTCCTTCCCTGGCGCTTAGGAATTCTTCTTGTTACTTCTCTGGTTTACGTCGGTTTTTCCCTTGAAGAGGAAAGAGTGATGCAGCATAGGAGCAGTAAGTATTTCCCTCAGTTTGAGAACCAAGGTATCGATCCAGAAGGAGGGCCTCGTCAAGTCCTAAGTACCTGCGCAAACACAAACAAGCTTGCAACCAACACTTCAAAGGGGTTGTCAATCCCTTCAAGATTGTTTGCAAAGTGAGATCTAAAGGCGGAAAGTGCAACGAAGTAAAAGGTGTAAGGCTAAAAATATGGTGTGGAGTAGACCCTGGGGGCCATAGTGTTCACTAGAGGCTTCTCTCATAATAGCAAATATCACGGTGGGTGAACAAATTATGGTTGAGCAATTGATAGAACTGCGCAAAGTCATGATGATATTTAAGGCAACGATCATGCATATAGGCATCACGTCCGAGACAAGTAGACCGATACTTTCTGCATCTACTACTATTACTCCACACATCGACCGCTATCCAGCATGCATCTAGTGTATTGAGTTCATGACGAACAGAGTAACGCTTTAAGCAAGATGACATGATGTAGAGGGATAATCTCAAACCAATGATGAAAGCCCCATCTTTTTACCCTTGATGGCAACAACATGATGCGTGCCTCGCTACCCCTTCTGTCACTGGGTGACGTCACCACACGGTATGAACCAAAAACCAAGCACTTCTCCCATTGCAAGAATCATAGATCTAGTTGGCCAAACAAAACCCACAACTCGAGGAGAATTACAAGGATATGAAATCATGCATAAGAGAGATCAGAAGAAACTCAAATAAGATTCATAGATAATCTGATCATAAATCCACAATTCATCGGATCTCGACAAACACACCACAAAAGAAGATTACATCGGATAGATCTCCATGAAGATCATGGAGAACTTTGTATTGAAGATCCAAGAGAGAGAAGAAGCCATCTAGTTACTAGCTATGGACTCCTAGGTATATGGTGAACTACTCACGCATCATCGGAGAGGTCATGGTGTTGATGAATAAGCCCTCCATGTCCGAATCCCCCCTCTGGCAGGGCACCAGGACGTGCCCCAGATGGGATCTTGCGGAGACAGAAGCTTGCGGCGGCGGAAAAGTGATTGCGATCGTCTCTTGATTTTTTTGGGAATATTTGGTAATATATAGGCGCAAGATCTAGGCCACGGGGTGGGGGCTTGTGGGGCCCCTGGTGCTCTTCTGGCTTGGCTCCCAAGTCCTCCGATCTTCTTCCGTTCCAAAAAAATCTTTTCAGGGATTTTCTTCCATTTGGACTCCGTTTCAAAATCTCCTCTAAAAGGGGTCAAAAACATGGAAAAAACAGGAACTGGCACTTGGCACTGAGTTAATAAGTTAGTCCCAGAAAATAAATAAAAAGAATGAAAAACATCCAAAGTTTGACAAGATAATAGCATGAAACCATCAAAAATTATAGATACGTTGGAGACGTGTCAAGCATCCCCAAGCTTAACTCCTGCTCGCCCTCGAGTAGGGAAGTGATAAAGAATGAATTTTTGATGTGGAATGCTACCTAGCATAGTTGTCCTTTGCAACTTCTTTCACGTGACATGAATGTTCAGATCCGTAAGATTCAAAGCAATAGTTTCCTATTGACATGAAAACAGTAATACTTCAAGCAAACTAGCAAAGTAATCATGAACTTTCAAAATAACAAGGCCAAAGAAAGTTATCCCTACAAAATCATATAGTCTGGCTATGCTCCATCATCCTCACACAACTAATGTAAATCATGCACAACCCCGGAATTGGCCAAGTAATTGTTTTCGCACTCTTACTTTCTCAAACTTTTTATAACTATCACGCAATACATGAGCGCGAGCCATGGATATAGCACTATAGGTGGAATAGAGTGTGGTGGTGGTTGTGAGACAAAAAAAGAGAGGAGATGGTCACACTGACTCGGCGTATCAATAGGCTATGAAGATGCCCATTAATAGATATCAATGTGAATGAGTAGGGATTGCCATACAAGATATGCACTAGAGCTATAAGTATGTGAAAGCTCAAGAGGAAAACTAGTGGGTGTGCATCCAACTTGCTTGCTCACGAAGACCTAGGGAAATTTTGAGGAAGCCCATCATTGGAATATACAAGACAAGTTATAGAACGAAGATCCCCACTAGCATATGGTAGTGACAAAGCAAGAAGCTCTCAATCATGAAGAACATGGTGCTAACATGAAGCACAAGTGTGGAAAAGGATAGTAGCATTGTCCCTTCTCTCTTTTTCTCTCCTTTTTTTATTTGGGCTCTTAGGCCTCTTTTTTCTCTTTTCTTTTCTTTTATCTTTTTTTGTTTTTGGGCTCTTTGGCCTCTTTGTCCTTTTTTTTATTTCCTCACATGGGACAATGCTCTAATAATGATGATCATCACACTTTTTAGTTACTCAAAGCTCAAAGATCACAATGATCATGACTCCATAGGAAATGCCTCAAGCAGTGTATCGGGATGTGCAACGATAGCACAATGGCAATATGAGAGTGATGGCACAAGTCATGAGACGGAACGGTGGGAGTTGCATGGCAATATATCTCGGAATGGGTATGAAAATGCCATAGTAGGTAGGTATGGTGGCTGTTTTGAGGAAGGAATTTGGTGGGTTTTTGCACCGGCGAGAATTGTGTGTCACTAGAGAGGCTAGCAATGGTGGAAGGTGAAAGTGCATCTATACCATGGGCTCACATTAGTCATGAAGAAATCACATACTTATTGCGAAAGTTTTTATTAGTAATCGAAACAAAGTGCTAAACGCATACTCCGAGGGGAAGGGTTGGTTGGTATAAACCATCGCGCGATCCCGACCTCAACCCAAAGGATGACAATCAATAGATCAATTATGCTTCGACTTCCTAACATAGCGGTTCACCATACGTGCATGCTACGAGAATCACTAACTCCAACACAAGTATCTCTAGATTCACAACACCCTACTAACATAACTCTTAATATTACCGAATCCACGTCTCAAAACTAATGGAGAGGAATCAAAACTTCTCTTTCTACTCAATGCACATGAAGATGGAGGTTTTTGCATCCTCTTTGGGTACCTAGCACATTTGGGACTACTTTCATAGCATAAGCCAACTACCAAATCACGCACCGCCGTTCTCTAAAGATATAAGTGAAGCACTAGAGCAAAAGTATCTAGCTCAAAAGATATAAGTGAAGCACTATGAGCATTCTAGCAAAATCACGATGAGTGCATGTCTCTCTCTCTCAAAAAGGTGTGCAGCAAGGATGATTGTGACACAACAAAAAGAAAAGACTCCTACGATACAAGACGCTCCAAGCAAAACACATATCATGTGGTGAATAAAAATATAGCTCCAAGTAATGTTACCGATGGATTGAAGACGAAAGAGGGGATGCCTTCCCGGGGCATCCCCAAGCTTAGGCATTTTGGTGTCCTTGAATTTGTCTTGGGATGCCTTGGGTATCCCCAAGCTTGATCTCTTTCCACTCCTTATCTCTTTGTCCATGAGAACGTCACCCAAAAATTGAAAAGTTCACAACAGAAAACTTAAACAGAAACTTGTGATAACATTAGTACAAGAAAACAAACTACCACTTCTTTTGGTACTGTAGAAAACTTGAATTCTGTCTATATTGATGACGGGCTACTGTATTCTCACTTTTCCATGGCTAGTACCCCCCGATACTAACCATAGTTTCATCAAAACAAGAAACCAACTCAACAAAAACAGAATCTGTCAAAAACAGACCAGTCTGTAGCAATCTGTATACTTCGTATACTTCTGGTACCTCAAAAAATCTGAAAAATTACGACGGTCTGGGGAAAAGCATATCAATCAACAGCAAAAAGAATCAACTCAAAATCTCTTTCTGAATAAAAATGAAAAATCATCTCGTGAGCGAAAAGTTTCTGTCTTTTTCTAGCAGGATCAAACAACCATTACCAAGACTAGTCATAAAGGTTTTGCTTGGCTCAAACACAAAAATAAACACAAAAACACAATCACAACAGAATTATGAAAGTGTGGATGCAACAAAACAGAAAGAAAAGGATAAATTCATTGGGTTGCCTCCCAACAAGCGCTATTGTTTAACGCCCTTAGCTAGGCATAGGAGCGATAGAATCACGTATCGTCGTCTTTGGTGCTCAAACCATAAGTGGTCGTCATCATGGATTCATAAGGCAATCTTATTTTCTTTCTAGGAAAGTGTTCCATGCCCTTCCTTAAAGGAAATTAAAATCTAATATTCCCTTCCTTCATATCGATGATAGCACCAATAGTCCTTAGCAAAGGTCTACCAAGAATAATAGGGCATGTAGGATTGCAATCAATGTCAAGCACAATGAAATCCACATGTACATAGTTCCTATTTGCAATAATAAGAACATCATTGATCCTTCCCATGGGTTTATTGATAGTAGAATCAGCAAGATCAAATTAAAAGAACACTCTTCAATCTCATTAAAACCCAGAACATCACATAAAGACATTGGAATCGCAGAAACACTAGCACCCAAATCACACAAAGCATTGCACTCATAGTTTTTGATTTTGATTTTGATGGTAGGTTCCCACTCATCATGAAGCTTTCTAGTGATAGAGACTTCCAATTCAAGTTTCTCTTCAAGAGATTTTATCATAGCTTCGACGATATGATCGGTAAAGGCTTTGTTTTGGCTATAAGCGTGTGGAGAGTTCAACATGGATTGCATCAAAGAAATGCATTCAATCAAGGAGCAACTATCACAATTGAATTCCTTGAAATCCACGGTAGTAACTTCATTACTACTCAAAGTTTTAACGTCTTCTACTCCACTTTTAATGCTTTTAGCATCAAGATAGATGGACTCCGAATCCTTGGGTCACTTTTCAACCAAACTGGATTCATATCCAGCCCCATATTCATTAGGTTTGACACAAGAGAACAAAGATTCAATGGGAGTCACACCAAGCACTTTAAGATCTTCGTGATTTTCTTCACGAGAACACGCCTTTTTAAGCCATTCATGTCTAGCACGAATTTGGGCGGTTCTTTCTTGGCTCTCAATCATGGAAACACGCATAACTTTCAAAGTTTCTTCCATGTTGGTTTTGGGAGGAGCACATCTAATTTTCAAAGCATCAACATCACAAGAAATCCTATCAACGCACTTAGCAAAATCTTGAATTTTGAGTAGTTTTTCCTCTATGGACGCATTGAAAATCTTTTGAGAGTTGATGAACTCTTTGATATTACTCTCTAGATCAGAGGGTAATCTATTGTGATTTCCATGAGTATTGTTGTAGGAGTTGCGAAAGTTATTAGAGGAGTTACCAGGAAAAGGCCTAGGAACATAGTTTCCTCTAAAGGCGTTGTTGTTGCCAAAGTTATTCCTACCAACAAAATTAATGTCCAAGCTAGCGTTGCTACTCGCAATCAAAGAAGACAAAGGCAAATCATTAGGATCCAAAGGAGCACTTCTACTAGCAACCAAATTCATCATCTCATCCATCTTAGCACTCAACGAGTTAATTTCTTCTATAGCGTGTACCTTCTTACTAGTAGGTGACCTCTTAGTGTGCGGCTGAGAGTAGTTCGTCATGATGTTGTCTAAGAGCTTTGTGGCTTCTACTAACGTGATTTCCATGAACATTCCACCTGAGGCAGAGTCCAAGATATTTCTAGAAGCGAAATTCAAGCAAGCGTAAAACATTTGGATAATCATCCAAAGACTCAAGCCATGAGCGGGACAATTTCTAATCATTAATTTCATTCTCTCCCAAGCTTGTGCAGCATGTTCATGATCAAGTTGCTTGAAATTCATGATATTATTACGGAGAGAGATGATATTAGCCGGCAGAAAATACTTGGATATATAAGCATCTTTGCACTTATCCCAAGAATCGATACTATTTTTGGGCAAAGAAGAAAACCAAGTTTTTGCGCGATCTCGCAAAGAGAAAGGAAAAAAGCTTCAATTTAATCACGTCATTTATCCACATCTCTTTTCTTTTGCATATCACAAAGCTCAATGAAGGTATTGAGATGGGATGCGGCATCTTCATTAGGAAGGCCAGAGAATTGCTTTTTCATAACAAGATTCAGCAAAGCGGCATTGATTTCGTATGACTCCGCACTAGTGGCGGGAGAAATCGGAGTACTAATCAAATCATTATTATTAGTATTCGAGAAGTCACAAAGTTTGGTGTTTTTGTTCATGGTGACTTCAGCAAGCAAGCACACGAGCAAACAAAGAGCAGGCGAGAAAAGGGTGAAAGAAAAGGCGAACGAAAAAGGCAAAAGAAAAAGGCAAATTGGTGAAGTGGGGGACAGGAAAACGAGAGGCAACTGGCAAACAAAGTAAATGCAAGAGATGAGTTTGCGACACCTACTTGGATGAGTTCTTGACTTGATCTTCCTCCCCGACAACGGCGCCAGAAATTCTTCTGCTATGGCAACAAAAGTCCTTCCCTAGCGCTTAGGAATTCTTCTTGTTACTTCTCTGGTTTGCGTCAGTTTTTCCCTTGAAGACAAAAGGGTGATGCAGCACAGGAGCAGTAAGTATTTCCCTCAGTTTGAGAACCAAGGTATCGATCCAGAAGGAGGGCCTCGTCAAGTCCAAAGTACCTCTGCAAACACAAACAAGCTTGCACCCAACGCTTCAAAGGGGTTGTCAATCCCTTCAAGATTCTTTGCAAAGTGAGAACTGAAGGCGGAAAGTGCAACGAAGTAAAAAAAGTGTAAGGCTGGAAATATGTTGTGGAGTAGACCCTGGGGGCCATAGTGTTTACTAGAGGCTTCTCTCATAATAGCAAATATCATGGTGGGTGAACAAATTACTGTCGAGCAATTGATAGAACCGCGCAAAGTCATGACGATATCTAAGGCAATGATCATGCATATAGGCATCACGTCCGAGACAAGTAGATCGATACTTTCTGCATCTACTACTATTACTCCACACATCGACCGCTATCGAGCATGCATCTAGTGTATTGAGTTCATGACGAACAGAGTAACGCTTTAAGCAAGATGACATGATGTAGAGGCATAATCTCAAACCAATGATGAAAGCCCCATCTTTTTACCCTTGATGGCAACAACACGAGGCGTGCCTCGCTACCCCTTCTATCACTGGGTGAGGTCACCGCGCGGTATGAACCCAAAACCAAGCACTTCTCCCATTGCAAGAATCATATATCTGGTTGGCCAAACAAAACCCACAACTCGAAGAGAATTACAAGGATATGAAATCATGCATAAGAGAGGTCATAAGAAACTCAAATAAGATTCATAGATAATCTGATCATAAATCCACAATTCATCGGATCTCGACAAACACACCGCAAAAGAAGATTACATCGGATAGATCTCCATGAAGATCATGGAGAACTTTGTATTGAAGATCCAAGAGAGAGAAGAAGCCATCTAGTTACTAGATATGGACCCGTAGGTCTATGGTGAACTACTCACGCATCATCGGAGAGGTCATGGTGTTGATTAAGAAGCCCTCCATGTCCGAATCCCCCTCCAGCGGGGCACCAGGACGTGCCCAGATGGGATCTTGCGGAGACAGAAGCTTGCGGCGGCGGAAAAGTGATTGCGATCGTCTCTTGATTTTTTGGGAATATTTGGGAGTATATAGGCGCAAGATCTAGGTCAGGGGACCTCTAGGGGGGCCACAAGCCTGGATGGCGCGGCCCCCCTAGCCGCGGGGTGGGGGCTTGTGGGGCCCCTGGTGCTCCTTTGGCTTGGATCCCAAGTCGTGCAATCTTATTCCGTTTGAAAAAAAATCTTTTAGGGGATTTTCTTCCGTTTGGACTCCGTTTCAAAATCTCCTCTGAAAGGGGTCAAAAACATGGAAAAAACATGAACTGGCACTTGGCACTGAGTTAATAAGTTAGTCCCAGAAAATAAATAAAAAACATGCAAAACATCCAAAGTTTGACAAGATAATAGCATGAAACCATCAAAATTTATAGATACGTTGGAGATGTATCAATGACCGAGACACTCTCCGACGAATATCCAATAGCCGGACCTGGATGTCCATATTGGATCCTACATATTCTACGAAGATATTATCGGTTCAACCTCTATGTCAAGGATTCACACAATCTCATATATCATTCCCTTTGTCCATCGGTATGTTACTGGCCCGAGATTCGATCGTTGGTATCGCCATACCTATTTCAATCTCGTTACTGGAAAGTCTCTTTACTCTGTGGGGACCCCGACTGGTAAGTCGAGATCGCCGTGCCCAGTGATCCCAAGGATTAATGCTCACTGAACACAGATACTGAATAATAGAGTCTTACATCCATACATACTGTTTTATACAATAAATGACCACTTCGGTCGAGTCTTACATACATAGGGCCTTAAAGGCCAAAGCACCAAACTAGACCAATAGCGGAATCATTGGTTGAAAGCGTGAACCCATGCCATCAGCCTTAACCTACAGGCATTCTGACTGGGAAGCGTCCTAGCTCGCAAGAACGTCACCGAGTTAATCCTCACCATATCCTGTCTTTCAGACCTGGTCAATGAAATAACCAGTGGAAAGCCAATGAGTACTTTGAATGTACTCGCAAACAGCCCATGATATGAACGACGCAAATGAAGGATAACAATATCATGCATCTTTAGTATAACTCAACTGGGTGGAATGATCTTGAATATGCATCAAGTTAAAGAACTACTCTTGAAGAACAGGTTACAAATATCGACATATCTGACAAGGGTTGAACACACCGGGTTCACCCTATATGCCAAGTCACCGAACTTGGTCATATCAATTCCTCAAGTAACTCCAGTTATTAACACCATTCACCGAACTCACACACACACACTTGGTTTATGCGGAAACGCTGGACGTAGTTTAAGCAGCACCACCCAACTGTCCTTGACCGTGGACATGGCTATTCGAATAGTTTACACTCTACAGAGGTAGTACGCTGGACCCACGAGATCCGGGAAATTTCGATGTCATGCACGACTCGCGATATATCACATATACCCGAGGTAAGTTCCCGATCATCATCTTTCCCTGACGATACTAGACAAAGAGGTCCACTCGATTGGTACCCAGCCCACATGTTGTACGTCTTACGAGCACTGACTCTGGACAGTATCAACCATGCGGGGACCAACGGTGTGCCTGGAACTCATAATAATGGCATAGTCGTCCTACCTGGCACGACCCCATCACGAGAGTGACGACAATCACTCCCGCCACTAGTAATGTGGCTCTTTGCTAGCACCGACCAGAGTAATCAACAAAGCCCCGTCCCATAAAGGGGTAACGTGGTCGTACTGGTAAGGTTGGGACGGTCGACACATCATAAATCTAATCCTATTTCCGAAACCATACTCACACAAAAACACCGGTGCATCACTTCACCAAAAGTGATCACCAACTCATCATCACCCTCGGGCATTAGTGGCACCCGATGGGGTTTTCATAAACTCTTTATTTAACTCATCATCATGCTCATGATAATATGTTCTATCTTTACTTGTCAACATGGTATTAACATGACCCTCAAGGGGTAGGGTCAAGCTCAATGCAATGATCTTACTCTACTAGTCAACATGACAATAGCATGATCCTCATAGATGGTAGGATCAAGCTCATCACGTTTGTGCTCCGAGGAGCCATATGAATAACATCACTATCATGCAAGTGCTTTGAAGAAGCCTTCGGTACCATCACACCAATGATGAACCAGCACTATGATCTCATGCAATGAAAAAGTACTTGCTATTCTAGCATGCATCAATGTATGTGCTCAAGTCATGGTCAAAGGGTTGCTTGCCTTGCTCACGTAAGTCCTCGGGGTCTTCGAGGTCTTCCGCTCCGTCCCCGAATACTCCGTGTACCGTCAACTAATGTCGGAAATAACCATAGTAAGCCACACATCAAGCAGAATAAAATTGTTCTGTAAATAGAAGTTTTATTTTTCTTGGACCTCTCTGGTCATAAGAAAAATACCTGAAGCTTGATATAGGATGTTTGGGTCATCAAGGATTTTTGAATGGATGGAAAGAGCAATAGGTAATCATTGAAGAAGACAACAGAAATCATTCTGTTAAAAATGAGTGGAGGCACCCATTTAACAGAGAATGATTTTAGAAATTTTTAGGCAGTGGTTTCACTAGATTTGGAGATGGTATGAATATTCTAGAGATTTTACAATGAGTAATAAATAGCAATAGGAGCTATTTATTTATTGCAACAGAAGTAAGTCACACAAAAATGTTGACCAAGGTTCTAAAAATAGAGAAGGATTTTGGAAGTCTCCGGAAGTTTGAATCACTCCATTTGGAGTTGATTTGAATCTGCTAGGAATTTTGAAAGGTGGGATATTTTATATCCAGCTTTGGGATTTTAAATAAAACACCACAGAAACTTGGGAGGGAAAAATGTGAAAAGCACTTATTTGGATAGGCCTGATTTTTAGGATCCTGCAGAAATTTGAATCATCAGATTTGGAGTTAGAATGGATTTAATAATGGATTTATAAGTTAAAGAGGGAAATAAAAAAGAAAAAGAGCTCATCCTCTGTGGGGAAGGCTATCTTGCGCCACCAGCGTCAGATAAGCCTTTGGGCCGGCCCACTCGCTCGGGTCACCAGCAAAGGCTACGCAGGAGGCGTACTCCTTGGAATACGCCTTTGGATGGGCGAAGGCGCAAAGCGCTAGTGCGCTTCCACTTATTGTCGGGCCCGGCTCGCAGGTCGCCGACAGCTGGGGCCCACCCGACGCCTTCTCTCTCCCCTGCCCTTCTTCTACCTCGCGACAGGGGTAGATGGGGGGCTGGCTGCCGCGGCTTCCGACGCCTGTCGGCTCAGCTGCCGAGCCGAGGGTGCGGGCGGTTGCTCGGCTCCCTGCTGAGACCGGGGGAGGTCTTGGCGGCCGCGGGGAGTGGCCGGAGCGAGCGCCCCGCCATGAGAGGCGGCTGACGGCTCTGTCCGCCGTGGAGGGAAAGGCACGACCTCTAGGAGGGGCCTTCGAGGTGTCCAGGAGGATGGGGGAGCCGCGGGGCTTCGCTGGAGGGAAAGCCTAGGGCCGGAGAGAAGCTGGTTGGCTCGGTGCAAGGGGGGCCGAGGCGGCGCCATGGCCGTGGAGGGAGGAAGAGGAGGGCTTAGGAAAGGAAAGGGGAGCTCGAGGGGCTCCAGGGAGAGAGGGAGAATGAGGGAGAGCAAGTGAGGGCTCAGGGGTAAGGAGATAGGAGAGGGAAGGGCCGAGAGAGCTCGGGAGCTCTATGGAGCTCTCGGTGCATGGTCGCCACGCATGCCTGAGGGGTCTTGGAGGCTAGCTGATGGGTGGAAGCGGTTTGAACGGTCAAAAGCAAGGGCTGAGACATACTGAGACAAGCTGCTTCGCCAAGAAACGGTCGGGAGGAGAGAAACTAGGTGCACAGCACCCGGTTTGCAGGTCAGGGTGGTGGTCACCACGCCCACTCACGCCCACAGGTTTGCAATAACCAGCCAAAGCTGTCTGGGAGGCGGGGCATGCTATCAGGAAGGGGACTCTGGAATTTGGTGGCTAGTGGAGTTGATTTGAATGGCCGCAAAGTTTCTAACAACAAACTTGGAGCTGATAAAAGTGGGTCTTAGGAGGGGAGCCTTGGGGAGAAATTATGTCTGGCAATCTTAGGCATGGAAGGACTCCATTACTGCAAGGTTTCAGTCCAAACAAGGGAGGATAGCTACCACTTGTTGTTCAAAGCCATGATTCAGCCAGAAATCCATTTGAAGAAGTGCTGCTCATTCTTCCCACATAAGCAGGCCATATCTTGGTTCTAAATGAAGCCTTGGCATATAATAGATGCTCTGGAAAGAGTTGGGGGTGATAGCTTAAGCAGAAGAATGGGAAGAAGGGTAAAACAGTTTAGCCAAGGGTGAAAATGAGAGAAAGTTACAAAGGGACCTTCTCCAATAATTGACCAGTGGCCATGGGAAAGTTACTGGAGGTGAAATGTAACTATGTGAGGTTGTGGTAGAAATTTTAGCTCAAGGAATAAAGTGGAAGGGGCAAAAGAAGCCAAATTAGTGAGTGCACACAAGGTGTTTGATCTGTGGTTAGGCTACCAGATGGATTCCAATGGCTATGAAACTTAGCAGGGTCAAATAATATAGGAAAATAGACTTGCACACCAAATTTGGGATTTGCTGGAGTAGTTTTCCAATGTAGACTTGAAAAACCCTAGAAAGGGGCAGAAATGGGTTTCTTCTTAGAACCCTATTCAAATGAATTCCCACAAATCTAATATTTGGTGTGGGGGCATTATTTGAGCATTAAGGCATGCACAAAAAGTTTGAGGATAATTGGGGAAACTTTATAATGTAAAGTTTACCAAAGTCAGAAATCAACAGAGAGGGTTTTGAGGGTCTTAGGACAAGTTCCTCTATTCTCCTTGGTGTACCACTTGGTGTGGATGCCTCATTGGAGTACTGGAACATGTCCACCAAATTTGAACACAATTCGAGACACTTCACAATGTAGAGTTGCTCAAATTTGATTCTGGACAGATAGGGTTTTAGAGTGATTAGGGGAGTCAAATCAACTTGGATTGAAATTAAACTTGGCAAGATCATCAAGAATATCATAGATGACATGCTAGAATTTTACTGGAATTTATTGAGAATATTTCTAATAGAAATATTTCAAAAGCTTGAAATAGGCAGGAATGGTTTTGGAGGGGTTTGCCCAATATTTTGAACATGACCATGTGTTGAAACTCATAAATATGGAATAAATATATCCATTGAGTTTCCCTAAATTTTCTTAAATATTTTGAAGGCAATAAAAATAACTTTCCTTCTAGGAGACCATTTCTGGCCTCACAGAAAGGCTTTTAAATAAAATAATAAAATAACTTTTAAAATAATAATATGGTGGTTTTTGGAAGTCATTTTGACAATGGTTTTAAATAAAACAATTGGTGCAAAAGAAACTCCCTAATTTGAGGACTTGTAGTACAAACCTCATCTTAGGGGTTTGAAAGTTTAATTTAAGGAAATGCTTTTTGGGAAAAATAAATATTGAGTAAAAATAGATATTTGTCCTAAACACATGGTATGATCATTAGGCAGGAGATCATGGAGTAAGGAGGTGATTAGGAGGATGTTAAGAATTAATGGGGATCAATCACATGCATTTAAACAAACAGGCACACAATAGTCACTCGAAGCATCACAAGCGTTTCACAAAAAATTTAATTGGTCCTAAATTTTGAAATAAGTTACTTGATCAGGAAGGCCAAAAACTGGGGTGTTACAGACCTTACCCCCTTAAGAAAATCTCGTCCCCGAGATTTCTGGGCTAGGGGTTGGTGAGATACAGAATCTTGAGTTGGAGGTAGTCTTCATGTCCCCATTTTGTTGTCGTGGCTTCCTCATCACGGCAGTTCTTCGTCTTGACTGGAGTAGGATAGACTTCCATCATCTTGGGACTGCTTCGAGAAGCCCACCTTCTTGGGATAACACTGTACCCTCAAGAGGCATAACAATCAGCGTTCCTGGACTTGACCAATCACGACTAAGGTGTTCTTCCTCTTACTGGGTGAGTAAGTATGTCATCAGTGAGGATGACAACCTACCTTCCCAAACACGACATAAGCACAGTGCTCAAAAGTCAGGTGAGGAGAACGGGGAATTGCTATGGGCGGGTACTAGCCACATTTCAATGACTTAGAGTCGTCTTCTATGGTCGTAATCCGTCCATCTTGTGGCTAAGCAAAGCTTTAGGGTCTCAAGGAACTTAGGATGTGGGCGAACAGTTATCATCTTATCTCTAAGCACATTCCTTAGATGCCAGTAGTTCGACCGCTAACTTGAGACAACATCACCTCATGTCATCAAGGATACCATCCTACACGGTCAACTCCACACCGCTCAAGCTAGTCAACTCCGGGTTGAGGGACGAACTAAACCCAAACATTTACAAGTATGGTGTAGCCCCAACTGTACATGCATTACTATGCAAGGACCTTGGGGAGACATACAGCTACCACGATTGAATTTGAGGCACAACAAATCCAATTGTCCACCTAAGTCATCCAATGGATACGGTACTACACTACTATATTAAGGAAACACATAGTAGACCAATCCAATATTTTCTTTCCTTCCTATGAATCCGATCAAGTGATCCATCAATCCGATCAATCATCACTGGACGTGTCACTCCTACAAATCCAACATTGATGGGGTTCTACATAGTCTCCTAGAGTCCTCGTAATTCACATATTACTGCAAGAATTACGTCGTAGTATATCCACCAACTTCAATAATCATGGCCATCTAATCTCCAAGGCCAAACTACATAGGTTGTAAATCTATTTGACAACTCCAAGTATACGTACTCTATATCCACCAGAAACATGGTATCATGATCGAGATTAACGAGCTAAATCCAATTTACTCCAAACCATGAGGTCTTTGTCATCCTCAATACTCTATTAAGATTACCTATTTAAATCCAAGACTCAAATCCAATAAGAAGTCTACTTGATACTCCAAGTCATTATGGTAATTATCTCCAAACCATGCCAACTACTGGCTAAAGTCATGTATACCACCAAGGATAATGCTCGCGATCATAATCATCCTACTAAATCCAATCTTACTCCAGATCATGTAGGTTATACTACTGTATCAACTCGTTCCACCAAATTCACCTACTTTATAAGTGTCTCATGATCCACCAAAATAGTCTGGCTATATCCTCAAGACAACTATTATCATCACAACAACCTTAGTCTAATGCTCTCATATCGGAGATCGGTCCTCTTATGGCATCAAGGTTACAGTGCTAGCTTGAGATGGAAGGATACTTGTTCACGGTGATCACTTGTTCCACAAGGAACCCGGTGCTTAGCGGGTTTATCGGGGACCTACACACGTTCTGGCGAGTCCGTGTACTAGACACGTGACCAAAAAATTTGAGTCGGAAGGGCTTGTGGAGGTTAGTCTGGTCTAGTGTGGTTTTCCAATCTCGAGGAGAAACACACTCCTACGGGTTCCGTGTGATTAGGCATAGCACAGTCAGTTTCTTCAACGTCAGCCGTCCTTCGAAGCGGATCCTTGGTGCATCTTGCCTTGCTGTCTTCAGTTGTCGAGAGGGGTGTGAGAGGGAGAGAGCACCAAGGGGAAGGTCTAAGGGTCTTAGTGCAATCAAACAAGCGTTGAAAAATGAACTCAAACAAGTGCAAAATTTATTTTGAACATCAAAATAAGGCAAGTGATATAACCGCTTGCTTGTTGCCTAAGCAAAAGCGCGAATCATATCAAATCACAAACAACAAAAACAAACAACACACAACATGGTGCATCCGAACCATTTCACGGACTCGACTTCGCATAG
Source organism: Hordeum vulgare subsp. vulgare (assembly GCF_904849725.1). Lineage (NCBI taxonomy): Eukaryota > Viridiplantae > Streptophyta > Magnoliopsida > Poales > Poaceae > Hordeum > Hordeum vulgare. The sequence goes on from NC_058521.1 coordinate 137,339,640, forward strand.
GGGATTCATGACTCATCCTATCCTAGGTTCAGGGACTCGACGGTCGTGCTTGCTTCTTGCTCCGGAGAGGAGTCCGCTAAGTCTTCTGGACCTTCTCATGGTGTTGTCACGCCTCTTGTTGTCGCTTGCTGAAGCAATTCGCTTGAGTTGTAAGGAACTCTGGTTGTCTTCTCGTCTGGGAAGTTGCTGACGAAGGTGGTTCTTCATAGCTCTTACTGAGAGGGTCTTCCTTGTCTTCGTGATCTTGTCATCGTCTTCTTGTCTTCAGAGGCTTCGAGGGTCTCAAGTGGACACCTTCATGCACAGATATTTGCAAGACATGATAGAGTTTTGATCTGTCAATCATACTAATTGCGATATCGACACCTAGAGTGGGGGATGAAGAGAACTGTTTTCCTGCTCACTAAGGTGAGGCGGACCAAATGGCGAGGTTCTCATCCACCGGTGGTGGTCGACACAATTTCTTATAAGTGACAGGGTCGCTCTATTAGTGATGCAGATCAAGGTTTGCATATATTATGTCCAGATTATCGTAGGCGGAAGTGGCATCACTCTGGGGCAGTGCTCGGGTTTTCACCATCTTCTAAGCCTCGATGTCCTTGTTCCTCATGGAGGTACTTCTGTTGGTGTCGTCATGTGGCGGAGTGTTCTTCTCTGTCCTTCAGCACAGGTGTTTTCCTGGAAAAGGTTACTTCCTTCCGGTTGCCCACAAGGATTTAAATTTATCCCGTGGTCAGAGGGCATAAGGTTCTAGCGACCATTAGCAAGTTTTGAAAAAGTAGACGAGGAGTGTCAAGAAAATAAGAGTGGAAGGATAGAGCATAAACTTCAATTTCTTTGAAGTTTTAGGAGAGTTGAGAAAATATATAAGTTTTGTAAGTATTTTGAAGGATCCGAAAAGCAGTTTTATCCTAACTAACGTCCATGCTAACTAAGGGCTTCCTACAGCCAGGATGGCTCTGATACCAGCTCTGTGGGGACCCCGACTGGTAAGTCGAGATCGCCGTGCCCAGTGATCTCAAGGATCAATGCTCACTGAACACAGATACTGAATAATAGAGTCTTACATCCATACATACCGTTTGATACAATAAATGACCACTTCGGTCGAGTCTTACACACATAGGGCCTTAAAGGCCAGAGCACCAAACTAGACCAATAGCGGAATCATTGGTTGAAAGCGTGAACCCATGCCATCAGCCTTAACCTACAGGCATTCTGACTGGGAAGCATCCTAGCTCACAAGAACGTCACCGAGTTAATCCTCACCATATCCTGTCTTTCAGACCTGGTCAATGAAATAACCAGTGGAAAGCCAATGAGTACTTTGAATGTACTCGCAAACAGCCCATGATATGAACGACGCAAATGAAGGATAACAATATCATGCATCTTTAGTATAACTCAACTGGGTGGAATGATCATGAATATGCATCAAGTTAAAGAACTACTCTTGAAGAACAGGTTACAGATATCGACATATCTGACAAGGGTTGAACACACCGGGTTCACCCTATATGCCAAGTCACCGAACTTGGTCATATCAATTCCTCAAGTAACTCCGGTTATTAGCACCATTCACCGAAGTCTCTGGAAGTTTGAATCACTCCATTTGGAGTTGATTTGAATCTGCTAGGAATTTTGAAAGGTGGGATATTTTATATCCAGATTTGGGATTTTAAATAAAACACCACAGAAAGTTGGGAGGGAAAAATGTGAAAAGCACTTATTTGGATAGGCCTGATTTTTAGGATCCTGCAGAAATTTGAATCCTCAGATTTGGAGTTAGAATGGATTTAATAATGGATTTATAAGTTAAAGAGGGAAATAAAAAAGGAAAAGAGCTCATCCTCTGGGGGGAAGGCTATCTTGCGCCACCAGCGTCAGATAAGCCTTTGGGCCGGCCCACTCGCTCAGGTCACCAGCGAAAGCTACGCAGGAGGCGTACTCCTTGGAATACGCCTTTGGATGGGCGAAGGCGCAATGCGCTAGTGCGCTTCCACTTATTGTCGGGCTCGGCTCGCAGGTCGCCGACAGCTGGGGCCCACCCGACGCCTTCTCTCTCCCCTGCCCTTTTTCTACCTCGCGACAGGGGTAGATGGGGGGGCTGGCTGTCGCGGCTTCCGACGCCTGTCGGCTCAGCTGTCGAGCCGAGGGTGCGGGCGGTTGCTTGGCTCCCTCCTGAGCCCGGGGGAGGTCTTGGCGGCCGCGGGGAGTGGCCGGAGCGAGCGCCCCGCCATGAGAGGTGGCTAACGGCTCTGGCCGCCGTGGAGGGCAAGGCACGACCTCTAGGAGGGGCCTTCGAGGTGTCCAGGAGGACGGGGGAGCCGCGGGGGTTCGCTGGAGGGAAGGCCTAGGGCCAGAGAGAAGCTGGTTGGCTCGGGTGCAAGGGGGGCCGAGGCGGCGCCATGGCCGTGGAGGGAGGAAGAGGAGGGCTTAGGAAAGGAAAGGGGAGCTCGAGGGGCTCCAGGGAGAGAGGGAGAATGAGGGAGAGCAAGTGAGGGCTTAGGGGCAAGGAGATAGGAGAGGGAAGGGCCGAGAGAGCTCAAGAGCTCTCTGGAGCTCTCGGTGCATCGTCGCCACGCATGCCTGAGGGGTCTTGGAGGCTAGCTGATGGGTGGAAGCGGTTTGAACGGTCAAAAGCAAGGGCTAGGACATACTGGGACAAGCTGCTTCGCCAAGAAACGGTCGGGAGGAGAGAAACTAGGTGCAGAGCACCCGGTTTGCAAGTGAGGGTGGTGGTCACCACGCCCACTCACGCCCACAGGTTTGCAATAACCAGCCAAAGCTGTCCGGGAGGTGGGGCATGCTATCAGGAAGGGGACTCTGGAATTTGGTGGCTAGTGGAGTTGATTTGAATGGCTCTTGACTGCCGCAAAGTTTCTAACAACAAACTTGGAGCTGATAAAAGTGGGTCTTAGGAGGGGAGCCTTGGGGAGAAATTATGTCTGGCAATCTTAGGCATGGAAGGACTCCATTAGTGCAAGGTTTCAGCCCAAACAAGGGAGGATAGCTACTATTGCTGTTCAAAGCCATGATTCAGCCAGAAATCCATTTGAAGAAGTGCTGCTCATTCTTCCCACATAAGCAGGCAATATCTTGGTTCTAAATGAAGCCTTGGCATATAATAGATGCTCTGGAAAGAGTTGGGGTGATAGCTTAAGCAGAAGAATGGGAAGAAGGGTAAAACAGTGTTGCCAAGGGTGAAAATGAGAGAAAATTACAAAGGGACCTTCTCCAATAATTGACCAGTGGCCATGGGAAAGTTACTGGAGGTGAAATGTAACTATGTGAGGCTGTGGTAGAAAGTTGAGCTCACGGAATAAAGTGGAAGGGGCAAAAGAAGCCAAATTAGTGAGTGCACACAAGGTGTTTGGTCTGTGGTTAGGCTACCAGATGGATTCCAATGGCTATGAAACTTAGCAGGGTCAAATAATATAGGAAAATAGACTTGCACACCAAATTTGGGATTTGCTGGAGTAGTTTTCCAATGTAGACTTGAAAAACCCTAGAAAGGGGCAGAAATGGGTTTCTGCTTAGAACCCTATTCAAATGAATTCCCACAAATCTAATATTTGGTGTAGGGGCATTATTTGAGCATTAATGCATGCACAAAAAGTTTGAGGATAATTGGGGAAACTTTATAATGTAAAGTTTACCAAAGTCAGAAATCAACAGAGAGGGTTTTGAGGGTCTTAGGACAAGTTCCTCTATTCTCCTTGGTGTACCACTTGGTGTGGATGCCTCATTGGAGTACTGGAACATGTCCACCAAATTTGAGCACAATTGGAGACACTTCACAATGTAGATTTGCTCATATTTGATTCTGGACAGATAGGGTTTTAGAGTGATTAGGGGAGTCAAATCAACTTGGATTGAAATGAAACTTGGCAAGATCATCCAGAATATCTTAGATGACATGCTAGAATTTTACTGGAATTTATTGAGATATTTCTAATAGAAATATTTCAAAATCTTGAAATAGGCAGGAATGGTTTTGGAGGGGTTTGCCCAATATTTTGAACATGACCATGTGTTGAAACTCATAAATATGGAATAAATATTTCCACTGAGTTTCCCTAAATTTTCTTAAATATTTTGAAGGCAATAAAAATAACTTTCCTTCATAGGAGACCATTTCTGGCCTCACAGAAAGGCTTTTAAATAAAATAATAAAATAACTTTTAAAATAATAATATGGTGGTTTTTGGAAGTCATTTTGAAAATGGTTTTAAATAAAACAATTGGTGCAAAAGAAACTTCCTAATTTGAGGACTTGTAGTACAAACCTCATCTTAGGGGTTTGAAAGTTTAATTTAAGGAAATGCTTTTTGGGAAAAATAAATATTTGGTAAAAATAGATATTTGTCCTAAACACATGGTATGATCATTAGGCAGGAGATCATGGAGTAAGGAGGTGATTAGGAGGATGGCAAGAATTAATGGGGATCAATCACATGCATTTAAACAAACAGGCAGACAATAGTCACTCCAAGCATCACAAGCATTTCACAAAAAAATTAATTGGTCCTAAATTTTCAAATAAGTTACTTGATCAGGAAGGCCAAAAACTAGGTTGTTACATACTCCTTCTGTAATACAAGATCCTGTGTCTAACTCTTTAGTCACATTGCTTGCAAGGCTTGTTTGTGATGTTGTATTACCGAGTGGGCCCCGAGATACCTCTCCGTCACACGGAGTGACAAATCCCTGTATTGATCCATGCTAACTCAACGGACACCTTCGGAGATACCTGTAGAGCACCATTATAGTCACCCAATAATGTTGCGACGTTTGATACACACAAGGCATTCCTTCGGTGTTAGTGAGTTACATGATCTCATGGTCATAGGAATGTATACTTGACATGCAGAAAAAAATAGCAACAGAATGACACGATCATATACTACGTTCATAGTTTGGGTCTTGTCCATCACATCATTCTCCTAATGATGTGATCCCGTCATCAAGTGACAACACTTGTATATGGCTAGGAAACCTTAACCATCCTTGACCAACAGGCTAGTCAACTAGAGACTCAGTAGGGACATTGTTTTGTCTATATATCCACACATTCATTTATGTTTCCATTCAATACAATTATAGCATGGATAATAAACGATTATCTTCAAAACAGGAAATATAATCATAGCTATTTTATTATTGCCTCTAGGGCATATTTCCAACAGTCTCCCACTTTCACTAGAGCCAATAATATAGCCTCACATCTCTATGTGATTTACAATGTAATGAATCTAACACCCATACAGTTCTGGTGTTGATCATGCTTTGCTCGTGGAAGAGGTTTAGTCAGTGGATCTGCAACATTCAAATATGTGTGCACTTTGCAGATATTTATGTCCTCCTCCTTGATGTGATTGCGGATGGCGTTGAAGCGTCGCTTTATGTGTCTGGTCCTCTTGTGAAACCGTGGTTCCTTGGCTAGGGCAATGGCACCAGTGTTGTCACTGAACAGATTGATTGGATCCAGTGCACTTGGCAGTACTACAAGATCTGACATGAACTGCTTCATCCAGACACCCTCCTTAGTTGCCTCTTAGGCAGCTATGTACTCCGCTTCACATGTAGAATCAGCTATGACGCTTTGCTTGGAACTGCACCAGCTTACCGCACCCCCGTTATGAATAAATATGTATCTGGTTTGAGACTTAGAGTCATCCGGATCAGTGTCAAAGCTTGCATCGACGTAACCCTTTATGACGACCTCTTCGTCACCTCCATAAACGAGAAACATTTCCTTAGTCCTTTTAAGGTACTTCAGAATATTCTTGACCGCCGCCCAGTGTTCCACTCCTAGATCACTTTGGAACCTTCCTGCCATACTTATGGCCAGGCTGACATCCGGTCTTGTGCACAGCATTGCATACATGATAGACCCTATGGCTGAAGCATAGGGGATGACACTCATCTTTTCACTATCTTCTGGAGTTACTGGACATTGAGTCTTACTCAACTTTATTGCTTGTAACACAGGCAAGAACCCCTTCTTGGATTGTTCCATTTTGAACTTCTTCAAAACTTTATCAAGGTATGTGCTTTGTGAAAGAGCTATTAGGCGCCTTGACCTATCTCTATAGATCTTTATGCCCAATATGTAAGCAGCTTCCCCTAGGTCCTTCATTGAAAAACTTTTATTCAAGTAATCCTTTACGCTTTCCAAAAACTCCACATTGTTTCCAATCAGCAATATGTCATCCACATATAATATTAGAAACACTATAGAGCTCCCACTCACTTTCTTGTAAATACAAGCTTCTCCAAAATCTTGTATAAACCCAAACGCCTTGATCACCTCATCGAAGCGCTGATTCCAACTCCGAGATGCTTGCACCAATCCATAAATGGATCGCTGGAGCTTGCACACCTTGTCAGCATTCTCTGGATCGACAAAACCCTCGAGTTGCATCATATACAACTCTTCCTTAAGAAACCCGTTAAGGAACGTCGTTTTGACATCCATCTGCCAGATTTCATAATCGAAAAATGCAGCTATTGCTAACATGATTCGTACGGACTTAAGGATCGCTACGGGTGAGAATGTCTCATCGTAGCCAACTCCTTGAACTTGTGAAAAACCCTTTGCCACAAGTCGAGCTTTATAAACGGTCACATTACCGTCTGCGTCCGTCTTCTTCTTAAAGATCCATTTGTTCTAAATAGCGTTGTGACCTTCAGGTAATACTTCCAAAGTCCATACTTTGTTTTCATACACAGATCCTATCTCGGATATCATGGCATCTAACCATCTATTGGAATCTGGGCCCACCATTGCTTCTTCATAATTCGCAGGCTCATTGTTGTCCAACAACATGATTGACAAGACAGGATTCCCGTACCACTTAGGAGCAGTACGTGATCTTGTCGACCTAGGAGGTTCGACAGTAACTTGATATGAAGCTTCATGATCATCATCATTAGCTTCCTCTTCAACTGGTGTTGCCTCGACCGAAATTTATTTCTGCCCTACGCCACCATCTTGTTGAAGCAGAGGTTCCGCAAACTCATAAAGTTCTATCTTCCTCCCACTCAATTCTTTCGAGAGAAACTCTTTCTCAAGAAAAGCTCCGTTCTTAGCGACAAACACTTTGCCCTCGGATCTGAGATAGAAGGTATACCCAACTGTCTCTTTAGGGTAACCTATGAAGACGCACTTTTCCGCTTTGGGTTCCAGCTTTTCAGACTGAAGCTTTTTGACATAAGCATCACATCCCCAAACTCTAAGAAACGATAACTTTGGCTTCTTGCCATACCATAGCTCATATGGTGTCATCTCAACGGATTTCTATGGTGCCCTATTTAAAGTGAATGCAGTTGTCTCCAATGCATAGACCCAAAATGATAATGGCAAATCGGTAAGAGACATCATAGAATGCACCGTATCTAATAAAGTATGATTGCAACGTTCGGACAAACCATTACGCTGTGGTGTTCCAGGCGGTGTCAACTGTGAAACAATTCTACATTGTCTTAAGTGAGCACCAAACTCGTAACTCAAATATTCACCTCCTCGATCAGATCGTAGGAACTTGATCTTCTTGCTATGATGATTTTCAACTTCACTCTGAATTTTTTTGAACTTTACAAACATTTCATACTTGTGCTTCATCAAGTAGATATAGCCATACCTACTCAAATTGTTAGTGAAGGTGAGAAAATAACAATATCTGCCGCGTGCCTCTATGCTCATTGGTCCATAGACATCAGTATGTATGATCTCCAACAAGTCACTTGCACGCTCCATTGTTCCATAGAACGGATTCTTAGTCATCTTTCCCATGAGACATGGTTCGCATGTGTCAAGTGATTCAAAATCAAGTGACTCCAAAAGTCCATGAGCATGGAGTTTCTTCATGTGCTTAACACTAATATGACCTAAGCGGCAGTGCCACAAGAAAGTGGCGCTATCATTATCAACTCTACATCTTTTGGTCTCAGTGTTATGGATATGAGTGTCCTCACATTCGAGATTCAGTATGAACAAACCCCTCACATTGGGTGCATGACCATAAAAGATATTACTCATATAAATAGAACAACCATTATTCTCTGACTCAAATGAGTAACCGTCTCGCAATAAACAAGATCCAGATATAATCTTCATGTTTAGTGCAGGCGCTAAATAACAATAATTTAAGTACATCACTCAGCTCGATGGTAACAGAAGTGAGACCGTGCCGACGGCGATCGCATCAACCTTGGAACCATTTCCCACGCGCATCGTCACTTCATCCTTCGCCAGCCTTTGTTTATTCCGCAGTTCCTGTTTCGAGTTGCAAATGTGAGTAACAGAACCGGTATCAAATACCCAGGCACTACTACGAGAGCTGGTAAGGTTGTAACAGCCCAAGTGCTTTTCCTTCCCCTTTTGTAATCCTTTCCTTGTTTGGCAACTCTGTTTAGGCAATGTTATGGATGTGAGGCTTGTGGCATTGTCATTTCATGTGCATCTCATGCATCATGCATATCTTGTTTCTTTTCCCTTTTGCCTTGATTGTTTGATATTGTGTTGGATGCCACCTTGATGATCATGTGAGTGATGTGTGGTTGTGATCTTGTGCATGTGAGTAGGTGCAACAAAGCCCCCTTCAAAAGCTTGTTGCACCATGATTCAAAAACCTCCCTATTCAATATTTGGTTACTTGTGTTTTTCAACTTGCTTTAAAAAATCCTATTAAAATGTTCCACCTTTCCCCTCAATTTTTGTGGGTGGTGAAGTGGAGTTATTTTATTTTTTTCTCCAAGCCTTGATTCCTGTTTTTTTGAAAAACAGCCTAGGTATATTAATAAAGCATATATTTTTGCCTTGCCTAAAAATAATCAAACCTATTTTATTAAATAGGTTATGTTATTTTGTTTAGCTAAGTATTTTTTATTTTATTTTAAAACCCCTTCTTATATCTGTGGGATTGAATGGTGTTGTCTAGTTTTATAAAAATAATATAGAGGCTTTCAGTTTTGTGTAAGAGAGAGAGGGCTCTCGGCTAGCTCCTTCCCCTTGGCCCATTTCCCTCAACCAGAGAGGCCCATTGGCACGTCCCTCTTCTTCCTTGCGTTCGTCACCCTATACGACGCCATAGCCACCACCGATTCCCTCGCCTCCTCGATCGGGCGGCTCCAAGCGCGCATCCAGAAGTCCATAAGAGCAACCCCTACCTTATCCAACCCTAGCCCTCTCCAGTTTTCCTCTTCCTCCTCCTTCGTGGAGCCACCCCTTCTCCCTCGCCTCCTTCTTCCCTCTCCATCACAGATTAGTTTCAGAGAGAGAGAGAGAGGTTCAGGTTCAGAGACAGAGGAGAGTGCGTCGTCCCCGCCTTCTCTTTCGTCGCCGACAGCCCCTCTGTGGCGTCCGGGATGCCCGTGAGGATGTTGGGGCTGTCTTCGTCCCGTTCCCGCCGCTAGGAGAGGCCAAGCCCCCTCCATAGAGTCAACCCCGTCGTCAGTCACCGGTGCGGAAGCTTCGCTGCAGCAGGCCGCCCCGAGCGTCTTCTTCCCTTGTGTGTCCTCGTCCTCGCCTTCGATTCAACCTGGCTGAGCAGCGTAACCCTCTTCGCCTCTTCCGCATGCTCGATTGCCTTGTCGTAGCGTAGCATCGCCACCATCGTGGTCCGCCATGCCCGAAAGCGCAAGCTTCTTACGCCGCCTGTAGAGTCCCCCTCTCGTCATGATTGCTTCGGGAATGGAATCCCGAGTGACTCTGCATCCCCCGCCGGTGTCCATCCGCGCCGTTGGTGGCCCGTGTGTTCGCCGGCGTTCGCCTCTGTTTCGGTCGCCGGAGCAACAGTGCAGTGCAGAGGGGCCGGCTCAAAAGAGCAAGACCACCTCTCTGTTCATATCTCCCCTTCCTAGCCCAGTGGTTCCAGCGTTGCGCCTGGACCGCGTGGTCGTGGGTTGGAATCCTGTCGACGTCCCCCTTTTTATTTCATTTTAAACCTGTTGCGAGTAGCAGTGTGGTTAGCATAGTTGATTAGCAGTCCCCTCACTGTCAAGAGTCGAGGCTGTAGCGCAGTGGTAGCGTGTGTGCGTGAGTTACCTGGAGGTGCAGGGTTCGAATCCCCCCGACAGCAATTTTCACTGGGCCCCATGCCATATTGTTGTTGTTATTTTGTTTTTAGTTGTTTTCCATTTTAGGTATAGTCCAAATGGGGATACAGCCAGATTTGGCATGTGCCAAATTAGGCAGTTCTGACTTACAAATGTATTGGACCTATGTGTATTTCACTTCTTATTTGTGGCTGTTATATTACCTTTTGTGGATTAATTCCAGAAGTGGTAGTTGCCTAATCTGGTATATACCAGATATGACACGACAAGAACAACTCCTGTTCTTGGCAGAGTTAGTTTTGATCCTGTGTAGATTTTCTTTTGTTCTTTGTGGTGTTCTACTATATGCAGAGATGACACTATAATATATGGATTTGTGGTAAAAGAACCCAAGGAATCCAATGGTGGCACTGGATTCTAGATTTGAGCATTTCTGCAGAAGTATGACTTTGTCTTGAAGTGACACCTTATAGTATGAGTATGGTTGTTTTATGTGCTTGTTTGGAGTAGTGCACACATGCATCATATTGTCTGTTGCATCATTTGTTGCTGGTGTTTATTAGATGTTTGTTTCTTTTGGGTAGTTACTAGGGCCGGAAATGAGTTCGAGGAGTCCAGAGAGTTCGTGCAGGAAGAACAAGAGGAGTTCCGGTGAGAAGAAATCACAGGCAAGATGATCGTGACCTTGACATCGTTTCTAGCTTTGTTATGCTTAGTATTACATTTTCTTTGTTACATCTCCGCTGCCTACCACATGATATATAGGCCATCAAACATTGCCATGAAACCTCAAACACCTCCCCTCCTAGCAAATATTGTTTGGCTATGTTAGGCTTGCTCAACCACTAATTGTTAGCGTTGCTAGTTGCAGGTGCCAGCTGGTCCATGTGAAAACATGGGCAACTTGATATCATCTCATATAATTGCTCTTTAATTAATGCACCTATATACTTTGTAAATAACGGAAGTCCTAGACTTTTGCCGGGTGATTTTTTCCGTTGTTGCCGCCTTAGTTTCGGCTACCGGTGTTTTATTCCATAACTGAGCGCTCCTAACACGTTCAGGGTTGTTATGGGGACCCCCTCGATAAATCATATAGTGTTAGGACTTGTCTGGCAGGACCCAACTTTGGTGTTAATTTTCTAACAACTTAATAACTAAATGCATAGGGAATAGCTACCCCGAGGAATCTAATCAACCCCCGGGCCAGTGCTCCTCATGAGTGTTGGTTCAAACTAGAGCATTGTGTGGGGCCAACTCTGGGAAACTTGAGTGATTTCTATAAGGCCACGTAAGCGTAGCTTATCCGTCGTGTCCTGATAACGAGATACGCGCCTCTTATCGGGATCGTCGACACGTCGGGAGGTCTTGCTGGACTTGTCTTACCTTAGCGATATATCTTGCGCATTTGGGATTCTGGTGAGACTTTGGGTCTTCTCAGATTGAGGTTTTCCTCTAAGGAATCCGACGAGATTGCGAGTTCCATGGTAGAGGATTACTATGCGGCTTGTGGCAATTTGTGATGGACTAGTTGGAGCACCCCTGCAGGGTTTAATCTTTCGGAAAGCCGTGCCCGCGGTTATGTGGCAAACATGGATATTTTGTTAACATCCGGTTCTAGACAACTTAAAGTAATTCTAATAAAACTTGCCAGCTGAGTGCGTTACTGTGACTGTTTATTTCAGAGTTCCTTCTCTGATCGAGAACACGGTGGGGTTATGAATGACGTAAGTAGGTGTTCAAGATCACTTAGTGATCACCCTAGTCTTCGGCCGTCTGATGTAGACCACCACATGTCAATTCTGTTCTCCGTAAGATAGCGACCATATATGCTTAGGATGCTGCAAACTCAAAACACTTAACCTACCTCACCCATTTAACTTGGTTATACTCGATACCAAGATCATGAGATTGTTGAGTCCTCGTGGATCATGGTTTACTACAAACACCCACAGGTACATGTACCCTAGATGCAGGAATTCCCGATGACAACCAGCTGAAGTGGGAGTTCGACAAAGAGAGTGGCACGCTGTATGTGACCTACCCGGAGGACTAGAGGTCGTGGTCGTGATCGTGGGACTAGCATGCGGGGTATCATAGCTTTTGCCATTTATCTTGTCCGTGGTCGAAACCTTTCTGTGCTTTTTTGAATAATGTATGACTGTATGACTATGTACCTTATCAAATGGCAAGTGTATGCCCTACTTATCACTCTTTCAGTTATTTATATTGCTATGATTATCTTGCTTGTCAAACGCGTAGATGCGCCTCTTTCCCCTTTTGAGGCATTGCCCCCAAATAAGGAAAGGGTCGCATCTTAGTCGTTTCCAGTTGGTAATCAGAGCCTTACGACCATAGGAGCCTTTGTGTGATCGAACTTGGCCGAGTCGACTCTAGCAAAAATTATTTTGAGTGTTAGTTATATCGGAGAGTATGTTTCTTTTTTCTCCTCTTCTATGCTCTGGTGAGGTTCACGACTTAGGAAATTTTCATTCTACTCCTCTTCTTGCTCAAAAAAAATTTAGGATCATGAGGGTATTTTTGGAATCTATATGATGTTGATGTGATGGAGTTCTGTCTTGGTGCCTCTTGTCTGACTTGATTTCTTCCGGGGAGTTGAGCTCGAGGGGATTCTTGAGCACATCACTGTCATTCAGATTTCTTAGTATCTCAGGACGGAGGATGTTCGAAATTGCTTCAATACTAGTAGTGGTGAGAGGAGTCTGGCTTCCCCAGTACTGGTCCAGATAGGTCCCGATGTATCGACACACTTACTATCATTGTGATTACGAGGGTCTGAGATAGATGAAGTTCCAAGATTCTGGTTATGTGTTGACGGATGTGATACATTGGATGGGTTAGTATAGGAGTTGAGTGATATATTACTCCTTGTATCCGTGGACCAGATTGCATGACCAGAAATTTCGGGAGTTCTTAGGTGGGAACTCACGTAGTTACTTATAGGACAATCTTCCAACAGATGCATGATGTGAGGTTGGGATTCGACATTCAATGGATCCGTTTGTTCACGGTCGTCTTACATCGGTTCTCGTTCTGTCTTAAAGAGTACTTGTAGCTTGCTACGACTCGGGGACGCTTCATATGTCGTGTGCACTACCTTCTATATGATGGCTATTGTAGGATCGAGCCCGTGCAATCATATCCACAAAGATATCGGATGGAATCTCTGTTATATATTTGTTCCCAGCAATCCTAGCTCATACTTGGTTTGCGAGTGGCTTTTAAACAGATGTTGTTGGCAATTACTTTGAGGAAGCACTCTTACTAATTATTTTTCGAATGCAATTGCTAAGTATTCTTGTTCATATATTTCTATGTGTTGATTCAGCTTAATCTTTGAATGTTAATCTCTGGTCTAACGTGATGCGTGTCTCCAGGATGGGTCCACCAACTCGCCAGAATCCAGGTCGTGAGAGTGTTGATCCTCCACCATCCCCTTCTCCGCCACCTCCTCTGTCGCCGCCTCCTCCTCCAGAGGCATGGCAAGTGGTGATGGATGCAACCAATGCAAACACTCAGATGTTACTTCAGTTGTTGCAAGAGAGGAACAATCAGCAGCACGGCAATTTCAACCATGGTGGACATCAGTTTGCAACTATGAATCAATTCCTGGTGAACCAGCCGAAGTCATTCACGTCTTGTGACCAGCCATTCGATGATGATGACTAGATTCGTGACATGAAGAAGCACTTCGAGTGCAGTAATGTGTGACCATAGGACTTCGTCAAGTTTGCAACTTTTCAGCTCTAGGGTCAGGCAGCAGAATGGTGGCAATAGTTGAGGGACTCCCGAGGCAATAGAATGATCAGCTGAGATGATTTCTACAGGGATTTAAGGCCTCACTATATTCCATCCATCTTCGTGGAAGAGATGTGTGATAAGTTCGGACGCTTTAAGCAAGGAGGATCTTCTGTGTACAAGTATAATGTCGAGTTCCATGAGCTCACTCGGTATGCTAAACAGGACATCCCAGATCAAAAGAGCAAGATTTATCAGTTCATAGGTGGTCTGAAGGAAGACCTGCAGTTGGCCCTTGCCTTGCACGATCCCGATGAGTTTGATAAGTTCTACAACTTCGCTCTCAGGGCTGAAGCAGCTTTGCTCAAAGTGGAGAATTCAAGGAAGCGCTTCAGAGATTCCAGTTCCTCGTCTTCAACTCAGGTGGTCCAGAAGTAGCAGAAATATTGGGTGTCTCCTCCTCCTCGGCTGTTTCAGCAGTTCAAGCAGTCAGGTGGTCGTGGTTCTTCCCACCCACTCAACCCAGCTTTCCAGTAGAGGTTTTAGCAGCAGAAGCAAGGGAATCCTCAAGTGCAATTATGTCCGCTGTCAGAGGTGACTTGTCACAAGTGTGGGCAAAAGGGTAACTACTCCAACAAGTGCACCACTCAGCAGCGTCTTCTGCCCCTCCTCCAGTGAAGCCTCCGGGCAATGCAATGGTGAAGTTCAATCCCAAGTCTGCGAGAGTTAACATGGTGAATGCAACAGAAGCAGAAAACTCCTCAGATGTGACAATGGGTAATCTCTTGGTTAATGATATTCCTGCAAAGGTTTTGTTTAATTCGGGTGCTTCTCATTCATTCATCTCTAGACCGTTTGCATGGGAACATGATTTTATTTCAAAAACTTTGGAGAAACCTTTTCGTGTGGTTTCCCCAGGTGTGTTGATGACTTCAAATGTGGTGATTCCGGATGTCTCTATCAAGATGGGCGACTATTCTTTTTCGGCTTCTCCAATTGTTCTTGGCAAGTCTGATATTGATATGATCCTTGGGATGAATTGGCTGGCTATGAACAAGGCATTTCTTGATTGTCAAGATAATTCATCCTTCGGAGGACGTGATTATCTTCGCTGCACGTGATGACACGATTCGTCTGTTTTCCTTCAATGAGAATGGTGAGATCTCTCCAATTTCTCAAGTCCCAGTGGTGTGTGAGTATGAAGATGTCTTTCCGGAAGAACTGCCAGGAATGCCTCCGCACCGGGCAGTTGAGTTCGTAATTGAGCTTGAACCGGGAACTAAACCTGTATGCAAGCAGCCGTATGAAATGGGTCCACAAGAGCTGAAATAGTTGAAGAAACGGCTGGATGAGCAAGAGCGTCCGGGTCTGATCAGACTAAGTTCATCTCCTTGGGGTTGTGGAGTTATTTTTGTCAAAAAGAAGGATGGAACGAACCGACTCTGTGTCGATTACCATCCATTGAATAAGAAGACAATGAGAAACAAGTATCCACTTCCCAACATCAATGAGTTGTTCGAGCAATTGAAAGGGGCTAAGATCTTCTTTAAGCTTGATATCAGGATGGGCTATCATCAGATTCGCATTCGTGAAGAAGACATTCCCAAGACTGCCTTTAGGACAAGCTTTGGCTCTTATGAGTACACAGTGATGTCTTTTGGTCTCGCCAATGCTCCACCGACCTTCTGTCGGATGGTGAATTATATCTTCTCCCCATTCAAGAATGAATTTGTCTTGTTGTATCTTGATGACATTCTGGTCTTTTCTGAAACTGAGGAAGAGCATGAAGAACATCTCCGGCTTGTGCTTGATAAGCTAAGAGAGCATAAGTTCTATGATAAGTTTTCCAAATGTGAGTTCTGGTTGAAGGAAGTTGTGTACCTTGGGCACATTATCTCTGTCGAGGGCATCAAAGTTGATTTGTCAAAGGTGCGGGCCATTGTTGATGGGAACCTCCTCAGAATGTGAAGCAGCTTCGAAACTTTCTCGGGCTTGCAAGCTATTGCATAAGATTCATTGAGAATTCTTCCAAGATTACCAAGCCTCTGTCAAGTCTTCTTCAGAAGAGTGTGAAGTCTGTCTAGTCTCCAGAGTGTCAATTGGCTTTCGACACACTCAAAGAATAGCTCACTTCTACTCCAGTCTTGACTCCTCCTGATGATTCCAAGTCTTATCAAGTGTTCTGTGATGCCTCTCTTCAAGGTCTTGGTGCAATTCTGATGCAAGAGAAGAAAGTGGTAGCTTATACCTCGAGGCAGTTGAAGCCAAGTGAGAAGAATTACCCCACTCATGATCTTGAGTTGGCGGCAGTGTTACATGCTCTCATGACTTGGAGACATCTCTTGTTGGGAAGACAAATTGAGGCCTACACCGATCACAAGAGTCTCAAATACATCTTCACCCAGCCTAGTCTCAATCTTCGGCAAACTCGTTGGGTGGGAATGATCCAATATGATAATCTGAGTGTTGACTACACTTCAGGCAAAGCAAGTGTCATTGCAGACGCTTTGAGTAGAAAGGCTTACTGCAACAGTCTCATTATGAAGCCTCTCCAGCCTGATGTTTGTGAATCTTTCAGGAAGCTCAACCTTCAGTTAGTACCTCAGGGGTTTCTTGATAATCTCCAGATTTCTCCTACCTTGGAAGACCAAGTACGACAAGCTCAACTTCTTGATGTGATGGTGAAGAAAGTTAAAATTGGCTTGTCAAAGAGCATTCCCAAATATAAGTGCTTCTGTGTTGATGGCAGGGATACTTTGTTCTTCGAGGACCGCCTTGTCGTTTCGAAAGGAGAGGTCAGGAAAGTTATCATGGATGAAGCCCGTAATTCCCTTCTCTCGATACATCCAGGAAGTTCCAAAATGTATCACGATCTGAAGCAGACCTTCTGGTGGACACGCATGAAATGTGAAATTCCTCAATTCGTGAACGAGTGTGATGTGTGTCGCAGAGTGAAGGTGGAGCATCAACGTCCAGCAGGTCTTCTGCATCCCTTGCCTATACCCGAGTGGAAATTCGATCATGTGGAGATGGATTTTGTCACTGGGTTTCCAAAGTCCAAGAAAGACAACGATGCCATCTTCGTCGTCATCGACAAGTTGACCAAAGTTGCTCATTTCCTACCGGTCAAAGAGTCTATCTCGGCAGCTCAGCTGAGTTGTATACGTCAAGGATAGTCTCGTTGCACGGTGTTCCTATGCTCATTTCTTCAGATCGTGGAAGCATCTTTACTTCCAAGTTCTGGGATTCATTTCAGTCTGTGATGGGTACTAAGATCCGATTCAGTACAACTTTCCATCCTCAGACAAGTGGGCAAGTTGAGAGAGTCAATCAGATCCTTGAAGATGCTCAGAGCTTGTGTGATTTCTTTTGGCATGAAGTGGGAAGATTGCCTCCCATTTGCCGAGTTCTCATACAACAACAGCTTTCAAGCAAGCTCAGGCAAGGCCCCATTCGAGATTCTATATGGCAGGAAGTGTCATACCCCGCTCAATTGGTCAGAGACTGTTGAGCATTAGATTCTTGGGAATGACATGATTGCTTAAGCGGAAGAAATGTGACATGTCATTCGGGATAATCTCAAACCAGCGCAGTCCCGTCAGAAGAGCTACTACGATAGCAAGCATCATGACATGACTTTCCAGCTCGATGATTTTGTGTATCTGAAAGTGTCTCCCATGAAGGGCACTCAGCGCTTCGGCATCAAAGGAAAGCTTGCTCCTCGCTTTGTTGGTCCTTTCAGAATTGCTGGCAAGGGAGGTGATCTTGCATATCAGTTGCAGCTTCCATCCAACTTCTCAAATGTGCATGATGTGTTTCATGTCTCTCAGCTCCGGAGATGATTCAAGACTCCCGAGCACACAGTTGATCTCCAGGATATCGACCTCCAGCCCGACCAATCCTATCATGAGCATCCGATAGCAATACTTGAAGAGATTAAGCGCAAGACCCGCAATAAGTCAATCAAGTTCCTCAAAGTGCAATGGTCACATCACTCAGAAAAAGAAGCCACTTGGGAGCGCGAGGACCACCTTCGTTCCGAATTTCCAGAGTTCTTCCAGTCCTAGATCTCAGATCGAGATCCCCTTGTAGTGTGGGAGAGTTGTAACAGCCCAAGTGCTTTTCCTTCCCCTTTCGTAACCCTTTCCATGTTTGGCAACTCTGTTGAGGCAATGTTATGGGTGTGAGGCTTGTGGCATTGTCATTTCATGTGCATCTCGTGCATCATGCACATCTTGTTTCTTTTCCCTTTTGCCTTGATTGTTTGATCTTGTGTTGGATCCCACCTTGATGATCATGTGAGTTATGTGTGGTTGTGATCTTGTGCATGTGAGTAGGTGCAACAAAGCCCCCTTCAAAACCCTTGTTGCACCATGATTCAAAAACCTCCCTATTCAATATTTGGTTGCTTGTATTTTTCAACTTGCTTTAAAAAATCCTATTAAAATGTTCCACATTTCCTCTTAATTTTTGTGAGTGGTGAAGTGGAGCTATTTTATGTTTTCTCCAAGCCTTGATTCTTGTTTCTTTGAAAAAGATCCTGGGTATATTAATAAAGCATATTTTTTTGCCTTGCCTAAAAATAATCAAACCTATTTTATTAAATAGGTTATATTATTTTCTTTAGGCAAGTATTTTTATTTTATTTTAAAACCCCTTCTTATATCTGTTAATGGTGTTGTCTGGTTTTATAAAAATCAAACAGAGGCTTTCAGTTTTGTGTAAGAGAGAGAGGGCTCTAGGTTAGCTCCTTCCCCTTGGCCCATTTCCCTCAGCCACAGAGGCCCGTTGGCGCATCCCTCTTCTTCCTTGCGTTCGTCACCCTATACGACGCCATAGCCACCATCGATTCCCACCCCTCCTTGATCGGGCGGCTCCAAGCGCGCATCCCGAGGTCCATAAGAGCAACCCTAGCCTTCTCCAACCCTAGCCCTCTCCATTTTTCCCTCTTCCTCCTCCTTTGCGCAGCCACCCCTTCTCCCTCGCCTCCTTCTTCCCTCTCCCTCGCAGGTAAGTTTCCGAGAGAGAGAGAGAGAGGTTCACGTCCAGAGACAGAGGAGAGCTCGTCGTCCCCGCCTTTTCTTTCATCGCCGACAGCCCCTCCGCGGTGTCTGGGGCGCTCGCGAGGATGCTCAGGCTGTCCTCATCCCGTTCCCACCTCTAGGAGAGGTCGAGCCCCCTCCGTGGCGTCGGCCCTGTAGTCCGTTGCCGGCGCGGAAGCTTCGCTGCAGCAGGCCACCCCAAGCGTCTTCTTCCCGTGCGCGTCCTCGTCCTCGCCTTCGGTGCAACCTGGGTGAGCAGCATAGCCCTCTTCCCCTCTTTTGCGTGCTCGATTCCCTCGTCGTAGCGTAGCATCGCCCTCGTCGTGGTCCACCATGGCCGGAAACGTGAGCTTCTTGCACCGCCTGTAGAGTCGCCCTCTGGTCGTGATTGCTTCAGGAATGGAATCCCCAGTGACTATGTATCCCCCGCCGGTGTCCATCCACGTCGTTGGTGGCCCTGTGCTCACAGGCGTTTGATGTCTACTACGCAACCTTCTCCTTGTAGACGTTGTTGGGCCTCCAAGTGCAGAGGTTTGTAGGACACTAGCAGTTTTCCCTCAAGTGGGTGACCTAAGGTTTATCAATCCGCAGGACGCGTAGGATGAAGATGCTCTCTCTCAAGCAACCCCGCAACCAAATAACAAAGATTCTCTTGTGTCCCCAACACACCCAATACAATGGTAAGTTGTATAGGTGCACTAGTTCGGCGAAGAGATGGTGAAACAAGTGCAATATGGATGGTAGATATAGGTTTTTGTAATCTGAAATTACAAAAACAGCAAGGTAACTAGTAACAAAAGTGAGCACGAACGGTATTGCAATGCGTGGAAAGAAGGCCTAGGGTTCATACTTTCACTAGTGAAGTTCTCTCAACAATGATAACATAATTGGATCATATAACTAGCCCTCAACATGCAACAAAGAGTCACTCCAAAGTCACTAATAGCACAGAACAAACGAAGAGATTATTGCCGGGTACGAAACCACCACAAAGTTATTCTTTCTGATCGATCTATCATAGAGTTCGTACTAGAATAACACCTTAAGATACATATCAACCAAGGCCCTAATGTCACCTAGATACTCCATTGTCACCTCAAGTATTCATGGGCATGATTATACGATATGCATCACACAATCTCAGAATCATCTATTCAACCAACACATAGAACTTCAAAGAGTTCCCCAAAGTTTCTACCAGAGAGTCAAAACGTGTGCCAACCCCTATGCATAGGTTCCCAATGTCACGAACCCGCAAGTTGATCACCAAAACATACATCAAGTACTCACATGAATCCACGTGTGCCAACCCATATGCATAGGTTCCCAATTGTCACAAACCTGCAAGTTGATCACAACAGATAGACACGTGCAAGACATACATCAAGTGTTCTCAAAGACTCAATCCGATAAGATAACTTCAAAGGGGAAACTCAATTCATTACAAGAAGGGAGAGGGGGAAGAACATCATAAGATCCAACTATAGTAGCAAATCCCACGGTACATCGAGATCAAGACATCTCAAGAACATGAGAGAGAGATCAAACACATAGCTACTCGTACATACCCTCAGCCCCGAGGGAGAACTACTCCCTTCTTGTCATGGAGATCGTCGGGATGATGAAGATGGCCACCGGAGATGGATTCCCCCTCCGGCAGGGTGCCGGAACAGGCTCCAGATTGGTTTTTGGTGGCTACAGAGGCTTGCGGCGGCGGAACTCCCGATCTAGGTTTCTTTTTGGAGGTTTCCATATTTATAAGAATTTATGGCGGTGGAATTGCGTCAGTTGGGCCCACGAGGAGGTCACAAGCCCGCACGGTGCGACCAGGGGGTAGGCCACGCCCCATGGGCTTGTGACTCCCTCGTGGCTCTTCTGGCCTTCTTCCAAAGCTTCGGGGGTCTCTTTTGGTCCAAAAAAATCATCGTAAAGTTCCATTCCATTTGGACTCCGTCTGAAAAAGGGTCAAAAACACGGAAAAAACAGAAACAGGCACTTGGCACTGAGTTAATAGGTTAGTCCCAAAAAAGATATAAAATAGCATATTCATGCATATAAAACATCCAAACTTCACAAGATAATAGCATGGAACCATAAAAAATTATAGATACGTTGGAGACGTATCAGCGTTCGCCTCTGTTTCGGCGGCCGGAGTAGCACTGTAGCGTACAGGAGCCTGCTCAAAAGAGCAAGACCCCGTGTCTGTTCAGATCTCCCCCTCCTAGCCCATTGGTTCTAGCGCTGCGCTTGGACCCCGTGGTCATGGGTTCGAATCCTGCCGGCGACCCCCTTTTCTATTTCATTTCGAACCTGTTGCGAGTAGTAGTGTGGTTAGCATAGTTGGATAGCAGTCCCCTCTCTGTCAAGAGCCGAGGCTGTAGTGCAGTGGTAGCGTGTGTGCGTGAGTTAGCTAGAGGTGCAGGGTTCGAATCCCCCTGCACCTTTTCTTTTCTTTTGTGTGGTTTTTGTGCGTGTGTGGTGTGAGTGCAGGGGATCCCATGTGCCCTGTGTGTGTGAGTGTGTGTGTGTTGTGGGGCATGGACCACGTGCAAATACCCACTAGGGGCCCTGGTGCAATGACCAGTGGGCCCCATGCCATATTGTTGTTGTTATTTTGTTTTACCTTTTTTCCATTTTAGGTATAGTCCGAATGGGGATATAGCCAGATTTGGCATGTGCCAAATTAGGCAGTTTTGACTTACAGATGTGTTGGAACTATGTGTATTTCACTTCTTATTTGTGGCTGTGGTATTACCTTTTGTGGATTAATTCCAGAAGTGGTAGTTGATACGTCTCAAACGTATCTATAATTTTTGATGGTTCCATGTTGTTATCTTGTCAACTTTGGATGTTTTATATACCTTTTATATCTTTTTTGCGACTAACTTATTAATTCAGTGCCAAGTGCCAGTTCCAGTTTTTTCTGTGTTTTTGACTCTTTTCAGATCTGATTTTGGAACGGAGTCCAAACGGAATAAAATCCCCGAAATAATTTTTTCCACAACAGAAGAAGATCAGGGGACTTGAGGGCTAAGGCAAAAGGCCCACAGGGAGCCCACAAGCCCTGTTGCCGCGGCCACGGGGCCCGCGGTGACCAGGCTTGTGGCCTCCCTGGCACTCCCCTGCCCTAGCTCTTTAGCCTATAAATTCCCTAAAATCCCAGAAAAAATTTGGGCGTCCACGAAACCACTTTTCCGCCGCCGCAAGCTTCCGTTTCCGCGAGATCTCATCTGGAGACCCTTCCTGGTGCCTTGTCGGAGGGGACTTTGGAGCTAGAGGGCTTCTACATCAACATCATCGCCTCTCCAATGACTCGTCGGTAGTCCACTTCAGACCTTCGGGTCCGTAGTTAGTACCTAGATGGATTCTTCTCTCTCTTGGATCTTCAATACAAAGTTCTCCATGATCTTCATGGAGATCTATCCGATGTAATCCTCTTTGGCGGTGTGTTTGTCGAGATCCGATGAATTGTGGATTTGTGATCAAATTATCTATGAATTATAATTGAGTCTTTGCTGATTTCTTATATGCATGATTTGATATCCTTGTAAGTCTCTCTCAGTCTTGGGTTTTGTTTGGCCAACTAGATCTATGATTCTTGCAATGGAAGAAGTGCTTGGTTTTTGGTTCATACCGTGCGGTGACCTTTCCCAGTGACAGAAGGGGCCGCAAGGCACACATCGTGTTGCTGCCATCAAGGGTAACAATGTGGGCTTTCATCATAGATTTGAGATTGTCCATCTACATCATGTCATCTTGCTTAAAGCGTTACTCTGTTCTTATGAACTCAATACAATAGATGCATGATGGATAGCGGTCGACGTGTGGAGTAATAGTAGTAGATGTAGAAAGTATCGGTCTACTTTTTTTGGACATGATGCCTATAGATATGATCACTGCCATAGATAACGTCATGACTTTGCGCGGTTCTATCAATTGCTCGACAGTAATTCATTCACCCACCGTTTACTTGCTTTCATGAGAGAAGCCACTAGTGAACACTACGGCCCCGGGGTCTATTCACAACTATCGTCTCCACTTTTACTTTTACTTTGCTTTGTTTACTTTTTGCTTTCAGTTCTCACTTTGCAAACGATCTATAAGGGATTGACAACCCCTTCATAGCGTTGGGTGCAAGTTCTTTGTGTTTGTGCAGGTACTTGTGACTTGACGCGATCCTCCTACTGGATTGATACCTTGGTTCTCAAACTGAGGGAAATACTTACCGCCGCTGTGCTACATCACCGTTTCCTCTTCAAGGCAACACCAACGCAAGGCTCCAAGGCCGCGGGGGAATCCTTTGCATATTTGCCAAGGAAGTCCCTATAGGCGTAGCCCGTAGCAGAAGGATTCCTGGCGCCGTTGCCAGGGAAGGTCTTTTGTTGCCGTAGTAGAAGTATTTCTGGCGCCGGTGCCGGGGAGAGATCAAGTCAAGATCTATCCAAGTAAGTGTCACAAACTCATCTCTTGCATTTACCTTTTTTGCTAGTTGCCTCTCGTTTTCCTCTCCCCCACTTCACATTTGTCGTTTTCATTTGCCTTTTTCGTTTGCCTTCTTCGTTTGCCCTTTTATTTCACTTGCTTTCTGTTCGCTTGTGTGCTATGTGTCTTCAATATGCTTGCATTTTCGCTTGCTGAAAATCTAGTGATATGGATCCTCATCCACTTGCTAATCTCTTTAAGAGATCCAATTATGTTGATCCAATTGCTAGTGAGTTGAGTGCACTTGACTTTCTCTATGGAGTTTTGCTTGAGATGCGTGAATCTGTAAATCATGATGAGGAAATTCATGAAGTGATTCAGGAGGGCTCCTTGAATGAAAAGCATGATTGCAATGGTTTCACTATGAATTCTATTAGTGACAATCATGCTAAAAATATGCAAAACCCTAAGCTTGTGGATGCTAGTTTTGCTTTGTCCACTACTTGTTGCAATGATCATGAGTGGGGCGATGATTTTCCTTATGATCTTGAAAATTTATTTAAGCCTCATGATGAATATGATCTTTGCAATAATATTGAAAGTGGGTTTCGAGAAGTCATGACTTTAGTTGATGACAATCCCACTATTTTTTAAGAGCGTCAACTTTGCATGCATGTGGATCATGAAAAGAATATCCTTTGTGATAGCTATTTTGTTGAATTTGATTATGATCCCACATGTAATTGCTATGAGAGAGGAAAATATTGTGGTAGAAACTTTCATGTTACCAAATTACCTCTTGTTATGTGGAGATTGCTATTGTCTCTTTCTTCTTCCTTGCATATGGCAACTATTGGTTTTCTTGACAATCTGTTTTCCTATAAAATGCCTATGCATAGGAAGTATGTTAGACTTAGATGTGATTTTTACATGCTTTATGATGCTCTCGTTGTGCTTCAGTTCTTGTCTTTCGTGTGAGCATCATTGATTTATCAATGCCTAGCTAGGGGCGTTAACCCATAGCGCTTGTTGGGAGGCAACCCAACGAATCTATCCTTTTTCTTTCTGTTTTGTGTTTTCCACACTTTCATAATTCTGTTATGATTGTGTTTTTTTGTGTTTCTTTTGCATTTGTGCCAAGTGGAGCCGTTATGATTAGCCTTGGGGATGATCGTTTTATCATGCTGGAAAAGACAGAAACTTTCTGCTCACGAAAAGACTTTTCATTTTTTTTCTGTGAGAACTTTTGAGTTGATTCTTTTTTCTGCTTATTGCTACGCAAATTCTTCAGACTTTCGTAAATTTTCAGAATTTTTGAAGTACCAGAAGTATACGAAGTATACATATTGCTACAGACTGGTCTGCTGTTAACAGATTCTGTTTTTGTTGAGTTGGTTGCTTATTTTGATGAAACTATGGATAGTATCGGGGGGTATTAGCCATGGAAGATTGAAAATACAGTAACCCAACAACAACATCAGTAGAATTTAAGTTTGCTACAGTACCTAAGGAAGTGGTGGTTTGCTTTCTTATACTAATGTTATCACGAGTTTTTGTTTAAGTTTCGTGTTGTGAAGTTTTCAAGTTTTGGGTGAAGTTCTTATGGACAAAGAGATAAAGAGTGGCAAGAGCCCAAGCTTGGGGATGCCCAAGTCACCCCAAGTTGATTCAAGGATGCCGAAAAAGCCTAAGCTTGGGGATGCCCCGGGAAGGCATCCCCTCTTTCGTCTTCAATCCAACGGTAACGTTACTTGGGGCTATATTTTTATTCACCACATGTTATGTGTTTTGCTTGGAGCGTCCTGTATCATAGGAGTCTTTTATTTTTGTTGTGTCACAATCTTCCTTTATGCACACCTAGAGAGAGAGACATGCAATCACCGTGATTTTGTCGAGCTTCACTTATATCCTTTGGTTAGACAATTCAGCTCACATGTGTTTCACTTATATCTTTAGAGCTAGTTGATTTTGCTCTATGTGCTTCACTTATATCTTTGAGCACGGAAGCGCGTGGCGTGGTAGTTGATCTATGCTATGAAAGTAGTCTCAAAAGGGGTAGTTATCCAAAGGGATATGGAAACTTCTACCTTCATGTGCATTGAGTAGTTAGAGAAGTTTGATTCATCTCAATTAGTTTTGAGTTGTGGTTGTGGTAATATTGAAGTTATACTAGTAAGGTGTTGTGGATGTAGAAGTACTTGTGTTGAAGTTAGTGATTCCCATAGCATGCACGTATGGTGAACCGCTATGTGATGAAGTCTGAGCATGATTAGTCTATTGATTTCCATCCTTTGTGTGGCGGTCGGGATCGCGCGATGGTTTATACCTACCAACCCTTCCCCTAGGAGTATGCGTTGAATGCTTTGTTTCGATTACTACTAAAACTTTTGCAACAAGTATATGAGTTCTTCATGACTAATGTTGAGTCCATGGTTTAGATGCACTTTCACCTTCCACCATCACTATCTTTTTTAGTGCGGTGCAACTTTCTCCGGTGCATAAAACCACCATTAGCCTCCCTCAAAACAGCCACCATAGCTACCTTCCATGGCTTTTTCAAAGCCATTCCGAGATATATTGCCATGCAACTACCACCATGACATGTGCCACCACTTCTACATTGCCATTGCATGATCGTAAGATAGCTAGCGTGATGTTTCCATTGATGTCTATGCCATGCTAGATCATTGTCACGATACACTACCGAAGGCAGTTCATATAGAGCCATCATTGCTCTAAGTTTTGAGTTGTAAGTGTGATGATCATCATTGATCGAGCATTGTCCCATGTGAGGAAATAAAAGAGGCCAGCAAAGCCCATTTACAAAAAGAGGCCAAAGATGCCCACAAAAATAAAATATATATAATATAAAAAAAGAGGCCAAAGAGCCCACCAAAAAATGAGAGAAAAAGAGAGAAGGGACAATGCTACTATCTTTCCACACTTGTGCTTATTAAGCACCATGATCTTCATGATTGAGAGTCTCTCGTTTTGTCACCACCATATAGCTAGTCGGAAATTTTCATTATATAACTTGGCTTGTATATTCCAATGATAGGCTTCCTCAAAATTGCCTTAGGTCTTCGTGAGCAAGCAAGTTGGATGCACACCCACTAGTTTTCTTTAAGAGCTTTCACATACTCTTAGCTCTAGTGCATCATTTGTATGGCAATACCTATTCATTCACGTTGATATCTATTGATGAGCATCTCCATAACTCGTTGATATGCCTAGTCAATGTGACCATCTTCTCCTTGTTTGCCTTGCAACCTCCACCATACTCCATTCCACTTATAGTGCTAAAACCATGGCTCACGCTCATGTATTGAATGAGAGTTGAAAAAGTTTGAGAAAGTAAAGGTGTGAAAACAATTACTTGGCCAATACCGAGGTTGTGCATGATTTAAATTCGTTGTGCAAGGATGATAGAGCATAGCCAGACTATATCATTTTGTAGGGATAACTTCCTTTTGGCCTTGTTATTTTGAAAGTTCATGATTACCTTGCTAGTTTGCTTGAAGTATTATTGTCTCCACGTCAATAGCAAACTATTTGTTTTGAATCTAATGGATCTGAACATTCACGTCACATAAGAGGAATTACAAAGGACATCTATGCTAGGTAGCATGAAAGCATCAAAAATTCATTCTTTATCACTTCGCTACTCGAGGACGAGCAGGAGTTAAGCTTGGGGATGCTTGATACGTCTCAAACGTATCTACAATTTTTTATGGTTTCATGTTGTTATCTTGTCAACTTTGGATGTTTTATATACCTTTTATATATTTTTTGGGACTAACTTATTAATTCAGTGCCAAGTGCCAGTTCTTGTTTTTCTGTGTTTTTGACTCTTTTCAGATCTGATTTCGGAATGGAGTCCAAACGGAATGAAATCCCCGAAATAAATTTTTCCAGAATAGAAGAAGATCGGGGGACTTGAGGGCCAAGGCAGGAGGCCCACAGGGAGCCCACAAGCCCTGTTGCCGCGGCCAGGGGGGCCCGCGGCGACTAGGCTTGTGGCCTTCCTGGCGCTCCCCTCCTAGCTCTTTGGCCTATAAATTCCCTAAAATCCCAGAAAAAATCAGGGCATCCACGAAACCACTTTTCCGCCGCCGCAAGTTTCCATTTCCGCGAGATCTCGTCTGGAGACCCTTCCCGGTGCCCTGCCGGAGGGGACTTTGGAGATGGAGGGCTTCTACATCAACATCATCGCCTCTCCAATGACTCGTGAGTAGTCCACTTCAGACCAACGGGTCCGTAGTTAGTAGCTAGATGGCTTCTTCTCTCTCTTGGATCTTCAATACAAAGTTCTCCATGATCTTCATGGAGATCTATCCGATGTAATCCTCTTTGGCCATGTGTTTGTCGAGATCAGATGAATTGTGGATTTGTGATCAGATTATCTATGAATTATAATTGAGTCTTTGCTGATTTCTTATATGCATGATTTGATATTCTTGTAAGTCTCTCCGAGTCTTGGGTTTTTTTTGGCCAACTAGATCCATGATTCTTGCAATGGGAGAAGTGCTTGGTTTTGGGTTCATACCGTGCGGTGACCTTCCCCAGTGACATAAGGGGCAGCAAGGCACGGATCATGTTGTTTCCATCAAGGGTAACAATATGGGCTTTCATCATAGATTTGAGATTGTCCATCTACATCATGTCATCTTGCTTAAAGCGTTACTCTGTTCTTATGAACTCAATACACTAGATGCATGCTGGATAGCGGTCGACGTGTGGAGTAATAGTAGAAGATGTAGAAAGTACCGGTCTACTTGTTTTGGATGTGATGCCTATAGATATGATCATTGCCATAGATAACGTCATGACTTTGCACGGTTCTATCAATTGCTCAACAGTAATTCGTTCACCCACCGTTTACTTGCTTTCATGAGAGAAGCCACTAGTGAACACTACGGCCCCCGGGTCTATTCACAACTATCGTCTCCACTTTTACTTTTACTTTGCTTTGTTTACTTTTTGCTTTCAGTTCTTACTTTGCAACCAATCTATAAGGGATTGACAACCCCTTCATAGTGTTGGGTGTAAGCTCTTTGTGTTTGTGCAGGTACTTGTGACTTGACGCGGTCCTCCTACTGGATTGATACCTTGGTTCTCAAACCGAGGGAAATACTTACCGCCGCTGTGCTACATCACCCTTTCCTCTTCAAGGGAACACCAACGCAAGGCTCCAAGGCCGCGGAGGAATCCTTTGCATATTCGCCAAGAAAGTCCCTATAGGCGTAGCCCGTAGCAGAAGGATTCCTGGCGCCGTTGCCAGGGAAGGTCTTTTGTTGCCGTAGCAGAAGTATTTCTAGCGCCGTTGCCGGAGAGAGATCAAGTCAAGATCTATCCAAGTAAGTGTCACAAACTCATCTCTTGCATTTACATTTTTTGCCAGTTGCCTCTCGTTTTCCTCTCCCCCACTTCACATTTGCCGTTTTCATTTGCCTTTTTCGTTTGCCTTTTTCGTTTGCCTTCTTTGTTTGCCCTTTTCTTTCACTTGCTTTGTGTTCGCTTGTGTGTTATGTGTCTTCAGTATGCTTGCATTTTCGCTTGCTGAAAATCTAGTGATATGGATCCTCATCCACTTGCTAATCTCTTTAAGAGATCCAATTATGTTGATCCAATTGCTAGTGAGTTGAGTGCACTTGACTTTCTCTATGGAGTTTTGCTTGAGATGCGTGAATCTGTAAATCATGATGAAGAAATTTTTGAAGTGATTCACGAGGGCTCCTTGAATGAAAATCATGATTGCAATGGTTTCACTATGAATTCTACTAGTGACAATCATGCTAAAAATATGCAAAACCCTAAGCTTGGGGATACTAGTTTTGCTTTGTCCACTACTTGTTGCAATGATCATGAGTGGGGCAATGATTTTGCTTATGATCTTGAAAATTTGTTTAAGCCTCATGATGAATATGATCTTTGCAATAATATTGAAAGTGGGTTTCGAGAAGTCATGACTTTAGTTGATGACAATCCCACTATTTTTTAAGAGCGTCAACTTTGCATGCATGTGGATCATGAAAAGAATATCCTTTGTGATAGCTATTTTGTTGAATTTTATTATGATCCCACATGTAATTGCTATGAGAGAGGAAAATATTGTGGTAGAAACTTTCATGTTACCAAATTACCTCTTGTTATGTGGAGATTGCTATTGTCTCTTTCTTCTTCCTTGCATATGGCAACTATTGGTTTTCTTGACAATCTGTTTTCCTATAAAATGCCTATGCATAGTAAGTATGTTAGACTTAGATGTGATTTTCACATGCTTTATGATGCTCTCGTTGTGCTTCAATTCTTGTCTTTCGTGTGAGCATCATTGATTTATCAATGCCTAGCTAGGGGCGTTAAACAATAGCGCTTGTTGGGAGGCAACCCAACGAATCTATCATTTTTCTTTCTGTTTTGTGTTTTCCACACTTTCATAATTCTGTTATGATTGTGTTTTTTGTGTTTCTTTTGCGTTTGTGCCAAGTGGAGCCATTATGATTAGCCTTGGGGATGATCGTTTTATCATGCTGGAGAAGACAGAAACTTTCTGCTCACGAAAATACTTTTCATTTTTTTTCTATGAGAGCTTTCGAGTTGATTCTTTTTTCTGCTGATTGCTATACAAATTCTTCAGACTGTCATAAATTTCCAGAATTTTTTAAGTACCATAAGTATACGAAGTATACATATTGCTACAGACTGGTCTGCTATTAACAGATTCTGTTTTTGTTGAGTTGGTTGCCTATTTTGATGAAACTATGGATAGTATCGGGGGGTATTAGCCATGGAAGATTGAAAATACAGTAACCCAACATCAACATAAGTAGAATTTAAGTGTGCTGGAGTACCTAAGGAAGTGGTGGTTTTCTTTCTTATACTAATGTTATCATGAGTTTCTGTTTAAGTTTCGTGTTGTGAAGTTTTCAAGTTTTGGGTGAAGTTCTTATGGACAAAGAGATAAAGAGTGGCAAGAGACCAATCTTGGGGATGCCCAAGGCACCCCAAGTTGACTCAAGGATGCCGAAAAAGCCTAAGCTTGGGGATGCCCCGGGAAGGCATCCCCTCTTTCGTCTTTAATCCATCGGTAACGTTACTTGGGGCTATATTTTTATTCACCACATGTTATGTGTTTTGCTTCGAGCGTCTTGTATCGTAGGAGTCTTTTATTTTTGTTGTGTCACAATCTTCCTTGCTGCACACCTAGAGAGAGAGACATGCACTCACCGTGATTTTGTCGAGCTTCACTTATATCCTTTGGTTAGACAATTCAGCTCACATGTGTTTCACTTATATCTTTAGAGCTAGTTGATTTTGCTCTATGTGCTTCACTTATATCTTTTAGAGCACGGAAGCGCGTGGCGTGGTAGTTGATCTATGCTATGAAAGTAGTCTCAAAAGGGGTAGTTGTCCAAAGGGATATGAAAACTTCCACCTTCATGTGCATTGAGTAGTTAGAGAAGTTTGATTCATCTCAATTAGTTTTGAGTAGTGGTTGTGGTAATATTGAATTTATACTAGTAAGGTGTTGTGGATCTAGAAGTACTTGTGTTGAAGTTAGTGATTCCCGTAGCATGCACGTATGGTGAACCGCTATGTGATGAAGTCTGAGCATGATTAGTCTATTGATTGTCATCCTTTGTGTGGCGGTGGGGATCGTGTGATGGTTTATACCTACCAACCCTTCCCCTAGGAGTCTGCGTTGAATGCTTTGTTTCGATTACTACTAAAACTTTTGCAACAAGTATATGAGTTCTTCATGACTAATGTCGAGTCCATGCTTTAGATCCACTTTCACCTTCCACCATCACTATCTTTTTTAGTGTCGTACAACTTTCGCCGGTGCATAAAACCACCATTAGCCTCCCTCAAAACAGCCACCATACCTACCTACTATGGCTTCTTCAAAGCCATTCCGAGATATATTGCCATGCAACTACCACCATGACATGTTCCACCACTTCTACATTGCCATTGCATGATCATAAGATAGCTAGCGTGATGTTTCCATTGATGTCTATGCCATGCTAGATCATTGTCACGGTACACTACCGAAGGCAGTTCATATAGAGTCATCATTGCTCTAAGTTTTGAGTTGTAAGTGTGATGATCATCATTGATCGAGCATTGTCCCATGTGAGGAAATAAAAGAGGCCAGCGAAGCCCATTTACAAAAAGAGTCCAAAGAGGCCCACAAAAATAAAAAATATATAATATATAAAAAGGGGCCAAAGATCCCATCAAAAAAATGAGAGAAAAAGAGAGAAGGGACAATGCTACTATCTTTCCACACTTGTGCTTATTAAGCACCATGATCTTCATGATTGAGAGTCTTTCGTTTTTTCACCACTATATAGCTAGTGGGAAATTTTCATTATATAACTTGGCTTGTATATTCCAATGATAGGCTTCCTCAAAATTGCCTTAGGTC
Source organism: Hordeum vulgare subsp. vulgare (assembly GCF_904849725.1). Lineage (NCBI taxonomy): Eukaryota > Viridiplantae > Streptophyta > Magnoliopsida > Poales > Poaceae > Hordeum > Hordeum vulgare. The sequence continues at coordinate 137,371,356 of NC_058521.1, forward strand.
TTCGTGAGCAAGCAAGTTGGATGCACACCCACTAGTTTTCTTTAAGAGCTTTCACATACTCTTAGCTCTAGTGCATCATTTGTATGGCAATCCCTACTCTTTCACGTTGATATCTATTGATGAGCATCTCCATAGCTCGTTGATATGCCTAGTCAATGTGACCATATTCTCCTTGTTTGCCTTGCAACCTCCACCATACTCCATTCCACTGCCCTGCCCTAGCTCTTTGGCCTATAAATTCCCTAAAATCCCAGAAAAAATCAGGTCATCCACGAAACCACTTTTCCGCCACCGCAAGTTTCCGTTTCTACGAGATCTCATCTGGAGACCCTTCCCGGTGCCCTGCCGGAGGGGACTTTGGAGCTGGAGGGCTTCTACATCATCATCGCCTCTCCAATGACTCGTGAGTAGTCCACTTCAGACCTACGGGTCCGTAGTTAGTAGCTAGTTGGCTTCTTCTCTCTCTTGGATCTTCAATACAAAGTTCTCCATGATCTTCATGGAGATCTATCCGATGTAATCCTCTTTCGCGGTGTGTTTGTCGAGATCCAATGAATTGTGGATTTGTGATCAGATTATCTATGAATTATAATTGATTCTTTGCTGATTTCTTATATGCATGATTTGATATCCTTGTAAGTCTCTCCGAGTCTTGGGTTTTGTTTGGCCAACTATATCTATGATTCTTGCAATGGGAGAAGTGCTTGGTTTTGGATTCATACCGTGCGGTGACCTTTCCCAGTGAAAGAAGGGGCAGCAAGGCACGCATCATGTTGTTGCCATCAAGGGTAACAAGATGGGCTTTCATCATAGATTTGAGATTGTCCATCTACATCATGTCATCTTGCTTATGAACTCAATACACTAGATCCATGTTGGATAGCGGTCGACGTGTGGAGTAATACTAGTAGATGCAGAAAGTATCGGTCTACTTGTTTTGGACGTGATGCCTATAGATATGATCATTGCCATAGATAACGTCATGACTTTGCGCGGTTCTATCAATTGCTCGACAGTAATTCGTTCACCCACCGTTTACTTGCTTTCATGAGAGAAGCCACTAGTGAACACTACGGCCCCGGGTCTATTCACAACTATCGTCTCCACTTTTACTTTTACTTTGCTTTGTTTACTTTTTGCTTTCAATTCTCACTTTGCAAACAATCTATAAGGGTTTGACAACCCCTTCATAGCGTTGGGTGCAAGCTCTTTGTGTTTGTGCAGGTACTTGTGACTTGACGCGATCCTCCTACTAGATTGATACCTTGGTTCTCAAACTGAGGGAAATACTTACCGCCGCTGTGCTACATCACCCTTTCCTCTTCAAGGGAACACCAACGCAAGGCTCCATGGCCGCAGGGGAATCCTTTGCATATTTGCCAAGGAGGTCCCTACAGGTGTAGCCCGTATCAGAAGGATTCCTCGCGCCGTTGCCAGGGAAGGTCCTTTGTTGTCGTAGGAGTAGTTGCCTATTCTGGTATCTATTAGATATGGGAGGGCAAGAACAGCTCCTGTTCTTGGCAGAGTTAGTTTTGATCCTGTGTAGATTTTATTTTGCTGTTTGTGGTGTTTTTCTATATGCAAAGATGACACTATGATGTATGGATTTGGGGTAGAAGAACCCAAGGAATCGAATGGTAGCACTGGATTCTAGATTAGATAATTTCTCCAGAAGAATTACTTTGTGTTGAAGTGACACCTTATAGTATGAGTAGGGTTTTTTTGTGCTTGTTTGGAGCAGTGCATACATGCATCATATCGTCTGTTGCATCATTTGTTGCGGGAGTTTATTAGATGTTTGTTTCTTTTGGGTAGTTATTGGGGCCGGAAATGAGTTCGAGGAGTCCGGAGAGTTCGTGCAGGAAGAACAAGAGCAGTTCCAGTTTGAAGAAATCACAGGCTAGATGATCGTGACCTTGACACCATTTCTAGCTTTGTTATGCTTAGTTTTACGTTTCCTTCATTACATCTCCGCTGCCTACCACATGATATATAGGCCATCAAACATTGCCATGAAACCTCAAACACCTCCCCTCCTAGCAAATATTGTTTGGCTAAGTTAGGCTTGCTCAACCACTAATTGATAGCGTTGCTAGTTGCAGGTGTCACCTGGTCCATGTGAAAAGATGGGCAACTTGATATCATCTTAAATAATTTCTATTTAATTAATGCACCTATATACTTGGTAAATAACGGAAGGCATAGCCTTTTGCCGGGTGATTTGTTCCATTGTTGCCGCCATAGTTTCGGCTACCGGTGTTTTATTCCATAACTAAGCGCTCCTAACACGTTCGGGGTTGTTATGGGGACCCCCTTGATAAATCGTATAGTTTTAAGACTTGTCTGGCAAGACCCAACTTCAGTGTTAATTTGCTAACACCATAATAATTAAATGCATAGGGAATAGCTACCCCGAGGAATCTAATCAACCCCTGGGCCAGTGCTCCTCATGAGTGTTGGTCCAAACTAGAGCACTGTGCGGGGCCAACTCAGGGCAACTTGTGTGATTTCTATCAGGCCACGTACGCGTAGCTTATCCGTCGTGTCCTGAGAACGAGATATGCGGCTCTTATCGGGATTGTCGACACGTTGGGAGGTCTTGCTGGACTTGTCTTACCTTAGCGATATATCTTGCGCATTTGGGATTCCCGTGAGACTTTGGGTCTTCTCAAAGTTTAGGTTTTCCTCTAAGGAATCCGACGAGATCACGAGTTCCGTGCTAGAGGATTACTATGCGGCCTGTGGTAATTTGTGATGGACTAGTTGGAGCACCCCTATAGGGTTTAATATTTCGGAAAGCCGTGTCCGCGGTTATATGGCAAACATGGATATTTTGTTAAAATTCGGTTCTAGACAACTTAAAGTAATTCTAATAAAACTTGCCAACTGAGTGCGTAACCGTGACTGTTTCTTTCAGAGTTCCTTCTCTGACCGAGAATACGGTGGGGTTATGAATGACATAAGTAGGTGTTCAGGATCACTTAGTGATCACCCTAGTCTTCGACCGTCTTACGTAGACCACCACATGTCAATTCTGTTCTCCGTAAGATAGCCACCATATATGCTTTGGATGCTTCATGCCCAAAACACTTAACCTCACCCATTTAACTTGGTTAGACTCAATACCAAGGTCATGATATTGTTGAGTCCTCGTGGCTCATAGTTTACTACAAACACCCACAGGTACGGGTACCCCAGATGTAGGAATTCCCGATGACAACCAGCTGAAGTGGGAGTTCGACAAAGACAGTGGCATGTTGTATGTGACCTACTCGGAGGACTAGAGTCCGTGGTCGTGATCGTGTGACTAGCATGCGGGATATCATGGATTTTGTCGTTTATCTTGTCCGTAGTCAGACCCTTTCCGTGTTTTTTTGAATAATGTATTACTGTATGAGTATGTACCTTATCAGATGGCAAGTGTATGCCCTACTTGTCACTCTTTCGGTTATTTATATTGTTATGATTATCTTGCTCGTGAAACGCGTAGATGCACCTCTTTTCCCTTTTGAGGCATCGCCCCCAAATCAGGAAAGGGTCGCATCTTAGTCTTTACATAGGTACACATCAATAACATGTATATCATATATACCTGTTTGGCGTTGGCCGCCTTCTTCTCGCCCACATACTTCGGGCAGTTGGGCTTCCAATGACGAGTCCTCTTGCAAAAATATCACTCATTTTTTTGCTTAGGTCCAGCCTTGTGTTTCTTCGCCGGAGGGGCAACAGCCTTGCCACTCTTCTTGGAGTTACCCTTCTTGCCTTTGCCATTTTTCTTGAAACTAGTGGTCTTATTGACCATCAACACTTGATGTTCTTTTTGGATTTCTGACTCAGCGATTTTCGGCATCGCAAATAACTCGCTGGGTGACATATTCATCCCTTGCATGTTATAGTTCAACACGAAGTTGTTATAGCTAGGTGGAAGTGACTGAAGAATTCTGTCAGTGATAGCTTCTTGCGGGAGTTCAATCCCTAGCTCAGCTAGACGGTTAGAGTACCCAGACATTCTGAGCACATGTTCACTGACAAACGAATTCTCCTCCATTTTGCAAGCATAGAACTTATCAGAGGTCTCATACCTCTCGATCCGGGCAGTCTTCTCAAAGATAAACTTCAACTCCTGGAACATCTCATATGCCCCATGACGTTCAAAACGTCTTTGAACTCCCGGTTCTAAGCCATACAAAACTGCACATTGAACTAGTGAGTAGTCATGCTTACGTGCTTGCCAAGCGTTCAAAACATCTTCGTCTGCCGTAGCGGGTGGTGCATTGCCTAGTGCTGCATCAAGCACATATTGCTTTTGACCAGCTTGGAGGATAAGTGTCACGCCCAAGATGCGATCCTATCCTCAAATTGGCACGAAGGCCTCGTCGGGGATAGAAGGGCATCTCGTCATTTCACAAGAATGGATATCGTTACAAGTACATGTACTAAAAAGAAGAGATATAAAGAATTGGCTTACACTCATCACAAGCTACATCAGAGTCACATCAGTACAATACATAAACATCATGAATAAGAGCAGGGTCCGACTACAGACGAAAACAAACGAGAAAAGAAAACAACGTCCATCCTTGCTATCCTAGGCTGCCGGCTTGGAACCCATCCTAGATCAATGAAGAAGAAGAAGAAGAAGCAACTCCAAATGAACAATCACCGCGCTCGCGTCAAGTAACCTTTACCTGTACCTACAACTGGTGTTGTAGTAATCTGTGAGCCACATGGGACTCAGCGATCTCATTTCCAAAGGTATCAAGACTAGCAAAGCTTAATGGGTGAGGTATGGTTAAGTGGTGAGGTTGCAGCAGCGGCTAAGCATATATGAGGTGAATAACTTATGAGTACAAGAGTAAGAGGGGGATGATCTACGCAAAATGAACGGTAACTACTGGTGATCAAACGAATGATCCTGAACACCTACCTACGTCAGACATAACCCCACCGTGTCCTCGATCGGAGAAGGAACTCACGAAAGAGACAGTCGCGGTTACGCACTCAGTTGGCAAGTTTTAATGAAGTTAACTTCAAGTTATCTAGAACCAGTGTTAAACAAAGTTTCCACGTTGCCACATAACCGCGGGCATGGCTTTCCGAAAGATTTAACCCTGCAGGGGTGCTCCAACTAGTCAATCACAAATTACCACAAGCCGCATAGAAATCCTCGATCACGAAGCTCGCCATCTCGTCGGACTCCTTAGTGGAAAACCTCAACTCTGAGATTACCCAAAGCATCACCGGAATCCCGATGCACAAGATATTTCGTCAAAGGTTAAACTAATCCAGCAAGGCCACCCGGTGTGTCGACGAACCCGATAGGAGCCGCGTATCTCGTTCTCAGGACACACCGTCTATGCAGAGTGGACGGTAGCCAAACCTCGAGTTGCCCCGAGGTGGTACCGCTGACTGCTAGGTGGGTGGACCAACACTCATGCGGAGCACTGGCCCGGGGGTTGATTAATTATCCTCAGGGTCCGGAAAGTCCCTATGGAATTTTATTAGCTTATTAAGCAAATGTAAAACCAATGTTGGGCCTTGCCAGACCAGCTTTAATCTAAAACGAATTATCAAGGGGGTCCCCATAACAACCCCGATCGTGTTAGGAGCGCTCAATTATGGAACATAACACCGGTAGCCTAAACTAAGGGGGCAAAGGTGGAACAAAACACCAGGCTAGAAAGGCCGAGCCTTCACCCTTTTACCAAGTATATAGGTCCATTAAATTAAATAACATTTAATATGGTGATATGACAAGGAACCCATGTTATCACATGGAAGCAACTGCACCTCCAACTAGCAATGCTAACACATGGTTAAGCAAGTAGTATCATAGCCAATCAGTGGTTTGCTAGGTTGTGAACAGGTTGAAGGTTTTCATGGCATTGTTGAGAGGCTGATGTTTAACATGTGGTAGGCAACGAGACATAGCGATAGAAACGATAATACTAGCATGGCAATGATAGTAATGCTATCTGGGGAAATGGTCATCTTGCCTGAGATCCCGCTTGGAAGAAGAACGACTCCGTGAAGCAGACGAACCAACGTAGTCAAACGGGTCCTCACTTTCCGACACGCTTGCGGAAATCTATCGAGACGAAGGAAACCGAAAACAAGAATCAACACACGATATTCACCATATGATGCACAACACATATGATGCATAAACGGCTGAACACATACAAGACACGGCATGACAATTCACAACACTCAAACACTACACATTAAGTAAAGTTCAATATGCAACGAGTTGCATATTGACGAAACTCCAAGTTTAATTATTTAGTTCTATCCCGATTAGAAACACGGCAATATTAGATGTTGTTAAACATGGCAAGAGGTGAAGCGTAATTATACTACCTATCTAGACATTTTAAATGAGGTCGAAAATGACATATAGCATCTCCGAAACGACCTCACATGTTAATTTACAATTCTGTCCAGATCTGAACTAACATGTTTAATTAGTTATTAAACAGCAAAAAAAATTGGTTCACGTGATTCTACGCGTTTCTACAAGCAATTTACACATAGAGAACATCTCCAACGGAGCTACGGTTCAAAAGATATGAGCACCGCAAGATATGATGGCATGAATGCAATATGTGTGCAACGACAGTCACACGCTTCTCAAAACACACAACCAGCAAGATAATATGAAACTACACGAGATTCTAAGCAAGTTTCATATTGGACACGATCAAAACGGAGCAACGGTTCAACAACTACGAGCAAAACAAGAAATCACTACAATATGCCAAAATCAGCCACATAGCATTTTTCTACACCCCACAACTACGAGCTACACAAATCCTATATACTCATCCAAGGCATGAGAAGAGAGAGGGCAAGAACCACTACAACATACAACTAAAAACACCTAGCATGGAAGCATGGATCAGTGGGAAAAGAAGTCACAAAATGGCTTCTCACACATAGTTTCAGACTTAGTGAAAATAACAGTTTATGAAACTGCAGTTTTCGATCTGAAGGCATATTGACAGCAGCAAAATCATAAGCTACAGGACTCCAAATGGCATGAAAATTCACAACATGCTAGAGAATCCTAAATCTACAACTAACTCCATTGCACCAACCTCAAAAGAGCTACAGATCTCCAACTAAACTCATGCAAAGACAGCAACAAAATATAACAGATCTCAGACTTAGCAATATTTTAGCATCTCCAAATCAGCACTATTTCCTAGCAAGTAAAGAACAAACAAACCACACCTAAACATGGATTTCTATTGCAACCAAAAATACCAGGGGCTAGACTAAACATCAAAGGGCAACTCTCTAGTTGACAACTCCTTCAAATGAAGCACGGATTAAAACCCACAAAATAAACAAAAGGGCAACATGGCAAAATATAGCACGAACTAACTTGCTCGAAAGCTAAAACTAAATGCACAGTTAAATCCTATGGATTTTTCTACCCCAAAAACATATATAAGATGTGGGGATGCAAAATAAAAACAACACAACACGTATATGCGGGATTATGTCCTAAACGCAAAATAATAACTAGCAACGACACCCTACATGCAACAATACCAACGACTACTCTAAAATACATGGCAATAGTGTTCCTAAACATGAACACTTTATCTACGGTGTTCGAACAATCCGGACATGCATGAGAATTAAAACGGGACAAAAACATAATAGGACAGCACGCTAAACTAGGCATTCGGCACGTCAAACTACATCAAACATTTATGCAAGTTACAAAAACATAATCTACACGCAAAAGTACACAATTTACATATACTACACGTTCCGATCCGACACACGAATAAAAAGTTACGGGCGTTCTAAATAACTAATAATTCCTGAGATAGAATTAAATTCTAAACCTAAAAACCACTAACTGGCCGAACTAACTAGGCGCAGCATAGCAATCATGCACATGGGATGAGAAATAGTGGCCCGGGGGGCTCTCACCTGGGGCTTCATGGGCCGGCCTAGCCGGGAGGAAAGGCCTGGGCCGCGGGTGGAGACTCGGCCAGCTCGGCCTGCTCGGGCAGGAGGCCCACGCGGCCAGGCGAGCGGTTCAGGCGGGGAGCGCTGTTGGCGCACGGCCACGACCTCCCATCGAAAGGCCATGGCGGCGCGGGCTAGCAGGCAGGTGAAGCGAGGATGCACTGGCGAGGGGGCGGCCAGGTCGCGGCAGTTGGCGGCGGATCCGGCCTCGAGCTGCTCGGATCTGGCCGAGGGGCGCCGTTCCCGGCGACGAGGAACTAGGTCAGGGAGGTTCGGCGGTTGGCACCGGCGGGATCGAGGGGCGCTCGGAAGGCTAGCGGCTCGGCTGCTCGGGCCGGCGGCGGGGACAGAAGGCGGGCAGCGGAGGACGGCGAGGCTCCGGTGGGGCTTCCGTCGAGCTCGCTGGCGACGTCGAGGGCTCGGGGCGGCGCGGCAGGAGGTGGCAGCTCGGCACTAGGGGCACGGGAGCACGGGCAGCTCAGGAGCTACGGGAGGAACGGGCGAGGCGGCGGCGGCGGTTCGGGCCCCGGATGGGCTCGGCGGGCCCGCGGCGGCTGGAGGCTGGTGGGAGGAGAGAGAGAGAGGTGGGACTAGGGTTTCGGGGTGGCACGGATCCCGAGGTGGGAGGAGAGGGGCTGCCTAAAATGCACGGGGGTCTATTTATAGACAAAAGGCGGGCTAGGTTTACCGGAATTTCGTTCCGGATCCAACCGCGCGGTCGGAATCGGACAAACTCGAACACGGGGCGGTTAAGTGGCCGTGCAGTGTAGTTATCCGGAAACGAGAGGGAAAACGGGCGGCTCGGAAACGAGATTTAAAACACCAAAAGACGTCCCACAAATAACCAAAGACGGTGCCGCTACGGTCGACCGTTCGGGTACCAGACGGACTCCAATTGCGACGAAATTCCACATGCGTCCTAGCTATATTAAAATAAGACCGCACGTCAAGTTCCAACCCAATCAGAGAAAGTTTTACACACACTTTTGAAAACAAGATTCGAACGATGCCGCGGGCGCGTGCGTGTGTGGTCGGGCTTAGAACGGACAACGACGAGAACCGGGAACTAACAACGGATGCAACTTTTGAAAACTGGTGGCAACGGGATGCCAATGCAATGCTGATGATGCGCATGATGCGATGATGATGTGACAAATAAAAATAAGACACACGACGAAAACGAAATAAAGGGGGAATCTTCTCGGGCGTCGGTCTCGGGCTGTCACAACTCTCCTACACTACAAGAGGATCTCGACCCGAGATCCAAGAATGAAAGGGAAGAAGAAGAGAAAGGAAGAGGTAAAAACTTAGTCGCTTCTTTGACAAACGAGTGAAACCAACGAACCTTGAAGGTTACAAAGAGAGGAAGAAATATATGAGAAACAAGGAAGAATTCACGGAAAATTTCGGCAGCACTTCGGTAGGAAAAAGGGACAAAAAAATTCGATAAGATAGGAGAATTAGACAATATTCATAACAAACAACTAAATAGAACAAGGGAACACCATGATCTTGATAGAGCAACATGATTGATCCAAAAGAGCAACATCACAATGCCTCCGGACAAGAAGAATTGATGTAGTTGTTGGAACAACAACGAAAAGAACAAGCTTGTAGTGGACTTGTGAAAATCATCTCAACGCTTATGAGGTGACAACCAACCACTAAAATAAACAAGGACAATTCAAAGCAAAGATATCAAAACTTCTTACACCAAGAGGGTGCATTGAGAACTTGGGTTAATGACAAGCACCACAATTGCGACAATCCTTAGGAAAGGCTTTAGGTGAAAACTAAACCAAGATACTCAACCCAGAAATCATGAGTTGAAAAAAATATCTCATGATCATAGAATTGGTGGATTTAATTATCTCATTCTTGAAAGGAAAACTCTTCGAGGATCCTACACTAACAAGAATGTTATAATACCACCTCAAAAAATAAAGGAAGAACAATGCACTGGAAATGCAAGAGAAGGAATACTTGAGGTACACCAACAGGAATCTTGAAGAACACTTGAGAAAAAGGAATTGATATCGTGAGCCACTCCGGAAGAAGAATTGAAATCATTTGGAGAAACGAGAATAAGAATTATGTTATGCTTATCCTTCATCAAGTTTAATTGATGACAAGCAATGGATTTAGCATACCACTTATTCTTCTAGAAATGATTGAGGAGAGAATATGAGCACAAACTAGAAGAAATGTTGCAAGAAACACCGGTGAGAATTGAAATGAATGAGGCAACCATGAATGAATGGAGATACATGGGAATGAAGAGATCATGAGCCACCTGAGAGAAAACTTTGAACAAGGTGCCGGAATAACCGAGAGACGAACGAAGAGGCAACAATTGAGAAGAATTTGAGGATGAAAGCTGAAAGCTGAGAACGAAGAATTCTTCTGAAATGACGGCATTCGGAGGATCAAGAATGAAAACAACTCAGAATGCACCGGATAGAAAGAAAGGGATTACTCGTGATTGGGATCAATTTAAGATGATAACACAAAGCTGAAATGATGAATCTCCAAGAGAATGAACCAAGATTTGAGAGAAACACCCCTTCGGTCTACCAAGTAGAAAACGATGACGAGAAACAACAACAACAATAATGAGACACTCTGGAATAAAGAAGAATGAAGGTTGAGCCAAATATGGGAAATAATTTGAATAGATCTTGAAGAAGGAATATGACTGATGGAAATCATTCTTACGTCACATTGAAAAAGAATTATAGAGCACCGAAAATATTACAACAGCCATATAAGATCCTGGGAAAGAACGTGTGGGTTATGGGCCCACTCAACGAAATCACCGTTGAAGAGATTGCAAGAAAGATTTATATTGCACCGGTATAAAGAAACTTGATGACGTTGAGAACCTCGAAATAACTGAAGGATTGAAAAGCAGAACTTCTGAAATATCTTCAACACTCCGGATAGAAAAGAGATAAATGAATAAACAAAATAGGCTGATAAGAATTTCCAACATAGGAAATAACTACAAGGATGAAAATGATATGATGAACACGGATAACTGAATTGAATTCACCAGAAAAGATAACAAGACTGAAGAAAGATGAACACGAAGCTCCTGAGAATCTTCACAAAGAATCACCGGACAGGACATGGAATAAAAGATAGCGGAAGCATCACTGAATATAACGGCACTTCGATGATGACTGAGACATTGATGAAAAGGGTGGGAGGGCGGGGAAAACAAAGACAACATGGAACAGATGAAATGAACTCCGGAAAGAAAAGAGAGATCGATCTTGCAAAATTGGAGAGGATAGAATTAACTGAAGAGAAGCACACTGGTTGCAAAAGAATTAACATGACGACTCCGGTTGACAAGATCTGATAAGACAATTGATTAAGCAAAAGGATTAGCACTCTCATATAAATATGAGAACACCACTTAGGAAAGAATCTGAAATCACCACTTGACATCGAAGCAACTCGAATTACCATACTTCAACAAAACAAAGGGTGAGGCTTACGAAACAAGCCAGAACAAATTCATGAGAGAGATTTCGTCCGATATTTTCGTGGACAGGATCACACGAGCTCGATCCTTACAGTAGCCATCCTGTGCAAGGCAGTGCACACGACATACGAAGCGTCCCCGAGTCGTAGCAAGCTACAAGGACTTTTTAATACACAACGAGAACCGCTGTAAGACGACCGTGAACAAACTAATCCACAAGATGTCGAACCCCAACCTAGCATCATGCATTTGTTGGAAGATTGTCCTATAAGTAACTACTTGAATTCCCACATAAGAATTCCCGAAATTTCTGGTCATGCAATCTGGTACACGAATACAAGGAGTAATATTTCACACAACTCCTATACTAACCCATCCAATGTATCACATCGGTCAACACATAACCAGAATCTCGGACCCTCATCTACTACAGACCTTCGTGATCACAACGATACAAAGTATGGCAGTACTCCCGAACAATCTGCACTAGTAGTGGGGACATCGGGGTTATCTCGCCACTACTAGTATTGAAGCAATTACGAACAACCTTCGTTCTTAGATACTAAGAAATCTGAATGATAATGATGTGCTCGAGAATCCCCTGGAGCTCAACTCCCCGGAAGAAATCAAGTCAGACAGGAGACACCAAGACAGAACTCCGTCACATCGACATCATATAGATTCCAAAAATATCCACGTGATCCTAAAAAAAATTTGAGTGAGAAGAGGAGTAGAACTAAATATTACGTCAAGATTCCTCACCACAGCATAGAAGAGGAGAAAAAAGAATCCTACTCTCCGATATATAACTAGACTCAAAGCAGTTTTTCACTAGACTCGACTTCGCCAAGTTCGATCAATCAAGGGGGCTCCTAGGTCGGTACTGCTCTGATACCAACTTGTCACGCCCAACATGCGATCATATCCTCAAATTGGCACGATGGCCTCGTTAGGGATAGAAGCGCATCTCGTCGTTTCGCAAGAATGGACATCATTACAAGTACATGTACTGAAAAGAAGAGATATAAAGAATTGGCTTACACTCGCCACAAGCTACATCAGAGTCACATCAGTACCATACATAAACATCATAAATAAGAGCAGGGTCCGACTACGAACGAAAACAAATGAGAAAATAAAACGACGTCCATCCTTGCTATCCCAAGCTGCCGGCCTGGAACCCATCCTAGATCGATGAAGAAGAAGAAGAAGAAGCAACTCCAAATGAACAATCAATGCGCTCGCGTCAAGTAACCTTTACCTGTACCTGCAACTGGTGTTGTAGTAATCTGTGAGCCACATGGGACTCAACAATCTCATTTCCAAAGGTATCAAGACTAGCAAAGCTTAATGGGTGAGGTATGGTTAAGTGGTGAGGTTGCAGCGGCCGCTAAGCATATATGAGGTGGCTAACTTACGAGTACAAGAGTAAGAGGGGGGTGATCTACGCAAAACGAACGGGAACTACTGGTGATCAAATGAATGATCCTGAACACCTACCTACGTCAGACATAACCCCACCGTGTCCTCGATCGGAGAAGGAACTCACGAAAGAGACAGTCACGGTTACGCGCTCAGTTGGCAAGTGTTAATTAAGTTAACTTCAAGTTATGTAGAACCAGTGTTAAACAAAGTTTCCATGTTGCCACATAACCACGGGCACGGCTTTCCGAAAGATTTAACCCTGCAGGGGTGCTCCAACTAGTCCATCACAAATTACCACAAGCCGCATAGAAATCCTGGATCACGAAGCTCGCGATCTCGTCGAACTCCTTAGTGGAAAACCTCAACTATGAGATTACCCAAAGCATCACCGGAATCCCGATGCACAAGATATTTCGTCAAAGGTTAAACTAATCCAGCAAGGCCACCCGGTGTGTCGACGAACCCGATAGGAGCCGCGTATCTCGCTCTGAGGACACACCGTCTATGCATAGTGGACGGTAGCCAAACCTCGAGTTGCCCCGAGGTGGTACCGCCGACTACTAGGTGGGTGGACCAACACTCATACAGATCACTGGCCCGGGGTTGATTAATTATCCTCAGGGTCCGGAAATTCCCTATGCAATTTTATTAGGTTAATAAGCAAATGTAGATCCAATGTTGGGCCTTGCGAGACCAGCTTTAATCTAAAACAAATTATCAAGGGGGTCCCCACAACCCCGATCGTGTTAGGAGCACTCAATTATGGAACATAACACCGGTAGCCGAAACTAAGGGGGGCAAAGGTGGAACAAAACACCAGGCTAGAAAGGCCGAGCCTTCCACCTTTTACCAAGTATATAGGTCCATTAAATTAAATAACATTTAATATGGTGATATGACAAGGAACCCATGTTATCACATGGAAGCAACTGTACCTGCAACTAGCAACGCTAACACATGGTTAAGCAAGCAGTATTATAGCCAATCAGTGGTTTGCTAGGTTGTGAACAGGTTGAAGGTTTTCATGGCATTGTTGAGAGGCTGATATTTAACATGTCGTAGGCAACAAGACATAGCGACAGAAACGATAATACTAGCATGGCAATGATAGTAATGCTATCTGGGGAAATGGTCATCTTGCCTGAGATCCCACTTGGAAGAAGAACGACACCGTGAAGCAGACGTATCGACGTAGTCGAACGGGTCCTCACTTTCCGACACGCTTGCGGAACTCTATCGAGACGAAGGAAACCAAAAACAAGAAGCAACACACGATATTCACCACACGATGCACAACAAATACGATGCATGAACGGCTGAACACATGCAAGACACGGCATGACAATTCACAACACTCAAACACTACACATTAAGAAAAGTTCAATATGCAACGAGTTGCATATTGACGAAACTCCACGTTTAATTATTTAGTTCTATCCTGATTAGAAACACGACAATATTAGATGTTGTTAAACATGGCAAGAGGTGAAGCGTAATTATACTACCTATCTAGACATTTTAAATGAGGTCGGAAATGGCATATAGCATCTCTGAAACGACCTCACATGTTAATTTACAATTCTGTCCAGATCTGAACTAACACGTTTAATTAGTTGTTAAACAGCAAAACAAATAGGTTCACGTGATTCTACGCGTCGTTACAAGCAATTTACACATAGAGAACATCTCCAACGGAGCTACGGTTCAAAAGATACGAGCACCGCAAGATATGATGGCATGAATGCAATATGTGTGCAATGACATTCACACGCATCTCAAAACACACAACCAGCAAGATAATATGAAACTACACGAGATTCTAAGCAAGTTATATATAGGACACGATCAAAACGGAGCAACGGTTCAACAACTACGAGCAAAACAAGAAATCACTACAATCTGCCAAAATCAGCCACATAGCATTTTTCTACACCCCACAACTACGAGCTACACAAATCCTATATACTCATCCAAGGCATGAGACAAGAGAGGGCAAGAAGCACTACAACATACAACTAAAAACACCAAGCATGGAAGCATGGATCACTGGGAAAAGAAGTCACAAAATGGCTTCTCACACACACTTTCAGACTGAGTGAAAATAACAGTTTATGAAACTGTAGTTTTCGATCTGAAGGCATATTGACATCAGCAAAACCATATGCTACAGGACTCTAAATGGCATGAAAATTCATAGCATGCTAGAGAATCCTAAAGTCTACAACTAACTCCATTGCACCAACCTCAAAAGAGCAACAGATCTCCACATAAACTCATGCAAAGACACCAACAAAATATAACAGATCTCAGACTTAGCAATATTTCAGCATCTCCAAATCAGCACTATTTCCTAGCAAGTAAAGAACAAACAAACCACACCTAAACATGGATTTCTATTGCAACCAAAAATACCAGGGGCTAGACTAAACATCAAAGGCCAACTCTCTAGTTGACAACTCCTTCAAATGAAGCACGGATTAAAACCCAGAAAATAAACAAAAGGGCAACATGGCAAAATATCGCGCAACCTAACTTGCTCGAAAGCTAAAACTAAATGCCCAGTTAAATCCTATGGATTTTTCTACCCCGAAAAGATATATAACATGTGGGGTTGCAAAATAAAAACAACACCACACGTATATGCGGATTATGTCCTAAACGTGAAATAATAACTAGCGACTACACCCTACATGCAAAAATACCAACGACTACTCTAAAATACATGGCAATAGTGTTCTGAAACATGAACACTTTATCTACGGTGTTCGAACAATCCGAACACGCACAAGAATTAAAACGGAACAAAAACATAATGGGACAGCAAGCTAAACTAGGCATTCGGCACGTCAAACATTTATGCAAGTTAAAAAAACATAATCTACGTGCAAAACTACACAATTTACATATACTACATGTTCCGATCCGACACACGGATAAAAAGTTACGGGCGTTCTAAATAACTAATAATTCCTGAGATAGAATTAAATTCTAAACCTAAAAACCACTAACGGGCCGAACTAACTGGGCGGAGCATAGCAATCATGCACATGGGGTGAGAAATAGTGGCTCGGGGGGGCTCTCACCTGGGCTTCATGGGCTGGCCTGGCCGGGCGGAGAGGCCTGGGCCGCGGGTGAAGACTCGGCCAGCTAGGCCTGCTCGGGCAGGAGGCCCACGCGGCCAGCCGAGCGGTCCAGGCAGAGAGCGCTGCTGGCGCACGTCCTCGACCTCCCATCGAGAGGCCATGGCGGCACGGGCTAGCAGGCAGGCGAAGCGAGGAGGCATCGGCGAGGGGGCGGCCAGGCCGCGGCACCTGGCGGCGGATCCGGCCTCGAGCTGCCCGGATCTGGCCGAGGGGCGCCGTTCCCGGCGACGAGGAACTAGGTCGGGGAGGTTTGGCGGTTGGCACCGGCGGGATCGGGGGGCGCTCGGGAGGCTAGCGGCTGGGCTACTCGGGCCGGCGGCGGGGACAGAAGGCGGGCGGCGGAGGACAACGAGGCTCCGGTGGGGCTTCTGGCGACCTGGCCGGCGATCTCGAGGGCTCGTGGCGGCGCGGGCAGGAGGTGGCGGCTCGGCACCATGGGCACGAGAGCACGGGCAGCTCGGGAGCTGCGGGAGGAACGGGCGAGGCGGCGGCGGCGGTTCGGGCCCGACGGGCCTTGGATGGGCTCGGCGGGCCCGTGGTGGCTGGAGGCTGGTGGGAGGAGAGATAGAGGTGGGACTAGGGTTTCGGGGTGGCACGGATCCCGAGGTGGGAGGAGAGGGGCTCCCTAAAATGCACGGGGGTCTATTTATAGACAAAAGGGGGCTAGGTTTACCGGAATTTCGTTCCGGATCCAACTGCGCGGTCGGAATCAGACAAAATCAAACGCGGGGACCGTTAAGTGGCCGAGTAGAGTAGTTATCCGGAGATGAGAGGGAAAACGGGCGGCCCGGCAATGAGATTTAAAACACCGAAAGGCGTCCGACGAATAACCGAAAACGGTGCCGCTACGGTCGACCGTTCGGGTACCAGACGGACTCCGATTGCGACAAAATTCGACAGGCGGCCTAGCTATATTAAAATAAGACCGCATGTAAAGTTCCAACCCAATCAGAGAAAGTTTTACACGCACTTTTAAAAACAAGATTCGAACGATGCCGCGAGCGCGTGCGTGTGTGGTCGGGCTTAGAACGGACAACGACGAGAACCGGGAACTAACAACGGATGCAACTTTCGAAAACTGGCGGCAACGGGATGCCGATGCAATGCTGATGATGCGCATGATGCAATGATGATACGACAAATAAAAATAAGACACGCGATGAAAACGAAATAAAGGGGGAATCTTCTGGGGCGTCGGTCTCGGGCTGTCACAATAAGCCTCAGATTGCGATCCCAGTAAACAAAGTTGCTTCCATCATCTTTCAGCTTAGCTTTCTCTAGGAACGTATTAAAATTCAGGGTTGCTACTGCGCGAACCATGGATCTATAACATACAATTTTGCAACACTTAGACTATGTTCAAGACAATTGAGTTTAGCTAATCATATTACTAATAAACTCCCACTCAAATAGACATCCCTCTAGTCATTCGAGTGTCGCATGATTTAAATACACTAACTCAAGTCCGATCATCACGTGAGTTGAGTATAGTTTCAGTGGTGAACATCTCCATGTTGATCATATCAACTATATGGTTCATGCTCGACCTTTCGGTCTCTTGTGTTCCGAGACCATGTCTGTACATGCTAGGCTCATCAAGTTTAACCCGAGTGTTCCGCGTGTGCAACTGTTTTACACCCGTTGTATGTGAACATTGAGTCTATCACACATGATCATCACATGGTGTCTCGAAACGACGAACTTTCGCAACGGTGCACAGTCGGGGAGAACACAATTTTATCTTGAAATTTTAGTGAGGGATAACCTTATAATGCTACCGTCGTCCTAAGCAAAATAAGGTGAATAAAAGGATTAACATCACATGCAAATCATAAGTGACATGATATGGCCATGATCTTGTGCTTCTTGATCTCCATCACCAAAGCACCGGCATGATCTCCATCGTCACCGGCGTCACACCATGATCTCCATCATTGTGCCTCCATCGAGTTTGTCGTGCTATCTATGCTATTACTACTAAAGCTACTACCTAGCAATATAGTAAATGCATCTGCAAGCACAAACGTTAGTTTAAAGACAACCCTATGGCTCCTGCCGGTTATCGTAGCATCAACGTGCAAGTCGATATTTAACTATTACAACATGATCATCTCATACATCCAATATATCATATCATGTCTTTGGCCACATCACATGCATACCCTGCAAAAACAAGTTAGACGTCCTCTAATTTGTTGTTGCATGTTTTACGTGGCTGCGATGGGTATCTAGTATGATCGCATCTTACTTCCGCGAAGCCACAACGGAGATATGAAAATTGTTATTTAACCTTCTCCAAGGATTGCCTCGGTCAAATCCGATTCAACTAAAGTTGAAGAAATAGACACCCGCCAGTCATCTTTTTGCAATAAGGTGCATTTATGTCGATGAAATCGGTCTCTCGTAAGCGTACGAATAAGGTTGGTCCGGGCCGCTTCCATCCAACAATACCGCCAAATAAAGAAAAGACTAAGGAAGGCAGAAAATTGAACATTGATGCCCACAAACTCTTTTGTGTTCTACTCGAGATATCATCTACGCATGAACCTAGCTCTGATACCACTGTTTGTGAACGTTGCATGGGAAACAAAAAAATCCTACGCACATGAAGACCTATCATGGTCATAATCATCTACGAGAGGGAGATCGGATCCACATATCCTTGTAGATCGCTAAGCGGGAAGCGTTAAGAAATGCGGTTGATGTAGTGGAACGTCTTTGCGGTCCAAATCACCACCGTCCAACGATCCGTCCCGATCTAGCACCAAACGGGCGGCACCTCCGGGTTCAGCACACGTACAGCTCGATGACGATCTCCACCTTCTTGATCTAGCAAGACAGACGAAGAGGTAGCTGAATTCTCTGGCAGCATGACGGCGTGGTGGTGATGACGGTGGAGCTACTCCGGTAGGGCTTCGTCGTGCCGTATCGATCTAGCTACGATGTGTCACGAAGTAGTGGAGGGAGAGAGGTTTGCACAAAGGCTTGAGGTGCAAAAACCCTCTCAAACCTCCACTATATATAGGAGGAACAAGAGGGAGGTTGCCTTGCCTCCTACTCCAAGTAGGAGGGCTCGGCCGAGCCAAGGAGGAAGGTCTCCTCCTCCAATTCGATTTGGTGGAGGAGTCCTTTCCTTCTTGTCCACCTCCTCCCCTTTTTTTCCTTTCCTTTTTTTTGTTGCTTTAGCCGAAATAGCCATATTGGGCTGGCCTAACCATCCCACTAAGGTCTAGTGCGCCACCCATGGGCCTATTAGGTCCTCTCCCGGGTGGGTGTCCCCTCCCGGCAAAACCCCGGAACCCATTTGTCACTCCCGGTACTTTACCGGTAATGCCCGAAATCTTTTTGGAAACCAAATGCAACAATCCTATATATCAATCTTCCTTTACGGACCATTCCGGAGACACTCGTGACGTCCGGGATCTCATCCAGGACTACGAACTACATTCAGTTACCAACATCAATAATTAAACTAAACCAAAAACGTCATTGAACCTTAAGTGTGCAGACCCTGAGGGTTCGAGAACTATGTAGACATGATCGGGACACTCTCCGGCCAATATCAAATAGCGGGACCTAGATGTCCATAATGGATCCTACATATTCTACTAAGATATTATCAGTTGAACCTCTATGTCAAGGATTCACACAATCCCGTATATCATTCCCTTTGTCCTTCGGTATGTTACTTGCCCGAGATTCGATCGTCGATATCGCCATACCTATTTCAATCTCGTTACCGGCAAGTCTCTTTACTCATTTCGTAATACAAGATCCCGTGGCTAACTCTGTAGTCACATTGCTTGCAAGGCTTGTTTGTGATGTTGTATTACCGAGTGGGCCCCGAGATACCTCTCCGTCACACGGAGTGACAAATCCCAGTCTTAATCCATGCTAACTCAAAGGACACCTTCGGAGATACCTATAGAGCACCTTTATAGTCACCCAGTAACGTTGCGATGTTTGATACACACAAGGCATTCCTCCGATGTCAGTGAGTTACATGATCTCATGGTCATAGGAATGTATACTTGACATCCAGAAAACAATAGCAACAAAATGACACAATCATATGCTACGTTTATAGTTTGCGTTGTGTCCATCACATCATTCTCCTAATGATGTGATCCCGTTATCAAGTGAAAACACTTGTCTATGGCTCGGAAACCTTAACCATCCTTGACCAACAGGCTAGTCAACTAGAGACTCAGTAGGGACATTGTTTTGCCTATATATCCACATATGCATTTATGTTTCCATTCAATACAATTATAGCATGGATAATAAATGATTATATTAAGACAGGAAATATAATAATAACTATTTTATTATTGCCTCTAGGGAATATTTCCAAGAGGGGAGGGCGCCTGAGGTCACGAGAGAACCGAGGCGGTCCTCTGCGTCGAAGGTGATGTCATGCGGCGGGCCTGCAGACTCAAGAATGGCCTCAGGGAGCTCCGCACCCTGTCGCCTCTCGAGAGCCGCGCCCGCCCTATGGAAGGATGGCTTGGAGTGCTGGCCATCGCCCGGTGTTTGGGATCCGCCCAGGATGCACGCGACCTTGCACCGCCACCGACGTGTCGTGGCGTCATCGCGGACCGAGGGCGCCTCGCGCCTACACACGCCTAGGCCGACACCCCAATATCTATGCCCTGTACCCCCCGCTTGCAATGACGGCGGGCAAGGTAGTAGTGGAAACACCCTGGCCCCTTTGGGGCAACACCGAGCTTGGCGCACCGGCCCCGCTGATACGTCCAAAACGTATCTATAATTTTTTATGGTTTCATGCTACTTTTATGCTTTTGATAATTGTTTTTATATTAAGTTTATGATTTATTTGTACTAACCTATTAATAGTTGCAAAAGTGCACAATGTTCTTGTTTTACACTTTTATGTGTAGGAACTATCAAAAATAGAAGAGGAAATCTTGTTGGAGTCGAATTGAGACTTTCCTAAAATCTGTCTGAAAACTTTTTTTAAAGATGTCCACGTTACGGGTCGAAAACGGCCTCAAACGGAAGTCTCATAGAAGACAAAAGTGTGAGTAATTTTATTCTGATAATTCTACACATACAATTCTGCGCATTTGGAGTCCGGACGCTCGAGGAAAGCCCGTTCTAGTGGAGGACAAACATCTGATTACGGGATTACGGGAATCGGTGACGTGATTGAGTCCAACTCTTACCATGTTTAATGGATTCGGCCAAGCCACGACTTTGGGACCTCACTAGGGTTGAGAGGAGTCCCTAGGAAGATTCTAGAGGTGCCCAAGAGACATTGTATCAAAGGGTCATCCATCGGAAGGCCAAGGATCATCGTCCCAGCTCATATAAGAAGAGGAAAACCCTAATTTCTCGGCAGACACCAAAAGCCACGAATTTTGCCTCCGCCCATGGCCTCATCTCCATGGGGGAGGGGCCATGGGGGAAGGCTCATCTACAGCACCAAGAAGCCATGGAGGAAGGGGGCTAAGGGGCGGCGCTCCCCCATGATGGTCGGTCGGCGCAGGAGGAGCCCCTTGCGCCGCCGACGGCCGCCGGCGCCGCCCTGCAACTCACGTGCTGCCCCTTATCCATCCTCTCCGCCATGATGCCGCCTTCACTGACACCTCCATCATCATCTCCTCCATAGCTACAGCAGTCCATTCTCCCACAAACCTCTGTAATTTCCTATGTAAACATGGTGTTTGATGTTATAAATTATTTGCAGATGATCTATTGCATCTATGTCATGTTTGTGTAGTCCCCTTTTTTCATATGATTGATTGTTGAATCTCCATGGATGATTTTGAGCTATATATTGAATTTGTTACAATACTATGGTGCCCATCATATGTTTATGTGCGCATGGATCACATCATAGGGTTTGTTGTATCTGGAGAAAGCTAGAGGGTGGGCTGCTTGAGTGACAGAAACATGAGCCCCAAACTAGTGATTAAAGCATATGGGATAAAGAGGACCTTTTGATCTTAATGCTATGGTTGGGTATTTTTAACTTAATGTATCTTCTAGTATTTACGGAAGTTTGCTAGAATTCCAATCGTAAGTACTTGCAATCATTGGATAGTGAGATCTTGTTAGCTTTGCCTCTCTCACATAAAAGAGGAATATCAACCTTGTATTTGACTATTTGATCATGGACAATTCCACCACAATTACCACCACTTTTCTGCACTCATGGTACTATTAGTTTATAGTTACTTAGTATACTTTATTGATGCAGCAACTAACTTTACTTTCATATATTTATTATCCTGCAAAACTATCTTGTTTACCCGTATTGTTACTCTAGTTTTATTTCCTAGATATTGCAAAACGTTCAGTGTGCGTAGAGTTGTGTCAGTGGTTGATAGAACTTGAGAGAATATTTATCCCACCTTTAGCTCCTCGTTTGGTTCGACACTCTTACTTATCGAAAATCCTACACACGATCCCCTAATACTTGTGGGATATCAAGACCTTTTCTGGCGTCGTTGCCGGGGAGCAATAGTGTGGGGTGAATGTTCTTGTGTGCACTTGTTTGCTTTGTCTCTAAGTAGTTTTACTTTCAGTTTTAAGTTGTTATCTACCTTTATATGGATAGGGAATGCGAATTACATAAAAAATTAGTTTCACTTGTTATCTAAAAACGTTTTCAAAAAGGAAAGTGATTGGAAAGATGAGTAATGGTTAAGTGGGGGTCGACCTTGAACACTTGTGTTCATGCCTATGAAACCAAAACAATTATTTCCATGGAAGCTTTTCAGTTAAAAACTTGTATATATTGTGAATATATTGTACATATTCCTCTGTACCATAAAAATAAAATATATAGATAACTTCTAGTTTGTATATGATGCTAGTTTGCCACTTTGCTGCCTAGAAACATATTTCCGTGCTCCGTCGTAGAAAATTTTAAAAAACGCCAGAACGTGATCTTCATATGAAATTTCTTGAGTGCAAATTACTTTTTATTACGTTACTTCTATTAGTTTTACTTTTCTAATTTGAGGTGCGTAGATAGGTCTAATAATTCGATCTTTACTGACTGTTCTGTTTAGACAGATTTCATGTGCTTCACTGTCAAAAATCGGGATAAATCTCATAATAGTATTTTGATCTGAAATGTTTTGTGCATAAACCTGAGATTTTGATCTGTCTTTCATTAGTTTTGAGTTTTTAGATTTGAGCTACCTAACTATCTCGTTGAGTGTCATCTTTACAGACTGTTCAGTTTTAACAGACTATCAAGCTTATTTAGTAGTGTGCTTATACTCAATGTTTATAATCTTTATTTGATCGATAAATGTTATAAATTGGTTAGTATACAGTAGGTAATCTTAAATTAAAACTTTTCAAAGCTTGAACATGAGTGGATTTTATTTAATGAGTACTAACCCTACTAATGAGTTTTGGTCAAGTTTTATGTGTATGTAGTATTTAAGATCCAATGGAGATGGTGATACGAGATGAATGAGAAGAGAAAATATCAATCTTGGGGACTCCCAAGTGCACCTCAATGAAGTATTCAAGAATATTCAATCATCAAAGCTTGTCAATTCCCAAGGCATCCCTCCTTTTTCCATGCCTAGCTAAAAGGCGTTAAAGAAAAGCGCTTGTGGGAGGCAACCCACCTTGTTTTCCTTATGTTTTCATGTTGTTTTCTTTCAATTTATTGTGTTTTATTTGAGTCTTGGAAGTTTTTACCTCTGTATCAACCTCTCCTTATCATTATTATTTCGTTTTGTGCCGAGTTTTAACCTCCGATTGCAACAAAGTTCAAAAGTTGTGACATGCTGTCCAGAAACAGATTATGTCTGCTTGACAGAAAAATTAGCCACAAATCACCAAATCATCTTGTTGATTTGAATTGTTTTGACATTATGCTCTATATAATTGAATTTCTGGCGTCTGTTCTGAGTTTTTTGATTTGAGTTGCATAATGCCCCGAAAAAAATTATTTACTACCTGCTGGTCTGTTTTTTCCAGATTCTGCCCTGTTTTGCGTTTCCATTGTTTTACAAATCTTAAGCTTGTTTTTTCTTTGCAAAAACCTTTTGGCAATATTGAGAAACAGTATCTCTTCCTGAAAATCTTTATTTCCAGTAGAGAATAAATTATTTTATTATGGGCACTAACCACTCTAATCAGCTTATGATGAGTTTCGTATGAAGGGAGTTTTCAAGTATGCGATGGAAGATGATGAAAGAAGATCGAGGAGTGTCAAGCGCTCAAGCTTGGGGATGGACCCATGCACCCCCAAGAAATATTCAAGGAGACTCAAGCATCTAAGCTTGGGGATGCCCCCGTGCATCCCCTTCTCCATCAACAATCATTAGTTCGTCCTTCTCCATACTATATTTTTATCACTTCATATGTTATGTGCTATGCTTGGAGCGTCCCACTCTTTACTTCTCAGTTTTTTTAGTTTCCTTTGCTGTAATAAATAGTTGGATCCTAACATATTAGTTTGGAGAGAGACACGCTCCGCTTTAATTGCTTAGAACGCTCTAGTTTTCACTCTTATTGTTCTGTGAGTGTTCAATTTTTCCTAGTACTTCGTTTAGCTCTTGTTTTCCACTCATATTTTGTTTAGAGCTTGTTAGTTTGCTTCAGTTACATATGATTATCTCTCTGTTCTTTAATTAATATTATCTATGAGAGTTGTTTCAACAAAGTTCATTGGTGTTGGAGAAGAGTACAATATTTCATGCTTATAGTGGTGCAATAGGAAGCTCGTTTAGAATGTGGCTTAGACTTTAACATGTCGTGTTAGATATTATCTTAATTATATGCTTAGTGGTTATTGATGTAGCATGACTTTTCTCAAATAGCTGAGAGTTCTTAATGTGCCATTGAAAGAATCATGTGTAGTTTTTATCATATCGAAGCATAATATTGTGGTATTCTCCTTTACTACTTCATTTGGGTTGACTTGGCGCATGCTCACACCATGTTATGACTACAAACCAGTCACTTATAGACTCTATGATCATTTAGTTTTTGACTTGTAATACCATTTATGCTTTGATTAATAATGTTTTTGTCGCTATGCATGATTATGGCCATTATTGCTCTCTTAATTCGTCGCTCTCACTCTTTTGCTAGGCTCCACATGTACTGAGTAAGAGCTCTACTCGAGCATCCAACTACTAAAAACCAAAGTTTGCCAAATGTGTCCACCATACCTACCTACATGTGGTATTTAACTGCCACTCCAAGTAAATTTCTCATGTGCTACCTTTAAAACTTTCAAAATTATTCCTGTTTTGTGCCTCTGTTTTAGCTCATGAGGAAGTAGTAGAAAATTCATGATATTCTCATACTAGACAAGCTTTATCTTGGATTTGCATGTCTAATCTGCAAACCCCTAATACGAGGAGGGACTGGCATGAGTGCGCCCAGCTCGTAAAAGATAATAGCAACAAACAAAACCTCCTTCACGCTTTGTTCATGAGAAATCAGAATAGTGATAAACAAAGGAGACTAAGGGGATGTGATAGTCCCCACTTTGGGAGTCGTTCCTCAAAACTTGTCCAGCATGAGAAGTATTGGGCTATCTGCTAGCATTCGTTGACAAATTATGCACCTCCCAAAAGCTTGTTTTACAATCTTATTGATTTCAAAAATCTCTAAAAGCTCTAGCACATGAGTAATCCATGTTTCCCTCTGCGAAGGGACTTTCTTTTACTTTTATGTTGAGTCTTCATCTTCTAACTTTATGCACCAATTAACAGAGCATTGTTGTCATTCTGAGTATAATGTGCATAGTCCCAAAGTTTATTATTGATTGATTCATGATGTGTTATTACTTGCTCTCAAATTATTTGTTCTAATCATCCACTTGAACTTTGAAGGTGTCCTGGCATTTATGTTTTGCCCCACTCTTAAGTACAAGCGGAATACCACTTTGCTATGTTTTCTTTATGCTCGAAACAAACATATAACTTTCAAGTGTATTATTATTCATGATCTTTTGTTTGTGTTACCTTTCATGTTGCAACATGGTTGTTAAGTTTCATTATTAAAATTATATCTATCATGCCTATGTTTAGAGTGCTATGATCTGAGCTTACATATGCTTTTACAAATATGACGATCAAGATTATGTTGATAGCATCTAACTCAAAAATTATTTTGTTTTTATCATTTCACCTACTCAAGGACGAGTAGGAACTAAGCTTGGGGATGTTGATACGTCCAAAACGTATCCATAATTTTTGATGGTTTCATGCTACTTTTATGCTTTTGATAATTGTTTTTATATTAAGTTTATGATTTATTTGGACTAACCTATTAATAGTTGCAAAAGTGCACAATGGTCTTGTTTTACACTTTTATGTGTAGGAACTATCAAAAATAGAAGAGGAAACCTTGTTGGAGTCGAATTGGGACTTTCCTAAAATCTGTCTGAAAACTCTTTTTAAAGATTTCCACGTTACGGGTCGAAGACGGACTCAAACGGAAATCTCACAGAAGACAAAAGTGTGGGTAATTTTATTCTAATAATTCTAGACGGCCCATTTGGAGTTCGGACGCTCCACGAAAGCCCGTTTTACTACAGGACAAACATCTGATTACGGGATTACGGGAATCGGTGACATGATTGAGTCCAACTCTTATCATATTTGATGGATTTGGCCAAGCCACGACTTTGGGACCTCATTAGGGCTGAGAGGGGTCCCTAGGAAAATTATAGAGGTGTCCAAGAGCCCTTGGATCAAAGGGGCATCCATCGAAGGGCCAAGGATGATCGTCCCAACTCATATAAGGAGAGGAAAACCCTGCTTTCCACGCACCCACCAAAAGCCACGAATTTTGCCTCCCCCATGGCCTCATATCCATGGGGGAGGGCTCATCTACAGCACCAAGAAGCCATGGAGGAAGGGGTCTAAGGGGCGGCGCTCCCCCATGATGTCCGGCCGGCGCAAGAGGAGCCCCCTGCACCGTCGGTGCCGCCCTGCACCTCACGTGTTGCCGCTTATCCATCCTCTCCGCCATGATGCCGCCTTCACCAACACCTCCATCATCATCTCCTCCATAGCTACAATGGTTCACTCTCCCACAAACCTTTGTAATCCCCTATGTAAACATGATGTTTGATGTTATAAATTATTTGCAGATGATCTATTGCATCTATGTCATGTTTGTGTAGTTCCCTTTTGTCATATGATTGATTGTTGAATCTCCATGTATGATTTTGAGCTATATATTGAATTTGTTACAGTCCTATGGTGCCCATCATATGTTTATGCGCGCATGGATCACATCATAGGGTTTGTTGTATGTGGAGAAAGCTAGAGGGTGGGCTGCTTGAGTGACAGAAACATGAGCCCCAATCTAGTGATGAAAGCATATGGGATAAAGAGGACCTTTTGATCTTAATGCTATGGTTGGGTATTTTTACCTTAATGTATCTTCTAGTATTTACGGATGTTTGCTAGAGTTCCAATCATAAGTACTTGCAATCAATGGATAGTGAGAGCTTGTTAGCTTTGCCTCTCCCACATAAAAGAGGAATATCAACCTTGTATTTGACTATTTGATCATGGACAATTCCACCACAATTACCACCACTTTTCCGCACTCATGGTACTATTAGTTTATAGTTACTTAGAATACTTTATTGTTGCAGCAAATAACTTTACTTTCATATATTTATTATCCTTCAAAACTATCTTGTTTACGTGTATTGTTACTCTAGTTTTATTTCCTAGATATTGCAAAACATTTGTGTGCATAGAGTTGTGTTAGTGGTTGATAGAACTTGAGAGAATATTTATCCCACCTTAAGCTCCTCGTTGGGTTCGACACTCTTACTTATCGAAAAGGCTACACATGATCCCCTATACTTGTGGGATATTACCCTCCCGGTGGCACGCCCCCCACCTGCCAGCTGAGGGCGGAGGGCCCCCCT
The DNA here is from genome assembly GCF_904849725.1 of Hordeum vulgare subsp. vulgare. Lineage (NCBI taxonomy): Eukaryota > Viridiplantae > Streptophyta > Magnoliopsida > Poales > Poaceae > Hordeum > Hordeum vulgare. Next base: position 137,399,296 of record NC_058521.1, read on the forward strand.
ACACTGCGGAGCACGGGCACTTTCCTACCCAAGGGTGGTTTGGCTCGACGAAGGTGGTGCTGCCAATGCATGAAGCGGCTGCTCACTCGGCGTGCGGATGGTGGGTATCTACCATGGAGCCATGAAGCCCGAGTCGGAACCGGAGTCGGAGAACGGTTGTGCACCCCTACGTGGCGCGCCAAATGCTGGAATCGGGGTTCCGAGGACCCAAGGGAAGGTTCAAACACTAGGGTGCACTCGCTCTCCGGCCATGTTCTACCTCACGGCTTCACGGCATTTCTACAGTAGTGCGAGCTAGGGAGACAAACTGAAACCATGCGGCAGTTACTTCAGGCCACCTCGCGGTATAAAACCCTACTCCTGCTTGTGTTGGGATTGCTTTTGGTGGAAGACAGGTACAAAGGTGGGTTTCTGCCCTAGCACGGGGATGAGGATGGATCCCCTTCTACGGAGGTCGGCCCTCTCCTATATACGGGCCTTGGTCCTCCTCCCCCAAAAACATAGGCGGGAAGGGTTGCCACAACGGCCATTTTTGAAGGGGGTAGGACTGCAGTCCGCCCTGACACACGTGGTCTTCGCGTGCAAAAGCTTCTCTACGTGACGCATTGGTGGGCTCGGAGATGACCTCCGTCCTGCGGGCCCTCCTGCTTTAGTCTCCAAACACCAAAAAGGAAACTCTCGAGGGCTGCTTTGGGAGCACGCGAGCTGTCCCAACCCACTTAGCATAGAAGGGGAAAAGACCCTCGTACACCATTGCTCGCACCGCTCCTGTGCCGTCTGCGCAACCTGTCGTACTCACGAGAAGGGGCTAGGTCATTGGACCCTACCGAGGCATCCTTGACGGGCTCACTCCATGGGGGCCTCAGGGGGAATAACCTTCCAACTGTTGCCCTCGAGAGGCCCTTGGCGATGATCTTCAAGCGCCCACCTCGCGAGGCACGGGCCTTCGCGGGGGTTCTCCTTGTCGGGCTCGCAGATGGGCCGAGTCAGGTTTGTCCCGACGCACCGTGCCTGGGGCCGCAGGCCGACGGGCCTGGGTACCCCTGGTCCCAGGGGGCTGATCCTTCCATCACCAAAGAAATCACCTTACACACCAACACGAACAACACCCCAAACGGCACGGTTATGACCAATAATATGCATTTTCATCTTATGCTTCCAACTTGCAAAGTTTGTACCATCAAAATATGGACCTCTATGATGGTAATTTCTCTCACTAGACGTCATACTCTCCTAGGTAGTGAAACCAATGCAATGGAGACCAAATAGCTCTGATACCACTTGTAGGATCCGAAGTATGTCTAGAGGGGGTGATTAGACTACTTGGCAAATTAAAAACTTAGGCTTTTCCCAATTTTAGTTATGGGCCAATTTTAGCAGTTATGACTAGTCAAGTTCACCCTACACATGTATATCTAAGAGTGTAGCAGCAGAAAGTAAACACATGTAAATGTAATGTAGAGGGTTGGGAACCAGTACAGGAATCAACTTCTTTGTCGTCTGCCACAGCGGACGGCACAGGGCCATTACACAAACGGCATAGACCTTTGCCATCCCTCGGCGGACGGCAAAATTTCCACGGTAGCTAGCGCCGGTAAAGAGGTCCTTTGTCGTCTAGTAGCAGATGGCAAAGATCTTTGCCATCTGTCTGCTATAGCAAGCAGACGGCAAAGGAAACTAGACAACAGCCGATAGGGACCTACTCTGTTAGATAGCTCACGGAGCCTTTGTCGTCTCTCGGGAGGAAGTCAATTTGTCGTCTGTCGTGTGGGGGGGATTTGTCGTCTACCGTGGGGGTTTTGCCCGCCGTGTGGGGGATTTGTCGCTCACCGTGGGGGTTTGTCGCCGCCGTGGTGGGGAGGGGCTTTGTCGTCCGCTACGCGGGGGCTTGTCTGCCGCCATGGGGTCTTTGTCGTCTTCCGTGGCGGGGCGGAGGGGTCTTTACCATCGGCCGTGGCGGGGGGCTTTGTCCTGTGCCTTAAGGGGTGTCATTCCCTCCTTGGTGGCCTTTGCCATCTGCCTTGGGACCTTTGTCGTTTGCCTGGGTCACCAGCTGATGGAAAGTGACCATATAGGTTAGCCATGCTGCCCCGGGTTGGACAAGTGTGCGCCAGGTGGCACCTTTGCCATCAGCTGTCAGACAGCAAAGGCCTTTGCCGTCCGCAAGCACACAGCAAAATGCGTGTAATGTCACTTTTTTGTTTGTTTTCAGATATTTCCCTGCATTTTCAGAATAGTTCCATGATATATATAATTTCAAACATCACATGTAGATTCAAACATCATAGAAGAAGCATAGGCAATGTATCTGACATCATCGTGAAAATATTGAGCAAGACAACAAATATTTTCACATAGTTCATCCATATATACACATAGTTTGAAACATCCCACTATTCATCCACATAAATCAAAACAAAAAGAAACCAGTAGCAGCCCGTCAATGCCACCTTCCATGGAGTGAACCAAATTTGCAAAATGAGAATAAGAAAATTAGAAGAAGAAGAAGAAGACTAGAAGAAGAAGAAGAAGAAGAAGAAAGAAGAAGAAGAAGAAGAAGAAGAAGAAGAAGAAGAAGAAGAAGAAGAAGAAGAAGAAGAAGAAGAAGGAGGAGGAGGAGGAGGAGAAGGAGGAGGAGGAGAAGAAGAAGAAGAAGCAGAGGAGGAGGGGGAGGAGGAAGAGGAGGAGGAGGAGGAGAAGGAGGAGGAGGAGGAGAAGAAGAGAAGGAGAAGGAGGAGAAGAAGAGAATGAGAAGGAGAAGAAGAAGAAGAAGGAGAAGAAGAAGAAGAAGGAGAAGAAGAAGAAGAAGAAGGATAAGAAGAAGAAGAAGAAGAAGAAGAAGAAGAAGAAGAAGAAGAAGAAGAAGAAGAAGAAGAAGAAGAAGAAGAAGAAAGAAGAAGAAGAAGAAGAAGAAGAAGGAGAAGGAGGAGAAGGAGAAGAAGGGAAGAAGAAGAAGAAGAAGAAGAAGAAGAAGAAGAAGAAGAAGAAGAAGAAGAAGAAGAAGAAGAAGAAGAAGGAGAAGAAGAAGAAGAAGAAGAAGAAGAAGAAGAAGAAGAGAAGGAGAAGGAGAATAAGAAGAAGGAGGAGAAGGAGAAGTAGGAGGAGGGGGAGGAGGAGAAGGAGAATAAGAAGAAGAAAGAGAAGATGATTACAATACTTATCTTATTTTTAGATTATTATGTCATTTAGGAGGAAGATAAGCTAAGTATATGACCATTATGAGCTAACCAAGGTTCTTATGCTATTTTTGACCTAACTAAGCTAATTATGTCATAAATGAACTAAATAAGCTAATTATGTCATTTTGGAGGATAATTAGCTAAGTATGTCTTTCTTGGGGAAAATAAGATAAGTATGTCGCATAATAGGGCTAACTAGCATTTGTGAAGCTAACTATGTCATAAATGAACTAGATAAGCTAATTATGTTATTTTGGAGGATAATTAGCTAATTATGCATTTGTTAAGCCGAACACTAGAGAAAATTTACCGTCGTCGTCATCAAGGATGTGAATCACAGAGGTTGCTCGGGGTGGGTTCACCTAGAGATGGTTGCCTTGGAGAAGGGTTGTGCGATGTGGCTCGGGAGTTATTATGCACCAAAGATATTTTGCAATGTCTTGTTAGCATGATGACACTCAAATGTTAGTACTATTAACTAATGACCATTCAAATGAAACTCGCGGTTACAACCGCAGAAATGTGTGGCATTGGCGGAGGGGTCTGACCGGTCTTCTCGCACATAGACTGCATATTTGGTTTTGAAGGGTCAGTCTTATTAGTTGGTAATGAAAAACACATTACATGCATGATTTGGCTAATGTGAAAAAGAAACTTATCACAAGGAGCTCGTACATGGCCCGGTGAGCCGCCTCAATCCGTGCCCTCTCCTCCTCCAACAACCAAGCCGTCTTCTCCTTCGCGGCCCGAGCCGTCTTCGCCGTCACTCGGTCCCTCTCCTACAGAAGCTCATGAATTGTCGCTCTCTCTCTCTCTCTCTCTCTCTCTCTCTCTCTCTGAAGAGCAGCCTACAACAGCACTCCTCGTTAGCATTCTAATTATCGATGGCCACACACACAATGCAATGGATGAAAGTTTTCTGAGTCCGTATAACTAACATCAATGGCGAAATCGAGTGGCTGTGGACGAGGCATTATCTCAGGATAGGAGCTCGTCTGGTGCGCCTTGATCTCCGGGAGAGTGAGAGGACAAGGTATCAACCCATCTCCAATGGCTATTGAGCCATGGGGCCTCCCGCCGCCAAATATCATCACCGGCTCTGGATCCAAAGGTTCCTGGATTGGGTTAAACTCCTCCCCTTTCCTCACCTTCCCCTCCTCCTTGTATCTCACGAGCTTGTTGTGGGAGAAGATGTTGGTGAACTTCACAGTATGATCGAGGTCAGACTCAGAGAATGCACTGACCTTCTTGTAGGAGGCAGTATGGGCAATGCCATAGAGGTCGTACATATGTGGCACCTCCGTGTTATTGTGATGCGCCTAAAAGATAACAAAGTATTAGTAAAGGGCTCAAGCTAGCATGAAGAATGAATTGCATAAATCATGAAGCAAACCACATACCTAGTTCCGTCCAAACTGAAATAAGTTGGTGCTGCCTTGATGGTGTGGCACACCAACCATTTGGGCACGCTCTCCTTCGCATTGTCCTAGACGACTCTCCATTCGCTTGTGCACCACTCATCCACCAATGCCTCCCAACAATCCATCTTATCCGCACACCATCTCGGGGCACCTATAAGTTAGTAAAGAGAAATTTGAGCGCTACACCTACTAATCGAATCAAGAAAACTAAGTACAAGGCCTTAAGAATAGGTAATTACCTTCATGTACTCCTTCTTAAACTTTCAGTGGCATTCAAACTTGTTCTTCTTAATACTACATGATGCGTAGTACTCTCGAATAGCGTGCGGCTGAGCCTCGTGGCGTAAGTTCTGTAATAGCCACTTGCACTCGGCCTCGATAATCATGGTCGCCGCCTCCTCATATCCCTCCTCACACCTGTTGAAGGTCTACAATCAAACGAGACAACATTGATTACTAAAATAACTAGCTATATTGTTAATTTTAGATTGTGTAAAAGGCGAAATTACCCAAAAGTTGTTGATCACCATCTTGGCCCTCGTGTGGCACAAGACACCATCGATCATCTCCTCCAGCGGGGCCTGGTAGCCTTGTAGTTCTCCGAGCTAAATCCTAGTGTACGAACCTCACCCTCACCGGGCAACATGACAAACCCCGAGAAATTTTTCTGGCAAAGCACACCAAGGATGGTGTTCGGCTTGCGGACTCCAAGGGGGTGATACCAACCCCTGCAGTATGACAAGGTATGCACATTAGATATTTGAAGAAACTTGAAGGCAAAAGGTACAAAAAGAGTAAATGCACTTACTTCTCCCCTTTAGGCCTAATCACCGGCCTCTGCTCGAGGGTCGCCAACACGGCCGGGAGACGTGTACTACCATGTTGGTGTGAAACAATTGTGGAACCGCCAAGTCAGCGACTGGCTGGCGACCGTCGTCTTCATCGCCTTGTTTCCCACATGAATCAATGCGAAGGTTGCGCCGCCGGTCAGCCTTCCATTGATTCTTCACAGGCGGCACAGTGAAGGCGCGACGACACGCGTCCCGGCGACGCACGTCCCGTCCACTCCCGCCACGCGTTCACACCACGCCGCTCTGCATGCCCGCCCGCCCACAGCTATATAAAACGCCCCTCCCGCCGTCGGTGGCCACACACCTCTCTCGCCAGAATCTCGCCGCTGATGCCCTCTCCTCTTTTGCCCCTTTCGTCACCGGCACCTCCTCTCCCTCTTTTTCCCCCAAAATGGTCGAGCACTTCCTAAGAGACGGAGCGATGGCCAATGGCTTTGGCCGCCGTCACCTCCACGAGGACGAGGCCCACCTTCTCTACGAGGCGGATTACCCAGCACCACCGGACATGCGGGTGCCGGGCTCGTGGAGGCTGAGCATCGGCAGAGTCCCCGGTTCCACCGTCACCCGCGCGCATCTGGTCGTCGCTGCTGGAAGCTCGCGGAACCTACCGAGGTATGCCCCCGATAGCAACATGTTGTGGATGACATACTTTGAACGCCAGCACGCGACCAGCTCGGCGCCACCAACGGGGTCAAACTCCACGGCCGCCACAACTGCGAGGGGTGCCGCCAATGGTGGGGCGTCCCCGACCGCACATTGGAGGTCGTCCTCGAGCACATCGAGGGTGGCAACTCGCCGTGGTTCGAGTACCCACCGACACCAGCCTTCTCCCGCCATCGAAGCGGCTTATGGACGCCGAGGCGGATGAAGACGATGTTGCCCTCCTCGTCTGTCTTCCGCTCCCACTCCTCCGAGTCTCCGACACTCCTCCCCATCAAACCCGAGCCATAGGAGACGCTGCTAGGGCAGCGCACGCGGAGCGGCGGCATTGTCATCAACGAGCTCGGTGCCTCCTCCCGCCTCGTCAAGCCAAAGGTGTAGCTGGCGCTCCTCCCCGTCAAGCAGGAGCACCTGGCCATGGCTGCCGACAACGAGACCGACCTCAAATGGCAGCGGGACAACTACGCCCATGAGGAGATGGAACACCAGCATCGCGCCCTTGAGGAGATCGTCACCAGGCGCCGCGGCCGCGAGGAGGACAGCATTGTCATCCTCGACGACAGTGACAAGGAGGCACCCGGGCCTTCCAACCTCGTTCGCCACGGCGACCCAGGGCAGAGGTGCAGCAAGGACGGCGGCGGAGCGCGGGACGATGACGGCGGTGGCTACACCAACTTCTACAAGCTTCTCGCCATGTAGAAGGCGACGGCGTCGGGCGGCAATGGTGAGCGGTGGTGACATAGTTTCCATTTAGGCTTTAATTATGTTTTTATTTCACCTTTGTACAAATTTCAATGAAAAACTATGAATTTCCTTCAAATTTGAGTCACTTTTGGTCGAATTTGGGCCGAGTTTGTTTTTTCCAAAAACATGTTGAGCGACCTTTGGGGCGACTAGGAACCCGAGCCCCATGCCGATTTTTTTGCTGGCGCGCCCCCAGGCGGCGCTATTTCATGCCCCTAGGGGGCTGAACGGCTGGAGATGCTCTTACCCCTCAAAAAAAACTTATCAGGAATTTTTTTTTGTAGGAAGTAAAGTTTCTCGTGAAGGGTGATAAGAGCAACTCCAACGGAGCGACCCATTTCTTCCGCTGTTCTCCGTTTGGTTCGTGCGGACATAAAAGACGGCCCAATGCGCCGACCCAAACGAACGCGCATTCCGCTTTTCGTCCGCCTGTCGACCCCTTCCCGGTCCAATTTTGAGCCTGATTTGGGTCGGCGTGGACACAAAGCGGACGCGAACGACACACACTTCCACCATTCCCTGGCCCGCCAGTCGGTGGCACATTGGTCGTTCTCCACCCCCATCTAGCCCTCGCCTCGCCTCACCCCCAGTCCCCTCGCCGCCGATGTCGCCACCCAGTTCCGGCTGCGTCCTCCTGTACCGCAGCGCCTATCCCAAGCCACCGACCGCAGCGCCGCCGGGGCACCGCAGCTTCCCTAACCCCAACGCGTCGTCGTCGGTCTGCTTCGTCGTGCACACCCGCAAGTTGTTCGGCAGTTTGCCTCAAGGTACAAAATGGACTGCGCTGACGAGTTCTTTTTCCATAATGTTCTGTGCGACTCTGAGATTCCTCATCCGACAATGAGGAGATGCTGCTTGCCATGTTGGTCCATGACCACATTAATAGGCAGCAGCCGTTGTTCCGCGGCTCAATTCCGGGGCATGTTCCGGCATTGAATCGCAACCGAGAGAGCGGCCATTTCCTTCTATGGAAGGACTACTTTGACACAAGCAATCCGCTCTTCAAACATCATAAATTCCGGCATCGTTTTCGTATGGCTAGGCATGTTTTCAACCGGATTCGAGAGGGGGTGGTCGGATACGATAACTACTTCGAGTGCAAAGACGATGCCATTGGAAGGATTGACTTCTCATCTTATCAAAAATGCACTACTGCCATCTGGATGCTTGCTTATGAAGTACCAGGTGATCTTATCGATGAGTACGTCCGTATGAGTGAGTCTACATGCCTAGAATCGTTATACAGATTCTGCAAGGCTGTGATTGCAGTGTTTGATCTTGAGTATTTGAGAGAGCCGACTGTTGCAGACACAACCCGCTTGTTGGCAACCAATGCCAGTCGGAGCTTCCCAGGGATGCTTTGCAGCATAGACTGCATGCACTGGGTATGGAAGAATTGCCCTTCTGCTTGGCAAGGCCACTACAAAGGCAATGTCAAGGCTTGCACTGTCATACTTGAGGCCGTGGAATCTCAAGATCTCTCGATCTGGCATTCTTTCTTTGGCATGGCCGGATCGCACAATGATATCAACGTGCTTCAACGATCGTCGGTGTTTGCAAGGCTTGCCGAAGACAACAACTCGCCGGCCAAGGTTAATATCAACGGTCACAACTACAACAAAGGATACCATCTAGCTGACGGACTCTATCCAAAGTGAACCACTATTGTGAAGATAATCTCCAACCTTATCGGAGAGAAGAGAAAAAGATTTACCCAAGAGCAAGAGAGTGCTAGGAAGGATGTCGAGCGTGCCTTTGGTGTTTTGCAATCTCGATGGGGCATAGTTCGGTATCCTGCTAGAACCTTGGAGCACCAAGAAGTTATGGGAAGTGATAACTGCTTGTGTGATCATGCACAATATGATCGTAGAGGATGAGCGCCCGGAATGCCTGCACGATCAAGGGTTTGAATTTCAGGGTGACAATGTGGTGCCTCGGCATGACGGAGAAGCAGCATCGTTTGCCAAGTTCACCATGAAATGTGTGATTTGAAAACTCATATTCAGTTGGAAGTTGATTTGGTTGAGCATATGTGGGATCATGTTGGCAATCAATAGGTGTATTTTGTAGACAATTTAATTTTTATTGGGCTTGTAAAATTTTGCTATATTTTATTTTCAATTATGAAACTATGTTATATCATTTGTTGTTGCAAAATATACAAAAAACATCTGTATTTGTTTAAAAATCGGCGGCTAGCCGGCCAGGCGGATAAATATGGGTCGGGCCAGCATTGGACGCGCCATCGACCCAAATCATAACCCGAACAGACACGGAGCCGGCGGACAACCCAAAGAAACGAAAAATAGACGAAATTATGGATCGGCCCGTTGAAGTTGATCTAACAACTCTCGTACATTTTACTCTCATGTATTTACCGAATGGAATAATCCTCTCAATGAATGAAAAACAGCATGTAGCTGTATCTCGTAAAAAAAAACATATGTCAAACGAAAAACGTGATCATCACGGTATAAACGGAACACAAACGCAACCGAACTGTGAGAAACGAAAGGACCGGATTCTCCAACCGTATAACCGACAGCACAAGGGAGGAAGAAGAGAAGGAGGAGAGAGACCCGCGCCGGCGGGGCGCCAACGGCGCCGCCCCAATGGTGTCGGCGAGCACGGTGCTCACGCTGCTGGGCTTCTGCGCCAGCGTCCTCTTCATCGTCTTCGTGTGCTCCCGGCTCGTCTGCGCCCTCACCCGCCGCGTGCGCCGCGGCCGCCGCCCCTCGCCGCCTCTCCCCCGCTTCCCACCCGTCGCGGTCAGAGCGGGTCATTCCTTCCACATTCCGTTGGACCGCCTGGGCCACACCGCTGGAGGGGGAGGGGTCGATCCCGCCGCCGTAGCCGCCTTCCCAACCCGCGCCTTCTCCGCCGCCGGCTGCCCCCGCGGCGATGCGGCGGACGCCTCCGCAATGTATGTGCCCCTCGCTTTCCGTCTACGGATCGCGATTCGCTTCTCCTTGTTTCAATCCGCGCCTGCGCCACTCGCATTTGGGAACTAACTGTAGCGGGGCTCGATCGATCGCGCGCACACTCTGGTAGAATCAGATCGGTGATTGGGGGATCCGGTGTTGCAACTAGTGGTACTGACACTGCTACACTAGTGATGTTTTCTCTTGGCGTGTTCCCGGAAGATTCTTCCATGCCAAGGAACAAGTATATATTTGAGTGTTGCTAACCTATCTTGATTCTTGAACAAGCAGCGGTACAGCGTCACATTGATAAAAAAAAAATATGGATGTCCTAGTGGATGTTGGTGCCTAAGGCAAACCATGCCGCTTTAGTACCAGAAGTGTTGACGGCTGTGTTTAACTAGATTTTAGCTACTGAACCATGGGTGACTTAGCTTGCATTGTTACTGAATATAATGGGGCCATCACACTAGTTCAATGTGCAGTCTGTCGCCTTAGTTCTACTACTAGTTATTCTAGTTTAGCTAGAAGTTGGGCCTGTTCACAGCATTGTCATTTTGGCGTCTGGGGGGCGTGCGTCTATGTTTCTAATTTTCTGTAATGAGACATCACACAAATACTTGAAAGATGGGGGAACGAACTGTTATCAAATAGGTTAAATCCTCACCTGTGCTCGATGAGAAGGAAGCAGGACTGAGTACTAGCTGATGCATACTGAATTGCCATTTATGTTATTTGTTGATGCTGTTTAGCATTTAGCAATTCGAACCTGATTACACAAAACCTTTATCCTGAGCCATTTGCACTCTCATTTGCAGGTGTGTCGTCTGTCTTGCAGAGTACGAAGATGATGACGTACTCCGTGTTCTTCCTTACTGCGGCCACGATTTCCACGTGGCCTGCATCGACATCTGGCTAAACCAGCACTCGACATGTCCTGTCTGTAGAGTTTCCCTGCGGAACGACCCTGGCAGAAATCACGCCGCGCCGCCTCTGCCAACCGCAGTGATAGTAATTCCCCCATGCTCCCCTGAAGTGCCAAGATCTGATCCATGCCGCTGCCTGTTCTCCGGCAGAGGGCATTCGCCAACGACATCGTCACAGGTTCTTACAAACGAACCTGGCCAGGCGAATCAGATTCAGGTAGTATGCCACCCATCGGCGGATCATGGATACAATCCGGCGTCATCTGAGGTTGGCTCTCCTGGTGAGAATAACAACCAAACGGTGAAGTTGAACATAGAGGGTCCTGGCGCTCGTAGCATGCTGCCATGATGTAAAGCCTAGCTAGAAGCTGCTTGAAGTTCCTTTTCCTGCAGTCTGAGCAGACCTGTAGAATCAGAAACATTTTCATGTGTGCGAGGATGGCTGTTATATGTTAGTTTTCAGAGAGTTGATGTAAATATGGGAATTCATTCGGGTTTCTTCTTAAAGCGACACATTATTTGTTAAATCAGACATCACGCAGTACGCATCATCATGTGTCCATTTTCTCTTTTGGCAAATTTCATGACTGGTCTCACCATGATAGCATGTGAATGTCAACGGTCATCAAACAGTAGCTGTCAAGTTAGGTGAATTACTACATCATACTATTACCTGCCGATACATTATTTATGCTGCAACGATGACTTGTAACTGTATCACTGTTATTGATGTACGTACTGTATTTACATAAGAACTGATGAAGGTAAGTGACAACAAGCAGAAACAAACTATTGCGCCATATCTACACCATCTCATCATTCAACACAAAGGGATCTAAAGTAAGATTTCATCATTCAATACAGGAGGATCTCACAAGATATGATTCGGAGAAGAGTAAAATCAACTAATAAGGGAGATGAAATTTGCCTACACTACACACTCACATCAATGTAGTACTCCCTCCGTTCCTAAATATAAGACCTTTTAGAGATTACACTATGGACTACATACGGATGTATATAGACATATTTTTAGAGTATATGTTCATTCATTTTGGTCCGTATGTAGTAGTAGAATTTATAAAAGGTCTTATATTTAGGAACGGAGGGAGTATTATGTATATCACCTGTTATGTTCATGATCTTGTACTGTATTTGAATGGAGTAGCTATATATATATGTACATGCATGATCAGTGGGCAGATGATAGCCCATCAGCGCGGGACTTAAAGGCCTGGAGGACTAGCGAGAACCCCGGCGCGGCGGTGGCGACCTCCTCCTCCTCCAGCCACAGCCGGCTCTCCAGTGCGCTACGCGCCCGGAGCATGACCACGGCGCTGCCGTAGGGAGGCTCCCGGAACCACCAGCCGTGTAGGTCCCACATGACGTCCACCGGCGCGCCGTCCACGAACACGGTCTGGTTCCCCCTGAAGTTCAGCCGCGGCCGCCGCGCCTGCACCGCGCGCTTCCCGTCGACGCTCACCCACAGCTCCTCCTCTTCCACGCCGCCGCCGCCGGAGCACCCTACGCTTACCTCGTGATCCGAACCGCCCTCGGTGAACCGGACGCGCCGCGCGGTGTGCATTGCCGCCGGGTCCGGCGCGACGACGCGCTCCCTGCGCGCGAACGGGACGGTCAAGGCCGCCGCCTTTGGGATCCGGCCCTCGAACCTCTCCTCGACAAACTCGGCCGCCAGGTCGCCCACGGCCATCAGCACGACGTCGGCGCCGGCGACGGCGACGAAGTAGTAGCCAGAGTGCGGCTCCGGGGAGACATCGTAGCGCGCGGCGGTGAGGTCCCAGAACAGGACGAGCTGTGCGGAGGCAGCGTCGGCGTAGGCGCCATCAACGGAGACGGAGCGCGTGCCCCTGCGCCTGCGGAGGACCACGGCGGAGTTGGAGGCGGAGGGGGAGAAGGAGAGCGTGGGGCCGAGCGGGGAGCAGGTCCAGGTGAGCCGCAGATGCAGGGGGGAGCTCTGGCCGGGCAGGAGTGCGGTGGCGTGGTAGAAAACGGTGACGGAGAGCGTGGAGGGGGAGGCGGAGGAGGAGACGAGGGTGGAGGAGGGGGTGGTGCAGGCGGCGACGACGCAGGAGGCGAGGTCCCGCACGGAGGACGGCAGCAGCAGCAGGCTGGAGGCGCTGACCATTGTAATGAGATCTGAGGCGTCAAGAAGAGAGGAGGAGGTGGCCAATGGTTTTCAACTCATAACGGCGACCCGGCGGCGGCGAGGCTCTCGCTCCCGCTCCCAGCTGGCAACTGCCGGACCCAAAAGTGGGAGAGGGATGAGAGGCGTGTTCGGTTTCGATCGTGTATTATTTAAGCGCGTGGGAGAAGGGCGGTCAACCGTTGGATGATGAATGGGGAAATTTGAACCGTCCGATCAGACCAGTTAAATGCAAGCGCAATCCATGACCCTTTCGAGTCATTCTCTGTCGTACTCCAAAAAATTCTTCGCTTTTTTGCCGTATCAATATGTTTATGACATTTCTATGGTCAAAATTGACCTTGGAGGCACGAATGCGGCTTGCAGTAAAAGTAAATGAGAAGAAAAGAAGGAGACTGTCCAAGAAAATGAGATGACTCCGAATAAACCTGTAGTTTGGATGGCATGCTGTATCAAAATATTTATGACATTTCTATGGTCAAAATTGACCTTGGAGGCAGGGATGCGGCTTGCAGTAAAAGTATAGGACAAGAAAAGAAGAAGACTGTTTAAAAAAAATGAGCTGACTGCAAACCAATCTTTTTTTTTTTTTTTGCGAATGACTGCAAACCAATCTCTTTTTTTTTTGCGAATGACTGCAAATCAATCTGTAGTTGGATGATTAAAGGAACTGTGGTATTCTTAATTCAGCAGGATTCGAGTTTTGGTGCTTGTATTTATTTTTCAAGTTATTTCAGAATTTTCGATGATGCTTATTTTCTTTTAAGATTCACCATTGCTCACGGGAATGGAATGTACTTGTGTGTATTTATAGGGTTGAATGTATACGTTTGTATATAAAGGCTTGCGTTTGAATCGTGTTAAAAAAAATAACGTGACTTTGCTCTTAAAATTAAAAGTTGGACGACTACTCCAGCTGACTAGTAGTAGGTGGAACTGGGATTTTGCTTCTCTAGCACATTGGCCCTGGAGAGAATGCTACAGGCCGTGGTTGATCGTGCCAACGGTGTCGAGTGCGTGATATTCTCATCCAATCATCTAACTTTGCGAGTCTTGTCCAGCTCTCCACTTCACAAGATCACGGAGGAAACGCAACAATACTCGAGGATCACAAATAGTCTCAAATTCTAAATCCCGTCATGCTTTGCTCCAGGGAAAAAAAAGAACGGACATGACAATTTGCGAGTCGTCTGAAAAGAAATTTGGTGTAAGTCGATTGTGTGGGTCATCAGATCCTCATCATATGGCTTCTACCTCGAGCCTCCTTTCTCCTCTTGTCCCTTCCAAGGCGAAATTGACTTACGCCCGAAAAAAATTCAGCGACTTACATACAGTTCGCGTGAAAAGAAAAACGAATATACATGCAAGGGGCAGGCCCTTGTGTTTACAAAATATAAGTCATTTTAAAGATTGTCCTACGAAAATTCGCATTCTAAAGTATGTATATACATGTTTATGTAGTTTATAGTGAAATCTTAAAAAAACTTATACTTAGAAACGAAGGGAGTATTATTATTATATATGAATATGAATATATCTTTGATGAAAATGGAATAAAAGCATCATAAATCACGTGATGCCAAATGGTTTGATAGCACAAAACAGATCGCACATGGTTGTGCAAAGGCATACACACACAAAAAAGGTGCTTGTTTAGGTGGGAATAATTTGAGTTGCAGAAATGGTTCAGATACAAATAACAGAAACCAACATCACGGTGAAACAAGTGACCAAGCCAGGCTGATCCGATCATTGTCTCAGACAACGAAACGGGGGCCAACGGGAGTGGATCATGCAAGCGTCACTCGTCATGGTCCCATGACAACATGTGTATATATCCCAGCTGAATACTAATGCATCCTCTCTTGTTACTTTCATTCTTTTAATGCAGAGCAGGAAGTTCCAACCTCTCAATGATTGAGGACCAAGTAACGAAATAACAACATCACAGAAGGTAAGATGGATGGAAAATAAAAGTAGCAAAAGACTTTGTACGTTGTCAAACTAGCCAGCATCTTTCCAACAAACACGTGGCATACGATGCGCAACTGCAAAACTCTGCACCAGCCCCCCATGGTTCGTCAGTTACGCCTCGAATGCTATCTGATAAATAAGAATGTGACAAGATGCGCAACCCGTATGCACCAGATTTACAGAGTCTGTTATGTTAGGCGAGAACGCAAGTCACTGGCAAAGCGTAGCACTTGTTGCTCTGAAATGTTAGCACGGCAGATCAGCTAACTTATCAGATGGTAGATGATGATCAAATGATGTGAGCTTCACAAGAGAAACCGGCATATCTTAATCCAGCTGGGACGAAGATATAATACGTGCAGCCACCACAGGGCGATGCAAATAATACTGTGCAGCCAAGCACAAATTTTATTAACGGAATTAATACAAGTGCCTTGCTTTTATGTTTAAAGAAGTAAAGAACCAAAATCATACTGTAGTAGAACAGATATAGATAGATGAAGCATTTGCAGTGGGCATGGTCTCTTCATCTTCGTTATTAAACTAGAGCAAGTTGGGAACAAGGAAGGTTTTTCAAATGCAGCAGACACAAGTTGACAAAAGAGGCCTTTCGGTTTCAGGCCCACTAGCAAACTGATGGACAAGATAACACAGTATTATGCAACTGGGGAGAGGATATGTATATTGCGCTAGCCGGCAGAAGCAAGGCATACATGCATCAGCTCCTAGAAGCTGGATCTAACTTGCACCTGCTCAAAACAAATATGATTTCTATCAGTATCAGGACTTCTGTTCCAGTTCCATCATCAGCCTACTTGGCTCTTGTTAAGCATTGAAAACCTAGAAACTGAAGAATCTTCCGCAATCACATCAGTCTGTAACTGACTCAGTGTCACTGCTGGAGTAGACATGTCATTTTCTGGCGATCAACACTGCTCAGCAGAAGATATCGGCTGCTCATGCAAACGATTTGATCATTAGATATCCTCCTGGGAAACCTACAGATTTATAAGGACCTCAACTTAGTTGCCCAACAGCAAGACAACCCCCAGCTTCAACAATTTTGTCACTTGCAATACAGTTAGGATCTTTTACGCAAATAGGACCTCAAACGTAAACATCTACTCCCTTCGTTCCAAAATAAGTGTCTTAAGCTTAGTACAACTTTGTACTAGAGCTAGTATAAAGTTGAGACAGTTATTTTGGGACGGAGGGGGTATTTCTCAAGTGAGTGACTAACCGAGACTAAGGAAACATGGAGCTAAGGCCATTACATACATGAGCTCTGTGCATAGTAAGACATTAGGGGGGTTCTTTCCATATAGCTCATACACGATCTCCTTGTCATGCAAAAATCAGGACTTAAGCATGCATCGGTAAGCCATGATGCCTGCTGCAGAGTTGGCTAAAAATATACGTGCATGATTAGTTGGCAAAGAAAAGGACATGGTAGGTACATGCTTATGTGTTCTATGACAGCATGTGCTACATGGTCCAGCGCTATACATGATGACGATGGGAAGTTCACTGCTACGAATCTAATTTCTAGTCTCTAGACAACCAACAAATGGATTCTCAAAGGTATAAAATGTTTATCTGTATACTACAAAAACGATATGGCTCGCTGCTCTGAAATTGTCCCTGTCATCTTTATATAACTCCTCTCTGAAGGAAGTTTGCGATGATTAAAATACTTGAACTCAAGGAACTAAATGATTCCTACTGACATACGTTGGCCAATTTTTAACCTCAATTAAGTTACATGATCCGGTAAACCGATTGAATTGGCAAAATTCATGTAGCTAAGCAGGCGAGGTTGGATTTTCAACCATCTGGACTGTACATAATCTGACTCACACAATTATGTTCCCCAATTTTCGTCTCTTAAGCCATACAATACAACTGAAAAGTAATTCACCTGAAGTGCTTCTGTATTTAAGTGACTCAACTAGGTATTGACCTACGCAAAAGAGAACACAAAATTACAATTAGTGGTAAAACACGTAATCGCAGGAAAGCAACTGGTTATAATCTCTGTGACTAGAAAGTGTGCAGAGATACATAATTGCTGAGATACTGACCTGAAATGGGAACATGCTACTACTCCATGCTCACCTGTCCAACATCTGTAACCACAAAGGAGACCATACACAGTTCATGCAAATATAAGTCAAGCAAACACTAAAAGCATGGGAGCAGCATGAATTAGGAACACAAATTACGTGACTCCCTGCAGCTTATATCAATTAATACATATGTTGGTCCTTTATTTGCATTTCATGCCGTGCCGCATGGAAGCCCGTCAGATATCCTACGCGTGGCATGTAACAAACTGTGATCAACGGTCAGCACAAATTTACAGCACACTGCACTGACTGAACTAACAGGACTCGGACACGAACAATGGAGCAGCAGGTGGCTCCCCATGATCGCTATCGACGACTTCATCAGTGTCAGCCACTGCAGAGCTAGAAGCCGAGCCCTCATCGAGCTTGAGCTCAACCATGTCGCCATGCATCGTTTGCTGTGATTTCCTCCTGCTGCCTCTCCTGTCCCTCCACTTGAGGGCACCACCTCTTGATGATCCCTCATGTGAGCTCTGGCCTATATCTCCTCCACACAGATTAGCATCAATTGTCTTCTCATTGACTTGATGATCCAATAACCCCCTGTGACTGTCCCATGCAGACAGGGCTAGTGGCCGGACCCAACAGACGGCGAGCAGGGAGAGAATAACGTAGACGCAGAAGGATACCCACACGCACATTGTCCATTTCAAACTGCGCGCCACGGCCTTGAACCATGGAAGCGCAGTCTGCACGGTGATCTCTGCTCTGTACACCTGGGGCAGGTGCACTGTCATGGCTCTTGGCTGCAGAGAGACTCTGATGAGCCGTGTTCTCCTGTGACGGGCGTGGCCTTCCCAGTAGTGCAGCAGCTTCAGCGTCGCCGACTGGCTCTCACTGCGTATGCCCAAGGCGAGCGGCACGATTGTTAGCGCGGACTGCGCTAGCCGCACCGGAGCGCTCTTGTACCGCAGCATGTATGGCTGGGTGGCTGATGCAATGGTGCTTCCACCTGGAGTGATGGCCTCTGCTTTGATCTGAATGTGAGATTTTAACAGATGGGGGATCAGTGGGTTGCAGATGATAAGGTTTAATTCCAAGAGATTTGGACTGCGAATTTAGACCTGGAACACGCCAATCTGACGGTTGTGGTCGGAGTCGGGCAGCAGCAGCGACATGGACACCCACACGGAGTGTCCCGCCGGGGAGCCGAGGGCCACGGCGGCGCTCGGCTGCGGCTCGGTGTAGTCGAAGTAGAGCGGCTGGCGCACGGTGACCGGGTCCTCGACCCAGTGCCGGATAAGGACAAAGCCGAGCAGCAGGGACGCGACTAACGCGACCGCCAGGGCCGCGAAGGTGAACGCCGCGGCGAGCACGCCCACGGCGGCGCGCCGGGCGAAGGAGGCTGTGGCCGCAGGGACGGTGCGCAACTCGCCGACGAGCGCGGCGACGGGGAGGACCACGAGGGTGAGGACCGCGGAGATGACGCGCTCGCCGAGGAAGGCAACCAGCCGGATGAGCCAGCCTGCCGGTATGGCGAGGAAGAGAAGGGCGTCGCCGCCAGCGGTGGGCGCTCCGGCGGCCGGCAAGAAGGGGTAGTCGTGGTGGTGGTTGTACGTGGACGGGTTGTGGGGCCCTGGATCCATTGGGGCTGAGGCTGAGCTACAGGTCTACACCGGGAGCCTAGCACCGTACGTAGGGAATGGAGCGAATTAGGCGAGGGTTCGAGGGCGCATGCAGATGCAGTAGCCATGTCGAGCTGCTCGAGGATGACGGGGTACACGTGGAAGGAAGGGTCTACGTGTCGCATGCACATCTCCATGCAGATCGATCATGGGCAACCGCTTTTGTCACCGTCAACGTTATCACCAGTTGATAACCCCTGAGTTTGGGACCTGGATTTTTCCTAACGCATATCTCTTCCACACATCTATTCCCTCCGTTCCTAAATATAAGTCTTTTAACATATTTTATTAGGAGTCTACATACGAAACAAAATGAATAAGTCTTTTAACATATTTCACTAGGAGTCTATGTACGGAACAAAATGAATGAATCTATACTTTAAAATATGTCTATATACATCCGTATGTAGTCCACTAATAAAACCTCTTTAAAGAGTTATATTTAGGAAGGGAGGGAGTATCATGCATGTCAAATCAACATGCAGCCAGGCCCCACAAAGATTCCTTGTATTCTAGTGTATATGCGTTTTCTTATGACATTCTCTCTCCCCAATTATAGATACAGGTAGAGAGAAGGGCTTCGATGGCTAATGGACCATCAAATTACATGCTTAATGATCGATTATTGTGTGTTTAACTAATTGTGATTAATTATTTGTAGAAGAAATAACGAACTTATTTTCAGAAAATAATGAAATTAATTACGGGTTAATACCAGGGAATCCCACGGAACTTTACAAATACTCCCTCGTAAACTAATATAAAAGTGTTTAGATCATTATAGTAGTAATCTAAACATTCTTATTAGTTTATGGTGGGAGTACAAATTAATTATGAGCCACTGCAAAGTTTTCTCAAAAGTTCTTCTGTTTTGAATGGCAAAGTTCAGATACCATGTTAACAGGGTCACATCCTGTTCAATGAAAAACTTGAACCGAGCAACAAAGAACTTCGTGTTAACCATCCAAGAACTTGATTGAGACAATTAAAGAACTTTAATCAATTAATGAGATAAGTTCTTCATATCTTAAGAAGTCCTCCGACTTTCTTTTATAAAGTTCAGTACAAATATGATATTTGATTCAGTCTTTATTAAGTCCTTTGGATTTTTTGATAAAGTTTTCCTGGAAATATTCATGAATTGTTAGTATATGGTGCTGAGAAATATTCCCAAACTAAATTAGTATGTTTCATGTACAAAACTAAAGCAATAATAATTATAGTAAGCAAACAGTTCAGAGATAGCAGTAGAAAGGTCCTCGTTTCTTCCATCAAAGTTCAGGTAAGGATTACAAGATGCACATTCAGATCAATAAAAAAATTCCTGAGTATGGAGAGGGGCAAAACAAGTGCAGTCTTCTATCTGGAAAATTGCAGGAGAGGAAATAAAATAAGGTCTCCATATTCTGGATTAAAAATAAGTGGATAGAAGCCACTATCACACACGAAACCAGATGCATATGGAAAGATTGAGCAAAGAACAAAAATCTTGTTTAAGAAAAAAACAAGGAGAGGAATCGCTTCTACATAGGCTCTTAAATCTTTTTTTAAGGAAGATGAGGAGGAGCTATTAACTCCTCACCAGACCTTGCCGCCGAGCCGCTGGACTCTAGATCTGGCCACCACCGAGCTTCTCGCAATAGTGATGTTGCTCCTCGTGGTTCGTCCATGCCGGCCATCCTCCCACCATCCCCCACCATGGCGATGAGGCAGCCACGCTGCTCCACCTTACCTCGACGGCGGATCTGGCGAGAGAGGCAGCAGGGCACGAGCCGAGAACAATCGCCTACCGATGAAGAAACACGTCTCAGCGAGAAAATTGACTTTTTACCACTTTCAATACGGGGCTTCGCAAAGGTGCCACTTTCAAGATTGGCTTTGTAAAAATGCCATCCAGCTCAAGTGCAGTTTGATTAACATGCCATTCCACTCCTTTTACAGATTTCTTTCTTCTTTTTCCATTTCCAGGCACCGGAAAAGACTAAACTGCCCTTGATATTATCTAGACGCACTTGGGATATGATCAACACTTGAAATAGGAGAGCGTGCAAGCCCATTCTCGTGCTTGCCGGATCCACTATCTTTTAGACGCCTTGCATCAATCTTTGCAGGTATACATACTGACTATACATACACTGTAATTAGATAAATGCAATTGCCATATTGCCATGGAAGACAAGTCAAGGATTAGACCAAACATCACTTACAGGTTCCTTGCATATCCATCTTCAGAACATGCACACACATCCACCTCCTCCTTTAGCTGGTGCTACCATCACGCCACTGGTGGTGCTGTTATGCGACGCCCTCGCATGTCTTGGCTCTCAGGACGAGCTGAGCCAACGCGTGTAGGGGAGGGTGAGCACCGGCGGCGAGCTGCGGTGTCTCGTGCAGGCATCCGCGAGGCTGCGCCAGCACGTGCAGACGTGCACAAGCACCGCCGGCGAGCTTGAGTTGCTCGCGCATGCATCAACAAGGCGTGGGTGAGCTGCGCCGGCGCGAGCAGGCATGGGCGCGTACTGACGGCGACCTGCGGTTGCTTCCATGGATGTGGTAAGGCAAGCTGCGATGGTGCACACAGGTGTTGACGAGAGACGGCGGTGACCTGTGGTTTGCTTCCATGGGCGTGCTCGAGCTAAGGTGGCTCGAGCAAGCACGATCAACAAGGATGAGGTAGGCTCAGCAATCCATCCAACCAGCCCGCAAACCCATCGAATAAGGTTCAAAGATTCAAGGACACTTTGGTCCTTTCAGGTGTTAGAAAATAAAAAATAAAAAATAAAAACAATGGGAAAAATAAAAATGGCATGTTAATCGAAGTGCACACGAGCTGGATGGCATTTTTACGAAATCAATCTTGACAGTGGCATTTTTGCGAAGCCCCATATTAAAAGTGGCAAATAACCAAATGTCTCCGTCTCAGCGGAGGGGTGCTCGTGTCCGTCGAGGAGGAGCAACACGGCGGTGCGTGGCCATGGTGGGGGAGGAGGGAGCCGGCGGTGCGCCGGATTCAATAGAGATAGGGATGGGGAACGAGAGAGAGAACGAATGAGGGATTCCGGCGGTGCACCGGATTTGATAGCGATGGGATGGGGATACGATGTGACTGTATTCCTGCCGCGTATGGAGCTGAGAAAAAGTGAATATGGGTTGTTGGGTGGACCATGTGGGGCACACTCGCACGGATTCACATGAAGCAGCGACGACAACGATTCGCGTTGCGCGCCCAACTGGTTAGGATTCACCATATTCGCTGAGTTTGGGAGTACACACATCACAACATGAATATATCTATGCAAATCATCCATACACAAATGATACTTCCTTTATTTTTATATATACAAGACCACAAACTCAAATTACATTCCAGATATCAAGATAAAATTTGATAATTTCTTTACAAGCTAGCCCTTTCTCTCGTTTAACAAGTTACTAGTAAGCATGCACGTGCAACGCACGTCTCAAAAAAAATGGATTCATATGGTAACATAAGAAAATAATTTTTGATTTTTTTCGGACGGGTACAAAATGTTATTATGTCACTCAAATTGTATTTTCAAAATTGTGACATATTTGTGATCGAACACACGTATCATAATCTATATTTTTATCAATTTTATAAATGTTTTATATAAAAATGATTTTATAAAAATTAAATTAAATTCAATTAAATTATAGATATTTGATAGCCGCGGTGATAACAAAAACCTCACCCATGCAAGTGATTCGGACATGCCCTACACAAAATAACCAAATTGCTAAAAAAATATTTTTTTTAGAAGATAAACGCTACTCTATAACAGCCGCACTTCCCCTAAAAAAACATGTATGCCTACCGTTTCTGTATGTTCAGTGTGACCACAAACAAACATGTTGACTGCTAAAGTTTTTCCAGGTGTGATTGCTTTAGTTAGAGAAGGCACTAGTATGACATGAGAAATTATTTCTGTTACACTTGATCTTGGGTCTGCAGCACTTGCTAACAGAGATGCAGCCAAAACAAAGCATATACTGAGTGTAACATACTCTGCAGATCAACACTCGTCTTTTAATGTGAGGTCCGTACTATATATCCAGTGCAATTTATTTACTATTCTCGGAATCTGAATGTATACATAGTTCAATTTCATGAGTTTAACCTTTCAAGTTATTGTTTTCTGCATATGATTTTAACATCCCCCGTTTTCTCTAAAAAAAATATTCAGTTTGAGTTCCAATACTGCTTGTTATGTGCATTACAGTCTCACAATTCTGAATTTAAACTTCTTAATTGAGTAGCATCATATTTTTTGATTGTGACCTCATGCTTAAATAATTAAATTTGGCAGGTTGCAGAAATTCGAATTTACTATCTCTGAGAATTAGTATATATTCTGTGGGGTTCACCGAATTCTTCTTCTCTTCCTGGAATTTGCGGCTTACGTGCATGCTAAAAAACATAGTGGTGAGTACTTGATCCTCCATTAATCATGAGTGTACACCAATCTAGCATGCTCGAGTCAGGGTGATCACCAATAGTGCGATGGGCAAACCTATCTTGCATGTTAATTCACTTTTGAATTTTTTATGGGATTTATGATTAACTTATCCTTATTCCATTGAATAATTTTCAAACCATATTAAAATGTCAGTTAACAGGTTCATTTTGCATTCGTTGGAATCATGGTATCGTTTTAGGACAGATTTATGTTCTGCCATACTATATGTAGGCAATTGCTATGATTCTTTTTAAGTCGAAAGTATTGGTGCCGAGCTAGAACAAAATACGTACATTATATTCTATGATATTTTATTCCCTTCTTAGAGTCAAATACATGTCATTTGGAAAGCATACATTGTTTATATATTGTATCTATATAGAACCAGTTCTTTGGATATGTGACTAAACTTGGTGGAGACTTGATCTTGGTTTGTACTTTTTTACCCAGGATAATAAACCTCTATTGTTGTTGTGCAGTTGCAGGGGAATCATATATCGGCATAATAAATTATCCCAAATGTTATTGCACACTTAATCTTACATTAGTGTTTCCTTCATATATCCTTTTTTGTTGCCTCTATTGCAGTCTGCACCGCTGCAAGTATCAAATTAAGTTATTCTATATAAATGCCATAATAAGTATTTCAGAACATTTTTTTTCGCTGTTGGGATTTAATATTCTGTACTCCCTCTGTAAAGAAATTCAGTGATCTTAGCCAGTTAGCCTAGAGGCATGTTTGTTCCTTGGAGAATTCTAAGATCAGCAGCACCAGCTACGCGCAAAATCAGCAGATTGTTCGTGCCGCAGCAGTATTGATTAGCCCATAGGCATGTTTGTTCGTGCTGCATCAGTATTGATTAGCCTATAGGCATGTTTGTTCCTTGCAGAATTCTTTCTATTCTTGGTAAGATGGAACATGAGTAGTGCTATTTAAGCTCTGGAAAGCTTTACGATCAAAAAAAGCAAGAGAACTAAAACTGTGCACCTGTACTTCCTTTTTGTATCTGCAGCCGCGTTTCGTCGCCTCGCGTCCCGGTTGTCTAACTGCCGGATGGACTCCAGGCTGCTCCTTTGTCAGTTGGCGATGGCGACGCTGCAAGCCAGGGGAGGGGGAGGAGGAGGCGGACGGGGAGGGGGAGTTGGACGCGGAGGCGACGGCGATGGTGCAGGCCAGGGCGTATGGCTGCCGTTAATTCTTCCTAAATTTCTGTAGTTGATTGGCTCTTTTTTTTCGGGGAGGTGCAACAGTTGTTCGCTGTAAGAGGAGGTGGAGCACGGTCAGCCTTTGTTAATTTGATAACTGCACACCGTCGTGGTGCATGGATGGTGGAAGGCCGTTAGATTGTAATTTGTTGACTAATTGTGTGGTGGTGGTTGGTGTTTGTTTTTGTAGGGGTAATAGTTGTGTGTACTTAGAGAAGTTTTCGTTTGATCTTTTATTAGTAGTATAGACTACCTCAATTTCAAAATGTAAGCTAGCCTTTAAGTTGTGTTTGGTTGAGCTGTAGATTTTAAAAAAGCTGCTATGAAAAAGCTGTAAACTAAAAGGTTGAGGTATCCATTGAAATTTACACTAGGAGGAAGCTACAGATTCTCAAAAGTTGCTTTCAATTTACATCTTTGGTTAGCTTTTAGTTTTTCAAAACAAAAGCTGGTAAAAAAACTGAACCAAACACAGCATAAGTCTTTCTAGAGATTCCACTAAAAACAACATACAAATGTACTCCCTCCGTCTCAAAAATCTTGTCCTAGATTTGTCTAAAAATTGATGTATCTAAATACTAAAATGCGACTAGATACATTCATATCTAGACAAATCTAAGACAAGAATTTTAAGACGGAGGGAGTATATAGACACGCTTTAAAATGTAGATTCGTTCATTTTGCTACGTATGTAGTCCGTGATAAAATCTTTAAATGGATTTATATTTAGAAACGAAGGAAGTAATTAATAGGACACATGCAAATTAAAAAAAATTGAGTGAATGTGAGAAAGAAAGTAGTTGAATGTGTCATTATCATCCAATGCATGGGTATGAATAGTTAAATCATGGTTGCTAGTACGAGTCAATGTCATTAATATTTGCTTTATTTACTGTTGGTGGCCTTGTATATGTGCAAAATGTATATTTTATTGTGACCTTGTATATAAAAATGAAGGAAGTACTAAAATCGATATGCAAATAGCATAAATAATATTGGAGAAATCTTCTGTTGGAAACTTATGCTGGACAGAGCAAATATATTATGTAAATTAAATGATTTTCGCACATAAAATCTAGGAAGATGCCATTTACATCGGTGTATGCTATCTACAGGCACCATTCATATTCCTGAAGGATCATACTCCCACCAAGAAATGGAAGATGTTTCTTTTTACAGTGAAAGAAATGGAGAATGTTAATTACCTCGTACAAGAACTAATTCAGAATTCATCATTGTTTTCTGTTGATTTTGTGATGGGTACCGACCATCTGCCCAAATGGGCCGTGTAATTCGTGCATCTGATGATGCCTCCTCCTTTCGGCCCATCCGGGAAATCGATCACGCTGATGCTGCCGTCGTCCAGATGGAATGACGGCATGTAATCCATTGTTAGATTCAGGCACCTGCAGAGCAGTGCCAGGTGGATGGCAGGATGGCCGATGGCGACAACGACTCGGTCTGACTCAGCGCCATCACCATCTGGCAATTCGTTTACCAAAGCTTGCCATGCATCCTCTGACTGAGCCCACAATGTCTTCAGTTTTTGGTGTTCCATGCCACCCATCCAACCAGACTGAACTATCTGTTCAAGGCTCTGCAGAGAAGCAGGGGGAGATTGTTAATTTTCAGCCCCGGAAATGTTAAATATGTTCGATTTTGTTAAGCTTCCGAGTAACAGTCCAATTTCCCTTAGAGAAAGCTGCCAGCCAATGTGCACATGCGATAGCTTTAACAAGAAAATGAAGTGTATGATCAGTTCTAATAGTAGTTCTGAATTATAGTATAGTTCGCGATTTGTGGTGTCTTCGTAATGAATTCATCTCAATGACGTTTCAGCCTTTCAGGACATATAAATGGCTTTCAAAGTAGAGCTAGCGTCATGCCGCTCAATCATAAACCAGAGAAATTGTAAGTTGTCAAAAAAAAACACAGAAATTGTAAATGGTCTAACCTTTTGTTTCGTCAGAAAGGCATCATCAATTTCGAGTCCGAGCAAATTCTTCATTTCAACGTAACGAGGCACACAGTCAGCACCTAGGCAATCAGCAGCCTCTTGGACCTGCAAGTGACTCCATGAGATCAGATTGCGCAGGTGAAAATTTGGTACAAATAAGATAGAAAGCAACTAACTAAATGTTGTGGTTAGTAAAACTTGTATTTACCTCACATATGGCAGTTGCGGTATCAACAGCTGCGACTTGTGGGCTACAGATAATACTGTTCAC
The DNA here is from genome assembly GCF_904849725.1 of Hordeum vulgare subsp. vulgare. Lineage (NCBI taxonomy): Eukaryota > Viridiplantae > Streptophyta > Magnoliopsida > Poales > Poaceae > Hordeum > Hordeum vulgare. Next base: position 137,425,799 of record NC_058521.1, read on the forward strand.
CTTCAGATCTAGAAGCAGTTCCGCGGTCTTCTGAGCCTGAAAGTGTGTGACCGAATATGAGCTTAGCTGTTGTACTGGAAAGGAAATAAATTGGTGCTGTATGACACACAAAATGTGAATTACCTGTATAACACCTAGCATGTTCAGTGGTGCATAACCCACTCCGCCTAAACTACCCTGGAGTTCAAAAGGACAATATATGTAACTCAAAACAGTACAAATGGTGCATTGTAGGTGTCTAGATCTATAATTCCAGGAATTAGAAAATAGGATCCTGGTGACTTCACGGCTTGCTCCCAAGAACAAGTGCAAGTGTGCAACATTCTTCATGCATGCGGGCACACAAGGAAAATCCATACCTCAGAACTGCTCTGTGTAGCCCCTTGACAGACCAGAATGATCCGCTTGCTCGACTTTCTACCTGCAGAACTTTCTGCAGAAACAGGAGAGTTCGGGGTCTGTGCGAAATACAAACATGCACAAGAGATTAAATCACATGTTTTCATTGTTCGGTTACTTCATCTATGTTTTGTATTGAAACATATGTGCTGTCTTATTAAGAAGTGTTGAAATAACCACCCTGCTTACTCTCAAGTGCTATAAACTGACATGACAAATGAACTCTAATAATCCATCTACTCCCTCCGTCCCAAAATAACTGTCTCAAGCTTAGTACAAATTTGTACTAGAGCTAGTACAAAGTTGAGACACTTATTTTAGGACAGAGGGAGTACTAATTAGCAAGAAGCCTCAAACAAGAGAACACCTCACAACAAGCCAACATTGACAAACAGTGGCATTGATGGAAGATAATTAATGCTTTGGTAGTTGAAATACTATGTCATTTGATAATAGTGGTAAGCACAGCAGAATTGACTAATTTCATTAACATTACCTGCATTCGCGCAACTATCTAGAAGCAGAGGAAATATGCTCAATGCAATTTTTCCATACTGAGGATGTATTGTTGCTTCAAAGTTCAAACTTCCCACGAAATTTACAATGTTATATGGAAACACCTAATTATCCTGCAAATTATTCTAAAGCACTTACAGGCCAAGTTGACCCTCCCTCGTCGCACCCGTAGGCAACAGGGAGGGCTCCCCCATCGCACCCGCCAGTCCCCTTCTCCCCCGCACACGCCTGGCTCGCGTCGGCGGCGGCGCGGCCCTTTTTCTCCTTGCTCGGGGGTGCTGCGGCGGGGCGGCATCCTTGCACCAGGGCTGGCATGGGGCGCGTCGAGGACGGCGGCGCTCGGTGCCCCTGCGGTGGCGGGGCGCGGGTGGGCGGCGGCCTGGAGTACCTCGCGGTGGAGGGGCGTGCCTGCATTCGCACACCAACGGGATCTAGCGGCAGGCCAGGCAAGGTCGATGCGTCAGTTCCTGCTCTCGAGATGGACCGGTGGAAGATGGTGGTGACAGCCTCTGAGAGTGTGCCGGACCGGTACGGGACCCGGTCCCGGTATGTGGTTGGGCTGGGGCATCCAGCTATAGATGTTAGGTTTTGGTGTGATGTCCGTTTGGTATTCGGCCCGGATATTCGGCACACCTTCATCAAGGGGATAGGAATAGCAACAAGTGTTGCCTAGATGGTGGCTTCAGGCCGACTGATGTATTACTTTATATGATCTTTGTGAATAATTAATAAAATGGCTGCATGCATCATTCAGATGCAAAGGCCGGGGGGTTATCCTCCTTTTCGGAAAAAAAAAACTAAATAGTATCCGCTAATGGTAATAAGATGGTAGCAAATCTAGCCATGCAGATGAAGCAGGCTACCATGCTAGTTCCTTTTATATCGAAGTTGATATAAGAGTAGAAGGTCTCGTGCTAACACAACAGGCGAGGAGTAGAAGGTTCATATTAATAGTGTGTTTCGGGCTTCCAGTAAGCACGAAACTCAAGTTTCAGCACACTGCGGCAGCAGAACTTTTTTGGTTACAAAGGAAAGCAAAGTTCCGTTATGCGAACAAAGTTACACTCACCTGATTTAAGCGGTTAAGGCACACACTTGGAGGGCGTCCGCCGGGCTGTGGGGTGAAATCCAGCACACTAGCGCCACAGTTGCTTTGGAGCAGAGTCCGAAAGTACTCCGTGCCAAGTCCTAAACACAAACACACCAACTGTGAACACGCCCTAAGCATTATAACATCCAAATCAAAATCTGCTTACACCTTACCCAAGGATGTGGCGACCAGCGCTTGGTTAACTGCATTGTGGGCAACCACAAGAACTGACTTGCCCTCGTGTGTCAGGATCCTCTCCCAGCAGCCCTGCGCTCGGTCCCAGAGCTCCCGCACTGGGTAGTGCCCATCGATGCTGCAGTCCGATGGATTCTTCTGCCACTGCTGGAACAGAGCCCCGTACTTCTCCTTCCCTTCATGCTTAAAGAGCCCCTGCAAGCAAAAATCCAGCTCGTCAGTGCGGCATTTCCGCAAGCACCTGCCGGCCGCCAAGCATTTGCACAAACATCAAGCGAGCGAATGAGCAGGTGCCCCACCTGGAAGGAATAGAGGTCGATCTCGCGGAGGTCGGAGTCCGGGATGAGGTCCTTGTCGCGGCTGTCCCAGATGATCTCCGCGGTGCGGCGGGACCGGGCGAGCGGGCTGGTGAAGCACGCGTCGAAGGCGTCGGCAAGGAGCATGAGGCGGGAGGTCTCCGCCTGGGACTCCCCCTTCGGGGTGAGCACGGAGAAATCGGAGCTGCCCTGGATGCGTCCGTCCGCATTCCAGGTGCTCTGCCCGTGCCGCACCAGCACCACCTGCTTCGCCTCCGCCAGCGGCGGCAGCGGCGGTCGGCTCGGGGACCTATCGAGCTCGCGCACGCTCGAGCAGCGGATGCATGAGGCAGCGCTGCCACCCGGTCGCCGGTGAGCGGTAGCCGTCGACAGCGGCGGGGTGGGAGCGAGGAGGAGCATTGGTGGGATTTTATCCGCCCCTCTGATTTGGACGATACCCGGAGGGATGTGTGGTTTGGGTCGAGTTTCCCGCGAAGATGTTCCCGAAGAAAAACCCGTAGGAAGCGTATTTTACAAATTACGCCTTCCATTCCAGAAGACGTACATCATAAACTTTTATTTGTATTTGTTGTAAAATTCTGTCAGAACATACAAGGATTTGGTGAGCACAGCAAAACTCACATTTCGTCTTCAAACAAGCTCATCGCAAAAGTTCCTTTCAGACAATATAGCACTTCGGTTCTTACAGGAAAGGCATTGTCGTATATTCCTCATAAAATTTAAATGTGCTACATCAAGGCGACAGATAATCGACACACAAGAATTGCATGGAAAAGAAAAAGGCAAAACACTTGGACGCTGACAAAATTGCTTGGTGACAGGAAGAGTTGCGGACCGCTAATTTGGCTGCCCGTCCATCATGATTAACCGCATAAGTAGAAATGAATATTGCTATCAGGAGTGATTCTTGTCCATTAATTGTCTTAGCAACTTAGGCACTGCCTGTCCACTGTTTGCAAGAACATCAGCCAAGGGCTTTGCATGAGTAGCATCAGTCTTAGAGAAGATGACATGCACCTCCCCTGCAACCGTGTGACGAGCTGTCCTGGTGAGGATCTCGACATAATCGTCAAACGATGGAGGCAAGTCCGCGACCAACACAATCTCAAATTCCTCGACACCTGATGTTGCCAAGCTCTCACAGCCTTTCACAAGTACATTGATAAGCCCCATGCTGCAAGTAGATACAAAGGAACACATAAGTCGTCAATGTCACAGTGCCACAACACAGTTAAATAAAAAAGTGGTGCAGCTCAAAATTGTCTGAAAGTGAAAACACAAAGCCTTGGCAATATGGCTTCAAAGTGAAAGTGTGGGGGGGAATATTGGCTATATTTCACATGTTCTCAGTGTGCCTTCTGCGATAGGGAATGTCACAAAAAGAAATACTGTAATGGTTCACTGTACCTGCTGCATACGGTAAAGGTGCTGCCTTGCGAGCCATCATTCACTGTGAGAATTTCCAGTTTGAGGGATGAAGAGAGTTTCTGCGCTACATTATCATTCGCGGCTACTAGCAAAACCTTTGCTGTCTTACTAGCATGGTTTTCTAAAACATGCTCAAGAATTTCCTTAACCTGAAAAAAATAAAAGACCTTGTCAGTGTCCTGACTCCTGAGTAATCAGCAAAAATGATCTAAAGTTTAATCAACTATAGCTAAAAAACTGTGAACCATGAATTTAGGACATGCATGTAAGTAGATCATGAAGTAAGAATGAACAGGACATCTCTGCCTGCACGCTCCAATTACCTTTGATGTCTTCTCCTCTTTAGTACAGAAGTGTACGTGCTGTGTTACAAATGCACTTCGAGAAGCAACAGAATCATTTGTGGTAAGCTTTGTAATTCTTCCATGTAGTAGATTTCTTGCCACTGTTGCCGCACTCTGGTCACATTGACCACTAAATATAGTTACCTGTGCATCACCTGATATGGTACCTCGAATAGAACGAAGTTCTTTGATGATATTAAGGTCCATGAATCCCTTTAGTCCATCAATGACCTGTTAGAAGAAGTTATTTTTTATGTTAGCGTAACTAGATAACTGAGAATGCTAGGACTTGACCGTAAAACTTGTGAGGCCACCAAGCATACTGGGTTAAGGCTATACGACTCGCTACAAGAATTGCAGAGAACATAGCTTTCAAAGTGAAATACTGACAAGCATCAGGATGATAAATACAAGAAAAATGATATGAAATATCATCAAGAAGACACCAAAATATCAAATTTTCGCACCAGCATTGATACATTCGATATATCGATTGCCTTTAGTGAAACCAGTTCAAGGAGCCTCTCCGGGGTAGATATAAGAAACTCGGGCTCACAGCTCTTTAGTCTGATAGAGACAACAGAAAATGAATTAGGATTGCGCATATAAATGCATCCATAGTCTCTACAGTCACAAGATATTCACATTCATGATACTGTATATGAGACTAAGGATTGAAGAAAGCATACCCAGAAATCTGGTGTTCAATGGAAGCACCGGGATGCAAGCTCACTGAATGTATTCCAAGAGACTTCAGCGGTTTACACATTGAACGCACCTGTTCAAGAAATGAAGCAATACCAAATAAATCACTAGATCAATTAACCCTTGTTCCTGGTGATACTACTAGACATTGCAACATCAAGAACAAGGAGGTGGAGAGAGCCGGGCGTTAGTACTCACTTGCACCGCCTTTTCCTGGGAAGGGACGAGGTAGAGGAGGAAGGGGCATGAGACGACCACTCCGAGCTTCTCCTTCCTAGCGACGATGTCGCAGGCCGTGGAGACGAGCCACGCCGTCTGCTGCCGGGTGGCGTACCGGTGGCTGGTGTCGAGCACGTCCGAAGGCGGGGACGCCGCGCAGGACTTCCAGAGCTCCATGCCCCAGGAGGCAGAGTCGTGGATGCCGCCGCCGTCCTCCTCGGATGCCACCGCCCCGTCCCGGATCGCGTTGAGGCAGACCACCAGGAACTTGGACGGCCGGTCATACTCCACCCGGTCCTCCTCCGTCTCCTTCTTCCGCACGGGTATGGCATTAGAACCGGTGGCCCTCTCCAGCGGCCGCTTCTTGGAATCCTTGCTCTTCTTCTTCTCGTGGTCGTCGTTGGTGTCGGCGGCGTCTTCGGTCCTGCGCTTCTTGCCGTGGCGCTCATTGAAGGGGTCCTCGGGGCAAGGGAGGGAGAAGCACATGCCCTCGCAGCCGCGGCGCTTGCCGGTCTTGCGGCGGCGCTTGGAGGCGATGATGGCGGCGACGCGCGTGGAGACGGCGTTCTCGCTGCTGCGCATCCGCTTCCGGCGCACCTTCCCGCGCTTCCGCGCCAGCGCATCGTCGCCCTTGGGCATCCCGCTCGCTTGCTCCGGCAAACCTAACACGCAACGGCAGGACCGCGCCGCCGCACCCGCGCTAAAACCTAGAAAGAACCTCCGGCTCCTCTGCTCTCGCACACGAACAGGGCCGGCGAGAATGAGATTGGCCAAAACGGATGAGGAGTTGCTCCGTTTCTATGTCACCGTGCGGCCCATTTTGAGAAGGCTCAGGCCTGTTGAGTAAGAAGGCCTAGCCCAACGAGAACTCCGATTTCCAACGAGGTGGAAGCAGGTGAGAGAGGCATTTCCTATTTGGCACCACAGTCGTCAGTTAACGTACATTTTTGTTAACTGGCACCTGAGGCGTTCGAACAGGGCCGGTCCATTTAGTCACTTCTGACATTTTTTTTAACTCTATGAACTTATTTGAATATCGACGAATTTTATTTAATTTCAACGAATATTTTTAAGATTGAAGAAAAAAAATTAATGTTGATGAACTTTTTGAAATTTGGTGAACATATTATACAAAATGGATGAACCTTTTTAAGATTTATGAACATTTTTTCAGTTCAATGAATTTTTTCAAAAATACATAAACATTTTTTGAATTATTATGAATTTTTTTGAAATTTATTGTACATTTTTTAAATTTAATGAACTTTTCCTAAATTGAATGAACTTTTTTTCATTTTCAGTGATTTTCTTTTCAAATTGATGGACATTTTCTAATATATGAAAAAAACAATGAACCTTCTTTTTAAATCTGTAAACCTTTTTCAATTATTTTTGTAACAAAAAAATCAAAAATAAAACTGGATAACACTTTAGTGGGCGGGCCCATGCTAACACCACTGCACGCGCTGGATGTTAACGGGCTCGTGTAGCGCTGCATAGTAGCTCCTGGTGAGAAGGGAGCAACTAGTTGGAAAATCCTATATGATGCTTACTGCATCAAAATGTCGGTCTTTTGCACAAGCGGTCTGATACATCTTCAATGTATCTATATTTTTTTATGATTTCATGCTATTATTTTTGTCAAACTTTGGATGTTTTGCATGCCTTTTATATATTTTTTGATACTAACTTATTAACTCAGTGTCAAGTGTCAGTTCTTGTTTTTTACATGTTTTTGACCCCTTTCACAGAAGGATTTTGAACGGAGTCCAAACGGAATGAAACTGCTAAAAAGATTTTTTTTCGAAACAGAAAAAGATGGAAGAGCCGGAGAATCAGGGCAGGGGCCACCAGGGACCCCACAAGCCCTCATGGCGCGCCCAGGGGGGCCCGCGGCCCCCTAGCTTATGGGCTCCCTGAGGCTCCTTTGCCCTAGGTTTTGCGCCTATATATGCCCTAAAAATCCATAAAAAACCAGGAGATCATCGAAAGTACTTTTCCGCCGCCGCAAGCTTCTGTCTCCGCAAGATCCCATCTGGGACACGTTCTAGTGCCCTGCCGGAGGGAGGATTCGGATACGGAGGGCTTCTTCATCAACACCATGACCTCTCCGATGATGCGTGAGTAGTTCACCATAGACCTACGGGTCTATAGCTAGTAACTAGATGACTTCTTCTCTCTCTTAGATCTTCAATACAAAGTTCTCCATGATCTTCATGGAGATCTATCCGATGTAATCTTCTTTTGCTGTGTGTTTGTCGAGATCCGATGAATTGTGGATTTATGATCAGATTATCTATGAATCTTATTTGAGTTTTTCTGATCTCTCTTATGCATGATTTCATATTCTTATAATTCTCTTCGAGTTGTAGGTTTTGTTTGGCCAACTAGATCTATGATTCTTGCAATGGGAGAAGTGCTTGGTTTTGGATTCATACCGTGCGGTGACCTCACCTAGTGACAGAAGGGGTAGCGAGGCACGCATCATGTTGTTGCCATCAAGGGTAAAAAAAATATGGGGTTTTCATCATTGGTTTGAGTTTATCTCTCTACATCATGTCATCTTGCTTAAGACGTTACTCTGTTCGTCATGAACTCAATACACTAGATGCATGCTGGATAGCGGTCGATGTATGGAGTAATAATAGTAGATGCAGAAAGTATCGGTCTACTTGTCTCGGACGTGATGCCTATATGTATGATCATTGCCTTAGATATCGTCATGACTTTGCGCGGTTCTATCAATTGCTCGACAGTAATTTGTTCACCCACCGTGATATTTGCTATTTTGAGAGAAGCCTCTAGTGAACACTATGGCCCCCGGGTCTACTCCATACCATATTTTCAGTCTTACACTTTTTACTTCGTTGCACTTTCCGCCTTCAGATCTCACTTTGCAAACAATCTTGAAGGGATTGACAACCCCTTTATAGCGTTGGGTGCAAGCTCGTTTGTGTTTGCGCAGGTACTTTGGACTTGACGAGACTCACCTACTGGATCGATACCTTGGTTCTCAAACTGAGGGAAATACTTACTGCTCCTTTGCTGCATCACCCTTTCCTCTTGAAGGAAAAAACCAACGCGAGCAAGTCTCCATCAACGTATCAATTTCTGGCATTGTTGTTTGAGAAGTACCACGGTCCCCTGGAGTGACCGAATTGGGCCAGTCCACTCACGCACCAGTTTTGGAACCTTTTAGAGGCTTTCACCCAGTTTTTTTCCGGTTTTCGAAAACTTAAAGAAGGTTTCCTGAATCGTTTTTTTATTTTCATTTTCTTTATTGTTTTTTGTTTTTTTGTTTTTGTTCCAAAATATGTTCTGGAGTTTTCAAAAATGTTTCAGATTTTCAAAAAATGTTTGGAATTTTCAAAAAATGTTCTTACAATTAGAAAAGGGTTTTACTTTTTAGAAAAATGTTATGGGTTTCAAAAAAGGATATTCAAATTCGGAAAATGTTTCTGTTTTTTCTGAAAAAAATGTTCCCAATTTTCAAAAATTGTCCTTTAAATTTAAAAGTTGATTTTGCTTTTTTGAAAAATGTTCTGCATTTTCAAAAAAAATTGTTCTAGATTGTGAAACAAGTGTTCTATATTTTCTAAAATGTTTTTCAGAAAATGTTCTTGTTTTTCAAATTTTGTTTTTAAAGGTCAAAATATAATTGTATTTTCAAAAATTGTTCACGTTTACGAATTTGTTCAGGATTTTATAAAATTGCTCTCATTTTCAAATTTTGTTCTCAAGATTTAAAAAATGTTTGGGATATTAAAAAAGTTTTTGACGCTTCCAAATTTGTTCGTGGTTTTCAAAATTGTTCTCTGTTTCAAAAAAAAATCTTAAGATTCAAAAAAATGCTCGTGCTTTAAAAATTTGGTCATGGTTCCAAATTTGTTCAGGATTTTTCAAAATTATTATTTGTTTTAATTTTTTTTCTCAAGATTCAAAAAATGTTCGTTTTCTATAAAATTGCTCGCGTTTTCAAATTTGTACTCTATTTTAAAGACGTTTATGTTTTTCAAAATTGATGAGAAATTCAATTTTTGTTCATTTTGATTTTCAAAAGAGGAATAAAAATAAGCAGAAACGAAAAAAAGAAAAAGAAAGAAAAGGAAATTATCTGTTTTTTTAGAAAGAAAAAAAGGTGGGTCAGCCTAGTCGGGGTGACCCACCTCTGCGTGCCCCTGATTGCGTGCCGCACAGAGCGGGAGGTAGGAGCTCCCCAACTAGTTAGACAACAAGGTACCGTTTGTGTGATTCTTTTTCCCTCTAGCTAGGATTTTGTCCTTTTAGGGCGATCACGATCGCCACCGTTGAGACCTGTTTTTTCCTACCTCCGTCGCGATCCCCGACCTTCTCTCCTCGACCGGTGGTGTTGGCGGGGCTGTGGGAGAAGGAGGACCTAGGATTCTGCTGCAAAGCCCGTTCTGTTTTCGATTGGGTGAGGTTTCGAAGAATCATGGCGTCGAATAGAGCTTCGAGGTCGGGCACTAGGCCTATGGAGACGGACGATGTGGTAGCGCTGATGAAGGAGCTCGAACTTCGGTTGGAGGACCTTGTCGACGTGGTGTTCGACGAGGACACGGCACCTACTGAAGAGGCGCAATGGCGCTTGCTGGGGTTCACTCGACGAAGACCTATATCCAATACTAGTTTTCCAAGAACATGAGATCGGTGTGGGATCTAGACCAGGAAGTCCAGTTCAAACCTCTTGAAGAAAATCTATATATCGTGCAATTCTCTTGCTTGGGAAATTGGGAGAGAGTCACACGTGATGGTCCATGGCACTTTCGAGGGGATGATGTAATCCTTAAGCCCTATGATAGATTGTCGAAGCCTTCAATAGTTCAGGTGGATACTATCGAGATCTAGGTGCACATACATGATGTCCCATCGTTGTACACCCGTCGTGTGCCATCCTTAGCTGCAAAGGTTGCCGAATGCTGAACTCCAATCGCTAGATTTTGCTGGGAATTTCCATCATGCCTGGGTTCAGATCAATTTCAACAAGCCGATGAAGAATGTTGTTTTTATGATAAGGGGTGGGCAGCGCTAAATATAGAGGGTAAAATATGATAAGCTTCCGGACTGGTACGCACTCTGCGACATGCTTCGTCATGTGTTTAAAGAACATGGAAATGGTATACACCCACCTTCTTCTCCGGTGTTCGAAGATCTCACGGGTTCCTCAAACATGCGATCTGGTCAGGGCCCTTGAGGGGGCCATGGCCGCGGAGGGGGACGTCGGGGAGGCCGTTCTAGTCATGGGACAAGCCCTAGTTTTGAGCATGAGGAGCATAGTATTGGGAAGAAGGACTTTGGTCGAGGAGATGATGCATATATGGTTGAGGCGGACATCAACAGGAAGAGATCGCCGGCTGAGGTGGAGTTTGCTAAGCAGTCCACTAATGATACATCAATGGCTGGGGGTCCTGGGAAGGTGCTAGCGCTACCCCTTACCCCCTCTGTTCCCCATAGCCCAAGCAACAAACAAGAACAAAAGAGAGCCAAAATTATTGCAGCTACACGGGAGGAAGTTTTGGAGAAGAATGGCGGTCTTGGCAAGAATGTCTCATCTTTGGTGAGCTCCTTCGAGGAGCGCCACCGGGCCCAATGAATATCTTTTGTTGGAACTCTCGTGGCACGGGCAAAGCTGTGACACTTCGTGAGCTTTACGACTTCGCGAGGCAGGTTGCCCCTACCCTCTTATGCAGTGTTGAAACACACATGATAACGCTAGGGTAGAAGCTTTAGCTGGAACTTTTGGGTTTGATAATTCTTATGCTCTCAGTAGTCAAGGTAGAAGTGGTGGCATTGGTTTGTTTTGGAACAATTCAATTAAAGCTGAAATTCCTGCTGAGGCACAAACTCACTTGAGGCGACAAACATGGACGACTTTGAAGAATTGTAGTACTCTGAGTGATCTTCCTTGGCTTTGTGTGGGTGATTTCAACGAGGTGCTCTGGTCATATGAGCATCAATGTGTTGGGCAGCGTAGCAACATTCACATCCAAGCTTTTCGGGAGGTCCTAGATGTGTGTGAGCTGCTTGACTTGGGATAGAAAGGCAATTTCTGGACCTTTGAAAAGAAAGTAGTGGGTGGAACCTATACTAGATGCATACTTGATAGAGCTTTGGTAAATGCGGACTCGTTGGCTAAGTACCCTTTGGCTTCGGTCACACACTTGACGAGGGTTACTTCATATCACTCCCCACTCCCCATTGCTGCTAGAGATGGGGGTCGGGACAGCTGAGCGGGTCCAACAACCCTTCAGGTATAAGATGATGTGGGAGACACATGACAACTTCCGTAACGTTATCTCTACGGGATGGGGTTCGGCCCTCCTTGTACAACGGTGGAAGAGTTGTGTCATAAGATGCAAGACCTCGCGAAGGATCTGGGAAGATGGAGCCGCCACACTATTGGAAGCGTTAGAAAAGAGATAAAGAAACTAAAGCGGAATCTAGATGAACTCAAGAATGATCCATCGAGAAGAAGACCTTCCCATGCAGAGCTAAAGATCAATGAACTTTTAATAGAGATGTACCACAAGGAGGAGATCATGTGGTGACAAAGGGCTAGGGTCGAGTGGCTTTCCAATGGGGACAGAAACACAAAGTTTTTCCACCTGAGAGCTAGCCTCCGGCGTAAGAAGAACATGATTAAGGCGTTACAGAACTCCTTAGGTGTGGAGATCTCTGACCCGGAAGAGTTAAAGGCACTCGGGAATGATTTTTACCAGTCTTTGTACCTCTCTGAAGGAGTGCAGAGCATGGAGGCGGTGTTGGATCATGTGCCACGGAAGGTAACAGCTGAGATGAATTCCGATTTATGTGCGCCATACACCAAAGAGGAGGTCAAGGCTGCTTGATGGCCCACAAGTATAGGGGATCAATCGTAGTCCTTTTGATAAGTAAGAGTGTCGAACCCTACGAGGAGCAGAAGGATCTGACAAGTGGTTTTCAGCAAGGAAAAATCTGCAAGCACTGAAATTGTCGGTAACAAGTGATTGTGTGGTGAGATGATTCGTAGCAAGCAACAAGTAACAAAAGTAGCAACGTTGCAGCAAAGTATCCCAATCCCTTTTATAGCAAGGGACAAGCCTGGACAAAGTCTTATAGGAGGAAAAACGCTCCCGAGGACACACGGGAATTTCTGTCATACTAGTTTAATCATGTTCATATGATTCGCGTTCGTTACTTTGATAGTTTGATATGTGGGTGGACCGACGCTTGGGTACTGCCCTTACTTGGACAAGCATCCCACTTATGATTAACCCCTCTCGCAAGCATCCACAACTACGAAAGAAGATTAAGACAAAGTCTAACCATAGCATTAAACTAGTGGATCCAAATCAACCCCTTACGAAAGCAACGCATAAACTTGGGTTTAAGCTTCTGTCACTATAGCAACCCATCATCTACTTACTACTTCCCAATGCCTTCCTCTAGGCCCAAATAGTGGTGAAGTGTTATGTAGTCGACGTTCACATAACATCACTAGAGGAAAAAACAACATACAACATATCAAAATACCGAACGAATACCAAATTCACATGACTATTATTAGCATGACTTATCCCATGTCCTCAGGAACAAAAGTAACTACTCACAAAGCATAATCATAATCATGATCAGAGAGGTAATGAGTAGCATCAAGGATCTGAACATAAACTCTTCCACCAAATAATCCAACTAGCATCAACTACTAAGAGCAATCAACACTACTAGCAACCTTACAAGTACCAATCGGAGTCGCGAAAAGGAGATTGTTTACAAGATATGAACTAGGGTTTGGATATGAGATGGTGCTGATCAAGATGTTGATGGTGACGATTCCCCTCCGATGAGAGGAGTGTTGGTGATGACGATGGCGACGATTTCCCCCTCCGGGAGGGAAGTTTCCCCGGCAGGATCACCCTGCCGGAGCTCTAGATTGGTTGTGCTCAAGTTCCGCTTCATGGCGGCGGCGAAACCACGAAAAAGCTCCTCTGTGATTTTTTCCTGGACGAAACCCTCCATATAGCAAAAGAGGGGGCCAGTGGGCCAGTGGGCTTCCCACAAGCCCCCATGGCGCGGCCTCGGGGGTGGCCGCGCCGTGAAGGCTTGTGGGCACCCCCTAGTGCCCCTCTGGCACTTCTTCGGCCCAGTATTTTTGATAAATTGGGGACAAAATCCCCGATGATTTTCACAGCGTTTGGAGTTGCGCAGAATAGGTATCTCAACTTTGCTCCACTTTCAGGCCATAATTCCAGTTGCCGATATTCTCCCTCTTCATGTAAACCTTGCAAAATAAGAGAGAAAAGGCATAAGAATAGTACCGTGAAGTGAAATAACAGCCAAAGAAGCGATAAATATCAACTTGGAAACATGATGCAAAATGGACGTATCAACTCCCCCAAGCTTAGACCTCGCTTGTCCTCAAGCGAAATCCTAGCTCACTAAATATGTCCACAAGTTTAGGGAGCAAGGTGTCAACAAAACAAGATACGGACATGCATGCATCATGATAAAGATGATAACAACAATACCAACATATAATCTCTCAAACTAAAGTGATAATTCCTTCACAAAGTAAAGCATGGATCAAGAACCTTACCGAGAAGTAACAACCGATAGCCTTCAGTCATTTAAGCAATTACAATTTATCACAACATCAGAAAGAGTCAAATAAGAGCTTGCAAAGCAAATCCACATACTCAATCATTCTTTCGTTCTCTACAATTGCTACAACTCACGTGGTACTCATGAGATAAAGTTTCAGCTGGACACAGAGAAAGATAGGGGCTTATAGTTTTGCCTCCCAACTGCTTACCTCAAGGGTAATGTCAACAATAACAATTCATGAATACTTACCTCCAAGTTGACATATGAATATAGATCTTTCCCAAGCATGTGACGGTAGCCAAGATAAAGGCGGAATAGGGAATTGGTGAAGGTCACCATGACTCTTTCAGGGACAAAAAGTAAAGGTACAAGATAGGCCCTTCGCAGAGGGAATGAGAGGTTCTCATGTGCTTTCGAGGTTTGGATGTGTGTCCTCTTAGTGCGGAGGAACGTCACTTTGTATTGCCCCCTGTGATAAAGAACTTTATTATGCAGTCTGTCGCTTTTATGTCTTCCTCATCACAGGTTTGTACAAAGCTTATTTTCCACACACTAATAGATCATACATATTAGAGAGCAATTTTTATTGCTTGCACCGATGAAAACTTACTTGAGGGATCTTATTAAATCCATAGGTAGGTATGGTGGACACTCATGGCAAAACTGGGTTGAAGGTTTATGGATGCACAAGTAGTATCTCTACTTAGTGCGGGAGTTTTGGCTAATATGAGGTGGAAGAAATCGTCACATGCTAAGGGATCTCTAATCATATAACATTGTTCGGAACCAAGCAAACACAATTCATTATGTTGTCTTCCTTGTCCAACATCTACTTCTAGGCATGCAATAGTCTAGTGAGTGTTCACAATAGATGGTGTGAGAGATGATATATTTATATGTGAACCTCTCCTTCTTTATCACTTCCTATTCATTGCAACAATGACCAAGGTCTACGTTTGCCTACCCTCAACAAGTTTCAATCCTCATTATTTTTATATGTGAAACCATCACTTCCCATAAGATCATTACATGATCTTTCATGCTTTTGTTCTATTCTCACTCTTTCGATCATGGCAAGAGGCAAAACCCTTCAACTAAGACACTCTTTATTATATGGCTCACGAGAAAGAATACATCGGGGGTGACACAAAGCAAAACTCAAGACTAAAACACTAAGACTTTTAATCTACTAGAGAAAGAGAAAACTGAAAAGGAAAACTAAAACAAAGGTAAAGGCAAAAGATGTGATGGTGATACGATATCGGGGCAACTCCCCCAAGCTTGGCACAAGCCAAGGGGATTGCACATACCAATGCTTAGTTGTCTTCCTTTGGTGGTGATGCTGGAGTTGTTGCAACATGAGTTTGATCCTCCGTCTTCCAAGGCATAGGTGCTCCATCATGGAAATATGAACGAGTCTCCGGAATCCTCAAATCTGCAGCCAACCTTATTGATTTAAATATATACTCATACTCACAGTTTTGGTTCTGCAGGTCATAGATCTGGCCCTGGAGTTGATCAACCCTGTCACAGAGCCTCGAGAGGTGCTTCCCAATGTCATTGGCATCAATCCTGTGGTTGTTGGTGAACTCCATGATCATCATGTGGTTGGCATTGAGTCCACGCTCCACCATCCCTTGGCACTTGAAGACTTGTTTCTCCATTGCTTCGAGCCTCGTCTCCATGCTTCCGGTCTTCTTAGGCCCCTCAACATCACGGATGTGCAACATCCCCTCATGCATCTCGATAGATTAAGGGTGTTGCAGCACTCCCGCGAGGTAGGGCTTGATGACCTTCTCGAAGATCTTGTCCTTAGGAGCTTTTGGGGAAGTCATGGCGATCTAGATCTGCAACAGAAACATGCTCGAAACGAAAAACACAGGAAATCTGCATGGTGCAGGGGTCAGACCAAACGGGAGTATATATAATGATTTTTTCCACACCAGAAGGAGTCCCCCTACACGAAAACGGAGTCCGGGAGGCGCACGAGGTGGCCACAAGCCCTGACGGCGCGGCCAGGGGGTGGGCCCGCGCCGTGCAGGCTTGTCGCCTCCTCGCACACTTTCTGGACTACTTCCAATTTTTGTATTTTTTTCAAATATTCCAAAACGGAGAAAGTTTCCTATTGGAAAAGTTTTGGACTCTGTTTTCTTACCGAATCACATACCTCTTCGTTTTCGGAGTCTGAAACAGGCTGATAAACATCCCTTAGGTATTCCTCCGGAGTTATGGTATTGATGATATTGCTTTTAACATTTATGGGAGTACCTGAGATATAATGCTTGATTCTCTGCCCATTTACCACTCTCGGACAATTACCTTCCGTGTTGTTGATCTTGATAGCACCGGAACGATATACTTCCTCAATAACATAGGGACCTTCCCATTTAGAGAGAAGCTTGCCTGCAAAGAATCTTAAACGAGAGTTGTATAGCAAGACATAATCACCTATATTGAACTCACGCTTTTGTATCCTCTTGTCATGCCACCTCTTAACCTTCTCTTTGAACAACTTGGAATTCTCATATGCCTGAGTTCTCCATTCATCAAGCGAGCTAATATCAAATAACCTCTTCTCACCGGCAAGTTTGAAATCAAGGTTGAGCTCTTTGATTGCCCAATAAGCTTTATGCTCTAACTCAAGAGGTAAGTGACATGCTTTACCGTACACCATTTTGTACGGAGACATGCCAATGGGATTCTTATAGGCAGTCCTATAAGCCCACAGTGCATCATCGAGCTTCTTAGACCAATTCTTTCTAGACCTGTTGACGGTCTTTTGCAGAATTAGTTTAATCTCTCTATTACTTAGCTCTACTTGACCACTGGACTGAGGGTGATAGGGAGACGCAATTCTATGGTTGACATCGTACTTAGCAAGAGTTTTACGGAAAGCACCATGAATGAAGTGTGAACCACCGTCGGTCATTAGATATCTAGGGACTCCAAATCTAGGGAAGATAACTTCTTTCAGCATCTTGATAGAGGTTTTGTGATCAGCACTACTAGTGGGGATAGCTTCTACCCACTTAGTGACGTAATCAACAACAACTAAGATGTGAGTATACCCATTGGATTTTGGAAAAGGTCCCATATAGTCAAAGCCCCAGACATCAAATGGTTCAATGACAAGTGAATAGTTCATAGGCATTTCCCGACGTTTGCTAATATTACCTATTCTTTGACATTCGTCACAAGACAAGACAAACTTACGACCATCCTTGAAGAGAGTGGGCCAATAGAAACCTGATTGCAATACCTTGTGTGCAGTTCTATCTCCCGCATGGTGCCCTCCGTAGGCCTCGGAGTGACACTTCTGTAGGATCTGTCCCTGTTCATGTTTAGGTACACAACGTCTAATAACACCATCTACTCCTTCCTTATAAAGGTGAGGATCATCCCAAAAGTAGTGTCTCAAGTCAAAGAAGAACTTCTTCTTTTGCTGGTACGTGAAACTAGGTGGTATGTATTTGGCAACGATGTAGTTTGCATAATCAGCATACCACGGTGCACTATGTGAAGCATTGATGACATTCAGTTGCTCATCGGGAAAGCTAACATCAATAGGTTGTGGGTCATCAAGAACGTTCTCCAACCTAGACAAGTTATCTGCTACTGGGTTATCAGCACCCTTTCTGTCAACAACGTGCAAATCAAATTCTTGTAGCAAGAGAACCCATCTGATAAGCCTAGGTTTAGCGTCCTTCTTCTCCATGAGGTACTTAATAGTAGCATGATCACTGTGAATAGTGACTTTGGAATCAACTATGTAAGACCTAAACTTTTCACATGCAAACACGACTGCTAAAAATTCCTTCTCCGTAGTAGCATAGTTTCTCTGGGCAGTGTTTAGAGTTTTACTGGCGTAGTGAATAACATTCAACTTCTTATCAACTCTTTGCCCTAGAATAGCACCAACAACATAATCACTAGCATCACACATGATCTCAAAAGGCAATTTCCAATCAGGTGGTTGAACAATAGGTGCAGTTATCAAAGCCCTCTTAAGTATTTCGAAGGCTTCCTCACAATCATCGTCAAAGACAAAAGGAATATCCTTTTGCAATAGATTGGTAAGAGGCCTAGAAATCTTAGAGAAGTCTTTAATGAACCTTCTATAGAAACCAGCATGACCAAGGAAACTTCTTATACCTTTGATATCTGTGGGGTATGGCATTTTCTCGATTGCATCAACCTTAGCCTTATCGACTTCAATACCTCTTTCAGAAATTTTATGTCCTAAGATGATGCCTTCATTAACCATAAAGTGGCACTTCTCCCAATTGAAGACAAGATTGTTGTCTTTACATCTCTGCAAGACTCGATCAAGGTTGCTGAGGCAATCATCAAAGGAAGACCCGTAAACGGAAAAGTCATCCATGAAAAACTCGACAATCTTTTCACAAAAGTCAGAGAATATAGCCATCATACATCTTTGAAAGGTGGCAGGTGCATTACATAAGCCAAAAGGCATACGTCTATAAGCAAAGGTACCGAAAGGGCAGGTGAAAGTGGTTTTCTCGTGATCAGATTGTGCAACTGGTATTCGGGAGAAACCAGAATAACCGTCTAGAAAGCAGAAGTGTGTGTGTTTAGACAGCCTTTCTAGCATTTTGTCGATAAAAGGCAGAGGGTAATGATCTTTCCTAGTGGCCTTATTCAGTTTCCTGAAATCAATCACCATCCTATAGCCAGTAATAATCCTCTGTGGGATCAACTCATCCTTATCATTAGGAACAACGGTAATGCCTCCCTTCTTAGGAACGCAATGCACCGGACTCACCCCATCGCTATGAGCAACAAGATAGATAATACCTGCTTCCAGGAGCTTTAGTATTTCTTTTCTTACTACTTCTTTCATCTTAGGATTCAATCTCCTTTGATGATCAACAACTGGTTTGAAATCAAGATTAGTTTTGATCTTGTGCTGGCATAGAGTAGGACTAATGCCCTTAAGATCATCAAGAGTATATCCAATAGCAACACAGTGCTTCCTCAGAGTTTTTAGTAACTTCTTTTGTTCATGCTCCGAGAGGCTAGCACTAATAATAACAGGATATATCTCCTTTTCATCAAGATAGGCATACTTAAGAGTATGAGGCAACTGTTTAAGCTCGAACATAGGATCACCCTTTGGTGGGGGTGGATCCCCAAGCAGTTCAACAGGCAAGTTATTCTTAAGGATAGGATAATGTTCTAAGACAACTCTATCTATTTCATCCCTTTCATCCATATGCATATCATTTTCATACTCAAGCAAATATTGCTCTAATGGATCAGCAGGGGCACGACAATAGAGGCTAAGACAATAGTTTCATCCCTACTAGGCAACTCCTTTACATGAGGTTGTCTACCAAACTTGGAGAAATTGAACTCATGTGACACACCTTCAAAGCCAACAGTGACAGTTTGCTTCTCACAGTCAATATGAGCATTGACATTATTGAGGAAGGGTCTGCCAAATATGATGGGACAAAAGCTATCTTGTGCGATAGCAAGAACGAGGAAATCAGCAGGATACTTCGTTTACCACACAAGACTTCAACATCCCTAACAATTCCCACAGGGCAGATAGTATCTCTATTGGCAAGCTGAATAGTGACATCAATAGGCTCTATCTCAACAGGTGCAATCTCATCTTTGATTTCATCGTATAAGGATTGAGGTATTGCACTAACACCAGCACCCACCTCACATAAACCATGATAACAATGATCTCCTATCTTAACAGAAACGACAGGCATGCCAACAACATGCCTATGTTTGTCTCTAACGTGAGGTTTAGCAATTCTAGCAGCATCTTCACAGAAGTGAATATTATGTCCCTCAACTTCTTCAGACAGAAGATCTTTGATAATAGCAATGCTAGGTTCAACTCTAATTTTCTCAGGGGGTGTAGGTGTTCTAATATAGCCTCTACGTATCACAGTTGAAGCTTTAGAATGATCCTTTATCCTAACAGGGAAAGGTGGTTTCTCAATGTAAGCATTCGGAACCATAGGATCATTATAGGAAATGACTCTCTCTTCAACTGGAGTGGGTTTAACTACATTGACTTCTAAAGGAGGAGGATATTTAAACCACTTCTCTTTGGGGAGATCAATATGGGCAGCAAAGGATTCACACAATGAAGCTACTATCTCAAAGTCAATTCCATACTTAGCGCTAAAGTCACAAAAAGTATTTGTCTCTACAAAGGATTTAACGCAATCAAAAGAGAAATTCATACCTGACTCCTTACCTTCTTCAAGCTCCCAATCTTCAGAGTTGCGTTTAATTCTCTCCAATAAATTCCATTTGAAGTCAATATCTCTCTTCATAAAAGAACCGGTACAAGAAGTGGCAAGCATGGTGCGATCATCATGAGAAAGCCGAGCATAGAAGTTCTGAATGATAATTTCTCTTGAGAGCTCATGATTGGGGCATGAATATAGCATTGATTTAAGCCTCCCCCAAGCTTGAGTGATGCTTTCTCTGTCATGAGGCCAAAAATTATAAATATAATTCCGATCACGATGTACTAAATGCATAGGATAAAACTTTTGATGAAATTCCAATTTCAACCGATTGTAGTGCCATGATCCAGTATCATCACATAGCCTATACCATGTCAACGCCTTATCCTTCAAAGATAAAGGAAAGACCTTCTTATTGACCTCATCCTCGGGTACACTTGCAAGCTTAAATAAACCACAAACCTCATCTACATAGATTAGATGCAAGTCTGGATGTGATGTTCCATCTCCTGTAAAAGGATTATCCAACAGTTTCTCAAGCATACCCGAAGGAAATTCAAAGCAAATATTTTCAGTAGGTGCAGCAGGTTGAGGAGCAACTCTTTGTGCTTCCGTTCGAGGTGAAGATACCCCGAACAAGCCCCTCAAAGGATTAGTATCCATAGTGACAAGTGACAACAAATTTCAGCACACTATATGAATGTTTCCTTACCAAGTTCCACTTACCAAAGGCGCTTCACTCCCCGGCAACGGCGCCAGAAAAGAGTCTTGATGGCCCACAAGTATTTGGGGTCAATCGTATACCTTTCAATAAGTAAGAGTGTCGAACCCAGCGAGGAGGAGAAGGATCTCACAAGTGGTTTTCAACAAGGAAAAATCTGCAAGCACTGAAATTGTCGGTAACAAGTGATTGTGTGGTGAGATGATTCGTAGCAAGCAACAAGTAACAAAAGTAGCAATGGTGCAGCAAAGTGACCCAATCCCTTTTGTAGCAAGGGACACACGGGAATTTCTGTCATGCTAGTTTCATCATGTTCATATGATTCGCTTTCGTTACTTTGATAGTTTGGTATGTGGGTGGACCGGCACTTGGGTACTGCCCTTACTTGGACAAGCATCCCACTTATGATTAACCCCTCTCGCAAGCATCCGCAACTATGAAAGAAGAATTAAGACAAAGTCTAACCATAGCATTAAACTAGTGGATCCAAATCAACCCCTTACGAAGCAACGCATAAACTAGGGTTTAAGCTTCTGTCACTCTAGCAACCCATCATCTACTTACTACTTCCCAATGCCTTCCTCTAGGCCCAAATAATGGTGAAGTGTTATGTAGTCGACGTTCACATAACACCACTAGAGGGAAAAAATAGACAACATATCAAAATACCGAACGAATACCAAATTCACATAACTATTATTAGCATGACTTATCCCATGTCCTCAGGAACAAAAGTAACTACTCACAAAGCATAATCATAATCATGATCAGAGAGGTAATGAGTAGCATCAAGGATCTGAACATAAACTCTTCCACCAAATAATCCAACTAGCATCAACTACTAAGAGTAATCAACACTACTAGCAACCTTACAAGTACCAATCGGAGTCGCGCGACGGAGATTGGTTACAAGAGATGAACTAGGGTTTGGAGATGAGATGGTGCTAATGAAGATGTTGATGGTGTCGAGCCCCCTCCGATGAGAGGAGTGTTGGTGATGACAATGGCGACGATTTCCCCCTCCGGGAGGGAAGTTTCCCCGGCAGGATCACCCTGCCGGAGCTCTAGATTGGTTGTGCTCAAGTTCCGCCTCGTGGCGGCGGTGAAACCACGAAAAAGCTCCTCTGTGATTTTTTCCTGGACGAAACCCTCCATATAGCAAAAGAGAGGGGCCAGTGGGCTGCCCACAAGCCCCCATGGCGCGACCTGGGGGGGGGGGTGGTGGCCGCGCCGTGCAGGTTTGTGGGCACCCCCTGGTGCCCCTCTGGCACTTCTTCGGCCCAGTATTTTTGATAAATTGGGAAAAAAATCCCCGTTGATTTTCACAGCGTTTGGAGTTGCGCAGAATAGGTATCTCAACTTTGCTCCACTTTCAGGCCAGAATTCCAGTTGCCGGTATTCTCCCTCTTCATGTAAACCTTGCAAAATAAGAGAGAAAAGGCATAAGAATAGTATCGTGAAGTGAAATAACAGCCAAAGAAGCGATAAATATCAACATGGAAACATGATGCCAAATGGACGTATCACCGCTTTATTTCAAATGTTCCCTACCAAAGCACCGGGGCCCGATGGATTTCCTGCCCACTTTTATCTGCGACACTCAGATGTATGCGAGGATGAAGTTACAAACATTGTTCTCAGGATTGTGACAGGCGAGGAGAGCCTAGAATCTATCTATGGTATTGCGTTGTTCTTGATTCCCAAGGTAACAAACCCCACAGTACTTGCTCAATTTTGACCCATAAGTTTATGCAACGTTCTGTATAAAATAGCCTCCAAGGTAATTGCGAATGGATTAAAAGCAATACTCCCTGAGATAATTTCTCAGTAGCAGTCTGCCTTTGTCCCTCGAAGGCTAATCACAGTATAAGTGCTTAAGAATGTCTGCACTTTATGAAGCGGTCGAGAGCTAAGTCTAATAGTTGTTGTGCTCTAAAGCTAGACATGATGAAGTCTTATGATAGAGTAGAGTGGGCTTATGTGAAGGGTATTATGACCAAGCTGGGTTTTGACCACCATTGGATAGACATCGTCATGGGCATGGTCTCCTGAGTTTCTTTCTATGTTTGTTTCAATGGTGAAAAGTTAGAACCTTTTAAGCCTACACGAGGTATCCGGCAGGGAGACCCAATCTCCCGCTACTTATTCTTGATGGCATCAGAGGGCCTTTCGTGCCTCCTTAAATCAAGTTCTCAGTCTCTTTCACAGGTATACAAGTGGCTCCTACGTCTCCCACCGTTAACCATCTCCTGTTTGCAAATGATTGCATGTTGCTATTCAAGGCTGGTGGGGAGGGATCAGGTTTGGTGTCAGACCTACTTGTTACATATTGTAATGTTTCCGGACAGAGGATCAACAACGAAAAATCTTTGATTTTCTTCAGCAAGGGTGTGACGCCCCATATTTTGATAATAGGCTAATCATACACACAATGCGTACGACCAAGATTAGGGACTCGCGGGAAGATATCACAACACAATTCTAGACACAAATAAAAGTCATACAAACTTCATATTACAAGCCAGGGGACTCGAGAGCTCGAATACATAAGCTCGAGAAACACACGAGTCAGCGGAAGGAATAATATCTGAGTACAAACATAAAACAAGTTTTGCCTTAGAGAAGGCTAGCACAAAAGATACATAGATTGAAAGAGGCGAGGCCTCCTGCGTGGGAACCTCCTGAACTACTCCTGGTCGTCAGCGGCCTCCATGTAGTAGTAGGCACCGTCGGGGTAGTAGTCGTCGTCGGCAGGATACGCCATCTCCTGGGTTCCATCATCTCATCACGGTAATCGTATCAAGGGGAAAGGGGAGCAAAGAAACGACGAGTACTCATCCAAAGTAGTCGCAAGACTGACATCATAACTATGCCAAGTATGTATTAGTATCAAAGGAATGGGGTTGTATCTGGACTAACCGCATCAATGCGAGAATAGAGAGAATGGCTAGTCCTATCGAAGACTAGCATCTTCACGTGTCTTGCAGCAGTAGGAGAGGGTAGAGGAATAACACAATTATAGGCATATTGTTGCAGCAAATTTAATTAAGTCACGCCCAGAGATTCTTCCTCGACTCCCTGCGAGAAAGCAATCTGGGAGCCAAACATTCCAGTGAAGTAACATTACTTGTTGTATTAGATCTGGATACAATTCCAAGTCGTCATGTAACGTGGACAGGGCTATTCGAATAGTTAACTTTCATCCCTCCAGGGGTGCACCAAATTACCTAACACACTCGATCACACTCTGGCCGGAGACACTTTCCTGGGTCATGCCTGGCCTTGGAAAATCGACACGTCGTAGCCCTACCTAGGCTCAACAGAGAGGCCGACACACCGGTCTAAATCCAAAGCGTGCAGGGTTCATGGGCCCATCACCCTTTGCACTCGTGCATGATGCGTGGGCGGCCGAGGTCAGTCCTGGCACCTCTTATACAAGAACAATGCTCATGCGGACCACTCAGGCATGCACCGCTCCATTGCTGACGTCTGAAGAGCTTCGGTTGATACTACGACATCGAGTACCCATAACTTCTCCCACGTGAAGGTTAGTGCAAAATGGTCAACGACCAACTCAGACCAAATACCCATATCCCATTAGCATTTTAATTGACACTATGGCGATGATGAGCAATCCATGATATGTGGCCGTGTCTCCTCGTCTCGAGGATGTGTGGCAAGGACCAAGAATGCCCGGCCATGCCTCGTCACATCCACGTAGGAATCCACACGCATCACACCTTTCATCAAGTTCCCAGTATTAAGGTCAAGTAACCGTGTGGTTGTAGCATCAGAGGGATCCGAGGTATCACCCTCTATGGATTCCGAACAACGTAACCGTCAAGGTGACCAGGAAGGAATCACCCTCGATGGTCCATGCTTGAGGGGTTTCATGACAGAGTCGTTATCGAAGGTGGCGAAGTAGTAATCACCCTCCGTGAACCACCACCAGTTAACTACACTAGAGGGCTAACATCAGGAGTATGTAACGAGGTGTCACCCTCGGTACTTGATAGTAGCTCCACAACATCGTACAACAAGGAGGGTGTGAGTGATGTGACGGGTCTTGGCTCGTCGATCAGTTGATCGAGTCTTTGATGATAAAGTGGGGGCAACCCGGACTAAGGGTTCAATGAGGATCACTGCTCCACCGATACTAAGCATTTAAAGTGCAGTAGAGTATAACAACAGTTCATCAAAAACAGGCTATGCATTAGAATAGGAGCTATCTACAACAGTAGCAAAATCTAATGCAAGCATGAGGGAGAAAGAATGGGCGATATATAAATGATCAAGGGGGGTTGCTTGCCTTGTTGCTCTGCTGCAAAAGGCTGGTCGTCGGGAGGGTAGTCGTAGCTGGCAGCAGAGTCAACGTCGGCGTCTACCAGAGAGAAGAGGGGTAAGAAACAATAAATTAGAGCAAGCACATGGATCACGATGCATTGCATGACAATTGCAGCACTATGAATGAGCTAACACAGTATTACACGTCATTGATAGATCGGAAAATATGTGACAATATTTGTCGGGTCTCTCGCTACTACCACACATATGGAATCGATGGAAAAGTGCCATGCTCGCTATGCTAGGGGCACGTGACAAACGAACGAACATCGTATCCGGGTCTATCTCATTTTTCTGAGCAACTTTCGTATATGTAATATTTTCATCCAAGTTATGGATTATTTATATTAATTTTTAATTTTTTTATTAGTATTATGAAATTAAACAGATTTATTCTAATTTTAAGAACATTAGGCAGAAAAGGGGTGTACCCGATGCAATGCACCCAGAGGTGCACCAGTGGCTGACAACGGGTCCCACTTGACTGTCGAGTGAGAAGTCAACTGGAGACTTTGACTGGTCAAAGGGTGGCCACAGGGATCAAGGTGTGAGCCTTAGGGCTAATTAATTAACATTTAATTTAAACTGTTTAAGTTAATTAGGTGGTGGGCCCGCTTTGTTAGTGGCTTAGATTATTTACTAAATTAGTTTAAACTACTCCTAATTAGATAAGGAAAGGGGGCCCACGCGTCAGGGGGAGTTAGTGGTTAATCCTCGCGGGGGCCACGTGTCGGTGGCCCATGGGAGATTTCGAACGGCTGGTGCACACCGGCGAGGCAGAACGCGGTGGCGTCGAATGGGGCTGCGTCGGAATTTGCCCGCCGATGATTGTTTGCTGCGCGGAGGGGTGCTAGAGGGAGTTGGGGGAGTGTCGCATCCAGTGGTGCACGTGAAGGAGGCAGGGGTGCCTTATAGCGACAGTAGCGATGGCAAGTGTGGAGGCCATCGAGCAAGCGACAGCGGGCGGTGGCGACTAGAGGCTAGCGTGGCAGGGCGACGACGGCCATGGCACACACGCAGCGGCGGAGCAGCTGGGCGTAGCGAAGCAGCGGCCGACGCAACAGTGGTAGCCAGCGCGAGCTGCGGTGAGCAGCAGGGGCACTGCTGGGCGACAGCCGGTGGAGCTGAAGGGGGGCATGACGAGTGCACCAGGGAAAGGTGAGCAACGGCTGAGCAGCAGCAGCACGCAGGGCATCAGCGAGCGACGGAGCACAACGAGCAGCAGGGCAGCGGCGGACGCGCGCGTACGGGGACGAGGGAGAAGGGGATCGCATCGGGTATCACAGGCGTTGCTTAGGGGAGGGGCGGCGAGGCTCGGTGGAGCCTTTGGGGAGGAGGACGATGACAAACGCGGCGACCACGGGGAAGCGGCGATGGGGCGGCGCCCTCCGGGAGAGCTTGAGCTCAAGACTGGGAGGGTGAAGACACATGCATGAGGGGGAAAGGAGAGGCTAGGGTTTGCAGGGAGGGTTCGTCGATGCCTTTAAGGAGAACGGGCGGCCGTCGGATGGCCGGCACACGCCCTCACCGGCCAGGGCATGGCCGGATTTCCACCACGATGCCCCTACCTCCATGTAGCACGAGGTTAGGGATGGGGGCACATGGGTCGGGTGAGGGGCAAATGGGCCGAGGGTGTGGGGGACGGGGGGCCGTTTCCTTTTTCTTTATTTCTTATTTTTTTAAACCTTCTGTTTTTATTTAAAAGCAATACCAAGCACTTTTGTAAATATATGTGACTTAGCCCATCAAATAGTATGGAATATTCAGCTCTACCGCAAAAAGTTTGGGGCCCTTTTGAAAATATTTGAAAACTACATAGTTCAATAGAGCTTTAGTAAATGAATTAGTGTGTGTTAATATTATTTTGAGGCACTTAATTCCTTTGCAAAATCATGGTTTAAACTTTACAATCACTAGGTGAATATTTGCAACACTTTGAACATCTTTGTTTTCATGTTTGAGATTTTTGAATTTTTGACTTTAACTCATATTTGAATTTGAATTTGGGTTTGAACTCAAGTGAGGATTAACAACAGTAAAAATGATGACATGGCACCATTAACATGGATTACTGTAGCTGATAATTCAGGGTGTCACAAATCTCCACCACTAAAAGAAATTCTCGTCCCGAGAATTAAGAGGTAGAAAGGGGAAAGGCTTGGTTATGAAATTCTAACGAGTCTTGTTGTACTTGTTGCTCTCATCGAAGAGGTTAGTCCTACCCGTTGATGTATTCATTACTCTGATTTAGGTCAACCTGATGGAGTCGTCATCCTTCCTTCGGGATCTTCATCGTCCTATGAATGTGATAATAGGGAAAACTTTGGAAGAATCTAGCTACACAAAGTTGGGCATCTGACGGCGAACTCAGGGAAGAGGACATGATTTATTCCTCAAGTTGTAACTCACGGAATTCATTGAGTGTAACATGCGATGGTACCAATGTTTCAAACGGTTGGGCAATCGTTTGATGCCTAAACAGAGATGAAATGGGGTTTAGAGCAAGGAAAATAACTATTGCATGTGATACAAGAATATATCGTCACATTGAATGGTGGCTTGGGAATTTCACCCGAAGCCAAGTACAAAGGATACTTTGGAGTCAAATGTGTATGGAAGAGTCAGGTTTCGATCATGTGGAACTGTGGGTTATGGGCCCACCATGCAGGCCAAGAGTAGACAGAGCGGTGACATCTTGCATGGTCATGGTAGGAAGACATGTCAGAGGATAGCGTGTCAGTTATGTTGGCAACAACATCGGTACCAAAGGCGGGGGACGAATAGAACCATTTCCCTGATCATTGAAATGAGGCGGACCAATAGGCAAAGTTCTCGTCCATCGGCGGCTACCGGAATGTTATCCACAATAGTAACAGGGTCTTACTGACACTTGTGACACCGAGGTTTTTACCAAAGGAGGGAATTACCATTGCTTAGAGAAGTTTAGATTTCAAAAAAAGGTTAAACAGACCAATGGAAGGGGAAATGTGTTTAAACACAATTATCAGGAGTATAACCTTCCCAAGGACAAGCAGAGCATGATGTCCATGAAAGTATAGCAAGTAGATAATCATTTGGGTAAAAGGGGAAGGAGCATCATGATGTTTACCCATACAACATTGTTTGGATAGTTTGATCAAGAACATTTTAGCATGACGCTTCCAATGTCCGTCTTGAAATTTGAAGTACCACATTCATGCTTCGAGATAGCATCGATATTGTCATCATATAAAGGTTGGACTTTGGGTACACAAATTATCCATTAGGAACAACCTACAAATTAAGTCGTACAATTTCCTGATGGAAGAATGGCTAACCTTACATATGGAAGATAATATAACAATAGGTCCTTAGGTCTGGTGTGCTAGACAAGACATCACCGTACCAGGTTACATAAAGACCAAAGTTATAATTATTGGGAAATGTTCCAACCATCATATCTGCCCGAGATTCAGATCTTATTGGTGTCAAGGCACCTGAGGTTCACGATGCGTGAGAATAAAGGGGGCAAGAAAATTTGACGACATGATGATGCAATATTTTTGGGATATGAACTACGGAAGCAAGTATTGAATCATCAGTTGGATTGTAAGACACATGAACACAATGTCAATACATTTGTGCCCACATGGAATTCTTACAACAAAATGCAACCGAGTTCTGATTTGGGAACCATCAGCGAGCATATCAAGGTCCTTGTGTAATCCTGGATTAGCTCTTATGAAGGAACTTATTTTCCTTGATCAAATCAGTCAGTGGCTTGGTGTGCTAAGAGAAGTTATATGAAGTGAAGATAGAAAATCTTCAAAACATATAACACCTCACACATGCGTGAATGATTTGGGATGACCCCACAGAAGCGAAACAAAACTTTCTCATATTCACGGCAGGAAGAATGCATGTGAACTTTGGGAAAACACTTCTTCTATAAAACACATTCTTCATGATCTAGGAACAAGGATAACGCCTTCAAAAGATTCATCACGAACAATGGAGAAGTTGAGGGTGTGGCCGATGGGCTCAGCAACAATCCCTCAAGATTTTGATAGGGATGGATTTACAAAGTGAAAAAGAACAAGGAGATAGCATTTGTCAGATCAAATGATATAATGACGTATGCTCGAGGAAACATCAACAATTAAACATTGATTGAAGGGTGCACTCGGAAATATAGACTGAGTAGCATGACCAATGTTAAAATGGTGAGTCAACAACCAAAACACTAAGAATTAAACAATCATTTATTAACTTCAAAGCAATAGGGTTGCTAGAAGTATTGGAATCACACATTAGAGTTTACTCGTAAGTATTCCGGTTAGGAACAATACAGGGACCAAGAAATGAATGGTGATGGCGAGAAGTATCACTATATCAACAATTCTTAAGACGTGCAATCCTCATGACATTCTTGACATAAAAGATAGTAATACTCCATGGTAGAACATAACATAAGCTGGATAACAAGAAACTCAAGGGACAACACAAAACATGATCAAGTTTGCATTGGAGGGAAGGCAATAAGGTTGTCGATGATAACACAAATCATCGAGGGGAAAGGATGGCATTTCTCATCATGAATTCGATCGATATCCTAGAAGAGCTCAGAAACCTGATGATGATCATGACACATTTGTCGAGAAGTTACATGGAGATGTAATCGATCTGCGGCGACATCAAGCAAAGGAATGATGAAGCGAAAGGTTGCGGAACCACAGATAAGACTGCTAGCTTAGAATTGAAATTGCCTTTAAGGACAACTAACATGATGTTGAAAGCTCGATATAAACTTAGTGCACTATTGGAATTGTGTTCCACAAATGAAGGACATAGATAGCATGGTCAAGCTTTAGCATGATGATGATGATGTAGCCATTTAGATGGGAATGGCATGATCAAGTACAAACTCATAAGGAAAGGAGATTACTAAGAGTTGTTGAATTGCAATTCATACTCTATTTCGCTTATTTGTGCCTCTGAGTGTCCAACAACTCAAAACACGAGGAAACTGGAATCAACGAAATATCATAGTTGATGAGGAGCTCATAAGAAGTTATATAGCTCTGTGACATTCTCGAGATACTAGGGATAATACTCGGAGGTAGATCGGAATAGAGGTTAGACTAATGTATTGATGTGTGGAAGACAAACACTTTAACTTGTCTGAGAATTAAATCAAAGATGAATTAATATGGTGAGAACCACGATTGCAAAGGACAAGGTCATAGATACCAGATCAAATTATACCAAGGGAATTTTATTGTTACGAGAAGCTTCCATGATAAGATCAACATCGTTTCCATGGGAATGAACACAAAGTTCAAGGTCGACCCCCACTTCTTCTAGCATAACATGTCATTCACTCCTCGCTTTCGATGAAGTTGTAGTGCTGAAAGATTATCTAGCAAAACACCAAAAGAGTAAGACTCGTGAAAACTCTCGGGTTCACACGACTTAGAGAAAGCATATGTTCAACCCATTAGGGAATCTTAGGAACATATACCACAAATTTCAAGAGTAATTTACACATGCTAGACAAGAGAGCATGGCTGACAAAATCATAGGATACAACTCATCAGAGGGAGAAGGCCATTGTATCACGGAAAGAACTCACAAGAATTTTGAATGTGAAGGATGCCATCGGATAACAACCCAACAATGGGTCTGTCAGTCCTCAATAGAGCTGATGTGAGTATTGGTACTCAATCAAACGAAGAAGGAATGCAAGGCATCGGATTAAAGATCGTCTAAGTAATATCGATACTTAAATACCAAAGGAATTATGATTTCCAGTTGGTGTATCAGAATCAGATGCTCCGATCAAATACAAGTAAACTGAATGGACTTAGATGGACAATCAATCAAGGTTGATTTGCCGAGAACCATCTCTTGGTTGGAAAGATGTCTCGGTTGGACAGATAATTTATGAGGATCAACTGATGATTGCATGCATTCACACATAAGCTGAATCAATAAGATCAAAGGACAATCACAAAGGATTTTAAATGAATGTTGTTAGACATATGGAATTTACCATAATGCAAGCAGGTGAGGAAGGTCAAGAGCAATAGGCTACTAAGGATTTCGAAAGATCGAATAACATTTTGAATAATTGTGTGAAAGACATGAACAACTGAGGATGAACGAATCCACGGTAAGATAATTTGATGTAGCTTGTAATAACATGAGAAACTGGAAAGAAAGTATGATCGACATTTATATGTAGTCATCTATAGGGGTTGAAGGAGGAAGGTAATCACAAAATTTATGAGCACAAGTTCTCGAGAGAACATTGAAGAGTATCTTCGGAGTTTTCTGATGAATCAAGTCATCATGTGGGATGAGGGGTTCTCCAGGAGGAAGCATTTACGAGAACCTAGAGTTAGAGTTAGCAAAATATTTGACCCGAAAGATAAGAGAGATCAAAACCTAGAGTGTAGAAGAGGAGTAAAAGATCCTAATGCCGCCCGATTGAGATGTGGTCCCGTAATCCACACAACAATGTTAGTAAAAGTTTATCAAGTACTAGACTCAACTTCGGCCAAGGAGTTGGAAAGGGGGCTACCTACATGCAATCGACTCTGATACTAACTTGTGGCGCCCCCGATTTTGATTGTACGCTAATCATACATGCAATGCGTATGACCAAGATAAGGGACTCACGGGAAGATATCACAACACAACTCTAAACACGAATAAAAGTCATACAAGCTTCATATTACAAGCCAGGGGCCTTGAGGGCTCGAATACATAAGCTCAGGAAACACACGAGTCAACGAAAGAAATAATATATGAGTACAAACGTAAAACAAGTTTTGCCTTACAAAAGGCTAGCACAAAAGATACATAGATCAAAAGAGGAGAGGCCTCCTTCCTGGGAACTACTCTTGGTCACCAGCGGCCTCCACGTAGTAGTAGGTACTATCGGGGTACTAGTCGTCACCGGCGGGATACGCCGTCTCTTGGGTTCCATCATCTGCTCATGGCAATCATATCAAGGGTAAGGGTGGGGCAAAGAAACAGTGAGTACTTATCCAAAGTACTCGAAAGACTGACATCCGAAATATGTTAAGTATGCCTCAGTATCAAAGGAATGGGGTTATATCTGGACTGACTACAACAATGCGAAAATAGAGAGAAGGGACTAGTCATATCAAAGACTAGCGTCTTCAGGTGTCTTGCACCATTAGAAGAGAGTACATGAGTAACACAATTATAGTCATATTGTTGCTGCAAATTTAATTAAGTCACACCCAAAGATTTTTCCTCGACTCCCTATGACAAAGGAATCTTGGAGCCAAACATTCTAGTTAAATAATAGTTCTTGTTGTATTAGATCGGGATACAATTCCAAGTCATCATGTAACCATGGACACGACTAGTTGAGTAGTTAATTTTCATCCCTGCAGGGGTGCACCAAATTACCCAACACGCTCGATCACACTCTGGTCGGACACACTTTCCTGGGTCAAGCCCGACCTTAGAAAATTGAGATGTTGCAGCCCTACCTAGGCTCAACAAAGAGTCCAACCTGCCGTTCTAAATCCTAAGCGCGCGCGGGGGGGGGGGGGGGGGGTCATGGGCCCATCACCCTTTGGACTCCTGCATGATGCGTGCGCGACCGAGGTCAGTCCTGGCACCTCTTATACAAGAACAATGCTTACGCAGACCGCTCGGGTGCGTGCCGCTCCATTGCTGATGTGTGAAGAGCTTCGATTGATACTACGATGTCGAGTACACATAACTTCTCCCACGTGAAGGTTAGTGCGAAAAATTCAACGACCAACTCAGACCAAATACCCAAATCCCAATAGCATTTTAATTAACACTGCAGTGACGATCAGCAATCCACGCTATGTGGTCCCGTCGCCTCGTCTGGAGGATGTGTGGCAAGGGCCAAGAATGCCCGGCCATGCCTTGTCACATCCACGCGGGAATCCATGGATCAGGACTGGGATTTGTCACTCTGTGTGACGGAGAGGTATCTCGGGGCACACTCGGTAATACAACATCACAATAAGCCTTGCAAGCAATGTGACTAAGGAGTTAGTCATGGGATCTTGTATTACGGAACAAGTAAAGAGACTTGCCGGTAACGAGATTGAACTAGGTATAGAGATACCGACGATCGAATCTCTGGCAAGTAACATATCGAAGGATGAAGGGAACGGCATACGGGATTAACTGAATCCTTAACATAGAGGTTCGATAGAGATATTCGTAGAATATGTGAGAGCCAATATGGACATACAGGTCCCGCTATTGGTTATTGACCGGAGAGTGTCTCAGGTCATGTCTGCATAGTTCTCAAATCCGCAAGGTGTGCACACTTAAGGATCAGTGACGTTTCGGTATAGTTGAGTTATAGGTGTTGTTGCCGAAGGTTGTTTGGAGTCCCGGATGAGATCCCGGACATCACGAGGAGCTCCCTAATGGTATGGAGGTAAAGATATATATATATAGGAAGTCTGTTTTGGTCACCGGAAAAGTTTCGGGCTCATCGGTAGTGTACCGGGAGTGCCGGGAGGGGTGACGGGGACCATCGGGAGGGGTGTCACGCCCCAAGGAGCCTCATGGATTGTGCGAAGAGATAAATAAGCCCCTAGTGGGCTGGAATAAGTTCCCACTAAGGCCCATAAGGTTTGAGAAGGAAAAACACAAGGTGGAAAGAGTTTCCAAGTGGGAAGGAGGAATCCTACTCCAAGTAGGATTGGAGTAGGACTCCTCCTCTCTCCCTTGCGCAAGAGAGAAAAAAAGGCTGCCCTAGGGCGCAACCCTCTCCCTCCTCTCCTCCTATATATACTGAGGGTTTTGAGGGTTTTTGAGATAACAGAAAATAGCCACGTGCTGCCCTCTCTTTCTAGATCTATTTCTCCTCTAGTTTCAGTGGTGCTTAGGCGAAGCCCTGCTGGAATAGCATCACCACCACCACCACCACGCCGCCGTGCTGGAGAACTCATCTATCTCTCTGCCCCCTCTTGCTGGATCGAGAAGGTGGAGATCGTTATCGACTTGTACGTGTGCGGAACGCGGAGGTGCCGTCCGTTCGGCACTTGATCGGGACAGATCGTGGGTCGGATCGGGAGACGGTTCATGGGACAGATCGTGGGACGGTTCGTGGGACAGATCGTGAAGACGTACCACTACATCAACCGCGTTTATTAACGCTTCTGCTTAGTGATCTACAAGGGTATGTGGATCCGATCTCCCTCTCGTAGATGATCATCACCATGATAGGTCTTCGTGTGCGTAGGAAATTTTTTGTTTCCCATGCAACCATAACCCAACACGAATAGGTGGCACTATCGTATGTCCATGTTAGTGGAGACTTCAACCCACGGAGGGTAACAGATGCGGGTTTCCATGGAGGGCTCCGCCCACAAGGGGTCCACGAAGAAGCGGCCTTGTCTATTCCACCACGGGTTCCGTACACACAGGACTAGCCTCACTCACGGTAGATCTTCATGAAGTAGGCGATCTCCTTCCCTTACAAACTTCTTGGTTCAACTCCACAACATGAAGTAGGAGGCTCCCAAGCAACACCTAACCAATCTTGGAGGTAATAGATGTGGTAGAACGATGAACTCCTTGCTCTTGTGCTTTTAAAGATAGTCTTCTCAACACTCAACCAATCTCTCATAAATTTGGCATGGGTAAGAGAGATTGATCTTGTGGAAAGAAACTTGGGGAGGCTAGAAGTCAAGATTCAAATGGTTGGAATGGAATATCTTGATCTTAACACATGATTAGGCAGCTCTCTCACAGAAAAATGGATCTGGCAAGTGTAAGTGTGTTCTGAGTGCTTCCTCTTTGAATGAGAGGTAGGTGGAGAAGTATATATAAGCATCCCCAAAAATCAAGCTGTTACAACATCATTGCCCTACTCGATGACACCGAAAGGAATCTTGGTGGTACTGAGTTGCACTAAATGTGGCAAGTTTTGAATTTTCGGTGAGACCGATATAGGAATCTCGGTGGTATCAATACAATGACCTAGACGAGTTTCCAAATCTCGGTGAGACCGATGTCAAACTCGGAAATTCTGATTCTTGAAATCTTCTCAACACAAAGTTGGTCACTGCATCTCGGTGGCACCGATGTGAAAGTTGGTGGTACCGAGATGGCAGGGTTTGGCATAGGATCTATCAAGTGTAAAATCGGTAGGGCCAAATGGAAACAGTTGGTGGCACCGATTTTCTTGGTTTGGCTTTGGACAGAGATATTTTGTGGGAGAATGGTTGAGTATTTTTTGGTGGCTACCTATAAGAACTTGAGCAACCAATTCATCATAATACCTCACACCTTTTAATAGTATTGGCTTTCCTACGGACTCAAAATGATTTCTCACAAATGTAAAGTGAAGAGTCTTCTTGCTTGAAGCTTGAGCCAATCCTATTCCTTCCTTGCATCAAGGGGCTTCTCCTCACAATCCTATAGCCAAGACATCTTTGAACGTTTCTGAAATATACTTGGATAAGATCATTAGTCCAATGATGCATATGTTGTGATTAATTACCAAAAGCACCTTAGGGAGCAATTTTGCTTTCAAGCTGCGTGTAGCACCCCTGCGTGTAGCAAACGATTGCCGGAGGGAAAATTCCGACACGGCCCCGTGCAACACCACCACGTTGTGCCTCGCCGGCGTGCACCGGCCATTCGAAACGTCCCGTGGGACACCAACAGGTGGACCCCATGGGGATTAACCACTAACTCCCCCTGACGCGTGGGCCCCCTTCCCTTATATAATTAGGATTAGTTTAAACTAATTCAGTAAGTAATCTAAGACACTAACAGAGCAGGCCCGCCACCTAATTAACTTAATTGGTTTAAACTAAAGGTTGATTAATTAGCCCAGGGGCTGACACCTCGCCCCCCGTGGCCTCCTTTGCCAAGTCAAACTCTCTAGTTGACTGCTCACTCGACAGTCAACTCAGACCCACTATCAGCCACTAGTGCACCTATGGGTGCATTGCACCGGGTACACCCAACCTTTTCTACCTAATGTTTTTGAAATTAAAATATATATGTTTAATTTCAGAATACTAATAAAACTTTAAAAATTAATATAAAACAATTTGTAACTCGGATGAAAATATTTTATATATGGTAGTTGCTTATAAAAACGAGATGAACGAGGATACACTGTCCGTTCTTCTGTCACATCCCTCTAGCATAGCGAACATGGAAGTTTTCAATCTATTCCATCTATCCGGTAGTAGCGAGAGACGCGGGAAATATCGTCACATATTTTCCCGATCCGTCCATGACGTGTAGTACTGCGTTAGCTCATGCCTAGTGCTGCATATTGTCATGCATGCATCGTGATGTACCTGTTTGTTGTTATTTATCATTTCTTCCCCGTCTTCTCTGCGATAGACGTCGACGCTAACGCTGCTGTCGGGTACGACTACCCTCGTGATGATCAGCCTTTTGCAATAGAGCAACAAGGCAAGCAACCACCCCCCTTGATCATTCCTATATCACCCATTCTTTCTCCCTCGTGCTTGCATTAGATTTTCCTACTATTGTAGATAACTCCTATTTTGATGCATAGTCTATTTTTTATGAACTCGTGTTATACTCTACTTCACTTTAAATGATTAGTATAGGTGGAGCAGTGATCCCCACTGACCCCTTAGTCCCATTTGCCAACTCGATCAACTGATCGACGAGCCAAGACCCGTCACATCACTCACACCCCCTTATTTTATGACGTTGTGGAGCTACTATCGAGTACCGAGGGTGGCACCTCATTACGTACTCCTGATGTTAGCTCTGTTGTGTAGTTAACCGACAGTGGTTCATGGAGGGTGGTTCCTCCTTCGCCACCTCGGATAATGACTCTGTCGTGCAACCCCTCAAGCGTGGAACATTGAGGGTGATTCCTCCCTGGTCACCTTGATGGTTACATCGTTCGGAATCCATCGAGGGTGATTCCTCGGATCCCTCTGATGCTACCTGTAGAGCACCTTTATAGTCACCGAGTTATGTTGCGATGTTTGATAACACACAAGGTATTCCTCCGGTGTCCGGGAGTTGCATGATTTCATGGTCATAGGAACAGATACATTGACATGCAGAAAAACAGTAGCAATAAACTAACACGATCACATGCTACGTTCATAGTTTGGGTCTTGTCCATCACATCATTCTCCCAATGATGTGATCCCGTTATAAAGTGACAACACTTGTCTATGGTCAGGAAACCTTGACCATCTTTGATCAACGAGCTAGTCAACTAGAGGCTCACTAGGGACAGTGTGTTGTCTATGTATCCACACATGTATTTGAGTTTCCAATCAATACAATTCCACCATGGATAATAAACGATTATCATGAATAATTAAATATAATAATAACCAATTTATTATTGCTTCTTGGGCATATTTCCAACAGTCTCCCACTTGCACTAGAGTCAATAATCTAGTTCACATCACTATGTGATTGTAATGAACCTAACACCCATACAGTTATGGGGTTTGATCATATCTTGCTTGTGAGAGAGGTTTTTAGTCAATGGGTCTGAACCTTTCAGATTCGTGTGTGCTTTACAGATCTCTATGTCATCCTGTAGGTGCTGCTACCAACGTGCCATTTTGGAACTATTCCAAATGACTGCTCACTATACGAATCCGGTTTACTACTTAGAGTTTTCCAGATTAGTGTCAAAGCTTGCATCGGCGTAACCCTTTACGACGAACTCTCTTAACACCTCCATAATCGAGAAAAATTTCCTTAGTCCACTAGTTACTAAGGATAACTTTTGCCTGCTGTCCAGTAATCCATTCCTAGATCACTTCTGTACCCCTTGACAAATTCATGGCAAGGCACCCATCAGGTGCGGTACACAACATAGCATACTATATGGCCTACGGCTAAGGCATAGGGGACGACCTTCGTCCTTTCTCTTTCTTATGACGTGGTCGGGCTTTGAGTCATACTCAAATTCACACCTTACAACACAACCAAGAACTCCTTCTTTGCTGATCTATTTTGAACTCCTTCAAAAACTTGTCATGGCATGCATTTCATTGAAAGTTCTATCAAGCGTCTTGATCTATCTCTATAGATCTTGATGTTCAATGTTCAAGTAGCTCAATCCGGGTTTTCCTTTGAAAACTCCTTTCAAACAACCCTTTATGCTTTCCAGAAATTCTACATACTTCCGATCAACAATATGTCAACCACATATACTTATCAGAAATTCTATAGTGCTTCCACTCACTTTTTTGGAAATACAAGTTTCTCATAAACTTTGTACAAACCCAAAAGCTTTGATCATCTCATCAAAGCGTATATTCCAACTCTGAGATGCTTGCACCAGTCCATAGAAGGATCGCTGGAGCTTGCATACTTGTTAGCATCCTTAGGATCGAAAAAACCTTCTGGTTGTATCACATACAACCTCTCCTCAAGGAAACCATCGAGGAAACAATGTTTTTTACATCCTATGTGCAATTATTCATAAATAATGCAACAAATGCTAACGTAATTCCAACAGACCTTTAGCATCGCTATGAGTGAGAAAGTCTTATCATAGTCAACTCTTTGAACTTATCGGAAACATCTTTGCGACAAGTCGAGCTTTTCTTAATGGCGACTTTTCACTGTCATCGTCTGTCTTCCTTTCAAAGATCCATATGTACTTAATAGTCTTACGACCATCAAGTAGCTATTCCAAAGTCCACACTTTGTTTTCATACATGGATCCTCTCTCAGATTTCATGGCCTCGAGCCATTTGTTGGAATCCGGGCCCACCATCACTTCTCCATAGCTCGTAGGTTCATTGTTGTCCAGCAACATGACCTCCAAGACAGGATTACCGCACCATTCTGTAGTAGCGCGTATCCTTGTCAAACTACGAGGTTTGGTAGTAACTTGATCCGAAGCTTCATGATCACCATCATTGGCTTCCACTTCAACTGGTGTAGGCGCCACAGGAACAGCTTCCCGCACCCTTCTACTCTCTGGTTGAAGTGTTGGTTCAATAACCTCATCAAGTTCCTCCATCCTCCCACTCAATTCTTTCGAGAGAAACTCTTTCTCGAGAAAGGACCCGTTTTTTGAAACAAACACTTTGCTTCTGGATCTGAGATAGGAGGTATACCCAACTATTTTGGGTATCTTATGAAGATGCATTTATCTGCTTTGGGTTCGATCTTATCAGGCCGAAGCCTTTGGACATAAGCATCGTAGCCCCAAGCTTTTAAGAAACGACAACGAAGGTTTCTCCAAACCATAGTTCATACGTTGTCATCTCAACGAAATTACGTGGTGCCCTATGTAAAGTGAATGCGGTTGTCTCTAATGCCTAACCCAAAACGATAGTGGTGTTTCGATAAGAGACATCATAGTATGCGCTATATCCAATAGGGCGCGGCTATGACGTTCGGACACACCATCACATTATGGTGCTCCAGGTGGCATGAGTTGCGAAACAATTTCCACATTGTCTTAACTGTGTACCAAACTCGCAACTCAGATATTCATCTCTATGATCATATCGTAGACATTTTATCCTCTTGTCATGACGATCTTCACTCTGAAATAGCTTGAACTTTTCAATATTTCAGACTTGTGATTTATCAAGCAAATACTCCTGTATCTACTCAAATCGTCAGTGAAGTAAGAATATAATGATATCCATTGCGTGCCTCAACACTCATTGGACTGCACACATCAAAATGTATTAGTTCCAGCAAGTTACTTTCTTGTTCCGTCTCACTGGAAAAACGAGGCCTTCAGTCATCTTGCCCATGTGGTATGATTTGCATGTCTCAAGTGATTCAAAATCAAGTAAGTCCAAGTGGTCCATCTGCATGGAGTTTCTTCATGCGTTTATACAAATAGGTATGGTTTGCATGTCTCAAACGTTTCAAAAACGAGTGAGTACAAAGATCCATAAGCATGGAGCTTCTTCATGCATTTTTATACCAACATGACTCAAGCGGCAGTGCCACAAGTAAGTGGTACTATCATTACTACTTTGTATCTTTTGGAATCAATATTATGAACATGTGTACCACTACGATCGAGATTCAATAAACCATTGAAGGTATTTATTCAAGCAAATAGAATAACCATTATTTTCTTTAAATGAATAATCGTATTGCAATAAACACGATCTAATCATGTTCATGCTCAACGCAAACACCAAATAACAATTATTTAGGTTTAACACTAATCCTAATGGTAGAGGGAGCATGCGATGTTTGATCACATCAACCTTGGAAACACTTCCAACACATATCGTCACCTCACCTTTAGCTAGTCTCAGTTTATTCCACAACTTTTATTTCGAGTTACTAACACTTAGCAACCGAACTAGTATCTAATACCCTCGTGCTACTAGGAGTACTTGTAAAGTACACATCAATATCATGTATATAAAATATACTTCTGTCGACTTTGCCAGCCTTCTCATCTACTAAGTATCTAGGGTAGCTCCGCCTCAATGACCGTTCTCCTCATAACAGAAGCACTTAGTCTCAGGTTTGGGTTCAACCTTGGGTTTCTTCACTAGAGCAGCAACTGGTTTGCCATTTCATGAAGTATCCCTTCTTTCCCTTGCCCTTCTTGAAACTAGTGGTTTTACTAACCATCAACAATTGACTCTCCTACTTGACTTCTACTTCCGCAGTGTCAAACATTGCGAATAGCTCAAGGATCATCATATGTATCCTTGATATGTTATAGTTCATCAAGAAGCTCTAGTGGCTTGGTGGCAGTGACTTTGAAGAACCATCACTATCTCATCTGGAAGATTAACTCCCACTTGATTCAAGCGATTGTAGCACTCAGACAATCTGAGCACATGCTCAACGATTGAGCTTTTCTCCCTTACTTTGTAGACAAAGAATCTTGTTGAAGGTCTCATACCTTTCAACAAGGGCACGAACATGAAATCTCAATTTCATCTCTTAGAACATCTCATATGTTTCGTGATGTTCAAAATTTCTTCGGCGCCTCAATTCTAAGCCGTTAAGTATTACACACTGAACTATCACGTAGTCATCAAAAACGTGTATGTCAGATGTTCGCAACATCCACAGACGACGCTCCAGGTTCAACACACCGAGTGGTGCATTAAGGACATAAGCCTTCTGTGGAGCAATGAGGACAATCCTTAGTTTACGGACCCAGTCCGCATAATTGCTACTATCATCTTTCAACTAAATTTTCTCTAGGAACATATCAAAAACAGTAGAGCTACAACGGAAGCTACAACGTAATTTGCAAAGACCTTTTGACTATGTTCATGATAATGAGTTCAATTAATCATATTACTTAAGAACTCCCACTCAAATAGACATCCCTCTAGTCATTCGAGTGGCGCATGATCCAAATCCACTAACTCAAGTCCGATCATCACGTGAGTTGAGTTTAGCTTCAATGGTGAACATCTCCATGTTGATCATATCAACTATATGATTCATGCTCGACCTTTCGGTCTCTTGTGTTCCGAGGCCATGTCTGTACATGCTAGGCTCATCAAGTTTAACCCGAGCATTCCACGTGTGCAACTGTTTTGCACCCGTTGTATGTGAACATTGAGTCTATCACACCCGATCATCACGTGGTGTCTCGAAACGACGAACTGTCGCAACGGTGCACAGTCGGGGAGAACACAAATTTATCTTGAAATTTTAGTGAGGGGTCACCTTATAATGCTACCGTCGTTCTAAGAAAAATAAGGTGCATAAAAGGATTAACATCACATGCAAATCATAAGTGACATGATATGGCCATGATCTTGTGCTCCTTGATCTCCATCACCAAAGCACCGGCATGATCTTCATCGTCACCGGCGCCACACCATGATCTTCATCATTGTGCCTCCATCGAGGTTGTCGTGCTATATATGCTATTACTACTAAAGCTACTACCTAGCAATATAGTAAATGCATCTGCAAGCACAAACGTTAGTTTAAAGACAACCCTATGGCTCCTGCCGGTTGCCGTAGCATCGACGTGCAAGTCGATATTTAACTATTACAACATGATCATCTCATACATCCAATATATAATATCATGTCTTTGGCCATATCACATCACATGCATACCCTGCAAAAACAAGTTAGACGTCCTCTAATTTGTTGTTGCATGTTTTACGTGGCTGCTATGGGTATCTAGTATGATCGCATCTTACTTACGCAAAGCCACAACGGTGATATGCAAATTGCTATTTAACCTTCTACAAGGACCGCCTCGGTCAAATACGATTCAACTAAAGTTGAAGAAACAAACACCCGCCAGTCATCTTTATGCAACAAGTTGCATGTCAGTCGATGAAACCGGTCTCTCGTAAGCGTACGAGTAAAGTTGGTCCGGGCCGCTTCAATCCAACAATACCGTCGAATCAAGAAAAGACTAAGGAGGGAAGAAAATTGAACATCAACGCCCACAAACTCTTTTGTGTTCTACTCGAGATATCATCTACGCATGAACCTAGCTCATGATGCCACTTTTGGGTTATGGTTGCATGGGAAACAAAAATTTTCCTACGCACACGAAGACCTATCATGGTGATGATCATCTACGAGAGGGAGAT
The DNA here is from genome assembly GCF_904849725.1 of Hordeum vulgare subsp. vulgare. NCBI lineage: Eukaryota > Viridiplantae > Streptophyta > Magnoliopsida > Poales > Poaceae > Hordeum > Hordeum vulgare. The sequence continues at coordinate 137,468,463 of NC_058521.1, forward strand.
CAGATCCACATACCCTTGTAGATCGCTAAGCGGAAGCGTTAATAAACACGGTTGATGTAGTGGTACGTCTTCACGATCCGTCCCACGAACCGTCTCACGATCTGTCCCAATCAAGTGCCAAACGGACGACACCTCCGCGTTCCGCACACGTACAACTCGATGACGATCTCCACCTTTTTGATCCAGTAAGAGGGGGCGGAGAGGTAGATGAGTTCTCCAGCACGGGGGCGTGGTGGTGGTGGTGATGTTGCTATTCTAGCAGGGCTTCGCCTAAGCACCGCTGAAACTAGAGGAGAAACAGATCTAGAGAGAGAGGGCGACACGTGGTTGTTTTTTGTTATCTCGAAAACCCTCAAAACCCTTAGTATATATAGGAGGAGAGGAGGGAGAGGGCTGTGCCCTAGGGCAGCCTTTTTTCTCTCTTGCACAAGGGAGAGAGGAGGAGTCCTACTCAATCCTATTTGGAGTAGGATTCCTCTTTCCCACTTGGAAACTCTTTCCACCTTGTGTTTTTCTTTCTCAAACCTTATGGGCCTTAGTGGGAACTTATTCCAGCCCACTAGGGGCTGATTTATCTCTTCCCACAGCCCATGAGGCCCCTTGGGGAGTGACACCCCTCCCGATGGTCCCCGACACCCCTCTCGGCACTCCCGGTACACTACCGATGAGCCCGAAACTTTTTCGGTGAGCAAAACAGAACTTCCTATATATAAACTTCGGATCATTCCGTAGCTCCTCGTGACATCCTGGATCTCATCCGGGACTCCGAACAACCTTCGGTCACCAACACCTATAACTCAACTGTACCGAAACATCACCGAACCTTAAGTGTGCAGACCCTGCGGGTTCGAGACTACGCAGACATGACCTGAGACACTCTCCGGTCAATAACCAATAGAGGGACCTGGATGTCCATATTGGCTCCCACATATTCTACGAAGATCTCTATCGGTTGAACCTCTATGTCAAGGATTCAGTTAATCCAGCATGTCGTTCCCTTCATCCTTCGATATGTTACTTGCCCGAGATCCGATCGTCGGTATCTCCATACCTAGTTCAATCTCGTTACCGGCAAGTCTCTTTACTCGTTTCGTAATACAAGATCCCATGACTAACTCCTTAGTCACATTGCTTACAAGGCTTATTGTGATGTTGTATTACCGAGTGGGCCCTGAGATACCTCTCCATCACACGGAGTGACAAATCCTAGTCTTGATCCATGCCAACCCAACAAACACCTTTGGAGATACCAATAGAGCACCTTTATAGTCACCCAGTTACTTTGCGACTTTTGATAACACACAAGGTATTCCTCCGGTGTCCGGGAGTTGCATGATCTCATGGTCATAGGAACAGATACATTGACATGCAGAAAAACAGTAGCAATAAACTGACACGATCACATGCTACGTTCATAGTTTGGGTCTTGTCCATCACACCATTCTCCCAATGATGTGATCCCATTATCAAGTGACAACACTTGTCTATGGTCAGGAAACCTTGACCATCTTTGATCAATGAGCTAGTCAACTAGAGGCTAACTAGGGACAGTGTGTTGTCTATGTATCCACACATGTATTTGAGTTTCCAATCAATACAATTCCAACATGGATAATAAACGATTATCATGAATAAAGAAATATAATAATAACCAATTTATTATTGGTTCTAGGGCATATTTCCAACAATTGAAACCATGCCCAAAATCGCCGTGTCAACCTTTGCGTTTGATCTCCCTACCTTACCCTCTACCTTTCCACAAGATCAATCTCTCCTACCCATGCCAAATCTATGAGAGAGTGATTGAGTGTTGAGAAGACTATCTTTAGAAGCACAAGAGTAAGGAGTTCATCGTTCTACCACATCTATTACCTTCTAGATTGGTTAGGTGTCGCTTGGGAGCTTCCTACTTCATGTTGTGGAGTTGAACCAAGAAGTTTGTAAGGGCAAGGAGATCGCCTACTCCGTGAAGATATACCATGAGTGAGGCTAGTCATGTGTGTACAGAAGCCGTGGTGGACTAGACAAGGCCACTTCTTCGTGGAGCCCTCCGTGGACTCTGATAACCCACAAGTATAGGGGATCACAACAGTTTTCGAGGGTAGAGTATTCAACCCAAATTTGTTGATTCGACACAAGGGGAAGCCAAAGAATATTCTCGAGTATTAGCAGTTGAGTTGACAATTCAACCACATCTGACAGACTTAGTATCTGCAGCAAAGTTTCAGTAGCAAAGTAGTGTGATAGTAATGGTAACAGCGGTAATAGTAGCAGTAGTGATAGCAGTAGCGGTAAAGTAACATAGCAAGGACCAGTAGGAAAAACTCATAGGCATTGGATCGGTGATGGATAATTATGTCGGATGACATTCATCATGTAACAGTTATAACATGGGGAGATATGTAACTAGCTCCGGTTCGTCAATGTAATGTAGGCATGTATTCCGTATGTAGTCATACGTGCTTATGGAAAAGAACTTGCATGACATCTATTGTCCATCCCTCCCGTGGCAGCGGGGTCCTAATGGAAACTAAGGGATATTAAGGTCTCCTTTTAATAGAGAACCGGGAGTGGTCATGAACTCCTCATACTATGGTCATCTCCGGGAGTGGTTCTGGCTATTGTCACTCCGGGGTTGCCGGGTCATAACACATAGTAGGTGACTACAACTTGGAAGATAGGATCAAGAAAAGACATATCTTGGTGAAAACATAATAGGTTCAGATCTGAAATCATGGCACTCGGGCCCTAGTGACAAGCATTAAGCATAGCAAAGTAGTAGCAACATCAATCTCAGAACATAGTGGATACTAGGGATCAAATCCCATCAAAACTAACTCGATTACATGATAGATCTCATCCAACCCATCACCGTCCAGCAAGCCTACGATGAGATTACTCACGAACTGTGAAGAGCATCAAGGAATTGGCGATGAAGGATGGTTGATGATGACGACGATGTTGATCTCCCCTCTCCGAAGCCCAGAACGGACTCTAGATCTGCCCTCCAGAGGAAGAACACGTGGTGGCGGCCGCTCCGTGTCGTGAAACGCGATGAACTCTTCTCTCTTAACTTTTTCCGGGCGAGGGAGACTATATAGAGCTGGAGTTGGAGGCGGCGGAGCCACGAGGGCCTGACAAGCCTACCATGCACGGCCAGGGGGGCGCCTCCTGGGCTTGTGGGCTCCTGGCTCTGTCCCTCCAGGTAATTCTTGCACCAGTATTTTTTATATATTCCACATAAAATCCTCGTAAATTTCCAGGTTATTCCGAGAACTTCTATTTCTGCGCAAAAACAACACCATGGCAATTCTGCTGAAAACAACATCAGTTCGAGTTAGTTCCATTCAAATCATGCAAATTAGAGTCCAAAACAAGGGCAAAAGAGTTTGGAAAAGTAGATACGATGGAGACGTATCAACTCCCCCAAGCTTAAAGCCTTGCTTGTCCTCAAGCAATTCAGTTGACAAACTGAAAGAGACAAAAGAAAAACTTTTACGAACTCTGTTTGATCTTGTTGTTGTAATTATGTCTAACTCATATTCAGAATTTCAGCAAGATCATAAGCTAACCACATAAGCAATGACTTTTAGGTCTCATGATGTACTCATACCAATGGTATAATCAACTAGCAAGCAATAATAATAAGTTTCAAATGTCAACACTTCAATCAAAACAATCGTGAAACAATATGCACATATGGTATCTCGCTAGCTCTTTCTGAGACCGCAAAACATAAATGCAGAGCACCTTCAAAGACCAAGGGCTGTTTGAACATTGTAATTTATGGCAAAGAAGATCCAGTCACAGTCATACTCAATATCAATTAATAACAAAGCATAAAAATGACGGAGGTGCTCTCTAATTGGTGCCTTTATAAGGAGAGGATGACTCAACAGAAATGTAAATAGATAGGCCCTTCGCAGAGGGAAGCATTGGTTTGCAGAGGTGCGAGAGCTCAAGCTTTTAAACAGAGAAAAATAATTTTGAGTGGTATGCTCTCATTGTCAACGCGATGACCAAGAGTTTTCACCATCTTCCATGCTACACATATTATAGGCGGTTCCCAAACAGAAAAGTAAAGTTTTGACTCCCTCACCACCAATCAATCACAATCCACGACTAGTCGAATCCTCGGGTGCCGTCCATACCAACAACAATCCAGGGGGAGTTTTGTTTGCAATTATATTTTTGATTTGAGCATGGAACTGGGCATTCCGATTACCGACCCCTTTCTCGTGAGTGATAGTGAATAAACACGTATCGAGGATAAAATGCCTAGCATGGAAGGTACTGACCGCCCCTTGTCACCACATGCTCGGTTCGGGCATACAAAATAGATTATTACTTGAAGATTTAGAGAGTGGCACATGCAAATTTACTTGGAACGGCAGGTAAATACCGCATATAGGTAGGTATTGTGGACTCATATGGAACAACTTTGGGTTTATGGAAGTGGATGCACAAGCAGTATTCCCGCTTAGTACAAGTGAAGGCTAGCAAAAGACTGGGAAGCGACCAATTAGAGAGCGACAACAGTCATCAATAAGCATTGAAATTAACCAACGTTGAGTGCAAGCATGAGTAGGATATAAATCACCATAAACATGAATATCATAGAGACTATGTTGATTTTGTTTCAACTACATGCGTGAACATGTGCCAAGTCAAACCACTTGGATCATTCAAAGGAGGATACCATCCTATCATACTACCTCATAATCATCTTGAAATTCATGTTGGCATCCAAGACAAACCATTATAAGCTCCTAGCTAATTAAGCATGGCATCAGAAACTATGATCTCTAAGTTGTCATTGCAAACATATTTCTCTCATAACAAAGATGAATTAGGAACGATGAGCTAGTCATATTTACAAAAACAAAATAGGTCGAGTTCATACCAGCTTTTCCAGGCTCAGTCACTTCATCATATATCGTCATTATTGCCTTTCACTTGCACGACCGAATGACGTGGATAATAATGAGAGTGTTCGTGCATTGGACTAAGCTGGAATCTGCAAGCAAACTCAGAGGAGAAGACAAAGTAATATGGCTCTTTGACGAATAAACAATTATGCATGTGAGAGACACTGAACATTTTAATCATGGTCTTCTTCCTTGACCCAAAGAAAAGGAAAACTATTTACACGGGAAAGCTCCCAACAAGCAAAATAAGAACGTGACATCTTTTTGGGTTTTCTCTCTAATTACCACTAAGAAAGCTGGAAAGTAAACTTGCAACTATTTTTTTTGTTTTTCTCAATTTAAACAAACACACGAGAAGAAAGCGAGAAAAAGAAATAAACTAGCATGGATGATACTATGGCAAGGTGTGAACACCGACTATCAAAGTGAAAGTGTGAGCATGAATATAAAGTTGGTGAGAAACACATACTCCCCCAAGCTTAGGCTTTTGGCCTAAGTTGGTCTACTCCCACGGCTGGTCCAAGCGATATCCAAAATCATAATGGGGGTTGTATGGGAACGCGGCAGCTACCGCCTGAATAGCTACCTTACGGAGGCGAGCAGCCTTTGCCTCCCTCTCATACTCATCTGCCTCTCCTCTGGTTATGTAATATCTCTGTTTTACCTGAAAGTCAAAGAAGGCATGAGTAGGAAGGGTAATATGGAAAACACGATGTCGGTTAAATATTAACCGGTATAGGAGGGATTCATTATCCCTCTCAAGGAACTGATAACGTGTCATAGTAGCGCGATCAAGGAAAGCTGTATGGAGCGGGGGATCTCCTTCGTGGATGGGTACTCCAATAAAATTTGCTATGCGAGTGGCATAGATCCCACCAAAGAAATCCCCTTCATTAGAATTATTATTTAGCCTCCTCGCGATTATAGCTCCCATGTTGAAACTTCTATCACCCGTTACTGTGCTCTTAAGAATGCTAAGGTCAGGTGTGCAGAGGTGACAATGCTCAATCTTGCTGTTAATGCATCTACCTATGAAGAGGGCAAAGTAATGTAAGGCAGGAAAATGAATGCTCCCCATGGTACGTGCGTAATATCTCTAGTTTCTCCAACAGTTATACTAGAGATAAAATCTCTAACCGAAGACCCAGGAGGATCATTGAGACTACCCCAATCAGGTATCTTGCAAATTCTATTAAAATCCTCTAAATCCATGGTAAACGATTTGTCATAAAGATCAAACAGTATGGATGTGTCACGACCAACTGAAAATTTGAATCTACGAACAAAAGAGGCAGTGAGTGTAGTATACTGTTCGCATTTGTTGGAGATGAATTCTTCGAGCCCGGCATTGTGAACAAATGTATCAAACTCGTCCTTGAAACCTGCATCAATCATGAATTCATCGGAAGGCCATTCACATGGTTGTACGTGTGCGTTCCTCGGCTGATAAGGATCGGGCTCCCGAATCGAGAGACGGGGACCCCTTTTGCTTGAGGAACCACCATGATAGTTTCTCCTGAACATCTTCCTTTTCTGAAATTTTTAGTGACATAAAAGAAAAGTGAACAAGACTCAACAAAACTCATAGCAACTACTCCTACAAGTGCCTAGAGGCCATATCATGCATCAAAACTACTTGGGACCAAATAAAATTAACATGCAAAGCTCAAGAACAGGGTCACCAAGGCAGCAAAAATATGCAATGAATAAAGCACTAGAGCAAAAACTAATTGGACCAATGGAGGAGTCACATACCAAGGAACAATTCCCCCAAAACAGTTTGGTGAATGGGGCTTTGCACAAGGAGATCGAAAAATGCAACAAGAAGAGCAAGAACACGGGTTTGAGCTGTGGAATGATTTTTTCTGGAGGTAGAAGAAGGAGATGGGAGCTGGAATAAGTGGAGGGGGCCACGTGGGGCCCACAAGCCTGCCAGGCGCGGCCAGGGGGGTGCCCACGCCTCCTAGGCTTGTGGCCCACTAGTGCATCCCCCTGAATAGCTCTCTATCTCAATTTTTTTTCAAAAATTCCAGAAAAAATCATACTTGAATTTCAGGGCATTTGAAGAACTTTTATTTTTAGGACACTTTTCTAAGGGACGCAAAAAACAGAAAACAGGAAAATAAAGCTAAATTTATCGTTTTTCTTCTAAACAACAGAAAATAAAAGTTCGGAACAGAAGGTTGTGACTCCTAGATTCATCCATCTCATGGTCATCAAAAGAAATCCGTCAATGAGGTTGATCAAGTCTCTTGACAAACTTTTTTCGAATCGCATAAAACCGGATAATTTTCGAATAATCACTAGGTTACCTCAAAGGGGATGTGCATATCCCCAACAAGTAAATCATATTTCATCTTGACAGTAGGTATAGGGCATTCAAAGCTCCCAATAAGAATTGATGAAGTTCTTTCAATAGCATTGATGCAATGTACTCGATATTGTTTCTTCGGAAAGTGCACCGTGTGCTCATTACCATTAACATGGAAAGTGACATTGCCTTTGTTGCAATCAATAACAACCCCTGTAGTGTTTAAAAAGGGTCTTCCAAGGATGACCGCCATGTCATCATCCTCGGGAATATCCAAAATAACAAAGTCCGTTCAGATAGTAACGTTAGCAACCACAACAGGCACATCCTTGCAAATGCCGATAGGAAAATCAGTTGATTTGTTGGCCATTTGCAAAGACATTTCAGTGGGTGTCAACTTATCCAATTCAAGTCTATGATAAAGAGAGAGAGGCATAACACTGACACCAGCTCCAAGATCGCATAAAGCAATTCTAACATAATTTCCTTTAATGGAGCAAGGTATAGTGGGCACTCTAGGATCACCTAGTTTCTTAGGAGTTCCACCTTGAAGGTGTAATTAGCAAGCATGGTGGAAATCTCAACCTCAGGTATCTTCCTTTTATTAGTCACAATATCTTTCATGTACTTAGCATAAGGAGACATTTTGAGCATATCTGTCAAATGCATTTGCAGAAAGATAGGTCTAATCATTTCAACAAAGCGCTCAAAATCCTCATCATCCTTTTTCTTGGATGGTTTGGGAGGAAAGGGCATGGGTTTATGAACCCATGGTTCTCTTTCTTTACCATACTTCCTAGCAATAAAGTCGTTCTTATCATATCTCCTGTTCTTAGGTTGTGGGTTATCAAGATCAACAGCAGGTTCAATCTCCACATCCTTATCATTACTAGGTTGAGCATCATCATGAACACCACTATCGATATTATCACTAGGCTCATGTTCATCACCAGATTGTGTTTCGGCATCAGAAACAGAGATATCATTTGGATTCTCAGGTGTAACAGCAGCAAGTTTGCTAGCATGCAAGTTGCTATCATCTTTCTTTTTCTTCCTATTACTAGGATGACTAGGTGCCTCAGTGCTAACTCCTTGAGAATCTTGTTCAATTCTCTTAGGATGGACCTGAGGATACAAAGGTTCCTAAGTCATTCTACCACCTCTAGTGACGACTCTAACAGAATTGTCATTCAACTCATTGAGCAAGTCATTTTGAGCCTTAAGTACTTGTTCTACTTGAGTAGTGACCATAGAGGCATGTTTACTCAAAAGCTTAAGATCATTGACATTTCTATCCACACAAGCACTTAAATGATTAATCATGCGAGCATTTTGTTCTAATTGTCTGCTAACATAATCATTGAAACTTTGTTGTTTGGCAACAAATTTATCAAATTCATCTAAGCATAAGCTAGCAGGTTTATCAAAAGGAATATCACTCTCATTGAATCTACGAAGAGAATTTACCTCTACTACCTGTGTCGGGTTATCAAGACCATGTATCTCTTCGATAGGTGGTAGATTCTTAACATCTTCAGATTTAATACCTTTCTCTTGCATAGTTTTCTTGGCTTCTTGCATATCTTCAGGACCGAGGAATAGAATACCTCTTTTCTTCGGAGTTGGCTTCGGAAGTGGTTGGGGAATAGTCCAAGCATTATCATTGCTCAAGATATTGTTCAATAGAATTTCAGCTTGTTCCACAACTTGTTCCCTAAAAACACAACCATCACAACTATCTAGGTGGTCCCTAGAAGCATCGGTTAGTCCATTATAAAAGATATCAAGTATTTCATTTTTCTCAAGAGGGTGATCAGGCAAAGCATTTAGTAACTGGACAAGCCTCCCCCAAGCTTGTGGGAGACTCTCTTCTTCAACTTGCACAAAGTTATATATATCCTGCAAGGCAGCTTGTTTCTTATGGGCAGGAAAATATTTCTCAGAGAAGTAGTAGATCATATCATGGGGACTACGCACACAACCAGGAGCAAGAGAAGTAAACCAAGTCTTAGCATCACCCTTTAGCGAGAAAGGAAACAACTTAAGGATATAGTAATGGCGAATCTTTTCCTCATTCGTGAATAGGGTGGCTATATCATTCAGCTTAGTAAGATGTGCTACAACCGTTTCGGACTCATAACCATGAAAAGGATCAGATTCAACCAAAGTGATCAACTCAGGATCAACAGAGAATTCATAATCCTTATCGGTTGCAAAGATGTGTGAAGTAGCAAACTTAGGATCGTATTTCATTCTAGCATTCAGAGATTTTTCTTTCCACTTGCGCAATAAATTCTCAAGATCATAGCTATCCTTACAAGCAAGAAAGTCCTCATCTACCTCTCCCTCCATAACATAACCCTCAGGTATATCAGGCAATTCATATCTAGGAGAGCTAGGCCTAACAGGTGAAACAACAGGGCCTACTTCAATAATTTCAGCAGTTTCAGAAGTATCATCACACTCAGCAGCAACTCTAGCAATTTGTGCATCAAGAAATGCACCAAGTGGCAAAGCAGTATCAAGCAAAGCATCATCAAGCACAGGCGACATATCAGAATTTCTAGTAGGTGGTGGTGTCGCAAACTTACTCATAACTGAAGGTGAATCAAGTACAAAGCTAGATGACAGTTCCTTACATGTCCTCGTAGTTGAGGGCAAGACTTTAGTTTTTGGATCTCTCGGATTCCTCATAGTGATCAAAAAACATAAATTCCAAGTGAATATAAGAATAGAGCTAGGCCTCCCCGACAACGACGCCAGAAAATAGTCTTGATAACCCACAAGTATAGGGATCGCAACAGTTTTCGAGGGTAGAGTATTCAACCCAAATTTATTGATTCGACACAAGGGGAAGCCAAAGAATATTCTCGAGTATTAGCAGTTAAGTTGTCAATTCAACCATGCCTGAAAGACTTAGTATCTGCAGCAAAGTTTCAGTAGCAAAGTAGTGTGATAGTAACGGAACAGCGGTAACAGTAGCAGTAGTGACAACAATAGCGGTAAAGTAACGTAGCAAGGACTAGTAGGAAAAACTCATAGGCATTGGATCAGTGATGGATAATTATGTCGGATGACATTCATCATGTAACAGTTATAACATGGGGAGATATGTAACTAGCTCCAGTTCGTCAATGTAATGTAGGCATGTATTCCGTATATAGTCATACATGCTTATGGAAAAGAACTTGCATGACATCTATTGTCCATCCCTCCCGTGGCAGCGGGGTCCTAATGGAAACTAACGGATATTAAGGTCTACTTTTAATAGAGAACCGGAACAAAGCATTAACACTTAGTGAGTACATGAACTCCTCATACTATGGTCATCTCCGGGAGTGGTTCCGGCTATTGTCACTCCGGGGTTGCCGGGTCATAACACATAGTAGGTGACTACAACTTGCAAGATAGGATCAAGAACACACATATATTGATGAAAACATAATAGGTTCAGATCTGAAATCATGGCACTCGGGCCCTATTGACAAGCATTAAGCATAGCAAAGTAGTAGCAACATCAATCTCAGAACATAGTGGATACTAGGGATCAAACCCCATCAAAACTAACTCGATTACATGATAGATCTCGTCAAACCCATCACCTTCCAGCAAGCCTACGACGAGATTACTCACGAACGGTGAAGAGCATCTTGGAATTGGCGATGAAGGATGATTGATGATGACGACGACGTTGATCTCCCCTCTCCGGAGCCCAGAACGGACTACAGATCTGCCCTCCAGAGGAAGAACAGGTGGTGGTGGCGGCTCCGTGTTGTGAAACGCGATGAAATCTTCTCTCTTAATTTTTTCCGGGCGAGAGAGACTATATAGAGCTGGAGTTGGAGGTGGCGGAGCCACGAGGGCCTCACAAGCCTGCCACGCGCGGCCAGGGGCGGTGCGCCTCCTGGGCTTGTGGGCTCCTAGCTCCGTCCCTCTAGGTAATTCTTGGGCCAGTATTTTTTATATATTCCACAAAAAATCCTCGTAAATTTCCAGGTCATTCCGAGAATTTTTATTTCTACGCAAAAACAACACCATGGCAATTCTGTTGAAAACAGCGTCGGTCCGGGTTAGTTCCATTCATATCATGCAAATTAGAGTCCAAAACAAGGGCAAAAGAGTTTGGAAAAGTAGATACGATGGAGACGTATCAGACTCTCGCACCCGTTACCCTTCGTGGGTTGAAGTCTCCACTAACATGGACGTACGATAGTGCCACCTATCGGAACCATGCCCAAAATCGCCGTGTCAACCTTTGCGTTTGATCTCCCTACCTTACTCTCTACTTTACATTTGCGTGTCGTTACTTTCCGCTGCTGTACTCTTAGATGTGCATGTGTGGGGTGAACTTGACTAGTCATAATTGTTAAAATTGGCCCAGAACTAAAATTGGGAAAAGGCTAAGTTTTTATCTTGTCAAGTAGTCTAATCACCCCCACTAGACATATTTTTGATCCTACAAGTGGTATCAGAGCTTTGGTGTCCATTGCATTTGCTTCACAACCTAGGAGAGTATAGCGTCCAGTGAGGGAAATTATCACCGTAGAGGTCCATATTTTGATTTTACTAATTTCTCTAGTTGGAAGCATAAGATGAAAATGCATATTGTTGGTCATAATCGTGTCGTTTGGGCTGTTGTTCGTGTTGGCGTGCAAGGTGATTTCTTAGGAGATGGAAAAAACCGGATCGTAATGCGACAATGAATGAGTTGAAGATATTGCAATACAATGTTCAAGCCTGTGATATCCTGTTCAACTGCTTGTGTCTCGAAGAATTCAATAAAATAAGTCACCTTGAGAATGCAAAGGAAATTTGGGATACTTTGATTGATATGCACGAAGGTAATGATTCTGTCAGGGAATCTAAGTTGGATGTGCTTCAAAGTCAGCTTGACAAGTTCAAGATGAAGGATGGTGAAGGAGTCGCTGAGTTGTATTCTAGGCTAGCTCTAATCACAAATGAGATTGTCGGCTAAGTAAGTGAAGAGATGACTGACAAATTCATCATCAAGAAGATACTTAGAGCCTTGGATGGAATATATGACACTGTGTGCACATTAATCCAAATGATGCCAAACTACAAGGATCTCAAGCAAATTAAAGTCATTGGAAGGATTGTTGCTCATGAAATGTTTCTCAAGGACAAAGGTGAGTTGCAAACAAGTGTGTGTTAATATTTGAAAACTACATATGTGGGGTCCCCGACTTACTAGTCGAGAATCGCCGTGCTCAGTGATCCCAGAGATCAATGCTCACCGAACACAGATACTGAATAAAGAGTCTTACATCCAAGTACCGTTTATTACAACACGTGACCGAAGGGTCAAGTTCACAAGACAGGGCCTAAGGCCAAATCACACGAGTACACTAATAGCGGAAAACAAAGGGGCTAAGCGGTGCCCATGCCATCAAGCCTACACCGACAAGCATTCTGACTCGGAAGCGTCCTAGTTCGCAGGGGTGTCTCCAAAGACGTACTCATCTCCAAACTCTGGTCCTTCCATGTCTGGTCAATAACATAACCAGTGGCAAGCCAATAAGTACTTTGAATGTACTCGCAAACAGCCCATGATATAATCAACGAAAGTGAAGGATAACAATATCATGCATCTCTAGTGTAACTCATCTGGGTGGAATGATCGTGAATATGCATCAAGTTAAAGAATTACTCCTGAAGAACAGGTTACATATATCAATATATCTGCCGAGGGCTGAACCATCTGGGTTCACCCTATATGCCAAGTCACCAAACTTGGTCATATCATTGCTATCATAGTAACACCTTTCTCATCACCACACACACACACACACACACACACACACACTTGGTTTATGCGGAAATATCAGGACGTAGTTTAAGCAGGATTACCCAACTGTCCTTGATCGTGGACACGGCTATTCGAATAGTTTACACTCTGCAGAGGTGGTACGCTGGACCCACGAGATCCAGGAAACTTCCGTGTCATCCACGACTCGCGGTATATCACATACCCGAGGTAAGTACCCGATCAATGCCTTTCCACTGACGATACTAGACAAAGAGGTCCACTCGATTGGTACCCAACCCACATGTTGTACGTCTTACGAGCACCAACTCTGGACAGTACCAACCATGCGGGGACCAACGGTGTGACTGGAACTCATAAAAATGGCATAGTCGTCCTACCCGGCATGACCCCATCACGAGAGTGACCACACATCACTCCCGCCACTAGTAATGTGGCTCTTTGCTAGCACCGACCAGAGTAATTAACATAGCCCCGTCCCATAAGGGGTAACGTGGTCGTACTGGTAAGGTTGGGACGGTCGACACATCATAAATCTAATCCCATTTCCGAAACCATACTCACACAAATACCGGGTGCATCACTTCACCAAAAGTGACCACCTAACTCATCATCACCCTCGGGCATTAGTGGCACCCGACGGGGTTTTCATAAACTTTTGCTTTATGGCAACATCATGCTCATGATAATACTACTGCTATCATTACTTGTCAACATGGTATTAGCATGACCCTAAGGGGTAGAGTCAAGCTCAATGCAAAATACTCCGGAGGAGCCTTCGGTAAGATCATATCAAATGATTACCAACACTTATGATCATATGCAACGGGAATACTTGCTATTTTAACATGCAAAGTAACATATGCTCAGTCATGGTCAAAGGGCTGCTTGCCTTGCTCACGTAAGTCCTCGGGTCTTCGAGGTCTTCCGCTCCAACTCCGAATACTCCATCTACCCGTCAACTGAATCTTTGCCAAGGGTTTTGGATCATCAGGGCTGTCTGAATGGAAAGAAGGGAGGAATAGGTGATCATTGAAGAAGCCAACAAAATTCATTCTGTTAAAAATGAGTGGAGACACCCATTTAAGAGGGAATGATTTTAGAAATACTTAGGAGGTGGTTTCACTGGATTTGGAGTTGGTATGAATATTCTAGAGATTTTACAATGTGGAATAAATAGCAAAGGGCTATTTATTTGATGCAACAGAATTAGGGCAAGCAAAAATATTTAATAAAATTAGACATTTAGAACAATATTCTAGGAGTCTCTGAAATTTTGAATCACCCCATTTGGAGTTGATTTGGAACCTATAGGATTTTTTGAAAGCTAGGACAATTATATCCAGATTTGTATTTTAATAAATACACCACAAAAAGATGCTCTCGAAAAATGTGCAAAGCACATATTTGGATAGGTTTTGAATTTAGGGACCTCGGGGGTTATCTCGCGCACATGGCGAAGAAGAGGGAGATGGGACGGCCCAGCAGTTCCCAGCGCGAGCAGAGGGCCACGCCGATGGCGCATTCCCTGCAATGCGCTTCCCAAGCAGGAAGGTGCACCGGGGGTTTCGCCTCCACTTAAGGCACTAGGCCCGGCTCGGCTGACTTATAGGGAGGCCCCCCTGGCCAGGGTCTTCTCCTACCTCCTGCTCGCACGCAGGGGAGGCAGGGAGGAAAGGCCGGCCGAGGGAGGAGCTCCTCAGATGGCTCCGGCTACCACCCGGCGGTGCGCTGGCCACCGGCGTGCTCGGGGCGGTTAGCCACACCCGTTCCCCTGCTCAGCACCTACAGGGGAGGGCTGCCAGGGCGCCGACGACGAGGCTGTCTACCCCCTGGTTTCGGCACCAGCAACGAAGGGAGAGAGCAGGAGGTGCTGCGGATGAGTTGCGGCGGCTTGGGGTCTCCGGTAGGGGAGGAAGGAGGCGAGGGGAGGATTTGAGCGCGCCAGCCCGTGCAGAGGCCGGAGCTCTACCCCGCGTCCATGGAAGAAGGAAGAGGGAAGGAAGGCTTAGGGGAAAAGGGAGATCTCGAGGAGGTTCACAGGGGAAGAGGAGGAGGATCTAAGGGAACCAGATAGGCTTTGGGGTGAGAAGATATGAGAGGGGAAGGCCGAGAGAGCTTGGGAGCTCTCTGGAGCTCTCGGTGCATGGTCGCCACACACCCTAGGAGGAGCTTGGAGGCTAGCTGATGGTGGGGAGCGGTTTGAACGGTCAAAAGCTAGGGCTGAGACATACTGGGACATGCTGGCTCGGCTGGGTGTGGTCTGGAGGAAGGAGACAAGGTGCAGAGCTTTCTAATTGCAGGTCAGCGTGGTGGTCACCATGGCCACTTGTACCTACGGGGTCCTAATGACCAGTCAAAGTTGTCTGGGAGGTGGGGCATGCTACCTGGAAGGTGAGTGAGGAGTTTGGTCCCTAGTGGAGTTGATTTGAATAGGTTTTGACTGGTGTTAAGTTTGCAGCAGGAAACTTAGGGCTACTAATGAGGGCACTAACATGAGAGATAATGGGGAACAAGCATGTCTAGCAGTGCTAACTATACAAGAACTACATCTCTGCCAAGTTTGAGATCAAGAGGAGAAGGGTAGCTAGTACTTGCTGTACAAGCTACATTTCAGCCAGAAATCTACTTGAAGAGGTGCTGCTCATTTCTCCTACATGAGAATGCCATCTCTTGGATGGAAATGAAGCATTGACACTCTAGAGAGGCTCTGGAAAGGATTGGGAGCCTTGGGTTAAGCATAAGTATGAGAAGAGAGGTAAAAATAGTGCTTTTAAGGGTAAAATGAGAGATAGTTACAAAGGGTCCTTCTCCAATAATTTACCAGTGGCCATGGGAATGTTACTCGAGGTAAAATATCACTATGTGAGGCTGTGGTAGAAAGTTGAGCTCAAGGGTAAAGGTGGAAAGTGTCAAAGAAGCCAACTTAGTGAGTGCACACAAGGTGTTTGATCTGTGGTTGGGCCATCAGATGAACTCCAATGGCTATGAAACTTAACAGGATCAAATAATAGATGAAAATAGGCTTGCATACCAAATTTGGGATTTGCTCGAGAAGTTTTCTAATGTAGACTTGGAAAACCCCTAAAATGGGCAGAAATGGATTTCTGCTTACAACCCTATTCAAATGAATTCCCACAAATTGAATATTTGGTGTAGGGGCATTATTTGAGCATTAGGCATGCACAAAAAGTTTGAGGTTAATTGGAGAAACTTTATAATGTAAAGTTTACCAAAGTCAGAAATCAACAGAGAGAGTTTTGAGGGTCTTAGGACAAGTTCTTCTATTCTCCTTGATGTACCACTTGGTGTGGATACCTTATTGGAGTATTATAACATGTCCACCAAATTTGAGAATAATTGGAGACACTTCCCAATGTAGAGTTGCTCTAATTTGAATCTGGACAGATAGGGTTTTTGGATAGTTAGGGGAGTCAAATCAACTTGGATTGAGATGAAACTTGACAAGATCATCAATAATGCCATAGATGACATGCTAGAATTTGACTGGAATTTATTGAGAATATTTCTTATAGAAATATTCCAAAAGCTTGAAATAGGCAGGAAGGGTTTTGGAGGGTTTTTCCCAATATTTTGAACATTACCATGTGTTGAAACTCATATATATGGAATAAATATATCCACCGAGTTTCCCTAAATTTTCTTAAATATTTTGGAAGCAATAAAAATAAATTTCCTTCATAAGAGGCCATTTCTGGCCTCACAGAAAGGCTTTTAAATAAAATAGTAAAATAACCTTCAAAATAATAATGTTGTGGTCTTTGGAAGGCATTTTGGTAATAGGTTTTAAATAAAATAATTGGTGCAAAATAAATTCCCTAATTTGAGGACTTGTAGCACAAGTCTCATCTTAGGGGTTTGAAAGTTTAATTCCAAGAAATGCTTTTAGGTGAAAACAATATTTGGTAAAAATAGATATTGTCCTAATCACATGGCATGATTGTTAGGCAGGAGAACAAGGGATGAGGAGGTGATTAGGTGGATGGCAAGAATTAATGGGGAGCAATCACATGCACTTAAGCAAACAGGCAAACAATAGTCACTCCAAGCATCACAAGCATTCACATTTTTTTGAATTGGTCCTAAATTTTGAAATAAGTTAACTAGTCAGGAAAGCCAAAAACTGGGTGTGACAGACCTTACCCCCTTAAGAAAATCTCATCCCCGAGATTTGTTAAGGCGGAATCAAGGGTCTGCTCCTGCTATGCTGCAGGACTTACTAGCGGCAATAATCCAAATACACGGTCTGATGGGGTCACCTCAAGAGTGCCACTTATTGGTGCATCTGCATTCGATGAGGATGTTGGAGAAAGGGAAAGTTGTCATACCTGGTTGCTAGTCGTACCTGTTGCTCGGTACCTACTCCGGCTGAAAAGTGGGCCCAGGTCCGCCGTCAGCCTCTTCTTCTTCCTCTGATTCTTCTTTCTTGGGTGAGTACCGTGGCTGCCTCCACTTGCGGTGTCTAGGGCGTACGGTGTCCGGGGCCGCCTTACGGTGGTGTGCGGTGAGCCATCTGCCGGCGCATCGAGCACTCACCTCGCGGGCCTGGTATGTCAGCACTGCTCTGAGATTCCCAGCGAGCACCGACGGCCGAGCGGCAAACGGGGTTGGTGGCTTGGCCAGTGGCTCTCCGAGCCTGGCTATAAATTTGGCCAGGGAGTCCTTCTCGTTCTCCACCCAGCCTCGCTACTTGCTTCTGCTCCGGTCCTCCTCTTCTTCTTCTGTTGCAGGTGATCGAGGAGGGATGCTAGTGGCGGACGAGAGCTCGGGATGGCTCATCATCTTCCTGTCCGGGATGGTGGCGTTGCTGGTCGGGGTCTCGACGCTGTACTGCGCGATCGTCCATGATGACCGCCATGACGCTGCCGCCCGCACGGCGGCTCTCCGCGGCGGTAGGGTTCATGATGATTAGGCATCTGCTCGACGCACGCGTGGTGTTAGTGTGCCAGTGGTGTCCGTGCGGTTTCTTCTCACGAAGGAACCGAGGGGTGCCATAATGGCAAGTGGTTAGGCGTTGATGTGATGTGTGGTCGTGAACGCAGTCATGGTCCGGGTGGAGGTTGCTCCCAGTGTGTCTGTCCTTTTTGGCCTTACGGTCTTGCATGTCGTGGTTGGCGTAGTTGATGTTGGAGATGCAATAAAATGTGTTGTTCTTCTATGTCGTCGAGGCTCCTTGATCATGTGGATGCTTCACCATACTCGTGGAGACTGTCTTCGGTTGCCGGAGGGTTGCAGTCTGCGGTGACTGTGGCTCATCTAAACAACACTGAGGCTCTCGTCCTCTCACTGGGCGAATAAGTGTGTCATCAGTGAGGATGGCCACATACTTTTCCCAAACAAGACATAAGCAAGGTGCTCAAGAGTCAGGTGAGGAGAACGGGGACTTTCTATGGGCGGTTACTGGCCATGTTTTAACGACTTAAAGTCATCTTCTATGGTCATAATCCGTCCATCTTGTGGCTTTGCGAAGCTTTAGGGTCTTAAGGAACTTAGGAGGTGGGCGAACAGTTATCATCTTATCTCTAAGCACTTTCCCTAGATGCCAATGGTTCGACCTCAAATCTCGGGATGATATCACCTCATCTCATCAAAGATACCATCCCACATGGGTCAACTCCACACCGCTCATGCTAGCTAACTCCGGGTTGAGGGAAGAACTAAACCCAAACACTACAAGCATGGTGTAGCAACGATGCACATGCATTATTATGCAAGAACCTCGGGGAGACATACAAGTTCCTATGATTGAATTTAATACACAACAAATCCAAATGTCCATCTAAGTCATCCAATGGACATGGTATGTGACGCCCTCGGTTTAATCTTATGCTAATCATACAGGCAAATGCGTAAGATCAAACCCAAGGACTCACGGGAAGATATCACAACACAACTCTAGACACAAATAAAATAACATCAGCTTCATATTACAAGCCAGGGGCCTCGAGGGCTAGAATACAGAAGCTCGATAAACACACGAGTCAGCGGAAGCAACAATATCTGAGTACAGACATAAAACATGGGGTGCCTTAGATAAGGCTAGCACAAAAGATTCAACGATCGAACGAGACGAGGCCTCCTGCCTGGAAACCTCCTAACTACTCCTCATCATCAACGGCCTCCACGAAGATGACATCATCGGGGAGGCAGGCATCGGCAGGAAAAACTCCATCTCCTGGGCTCCATCATCTCGTTGCAGCACGGATCAAGGGGACAAAAGGGGAGCAAAGCAGCGGTGAGTACCCATCCAAAGTACTCGCAAGTCTTACATCAAAACTATTCTAGGTATGCACCAGTATCAAAGACGGGGTTTTATATGTGGACTGACTGCAGCAATGCGAGAATAGAGAGAGATGTAAGTGCATCTAGTGACCCTTAGTGATTTTGGTGGTTTGAAGACTTATAGGTTAAGTATCTAATGTGTTTATAAGTGTACACAGGATCTATAAGTCATTGAGGAGTTTGAGATATTTGAAGAATATCGACCCCTAAAAATATATGTCTTTAGTTGAAGAAATTGGTCTGAAGCTGAAGAAATGAATCACGAAGAATTTGCGATGAAATTGATATTCCTCATGAAGATATTGATATTGAGAAGATCGGTGGTTCCTGAAGAAAATCATTCTGAAGAAATTGAAGCATGAAGATTTACGTTTTCTGTTTTACTTTCTTCGCATTTGATGAATAGGAACACCGTACTGTTAAAGGGGGTCAAAGTAACGCTATGGAATGAATTTCCTCATGATGCTCAACCCAAGCCAAATCCTACCAAAAGCCTCAAGTGAGGAATATGAGTGACATGAGGACTCTCACAGTTGAGGGTCCCGACCGTTTCGATAGCCACGCCAAGTCACTGGTCTTATCCACTCCAACGGTCATATTATTTAAGGGCATTAATGTCAAATCATGTCGGGATGCTCCTAGGCTATAAATAGCCGCCCCCACAACCACAAGCTGGTTGGCTGCTCCGTTAGAAACTGACACTTGTCATAAGAGCAACTCAAATTCCTCAGAGCTTTCGAGAGTAAATCATCAGTGAGGAAATACACCACCCACCGAAACCACAAACCAAAACTAGTGATTGAGCATCACTGAAGAAGTTGTTCCTGTGTGGGACTGAAGCCTTTTACCTTTGAGGACTGTGCATCCTCCAGACGGTTAGGCGTCATGGTCTAGAGCAATCCAGCAGTCAATTGTGGATCGCCGGGTGACCGAGTTTGTGAGGGTTTGGAAGTCTGCCCTGAAGACTTACCACGAGTGTTGGGCGAGGACTGTGTGTCCTTAGCTCAAGGAGAATACGGTAGGGACTGTGTTTCCCGGGACTGGGTGTCCTTTGGTTTCAATACCAAGCCGCTCCAAACCAGATGTACAACTGTCACAACAGTTGGAACTGGGTCATCAACAACAGTCTTCACCAAGAATCGGGTTCTAATTCCTCAACTCTTTACTTTCTCTGTATTATGTGTTGATGACTTTCACTGTGTCTGTTTGAAGAATTTGCTGAAGACTTTCTCTGAATTTCCTCAACCCCATATTCTTCAGTTGAGCTAAACATCATCTGTATTCTGCGTGCCTGCTTACTGTGCAATCTGTTTTCACATTCTTCACTCTGTAATACTGCTATTGTGAAAGTTTGCACGTCTGATCCATAACCGTTTCCGCTGTAAGTTAGTCATCGGTGAGGAATTTCCTCAAAAGGAATTTCCTCAGTGATGAAATTCTAAAAATCTCCTATTCACCCCCCTCTAGTCGATATAACGCACTTTCAATTGGTATCAGAGCAAGGTACTCCCTTGTTCTGTGTGATTTTGGTTTAACCACCTGGAGTTTTAGTTATGTCGACTGCAGGCATGTTTAAGGTGACTGCAGCATGTCCTACCTACGAGGGAAAGAACTTTCCCTTCTGGAAGAACAAAATGCAAATGCATGTACAAGCGATAGACAATGATCTCTGGTATATTGTGGAAAATGGTGTCCCCATCATTTCTGCTAGTGTCACTGCAGCTGATGTGAAGAAATTCAAGCAACTTGATTCTCAAGCGAAGAACATCATCTGTGGTCATCTGAGCCCTGGCCAGTTTGGAAGAGTAAGTGCCTTAGGCTCTGCAACACTGATCTGGGAGAGACTGTGCAAGGTAAATGAAGGAGTATCAACCCAACGCGACTCTCCTGTTGATATTCTTCGCAATCTCTTCAATCGCTTCAAGAGACATGACAATGAAAGCTGCCAAGACACCTTTGATCGCCTCACTGACATATCAAATGAACTACAAGCACTGGGAGCTCGAGACATCACTGATCATGAAGTTGTGAAGAAACTGCTGAGATCTTTGGATTCTTCATTTGACACTTTAGTTCTGATGATCCAAGAAAGACCAGACTACAAGATGCTAGATCCTGCTGATATCCTTGAAAGGCTAAATACTCATGAATTCCAGCTAGAAGAAAAGAGAGATCTATATGGACAAAGCTATTCCAGACCACGTGCACTGAAGGCAAGAGCAATTTCCTCATCTGAAGAAGAAGACACAGATGACAGCAGTTGTGACCCTGAAGAATTTGGTCAGGAACTTGCAATGCTTGTGAGGAAATTCCAGAGACTTACACGACGAGGCCAGTTTGGTAAATCATCAAGAAGAGACATGAGGAAATCAGAATCTGCATCTGAGGACTACAAGAAACGGACCTGTCACAAGTGCAAGAAATCAGGTCATTACATTGCTGATTGTCCTCGCTGGGGAAAGGAATCAAAGAAGAAGAAATACAAGGATGACAGTTCTGATGACTCAAAGAAGAAGAAGAAATCTTCAAAATCCTCATCTTCAAAGTCCTCCTCACACAAGAAGACCAGCTTCAGAAAGGCTCGGGCACTTATTGGCAAGGAATTGGATTCTGAGGCAGAATCAGAAGAATGTGATGATGAAGAAGGCTCTGGAGAAGATTCAGAGTCCGGACAGGCTAGTCTTGCACTAGCAACCAATTTCGTCAGCAAGTCAATCTTCAATCTTGAAGAAAATGAGTGCACCATCCATACTGATGACTATGCTGATGACTTCTCTCCAACCTATTGCTTCATGGAAAAAGGTTCAAAGGTATCACATAATGCCTCCTCATCTTATTCAAGTGACTGTGGACATGATGATTACAAAAAACCCAGTTACAGTAAACTTGCCATCATTGCCACTAAACAACAAACTGCTCTGGAAAAGCTTCAAAAACTGCTAGACAAAAGTGATGATCTGTTGAATGATGAAATGAATCTTAATCAAATCCTCGCTGATGACATGAAAAATCTTCAGTCTAGATTTGATATTCTTCAGGATCGTTATGATACACTCCTCACTGATCATGAGAAGCTTTCCTACGAATTTCTTCAAAGGAAGCTTGATCTTGAGAAGCTGAGGATGTCTTATGATGATCTTCGTATGGAAAATGATTCATTACTAGCTCAACAGATCAGCGCTAGTCAAGTTGAATTTATTCCTCCATGTCTTAAATGCATTGATCGTGAAACTGTTAATTCTTCACCAGAATCTTCAAATGCTATCACTGCTACAAATACTTCAACTGCACCTGTTGTGTCTATTTCCTCACTTGAGGAAAACACAAATGTCACTGATGAAAATGCAGGGTTGAAGGAATTGTACGTAACAGGCATGTACAAAAGCCGCAAAGGACATCAAATCCTTTGTGATGTGCTCAAAATGCAGATCTTGAACAGGAACCCGAGGAAAGAAGGAATTGCCTTTGAGAGGAAATTGAATGCTGATGGATCTTATTGGAAACCTGAGCAGTATCCCAAAACCTCATGGGTTGCTGCTACTGGGCCTCCTTTTGATCCATCTAATCTAACTGGCTTCTCATGTGAATTATCCTATTCCTCGGATGAGTCATTTGATTCCAACTATAAACTGTTCAAAGATCAATATGGTGAAGTATTTGATCGATATGTTGGAACTAACTGCAGGAATGGCCCTCCTCTGAGGAAAATCTGGGTTCCCAAAAGTTGTCTTGAAAATCTTCAAGTAAATGTCCTCATGACATCACCTCTGAAGAATCTGAACCCCAGATCAAATTCCTCAGGAGGACCAAAGTCTTCAAGAGGATCAAAATCCTCAACTGGTCAAAACTATGCTCATACCCATGCTTATGCGTCTAACATGCAGGGAAACTACAAGGAATATGATTATGAGCTCTATTCTTCAAGTCATTATGTTCATAAACCCTCAAACCAGTTCTCTGCATACTCATATGAGTACTTTAACCCCCCTACCGTTAAGAGAAGTGCATTAGCTTCAATGCCACCTTTCTCATATGGTGCTCGCAGGATGATGAACGCTTTGCCACCCCTTCAGATGTGGGTGGTGAAGAAATCAAAATAATCACTTCTGCAGGTCAGGTCTCCAGATGAATATCATCATCTGAAGAATTTGCTGGAGACCTGAGGAAATGCTTGATAGGACGCAAGCTAATGATTGATGAAATAGAAATATTTCACACGTCCTTACATCTCTGTTATGATGAAATTAGTATCATATTCTTCAAATTTGAAGCATATGAGATGGTAAGCTGTACTAATTCATCTGCAGGATGACAAACCCAAAAATACTGAGTGGGTTCTCGATAGTGGCTGCACACATCACATGACTGGTGATAAAAGCCTACTGATGAATATGCCACTAACTCCATCACCTCTGAAGCAAATCACATATGCTGATAAAGGTAAAAGCAAGGTATTGGGACTTGGCAAAGTAGCTATTTCCAAGGATAGGCATATGGACAAAGTGATGCTTGTTGAATCCCTTGGTTTTAACCTCATGTCAGTATGGATGCTTTGTGATCTTGATATGATTGTTATCTTTGGTAGATATAGATGTGTAGTCATCATGGAATCTGACAGATCCAAAGTCTTCGAAGGTGTAAGAAGAGGGGATTTGTACATTGTTGACTTCTCTACAGGTCCTCAACCAGCCACTTGCTTACTAGCAAAAACCTCAGAAGGATGGTTGTGGCACAGAAGACTAGGTCATGCAGGCATGAGGAATTTGCACACACTTGCAAAGAAGAAGCATGTCATTGGCATCGAATCAGTCAAATTCCTCAAGGATCATCTCTGCGGTGCTTGTGAATCTGGGAAAATGACCAGATCCAAGCATCCCTCCAAAACCATCATGACCACTACACGTCCATTTGAATTGCTTCATATGGATTTATTTGGACCTACACACTATGCAACACTAACCAATGCAGCATCTCTATATGGCTTTGTCATAGTTGATGATTACTCCAGATACACTTGGGTGCATATCATAGTGTATTAAACTGAAGTGCAGGAAATCTTCAAACGATTTTCTTCAAGGGCCTCGACGAACTTTGGCATCAAGATGAAACATATAAGGAGTGATAATGGAGCCGAGTTCAAAAACACTGGTCTTGATGATTATCTTGATGAACTTGGTATTACTCACGAATTGTCTGCTCCTTATACTCCTCAGCAGAATGGTGTCGTCGAAAGAAAGAACAGGACTCTGGTTGAAATGGCAAGAACTATGCTTGAGGAATATCAGACTCCTCGTCGCTTCTGGCCTGAAGCAATCAACACTGCATGTCATATCATCAACAGGGTATATCTTCACAAATTCCTCAAGAAAACCTCATATGAACTCCTCACTGACAAGAAACCCAATGTAAGTTATTTCAAAGTCTTCGGTGCAAAATGCTGGATTAAAGATCCTCATCATAGCTCGAAATTTGCACCTAAGGCACATGAAGGTTTTATGCTCGGTTATGGAAAGGACTCGCACACCTACAGAGTCTTCAAAAACTATCACAACAAAGTTGTTGAGACTGTAGATGTGCGGTTCGATGAAACTAATGGCTCGCAAAGAGAGCAATTGCCTTCTGATCCAGATAAGCCGTCTCCTGAGGAAGCAATAAAGCTTAAGCCTACTGAAGACATTGTTCCCACTGAGGAAATTGGTGAAGAAACAATCCCTATCGCTGATGAAAGTCAAGAAGATGCTCCTGAGGAAATTGCAACAGCACCACTTCCTCAACCCAGACAAAATCCTCAACCAGCTCATCCGAGGATTGCAAATGAAGTAGAACTTGACAAAATCCTCAACGACATCAACGCGCCAGGTCCTCTCACTCGCTCAAAAGCTTCACACTTAGTTAACTGTGGTGGGCATTTTTCTTTTGTATCTATCACAGAACCCTCAAAAGTAGCTGAGGCTTTTCTGGGGTCGGAGTGGATCCAAGCCATGCAAGACGAACTTCTTCAATTCAAGCTGAATGACGTATGGGAGCTCGTCAAACGACCAGATCCTCGCAAGCATAACATAATCGGCACCAAGTGGATTTTCCGAAACAAGCAAGATGAGGACGGTCAAGTGGTGAGGAACAAGGCACGACTAGTAGCCCAAGGCTACACCCAGGTTGAAGGAATAGATTTCGATGAAACTTTTGCACCTGTTGCTAGACTTGAAGCTATTCGAATCCTACTTGCTTATGCTAATCATCATAACATCATCTTATATCAAATGGATGTGAAAAGTGCATTCCTCAATGGTAAGCTTGAGGAAGAAGTATATGTTGCTCAGCCCCCAGGTTTTGAGGACCCAAAGAATCCAGACAAAGTCTTCAGACTCAAAAAGGCTCTGTATGGCCTCAAGCAAGCCCCTCGGGCATGGTATGATACATTGAAGGAATTCCTCATGAAGAAAGGCTTCAAACCTGGTTCACTCGATCCAACTCTTTTCACAAAATCTTATGATAATGAACTGCTTGTATGTCAAATATATGTTGATGATATCATATTTGGCTGTACTGACAAAAGATACAATGATGAATTTGCCTATATGATGAGTGAAGAATATCAGATGTCTATGATGGGGGAGCTGAAATTCTTCTTAGGTCTTCAAATTCGTCAACAAAGCAATGGAATCTTCATATCACAGGAGAAATACCTCAAGAATGTTCTAAGGAAATTCGACATGCATGAATGCAAAGGTGCCAAGACTCCAATGCCTACCAACGGTCACCTCGGCACTGATGAAAATGGTAAAGATTTCGATCAGCAGGTATACCGGTCTATGATTGGCTCTTTATTGTATCTATGTGCATCTAGGCCAGACATAATGCTTAGCATTTGCATGTGTGCACGTTTTCAAGCAAAACCGAAGGAATCACACCATAAGGCTGTGAAACTTATTCTTCGATACCTAGCTCACACACCAACACTAGGATTATGGTATCCCAAGGGCTCCAATCTTCATCTGGTAGGGTATTCTGATTCAGACTATGCTGGTGACCGTGTGGATCGCAAGTCAACTTCTGGCACATGCCATTTCCTCAGAAGATCACTGGTTTGCTGGTCCTCAAAGAAGCAGAACTGCGTATCACTCTCCACTGCCGAAGCTGAGTACATTGCTGCTGGTTCTTGCTGTGCTCAATTACTATGGATGAAGCAAACCCTCAAGGACTACGGCATCAACATGAAGAATGTGCCTCTCTACTGTGACAATGAGAGTGCTATCAAGATTGCCTACAACCCAGTACAACACTCGAAGACCAAGCACATCCAGATTCATCATCATTTTCTTCGGGATCATGTCCTGAAGGGCAATATCCTCATCGACCATGTGAAGACTGATGATCAACTGGCTGATATCTTCACTAAGCCCTTGGATGAGAAAAGGTTTTGCAAGTTGCGGTGTGAGCTAAATATCTTAGAGTCTTCAAATGTTTTGTAAAAACATGCACACATCCTAACACTTATGCAAAGTTGATGACTTAGATGTGCAACACATGATGAAACGATTTTCTTCAACCAATGAAGAAAGTCACTCTGAATGTGAAGAAATTAACGAAGAAATTGATCCTCAGGGCCCTACGACAATTGTACGCGGTGTCTGTAATCAACATTCTTATATGGTGGGCAACGCCACCGCCCAATGTGAAATTCCTCAAGTTGATTTTCTTCAAATGATCAAATTCCTCACAATGCATTTTTCTTCAAAACAGTTGTTCTTCATTATGATGATCTATTGCAAAATCTTCAAAAACACTTGATGACTTTCATTTGCCTAGTTAGACTGTGATTTCTAGTCGTCAACAGCATTCACTTATTGCTATTTCTTCAAGTTGATGTTTCTGCTAAGTGAATGTGATCGAACCCTATTTTCCCTCTATGCTATACTTATCCAGTCTATTCAATTCTTCATATGCGTTCTACTTGAAACTTTGTTCAAAATCCTCACTGCATCCTTGTCAGCTGATGATTTTGTAACGAAAATCCTCAAATCTTCGAAAAATTGTTTTCTTCAAAGGAACAGTAACTGAACCCCCACTTCTCACGATTGGATAGCCACGATCTCCACTATCTCCACCGCATCGTACGGGAGCTACACGTGTCCTGCGGAGACGTAGAGGCAAGGGCTATTCGGTCCGAAACTTTCGCGCCAAACAGTAACTTTCGGGCTATAAATATGTCCCTATCCCCCTCGGTATCATCTTGTTCGCCTCATCGCTCTCCTGCCACAACACACCGAACCCTAGCGCCACCGCTGGTAGTCTTGTCGCCGGCAAGGAAGAGCTTCACTGCCTCAACCTTCTCGCCGCCAGGATCACGCCGGAGTCGGAACATCTACGTCCGCCGCCGCTGTAGACGTCCTCTGCTGCCAAGTTAGGGTGCATTGGACACTTGACCGAAGAACCTCTCCAACACCACCTTTTTGTGTTCTTCGTTCGCCCCTTCCAGGGTAATTATATCCCATTTTTATAACAGATTAGATCTGAAATTTTACCTCTCCCATGTGAAATCTGTTTTTCCTCAAGATACGATGCGCACATGATTCCTCAAACACTATCCATCACCACAATCATTGATGAACTAGCTAAGCATCTAAGATTTTCACGAGATTCCTCAATTGTGCGAATTTTCGGATCTGTACAACTCTGGAACCCAAGAACAGAATGCTTAAGCAAATTCCTCAACCACTGGTTATATTCCTCAAACTGTCAAACTTCTCCATTTTCTTCAAATCTGAGAACGCATATGACCTCTCCAAATTCCTCGCAACTATACTCTGTTCACAGGTACACACATGTCAGCTGATGAATCTCTCGGTTCTCATCACATTAACTCATTTGCAGCGTTTCTGGAAGAAACTCTTCAAGGCTCATCAGAATCCTCAAGAGTTCAAAATCCTCAGAAAGTTCCTCGTCTGAAGAAAATGGAGGAAGAAAGGAAACAGAAGGGAGGAAGGAAACTGGAGCAGAAAACAGCTGTTGATATTCCTGATGACATATACCTGGACTATTGCACGCCTGATGACGAACCTAAGACTATGCCTAAAAGAAAGATTAGGCTGCAGAAAATGAACGCAGATGGGCAAAGGAGCGGAAGGAGTACAGGTTTGTGACTCCAAAATATGCGAAGAAATTCGCTTTGAAGCCCCCTGGCAGAAGGGCCCCACTTGAGGATCATCAAGTAGCTCATCCCTCAAGTCTTATGACACTTGATGACTACCTAGATGAAAAAGAAAGGCATCTGGCCAAGCTCAAGAAGCAAGCAGAAACAACAGTGAAGAAATTTCATGAATCCTCAGCTGCTGCCTCCGGTGCTGCTCATTCCTTAGCAGCAGAAACCTCAGGCTCCGAGATTCCTCAACCAAAGTCTGTGCCAACAAAGCCAAAAGCTTCAAAGCCCCAAGAGAAGTTTGCACAGACTTCTGTCACCAAACCCTCAGCTCCAAAACCCTCGGTTCCAAAACCGTCAACACCAAAACCATCAGCGCCAAAACCCTCAGCACCAATCGCATCTACACCAAAGTCCTCAGCTCCACCTCCAAAGCCAGTACAGAAGAAAGTCGTGAAGACTACGACTGCCAGCTCTAGCTCCTCACTCCCAGCTGCAACAAGCTCGGAGACAAAGTCTTCAACACCCCTTTTGAAGACTTTGACAACAACTGAACCTGCACCTCTGCTCAGCCCCAGCAAAATCATCACAGTCCCATCTGCATCAGAGGGAAGTGATGAATATGATGATGAAACTCTGGAAGCCATCATCAGGAACAAGCAAGAAAGGGTAGCACAAGCATCAGGCAGTGCTATTCCTCTGGCGATGGACCCCAAGGTCCTCCTCGACTTCATCAATGTGTGGTATGAAGACCCAAACACACCCATTGATGATTTGAAACTTCCTCCTGGTGTCAGCCACATGGTGGCTACCTTCATAAACGAAGCCAAGTGGAAGGAACAGAAGGCCAAGCAGGCAAAGATTGCAAAGGCCAGAAAGGAGAAATTCCTCAGGCAAAATGTTCTCAAGCTGACGCCTGAAGCATTGGTGTCCACCCAGGCAGAGCTGCAAGTCTTGACTGACAAGTGTGAGAAACTATCAGACCGTACAAGCATCAAACGCAATTTCATCAAGCTAGCCACTAGTGCTGTTGATGACTATAACAAACGTCACCCCCCCACCAGCACCGACTCCTCAGCCCCTGGTTGAACAGCCAGAAGATGCATCTCCTGATGAGGAGGAAATTCCTCAAGCTGAGGAACAATACCAAGGGCGCCGTGCTGATGAGCCGGCTATTGAAGAAATCATCACCGAGACCGCTCCTAATGAATCTGCAACCCCTGATGAAACTGCTCCTGATCCAGCTGCTTCATCAAAGCAGGCTGGTGACTCTGTTCCAGCTGGTTCCTCACTGCCAGCTGAAGAATCTGTTGAGAAAACACCTTCACCAAAAACTTCAAAGGTGAAGAAATTAATCCCGTCTGCATCAGACGCGAAAAAGACAAGAGCTGCTGAGAAGGAAGCAAAGAAGAGAAAAGCTTCCTCAGCAGAAGAAAAGATTGAGGCAAAACGCCTCAAGGAAACTGAAGAATCTGCCCCTCTGGACCCGGTGCCTCTTAATGTTGCACCCTCATATGAAATGGTCGTCCTTGGTGACCACACTACAAGGGCAGATGAGGAAATGAAGAATGCTGCCTCTGAGGAGCATACTGATGAGGAAATACAAATTGATGACAGTCCTCAACCTCATATTCCTCAGAAAGAGACTACTGAAGCTTCAGCTGCAGCAGCTGATGAATATGCTTCTGCCACAAAGTCAGCTGATGAAAATCATGCTAAAGAAAATGTCCAGTCTGAGCAGGCTCCTCCCACTGAACAGGCTGACCAAACTCCTCAAGCTGAGAAGGAAGAAGAAATTCCTCAGCCTGATGCTCAGCCTGAGCAAGAAATTCCTCAACCTGAGGAAACTGCTGAAGAAAATGTTCCCGCCCCTGACAATGAATTCATTATGCTCAACCCAGAGACTGCCATGGTTGTTTCCCCTCCCATTCCTCAGCACAATCTCAATCCAGTTCAGCGCCTGCCATTCTCAAAGCGGCCAAAGTTTCAGAAAGAGAATTTCTTTGAGGAACGCATGTACTTCATCGGAGAGAATCCTTATGACAAGCCTCAAATGAGGCATCTGAAGTTTTGGACAAGGACTCAGATGAACTACTATGCTTCTGTGCTCTGTGGCCGCAACAAGATATTCCAGCACAGGCACATTTCTCATGATGAACTTGAAGAGATTCCCTGCATGGAACCAGTCCTCAGTGTACTACATGATGCAGGTTTGCTCCCTATGTGCTCCGACATATCAGATTGGAATAGTGAGCTAATTCTTCAGTTCTATTCAACTCTCC
The DNA here is from genome assembly GCF_904849725.1 of Hordeum vulgare subsp. vulgare. Classification (NCBI taxonomy): domain Eukaryota; kingdom Viridiplantae; phylum Streptophyta; class Magnoliopsida; order Poales; family Poaceae; genus Hordeum; species Hordeum vulgare. The sequence goes on from NC_058521.1 coordinate 137,499,211, forward strand.
ACATCTCGGGCAATGCTGATGACATCAACACTTGGGTGTTCGACTGGATGACCCAAAATACTCACTACCAGGCTCCAGCGTCTGAACTCCTCAGAGAACTGCCCGTACCAGTTCCTTCAGAAGGGGCAGTGAAGTTTTATGGTGAGCGTGAGCTGCCAAATGGAATGATGGAAGTCCTCATGAAGCTGCAGGAAAACCCTCAAGAACCACATTCCTCGTCCATGAGCTCAAGTACACACCCCGGCCTGTCTACCGCATTCTCTGCAGTGTGCTAGCGCCAATCAAAGGCCATGATGATGACGAAGATGTCGTCGGCCTCATGAAGAATATCCTCTTCAACATCATTCACGGTATCCCCATGAATATCCATGATTTCTTCTTGAGGACTTTGGCTGACAATGCAATGTGCCCATATGATCACAAAATTTTTGCACCATGGATCATGAGATTCCTCAGGGCAAGGACAGGCATCAACTTTCACGCAGATTTCCAGAACCATGTTGGTTATATGCCTCCTATCCGGGTCAACAAGAAGACTTTCGAGCCCATTGAGGGAAAAGGAAAGTCTGTAATTGATGAAGGAAGCATGCCTCTTGATGGTCAATTTAAAGAGCCAGATGCATATTCCTCATGGGACGATACTGAGACTCGTCCACCAAGCCCAGTTCCTCCTCGCGTGCTAAACACCAGAGAGCTTCTTCTCAGTCTTCATCAGAAGGTGGATCACAACCACAAATGGGTCAAACGCCAGTTTGGTGCCATTGTGAAAACCCTCACTGAGACACATAACAGTGTGAAGCTTAATCATCACTATCTGCATGAGGTTTTTGATCACACCTGGGCTACCCTTGCCCATCTGAAGACCCAGACTGAGCTTGAAGAATTGAACTTTGAGCAGGACTTTGACTGGTCGTGGCCTCCCAAGAAGAAGTTCAGGCCCATTCCAGTGCCAGATCTTGAAGACAACTCCTTCTCGTCCTTCCGCACCGCCGAATTTGATGAGGAACAACTCGACACCGCAACAGGCCCAAGGAAGAAGACTACATCCAAGAAGCGCCAAGGATCTTCATCAACCGCCAAGAAATGAAGTCTTCACGGGCGTTAGTCCTCAGTTTGTCCCTTTTTGTCACTTGATGACAAAGGGGGAGAAACTTGAGAGTTAGTCTTCAAACGGGAGTTATTTTTGGGGCTTATGAACTATATTTAAGTTACAAACTCTTGGCTCTTCTGAAATTTTTATGTAATGAGTTGTAACTTAAGCCCGATGGTACTCTGACGCTTTTTGAACGTTTTTCTTCGCATGCTTATTCCTCAAGTTTTAATGCACGCATGCTGGAATTCGTCAGATACCATTTGCCATCATGCATCCTCATTTTTTTCATATGATATGTTATATGTATGCATGATTTACAAGATTCAGGGGGAGATCTCCATGATATAAATCATCAATGTGCATATGCTATAAAAGCAAAATCCTCAAGGTATGCACATCTTCATGGGGAGTCTCTGTGAATCATGTCTTCAAATTCCTCAATTAAGCATTTACACTTCACATGTTTATTCCCTGTTGAAGACTTAACCTAATTGTCATCAACCACCAAAAAGGGGGAGATTGTAAGTGCATCTAGTGCCCCTTAGTGATTTTGGTGGTTTGAAGACTTACAGGTTAAGTATCTAATGTGTTTATAAGTGTAGACAGGATCTATAAGTCATTGAGGAGTTTGAGATATTTGAAGAATATCGACCCCTAAAAATATATGTCTTTAGTTGAAGAAATTGGTCTGAAGCTGAAGAAATGAATCACGAAGAATTTGCGATGAAATTGATATTCCTCATGAAGATATTGATATTGAGAAGATCGGTGGTTCCTGAAGAAAATCGTTCTGAAGAAATTGAAGCATGAGGATTTACGTTTTCTGTTTTACTTTCTTCGCATTTGATGAATAGGAACACCGTACTGTTAAAGGGGGTCAAAGTAACGCTATGGAATGAATTTCCTCATGATGCTCAACCCAAGCCAAATCCTACCAAAAGCCTCAAGTGAGGAATATGAGTGACATGAGGACTCTCACAGTTGAGGGTCCCGACCGTTTCGATAGCCACGCCAAGTCACTGGTCTTATCCACTCCAACGGTCATATTATTTAAGGGCATTAATGTCAAATCATGTAGGGATGCTCCTAGGCTATAAATAGCCGCCCCCACAACCACAAGCTGGTTGGCTGCTCCGTTAGAAACTGACACTTGTCATAAGAGCAACTCAAATTCCTCAGAGCTTTCGAGAGTAAATCATCAGTGAGGAAATACACCACCCACCGAAACCACAAACCAAAACTAGTGATTGAGCATCACTGAAGAAGTTGTTCCTGTGTGGGACTGAAGCCTTTTACCTTTGAGGACTGTGCATCCTCCAGACGGTTAGGCGTCATGGTCTAGAGCAATCCAGCAGTCAATTGTGGATCGCCGGGTGACCGAGTTTGTGAGGGCTTGGAAGTCTGCCCTGAAGACTTACCACGAGTGTTGGGCGAGGACTGTGTGTCCTTAGCTCAAGGATAATACGGTAGGGACTGTGTGTCCCGGGACTAGGTGTCCTTTGGTTTCAATACCAAGCCGCTCCAAACCAGATGTACAACTGTCACAGCAGTTGGAACTGGGTCATCAACAACAGTCTTCACCAAGAATCGGGTTCTAATTCCTCAACTCTTTACTTTCTCTGTATTATGTGTTGATGACTTTCACTGTGTCTGTTTGAAGAATTTGCTGAAGACTTTCTCTGAATTTCCTCAACCCCATATTCTTCACTTGAGCTAATCATCATCTGTATTCTGCGTGCCTGCTTATTGTGCAATCTGTTTTCACATTCTTCACTCTGTAATACTGCTATTGTGAAAGTTTGCACGTCTGATCCGTAACCGTTTCCGCTGTAAGTTAGTCATCAGTGAGGAATTTCCTCAAAAGGAATTTCCTCAGTGATGAAATTCTAAAAATCTCCTATTCACCCCCCTCTAGTCGATATAACGCACTTTCAAGAGAAGGCCTAGTCCTAGCGAAGACTAGCATCTTCAGGGTTTTGCAGCAATAGACGAGAGTAGAACAGTGGTAAAACATTAATAGTCATATTGTTGCAGCAATATTAAAGTGAGGTCATGCCTAAAGTTCCTCCCTCGACTCCCTGCGAGGAAGCAATCCCGAGGCAAACTAGTTCCAGTTAAGTAACAATTGTAGTTGTATAAGATTAGTGCACAACTCCAAGTCGTCCTGTAACCGTGGACACGGCTATTCGAATAGTTAATTTCATCCCTGCAGGGGTGCACCACATGTCCTGTCACGCTCGATAACACTCTGGCCGGACACACTTTTCTGGGTCCTGCACGACCTCGGAATATCGACACGTCGCAGCCCCACCTAAGACTAATCACAGAGGCCAGCCCGCCGGTCTAACTCCTAAGCACAAAGGGTTCGTGGCCCCAGTTCCCCTTCGCACTCCTGCACGTGGCGTGGGAGGCCGACGTCAGTCCTAGCATCCCTTAATCACAAGCGCGATGCATCTCGGGACCACTCGGGCGCGCGCCGCTACATTGCTGACATCTGAAAAGCTTCGGCTGATACCGCGACGCCGAGTACCCATAATTCTTCCCGCGTAGCCGGTTAGTGCGGAAAGGTCTCCGACCAACCCAAATCAAATACCCAAATCCATTAACATTTTAATTAGGCCAACAACACAGTCTCGCGGGAATCCACCCGTCTTACAACTAAACACCAATGATCCCAGTAACATGGTCGACTAACTGTGTGGTTATAACATCGGAGGGAATCCGAGGTATCACCCTCGTTGGATTCTGAACGATGTAGCCGTCAAGGTGGGCTTAGAGGAATCACCCTTGGGGGTCCCACACTAGAGGGGTTGTACGATAGAGGCATCGTCGGGAATGGTGAAAGAGGAATCACCCTCGAGAACCACGACCGACTAGCTATACTACAGAGATATCATCAGGAGTACTTAGCGAGGTGTCACCCTCGGTACCCGATAGTATCTCTGTAGCGTCGCACAACTAAGGGGGTGTGTATGTGATGTGTCGGGTCTGACTCGTCGATCTGGGATCGAGATTTGAAAACAAGCGGGGCATCTGGACTACGGGGTCAGAGGGGATGACTGCTCCACCTATACTAAGCATATTAAAGGTACATGTCTGAAAGTAGCAGTTCATCAAAAACAGGATATGCATCAGATATAGGAGCTAACTACAACAGTAGCAAAATACTAATGCAAGCAGTAGGAAGAAAGACATAGGCGATATAGGAATTATCAAGGGGGGTTTGCTTGCCTTGCTGCTCCGCGGCGAAGGACAGATCGACAGGGTCGTAGATGTACCCGGCATCACAATCAGTCTCGGGGTCTACCTGTAAGAAGAGGGGGAAGAAACGATAAATAATAGCAACGGTGCAACACAATGCATGACATGGCAAGATGCAGGCTAGACATGAGCTAACGCAGCAACATCCGTCATAGACGGGTCGGAAGAATATCTGACGATATTTTCCGGGTCTCGGGCTACTACCGGTCAGACGGGAAACGATGGAAATGTTCCATGTTTGCTATGCTAGGGACGCGTGACAGACGAATGGACCGTGTATCCGGGTTCGTCTCGTTTTGCTGATCAACTTTCACGTTGAAAATATTTTGATCTGACTTACGGATTATTTTATATTAATTTTTAAAGTTTTATTTAATAATTAGGAATTAAAAACAGATTTAGTTAATTTAAATAAAAGCAATTATGACATCCGCATGATGTCATGCTGACATCAACAGTTGACTAGTCAACTGACCAGTGGGTCCCGAACGTCATAGGCACAAGTTTTAATTAAGATTAAATATTAATTAATCAGATTAATTTAGTGGGGGGCCCACATGTCATACTCTAATTATTCTAAATATCCAATTAAGTAATTAACTAATATATCTATTTATTTATTTAATAAAAACATTATTTTTATTTTTACTTTTCTTTAAAAGAGGTTGTGGGGCCTCCCTGTCATAGACACCGGGGTGCGTTGGCCCTACCGGTAAGTGGCTTTAGGACAAATACGCATTTTTACTCACAGATACATAACCAAACAATTAACGTATTCTCCATATACCCATATACGCAAATACATACATCGTGCATCTCATACATACAAAATACGTACGACGTTTATACATACATACATACGCAATACAACATTTGTTTTTATATTTATCTCACATCTCCCATCTCCCATCTTTGTGTTAACACAGAACTTCACAGAGAGAGAGCTACATCTCCACGATCTCCTACACGAACCTAACGGCGTCGGATCGGAGTGCCGTCTGCCGGAACGGAACCGGGACGATGCGAGGAAGGAGATGGTGGGAGGAGCCCGAGGAGGGGCTCACCGACGTTGACGAGAGGGCCGGGTGAAGCCGGAGTTCTCGTGAGGCGGAGGTGACGGTGAGGAGGAAGATGAGGCGGTGACACTGGTGGCGCGGTGGTGGTGATGCCGGTGAGGATGGTCGCTGGAGAGGCCTCCCGGAGGTGGCGAACCGGCATGACGAGGAGGAGGGGTCTCCCTGCCCGGTACCTCCTGGACCGAGCGGGAGGAAGGGCCGACGGGGGGAAACGAAGCAGGGGCTTCGACCTGTGTGAGGAAGGGCCGACGGGGGGAAACGAAGCTGGGGCTTCGGCCTGCGGGAGGAAGGGTCGACAGGGGGGCCGCGAGGGTGCGAGAGGGTTAGGTGGGGTGGGGCTCCTTCGGTCGTGGGGTTGGTGGCAGGTAGGATCGAGGGCGGGAGCACTGGCGGCGGCAGGGGGGGGGGGGAGGAGGGGAGCGGGGCGGTTCCCACTAGGGTTTGGCGCTTGTGGCCGACTGGGCCACTTTGGCCCAGTTGGCCAGGGGGGCTTGGTTGTTTTGCCTTTTCTTTTTCTTTTTTTTCTTTATTACTATTTGTATTTTCTTTCCTGTTTTATATGATTCTTTTGTACCAAACAAATCTTGTTGCATATTAAACTTGTCACATAATTACTAGAGAATATATTAAGCTAGTACAAAAAAAAAAGTTTGAGGCCCAATTGAATTGATTTGAATTATTTTAGGTTTTAAATAGTCCACTAGGTGTTGTTGGTTTAACTCAAAAATAGATAAGGGCAACTTTTATGTTTCAAATGACGTTGGTTTCTTATTGAAGATTACTTAGGGAATAGTTTAAACTCAATCACGATTTTATTTATTAGTTTTAATAAATAATTTATTTGACTTTAATTTTGATTTTAATTTTGTTTTGGTTTTTTTGTCAAGTGGTAATTTGGCTTAGCTAATCTCAATGACATAACACCATTAGCATGTGATTACAATAGTCTAACTATATTTATTGCTGTAGATTAATCCGGGGATGTCACAGGGTACTTCATTACTATATTAAGGAAACACATAGTATACCAATCCAATATCTTGTTTCCTTTCTATGAATCCGATCAAGTGATCCATCATTCCGTTCATTCATTACTGGACCTGTCATTCCTACATATCCAATATTGACGGGGTTCTACATAATCTCTTTGAGTCCTCATATTTCACATATTACCGCAAGGATTACGTCATAGTATATCCACCAATTTCGATAATCATGGCCAGCTAATCTCCAAGGCCAAACCACATAGGTCATAAACCAATCTGACAACTCCAAGAATACGCACTCTATATCCACCGAGAAACATGGTATCATGATCGATATTATCGGGCTAAATCCAATTTATTCCGAACCATGTGGTCTCTGTCATCCTCGATGCTCTATTAAGATTACCTATTTAAATCCAAGACTCATATCCAATAAGAATTCTACTTGATACTCCGAGTCATCCTGATATTTATCGCCAAACCAATGCAACTACTTGCTAAAGTCATGTATACCACCAAGAATAATGTTCGCGATCATAATCGTCCTACTAAATCCAATCTTACTTCAGATTATATTGGTTACACTACTATATCAACTTGTTCCACCAAGTTCACCTACCTATATATGTGTCTCAAGATCCCACCAAAATAGTCTGGCTATATCCTCAAGACAACTATCATTATCACAACAACCTTTAGTCTAATACCCTATATCCAAAAATGGTCCTACTCATGGCATCAGGGTTGTGGTGCTACCTTAAGATTGAAGGATACTGGTTCGCTGCGATCACTCGTTCCATTAAAAACCCGGTGCTAGGCGGGGTTCATCGGGGACCTACACGTGTTCTGGCAAGTCCGTGTACTAGACACGTGACCAGAAAATTTTGAGCCGGAAAGGCTTGTGGAGGTTAGTCTGGTCTAGTGTGGTTTCCCAATCTTGAGGGGAAAGCATCACTACTACGGGTTGCGTGTGGTTAAGCATAGCACAGTCAATGTCTTCAGTGTCAGCCATCCTTCAAAGGGGATCCTTGGTGCATCTTGCCTTGCCGTCTTCAGTTGTCGAGAGGGATGAGAGAGAGAGAGAGCACAGAGGGGAGTGTCTAAGGGTCTTAGTGCAACAAAACAAGCGTTGGGAAGTCAACTCAAACAAGTGCCAAAATCGTTTTGAACATCAAAATAAGATGAGTGATATAATTGCATGCTTGCCTAAGCCTAAGTGCGTCTTATATCAAAGCACAATCAAAAAACAAGCAACACATAACATGGTCCATCCGAACCATTTCACAGACTCGACTTCGTATAGGGAATTCACGACTCATCCTATCCTATGTTCTTGGACTCGATGGTCGTGCTTGCTTCGTGCTCCGAAGAGGAGTCCGCTAATTCCTCTGGACCTGCTCATGGTGTTGTCACGCCTCTTGTTGTCGCTTGGCGAAGCAATTCTCTTGAGTTGTAAATAACTCCTGTTGTCTTCTCGTCTAGGAAGTTGCTGACGAAGGTGGTTCTTCATGGCTGTCATTGACAGGATCTTCTGTTGTCTTCATGATCCTGTCATCGCTTCTTGTCTTCTGAGGCCTCGAGAGTCTCAAGTGGACGTCTTCATGCATCGATATTTGCAAGACATGATAGAGTTTTGATCTGTCAACCATACTTATTGCGATATCGATACCTAGAGCGGGGGATGAAGAGAACCGTTTTTCCTGCTCACTAAGGTGAGGCGGACCAAATGGCGAGGTTCTCATCCATCGGTGGTGGTCGACACAATTCCTTATAACTGACAGGGTCGCTCTATTAGTGATGCAGATCAAGGTTTGCATATATTATGTCCAGATTATCGTAGGCGAAAGTGGCATCACTCTGGAACAGTGCCCAGGGTTTCACCATCTTCTAAGCCTCGATGTCCTTGTTCCTCATGGAGGTACTTCTGTTGGTGTCGTCTGGTCGCAGAGTTGTCTTCTCTGCCTTTCAGCACAAGTGTTTGCCTGGAAAGGTTACTTCCTTCCGGGATGCCCACGAGGATTTCAATTTATCCCGTGGTCACAGGGCGTAAGGTACTAGTGACCATTTGCAAGTTTTGAAAAAGTAGACGAGGAGTGTCAAGGAAATAAGAGTGGAAGGCTAGAGCATAACCTTCAATTTCTTTGAAGATTTAGGAGAGCCGAAAAGACATATAGGTTTTGTAAGTATTTTGAAGGATATGGAAAGCAGTTTTACCCTAACTAACGTCCATGCTAACTAAGGGCTTCTTACAGTCAGGATGGCTGTGATACTGGCTCTGTGGGGACCCCGACTTACTAGTCGAGAATCGCCGTGCTCAGTGATCCCAGAGATCAATGCTCACCGAACACAGATACTGAATAAAGAGTCTTACATCCAAGTACCGATTACTACAACACGTGACAGAAGGGTCAAGTTCACAAGATAGGGCCTAAGGCCAAATCACACGAATACACTAATAGCGGAAAACGAAGGGGCTAAGCGGTGCCCATGCCATCAAGCCTACACCGACATGCATTCTGACTCGGAAGCGTCCTAGTTCGCAGGGGTGTCTCCGAAGACGTACTCATCTCCAAACTCCAGTCCTTCCATGTCTGGTCAATTACATAACTAGTGGCTAGCCAATGAGTACTTGGAATGTACTCGCAAACAACCCATGATATAATCAACGAAAGTGAAGGATAACAATATCATGCATCTCTAGTTTAACTCACCTGGGTGGAATGATCATGAATATGCATCAAGTTAAAGAATTACTCTTGAAGAACAGGTTACATATATCAATATATCTGCCGAGGGCTGAACCATCCGGGTTCACCCTATATGCCAAGTCACCAAACTTGGTCATATCATTGCTATCATAGCAACACCTTTCTCATCACCACACACACGCACACACACACACACACACACACACACACACACACACACACACACACACACTTGGTTTATGCGGAAATATCAGGACGTAGTTTAAGCAGGATTACCCAACTGTCCTTGACCGTGGACACGGCTATTCGAATAGTTTACACTCTGCAGAGGTAGTACGCTGGACCCACGAGATCCGGGAAACTTCCGTGTCATCCACGACTCGCGGTATATCACATACCCGAGGTAAGTACCCGATCAATGCCTTTCCCCTGACGATACTAGACAAAGAGGTCCACTCGATTGGTACCCAACCCACATGTTGTACGTCTTACGAGCACCAACTCTGGACAGTACCAACCATGCGGGGACCAACGGTGTGACTGGAACTCATAAAAATGGCATAGTCGTCCTACCCGGCACGACCCCATCACGAGAGTGACCACACACCACTCCCACCACTAGTAATGTGGCTCTTTGCTAGCACCGACCAGAGTAATTAACATAGCCCCGTCCCATAAGGGGTATCGTGGTCATACTGGTAAGGTTGGGACGGTCGACACATCATAAATCTAATCCCATTTCCGAAACCATACTCACACAAATACCGGGTGCATCACTTCACCAAAAGTGACCACCTAACTCATCATCACCCTCGGGCATTAGTGGCACCCGACGGGGTTTTCATAAACTCTTGCTTTATGACAACATCATGCTCATGATAATACTACTGTTATCTTTACTTGTCAACATGGTATCAACATGACCCTAAGGGGTAGAGTCAAGCTCAATGCAAAATACTCTGGCGGAGCCTTCGGTAAAATCATATCAAATGATTACCGACACTTATGATCATATGCAACGGGAATACTTGCTATTTTAACATGCAAAGTAACATATGCTCAGTCATGGTGAAAGGGCTGCTTGCCTTGCTCACGTAAGTCCTCGGGTCTTCGAGGTCTTCCGCTCCAACTCCGAATACTCCGTCTACCCATCAACTGAATCTTTGCCAAGGGTTTTGGATCATTAGGGGTGTCTGAATGGAAGGAAGGGAGGAATAGGTGATCATTGAAGAAGCCAACAAAATTCTTTTTGTAAAAAATGAGTGGAGACACCCATTTAACAGGGAATGATTTTAGAAATACTTAGGAGGTGGTTTCACTGGATTTGGAGTTGGTATGAATATTCTAGAGATTTTACAATGTGGAATAAATAACAAAGGGCTATTTATTTGATGCAACAGAATTAGGGCAAGAAAAAATATTTAATAAAGTTTGACATTTAGAACAATATTCTAGGAGTCTCTGAAATATTGAATCACCCCATTTAGAGTTGATTTGGAACCTATAGGATTTTTTGAAAGCTCAGACAATTATATCCAGATTTGTATTTTAATAAATACACCACAAAAAGATGCTCTGGAAAAATGTGTAAAGCACATATTTGGATAGGTTTTGAATTTAGGGACCTCGGGGGTTATCTCGCGCACATGGCGAAGAAGAGGGAGATGGGCCGACCTAGCAGTTCCCAGCGCCAGCAGAGGGCCACGCCGATGGCGCATTCCCTGCAATGCGCTTTCCAAGCGGGAAGGCGCACCGGGGGTTCTGCCTCCACTTAAGGCACTAGGCCCGGCTCGGCTGACTTACACGGAGGGCCCCCTGGCCAGGGCCTTCTCCAACCTCCTGCTCGCACGCAGGGGAGGCAGGGAGGAAAGGCTGGCCGAGGGAGGAGCTCCTCAGATGGCTCCAGCCACCCCCCGGCGGTGTGCCGTCCACCAGCGTGGTCGGGGCGGTTAGCCGCACCCGTTCCCCTGCTCAGCACCTACAGGGGAGGGCTATCAGGGCGTCGGCGACGAGGCTATGGGGAGGCAGTCTACCCCTAGTTTCGGCACCAGCAGTGAAGGGAGAGAGAAGTAGGTGCTGCGGAGGAGTTGCGGCGGCCTGGGGTCTCCGGCAGGGGATGAAGGAGGTGATGGGAGGCTCCGAGCGCGCCAGCCCGTGCGGAGGCCGGAGCTCTACCCCGCGGCCATGGAAGAAGGAGGAGGGAAGGAAGGCTTAGGGGAAAAGGGAGAGCTCGAGGAGGTTCACAGGGGAAGAGGAGGAGGATCTGAGGGAACCAGATAGGCTTGGGGGTGAGAAGATATGAGAGGGGAAGGCCGAGAGAGCTCGAGAGCTCTCTGGAGCTCTTGGTGCATGGTCGCCACGCACCCCAGGAGCATCTTGGAGGCTAGCTGATGGTGGGGAGCGGTTTGAACGGTCAAAAGCAAGGGCTGAAAAATACTGGGACATGCTGGCTCGGCTGGGTGTGGTGTGGAGGAAGGAGACAAGGTGCAGAGCTTTCTAATTGCAGGTCAGGGTGGTGGTCACCACGGCCACTTGTACCTACAGGGTCCTAATGACCAATCAAAGATGTGTGGGAGGTGGGGCATGCTACATGGAAGGTGAGTGAGGAGTTTGGTCCCTAGTGGAGTTGATTTGAATAGGTTTTGACTGGTGTTAAGTTTGCAGCAGGAAACTTAGGGCTACTAATGAGGGCACTAACAAGAGAGATAATGGGGAACAAGCATGTCTAGCAGTGCTAACTATACAAGAACTACATCTCTGCCAAGTTTGAGATCAAGAGGAGAAGGGTAGCTAGTACTTGCTGTACAAGCTACATTTCAGCCAGAAATCTACTTGAAGAGGTGCTGCTCATTTCTCCTACATGAGCATGCCATATCTTGGTTGGAAATGAGCATTGACACTCTAGAGAGGCTCTGGAAAGGATTGGGAGCCTTGGGTTAAGCAGAAGTATGAGAAGAGAGGTAAAAATAGTGCTTTTAAGGGTAAAATGAGAGATAGTTACAAAGGGTCCTTCTCCAATAATTTACCAGTGGCCATGGGAATGTTACTGGAGGTAAAATATAACTATGTGAGGCTGTGGTAGAAAGTTGAGCTCAAGGGTAAAGGTGGAAAGGGTCAAAGATGCCAACTTAGTGAGTGCACACAAGGTGTTTGATTTGTGGTTGGGCCATCAGATGAATTCCAATGGCTATGAAACTTAACATGATCAAATAATAGATGAAAATAGGCTTGCACACCAAATTTGGGATTTGCTGGAGAAGTTTTCTAATGTAGACTTGGAAAACCCCTAAAATGGGCAGAAATGGATTTCTACTTACAACCCTATTAAAATAAATTCCCACAAATCCAATATTTGGTGTAGGGGCATTATTTGAGCATTAAGGCATGCACAAAAAGTTTGATGTTAATTGGAGAAACTTTACAATGTAAAGTTTACCAAAGTCAGAAATCAACAGGGAGAGTTTTGAGGGCTTAGGACAAGTTCTCCTATTTTCCTTGATGTACCACTTGGTGTGGATACCTTATTGGAGTATTAGAACATGTCCACCAAATTTTAGCATAATTGGAGACATTTCACAATGTAGAGTTACTCAAATTTGAATCTGGATAGATAGGGTTTTTGGATAGTTAGGGGAGTCAAATCAACTTGGATTGAGATGAAACTTGACAAGATCATCATTAATGCCATAGATGACATGCTAGAATTTTACTGGAATTTATTGAGAATATTTCTTATAGAAATATTCCAAAAGCTTGAAATAGGCAGGAAGGGTTTTGGAGGGTTTTGCCCAATATTTTGAACATGACCATGTGTTGAAACTCATATATATGGAATAAATATATCCACTGAGTTTCCGTAAATTTTCTTAAATATTTTGGAAGCAATAAAAATAACTTTCCTTCATAAGAGGCTATTTCTGGCCTCACAGAAAGGCTTTTAAATAAAATAGTAAAATAACCTTCAAAATAATAATGTTGTGGTCTTTGGAAGGCATTTTGGTAATAGGTTTTAAATAAAATAATTGGTGCAAAATAAATTCCCTAATTTGAGGAGTTGTAGCACAAGTCTCATCTCACGGGTTTGAAAGTTTAATTCAAAGAAATGCTTTTAGGCGAAAACAACATTAGGTAAAAATAGATATTGTCCTAATCACATGGCATGATTGTTAGGAAGGAGAACAAGGGATGAGGAGGTGATTAGGAGGATGGCAAGAATTAATGGGGAGCAATCACATGCACTCAAGCAAACAGGCAAACAATAGTCACTCCAAGCATCACAAGCATTCACAATTTTTTATAGTTGGTCCTAAATTTTGAAATAAGTTAACTAGTGAGGAAAGCCAAAAACTGGGTGTGACAACATAGTTCAATAGGGCATTTAATAAATGAATTAGTGTGTGTTAATATTATTTTGAGGCACTTAATCCCTTTGCAAAATTATGGTTTCAACTTTACAATCACTAGGTGAATATTTGCAACACTTTGAACATCTTTGTTTTCATTTTTGAGAATTTTGAATTTTTGACTTTAACTCATATTTGAATTTAAATTTGGGATTGAACTCAAGTGAGGATTAGCAACAGTAAAAATGATGACATGGCACCATTAACATGGGATTACTGTAGATGATAATCTAGGGTGTCACAAAGGGATGGCCTGCACAGATGAGAGCAACCATCAAAAACAATCTGCAGGTCCACAATGAATCTCTAAGTGAGTGCTTACTTGGCATGCCAACTGATGTGGGCCACTCGAAGAATGGTACATTCAAATATCTGTGGGATCTTGTGTGGGATAACACTAAAGTATGGATGGCGAAGTTACTTTCATCTACGAGCAAAGAAGTTTTTATAAAGTCTGTCACGCAAGCCATTCCTGTGTACTCAATGACGTGCTTCAGAGTGCCGAGAGGCTTATGTGATAGTATCACATCTATCATGAGACAATTCTGGTGGGGTTCTAAGCATGGGAGGAGGAAGCCGAGCTGGGTGGCGTGGGATACTATGACCATGCCTAAGCATTTGGGAGGCCTGGGATTTCGAGACATGGAGATTTCCAACCTCGCACTTCTAGCAAGGCAGGCGTGGCGGACCTTGACGGACAGTTCATCTCCGAGTGCTTGAATACTCAAGGCTGTCTACTTCCCGGAGTGCTCATTTCTTTAGGCTGAGTTGGGGGCGCACCCGTCCTAGATTTGGCGGGCGATTCTGGATGGAAGAGATATCCTGGCACAAGGAATTATCCGTCGAATTGGGAACGGAGGGACCACGAATATTTGGCATCACAACTGGATCCCGAGGGACAGCTTTAAGCGCTCTATCACAACACTTGTTCCAAATGCTCCGGAGAGAGTTTCACAGCTGATAGATGTCACAACCGCAAGCTGCAAGGAGGACATGGTCCGAACTGTTTTTACTCATTTTGATGCAGAGGCAATTCTCCGGATCCTGCTCTATACGCGTTGGGTGGCAAACTTTTGGGCTTGGCATGAGGAGATTTGAGGACAATTTAGTGTTCAACCAGCATATCAAATGATTCTCAATACTAAACACAGTCGAGAAGCCTGGTTGCATGAGGAGGGCGGAACATCATATGAGCTCGACAAAACCAGCAAATGGTCTATGATATGGCATTTGCAGGTACCCTCCAAACTCAAGGTGTTCTTGTGGCATCTTGCCCGACTATGAATGCCGACGGGTTCAGTCCTAAAGCACCGGCATATGGCGAGGAGGATACTTGCCTTTTTTGTGGGGCGGTGGACACCTGGAAACATGTGATGATCACCTGTCTGATGGCGGCGAGTGTATGGGACCTAGTCCCCGGGGAGTTTGTGCAACACATGGTAGAGCGAGGGGAAGAGAATCCGAAGGACTAACTGTTCTCACTACATGAAATACCTCTTCGATCGCTTGGTGGTAACACTATGGGATCTGTGGGGTGTCACGCGGAAGGCAATTCACGAGAATATTTTCACTCACCACTCTCGGTTAACAACTTCATATCGAACTATTTGGGCGAAGTGCAGTTAACCAACGGCAAGCTTCCAGCGGAAATAGCTCCTTCTAGCGCGAGACCATCGACATGATTGGCAATGGTCACTGGCAATGCAAAGTTGAGCGTGGATGCTGTCAGACATGGGTTTGGTTCAGTGGGTGTTATCTGCCGAGATCATGAATGCACGTTCATGGGAGCATTGACTCTTTCCTTCTGAGATATTATGGACCCGCCAACTCTTGATGCCCTCGCCATTAGAGAAGCTCTTGCTATTAAAGTGGCATCGGATTGCAAAGTGGTGGTACAAGATACAACGAAGGAGAATTCTGCTAGCTATGGAGCAATTATACATGAGACAGTGGATCATTCTTCATCCTTTGATTTTTGTACTTTTAGTCATGAGTTTAGGAGCTCAAATTACGAGGCTCACAACTTAGCGAAGCATGCTTTATCTCTTGGGGTGGCCAGCATGTTTGGTTATGACATCCTCGGAATCTCCCATCCGTCCCTGTAAACATTGTGACAAATTAATAAAGGTTCGTGACGTTGTCTCACAAAGAAACTAGTTAGACAACACTCCTTTGAAAGCGTCCCAGCGAGCACTCTCACGCGCCGCCACTTGTCGCGTTCTCAGCCGCC
This sequence comes from Hordeum vulgare subsp. vulgare, assembly GCF_904849725.1. Classification (NCBI taxonomy): domain Eukaryota; kingdom Viridiplantae; phylum Streptophyta; class Magnoliopsida; order Poales; family Poaceae; genus Hordeum; species Hordeum vulgare. Next base: position 137,514,968 of record NC_058521.1, read on the forward strand.
ATCACGTGTTGCGCTCTCAGCATTTTCTTCGGATTTTTTGCACGAGTTTTTGATTTTTTCGGGGTTTTTTGGCGCTTCATTTTCACTGGTCATTCTTAGCTTTTCGTCAAAAAAAAAATCAAATTTTTGGCACGAAAAACGCGTTTTTTTTCACGAGAGGCACGGTTTTGCTTCTCCAAGAGGCACAGTTTTGCCTTCACGAGAGGCACAAACGTGCCTCTTGGAAACAAAAAAATATGTGTTTTTTATTTTTTGTAAGAGGCACGGTTTTTCTTCCACGAGAGGCACGACTGTGCCTCTTGGAAATGAAAAAAAAATGTGTTTTCTGGTTTTTTTGCGAGAGGCACGATTTTGCTTCCTTGAGAGGCCCAATTTTTCTTTCACGAGAGGCACGGCCATGCCTACCAGAAATGGAAAAAATGTTTGTTTTTCGTGAGAGGCACAGTTTTGCTTCCGAGAAAGGCACGATTTTGCTTTCGCGAGAGGCACGACCGTGCCACTCGGAAACGGAAAAACGCGATTTTTTTGTTATATTTTCCGCAAGAGGCACAATTTTGCCTTCGTTAGAGGCACGACTGTGTTTCTCGGAAACGAAAAAGCATTTTTTTCTATCGCGAGAGGCACGGTTTTTCCATCTGGTTTTTTCGACCGTTTTTTCATGAAAACGAAAAGTTTGTCTAAACCTATCAATGTGTGATCTAGTTTTGAAGATCTCGACGTGAGAAACCCAACGGTGAAAGCAGTTCAAGATTTGAACATACGGTTTAAGAGATAAAACGTTTTGAAAATACGGATCTACGAAAAAAGGAAAAAGTCTGAGGCTGCGACAAGTGGAACACATGCAGTGCACCACTTGTCGCAATCAGAAGAGGTGGGAGTAACCTTTGAAAGGAGTACTCCTCAATTAGTAATTTTGAGGCGAGAGGGAGGACTTGCCTAAAAAAAGGTGAGAGGCAGGACACACATGCTAAGAGCATCTCCAACAAATGAGCTAAATAAGTCGCGCGTTGGATAAAACGATTATATAGCGTGCGTGGCCGAAAGTAGCGCTCCAAGTTCCAGCAGCTATGCTAAAATCCCGCGTACGGTAAAAAACGTCAGCGCGATGGGAAAAACTACATGACGTGTTGGGAATTTGACGCGTCAGCTCCAACACACTAGACAACGAACAATTCTGCGTGGGCGAGCAACCACCACCCTGAATTCTCCAGCCGCGCCCGCCTTCGCTCTGTCCTGCGTCGCCGCCCGTGAAATTTCTGCAATGCCGGCCGTGCCGATATGCCCCTAACCCCTCCCTACATTCGCGACCCCTATGCCACCGTCGCCGCCGCAAACCCTTGTATGGGGTTGTCCTCCGGTTTTTCCAGCAGTGTTGCACCGACTCCAAGCACCGGTCTCGCGCGTGGCTTTTTCATGGCGCCCCGAACAAACTCGCACGGTGGCGTCGCGCCGTCGCCCACCATGAAGCCATGAAGCTCCATATCCAAGCGACCGATGGCGGAACTGGCAACGGTGGCCCAAAAGAAGAAGAAAGTGGACGACACTTCTACACGCGCGAAGAAGAATCTAGTAGTGCCTCTAGTCGCGCTTCCATCGCCTGAAGCGCCGAAGGGCTCACAATTTGGTGTGTCAGCGACCGATGCACACATGGTATTTGATGAAATACCCACAAGGTATGACTTTTCTTTCTTTCTTTTTGTTGCTAGATAAATGTGCACATATAGTTTGATTAGTTTTCTTTATCATACTTTGTAGGTTCAATGATGACACATATTTTTCAATTATGGGTGTTGGATCCAACAATTCCCATGGGTCTCAATCCAATGAAGTGTGTAACGATGATCATGAATATAAAGTGGATGAGGAGGGTGAGGGTATGGTTGATGCATGGAAAGGAAGGACGTGCAACTACACCATGGACGAAGACATCTTGCTATAAAAGACATGGTTGAATGTGTCTATGGATGACATTGTTGCGGGTGACCAAACTAGAGATACATATTGGTTTAGGATGAAGGAGTACATTGATGCACAAAACAAGAGTAGAATTGAGCGCACCGATAGATCTCTTCGCTCTCGGTGTTCGACGATCAACAAATATTGCTAAAGGTGGGCGATGACAATGATGTAGGTTGACAAGATAAATCCAAGTGGCACTAATGATAGAGATAGGGTAAGTGTCATTTCTTCATGTTCCAAGTTCATGCTTCACCTTTTGTGTTTCAAGTGGTAACTTGTTCTTTTTTTGTAACACAATATTGCAAAAAACTTGTTTCAAGGAGAAGAAAAGAAGACCAAGAAAGGCAACATTAAGAAAGGGATAGCATTTTTGTTGCCCCATTTCTATGAAGTGTTTAAGGATGACGAGAGATGGAAGACTCGTGATGTCCTAGAGGTGCCAAAGAAAGGCAATGCAACTATTGATCCAGTGGTCTTAGATGATGATGATTATGATGATGAGCCATCAAGTGATAGCGCCAAGAGGATCCTTACACCAAACTCGGTTTCCTACTCTAAACCAAAAATACCAAATGTACAAGCAAAATAAAAGAAGAAGAAGAAGAATAAGAATAATAAGAAGAAGAAGATTAAGATATGCTACTTGTAAACCACGTTAGGATTTTCCCTGGAAAGGAGAGGAGATGTAGCATAGTAGAGATAAGTATTTTTCCCTCAGTGAGAATCGAAGTTATCAAACCAATAGGAGGACCAGACAAACACCCGTCTTCAGCGCCTGCACAAAAAGAGCACGCACTTGCAACTAACCCGAGCAGGAGGGTTGTCAATCCTCTTGAACTCGTTACTTGCAAGAGATAAGTAGTGATAGATAAATAAATAGATAAAAATAAATGAAAAATAAAATAAAGTAAATAATGGAAAAATATTTTTAGTGTTTTTAGAATTATATTTTTGAAGACTAGTGGGCCATAGTTTTCGCTAGACGCTTCTCTCTTGTAGAAAGCATACAATGGGGTAAACAAATTAATATTGTGCAATTGATAGAAAAACACATAGTTATGCAATATTTATTCATGGAAATTATCATTACATATGTGCATCACATCCGTTAGTAAGTAGATCTAATCTTGCCTACATCTACTACTATTACTCCACTCATCGACTGCTATCCAACATGCATCTAGAGTATTAAGTAAAACGGAGTAACGCTTTAAGCAAGATGACATGATGAAGACAAAGTAAATCCAACTAATATGAATAGACCCTGTTGTTTTACCCTTAATGGAAGCAATACAAATACATGTCATGTCCATTTCTGTCACCGGGATTGAGCACCGTGATACGTCCATTTTGCATCATGCTTTTATGTTGATATTTATCGCTTTATGGGATGTTATTACACTTCACGGTACAATACTTATAGCTTTTCTCTCTTATTTTACAAGGTTTACATGAAGAGGGAGAGTGCCGGCAGCTAGAATTCTGGCCTGAAAAGGAGCATGTTTGAGATACCTATTCTGCGCAACTCCAAAAGCCATGTAAATCAACGAGGAATTATTTTGGAATTTATAAAAAATACTGGGCGGAAGAAGTACCAGAGGGGAGCCACCAGGAAGCCACAAGCCTGCTAGGCGCGACCTACCCCCCTGGCCGTGCCTAGGGGGCTTGTGGGCTCCCTGTTGGCTCTTTGGCTGCCATCTTTTGCTATAAGGAGGGTTTCGTTCCAGAAAAAATTAGGAGGAGGCTTTCGGGAGAAATCGCCGCCGCCACGAGGCGGAACTTGAGCAGAACCAATCTAGAGCTCCAGCAGGGTCGTCCTGCCGGGGAAACTTCCCTTCTGGAGGGGCAAATCATCGCCATCATCATCACCAACACTCCTCTCATCGGAGGGGACTCATCACCATCAACATCGTCATCAACACCATCTCATCTCCAAACCCTAGTTCATCTCTTGTAACCAATCTCCGTCTCGCGACTCCGATTAGTACTTGTAAGGTTGCTAGTAGTGTTAATTACTCTTTGTAGTTGATGCTAGTTGGATTACTCGGTGGAAGATTATATGTTCAGATCCTTGATGCTATTCAATACCTCTCTGGTCATGAATATAATTATGCTTTGTGAGTAGTCACTTTTGTTCCTGAGGACATGGGATAAGTCATGCTATAAGTAGTCATGTGAATTTGGTATTCGTTCGATATTTTGATGTGTTGTATGTAGTTTTTCCTCTAGTGGTGTTATGTGAACATCGACAACATAACACTTCACCATTATTTGGGCCTAGAGGAAGGCATTGGGAAGTAGTAAGTAGATGATGGGTTGCAAGAGTGACAGAAGCTTAAACCCTAGTTTATGCGTTGCTTCATAAGGGACTGATTTGGATCCACTAGTTTAATGCTATGGTTAGACTTTGTCTTAATTCTTCTTTCGTAGTTGCGGATGCTTGCGAGAGGGGTTAATCATAAGTGGGATGTGTTGTCCAAGTAAGGGCAGCACCCAAGCACCGGTCCACCCAATATCAAACTATCAAAGTAGCGAAAGTGAATCATATGAACATGATGAAAACTAGCTTGAAAGAAATTCCCATGTGTCCTCGGGAGCGCTTTACCTCCTATAAGAGTTTGTCCAGGCTTATCCCTTTCTACAAAAGGGATTGAGCCACTTTGCTGCACCGTTGTTACTATTGTTACTTGCTACTTGCTACGAATCATCTTATCACACAACTATGTGTTACCGATAATTTCAGTGCTTGCAGAGAATACCTTGCTGAAAATCACTTGTTAGTTCCTTCTGCTCCTCGTTGGGTTGTACACTCTTACTTATCGAAAGGACTATGATAGATCCCCTACACTCGTGGGTCATCAAGACTCTTTTCTGGCGCCGTTTCCGGGGAGTGAAGCACCTTTGGTAAGTGGAATTTGGTAAGGAAACATTTATATAGTGTGCTGAAATTTATTGTCACTTGTCACTATGGAAACTAATCCTTTGAGGAGCTTGTTCGGGGTATCTTCACCTCGAACGGAAGCACAAGGAGTTTCTCCTCAACCTGCTGCACCTACTGAAAATACTTGTTATGAAATTCCTTCGGGTATGCTAGATAAACTGTTGGCTAATCGATTTACAGGAGATGGAACATCACATCCTGACTTGCATCTAATCTATGTAGATGAAGTTTGTGGTTTATTTAAGCTTTCAGGTTTGCCCGCGGATGAGGTCAGGAATAAGGTCTTTCCCTTAGCTTTGGGGGATAAAGCATTGACATGGTATAGGCTATGTGATGATACTAGATCATGGAACTACAACCGATTGAAATTGGAATTTCATCAAAAGTTTTATCCTATGCATTTGGTACATCCTGATCGGAATTATATTCATAATTTTTGGCCTCGTGACAGAGAAAGTATCGCCCAAGCTTTGGGGAGGCTTAAATCAATGTTATATTCGTGCCCCAACCATGAGCCCTCGAGAGAAATTATCATTCAGAACATCTATGCTCGACTTTCTGATGATAATCGCACCATGCTTGACACTTCTTGTACCGGTTCTTTTATGAAGAGAGATATTGACTTCAAATGGAATTTATTGGAAAGAGTTAAATGCAACTCTGAAGATTAGGAGTTTGATGAAGGTAAGGAGCCAGGTATGAATCTTAAGTTCGGTTGCGTTAAATCCTTTGTTGAAACAAATACTTTTTGTGATTTTAGCGCTAAATATGGACTTGACTCTGAGATAGTAGCTTCATTGTGTGAATCATTTTCTGCTCATATTGATCTCGTAAAGAGAAGTGGTTTAAATATCATCCTCCCTTAGAAGTCAATGTAGTTAAACCCAATCTAGTTGAAGAGAAAGTCATTGCTTATAATGATCCTATTGTTCCGAGTGCTTACATTGAGAAACCACCTTTCCCTGTTAGGATAAAGGACCATTCTAAAGTTTCAACTGTGATACGTAGGGGCTACATTAGAACACCTACACCCCGTGAGCAAATTAGAGTTAAACCTAGCATTGCTATTATCAAAGATCTCCTGTCCGACAATGTTGATGGCCATGATATTCACTTCTATGAAGATGCAGCTAGAATTGCTAAACCACATGCTAGAGACAAACATAAGCCTGTTGTTGGCACGCCTGTTGTTTCTGTTAAGATAGGAGATCATTGTTATCATGGTTTATGCGACGTGGGTGCTAGTGTTAGTGCAATACCTCAATCTTTGTATGATGAAATTAAAGACGAGATTGCACCTGTCGAGATGGAACCTATTGATGTCACTATTCAGCTTGCCAATAGAGATACTATCTGCCCTTTGGGAATTGTTAGATATGTTGAAGTCTTGTGTGGTAAAACTAAGTATCCTGTTCATTTTCTCGTTCTTGCTACCACACAAGATAGCTTTTTCCCCATCATATTTCGAAGACCTTTTCTCAATACTGTCAATGCTCATATTGACTGTGAGAAGCAAACTGTCACTGTTGGTTTTGAAGGTGTGTCACATGAGTTCAATTTATCCAAGTTTGGTAGACAACCTCATGAAAAAGAGTTGTCTAGTAAGGATGAAATTATTTCTCTAGCTTCTATTGCTGTGCCTCCTACTGATCCTTTAGAGCAATACTTGCTTGAGCATGAAAATGATATGCATATGGATGAAAGGAATGAGATAGATAGAGTTATCTTTGAACAACATCCTATCCTTAAGAATAATTTGCCTATTGAACTGCTTGGAGATCCACCCCCACCAAAGGGTGATCCTGTGTTCCAGCTTAAACAGTTGCCTGATACTCTTAAGTATGCTTATCTTGATGAAAAAGAGATATATCATGCTATTATTAGTGCTAGCCTCTCAGAGCATGAAGAAAAGAAGTTACTAAAAACTATGAGGAAGCACCGTGCTGCTATTGGATATACTCTTGATGATCTTAAGGGCATTAGTCCCACTCTATGCCAGCACAAAATTAAAACCGACCCTGATTCCAAACCAGTTGCCGATCATCAACGGAGATTAAATCCTAAGATGAAAAAGGTAGTAAGAAAAGAAATACTAAAGCTCCTGGAAGCAGGTATTGTCTGTCCTGTTGCTCATAGTGATTGGGTAAGTCTGGTGCATTGTGTCCCTAAGAAGGGAGGTATTACTGTTGTCCCTAATGATAAGGATGAATTGATCCCACATAGGATTATTACTGGCTATAGGATGGTGATTGATTTTAGGAAATTGAATAAGGCCACTAGGAAAGATCATTACCATTTGCCTTTTATTGACCAAATGCTAGAAAGATTGTCTAAACACATACACTTCTGCTTTCTAGATGGTTATTCTGGTTTCTCCCAAATACGTGTTGCACAATCTGATCAGGAGAAAACCACTTTCACCTGCCCTTTCGGTACCTTTGCTTACAGACGTATTCCTTTTGGCTTATGTAATGCACCTGCTACCTTTCAAAGATGTATGATGGCTATATTCTCTGACTTTTGTGAAAAGATTGTTGAGGTTTTCATGGATGACTTCTCCGTTTACGGGTCTTCTTTTGATGATTGCCTCAGCAACCTTGATCGAGTTTTGCAGAGATGTAAAGATACCAACCTTGTCTTGAATTGGGAGAAGTGCCACTTTATGGTTAATGAAGGCATCGTCTTAGGACATAAAATTTCTGAAAGAGGTATTGAAGTCGATAAGGCAAAGGTTGATGCGATCGAGAAAATGCCATGCCCTAGAGATATCAATGGTATAAGAAGTTTCCTTAGTCATGCTGGTTTCTATAGAAGGTTCATTAAGGAATTTTCTAAGATTTCTAGGCCTCTTACCAATCTCTTGCAAAAGGATATTCCTTTTGTTTTTGACGACGATTGTGAGGAAGCCTTCGAGATACTTAAAAAGGCCTTGATAACTGCGCCTATTGTTCAACCACCTGATTGGAACTTACCTTTTGAAATCATGTGTGATGCTAGTGATTATGCTGTTGGCGCTATTCTAGGACAAAGAGTTGATACTAAGTTGAATGTTATTCACTAAGCTAGTAAAAATCTAGACAGTGCCCAAAGAAACTATGCTACTACTGAAAAGGAATTTTTAGCACTCGTGTTTGCATGTGAAAAGTTTAGATCTTACATTGTTGATTCCAAGGTGTCTATTCACACTGATCATGCTGCTATTAAGTACCTCATGGAAAAGAAAGATGCTAAACCTAGACTTATCAGATGGGTTCTCTTGCTACAAGAATTTGATTTGCATGTTTTTGATAGGAAGGGTGCTGAGAACCCCGTAGCAGATAACTTGTCTAGGTTGGAGAATGTTCTTGATGACCCACAACCTATTGATGATAGCTTTCCTGATGAGCAATTGAATGTCATCAATGATAGCTTTCCTTGGGTATGCTGATTATGCAAATTATATTGTTGCCAAATATATACCACCTAGTTTCACATACCAGCAAAAGAAGAAATGCTTCTTTGATTTGAGACATTACTTTTGGGATGATCCTCACCTTTATAAGGAAGGAGTAGATGGTGTTATTAGACATTCTATACCTGAACATGAACAGGGACAGATCCTACAGAAGTGACACTCCGAGGCTTACGGAGGACACCATGCGGGAGATAGAACTGCACACAAGGTATTGCAATCCGGTTTCTATTGGCCTACTCTCTTCAAGGATGCCCGTAAGTTTGTCTTGTCTTGTGACGAATGTCAAAGAACAGGTAATATCAGTAAACGTCAGGAAATGCCTATGAATTATTCACTTGTCATTGAACCATTTGATGTTTGGGGTTTTGATTATATGGGACCTTTTCCAAAACCCAACGGGTATACTCATATCCTAGTTGTTGTTGATTACATTACTAAGTGGGTAGAAGCTATCTCAACTAGTAGTCCCGATCACAACACCTCTATCAGGATGCTTAAAGAAGTTATTTTCCCTAGATTTGGCGTCCCTAGATATCTAATGACCGATGGTGGTTCACATTTCATTCATGGTGCTTTCCATAAAACGCTTGCTAAGTATGATGTCAACCATAGAATTGCATCTCCCTATCACCCTCAGTCCAGTGGTCAAGTAGAGCTAAGTAATAGGGAACTTAAACCAATTCTGCAAAATACTATTAGTAGGTCTAGAAAGAATTGGTCTAAGAAGCTCGATGATGCACTGTGGGCTTATAGAACTGCTTATAAGAATCCCATGGGCATGTCTCCGTACAAAATGGTTTACGGTAAAGCATGCATTTACCTCTTGAGCTAGAGCATAAGGCTTATTGGGCAATCAAAGAGCTAAAACTTTGATTTCAAACTTGCTGGTGAGAAGAGGTTATTTGATATTAGCTCACTTGATGAATGGAGAGCTCAGTCATATGAAAATGCCAAGTTGTTCAAAGAAAAGGTTAAGAGGTGTGATACGTCCATTTTGCATCATGCTTTCATGTTGATATTTATCGCTTTATGGACTGTTATTATACTTTGTGGAACCTTACTTATGCCTTTTCTCTCTTATTTTGCAAGGTTTATTTGAAGAGGGAGAATACCGGCAACTGGAATTCTGGACTGGAAAAGGAGCAAGTCTGAGTCCTCTATATGAAGGGTTTCGTCCGAGAAAAAATCAGGGTGTAGCTTTTTCGTGGATTCTCCGCCGCCATGAGGCGGAACTTGAGCAGAACCAATATAGGGCTCTCGCAGGATGGTCCTGCCGGGGAAACTTCCCTCCCGGAGGGGAAATCATCGCCATCGTCATCACCAACACTCCTCTCATCGGAGGGGAGTCATCTCCATCAACATATTCATCAACACCATCTCCTCTCCAAACCCTAGTTCATCTCTTGTAACCAATCGCCATCTCGCGACTCCAATTGGTACTTGTAAGGTTGCTAGTAGTGTTGATTACTCTTTGTAGTTGATGCTAGTTGGATTACTTGGTGGAAGAGTTTATGTTCAGATCCTTGATGCTATTCATTACACCTCTGATCATGATTATGATTATGCTTTGTGAGTAGTTACTTTTGTTCCTGAGGACATGGGATAAGTCATGCTGATAATAGTCATGTGAATTTGGTATTCGTTCGGTATTTTGATATGCTGTATGTTGTTTTTCCTCTAGTGGTGTTATGTGAACATCGACTACATAACACTTCACCATATTTGGTCCTAGAGGAAGGCATTGGGGAGTAGTAAGTAGATGATGGGTTGCTAGAGTGACAGAAGCGTAAACCCCAGTCTATGCGTTTCTTCGTAAGGGGCTGATTTGGATCCACTAGTTTAATGCTATGGTTAGACGTTGTCTTAATTCTTCTTTCGTAGTCGCGGATGCTTGCGAGAGGGGTTAATCATAAGTGGGATGCTTGTCCAAGTAAGGGCAGTACCCAAGTGCCGGTCCACCCACATATCAAACTATCAAAGTAACGAACGCGAATCATATGAACATGATGAAACTAGCATGACAGAAATTCCCGTGTGTCCTCGGGAGCGTTTTTCCTCTTATAAGACTTTGCTCAGGCTTGTCCCTTGCTACAAAAGGGATTGGGCCACTTTGCTGCACTGTTGCTACTACTTGTTACTTGTTACTTTTCGCTTGCTACGTTTCACCTTACGACACCATCACTTGTTACCGCTACTTTTAGTGCTTGCAGTTATTACCTTGCTGAAAACCGTTTATCAGAGCCTTCTTCTCCTCGTTGGGTTCGACACTCTTACTTATCGAAAGGACTAGATTGATCCCCTATACTTGTGGGTCATCAAGACTCTTTTCTGGCGCCGTTGCCGGGGAGGGAAGCGCCTTTGGTAAGTGGAATTTGGTAAGGAAACATTTATATACCGTGCTGAAATTTATTGTCACTTGTCACTATGGAAACTGTCCCTTTGAGGAATTTGTACGGGGTATCTTCACCATGAAAGGAAGCACGAGGAGTTGTTCCTCAACCTGAGGTACGTACTGAAAATATCTTTTATGAAATTCCTTCGGGTATGCTTGAGAAACTGCTGGCTAATCCTTTTTACAGGAGATGGATCATCACATCCAAACTTGCATCTGATCTATGTAGATGAAGTTTGTGATTTATTTAAGCTTGCAGGTTTGCCCGAGGATGAGGTAAAGAAGAAAGTCTTTCCTTTATCTTTGAAGGATAAGGCGTTGACATGGTATAGGCTATGTGATGATACTGGATCATGGGACTACAATCGGTTGAAATTGGAATTTCATCAAAAGTTTTATCCTATGCATTTAGTACATCGTGATCGGAATTATATTTATAACTTTTGGCTCGTGACAGGGAAAGCATAGCTCAAGCTTGGGGGAGGCTTAAATCAATGCTATATTCATCCCCCAATCATGAGCTCTCGAGAGAAATTATCACTCAAAACTTTTATGCTCGACTTTCTCATGAAGATCGTACCATGCTTGACACTTCTTGTACCGGTTCTTTTATGAAGAAGGATATTGACCACACGTGGAATTTATTGGAGAGAATCAAACGTAACTCTAAAGATTGAGAGCTTGAAGAAGGTAAGGAGTCAGGTATGAATTTCCATTTTGATTGCATTAAGTCTTTTGTTGAAACAAACACTTCTAGAGATTTTAGCGCTAAGTATGGACTTGACTCTGAGATAGTAGCTTCTCTATGTGAATCTTTTGCTGCTCATGTTGATCTTCCCAAAGAAAAGTCAACATCTAGTTGAACCCAATCTAGTTGAAGAGAAAGTCATTGCCTTTAGTGATCCTATTGTTCCTTGTGCCTACGCTGAGAAACCACCTTACCCTGCTAGGAAAAAGGATTATTCTAAAGCTCCAACTGTGATACGTAGGGGTTACATTAGACCACTTGCACCCCCTGAGGAAATTAGAGTTGAACCTAGTGTTGCTATTATCAAAGATCTCTTAGCCGAAGACATAGACGGGCATGTTATCAAATTCTGTTAGGACTCCGCTAGAATAGCTAGACCTCACGCAAAAGTCAAATACAGACCTGTAGTTGGCCTGACCGTTGTTTCTGTCAAGATAGGAGATCACTGTTATCATGGTTTATGTGATATGGGTGCTAGTGTTAGTGCAATACCCCGGTCCCTATATGATGAAATCAAAGATGAGATTGCACCTGCTGAGTTAGAACCCATTGATGTCACTATTACGCTAGCTAATAGAGACACTATCTGCCCTCTGGGAATTGTGAGAGACGTAGAAGTCCTGTGTGGTAAGACGAAGTATCCTACTGATTTCCTTGTCCTTGCTACTGCACAAGTTAGCTTTTGTCCCATCATATTTGGTAGACCCTTTCTCAACACTGTCAATGCTCACATTGATTGCACTAAACAGACTGTCACTGTTAGTGTCGAGGGTGTGTCTCATGAATTTAACTTCTCCAAGTTTGGAAGACAACCCCATGAAAAAGAGTCGTCTGGTAGGGATGAAATCATTGTTCTTGCCTCTATTGCCGTACCTCCTACGGACCCTTTAGAGCAATATTTGCTTGAGCATGAAAATGATATGCATATGGATGAAAGAGATGAGATAGATAAAATTGTTTTAGAACATTATCCTATTCTCAAGAATAATCTGCCTATTGAACTGCTTGGGGATCCTCCCCCACCAAAGGGTGATCCTGTGTTCGAGCTAAAACAGTTACCAGATACTCTTAAGTATGCCTACGTTGATGAGAAGGAGATATATCCTGTTATTATTAGTGCTCACCTATCGAATCACGAAGAGAAGAAGTTATTAAAAACTTTGAGGAAGCACCGTGCTACCATTGGATATACTCTTGATGATCTAAAGGGTATTAGTCCCACTCTATGTCAGCACAAGATTAAACCGATCCAGATTCTAAGCCAGTTGCTGATCATCAACGGAGATTAAATCCGAGGATGAAAGAGGTCGTGAGAAAAGAAATATTAAAGCTTCTGGAAGCAGGAATTATTTATCCTGTTGCTCATAGTGATTGGGTAAGTCCAGTACATTGCGTACCTAAGAAGGGAGGTATCACCGTCATTCCTAATGATAAGAATGAACTAATCCCACTCAGGATTATTACTGGCTATAGGATGGTGATAGACTTCCGGAAACTGAACAAGGAAACTAGGAAAGACCACTATCCTTTGCCGTTTATTGACCAAATGCTAGAAAGGCTATCTAAACACACACACTTCTGCTTTGTAGACGGTTATTCAGGTTTCTCACAAATACCTGTTGCACAATCTGATCAGGAGAAAACCACTTTCACCTGCCCCTTCGGTACCTTTGCTTATAGACGTATGCCTTTTGGCTTGTGCAATGCACCTGCCACCTTTCAAAGATGTATGATGGCAATATTCTCTGACTTTTGTGAAAAGATTGTTGAGGTTTTCATGGATGATTTCTCTGTTTACGGTTCTTCCTTTGATGATTGCCTCAGAAACCTTGATCGAGTCTTACAGAGATGCAAATATACCAACCTCGTCTTGAACTGGGAGAAATGCCACTTCATGGTTAATGAAGGCATCGTCTTAGGACACAAAATCTCTGAGAAAGGCATTGAAGTTGATAAGCCTAAGGTAGATGCAATTGAGAAAATGCCTTGCCCCACAGATATCAGAGGTATACGAAGTTTCCTAGGTCATGCTGGTTTCTATAGAAGGTTCATTAAAGACTTCTCTAAGATTTCTAGGCCTCTTACCAACCTCTTCCAGAAGGATGTTCCTTTTGTTTTCGATGAGGATTGTGAGGAAGCTTTCGAAATACTTAAGAAGGCCTTGATAACCACACCTATTGTTCAACCACCTGATTGGAACTTGCCCTTTGAAATGATGTGCGATGCTAGTGATTATGTTGTTGGTGCTGTTCTAGGACAAAGAGTTGACAAGAAGTTGAATGTCATTCACTATGCTATTAAAACTCTAGACAGTGCCCAAAGAAAGTATGCCACTACGGAGAAGGAGTTTTTAGCAGTCGTGTTTGCATGTGAAAAGTTCAGATCTTATATAGTTGACTCCAAAGTCACTATTCACTCTGATCATGCTGCTATTAAGTACCTTATGGAGAAGAAGGACGCTAAGCCTAGGCTAATCAGATGGGTTCTCCGGCTACAGGAATTTAATTTGCACGTTGTTGACCGAAAGGGTGCCGATAACCCTGTAGCAGATAACTTGTCTAGGCTAGAGAATGTCCTTGATTACCCACGACCTATTGATGACAGCTTTCCTGATGAGCAATTGAATGTCATCCACACTTCACATAGTGCACCTTGGTATGCTGATTACGCAAACTATATCGTAGCCAAATACATACCACCCAGTTTCACCTACCAGCAAAAGAAGAAATTCTTATTTGATTTGAGACACTACTTTTGGGATGATCCTCACCTTTATAAGGAAGGAGTAGATGGTGTTATTAGACGTTGTGTGCCTGAACATGAACAGGGACAAATCCTGCAGAAGTGTCATTCCAAAGCCTACGGAGGACACCATGCTGGAGACAGAACCGCTCGTAAGGTATTGCAATCAGGTTTCTATTGGCCCACTCTCTTCAAGGATGCCCGTAAGTTTGTCTTGTCTTGTGACAAATGCCAAATAATAGGGAACATAATTAAGCGTCAGGCAATGCCTATGAACTATTCACTTGTCATTGAACCATTTGATGTCTGGGGCTTTGATTATATGGGACCTTTCCCGAGTTCCAATGGGTATACTCACATCTTAGTTGCTTGGATTATGTCACTAAGTGGGTAGAAGCTAACCCCACTAAAAATGCTGATCACCACACCTCTATTAAGATGCTTAAAGAAGTCATTTTCCCAAGATTTGGAGTCCCTAGATATCTGATGACTGATGGCGGTTCACACTTCATTCATGGTGTTTTCCGTAAGATGCTCGCTAAGTATGATGTCAACCATAGAGTTGCATCTCCTTATCATCCTCAGTCTAGTGGTCAAGTGGAGTTGAGTAATAGGGAGATCAAATTGATCTTACAAAAGACCGTCAATAGATCTCGAAAGAATTGGTCTAGCAAACTTGACGATGCATTATGGGCTTATAGGACTGCTTATAAGAATCCCATGGGCATGTCGCCGTATAAAATGGTTTACGGTAAGGCCTATCATTTACCTCTTGAGCTGGAACACAAAGCTTATTGGGCAATCAAAGAGCTCAACTTCGATTTCAAACTTGTCGGTGAGAAGCTGTTGTTTGATATCAGCTCATTAGATGAATGGAGGGCCCAGGCATATGAGAATGCCAAGTTGTTTAAGGAAAAGGTTAAGAGATGGCACGATAAAAGAATACAAAAACGAGAGTTCAATGTAGGTGATTATGTCCAGCTATACAATTCTCGTTTAAGATTCTTCGCATGCAAGCTTCTCTCTAAATGGGAAGGTCCCTACATTGTCGAGGAAGTATATCGTTCCGGTGCCATCAAAATCAATAACACGGAAGGTAATTTTCCGAGAGTGGTAAATGGGCAAAGAATCAAGCATTATATCTCTGGTACTCCCATAAATGTTGAGACCAATATCAGCAATATCATAACTCTAGAGGAGTACATAAGGGATGTTTATCACCGTGTTTCAGACCCTGAAAACGAAGAGGTATGTGTTTCGGTAAGTAATTGGACTCCGAAACTTTTCCAATAGGAATTTTTATCCATTTTGGAATTTATGGAAAATTAGAAAAATAAAAAGCAGTCCGGAGAGCGCACGAGGCAGCCACAAGCTTGTTTGCCGCGGCCTCCCCCTGGCCGCGGCAACAGGGCTTGTGGGCACTTCGTGTGCCTCCCGGACTCCGTTTTCTTGAGGAGCACTCCTTCTGGTCCAGAAAAAATCATTATAAATACGCCCGATGGTTTTGATCTCTGTATCGCACAGTTTTCCTCTGTTTTCGTTTCGAGCCTGTTTCTGTTGCAGCTCTAGATCGTCATGACTTCCCCAAATGTTCCTAAGGACAAGATCTTCGAGAAGGTCATCAATCCCTACCTCACGGAAGTATTGCAGCACCCCCAATCTATCAAGATGAGCGAGGGGATGTTGCACATCCGTGATGTTGAGGGGCCTAAGAAGACCGGAAGCATGGAGACGAGGCTCGAAGCAATGGAGCAACAAGTCTTCAAGTGCCAAGGGATGGTGGAGCGTGGACTCAACGCTAACCATGTGATGATCACGGAGTTCACCAGCAATCACAAGATGGATGCCATTGACATTGGGAAGCACCTCTCCAGGCTTTATGATAGGGTTGATCAACTTCAGGGCCAGATCTATGACCTACAGAACCAAAACTGTGAGTATGAGTATAGATTTAAATCAATACGGTTGGCTGCAGATTTGAGGATTTCAGCGACTCGTTCATCCTGCCATGATGGAGCACCCATGCCTTGGAAGACGGAGGATCATACTACTTCAACAACTCCACCACCATCACCACCAAAGGAAGACAACTAAGCACTGGTATGGGCAATCCCCTTGGCTTTTGCCAAGCTTGGGGGAGTTTCCCTGGTATCGTATCATCTTTATATCTTTTGCTTTTACCTTTGTTTTAGTTCTTTCCTTTTCAGTTTTATTTCTTCTCTCAGTGGAATAAGTCTTTAGTGTTTTAGTTTGAGTCTTTTGCCTTCTGACTCCCCCTTTGTATTCGAGCTTGCAAGCTATATAATAAAGAGTATCTTAGTCAAGGGCTTTGTTTTGTGCCGTGATCAAAAGTATGAAAAGAACGATAGCATGAAAGATCATGAGATGATCTTATGGAAAGTGATAGCTTCACATATAACAAGTATGATGATTGAAACTTGTTGAGAGTAGACCAACATAGACCTCAGTCATTGTTGCAATTAATAAGAAGTAATAAGGAAAGAGAGGTTCACATATAAATATATCATCTTAGATACCTTCTATAATTGTGAGCACTCACCAAACTACTACATGCTTAGAAGTAGATGTTGGACAAGGAAGACAACATAATGAATTGTGTTTGCTTGGTTCCAAACAATGTTATATGCTTAGAGATCCCTTAGCATGTGACGGTTGTTTCCACCTCATATTAGCCAAAACTCCCGCACCAAGTAGAGATACTACTTGTGCATCCATAAACCTTCAACCCAGTTTTGCCATGAGTGTCCACCATACCTACCTATGGATTGAATAAGATCCCTCAAGTAAGTTGTCATCGGTGCAAGCAATAAAAATTGCTCTCTAATATGTATGATCTATTAGTGTGTGGAAAATAAGCTTTGTACGAACCTGTGATGAGGAAGACATAAAAGCGACATACTGCATAATAAAGTTCTTTATCACAGGAGGCAATATAAAGTGACGTTCCTCCGCACTAAGAGGAGACGCATCCAAACCTCAAAAGCGCATGACAACCTCTGCTTCCCTCTGCGAAGGGCCTATCTTGTACGTTTACTTTTTTGCCCTTGTAAGAGTCATGGTGATCTTCACCAATTCCTTATTTAGCCTTTTTCTTGGTGAATGTCTTATGCTTGGGAAAGATCTATATTCATATATCAACTTGGAGCTGAGTACTTATGCTTTATTATTGTTGACTTTACCCTTGAGGTAAATGGTTGGGAGGCAAAACTATAAGCCCCTATCTTTCTCTGTGTCCAACTGAAACTTTGATACCATGAGTACCACGTGAGTTGTAACAATTGGGGAAAACAAAAGAGATGATTGAGTATGTGGATTTTCTTTACAAGTTCTTATTTGTCTCTTTCTGATGCTATGATAAATTGCAATTGCTTCAATGACTATGGACTGTTGTTGGCTACTTCTCGGTAAGGTTTTTGTTTCATACTTTGCTTTGTGAAGGAATTGTTACTTTCCCATAAGAATCTCTATGATGTATTGCTGTTCTATGTGTGATCATGATGCCCTCATGTCCGTATTATGTTTTATCGACACCTTCATCCCTAAACATGTGGACATGTTTTGGGTCTTGGTTTTCGCTTGAGGACAAGCGAGGTCTAAGCTTGGGGGAGTTGATACATCCATTTTGCATCATGCTTTCATGTTGATATTTATCGCTTTATGGACTGTTATTATACTTTGTGGAACCTTACTTATGCCTTTTCTCTCTTATTTTGCAAGGTTTATTTGAAGAGGGAGAATACCGGCAGCTGGAATTCTGGACTGGAAAAGGAGCAAGTCTGAGTCCTCTATTTTTCGCAACTCCAAATGCCCTGAAAATCAACGTGGATTTTTTTGGGAATATATAAAAAATACTGGGCAAAAGAAGCGTCAGAGGGGAGCAGCCAGGGGCCCACAAGCCTGGTTGCCGCGACCTACCCCCCTGGCCGCTGCAACACGGCTTGTGGGCACCCTGGTGGCCCACTGGCCCCCTCTTTTGCTATATGAAGGGTTTCGTCCGAGAAAAAATCAGGGTGGAGCTTTTTCGTGGATTCTCCGCCGCCACGAGGCGGAACTTTAGTAGAACCAATCTAGGGCTCCGGCAAGACGATCCTACCGGGGAAACTTCCCTCCGGAGGGGGAAATCGTCGCCATCGTCATCACCAACACTCCTCTCATCAGAGGGGAGTCATCTCCATCAACATCTTCATCAGCACCATCTCCTCTCCAAACCCTAGTTCATCTCTTGTAACCAATCTCCGTCTCGTGACTCCAGTTGGTACTTGTAAGGTTCCTAGTAGTGTTGATTACTCTTTGTAGTTGATGCTAGTTGGATTACTTGGTGGAAGAGTTTATGTTCAGATCCTTGATGCTATTCATTACACCTCTGATCATGATTCTGATTATGCTTTGTGAGTAGTTACTTTTGTTCCTGAGGACATGGGATAAGTCATGCTGATAATAGTCATGTGAATTTGGTATTCGTTCGGTATTTTGATATGTTGTATGTTGTTTTTCCTCTAGTGGTGTTATGTGAACGTCGACTAGATAACACTTCACGATATTTGGGCCCAGAGGAAGGCATTGGGGAGTAGTAAGTAGATGCTGGGTTGCTAGAGTGACCGAAGCTTAAACCCCAGTGTATGCGTTGCTTCGTAAGGGGCTGATTTGGATCCACTAGTTTAATGCTATGGTTAGACGTTGTCTTAATTCTTCTTTCGTAGTTGCGGATGCTTGCGAGAGGGGTTAATCATAAGTGGGATGCTTGTCCAAGTAAAGGCAGTACCCAAGCGCCGGTCCACCCACATATCAAACTATCAAAGTAACGAACGTGAATCATATGAACATGATGAAACTAGCATGACAGAAATTCCCGTGTGGCCTCGGGAGCGTTTTTCCTCTTATAAGACTTTGATCAGGATTGTCCCTTGCTACAAAAGGGATTGGGACACTTTGCTGCACCGTTGCTAGTACTTGTTACTTGTTACTTTTCGCTTGCTACGTTTCACATTACGACACCATCACTTGTTACCGCTACTGTCAGTGCTTGCAGTTATTACCTTGCTGAAAACCGTTTATCAGAGCCATCTTCTCCTCGTTGGGTTCGACACTCTTACTTATCAAAAGGACTACGATTGATCCTCTATACTTGTGGGTCATCAAGGTGGCATGATAAAACGATACAAAAAGGTGAGTTCAATGTAGGTGATTATGTCTTGCTATATAATTCTCGTTTAAGATTTTTTGCAAGCAAGCTTCTCTCTAAATGGGAAGGTCCTTACATTGTTGAGGAAGTATATCGTTCCGGTGCCATAAAGATCAACAACATGGAAGGTAATTTTCCAAGATTGGTAAATGGGAAAAGAATCAAGCATTATATCTCAGGTACTCCCATAAATGTTGAAAGCAATATTATCAATACCATAACTCCGGAGGAGTACATAAGGGATATTTATCAGCCTGTTTCAGACTCCGAAAACGAAGAGGTATGTGATTCGGTAAGTAAACCAACTCCAAAACTTTTCTAGTAGGAATTTTTCTTCGTTTTGGAATTTTTAGAAAATTAGAAAAATTTAAAGTAGTCCGGAAAGCGCACGAGGAGGCGACAAGCCTGCCAGGCGCGGGCCACCCCCTGGCCACGCCTAGGGGGCTTGTGACCACCTCGTGTGCCTTCCGGACTCCGTTTTCTTGCGGTGTACTCCTTCTGGTCGGGAAAAAATCATTATATATTCTCCCGAAAGGTCTGAATCTCGTATCACGCAAATTTCCTCTGTTTTCGTTTCGAGCCTGTTTGTGCCGCAGATTTAGAGCAAGATGTCGTCTCAGGAATCTGTAGGGGAGAACGATCTCCCTCAAGTCTTTGAAGAAGTAAATGCTGATCTGAAAAGAATGGAGGTCATGGAGGCTAAGGAAAGGCTACCTGAAGAAACTAAGGGCAAAAGTAAGGAGAAGAACCCGGCGTTGGACGAAGGGCAATCTGTGCTCAACAAGGAAGATGCTGAGGAAGAGGATTTTCTTCAACCCTACCTCCTCCTTTTACCTCCATCCTTGATAGAGCTCTTGAGGTTATATGAAATAACTCGTGTTCGTAATACTTGTCATGGTTTTGTCACGACAGATGTCCTCGTGAACGGACTTAAAGATGGAGCCGTCACACCTTGGTGGCGACTCGAAGGGGTGAGCGAAAGCAAGACTCAGATTTACCCAGGTTCGGCCCCTCGTGAGGAGGTAAAAGCCTACGTCCTGCTTCGTGTGCATTAATGGTGGTTTCGATTACAAGGAGGGTGTAACTGGCCTAACCCAGCTCTCGATTCTCTCTCACTCGCCCAACCTTTCCCCGGGACTCGCCTTTATATACAGGTCGAGGCCCTAGGGTTTACAAAGTCTTGCCATGCTACTCCTCATGGCTTTCCTTATGTCTAAGTCGCCGTGCTCTCCATGATTGGGAACTCCCTTGGTAATTGTCATCCGCACGACCTCTTGAACCGTCACCGAGCTTCTGGTCCACGAAACACGCGTTGAATGGTAAGTCGCCCCTTTAATGACCCGGCCCACTAAGGGTGGGTTATCCGCAGGTAATATCCCCAATATTAGGCCCAGATTGTCTTGAATTCATTCATGTCAATAAACCTTCACCAATTTGGGGCGACTCCTACCATTTCTATCTTTCGACGATCGCTAAGTCGCCACTCGTGGTGATCTGCTCTGACCCGCAGTGTAATCTTCAATGACATCATCTCATCCCTTTAACTCCGGGGTTGTTAACACCGCAACCATCAACAGATCTTTTGCTCCATAATCACTTATCTCGAAAATCTAGGCGCCATCATCGCAGTCTCTGACTTGTCGCCTCGATCTCTGCCTTTGACAGCCTCGATTCCCGTTCCTGCCCTTCAAATAATCGTAGGAGAAATGGGGGGGGGGACCCCGTCACCTACCTCCATCTCTCCCTCGTCTTCCTCGCGCTCTTCCTCTTCGAGCACCAGCACCCCGACATCGTCACCGGCTCCTAGAGCTCCTCCATCGACCGTAGTCTTCCGGGCACCAAGAAGCACAAAGTGCTGCGCTTTCGTCCCCAGCACCGATCTCCTTTCTCCAGGTACACACATTCCCTTATTAGGGTTAACCCGAGGACACCATGACCATTGTTCTTGCATGCCAGCTCCGTGACGCGACGAATGTTCTTTACCTGCCTTAGATCCACTTCGTATCTTCGCAATATACTTTAGGCAATAGAAAACTACGGCTACGCTATCGCGTCCTTTTGCTATCTTAAGCCTTCATGCCGTAGATCCAATGCTGTCACTGCCTTATGCTCATAGCTTTCCTCCATTATTTCTAGCAATATCCCTTTATTTTGATCCACTCGTAGATCCATAGTTTACTTCCTGTTTTTAGATATATGTGTGTTCGCCTCCCGAGAATATCCCTAAGGAAAAAGGACCTTTAAGAGTCGCTTCCATATCGACTTAAATTTATTACCATAGCTATGCCCCTTTCTTTCCAATTGAAAGGCGAGTTACAATACTTCAAAGATACTTCCATGAATCGCCCGAATAGCGGGTTATGATGTATCTCACCCATTTGGCGAGTCACCAAATCCTTTTTGAACATACCGTAGACCCATACCGGCGAGTTAGAATACTTCATAATTGTCACTGAACCGCCTCGTTCCCCTCTCTTTTGTAGTCATGGCTATTTCAAAGTGCAATTGGTTACCCACGAAAATCGATGACGCCGCTCTCGAGAAATTTTTGAAGGAGGGTCTCCTTAACAGTAAGGAAACCATCGGTTGGAGAACTGCCCCGGGCGAGTTGACTCCCAATCCTGCTGCAGGAGAAGTAGTCATGTTTACCGATTACCTTGAACGAGGCTTTAAACCGCCCGGGTCGAAGTTTTTCTGAGACGTCCTGCACTTCCTTAACGTTCATCCTCAAGACCTGGGACCCAACTCCATCAGCAACCTTTGTCAGTTCCAGGTCTTTTGTGAGGTATACTTGCAGAGAGAACCCATAGTTCCTTTATTTTGGAACTTCTTCCATTTGAATCGCCAGACCGAGTTTCCCAACGGTCCCAACCATGAACTTGGAGGAGTCAACATTCAAAGACTGGCCATCCCAAGGGCTGGGCTGAGTCATGGTTTTATTGCCGGGACACCTCTCCACCTGGCGAAAACCCTCTTTCGGGCTTCAGAGTAGATCGCCTTCCAATGGACTTCAAACTGCCGGAGAAACTCACAGAAGAAGAAGAGTCGGAATTTATCCCCATTTTCTCTGAGTTAAAGTCTTTGACCAACAACGTACTCATCGGGATTGATCTATTCTGCTGCTGGGTGGAGTGGAGTATTCTTCCCTTGAGTCGCCGAGATGGGCTGATGTACGAATATGATGGTATGGTAGACCATCTGCAGTGCTTCAATTGCAAAAGACTCTCAGAGAGTGAAATTGTCGGAATCATCAAGAAGCTAACCGGTGAGCCTTTGGAAGAATGTGCCAAGATTGGGCTCAAGGCCTTCTACCGCTCCAACCCGGTGCCGCCAGTAAGAATCCATGCCGCCTTTCATCTTTTTTATGCTTACCAATGCTCTTGGTTTGAAATTCGCTTCTATTCATCAAAAAACTGATCGATTTTGGCGAAGGGGCCCCAAAGTGATCGCCCAAAAGACCACCAAGCCGCCACCAAAAAAGAAGAAGAAAGCAAGCAAAAGTAAAGCCGCCACCAAAGATTCATCTTTTGTTGGCGAGTCACGAGCTGACGAAGTGCATTCAGAGGTAAGGCTTCCCCTCACTCATTATCTGTGTATTCCGACTTATGCTTATACCATGCGTCTTTATGTGTAGGGCGAGGACAATGAGAGCCAAGATGATGCGGTCGAGGTAATTTCCATTTCTTCCGACTCACCTTCTCCTTCTCCTAGACCAGCCAGACGGATCTGTGGGAAAGTGCCCATGTCTCACCCATATGCTTATATGGACCCTGATTTCCTTTTGAAGAAAGCAAGATATACCCCCAAGCGCAAGACCCGTAGTCACTCTAGCTACTTAATCTCCGGACTGCCTAAGAAGGCAACCGGTCGGAAACGCACCAGCGAGGTACACTTTTGTTTTATCATACCCTTCCTTGTGTAAAATATGACTCGCCACTTTTTTAACTTTAAGCCTTTGTTCTACCAGACTTCACCACCTACATCTGGCGACTCGGCAATATCAGCTCTCTTGCCGATGGTTCGTGTACAAGGATGAGTTCCTTTGTTAATCCCAATTTCTTCTAAACAACAGTATGTTCTTTTAATCTTGGTGCCTTTGTCTCAGAGCACAAGCGAAGAGAAGGAAAACTGGCGACTTATCTTCTGCTCCTAAAGCAGCTGATGCCTTAGGCACGAGCACCTCTGTCCCAGAAATTGATGAAGAGCAAGCGGCGGCTCATGATATTCATGTGGACGATGTTCCCGATGTCCGGGATGACTCGCCCGTAATTTTGAAGGAAACTACTGACAAAGTTAACCCGCCAAGCCCTCTCAAGGCGACTGAAGATCCAGATGATGTCATAGTCACTGGTACTGGCTATTCCACTCCTCCAGCTGCGGTACTGTCCAAGCATACCTCCAAGGAATCTCGTCCTTCCCCTGACCAAGACACCGGTAAATTCAAGCTCCCCCAGTATGAGAAACTGGAATTTGACCAACTTTGTTCCGGCTTCGCAAGTCATCTGGAGAGGGATTATGAGATGAACAAGAGCTTGATTCATCTTATGAGGGTTAGGCATGAGGTACGCCTACTTATGTATTCTCCCCCACCCATTAGCCTTTCAAGGACCGGCTCATCTTTTGAAAGATGAGCTGGGTCTTTGAATATAGTTAAAATCTTCAACCTGTAGCCCCCAAGGGCTGGGTCATCTTTTTTGAAAGATGAGTCGGGTCTTGAATATAGTTAAAATCTCCAACCTGTAGCCTCCAAGGGCCGGGTCATCTTTTGAAAGATGAGCCGAGTCTTGAATATAATTAAAATATCCAACCTGTAGCCCCCAAGGGCCGGGTCATCTTTTGAAAGGTGAGCCGGGTCTTGAATATAATTAAAATCTCCAACCTGTAGCCCTCAAGGGCCAGGTCATCTTTTGAAAGATGAGCCGAGTCTTGAATATAATTAAAATCTCCAACCTGTAGCCCCCAAGGGCCGGGTCAGCTTTTGAAAGATGAGCCGGGTCTTTGAATATGGTATGACTTTTGAATAAAATCATACATTAGCCCCCAAGTATCAGGAGTATTGCTTGCAATAATGTTGAAATTTGTCTCCCCAAATTTAATGTGCAGGAATCTATGACCCAGACAGAGTCGGATATAGCCGACTTAAGGAAGAATCTGGTGGAACAACAAGACACACAATCTGAGTCGGAGAGAAAATACCGCTTGGTTCTGGCTGAGCTGGAGAGGATGAAGGCCGACCACCAAAAGCTGGAGAAGAAAGCCAAAGCTGACCAAGCCGCCCTCTTCAAGCGTGCTGAGCAGGTTGAAGAAAAATTGGAAGACGCCCAGCAAGAGCTGGCCGGCTTAAAAAAGCACATTTCCAACATGACTGTTGCTATGTTTGGTAAGAATTAACCCTTGCCTTGTTGAAGAAAAAATCTGGTCTCCCAAAAAATTATCACATACTGATGTGTCCTTTGTAGGTTCACGAGCCGCCAATCTTCCAGATGACTGCATGTTGAAGCTGAAGAATATATATACTTTCGCTGAGCAGCTATATACCGGGGGCGTGCTGACGATTAAGGCGGTGATGGGCAACAAGGATCCACTCAGAACTATCAAACACATGCTCGGCTATCTTTCCACATTGCCCCCTCAAATAGAGGAACTAAAAAGACCAGCCACCCGAAAGGGAATCCTGAACACCCTGAGTCGGTGTTTAGCCTATGCCCCGGAGCTCAAACCAGAAGAAATAGCCGTCTTCTACCCTGAGCTGAAGGATGATGGGTCAGAATTCACCGAGGTGGACTACCACCGAGTTATCATAGAATCTCGCTTCGCGGCGACTCAACTGGCAGCCAGCTTGGATCTGAGCAAATACCAAGCCACCTATGATGAGAAGAAAAAGAAAGTGACGCCTCCCTCGTATGAAACTGCTAGCTTGGTTCCTCGTCGACCCAAGAATCCCTTTGATCTTGATGAAGATGAGTTCATTGCCCTGTCCAAGTGTAATTGGAAACTGGGTGACTTACGGATCGAAGGCGGAGAGAGCTCAAGGCAAGGCGACTCGGAGGCAGCTTGACCCGTCATCTGATCCTTTCTTCACTGGGGGATAACACCCGCTTTGGCCATGCGAGCCATGTAATAGTTTGTTTAGATTTTGCGGAACAACAGTCAGTCAGTAGTACCTGTTGATGGAACCTTTCCTGAACCACTTTTATTCCTTGAATCTATGCGTGAATCGTCTTATGTGTCAAGAAAAACATGAGCCGACTCAGTGAGTGCTTGGAAAAGAATAAACCAGCCCCCTGGATTATGGCAAAAAATAGATTAGCCCACCCCGGGTTATGGCAAAGAATAAATCAGCCCCCGGGTGATGGCAAATAATGGTGAAAAAATGAGCCGGGGCGAGTTATAACCAAAAGCCGACTCAAAAATATTTAAGAAACCTTGTGGTCTTGCCATCAAGAAACAAAATTTTATCGACTCAGTGAGTTACGATAGGATAAGATGAGTTTGCAAAACTCTAGTATTACCCTTAGAAAGCTTTTGCAAAAGCCTTGTTTGTTTTAGATCGGCTGATCAGGCGCGAGTCAAGCTTCAGTGAAGCAGGTTCAATGAACCAATGGTTTCTCTATTTCCCATGTGTGACTCTGGCTGGTACCTTTTATGTTTTAACCAAGGCGAGTTCAGTATCCATATAACGAATTGACTCGCCCTGAGTACATAGGTCCATGTGGCGACTTGTTCAACACAAAGTCCAGTATAACCATTTGTAATGCAGTAATTTTTCGCTAGCCAAGAGGGTATTCAGGCTGAACTCAATGAGTGGAAGCCCCCAAGTGACCTATGATTCAGGAAAAAGCCGGGCATAGGATCACAGAAGCGTATACGCTCTTACCGTGAAACAACTTGGGAACTAGTAGCCCCCAAGTAAGCCGGCTTAATTCTCAAAACCACATAAGGTGCCTATGTTTGAACCGTGCAACTTGGCAACGTTGGTCCTCTTTGGCTTTATCAAAGCCCAGTTTTGAAGTAAGTGCAGCATGGCGACTTACGCTCTTTGACCTTGATAGCGTCCATGTTTGGACAACTTATAGAACAATAAAGACTCATGCTTTCAAAAGCTGAAACGGCAAAGGACCCCGAAATTCATGGGTGCCGACTTTATTGCTTTCATAATTCATGGATTACAATTTTTCTGAAAACTCGTAAAGAAAAGGGGAGCCATGGCTCTAAGTGTAGTAGGGCCGCAGATGGGCTATGTTCCAGGGGCGAGTTGTCTCAACCTCTGTAGTTGGCCGATCTAGGCGAAGATCCATCAAGTAATATGATCCGTTCCGAAGAGCATTGCTGATGACAAACGGTCCTTCCCACGGAGGTGATAGCTTGTGCATACCAGTATGATCTTGAATCAAACGGAGCACCAAGTCGCCTTCTTGGAAAGTCTGGCTCTTGACCCGGCGACTGTGGTAACGTCACAAGTCTTGTTGGTAAATCGCCGATCGTGATGCAGCTAAGGCACGTTCCTCCTCCAAGGCGTCCAGCGAGTCCTCTCGCGCCAGCTCGTGCTCCAGTTCCTTGTAGGCGGCGACTCATGGGGAATCGTGTTTGATGTCACTTGGTAACACCGCTTCTGCTCCATAGACCAGAAAGAAGGGAGTAAAACCCGTGGAGCGATTTGGAGTTGTCCTGATACTCCATAGTACTGACGACAACTCCTCCACCCAACATCCTGGAGTACGTTCCAAAGGTACCATGAGCCGAGGCTTAATCCCTCACAATATTTCCTGATTCGCCCTCTCCGCCTGCCCATTAGATTGGGGATGTGCAACCGCGGAAACATCAAGCCGGATATGCTCTCGTGAACAAAACTCTTGCATTTCCCCTTTGAATAAATTGGTACCATTGTCAGTAATGATACTATGAGGATATCCAAATCTAAAAATTAGTTTCTTCAAGAATTAGACGACCGTATCTGCGTCACAGCTGCTAACAGGTTCTGCCTCCACCCACTTGGTAAAATTTTCAACCGCCACCAATAGGTGAGTCTTTTTGGTGGAAGACATCTTGAAAGGGCCAACCATATCAAGCCCCCGGACTGCAAACGGCCAAGTTATTGGTATCATCCGCAATTCCTAAGCCGGTACGTGCATCTGGCGTCCAAATTTTTGGCAGCCATCACATCGGCGAATGATCTCCTCTGCGTTTGCGTGAGACGTTAGCCAATAGAACCCATGTCTGAAGGCCTTAGAAACCAAGGATCGGGACCCAAATGATGACCACAGTCGCCCGCGTGAATCTCATTGAGGATCACACATCCTTATTCAGGAGAGACGCATCTTTGAAATACCCCCGAGGTGCTTCGCTTATGTAACTCACCATTGTGTGTGACCATGGATTTACACCGATGGACGATTTGGCGAGCTAATAACTCGTCGGCAGGTAACTCGCCTCTGGTGAGGTATGCCATGTAAAGAGTCGCCCAGTCGGGAGTAGAGTGTAGAGCCGCCACGAGTTGAGACTCGGGGTCCAGTACTCCTAAATCTTCCTCTGAAGGCAGTTTTACCGAGGGGTTATGCAATACATCCAAAAAGACATTGGGAGGGACTGGCTTACGTTGTGAACCGAGACGGGAAAGAGCGTCCGCTGCTTCGTTAAGCTGCCGGTCGATGTGATCCACTTGATAACCATTGAAGTGACACGCTACATCTGACACAACTCGTCT
The DNA here is from genome assembly GCF_904849725.1 of Hordeum vulgare subsp. vulgare. NCBI lineage: Eukaryota > Viridiplantae > Streptophyta > Magnoliopsida > Poales > Poaceae > Hordeum > Hordeum vulgare. The sequence continues at coordinate 137,543,111 of NC_058521.1, forward strand.
GTAAGCCGCCATCAGAGGGTCTCATGAATCCCAGGTACCAGAGACCTGCTGTGCCACCAGATCTGAATCGCCCAGACACCGGACTCGCATGAGATTCATCTCTTTGGTGAGTCATAAACCATGGAGCAAAGCCTCGTATTCCGCTGCATTATTGGTACATGGGAACATGAGCCGAAGGACATAGCAAAACTCTTCACCTTGAGGCGAAGTTATCACCACACCAGCCCCCGAGCCTTCCAATTGCCTGGACCCATCGAAATAGATGGTCCAATAAGTAAGATTGGGTCTCTCCTCTGGGATTTGTAACTCGGTTCAATCATTGATGAAGTCCACGAGTGCTTGATATTTGATGGCCGTCCGGGGCGTATATCACACATGATGGGATCCAAGCTCGATGGCCCACTTAGCAATCCGTCTAGTGGCCTCTCGATTCTGTATGATGTCACCAAGGGGGGCGGAACTGACGACCGTGATCGGGTGTTCCTGGAAGTAGTGCTTCAGCTTTCGACTCGCCATAAACACCCCCAAAACCAGCTTCTGCCAATGTGGGTAACGTTGCTTGGAGAGGGTCAGGACCTCGCTGATGAAATACACCGGTCGCTGGATCGAATACTCCTTTCTTCTTCCTTTCGCTCGACAACTACTGCCACACCGACTGCCTTGGAATTTGCTGCAATGTACAGGAGCATAGGTTCCTTATCTGCCGGAGCCACCAACACTGGCAGGTTAGCTAATTGCCGCTTCAAGGCTTCAAAATCTCCATCGGCTTCGTCCGTCCAAACAAAACGATCAGTTTTCTTGAGCAACTGATAGAGAGGGATGACCTTCTCCCCGAGGCGACTTATAAAGCGGCTTAGAGGTGCGATTCGTCCCGCCATACGCTGGACTTGGTTAACGTTGGCCGGTTTCCCCAGTGAGGTAATTGCCTCAATCTTGTCCGGGTTGGCCTCAATGCCACGCTCCCATACCAAAAAACCCAATAACTTCCACGTAGGGACACCAAAAACGCACTTGGTGGGGTTAAGCCTCATCTGATAAACGCGCAGGTTGTCAAATGTTTCCTTGAGATCTCCCAAGAGCGACTCTTTTCGGTGAGACCTGACCACGATGCCATCCACATAAGCGTGGACATTACGGCCTATCTGGTTATGCAAAAAAATTGGATGCAACGCTGATAAGTCGCCCCCGCACTCTTGAGCCCAAACGGCATGGACACGTAACAGAAAGCTCCGAATGGGGTTATGAAGGATGTCTTCTCCTGATCCGCCACCGCCATCTTGATATGATGGTATCCCGAATAAGCGTCCAAGAAACACAGACGTTCACAACCCGCCGTCGAGTCAATAATTTGATCAATGCGGGGAAGGGTGAAGGGATCCTTCGGACAGGATCTGTTGAGGTCAGTGTAGTTGATGCACATGCAGAAAGTGCCGTTCTTTTTGAGCACCAGGACCGGGTTAGCCAGCCATTCAGGATGGAAAACCTCGATGATGAACCCGTCGGCCAGGAGCCGGGCTACTTCCTCTCCAATCGCCTTACGATGCTTTCATTAAACCTGCGAAGGTACTGTCGAACTGGTTTTACTTTAGGGTCAGTATTGAGATGGTGCTCAGCAAATTCTCTCGGTACACCCGGCATGTCAGAAGGCTTCCATGCAAAGATGTCCCAATTCTCACGGTTGAATTCGATGAGCGCACTTTCCTATTTGGGGTCGAGACCCGCTCCAATGGTGAACTGCTTGGTGGAGTCGCCAGGCGTAAAGTCTATAACCTTGGTGTCGTCCTTTGGTTTAAACTTGAGGGGTGGCTTAGAATCGATGGTCGACCTTTTGAGCGGCGTCATGTCCGCCGGGTCAACATTAGATTGGTGAAACTGAGCTCCTCAGCCGCGCAAGCTGAGTCGGCATAAGCCGTGTCTCCTTCTTCACATTCTTGAGTTATCTTCCTGTCGCCGCTGATGGTAATAGGACCCTTAGGTCCGGGCATCTTGAGTTTGAGATAAACATAGCATGGACGGCCATGAATCTTGCATACGCCGGCCGCCCAAACAACGCATGATAGGGGCTCTTGATTTTGGCCACTTTGAACAGGAGGGACTCGCTCGTGTAATTTGACTTTGTGCCAAAAGCTACGTTAAGTTTAATCTGCCCAATTGGATATGCCGACTTACCGGGGACGATGCCGTGGAAGACCGTGGATGATGGCATCAGGTCTTTCTCCAAGAGGTTCCCCATCCATGAGGACCTTGGAAAGGGTGTACCCTACGACTTGGGGAGCCACCACCAAAGCCAAGTCGTCGGGGTTGTCTACTCGGGGGGATGGTCTTCCTTGCTCCAGGTTATGGGCTGCTCAGACCAGTGAAGGTACCGGGGGAGTGCCGGCTCAGCTGTGCTGAACGTTCTATGCTTCACCTTACGATCACGCTTGCACGTGCTGGTGGTGAACACGTGATATTGCCCGCTGTTTAATTGTTTGGGGTTATTCTGAAACCCGCCACGATCTTCCTATCGCTGGGGATCCCCTTGCGGGGGTGGTTGCTGGAATACTCCCGGTGGGTGGTACTGCTGATTGTGAACTTGGTACCGCCCAACGTTGGGCTGAGACCCGCCCTGCGGTCCCGGGTTAGGAAAACCACCGATCGGGACTTGGCATGACCCGGATGCACCGGGTTGTTCCTGTCGCTGGCCCTGTTCACCACCTTGGCCTCTCCTGAGCACCTCGGCCCGGAATTCCTGCATCACATAGCAATCCTCCCAAGAGTGAGTCGCCGGTCCCTCTGCCGTGGCATGCTGCGGACAAGGGCCTTTGAGCATCTCGTGATAATTGCGTGGTTTCTTCGCACTAAAGCCCCGCTTTTTCTGGCGCAGATTTCCGTTGCTAGTATTAGTATTAGCAACAAATTCTGTAGGACCCTCATGTTGTCTCTTTTTGCCGTGTCCGCCATGATGGTGGTTGCCCCGGCCCTGAAACTGAGAATGGCCCTTGTGTAACTAGCCCTTCCTGGCGGTACTAACTTTATCATCGTCCTCCCCGGGATCCTTGGTGTCGTCCGACTCAGCATACCTAGTAAGGGTATCCATTAATTCGCCCATATCCTATACTTTCCGCTTGAGCCGCCCTAGCTTTAGTACGAGAGGTTCGTAATGGCAGTTCTTTTCCAGGATCAAAACCGCCTGAGCCATCAAGATGCCTTCTGATGAGTGAATAACTTCCGCGACTTGCCGGGTCCAATGGTGGGCCGACTCATCCGGCCCCTGAACGCAGTGCTGTAAGTCGACGATGGTCATCGGGCGTTTGCAAGTACCTCTGAATTTTTTGATCAAGCTCTCCTTTAGCTCCGCCCAAGTGTTGATGGAGTTGGGTGGCAAGTTTTTCAACCACGCACGTGCCGTACCTTTGAGCATCATGGTGAAGTACTTAGTGCAAACCACCTCGTTTACGTCGAGCATGTCCATCACGAGTTCGTAGCTCTCGATCCATGACCCTGGCTCAAGATCCGGCGAGTAATTGGGGACTTTCTGAGGCCCTTTGAAATCCTTCGGCATTCTCTCGTTGCGCAGAACTAGTGCAAGACATGACACACCGATGTGCTTGCCTCCGGCGTCCGGGGGCGCGGGAGGCGACGACGTGTAAGCCGGGTAGACCCGACCCGCCGTGGTTGCTGTCTCTATCTGACGCGCAGCTCGCGCCGCGTCCACGATATCCCGAGCTCGCGTGTCGGGCATCCTGAGCGGGTTACGTTGAGGGGGTCGCCGCGGCCCGCTAGTTACCGCGGGTAGGTTCTCGTGGCGACTCCTGGTGTGGCTCGCCTGAGGCGTGGAATGCAGTCGATCGAGCTATGAGAGTACTACGTGTGCTGGACCACGGCCGTCTTTAGAATCTGGATGGTGTTTCTGGCCTCTATTTCGGTAGGGGAGTTTCCATAAATCGGCAGGGACTCCAAGTGGCGGGTTGCCACCAGCACATTATCCATGGGATTCGAGAAGTGACCCCGTGGCATCTGGAACCGAGTCGCATGGGCATCCATTGGTTGAGGCGGTGGTGGATTGGGCGGCGGAACCGGACCTCCCTGCTACGGCAACAAAAGTTCTTCCCCCACAATAGTGCCAGAAATCCTTCTGTCATCTCTTAAGCTTGCGTTGGTTTTTCCCTTGAAGAGGAAAGGGTGATGCAGCACAGGAGCAGTAAGCATTTCCCTCAGTTTGAGAACCAAGGTATCAACCCAGTAGGAGAATCTCGTCATGTCCAGAGTACCTGCGCAAACACAAAAGAGCTTGCACCCAACGCTATAAAGGGGTTGTCAATCCCTTCAAGATTGATTGCAAAGTAAGATCTGAAGGCGGAAAGTGCAACGAAGAAAAAGTGTAAGGCTGAAAATATGGTGTGGAGTAGACCCGGGGGCCATAGTGTTCACTAGAGGCTTCTCTCAAAATAGCAAATATTACGGTGGGTGAACAAATTACTGTCGAGCAATTGATAGAACCGTGCAAAGTCATGACGATATCTAAGGCAATGATCATACATATAGGCACACGTCCGATACAAGTAGACCGATACTTTCTACATCTACTACTATTACTCTACACATCGACCGCTATCCAGCATGCATCTAGTGTATTGAGTTCATGACGAACAGAGTAACGCCTTAAGCAAGATGACATGATGTAGAGGGATAATCTCAAACCAATGATGAAAACCCCATATTTTTACCCTTGATGGCAACAACATGATGCGTGCCTCTCTACCCCATCTGTCACTGGGTGAGGCCACCGCAGGGTATGAACCCAAAAGCAATCATTTCTCCCATTGCAAGAATCATAGATCTAGTTGGCCAGACAAAACCCACAACTCGAAGAGAATTACAAGGATATGAAATCATGCATAAGAGAGATCAGAAGAAACTCAAATAAGATTCATAGATAATCTGATCATAAATCCACAATTCATAGGATCTCGACAAACACACCGCAAAAGAAAATTACATCGGATAGATCTCCATGAAGATCATGGAGAACTTTGTATTGAAGATCCAAGAGAGAGAAGAAGCCATCTAGCTACTAGCTATGGACCCATGGGTCTATGGTGAACTACTCACGCATCATCAGAGAGGTCATGGTGTTGATGAAGAAGCCCTCCGTATCCGAATCCCCCTCCGGCAGGGCACCAGAACGTTCCCTAGATGGGATCTTGCGGAGATAGAAGCTTGCGGCGGCGGAAAAGTACTTTCGATGATCTCCTGATTTTTTCTGGGATTTTAGGGAATTTATAGGCGAAAGTCCTAGGGAAGAGGTGGCCCTGGGAACCCACAAGCCAGGGAGGCGCGGGCCCCCTGGCCGCGGCTAGGGGGCTTGTGGGGTCCCTGCAGGCCCCCTGCCCTGATTCTCAGGCTTCCCGATCTTTTTCTGTTTCGGAAAAAATCTTTTTGGCAGTTTCGTTCCGTTTGGACTCCGTTCAAAATCCTCCTGTGAAAGGGGTCAAAAACATGGAAAAACAGGAACTGGTACTTGGCACTGAGTTAGTAAGTTAGTCCCAAAAAAATATATAAAAGGCATACAAAACATCCAAAGCTTGACAAGATAATAGCATGAAACCATCAAAAATTATAGATACGTTGGAGACGTATCAAGCATCCCGAACCTTAACTCCTGCTCATCCTCGAGTAGGGAAGTGATAAAGACTAATTTTTTTTATGTGGAATGCTACCTAGCATAGTTGTCCTTTGCAACTTCTTTCATGTGACATGAATGTTCAGATCCGTAAGATTCAAAACAATAGTTTTCTATTGACATGAAAACAATAATACTTCAAGAAAACTAGCAAGGTAATCATGAACTTTCAAAATAACAAGGCCAAGGAAAGTTATCCCTACAAAATCATATAGTCTGGCTATGCTCCATCATCCTCACACAACTAATGTAAATCATGCACAACCCCGGTATTGGCCAAGTAATTGTTTTCGCCCTCTTACTTTCTCAAACTTTTTATAATTATCACGCAATACATGAGCGTGAGCCATGGATATAGCACTATAGGTGGAATAGAGTGTGGTGGTGGTTGTGAGACAAAATGGAGGAGATGGTCACATTGACTCGGCGTATCAAAGGGCTATGGAGATGCCCATTAATAGATATCAATGTGAATGAGTAGGGATTTCCATACAAGGGATGCAATAGAGCTATAAGTATGTGAAAGTTCAAAAGGAGAACTAGTGGGTGTGCATCCAACTTGCTTGCTCACGAAGACCTAGGGCAATTTTGAGGAAACCCATCTTGGAATATACAAGCCAAGTTATATAATAAAGATTCCCACTGGCATATGGTAGTGACAAAGAAAGAAGCTCTCAATCATGAAGAACATGGTGCTATTATGAAGCACAAGTGTGGAAAAAGATAGTAGCATTGTCCCTTCTCTCTTTTTCTCTCCTTTTTTTATTTGAGCTCTTGGGCCTTTTTTTTATTTGGTCTTTTTGGCCTCTTTTTTTCCTCACATGGGAAAATGCTCTAATACTGATGATCATCACACTTTTATTTACTCACAGCTCAAAGCTTAGAATGATGATGACTCTATAGGAAATGCCTCCGGCAGTGTACCGGGATGTGCAACGATCTAGCTTGGCGTATGAATTTGAAACATCTCCCTAGATATCTTACGATCATGCAATGGCAATATGAGAGTGACGGCACAAGTCATGAGACGGAACGGTGGGAATTGCATGGAAATATATCTCGGAATGGCTATGAAAATGCCATAGTAGGTAGGTATGGTGGTTGTTTTGAGGAAGGCATATGGTGGGTTTGTGCACCGGCGAGAATTGCGCGGCACTAGAGAGGATAGGAATGGTGGAAGGTGAAAGTGCATCTATACCATGGACTCACATTAGTCATGAAGAACTCACATACTTGTTGCGAAAGTTTTTATTAGTAATCAAAACAAAGTGCTAAACGCATACTCCTAGGGGAAGGGTTGGTAGGTGTTAACCATCACGCGATCCCGACCTCAACACAAAGGATGACAATCAATAGATCAATTATTCTCCGACTTCCTAACATAGCGGTTCACCATACGTGCATGCTAGAGGATCACTAACTTCAACACAAGTATTTCTAGATTCACAACACCCTACTAACATAACTCTTAGTATTACCAAATTCACGTCTCAAAACTAATTGAGATGAATCGAAACTTATCTTTCTACTCAATGCACATGAAGATGGAGGTTTTTGTATCCTCTTTGGGTACCTATCACCTTTGTAACTACTTTCATAGCATAAGCCAACTACCAAGTCACTTACCGCCGTGCTCTAAAAGATCTAAGTGAAACACATAGAGCAAAATTATCTAGCTCAAAAGATATAAGTGAAGCACGATGAGCATTCTAGCAAAATCACGATGAGTGCATGTCTCTCTCTAAAGGTGTCCAGCAAGGATGATTGTGACACAACAAAAAGAAAAGACTCCTACGATACAAGACACTCCAGGCAAAACACATATCATGTGGTGAATAGAAATATAGCTCCAAGTAATGTTACCGATGGGTTGAAGACGAAAGAGGGGATGCCTTCCCGGGGCATCCCCAAGCTTAGGCTTTTTGATGTCCTTGAATTTGGCTTGGTATGCCTTGGGCATCCCCAAGATTGAGCTCTTTCCACTCCTTATCTCTTTGTCCATGACAACATCACCCAAAACTTGAAAACTTCACAACGCAAAACTTAAACAGAAACTCGTGATAACATTAGCACAAGAAAACAAACTACCACCTCTTTAGGTATTGTAGCAATCTTGCTTTCTATTTATATTGGTGTTAGATTACTGTATTCTCACTTTTCCATGGCTAGTACCCCCCGATACTATCCATAGTTTCATCAAAAAAGCAACCAACTCAACAAAAACATAATCTGTCAAAAACAGACCAGTCTGTAGCAATCTGTATACTTCGTATACTTCTGGTACCTCAAAAATTCTGAAAACTTACGACTTCCTAGGACAAAGGCATATCAACCAGCAGAAAAAAATAATCAACTGAAAATCTCTTTCTGAATAAAAATGAAAAATAATCTCGTGAGCGAATTTTTTTGTCTTTTCCAGCAGGATCAAACAACCATCACCAGGACTAGTCATAAAGGTTTTGCTTGGCTCAAACACAAAAAGAAACACAAAAGACACAATCATAACATAATTATGATGGTGTGGATGCAAAAAAACAGAAAGAAAAATATAAATTCATTGGGTTGCCTCCCAAGAAGCGCTATTGTTTAACACCCTTAGCTAGGCATTGATAATTCAATGATGCTCACATAAAAGATAGCAATCAGACGAAGAGAGCATCATGAAACATGTGAAAATCACATCTAAGTCTAACATGCTTCCTATGCATAGGAATTTTATAGGAGAACAAATTGGCAAGACAACCAACAGTTACCAAATGCAAGGAAGAAGAAAGAGATAATAGCAATCTCAACATAACGAGAGGTAATTTGGTAACATGAAAGTTTCTACCACAATATTTTCCTCTCTCATAGCAATTACATGTGGGATCATAATCAAATTCAACAGTATAGCTATCACAAAGGATATTCTTTTCATGATCCATATGCATGCAAAGTTGACGCTCTTCAAAAATAGTGGGATTATCATCAACTAAAGTGATGACTTCTTCAAACCCACTTTCAATATTATTGGAACAAGTAGTGGACATAGCAAAACTAACATCCCCAAGCTTAGGGTTTTGCATATTTTTAGCATGATTGTCATTAATAGAATTTATAATGAAATCATTGCAATCATGCTTTTCATTCAAGGATCCCTCGTGAATCATTTCATAAATTTATTCATCACGATTTTCAGATTCACGCATCTCAAGCAAAATTCCATAGAGAAAGTCAAGTGCACTCAACTCACTAGCAATTTGTTCCACATAAGTTGATCTCTGAAAGAGATTAGCAAGTGGGTGAGGATCCATATCACTAGATTTTCAGCAAGCGAAGATGCAAGCATATTGAAGGCACATAGCACACAAGCGAACAGAAAGCAAGCGAGAGAAAAGGGCGAACAAAAAAGGCAAACGAAAAAAGGAAAACGAAAAAGGCAAATATTTTTTTGTAAAATTTTTGTTTTCAGAAGTGGGGGAGAGGAAAACGAGAGGCAAAAAAAGTAAATGCAAGAGATGAGTTTGCGACACTTACTTGGATGAGTTCTTGACTTGATCCTCCCCGGCAACGGCGCCAGAAATTCGTCTGCTACGGCAACAAAAGTTCTTCCCCGGCAATAGTGCCAGAAATCCTTCAGCTTGAGCTTGCGTTGGTTTTTCCTTTGAAGAGGAAAGGGCGATGCAGCACACGAGCAGTAAGTATTTCCCTCAGCTTGAGAAGCAAGGTATCAATCTAGTAAGAGAATCTCATCAAGTCGAGAGTACCTGCGCAAACACAAAAGAGCTTGCACCCAATGCTATAATGGGGTTGTCAATCCCTTCAAGATTGATTGCAAAGTGAGATCTAAACGCGAAAAGTGCAACGAAGAAAAAGTGTAAGGCTGAAAATATGGTGTGGAGTAGACCCGGGGGCCATAGTGTTCACTAGAGGCTTCTCTCGAAATAGCAAATATTACGGTGGGTTAACAAATTGCTGTCGAGAAACTGATAGAACCGCGCAAAGTCATGACGATATCTAAGGAAATGATCATACATATAGGCATCACATCCGAGACAAGTAGACCGACACTTTCTTTATCTACTACAATTACTCCACACATCAACCGCTATCCAGCATGCATCTAGTGTATTGAGTTCATGACGAACAGAGTAACGCCTTAAGCAAGATGACATGATGTAGAGGGATAGTCTCAAACCAATGATGAAAACCCCATCTTTTTACCCTTGATGGCAACAACACGACGCATGCCTCGCTACCCCTTCTGTCACTGGGTGAGGTCACCGCACGGTATGAACCCAAAACCAAGCACTTCTCCCATTGCAAGAATCATAGATCTAGTTGGCTAGAAAAAACCCACAACTCGAAGAGAATTACAAGGATATGAAATCATGCATAAGAGAGATCAGAAGAAACTCAAATACGATTCATAGATAATCTGATCATAAATCCACAATTCATCGGATCTCGACAAACACACCACAAAAGAAGATTACATCGGATAGATCTCCATGAAGATCATGGAGAAATTTGTATTGAAGATCCAAGAGAGAGAAGAAGCCATCTAGCTACTAGCTATGGACCCGTAGGTCTATGGTGAACTACTCACGCATCATTGGAGAGGTCATGGTGTTGATGAAGAAGCCCTCCATATCCGAATCCCCCTCAGGCAGGGCACCAGAACGTGCCCCAGATGGGATCTTGCAGAGACAGAAGCTTGCAGCGGCGGATAAGTACTTTCGATGATCTCCTGATTTTTCTGGGATTTTAGGGAATTTATAGGCAAAAGTCCTAGGGCAGAGGTGGCCCAGGGAGCCCACAAGCGAGGGAGGCGCGGGCCCCCTGGCCGCGGCTAGGGGGCTTGTGGGATCCCTGCAGGCCCCCTACCCTGATTCTCATGCTTCCCTTTTTTTGTTTCGAAAAAAATCTTTTTGGCAGTTCCGTTCCGTTTGGACTTCGTTCAAAATCCTCCTCTGAAAGGGGTCAAAAACATGGAAAAAACAGGAACTGGCACTTGGCACTGAGTTAATAAGTTTGTGCCAAAAAATATATAAAAGGCATACAAAACATCCAAAGCTTGACAAGATAATAGCATGAAACCATAAAAAATTATAGATACGTTGGAGACGTATCACTCCCTTGGGAACAGTTTGGAAAGTCTGATCAGGGCCTGCCCCGGGGGTGCGCGGGGTGTCGAAAAGGCGAGTTGGATGTAAGTCGGCCGGGACTCGCCCATGGTGCCTCCTTTGGTGAACGGCGTCGGACACGTGCCACTGTCTCTCAAGCCGCACGCCTTCGGTGTTTAGCCACTCCGTCTCTGCTGCGATCGCGGCCTGCTGTGTTTCCACCCTGACGGCTTCTGCTTCCATGTCCCGCTGTGCCTTGGCCATTGCCTCTCGCAACTTGGCTAGCTCGGCGTTGACAGACTCCTGATTCTCGGACGTGACTGTGGTTGCCATGAGGCTAGCGACCTCCGCCGCTAGCTCCGCCATGGTTTGTGTTGGGGGTTTCGACGTTCCACTGATATCATTGTTGCCAGTTGGATTTTGCTGAGGCTGTGCTCACCCTGTCATGTAGATGGCGATTTGCCAACGGGACCTCTCGAAGACTTCGGGGTCCATTGCCAACGACAACCCTTCGAGTTGTCCTTCCTGGAGAGGGTGGATTGAATCTGTTTCACCCATGGATGACTCGCCGTCGGAATTGACCGGGGTGATCTCCTGGACCGCCACTTCGTCCTGTAAGTCGTTTCCCTGCGTTAAACCGACGAAGGCGTGCGGCTCCTGTCTTGCCGTGAGATGGGGAGGACGTACCTGGCCGGCTTGACGATGTCGGTGGAGGTGTCCGGCTCACGTACGGGTGTCCCAATCATGCCGATGAAGATGTTGATTTTGCAGAAGGGGACTCGGTAGCCAGATTCCACTGAATCGGCTTCTGGCTCCCACAATGAGTTGTCGATGTAGTACCTCCCGCGGTGGCTCTTCGTCATGATGCCGACTGCGTAGCTTTCTAACCCCGGTAGGGCTCCCTTCGAGAGCTCAAATCCACCGTGCGCAAGCCCATGGTGGGCGCCAACTGTCGTGGTTTTTTCACGGCAGATGTCCTCGTGAAAGGACTTAAGATGGATCCATCGCACCTTGGTGGCGACTTGAAGGGGTGAGCGAAAGCAAGACTCAGATTTACCGAGGTTCGGCCCCTCATGAGGAGGTAAAAGCCTACGTCCTGCTTTGTGTGGATTAATGGTGGTTTCGATTACAAGGAGGGCGTAACTCGCCTGACCCAGTTCTCGATTTTCTTTCACTCGCCCAACCTTTCCCCGGGACTCGCCTTTATATACAGGTCGAGGCCCTAGGGTTTACAAAGTCCTGCCATGCTACTCCTCGTGGCTTTCCTTATTTCTAAGTCGCCGTTCTCTCCATGATTCGGAACTCCCTTGGTAATTGTCAACCGCACGACCTCTTGAACCGCCACCCAGCTTCTGGGCCACGAAACACGCGTTGAATGGTAAGTCGCCCCTTTGATGACCCGACCCACTTAGGGCGGGTTATCCGCATGCAAATCCCCAACAATACTTATCTCACCCGTGAAGTTGTTTTGCTGGAGAAACATATCACAGAGCTCCAAGATATAAATCAAAGATTGATGGCCTCTTGGAATCAAAAGACAAGACAGCTCCACCACCATCACCTTCGAAGGAAGACAACTAAGCACAGGTATGGGAAATCCCCTTGGCTTGTGCCAAGCTTGGGGGAGTTTCCCCGGTATCGTATCACCATCACATCTTTTGCCTTTACCTTTTTCTTAGTTCGTTCCTTTTTGGTTTTATCTTTATCTAGTAGAATAAAGTTCTTAGTGTTTTAGGCTTGAGTTTTGCTTTGTGTCACCCCCGATGTATTCGAGTTCGTGAGTCAGATAATAAAGAGTGTTTTAGTTAAGGGCCTTGCTTCATTCCATGATCTAAAGAAAAGAATGATAAAAGAACAAAAGCATGAAAGATCATGTAATGATCATATGGTAAGTGATGACCTCACATATAAAAAGAATGTTGATTGAAACTTGTTGTGGCTGGACAAACGTAGACCTTGGTCATTGTTGCAATTAATAGGAAGTAATAAAGAAGGATAGGTTCACATATAAACATATCATCTTTGACACCATCTATGATTGTGAACACCCATTACACTATTACATGCTTAGAAGTAGATGTTGGACAAGGAAGACAACATAATGAATTATGTTTGCTTGGTTCCGAACAATGCTATATGACTAGAGATCCCTTAGCACGTGACACTTGCTTCCACCTTATATCAGCCAAAAATTCCGCACTAAGTAGAGATACTACTTGTGCATCCATAAACCTTCAACCCAGTTTTGCCGTGAGAGTCCACCATACCTACCTATGGATTGAAGAAGATCCCTCAAGTAAGTTGTCATCGGTGCAAGCAATAAAAATTGCTCCCTAAATATGTATGATCTATTAGTGTGTGGAAAATAAGCTTTGTACGAACCTGTGATGAGGAAGACATACAAGCAACAGACTACAAAATAAAGTTCTTTATCACAGGAGGCAATATAAATTGACGTTCCTTCACACTAAGAGGTCACACATCCAAACCTCAAAAGCGCATGACAACCTCTGCTTCCCTCTGCGAAGGGCCTATCTTGTACCTTTACTTTTTGCCCTTTAAAGTGTCATGGTGATCGACACCAATTCCTTTTTACGCCTTTATCTTGGCTAACTTCATATGCTAGGGAAAGATCTATATTCATATGTCAACTTGAAAGTAAGTATTCATGAACTATTATTGTTGACATTACACTTGAGGTAAATAGTTGGGAGGCGAAACTATAAGCCCCTATCTTTCTCTGTGTCCGACTGAAACTTCGATCTCTTGAGTACCACATGAGTTGTAGCAATTGTAGAAGACGAAAGGATGATTGAGTATGTGGATTTGCTTTACAAGCGCTTATTTGACTCTTTCCTGTGTTATGAGAAATTGCAATTGCTTCAATGACTAAAGGCTATTGGTTGTTAATTCTCAATAAGGTTCTTGATCTATACTTTACTTTGTGAAGGAATTGTCACTTTAGCATAAGAGATTATATGATGGTATTGCTGTTCTGATTATGATCATGATGCCTGCATGTCTGTATTTTGCTTTGTTTTGTCGACACCTCTCTCTCTAAACATGTGGGCATATTTATTCATCTCGGTTTCCGCTTGAGGACAAGCGTAGTCTAAGCTTGGGGGAGTTGATACGTCCATTTTGCATCATGATTTTATGTTGATATTTATTGCTTTATGGGATGTTATTACACTTCACGGTACAATACTTATGCATTTTCTCTCTTATTTTACAAGGTTTACAAGAAGAGGGAGAATGCTGGCAGCTGGAATTCTGGCCTGAAAAAGGAGCAAGTTTGAGATACCTATTCTGCGCAACTCCAAACGCAGTGAAAATCAACGAGGAATTATTTTGGAATTTTAAAAAATACTGGGCGGAAGAATTACCAGAGGGGAGCCACTAGGAGGCCACAAGCCTGCTAGGTGCGACCTACCCCCTGGCCGCGCCTAGTGGGCTTGTGGGCTCCCTGTTGGCCCTCTAGCTCCCATCTTTTGCTATAAGGAGGGTTTCGTTCCAGAAAAAATTAGGAGGAGGCTTTCGGGAGGAGTTGTCACATCCCTGGAACCCTAACCAAGGTTTAGCATTGTGCTCATATTTTCTTTGCATTTCATCCAAGAAACTGGCAACAAGATCAAAGTAAGTGGTGAAGGGAAACTCAAAACCCTAGCCACTTCTTAATTCAAAGGAATTATAAAGTTATTCAAATCAATGAACCCAAAATGGTCTCAAGAAAAGTTCAACTTTTCTGATAATTCTTGAAAACAAATAAGCAATGAAGGAAACCATTTCCTTTATACTTTTGGCATTTTAAATAAATGCAAAAGACTACTGGTTTCAAGTTTTAAATTTGAATTCAAAGATTTATAGTTTTCGAAAATGCTGAAAACTTTATGCGTGATTGGAAATATTCCAACTAACACCCCAGCATTTTTCAAACTATTTATGGTTTGTTTGTGAAGACAAAATAAATGGGAAACAATGTTAGTAAATAAATCAGAAGGAAAAGTGAAAGGAAGAGCTTACCTGTTATCTGTCGCCGGCCCAGCCCACTAGGGGCTCCTGTGACAGCCCGAGGCCGACGCCCCAGAAGATTCCCCCTTCTATTTCGTTTCCGTCGTGTGTTATTTTTTATTTGTTGCATCATCGCATCATGCATGACATCATTTATTTTGTGTGTTTGTCTTGTGTGGCTAGTTGCACCTTGGTATGAGTGTGAGGCATGTGTGGATGTGTTTGGGCTTGTGCAATGTGAGTGGGTGCATCAAGTGTCACCTCAAAACCCCCTTGTTGTACCATGTTCTAAAAAACTCCCTCTTTTCCATTTTTCGTTGGGGGCAGATTTAAAGTCTCTCATTTCAATCAAATAAAACGATCCTCCTTTTTTTAAAAATCCTTCTTATTAAAGGTCGAGGCAACCCCTCTGGTTTTTATTTATTTATTCTTTTGTTTTATTTCAAAATAGAGTCTCATTTTATTTATAAATAGGGGTTTAAATTTTATTCTTTTGTGAAAGGGTTTTATTTTAATTCTTAAGAAAAAGGTTTCACTTTTATTTCTGTAAAAAAATGCCCAAAAACTATTTCTTATAGTGGGGTATGTTTTAAAGTAGTCAAAAGGTATTTTCTTTATTTTTTATTTTTTCCCTGTTAAACCATTTTTCCTTGTGAGTTTATGTTTTTCTTTACAAAAGGAAAACCAAGTTTAAAAAAATAAAACAAAGGGAGGGAAGGAGGCCCAGCCGGCCGGCCCAGCTTACCCCTGCCCTAGCGCCCTCCAGCTTCGCTCGATCCCTCCTTCTCGTCCCGACTGCGCCGTCCTCCCGTGCGCCTCCTCCTCTCGATTCCATGGCCTCGATTCCCTCTTTCTCGTGGAGCTTCCCCCTCCTCTGCCTAGCCCCGAGCCCCTGCCGTAGCCTCTCCAGCGCCTGCCCTCGGCCTCGCCCCCGCGCGACATGGCCGTCGCCCCTGCTTCCCAGGCCGTCGCCCCTACCTCGCCTCCGGTCGCCGCCCGCCGATGCCCGGCCGCCACCGTCCGCCATGGCCCGACTCCTCCTCCGCCGCGCTGCTCGCCCGCCGGCCGTTCTCCCCGCCATGGCCTCGCCATCGCCCTCGGCCTTGCCACCTCCAATGCCCCGTCGAGCCGCCGTGCTCGCCTCCCCATGGAGCCCCGCCGAGCTGCTCTCCCCGCGCGCCGCCTCGTGAGCTCGCTGTAGCCGCCGGGTGCTCGCCCCGCCGCCGAGCCGCCTTGGTCGCCAAGCCCCGCCTCCGGTAGCCCCGCGCACTGCCCTCGTCCCGTGTCGCCCGCCGCCGGTCGCCATGGCCGTTCCCTGCCCGAGGTGCTCCAGGGCCCCGAACTCCTAGTGCGTTTTGCTGCTGCCCTGCCAAGCTTGCTGTTGCTCACTGTGCTTGCGTGCCGCTGGTTTGCTGCTGCACGCCTGCTCGCGTCGCTGTGCTGCTGTCTTTTGCTATTGCGAGGTGCCGCTGCCATTTCTTGCTGTAGCTAGCTGATGCCTGATGCGTGTCGTATCGTTGCTGCTTTTCTAGATGCATGCCGTAGCTCGTTGTTGCTGCTAGTTGTAGCTAGACTGGTCGTTGCATGCTGTTGCTATGCTTGTTGTTGCTGCCATGCTGCTGCGTCCCATGCCGTGTTGTTGTGCTAGCTGCTGGAGTCCCCTGTGCCTTGCCGTAGCTAGTAGCTAGTTGCTATTGCTAGTAGAAGCTAGTTGTTGTGGCTGGTGCTTGCCTGTGCTTGCTTGCCTGCATGTGCTGTTGCTGTTTGCCTTGCTGGCTTTGCTAGATGCAGCTAGGTGTAGTTGCCAGGCTAGGTTATTGTTGCTAGTGCTAGTTGCCGCTTTGCTAGTTGTAGTTGATGTTGTGTCGTGTGCCTTCGCTGCGTGCACCATCCCCGCTGTCGTGGGTCATCGACAAGATTCACGAGCATCCCGTCGTCCTCGACGACCCCCGTAACGAGTTCGACTTCCTCCACATCGTCAGAACCGTGTTCGAGTACCGACGCCGAAGACCTGAGAACCACGACGACCACTACTTCCACGACGACCACGACGACAACTACTTCCACGACGTCCACGACGACTATTGTTCCCCTTCACCGAACCGAATCGCTCCAATTCGCACACGTCGAAGGTATACCGTGAGACGTGTCGTGACTGTCTGCATGTGATGTATGAGATGATTGTATGTTAGCCTGTTGCACGTTGTTTTCTTTCCGTCGCGCCCTGACACATGGGAACCCGGTAATCGGGATCACCCCACATTTATTTGGCGTTCCCGCACACGTGCTTCCTATACGTTGGCACGATATCTCGACGAGTTATGGGGATAGGAACGTTGCTGTGGCATTGTTTCCGTCTTGTCGACACAGTTTCCCTTTCGCTCGCCGTGGCGATACCTGCTTCTCTCCCTTCTTGCCGTGCTTGAACTTGCATGCATAACACATTCATGGCATATAATCGTGTGTTGCATGTTTCTTCTGCCGTAGCTCCGATCTATGTTTCGCGTGTTACCCGACTAAGATGTCATGTAGGATCATCGCTCACCCCTTGCCATGTTAACTACAATTTAATATTGCCGAGTAAATAATCGGGAGTGAATTAAATAATTAAACGTGGAGTTTCGTCGATATGCAACCGTTGCATATCGAGCTTCACTTAACGTGTAGTGTTTGCGTGAGGTGATTTGCCATGCCATACCGTGCATTTTAACCTGATCATGCATCATAGTAGGTTGTGCATCATGTGGTGCATCGTGTGGTGAATACCTGTGTTGATGGTTGTTTCCTGTTTGCTCCGTCTCGATAGAGTTCTGCAAGCGTGTCGGAATGTGAGGACCCGTTCGACTACGTTGGTTCGTCGACTCCACCGAGTTGTTCTTCTTCCACGCGGGATCTCAGGCAAGATGACCATTTCCCCAGATACCATTACTATCATTGCCATGCTAGTTTTTATCGCTTCTATCGATTATGTCTCGTTGCCTACCACATGTTAAATATCAGCCTCTCAACAATGCCATGATTACCTTCAACCTGTTCGACCTAGCAAACCACTGATTGGCTATGTTACCGCTTGCTTACCCATGTTGTTAGCGTTGCTAGTTCCAGGTGCAGATGCTTCCATGTGATAACATGGGTTCCTTGTCATTTCACCCTATTAAATGCTATTTAATTTAATGCACCTATATACTTGGTAAAAGGTGGAAGGCTCGGCCTTTCTAGCCTGGTGTTTTGTTCCACCTTTGCCCCCTTAGTTTTCGGCTACCGGTGTTATGTTCCATAAACGAGCGCTCCTAACACGATCGGGGTTGTTATTGGGACCCCCTTGATAATTCGTTTTAGATTAAAGCTGGTCTGGCAAGGCCCAACTTTGGTACTACATTTGCCTAATAACTAATGAACTGCATAGGGAGTAATTAACCCGAGGATAATTTAATCAACCCCCGGGCCAGTGCTCCTCATGAGTGTTGGTCCAAAATGGAGCAGCTTATTATCGCTACCCGAGGCAACTCGGCGTTTGGCGTGGTAACCATCGCTCATCCATCGTGTCCTGAGAATGAGGTACACGACTCCTATCGGAATTGTCGACACGTCGGGCGGCCTTGCTGGATTAGTTTTACCTTTGACGGAATATCTTGTGCATCGGGATTCCGGTGATGCTTTGGGTAATCTCAGAGTTGAGGTTTTCCACTAGGGAATCCGACGAGATCGCGAGCTTTGTGATTGAGGATTTCTATGCGGCTTGTGGTAATTTGTGATGGACTAGTTGGAGCACCCCTGCAGGGTTAAATATTTTCGGAAAGCCGTGCCCGCGGTTATGTGGCAACGTGGAAACTTTGTTTAACACTGGTTCTAGATAATTTGAAGTTAACTTAATTAAAACATGCCAACTGTGTGTGTAACCGTGACTGTCTCTTTCGTGAGTTCTTTCTCCGATCGAGGACACGGTGGGGTTATGTCTGACGTAGGTAGGTGTTCAGGATCATTCATTTGATCATCAGTAGTTCACGTCCGTTATGCGTAGATCTTCCCCCTCTTATTTATTGTACTCGTAAGTTAGCCACCAAATATATGCTTAGCCGCTGCTGCAACCTCACCACTTAACCCTGCCTCACCTAATAAGCTGTACTAGTCTTGATACCTTTGGAAATGAGATTGCCGAGTCCCCTGTGGCTCACAGATTACTACAACACCAGTTGCAGGTACAGGTAAAGGTAACTCGACGCGAGCGCGTTGATTGTACATTTGGAGTTGCTTCTTCTTCTTCTTCTTCTTCATCGATCTAGGATTGGGTTCCAGGCCGGCAGCCTGGGATAGCAAGGATGGACGTCGTTCTTCTTTTGTCGTTTATTTTCGTCCGTAGTCGGACCCTGCTCTTACTCTTGACAATTATGTAATGTACTGATGTGACTCTGATGTAGCTTGTGGCGAGTGTAAGCCAACTCTATATATGTCTCTTCTTTTCAGTACATGTACTTGTAACAATATCCATTCTTGCGACACGACGAGATGCGCTTCTATCTCTGACGAGGTCCTCGTGCCAAATTGAGGATAGGGTCGCATCTTGGGCGTGACAAGTTGGTATCAGACCGTACCGACCTAGGAGCCCCCTTGATTGATCGAACTTGGCCGAGTCGAGTCTAGTGAAAAACTGCTTTGAGTCTAGTTATATATCGGAGAGTAGGATTCTTTTTTCTCCTCTTCTATGCTCTGGTGAGGAATCTTGATGTAATAATTTAGTCTACTCCTCTTCTCACTCAAAATTGTTTTAGGATCACGCGGATATTTTGGAATCTATATGATGCCAATGTGACGGAGTTCTGTCTTGGTGGCTCCTATCTGCTCTAAGTCTCACGGGAGTTGAGCTCCAGGGGATTCTTGAGCACATCGTTATCATTCAGATTTCTTAGTATCTCAGAACGAAGGATGTTCGTAATTGCTTCAATACTAGTAGTGGCGAGATAACCCCGATGTCCTCAATACTGGTGCAGATTGTTCGGGAGTACTGCCATACTTTGTACCGTTGTGATCACGAGGGTCTGTAGTAGATGAAGGTCCGAGATTCTGGTCGTGTGTTGACGGATGTGATACAAGTGATGGGTTAGTATAGGAGTTGTGTGATTATTACTCCTTGTATCCGTGTACCAGATTGCATGACCTGATTTTTCGGGAATTCATAGGTGGGAATTCAAGTAGTTGCTTATAGGACAATCTTCCAAC
Organism: Hordeum vulgare subsp. vulgare; assembly: GCF_904849725.1. NCBI lineage: Eukaryota > Viridiplantae > Streptophyta > Magnoliopsida > Poales > Poaceae > Hordeum > Hordeum vulgare. The sequence goes on from NC_058521.1 coordinate 137,563,109, forward strand.
AAATACATGATGTTAGGTTGGGGTTCGACATCTAGTGGATTTGTTTGTTCACGTCGACTTACAGTGGTACACGTTGTGTCTTAAAGAGTCCTTGTAGCTTGCTACGACTCAGGGATGCTTCGTATGTCGGGTGCACTGCCTTGCACTGATGGCTACTGTAATGGTCGAGCCCGTGCGATTTTGTCCACGAAAATATCGGACAAAATATTTCTCATGAGTTTGTTCTGGCTTGTTTCATAAGCCTCTCCCTTTGTTTTGTTTTAATATGGTAATTCAAGTTGCTTTGATGTCAAGTGGTGATTTCAGATCTTTCCAGGAGGTGTTCTCATAATTTTTTTATGTGAATGCAAATTCTTTGCTCAATCAATTCTCTTGTTAATTCTTGTCAACCGGAGTCATCATGTTAATTCTTTTCCAACCGGTGGGCTTCTCTCCAAGTGGATTCAATCCTCTCCAATTTTTGCAAGATTATTCTCTCATCTTATTCCGAAGTTTGTCTCATCTGTCCCAAGTAGTCTTTGTTTTTTCCCACCCTCCCACCCTTTTTCTTCAGTGATTCAATTTTCATCCAAGAGTTTTCTTTTCATTATGCTTCCTCTATCTCTTCTTCCTTTTTGTAGCCGGTGATTCATTGTGAACATTCTCAGGAGTCGAGTTCATCATTTCTTCATTTTGTTCCTTCCCGGTGAACTTATTCAGCTATCCGTGTTCATCATATCCTTTTCATCCTTGTAATTCTCTTTCATGTTGGAGATTCTTTCAGCCTATCTTGGTTATTCATTCCTCTCTTTTCATCCGGTGCGTTGAAGATATCTCAGAGTTTCTTGTTTCAAATCTTTCATTATTTCAAGGTTCTCAACCTCATCTAGTTTTCATTTGTACCGGTGCAATATCCCTCTTCTAAGCAATCTTGTCAACGGTGATTTCTTTGAGTGGGCCCATAACCCACAGGTTTTTCCCAGGATCTTATATGTCTCTTCTCATCTTTTCGGAGATCTTTAATTCTTTTCAACTATGGCGTAAGTATGAATTTCATCAGTCATATTCCTTCTCCAAGATCTATTTGAATTAATTGTCATATTTGGCTCAACGTTGCTTTCTTCATTATTCCGGAGTGTCTCAGTTATTCGTGGGTTGTTTCTCGTCATCATTCTCAATCTTGCTCCATTCTTGTGAAGATTGTCATCTCAGCTTCGTGTTTTCCTCTCAATTGTTTCTATCGTGAGTAATCCCTTTCATGCTATCCGGTGCATTTCTGAGTTGTTTTTATTTCTCGTTCCTCCGAAGGCCACCATTTTAGAAGATTCTTCGTTCTCAGCTTTCAGCTTTCGTTCTCTAATTCTTCTCAATTGTTGCCTCTTCGTTCGTCTCTCGTTTCTTCCGGTGCCTTATTCAAGTTTTCTGTTAGGTGGTGTGTTTCCATGCATTCTTGGAATTCCCATTCATTTCAATTCTCGCCGGTGCCTCTTTCAAGAATTCTTCTAGTTTGTGCTCATATCTCTCCTCAATCTTTTCAAGAAGAATAAGTTGTATGCTAAATCCGTTGCTTGTCATCAATTAAACTTGATGAAGGATAAGCATAACATAATTCTTATTCCTGTTTCATAATGATTTCAATTCTTCTTCCGGAGTGGCTCATGATATCAATTCCTTTTTCTCAAGTGTTCTTATCTTTTCTTTTCCGGAGTTCCAAGTTCTTTTAAGTATCTCTTTGTGAAGCTTCATCTATATCTTGGCAAGGTCTTAATATTATTCTTTCATCCTTCTTATCTTTGCATCATCCTTTTGATACGGAGGTCCTTCATGGTGGTTCATCAAGGTTTCAATTCATTCTCAAGTATTCTTCAAGATTCTTGTTGGAGTACCTCAAGTATTCTTTCTCTTGCATTTCCAGCGCGTTTGTTCTTCCTTTATTCTTTGAGGTGGTATTATAGCATTCTTGTTAGTGTAGGAGTCTCGAAGAGTTTTCCTCTCAAGAATGAGATAATTAAACCCACCAATTCTATGATCATGAGATATTTTCAACCCATGATTTCTTCATTGAGCTATCTTGATTTGGACTTCACCTAAAGCTTTTCCTATGGATTGTGGTATCATGGTGCTTCTCATTAACCCTAGTTCTCAAGGTATCCTTTTGGTGTAAGAAGTGTTCATTTCTTGTTGCTCCCAAGCTATCCTTGTTTCTTTTAGTGGTTGGTTGTCACCTCATATTTGTTGAGATGATTACTATCTTGTTCTTTTCGTTGTTGGTTTTCCAATTGCTATATCAATTCTCCGTCCGGAGGATCTTCAATTCTATTGTGATGATAGTTGGCATTCTTTCTTCATTCTCTTCTTCCGCTTGAGTTAGTTCCTATTCTCGTGTTCCGGAGGCATTGTGATGTTGCTCTTTTGGGTCTATCATCTTGTTCTGTCAAGATCATGGTGTCCCTTGCTCTATTTAGTTGTTTGTTATGTATATTGTCTATTTCTTCTACCTTTTCGAATTTTTTGTCCCATTTTATTACCGAAGTGCTGCCGAAATTTTCCGTGAATTCTTGCTTGTTTCACATATCATTGTCATCGCTTTGCATCCTTCAAGGATCGTTGGTTTCACTCGTTTGTCAAAGAAGCGACTAAGTTTTTACCTCTTGTTCTTTCTCATCCTCTCCCCCTTTCATTCTTGGATCTCGGGGCGAGATCCTCTTGTAGTGTAGGAGAGTTGTGACAGCCCGATGCCGACGCCCCAGAAGATTCCCCCCTTCTATTTCGTTTCCGTCATGTGTTATTTTTTATTTGTTGCATCATCGCATCATGCATGGCATCATTTCTTTTGTGTGTTTGTCTTGTGTGGCTAGTTGCACCTTGGTATGAGTGTGAGGCATGTGTGGATGTGTTTGGGCTTGTGCAATGTGAGTGGGTGCATCAAGTGTCATCTCAAAAACCCCTTGTTGTACCATGTTCTCAAAAACTCCCTCTTTTCCATTTTTCGTTGGGGGCAGATTTAAAGTCTCTGGTTTCAATCAAATAAAATGATCCTCCTCTTTTTAAAAATCCTTCTTATTGAAGGTCGAGGCAACCCCTCTGGTTTTTATTTATTTATTCTTTTGTTTTATTTCAAAATAGAGTCTCATTTTATTTATAAAAAGGGGTTTAAATTTTATTCTTTTGTGAAAGGGTTTTATTTTAATTGTTAAGAAAAAAGTTTCACTTTTATTTCTTTAAAAAAAATGTCCAAAAACTATTTCTTATAGTGGGGTATGTTTTAAAGTAGTCAAAAGGTATTTTGTTTATTTTTATTTTTTCCCTGTTAAAACCTTTTTCCTTGTGAGTTTCTGTTTTTCTTTAAAAAAAGGAAAACCAAGTTTAAAAAAAAATAAAACAGAGCGAGGGAAGGAGGCCCAGCTTACCCCTGCCCTAGCGCCCTCCAGCGTCGCTCGATCCCTCCTTCTCGTCCCGACTGCGCCGTCCTCCCGTGCGCCTCCTCCTCTCGATTCCATGGCCTCGATTCCCTCTTTCTCGTGGAGCTTCCCCCTCCTCTGCCTAGCCCCGAGCCCCTGCCGTAGCCTCTCCAGCGCCTGCCCTCGGCCTCGCCCCCGCGCGCCATGGCCGTCGCCCCTACCTCGCCTCCGGTCGCCGCCGGCCGATGCCTGACCGCCACCGTCCGCCATGGCCCGACCCCTCCTCTGCCGCACTGCTCGCCCGCCGGCCGTTTTCCCCACCATGGCCTCGCCATCGCCCTCGGCCTTGCCGCCTCCAGTGCCGCGTCGAGCCGCCGTGCTCGCGTCCCCATGGAGCCCCACCGAGCTACTCTCCCCGCGCGCCGCCTCGCGAGCTCGCTGTAGCCGCCGGGTGCTCGCCCCGTTGCCGAGCCGCCTTGGTCGCCAAGCCCCACCTCCGGTAGCCCCGCGCACTGCCCTCGTCCCGTGCCGCCCGCCGCCGGTCGCCATGGCCGTTCCCTGCCCGAGGTGCTCCAGGGCCCCGAACTCCTCGTGCATTTTGCTGCTGCCCTGCAAAGCTTGCTGCTGCTGCGCTGCTGCTACCGAGCTTGTTGTTGCTCGCTGTGCTTGCGTGCTGCTGGTTTGCTGCTGCACGCCTGCTCGCGTCGCTGTGCTGCTGTCTTTTGCTATTGCGAGGTGCCGCTGCCATTTCTTGCTGTAGCTAGCTGCTGCCTGATGCGTGCCGTATCGCTGCTGCTTTGCTAGATGCATGTCGTAGCTCGTTGTTGCTGCTAGTTGTAACTAGCCTGGCCGTTGTATGCTGTTGCTGTGCTTGCTGTTGCTGCCATGCTGCTGTGTGCCATGCCGTGTTGTTGTGCTAGCTGCTGGAGTCCCCTATGCCTTGTCGTAGCTAGTTGCTAGTTGCTATTGCTAGTAGAAGCTAGTTGTTGTAGCTGCTGCTTGCCTGTGCTTGCTTGCGTGCATGTGCTGTTGCTGTTCGCCTTGCTGGCTTTGCTAGATGCAACTAGGTGTAGTTGCTAGGCTAGGTTATTGTTGCTAGTGCTAGTTGCCGCTTTGCTAGTTGTAGTTGCTGATGTGTCATGTGCCGTCGCCGCGTGCACCATCCCCGCCGTCGTGGGTCATCGACAAGATTCACGAGAACCCCGTCGTCCTCGACGACCCCCGTAACGAGTTCGACTTCCTCGACATCGTCGGAACCGTGTTCGACTACCGATGCTAAAGACCTGAGAACCACGACGATCACTACTTCCACGACAACCACGATAGCAACTACTTCCACGACGTCCACGACGACCGTTGTTCCCCTTCACCGAACCGAACAGCTCCAATTCGCACGCGTCGAAGGTATACCGTGGGACGTGTCGTGACTGTGTGCATGTGATGTATGAGATGATTGTACGTTTGCGCCGTATATTAGCCCGTTGCACGTTGTCTTCTTTCCGTCGCGCCACGGCACATGGGAACCCGGTAATCGGGATCACCCCACCTTTATTTAACGTTCCCGCACACGCGCTTCCTATACGTTTGCACGATATCTCGACGAGTTATCGGGATAGGAACGTTGTTGTGGCATCGTTTCCGTCTTGCCGACACAGTTTCCCTTTCGCTCGCCGTGGCGACACCTGCTTCTCTCCCTTCTTGCCGTGGTTGAACTTGCATGCATGACGCATTCATGGCATATAATCGTGTGTTGCATGTTTCTTCTGCTGTAGCTCCGATCTATGTTTCGCGTGTTACCCGACTAAGATGTCATGTAGGATCATCGCTCACCCCTTGCCATGTTAACTACAATTTAATATTGCCGAGTAAATAATCGGGAGTGAATTAAATAATTAAACGTGGAGTTTCGTCAATATGCAACCGTTGCATATCGAGCTTCACTTAACTTGTAGTGTTTGCGTGAGGTTATTTGCCATGCCATCCCATGCATTTTAACCTGATCATGCATCATAGTGGGTTGTGCATCATGTGGTGCATCGTGTGGTGAATACGTGTGCTGATGGTTGTTTCCGGTTTGCTCCGTCTCGATAGAGTTCCGCAAGCATGTCGGAATGTGAGGACCCATTCGACTACGTTGGTTCGTCGACTCCACCGAGTTGTTTTTCTTCCACGCGGGATCTCACGCAAGATGACCATTTCCCCAGATACCATTACTATCATTGCCATGCTAGTTTTTATCGCTTCTATCGATTATGTCTCGTTGCCTACCACATGTTAAATATCAGCCTCTCAACAATGCCATGATTACCTTCAACCCGTTCGACCTAGCAAACCACTGATTGGCTATGTTACCGCTTGCTTACCGATGTTGTTAGCGTTGCTAGTTGAAGGTGCAGATGCTTCCATGTGATAACATGGGTTCCTTGTCATATCATCCTATTAAATGCTATTTAATTTAATGCACCTATATACTTGGTAAAAGGTGGAAGGCTCGGCCTTTCTAGCCTGGTGTTTTGTTCCACCTTTGCCCCCTTAGTTTCGGCTACCGGTGTTATGTTCCATAAACGAGCGCTCCTAACACGATCGGGGTTGTTATTGGGACCCCCTTGATAATTCGTTTTATATTAAAGCTGGTCTGGCAAGGCCCAACTTTGGTACTACATTTTCCTAATAACTAATGAACTGCATAGGGAGTAATTAACCCGAGGATAATTTAATCCACCCCGGGCCAATGCTCCTCATGAGTGTCGGTCCAAAATAGAGCAGCTTATTAACGCTACCCGGGGCAACTCGGCGTTTGGCGTGGTAACCATCGCTCATCCGTCGTGTCCTGAGAACGAGGTACGCGACTCCTATCGGGATTGTCGACACGTCGGGCGGCCTTGCTGGATTAGTTTTACCTTTGACGGAATATCTTGTGCATCGGGATTCCGGTGATGCTTTGGGTAATCTCAGAGTTGAGGTTTTCCACTAGGGAATCCGACGAGATCGCAAGCTTCGTGATTGAGGATTTCTATACGGCTTGTGGTAATTTGTGATGGACTAGTTGGAGCACCCCTGCAGGGTTAAATCTTTTCGGAAAGCCGTGCCCGCGGTTATGTGGCAACGTGGAAACTTTGTTTAACACTGGTTCTAGATAATTTGAAGTTAACTTAATTAAAACATGCCAACTGTGTGCGTAACCGTGACTGTCTCTTTCGTGAGTTCTTTCTCCGATCAAGGACACGGTGGGGTTATGTCTGACGTAGGTAGGTGTTCAGGATCATTCATTTGATCATCAGTAGTTCACGTCCGTTATGCGTAGATCTTCCCCCTCTTATTTCTTGTACTCATAAGTTAGCCACCAAATATATGCTTAGCCGCTGCTGCAACCTCACCACTTAACCTTGCCTCACCTAATAAGCTTTCCTAGTCTTGATACCTTTGGAAATGAGATTGCTGAGTCCCGTGTGGCTCACAGATTACTACAACACCAGTTGCAGGTACAGGTAAAGGTAACTCGACGCGAGCGCGTTGATTGTACATTTGGAGTTGCTTCTTCTTCTTCTTCTTCATCGATCTAGGATTGGGTTCCAGGCCGGCAGCCTGGGATAGCAAGGATGGACGTCGTTCTTCTTTTGTCGTTTATTTTCGTCCGTAGTCGGACCCTGCTCTTACTCTTGATGATTATGTAATGTACTGATGTGACTCTGATGTAGCTTGTGGCGAGTGTAAGCCAACTCTATATATGTCTCTTCTTTTCAGTACATGTACTTGTAACGATATCCATTCTTTCTACACGAAGAGATGCGCTTCTATCCCTGACGAGGTCCTCGTGCCAAATTGACGATAGGGTCGCATCTTGGGCGTGAAAGCTCCCCGGTCATCTTCCTCCTCCTGCCAGTAGGCAGAGGAGAAGATGAGCACGGCGGCCAAGCCCCTGCCACCTCCTGCCTGCCTGCTCGCCGCAGGAGGCCCCCAGGAGCGCCAGCGCGATGCCCCGAGCCTACTTATCCTCCTCCCCGCGGCCTTATCTCCTCACCTGGGGCTCTCGTTCCCCTTTCCCCTCTCAGATCTCTCTCTCCCCGAAGCTCCGGTCGCCATTGACCCGTCGCCTTCCGGTCCTCCCCGACCCTGCCGGCAGCTTCACAAGAACCACCGTGAGCTCCTCTTCCCGTTCCCCCTCTTCCTGAGGCCATTCCCCTCCTCTAACCCCGTTAGCCGCCGGAGCCCGAATGTCCTCGTCGTAGGCCATGTCGTTGCCATCGTTGTGTTACCCCGCTCGCGAGACCGAGCTCAGAAATGAGCTCCTCGAGCTCTGTAGATGCCGTAGAGCCCTTTCCCCAGCTCGCTAGTGCCCCGCAACGCCACACCCGACGATGCCCGAGCCGCAGCCGCTGCTGACCTCGTCGCCGGCGTGGACTCCGGTGACCACTCGGTCCAGCTCCCCCCCCTTTAGATGCGGCGCTTCACTAGCTAGCCGAAGCACTAAACCACGCCCAAAACCGATGCCTGTAGCGCCGATTAGCTCAACTCTGGCGAGTCCTCCACCGCGCCCGTGGTCGCCGCCAGCCATATTCCGGTGGGGGCCGACGTGGTCAACTAGTTAGCCCACTAAACACCCCCGTAGCCACTGACAGTGGACCCCAGGGTGGGTCAAACCCAGTTAGGGGCTGGTCAACTCGGGGATTAGTCCCTGGTCACTGACCAGTGGACCCCACTGGTCAGGTTTGACCTGGCAAAGTCTCTGTTGACCAAAGACGTCACTGTGACGTAATAAAGGGATTTTCTAATATAAAAATAATTCCAGAAATGTCTAAAACTTCTAACAATCATAGAAAATAATCTGTAAGTCCAATGAAAATAATTTATATATGAAAAAGTATCAGAAAAATTCAAGGAATCTGAATATGTCATTTTCAAACATGTTTGAAAATGTTACTGAACCCAAATATGTAGATTAATGAATAAGTTAATTCTTATAAATACTTTGGAGATGGAATTTGGAAATTATTTAAATTTCACTACAAATGATATGATCAAACACTGTCCAAATCACAAACCAGCAACCTAACATGTCACTCCATGCATGTTAAAAGCAATTTGATCTGAGCATCAGGTCGAATCAATTAAAATGGTATCTGAGAATACCTTGTTTGAAGTACTATTTGAATTTGATTCAAATCAACTTCAAACCTAATAAATGTTAGCTATAATAGTATATCACTTTGCATCCTCATGCCATGCTCATGCATCATCTTGTTGCATATGCTTGTGATTGATTGTTGTCACTCTTTTCGGTAGGCTCCGCCCCTCCGGATTCCACCGAATATCCGACTGACGGATATTGTCCCTCCTCTGAGCAACGAGGCAAGCAACCATTTTGATCATCTCGATAAATCCCATGCTCTCGCTCCTGCACTTATTTATTGCATTAGGATCAAATGCTTCAAATGCTTTTGCCACGTTAGTTGAACCCACTTCCTTTGCATGACCTATCCTTGTCACAGTAAATAGCTGAACCTTGCAACCTAGCATACCTGGTAGTTGCTTGAGCCATGATGTGCCTTATCCTGCTATGCATGCTATGCTTAGAGTTGTGCCTTATACATCGTTTGGGGCCGTGGCAGAAACCCCGGCCGGACTTCCGTGCGGGTTACCCTCAGATAGGCGATAGACCTGGACTAGGTACTAGTGTGGTTAACGGTTGTGGCCGACTCCCTCGCTGGGCTTCCGCTTGAAGGTTGCCGAGGTGCATGATGTGCACATGGCGATAAGTGGCGAGAGCGTGTGTGACGAAGTACACCCCTGCAGGGTTATGATCTATTCGAATAGCCGCGTCCGCGGATATGGACTACTTGGAGACATATGTTGTTCATAGATAACTTAAATGGCTACTCATAAAATTGTCAAGATAAGCGTGAGTGTCGTGGATGGCATTTCCGTATGGAGATGGAATGATTCCATGATGGAGTATTATTGTGGTGTTAGTGGACTCGTGTGCGAGAGATCAAGTTGTCAAAAGTTGTTTTAAAAATGTAAGTTGTCTAGCCACGAGTCAAATGCTGGCTTTCCGCATGAAACCCCACAATACCTTTTTGATACATTGCATGAGTAGATAGTTATCCTAAACTCTTGCTGAGTACCTCCGTAATCATGTTTGTTTAATAATTGTTGCAGAGGTTGTTAATGACCCTAACGGAGGGTTCTTCCTAGACATCAACGACGACGAGTAGCTGGTGTCCCAGCTACGATCTGGCCCTAGGTTGGGTCTGTAGTATAGTCAGGCCATGTGCCTTCTAGTTTCACTGTCTGTACTCAGACAGTTTTAAACACTTCCGCTGGCTTGTAACTGAATGTGTGCTATGATGGGTCGTGAGACCCTTACTGTGTAATATTATGTGTGTGGCTCTTCCGAGCCTCTTAAATAAAGCTTGTATGTTTATGGTTATGTTGTGATGCCATCGATGTATCTATACATATCGGTATGCCATGCGTACGTGTGTCGTACTTGATATGTATGGGGTTCGATTACCTAGCCGTAAACTTTAGTAGCACTCCTTACAGGGAAATGCCCCTTTGTGATCCAACGAGCCATGGTAGCTCGCTACTGCTCCGGACACATTGGTTGACCGGCATGTGTCCTTCTTAGCTGCTGTGTCTGTCCTCTTTGGGGAAATGTCACACGATGTAATGGAGTCCTTGTAGCTTGCTACGACTCGTCTACATTCGCTAGTGACCGACACCTGCCTTGCTGGGTCATGTATGCCTGTCCCTGTGTGGAACTTCCACTTTGGTTTATGACTAGACATGTCGATCCGGGTTCTTTGTCATTGGAATGCTAGCGACATAATTGCATACGTGAGTCAAAAGGCGTAAACGGTCGTGACTAAGGTAAGGCTGCAGCCGTGGGGTTAACCGTGCATGAGACCGCAAAGGGATGCGATGTGTTAGAGGCTGGATTCCTATGTCTTAGGATCGGGGTCCCGACAACGTTGGTATCAGAGCCTGACTGACTGTAGGACTACTAAGCCAAACTGGTCGAAGTTGAGTCTAGAATTGCTTTAGTTATCCATAAGGGAATTGTTTGTGGAAGGGAACGTAAGACTCTTGTTCTCTTCTGAAGCTATTCTATTCTGGTCATCCTCGTTTTTTCTGCGGGAATTAAGGACTAGGTTACTCATCTTCTTCTAGGCTCATGTTTCTGATCGATAGATTATAAGACTACGGGTCGAGAGTTATATTGGGTTCCTTTTATTCCTAGGAAAAAGGAAGTAAGTTTGATGATCAAAGACTTGAACTTGATAGTTGAGTGGTTACGCTATTCCATTTTGGGTTGTCTCAAAATTTGTTTTTGAGCATTTACAGCCGTTATGCTACCCAATTTTGCATTCAGAGCTCTAATGCTTTTGCATTACTCTCTATTTTTAGATGGCTGGCCGTCCTTCTCGTCAGGTGGTACGTCTGACCAGGTGCATTGATGTGCCGGGTCATACGGCCATGCTGGTCAGGGTGATGTCGGTGTGCGGTTACCGCTGGTACCCCGAGTACATAGTGGAGAAACAGTACCGAGATTTCAACCAGAGCCAGTATATCTGCACTGTTAGCGTATTTCCAGACTACCCTGGAGCTGAGGAGCCAATCCATTGGTCCTACGGGTTGGGAGTCACTGTTGACATGGCAGTACAAGATGCTGCCTATTCAATGGTGACCGTTATGAGGGCGAGACATGCACTGCTGCAGAATTCAGAGTTCTGCTATGTTCCTGCCTCTCAGCCTGGTGAAGAGGGATACCTCAGCGGAGTCTATTTTGATTCTTCTATGGAGGATCCACTACTGCAGTCCACTGCTGAGATGCTAGAGAAAAGAGAGAGGGATGCTCATGCTCTCCGCATGGAGCTTTATGCTACCCGTGCCCGTCTGTGGACGGCTTTGACGCAGCTGGCACCGGTAGTCCAGATAGGGTACAAAGATATGGAGATGTTGAACCCTATTAGGACCCATCTTCCGACCCACGTTGACTGGCCAGCTATAGGAGGAGTCACCCCTCTTCGGGGACCCCTATTACCACCAGTCAGGGGAACGAGGCCACATCCATGTCCTTATGGATCCCAGGGATCTCAGGCCAGAGTGTTTCCTGATTCGCAGGTTGAGCTTCCAGGCCATGGAGGCAATCTCTATGAGATGTTCTATGCGGATGCCTGAGCCGTGTGTGGAGGGATAGTATGGTAGTAGTTGTACGTTCACAGTCCTGCGTGACTTGTGAAGTATGCCTGTGATGTGAAATGAATTCCGGAGGCCTAGATAAATAATGTATAGGAAGCTTGTAAGCCTTTGATGAGTAGTTTCATAATTTCAGTAGTTTGCTCTTCGATTAAGGTTGTACTGAACTATGTAAGGGTGTGTATGAACCATGGTGTATATATAGCAGATGCTTGTTACCATGTTGTTCGGATATTCATTTCCGCATTCCGTGTGTTCAGTACATTCTTAATCCATAGCTGGTATTGATGTGATATTGGTCTAAGCTGTGAGTTTTTTTGCTAGGATGGTGTTCACCAGGTTGAACCGTGCCCCTGCTCATGAGCAAGGCGAGGGTAGTCAAGCGTCGCAGGAAGACCTGCCTCACCCGCCCTCTCTAGCGGAAGTTATGCTAGAGGCAGAGAGGAACAAAAGAGAGACCAACCGACTGTTAGAGCGTATTGAGCAGAATACGGCTCATCAACCTAGGAATGCTGCAGTGTCCCTCAACGACTTTGTGACGCTAAATCCTCCAAAGTTCCATCACTCCGTCGACCCCCTCGATGCTGATGACTGGTTATGCAGCATCTCACACAAGATTCGCTCTGCGAATGTTTCTGAGGCCGACAAGGTGACCTTTGCGGCGTATTTTCTGGAAGGACCCACCAATCTGTGGTGGGAGAACTTTGAAGCTATGCGTCCTGCTGAGCCAGCAGCCACATGGGCAGACTTCAGTGCAGCCTTCCGTCTGCACCATATTCCAGAGGGCCTGATGGACAGAAAGAGAGAGGAGTTCTGTGCTTTCACCCAGGGCAAGATGACCGTGGATGCCTATAGCCGCGAGTTCGGTAACCTCGCTCGCTATGCAACAAAGGAGGTGTCTACTGACGCCAGGAAGCAAGCAAGATTCCCTAAGGGTCTGAGTCCTGAGCTTCGTCGTGATCTGCGCCTCCACGAGTGTGCAAGCTTTCAAGCCCTGGTCAACAAGGCGATCAGTGCCGAGACTGGTCATACCGACTTTGAAGCCACAAGGAAGCACTCCCTTGACTTTGGCTCGTCATCTGGTTCCGCGTTTCCAAAACGCAGGCTGTGGGTTCCGAACAGTTCTCTGCCGCCAAGATACACTCCGAGGCAATCCTACGTGGCGCCTCAGACGAATCAGACCAACCCTCCAGCAAAAACTTATGGTGGTCCAGCTAGCAATGCTGCACCACGTGCCAACCAAGTGATATGCTACAAGTGTGGAGAACCAGGGCACTATTCCCGTGAGTGTCCTCAAAATGTGGGTGCCAAGCAACCCGGAAAGTCCGTCGGGCAAGGCAAGTCGGGCAAAGCTTACTATGTGAAGCCAACTCCTGCACGTGGCCGTGTGAACTATGTCTCAGCAGAAGAAGCTGCACAGGATCCCGACGTCATACTGGGTACGCTTCTTGTTAATCGTCACCCATCGTCTGTTCTCTTAGACACTGGGTCTTCTCATTCCTTCATTTGAGAAAGTTATGCGCAGTTGCATAACATGTCTTTTTGTGATATGCCAATTCCATTGGTTGTCCAAACCCCTGGTAGTAAATGGCAAACCTCTAGGATAACCTATGACAATGAAATTCTAGTAGACAGGCTAGTTTTTCTAGCCTCATTGATAGCCCTGAAATCTTCGGATATTAATATCATCTTGGGTATGGACTGGATGTCAGCTCACTATGCCAAGATTGGTACTCATTCTAGAAATGTTCAGCTTACCCATCCCTCGGGTGAGATAGTCAATGTCTCTACTCGAGTTGCCAAATGCCAACTCTATTCCTTAAATGCCAACCCTCTTCCGGAACTTGAAGACATCCCGATTGTCCGTGACTTCCCGGATGTTTTTCCAGAGGAACTGCCAGGAATTCCACCTGACAGAGATGTAGAGTTTGTGATAGATCTTGTTCCGGGAACTGTCCCAATAGCCAGAAGACCATATAAGATGGCACCCCTGGAGCTAGCCGAACTTAAGAAGCAACTAGATGAGGCCTTGAATAAAGGTTTCATTCGTCCTAGCTCTTCTCCTTGGGCTTGCCCCGTCCTCTTCGTCAAGAAGAAAGACGGAACGGATCGAATGGTTGTAGATTACCGACCAGTTAATCTCGTCACCATAAAGAACAAGTATCCGCTCCCCAGGATTAACGATCTGTACGATCAGCTCGCTGGATCCTCAGTCTTATCCAAAATGGATTTGAGGTTGGGACACCATCAAATCAAGATCAAGAACGGGGACATTCCAAAAACGGCTTTTGTTACTCATTATGGCCAATACGAGTACACCGTCATGTCCTTTGGTTTAACCAATGCCCCGACCACCTTCTCTCGTCTGATGAATTCAATCTTCATGGAGTATTTGGATAAATTCGTCGTGGTATACCTCGATGATATTCTCATCTACTCGAAGAACCGACAAGAACATGCTGAGCATCTAAGGCTGCTATTGATGAAACTTCGAGAGCATCGCCTTTATGCCAAGTTTTCAAAATGTGAATTTTGGTTACCAGAAGTGACCTATCTAGGTCACGTAATCTCTGGTAAGGGTATTGTTGTCAATCCCGAGAGAGTTCAAGTCGTCCTTGATTGGACTCAACCTGAATCGGTTATGCAAGTTAGGAGTTTTCTTGCTCTAGCGAGCTATTGTCACCGCTTTGTAGAGAATTTCTCCAAGGTTGCAAAGCCTCTAACTGAACTCCTCAAGAAGGATAAAAGGTTCGAGTGGACACCACAGTGTGAGCATAGTTTTCAGGAACTGAAAAGACGCCTCACTTCCGCTCCTGTGTTGCTACCACCAGATTTTTCTAAGGACTTTGTTATCTATTGCGACGCCTCGCGACAAGGATTAGGTTGCATTCTCATGCAAGATCGTCATGTGATCTCATACGCATCTCGACAGTTGCGTCCACATGAGGATAATTATCCCACACATGACCTTGAGCTTGCAGTTGTGGTCCATGCACTAAAAACCTGGCGACATTACCTTCTGGGTAATCGTTGCGAAATATTCACTGATCACCAAAGTCTGAAATATATCTTCACCCAGCCTGATCTGAATCTCAGGCAAAGACAGTGGGTTGAGTTGATCTCGTATTACAACCTAGGGATAACTTACACCCCGGGGAAGGCCAATGTTATGGCTGATGCACTAAGTCGTAAATCTTACTGTAACAATTTGATGCTACAACAAGGTCAAGCACATCTCTATGAGGACTTTCGGAAGTTGAATCTTCATATTGTTCCTCAAGGATTCCTTTCTACCCTGGTGGCGAAGCCTACCCTTAAGGATCAAATTATAGCTGGCCAGAAGCGTGACAAGGGTATATCACGGATCAAGGAGAATATTATTAGCGGAAACGCTAAAGAATTTTCCATGAATGGTCAAGGTGTTGTGTTCTTCCAGAATCGTCTAGTGGTTCCTAAGAACCTACATCTAAGGCAATTAATTCTTAAGGAGGCCCATGATTATCCTCTCACCATTCATCCCCGTAGTACTAAGATGTATCAGGACCTACGCCAGAGGTTCTAGTGGACTAGGATGAAGAGAGAAATTGCTGAGTTCGTTGCTAACTGCGACGTTTGTCGTCGAGTTAAGGCAGAACATCAAAGGCCTGCTGGCACCCTTCAACCTTTAGCTATTCCTGAATGGAAAATGGGATAAAGTTAGTATGGATTTCATTACCGGATTTCCCAAGACCAAGAAAGGAAATAATGCTATCTTTGTGGTCATTGACCGTCTTTCCAAAGTAGCTCATTTTCTTCCCGTTCGTGAGAGTATAACAGCTAGCCAGCTAGCGGAGTTATATATCTCTCGAATAGTGTCTCTTCATGGTGTTCCCCTGGAGATTAACTCGGACCGTGGGAGCATCTTTACTTCTCGCTTCTGGGAAAGTTTTCAGAATGGCATGGGGACTCACTTATCTTTTAGCACTGCTTTCCATCCCCAATCAAGTGGTCAAGTAGAAAGAGTGAATCAAATCTTAGAAGATATGCTCTGAGCTTGTGTTATATCATTCGGTATGAATTGGGAGAAGTGCCTTCCATTCGCTGAATTTGCTTATAACAATAGTTATCAATCAAGCTTGGGCAAAGCTCCTTTTGAAGTTCTCTATGGACGAAGATGTCGAACACCTCTTAATTGGTCAGAAACCGAAGAGAGGCAACTCTTTGGCCCGGATATGATCCAGGATGCAGAAGAGCAGGTTCGCATTATTCGTGAAAAGTTGAAAACAGCTCAGTCTCGTCAAAAGAGCCAATATGATCGTCATCATAAGGCTGTGACCTTTGAAGTTGACGAGAAGGCTTACCTTCGGGTTACACCTTTGAAGGGTACCCATCGATTCGGTATCAAGGGCAAGTTGGATCCTCGTTACATTGGTCCTTTTCGCATTCTTGCCAAACGAGGAGAAGTTGCCTACCAGTTGGAACTTCCTCCGCATCTTTCCAAGGTTCATGATGTCTTCCACGTCCTCGCAACTCAGGCGTTGCTTTTCGGATCCTATCCGTGAAGTGGACCACGAAACACTTGATCTCCAAGATAACCTTTCTTATCGAGAATACCCTGTTCGTATTCTCGACCAAGCTGAGCGTACTACTAGACGTCGAAACATTAAGTTTCTTAAAGTTCAATGGTCAAATCATTCTGAGAAAGAGGCAACATGGGAAAGAGAGGATCGTCTTCGACAAGAGTATCCCGCGCTATTCCCGACGACTTCTAAATCTCGGGACAAGATTCTTTTGAGTGGGGGTGAGTTGTCACATCCCTGGAACCCTAACCAAGGTTTAGCATTGTGCTCATATTTTCTTTGCATTGCATGCAAGAAAATGGCAACAAGATCAAAGTAAGTGGTGAAGGGAAACTCAAAACCCTAGCCACTTCTTAATTCAAAGGAATTATAAACTTATTCAAATCAACGAACCCAAAATGGCCTCAAGAAAAGTTCAACTTTTCTGATAATTCTTGAAAACAAATAAGCAATGAAGGAAACCATTTTCTTTATACTTTTGGCATTTTAAATAAATGCAAAAGACTACTGGTTTCAAGTTTTAAATTTGAATTCAAAGATTTATAGTTTTCAAAAATGCTGAAAACTTTATGGGTGATTGGAAATATTCCAACTAACACCCCAGCATATTTCAAACTATTTATGGTTTGTTTGTGAAGCCAAAATAAATGGGAAACAATGTTAGTAAATAAAACAAAAGGAAAAGAGAAAGGAAGAGCTTACCTGTTATCTATCGCCGACCCAGCCCACCAGGGGCTCCCCGGTCATCTTCCTCCTCCTGCTAGTAGGCAGAGGAGAAGATGAGCATGGCGGCCAAGCCCCGGCCACCTCTTGCCTGCCTGCTCGCCGCTGGAGGCCCCCAGGAGCGCCAGCGCGACGCCCCTAGCCTACTTCTCCTCCTCCTCGCGGCCTTATCTCCTCACCTCGGCCTCTCGTTCCCCTTTCCCCTCTCGGATCTCTCTCTCCCGGAAGCTCCGGTCGTCGTTGATCCGTCGCCTTCCGGTCCTCCTCGACCCTGTCGGCAGCTTCACAAGAACCGCCATGAGCTCCTCTCCCCGTTCCCCCTCTTCCCGAGGCCATTCCCCTCCTCTAACCCCGTTAGCCGCCGGAGCCCGAAGGTCCTCGTCGCCGACCATGTCGTTGCTGTCGTTGTGTTACCCCGCTCGCGAGACCGAGCTCAGAAATGAGCTCCTGGAGCTCTATAGATGCCGTAGAGCCCTTTCCCCAGCTCGCTAGTGCCCCGCAACGCCACACCCGACGATGCCCGAGCCGCAGCCGCCGCTGACCTCGTCGCCGGCGTGGATTCCGGTGACCACTGGGTCCAACTCCTCCCCCTTTAGATGAGGCGCTTCACTAGCTAGCCATAGCACTAAACCGCACCCAAAACCGATGCCTGGAGCGCCGTTTAGCTCAACTCCAGCGAGTCCTCCGCCGCGCCCGTGGTCGCCGCCGGCCATATTCCGGTGGGGGCCGACGTGGTCAAGTAGTTAGCCCACTAAACACCCCCCTAGCCACTGACAGTGGACCCCAGGGTGGGTCAAACCCCAGTTAGGGGCTGGTCAACTCACGGATTAGTCCCTGGTCACTGACGAGTGGACCCCACTGGTCAGGTTTGACCTGGCCCAGTTTCTGTTGACCAGAGACGTCACTTTGACGTAATAAAGGGATTTTCTAATATACAAAAATTCCAGAAATGTCTAAAACTTCTAAATATCATAGAAAATAATCTGTAAGTCCAATGAAAATAATTTATATATGAAAAAGTATCAAAAAAATTCAAGGAATCTGAATATGTCATTTTCAAACATGTTTGAAAATGTTACTAAACCCAAATATGTAGATTAATGAATAAGTTAATTCTTATAAATACTTTGCAGATGGAATTTGGAAATTATTTAAATTTCACTACAAATGATATGATCAAACACTATCCAAATCACAAACCAGCAACCTAACATGTCACTCCATGCATGTTAAAAGCAATTTGATCTGAGCATCAGGTCGAATCAATGAAAATGGTATCCGAGAATACCTCGTTTGAAGTAATATTTGAATTTGATTCAAATCAACTTCAAACCTAATAAATGTTAGCTATAATAGTATACCACTTTGCATCCTCATGCCATGCTCATGCATCATCTTGTTGCATATGCTTGTGATTGATTGTTGTCACTCTTTTCAGTAGGCTCCGCCCCTCCGGATTCCACCAAATATCCGACTGACGGATATTGTCCCTCCTCTGAGCAACAAGGCAAGCAGCAATTTTGATCATCTCGATAAATCCCATGTTCTCGCTCCTGCACTTATTTATTGCATTAGGATCAAATGCTTCAAATGCTTTTGCCACGTTAGTTGAACCCACTTCCTTTGCATGACCTATCCTTGTCAAAGTAAATAGCTGAACCTTGCAACCTAGCATACCTGGTAGTTGCTTGAGCCATGATGTGCCTTATCCTGCTATGCATGCTATGCTTAGAGTTGTCTATGGTCTGTCATCTGGGAGATGAACAGAATTGTGAGAATGTGTTCGGTAAGCAAGGGTTGTGTGTTGAACCTGATTTGGTAAAGGTACCGGTGAAAGGCTGTGTAGGAGTACATGGTGGGTTGTTTCATTGGAATCGTCCTTAGGAACTGAGTTCCGTGTATGTAATCCAATACGAGATACTACCACATGCTGGGCCCTGAAATATGACCCCGCTTGACTTATTAATCGCTTAGTACCCGGTCCAGGAGTTCCAAGTAGTTTCTGGTGTTTATAGTCATGCTGGAGGCCGTGCATAGTGCTGACCCGAGAGGTGGGCTGTGATGCGGTAGGCAGTGGCACGGTGTACCAAGTGGCACCCGGATGGTGGGCTTGGGAACCCTGCGCACATCGTTTGGGGCCGTGGCGGAAACCTCGGCCGGACTTCCGTGCGGGTTACCCTAAGATAGGCGATAGACCTGGACTAGGTACTAGTGTGGTTAACGGTCGTGGCCGACTTCCTCGCTGGGCTTCCGCTTGAAGGTTGCCGAGGTGCATGACGTGCACATGGCGATAAGTGGCAAGAGCGTGTGTGATGAAGTACACCCCTGCAGGGTTATGATCTATTCGAATAGCCGCATCCGCGGATATGGACTACTTGGAGACATATGTTGTTCATAGATAACTTAAATGGCTACTCATAAAATTGTCAAGATAAGCGTGAGTGTCATGGACGGCATTTCCGTATGGAGACGGAATGATTCCATGATGGAGTATTGTTGTGGTGTTAGTGGACTCGTGTGCGAGATATCAAGTTGTCAAAAGTTGTTTTAAAATGTAAGTTGTCTAGCCATGAGTCAAATGCTGGCTTTCCGCATGAAACCCCACAATACCTCTTTGATACATTGCATGAGTAGATAGTTATGCTAAAGTCTTGCTGAGTACCTCCATACTCATGTTTGTTTAATAATTGTTGCAGAGGTTGTTAATGACCCTAACGGAGGGTTCTTCCTAGACATCGACGACGACGAGTAGCTGGCGTCCCAGCTACGATCTGGCCCTAGGTTGGGTCTGTAGTATAGTCAGGCCATGTGCCTTCTAGTTTCACATGTCTGTACTCAGACAGTTTTGAACACTTCCGCTGGCTTGTAACTGAATGTCTGCTATGATGGGTCGTGAGACCCTTATTGTGTAATATTATGTGTGTGGCTCTTCCGAGCCTCTTAAATAAAGCTTGTATGTTTATGGTTATGTTGTGATGCCATCGATGTATCTATACATATCGGTATGCCATGCGTACGTGTGTCGTACTTGATATGTATGGGGTTCGATTACCTAGCCGTAAACTTTAGTAGCACTCCTTACATGGAAATGCCCCTTTGTGATCCAACGAGCCATGGTAGCTCGCTACTGCTCCGGAGACATTGGTTGACCGACATGTGTCCTTCTTAGCTGCTGTGTCTGTCCTCTATGGGGAAATGTCACGCGATGTAATGGAGTCCTTATAGCTTGCTACGACTCGTCTACATTCGCTGGTGACCGACACCTGCCTTGCTGGGTCATGTATGCCTGTCCCTGTGCGGAACTGCCACTTTGGTTTATGACTAGACATGTCGATCCAGGTTCTTTGTCATTGGAATGCTAGCGACATAATTGCATACGTGAGTCAGAAGGCGCAAACGGTCCCGGCTAAGGTAAGGTTGCAGCCGTGGGGTTAACCGTGCGTGAGACCACAAAGGGATGTGATGTGTTACAGGCTGGATTCCTATGGCTTAGGATCGGGGTCCCGACAGGAATTGCCGCCGCCATGAGGCGGAACTTGAGCAGAACCAATCTAGAGCTTCGGCAGGGTCGTCCTGCCGGGGAAACTTCCCTCCTAGAGGGGGAAATTGTCGCCATCGTCATCACCAACAGTCCTCTCATCGGAGGGGACTCATCACCATCAACATCTTCATCAGCACCATCTCATCTCCAAACCCTAGTTCATCTCTTGTAACCAATCTCCGTCTCGCGACTCCGATTGGTACTTGTAGAGTTGCTAGTAGTGTTAATTACTCTTTGTAGTTGATGCTAGTTGGATTACTCGATGGAAGAATATATGTTCAGATCCTTGATACTACTCAATACCTCTCTGGTCATGAATATAATTATGCTTCGTGAGTAGTCACTTTTGTTCCTGAGGACATGGGATAAGTCATGCTATAAGTAGTCATGTGAATTTGGTATTTGTTCAATATTTTGATGCGTTGTATGTTTTTTTTCCTCTAGTGGTGTTATGTGAACATTGACTACATAACACTTCACCATTATTTGGGCCTAGAGGAAGGCATTGGGAAGTAGTAAGTAGATGATGGGTTGCTAGAGTGACATAAGCTTAAACCCTAGTTTATGCGTTGCTTCGTAAGGGACTGATTTGGATCCACTAGTTTAATGCTATGGTTAGACTTTGTCTTAATTCTTCTTTCATAGTTGCGGATGCTTGCGAGAGGGGTTAATCATAAGTGGGATGTTTGTCCAAGTAAGGGCAGCACCCAAGAACCGGTCCACCCACATATCAAACTATCGAAGTAGCGAACGCGAATCATATGAACATGATGAAAACTAGCTTGACAGAAATTCCCATGTGTCCTCGGGAGCGCTTTACCTTCTATAAGAGTTTGTCCAGGCTTGTACCTTGCTACAAAAGGGGTTGGGCCACTTTGCTGCACCGTTGTTACTATTTTTACTTCCTACTTGCTACGAATAATCTTATCACACAACTATCTGTTACCGATAATTTCAGTGCTTGCAGAGAATACCTTGCTGAAAACCACTTGTCAGATCCTTCTGCTCCTCGTTGGGTTCGACACTCTTACTTATCTAAAGGACTATGATAGATCCCCTACACTTGTGGGTCATCACACCGCAAGATTGAACCAATTAAAAGGCACCACTCCTGCTGAAGATAAATTAATCTAGTTGGCCAAATCAAACCGATAGATCGGAGAGAAATACAAAGCTATCATAATCATGCATGTAAGAATTCAGAGAAAACTCAAATACTTTTCATGAATAACCTGAACATAAACCCACAATTCCTCAGATCCCAACAAACACAAAGCAAAAGAGTGATTACATAAGCTAGATCACCGCAGGAATCGCAGTGATCTTGGCAATGAAGAACATAGAGAGAGATAGAGATAGTCATCTAGGTACTAACTACAAACTTGTAGGTGTGTGGTAAACTACACACACATCACCATGGGAGTACCAAGGTTGATGTAGAGGCCCTGCGTGATTGATCCCCCTCGATCAGGGCACCGGAATAGGGTTCCAGATGGGTTCACATCAAAACAAAGACTTCCGGCAGAAAAAAGTATTTGGGGTGGCTCTGTGGTGTTTGTCCCACAAAAGAGAATTTATAGGAGCGGAGATATGGACAGAGGAGCTGGGAGGTTGTCCCAAGCCATCAGGGCGCGGCCACCCTCTCGGGTGCGCTCTGTTGGCTTGGGGGCACCTCGTGTGCCCTCTAGTCTTCTTCTGAAGCTTCCAGGTCTTATTTTTTGTCCAAAATTTTTTTGTTAGAAAGTTTCGTTGCATTTGGACTCCGTTTGGTACTCTTTCCTGCAAAGCCAAAAACAAGTAGAAAACCGCAACCGACACTTGGCACTGGGTTAATAGGTTAGTGCTCAAAAAAGATATAAAACATCATATAAATGCATACAAAGCATCCAATATTAATAATATAATAGCATGTAACAATCAAAAATTGTAGATCCGTTGGAGACGTATCAACATCCCCAAGCTTAATTCATGCTCGTTCTCTAATAGGTAAATGATAAAAACAGAATTTTTGATGCGACATGCTACCTAACATGTAATATCTTTTAGATATGTTCATCAAGAAATGATGAATCAATAAACATTAACATAGTAATATCCATAAACATAAGTAACAAAAACATCAACTTTCAAAATATACGATCCCTAAAGAATGTTTACTCCCTATTCATTTTATCATATTAGCATGGTATTACTTCATCTTCACCACATAAATACAAATGTCAAGCACCACGTTGTTAAGCCAAGCAACGTACTTTTGAACCCGCTTCACCTTTGATAACCCACTCAATACATGAGCCTGAACCATGGACATAACATATAGGTGGAATGGAATATAGTGGTACATTTCAAAGGAGTAAAAGTGGATAAGAAAGTCTCGCATCAACTAGGCAGACCAACGGGCTATGGAGATGCCCATCAATCAATATCAATGCGAGGAGTAGGGGTTGCCATGCAACGGATGCCCTAGAGATATAATTGTATGAAAGCTCAATGGAAGGTAAGCGGGTGTGCATCCAACTTGCTTGTTCACAAAGACCTCGCGCGTTTGAGGAAGCCTGTCATTGAAAAATGCAAGCCAAGTTTTATAAAGAAAAGTTCCCAGTAGCATATGAAAATGACAAAACATGAGACTCTATATATGAAAAACATGGTGCTTTCACTAAGCACAAGTGTGAAAAATAGGTAGTAGCACTATTCCTTCTCTCTTTTCTCTCATTTATTTATTTATTTTTATTTTTATTTTTTCTCCTTTTTCCTTTTTTTCTTTCCCTTTTCTCCCTTTTTCTCTATTTTCTTTTATTTTTTGTACGGAGTCTGATCCCGACTTGTGGGGGAATCATTGTCTCTATCATCCTTTCCTCACTGAGACAATGCCCCAATAATGAAACTATTTACTTACAACTCGATATGAAAAACTACTAAACAATATGAATCTATATGAATGCCTCTGATGGTGTACCAGGATGTGCAATGATCTAGAATAACATGTAAACAATGATGAACGGTGGCTTTGCCACAAGTACTATGTTAGCTACATGATCATGCAAAGCAATATAATGATGAACACACAAGCCATGAGACGTAACGGTGGAAGTTGCATGTCAATATATCTTGGAATGGCTTGTAACGTATGGTGGCAGTTTTGAGAAAGATATAAGGTGCCTTATGTTTAATAGAGCATATCCTCTGGTGGGGTTTGGATGCACCGACGAAGTTTACACTGATCCTCGAGGTGAGAATGGGCAATGCACGGTTCCGAAAAGGCTAGCAAATATGAAAAGGTGAGAGTGCGTAAATACATATTCACATTAGTCAAAAAGAGCTCACATACTTATTGCAACGATTTATTAGCTCTATTGAAGAAAAGTACTACTCACATGCCCCTAGGGAGGAGGTTGGTAGGAGTTAGCCATCGCGTGCCCCGAACTAAACAACACTAGGATTTCAACGAGGAATAAGAATGCTCACACATCAGCACCATGCCATAACCAATATTTAGATGAAGAACAAGTTAACATGCTTGAACTATCAATATTTCTACTAACCAACAATCATGTACTCACGCCCTTTCATATTACCACATCAATATCGTTAACCCACAATTTCTCTTTTGTGTGATACATGGAAATTTTATTGTATCAACCTCGAATACCTATCCTTTTTGGACTAGTCTTGTAATCCAGGAAAATTACCATTTCCCCCCTATTAGACTCTCACACAAATATAAGTGAGGAACGAGAGTACATTTATTACTAGGAAATCTACACGTCACCGTGCTCAAAAAGATATAAGTGAAGCACTAGAGCAACTTCTTAGCTCAAAAGATAAAAGTGAAGCATATAGAGTATTCCAACAGTTCATGGTGCACATGTGTTTCTCTTAAGTAGGTGTGTACATAAATAAAGTATAATAGAAAACTAAAACAAAAGCCAACTATAGTACACAACATTATAAGCAAAACACATATCATGTGATGAATAAAAATGTAGCTCAAAGTGACATACCGATGGAATGGAGACGAAAGAGGGGATGCCATCTCGGGCATCCCCAAGCTTAGATGCCCGAGTCATCCTAGGATATTATCTTGGGTACCTTCGGCATCCCCAAGCTTATTTTCTTGTTAATCCTTATTACTTCTTCCCTCGTGATCACACCCAAAACTTGAAAACTTCAGCACACAAAACTCAAGAGGAAACTCGTAGATCTGTTAGTATAATAGGCATCATAAACTTCATGTACGGTTATAAATTGATTTATGTTTTTTCATAATATATTTCATTCCAACTTATGCATGGATTATACCCCTATACAATCCATAGCATCATAAAAACAAAAAATGCAAGCAAAAACAGATTTTGTCTAAAACAGAACAGTCTGTAGTGATCAAAACTTAAACCATACTTATGCAACTATCAAATTCTGAAAAATTAGGAAAACCTAGGAAATTTGTATTAAAATACTGTAAAAAATTCAGACCAAAAATATGTCCCAGTAAAATCACAGAAATTTTGCAATGGACGTAAAAGTTTCTGTTTTTGCACCGTATCAATTCTACTTATGATCCAAATCATCTGAAAGGCTTTACTTGGCACAAATACTAACTGAAACATAAAAACACAATCATTATAGTAGATATAATCACGTCAACTCAAAATATCATAAAGTAGAACATAGAAAATAAGATCACTATGTGGTTGCGTCCCAACAAGCGTTATCGTTTTGAGCCTTAGCTAGGCATAATGTGTAGTTTCAAGTGATATCATATTTCTTGGAATTCACATCTTTGCATGAGTGTTCATGAGGAGTATTTTCAAAGACAATAGGAAAACATCATGAAGCAATATCTTAGCATTCTCAATGCTACTTTCCTTAAAACCTTCTGTATTCTCTCTTACTATCCAAGAATATTTTTATTGATAGCATTGAAAACTTGTTGGATACTATGAATAGGAGGAACTTATTTCTTGGTATTTTTATCAAAAGTATGGTTATCTAGAAACACATAGATCATCATATAGTCCTCATTATATAAAATTTCATCTATCACAGTGTGTTCACGACTCATATTATAGTGATCAAAGATATCCCAGGCCTCTCACACTAATAGGCAAATTCATGCATGAAGATAAGAGTGGCTATCCTTTTAGCCCTAGGGTCTTTAATAACCGTTAACTCATAGAAAAGCCTTAACAAAGTAGGGTGAGTATGCATAAATCTTCTTTCAAGTTTAAGAACAAGAGCGGAAATAGCATCGACATAACTTTTGGTTCTATAAAAGATTGGTGTATTTTTGAAAGGCCAAGTACTCGTACAGTTAAAGAATTCTTGGACAATGCTTTTCCCAATGATATTCCCCTTCCCTGCAACAAAAACATTTACATTTTCTTGTGGGGGAGTTTCCTCTTTTGGGGTTTTTACCTTCATCATCCTTCTCAATGATAAAATCAAACATGCTACCAACTTCAAACAAGCGAAACAAGCAAACTAGCAAGCAAACAAGTAAACTAGCAAAGATAAATATTTTTGTGTTTTTGATATTTTTAGGAAAGCAAATATAACAGAAAATAAAAAGTAGAACAACTGAACAATAATTTATTTGAAGGTACTTGATAGGTATTTGGTGATACTCCCCAACAACGGCATTAGAAATCCTTCCTGCTACTTGTAAACTGCGTTGGGTTTTCCTCGAAGAGAAGGGGATATGCAACAGAATAGAGATAAGTATTTTCCTCAGTGAGAACCAAGGTTATCGTACCAATAGGAGGACCATGCAAATGCCCATCTTTAGTGCTTTCACACAAAAGAGCACACACGTGCACCCAACGTAGGCAAGAGGCTTGTCAATCCCCTTGAACTCGTTACTTGCAAGCAATAAGTAGTGATAGATAGATAAATAAATAAATATAAATGCAAAACAAAAATAAAGTAAATAATGGGAGAAATATTTATAGTGTTTTTAAAATTTGATTAGTGAAGATCCGGGGGCCATAGTTTTCGCTAGAGGCTTCTCTTTCATAAAAGGATTCGGTGGGTATAGAAATTATTGTTGGGAAATTGATAGAAAAACACATAGTTATGCAATATTTATTGATGACAATGGTCATTACCTATAGGAGTCATGTCCGTAAGGAAGTAGACCAACTCCTGCCTGCATCAACTACTATTACTCCACTCATCGACCACTATCTAGCATGCATCTAGAGTATTAAGTAAAACAGAGTAACACTTTAAGAAAGATGGCATGATGTACACAAAGTAAATCCAACTAATATGAAAAAACCCCTTAATTTTACCATTAATGGAAGCAATACAAATATGTGAAACGTGCATTTTTGTCATTGGGAATGAGAACCGCAAGACTGTACCCATTACAATGCACCACTCCCGTTGAAGATAAATCAATCTAGTTGGCCAAACCAAACCGATAGATCGAAGAGAAGTATGAAGCTATCATAATCATCCAAGTAAGAATTGAGAGAAAACGCAACTAATTCCCATTAATAATCTGAACACAAACGCACAATTCATCGGTTCCCAACAAACACACCACAAAGGAGTGATTACATAAGATAGATCACTTCGGGAATCACGATGATCTTGGCAATGAAGAACATATAGAGTGAGATAGATAGATAGAGAGAGAGAGAGAGAAAGAGACGAGGATATGGACCTTGGGTACAACAAAGTGGAGGAAACCCAACTCCAAGACATTTGGGGCCAGGTGACCCCCCGGCCACCACACCGCTGACCGGCTTGCGAGAGCCGACCCGTCTGACTCGCCCCAACGGCAACCGTCGGGTCACCGTGTGACGCCCTGGATTTGCTGCTACAGTAATGCTTGTGTTTAAGCTACAGTGATCATAGGATTAAGTTGATGTTTTGTTAAACCATGTTTGATCATTAATAGAATCAAACATCACTTAAATTTCCAAATGACTTTCAAAATTCATTTGAAAGGTGATTTTAAAAGTTCTGCAAACAAGGCATTAAAAATCATGGATAGGTTTCAAATATTCCATAAGCTATTCTAAAATTGTAAACAACATTTTATAAATTGGTTTAGTGCCTCTAAGTCGTTTATAATTGTGGCAAAACAATTATTAAATGCCCATTTGGATTTATGTAAGTTTCAATTATTTTCAAAAGGCCCCTAAACTTTTTATCCCGATGCCTAATATTACCCTTGTAATATTGGGCATGTCCTCTAAATTTTATAAAATTATTTTATAAATGATATATTAAAATAAAAAAACATTTAAAATAATATATATAAAAAAACATTAAAAAAAGAACTAAAGCCCCCTGCCCCTGGGCCGAGGCCCATCCTCGCCTCCCCCACAGGCAGCCCATCTCCCCCAAACGGCCCAATACCCATGGGGTATATAACCCCAATCCTATCCCTAATATCCCCAACCCACCACTCTCTCCCTCCCACCCGACAGCCACCACCAGACCCCCACGACCCCCACCTCATTCCTCTCCCTCTCCCTCCAGATCCAGAGTGAATCGGGGCCGGGGAGGCCCAAGCCCCACGCTGCCCCGCTGGCCATCCTCTCCGCCGACCACCTCCGGCCCTCTCCCCTCGCGGCACACACCCCCTCGTGACCGTCCACACCTCCCCGACTCCCCGCTGACCGCCGCCGACCCTCCTCACCACCACGCCGGATTAGCCCCTCCACCATGCCGGCCCTCCCTAGACCTCCACATCGAGCCGCGTCTTCCCCAGCAATGGCGGTGAGCCACCGGGCTCTGGCCTCTCTCCACATCCCCATTTCCCCACAGCTTCGGCAACCCCACTCACACCGCAGCTCTCCCGCAAGCCCCTCTGCCCCCTCGCCGGTGCCATGCCCATCGCCGGCCGCCGCTGGTGCTCGTGGCTCGTCACCGCCCTGCTCGTCGCCCGCCACCACACCATGCTGCTATCGGCCGACCGCACCGTGGCCATGGCTCGACCATGGCTACGTGCATGCAGCCATGCATACCCAGCCACATCCATGGTTGGTTGTTCCCTGTCGATCCATGGGGATTAGCCCCCTCCCTGTGATTAGTTAGTTTAGGGCTAATACCCCCACCAAATGACAACTGGGGCCCAACCCTTGAAACGTAAACGGTAATATAAAAAATATATGAAAAAATAAAAGAAATTAATTAATTAATTATTTTAATTGATTAATTAGTTAATTAGTTAAATAGATAATTAATGATTTATTAGATTAATTAATTATTGTGTTAATTAGTTAATAAGTGTTTAAGATTAAATAGAATAAGTAATTAAAAAAATTAATGAATTCTGTTAATTAATTTATCGTAAGCACACAATGAAAGGTGGGTCTTATACCCGCAATGAGTATGACAGTGGGCCACCCCTCTCGGTTACTTATTTAGTAAATTGTTTGAGTTAAAATAATTAGTTAGACTAATGTGTCTATGACAGATGGACCCCCACTTGCAAATTAGTCTCGAGTTAGATTAAATTAAAACTCGGTTAACCCTTAGTCTATGACAGCACGACCCCACGAGTCAGTTTGATGAGTCAACACATCGTGTTGATTGCTGATGTCATGATGACATCAGCAAGATGTCATAAATACAATTTTTGAATTAAGTTAAATCTGTTTTACTTTCTGGATATTGAAGAAAACTTAAAAAAATATTAATTAAACCATAATTCACATGAAAATATTTCGAACATGAAAGTTGATCGGCACAATGAGACAAGCCCGGATACACTATCCGTTCGTCTTCCACACGTTCCTAGCACAGAGGACATCGAACTTTTCCTTCCGTTTCGCCTAACCGGTAGTAGCAAGAAACGCGGGAATTATCATCCAATATTTTCCCGATCCGTCTATGACGGATGATATTTCGTTAGCTCATGCCTAGACCTGCATATTGCCATGTCATGCTTAGTGATTGCATCTGTGTTTATATTTATTGTTTCTTCCCCTTCTTCTTACCGGTAGACCCCGAGACTGACGCTGCTGCCGGGTACGACTACCCTCCTGACGATCAGCCCTTTGCTACAGAGCAACAAGGCAGGCAAACCCCCTTGATCATCCCTATATCACCTAATTCTTTCTCCCTCATGCTTGCATTAGAATTTTGCTACTGTTATAGATAGATCCTATTCTGATGCATAGCCTATTTTTGATAAATTGCTACTTTACTATACTGCAATCTAAACTGTTTAGTATAGGTGGAGCAGTCATCCCCTTTGCCCCCTTAGTCCAGTTCCCCTCGCTTATTGTCATGTCTTGATCCCTGATCGACGAGCCAAGACCCGACACAACACTCACACCCCCCTTAGTTGTACGACGCTGCAGAGATACTATCGGGACCGAGGGTGACACCTCGCGAAGTACTCATGATGCTATCTCTGTAGTGCAGCTAGTCGGTCGTGGTTATCGAGGGTGATTCCTCCTTCACCACTCCCAACGATGACTCTGTCATGCAACCCCTCAAGTGTGAGACCCTCGAGGGTGATTCCCCTAAGTCGACCTTGACGGTTAGATCGTTCGGAATCCAACGAGGGTGATACCTTGGATCCACCTAATGTTACAACCACATAGTTACTTGACCGTGTTACTTGGAACATTGATGAATAATGTAGACATGTGGATTCCCGCGTGGATGTATCGATGAGTTAATTAAAATGCTAAGGATTTGGGTATTTGATCTGGGTTGGTCGGAGACCTTTTCACACTAACCAGCTATGCGGGAGAAGTTATGGGTACTCGACGTCGTGGTATCAAGCGAAACTCTTCAGACGTCAGCAATGGAGCGGCGCGCGCCTGAGTGGTACAGATTATCATCGTTCTTGTATAAGAGGTGCCAAGATTGACATCGTCCACCCTCGCATCATGCAAGAGTGCAAAGGTTGATGGGCCCATGACCCATGCGCGCTTAGGATTTAGACCGGCGGGCTGGCCTCTCTGTTCAGTCTAGGTGGGGCTACGATGTGTCGATGTTTCGAGGCCGGGCATGACCCAGGAAAGTGTGTTCAGCCAGAGTTTATAGAGCGTGACGGGAAACATGGTGCTCCCCTACAGGGAAGAAATTGACTATTCGAATAGCCGTGTCCACGGTTACAGGACGACTTGGAGTTGTGCCCCGATCTTATACAACTACAACCGTTACTTAACTGGAATGTTTGCTTCGGGATTTCTTCCTCCCAGGTAGTGGAGGAAGAATCTTTGGGCGTGTATTTAATTAATATTGCTGCAACAATATGACTATTAATTGTGTTACCTGCTCTAATCTCGTCTATTGCTGCAAGACCCCTGAAGATGCTAGTCTTCGATAGGACAAGACCTTCTCTGTATTTTCTCGCATTGCTACAGTCAGTCAACATAAACCCCTTCTTTGATACCGATGCAAACTTAGCATAGTTCCGATGTCAGTCTTGCGAGTACTTTGGATGAGTACACACCGTTGCTTTGCCCCCCTTTTCCCCTTGATCCGTTGCTGCGACCAGATGATGGAGCCTAGGAGATGGTGTATCCCACGGACGACGACTGCTACCCCGATGGAGCCTGCTGCTACATGGAGGCTGCTGACAACCATGGGTAGTTTAGGAGGTTCCCAGGCAGGAGGCCTCGCCTCGTTCGGTCTCTCTATCTTTTGTGCTAGCCTTCTTTAAGGCATTGTCATGCTCCATGTCTGTACTCAGATATTTGTTTCTTCCGCTGACTCATGTGTTTATCGAGCTTCTGTATTCTAGCCCTCGAGGCCCCTGGCTTGTAATATGAAGCTTGTATGTTTTTATTTGTGTCTAGAGTTGTGTTGTGATATCTTCCTGTGAGTCCTTGAGCTTCTTCGTACAAATTTGCGTGTATGATTAGCGTACGATCAAATCGAGGGCGTCACAAGTTGGTATCAGAGCCGACTGCCTGTAGGTAGTCCCCTTTTCAACTCCTTTGCTGAAGTTGAGTCTACTACTTGAAAAACTTACTAACTTTGATGTTGTGGTTTACGTGCCCATATCTCAATCGGGTGGTATTAGTATCTTTTACTCCTTTGCTATACTCTGGGTTCTACTCTCTCTCCTCTTATGGGTTAAAGATTTTGCTGACTCTAACTCTAGGTTCTCGTAAATACTTTCTCCCGAAGAGCCCCTCATCCCAGATGATGACCTGATTCATCAGAAGACTCCGAGTATACTCTTCAACTTTCTCTCGAGAACTTGTGCTCATCGCTTTTGCGATTCCTTTCCTCCGTCAACCCCTATGAATGACTACATACAAATGTCTTTCAGACTATCATTTTCCAGTCACTCTTTTTATTACAAGGTGCATCGGATTATCTCACCAGGGATTCGTTCGTCCTCAGATGTCATTGGTTTCACAAAATCCTTTGAATTGCTATTCGATCTTCCGAAATCCTCAGTAGCCTTCTACTCTTGACCTTTCTGGATTACTTACATTATGGTTAATTCTATATGTCTAGCAGCATTTATTATAATCCCTTGTGGTTATCATTTGATTCTATTGATTTAACCTGTGCATGAATGCACGCAACCATCAGTTGATTTTCCTAAGTTATCTTTCCTACCGAGACGTCCTTCCGTACACAAGCTGGTTCTGGACAAATCAACCTTGATTGATTGTCCATCTTAAGTCCATTCAGCTTACTTGTATTTGATCGGAGCATCTGATTCTGATACACCAACCTGGAAATCATAATTTCTTTGGTATTTAAGTATCAATATTTTTTAGGTATTCTATAATCCGATGCCTTGAATTCTATCTCCCTCTGATTGAGTACCGATACTCACATGAGGTCCTTTGTGGACCGTCAGACCCACTGTTGGGTTATTATCCAACGACATCCTTCACATTCAAAAAATTCTTGTGATATGCTTCCCCTGATACATGATGCCATTGGTAAATTGTGTCTTCTCCCTTTGATAAGTTGTATCATATGCTTTTGTGAGCAATTCTCTTCAAGCATGTGTTAATTATTCTTGAAGTTTGTGGTATATGTTCCTAAGATGCCCCGATGGGTTGAACCTATGCCTTCCTAAAACAATATGATCTGAAGAGTTTTCACGAGACTTACTCTTCTTGTGCCAATTATTCTTTCAAAGCTAATAATTCATCAAAAGCAAGGAGTAAATGACAGGTGATGCATTGATGAAGTGGGAGCCGACCTTGAACTTTGTGTTCATGCCCATGGAAACAACATTAATCCTATCATAGAAGCTTTTCGTAACTATAAAATTCCCTTGATATAATGTGATCTGGTATCTGTGAACTTGTCCTTTGCAATCGTGGTTCCGACCAAGGTTGTTCTTCTTTGAACCCATATGTAGACAAGTTAAAGTGCTTGTCTTCTTCAGATCAATACATCGGTCCAAGCTTTAATGTTGATCTACCTTCGAGTATTATCCCTCGTACCTCGAGAATAGCGCGGAGCTACATCACTTCCTGTGAGCTCCTCACCAGCTATGATATTTCATTGATTCTAGTTTCCTCGTATTTTGAATCGTTGGACACTCAAGTGCATCGATAACTGACTCGAGTACACATTGCAATTCAACAACTTTTAGTAATCTTCCTTGTTTATGAGTTTGTACTTGATCTTATCAGTCCAAGCTGCTAAGCTACATCATCATCATCATGCTCAAGCTTGACCATGCTATCTATGTCCTCCATCCCTCAGACACATTTGCAACTGTGCGTTAAGCTTACATCAAGCTTTCAACATCATGTTTGTTGTCTTGAAAGGCAATTTCCATTTTAAGCTGGCAATCTTATTTGTGGCTCTGACAACGTTTGGCTTCACCATTCCTTTGCTTGATGTCATTGTTGAACGATTACCTCTTCATGAAACTTCTCTACAAATGTGTTGTGATCATCATCAGCATTTTGAGCTCTTTCAGGGTATCAATCGAATGCATGATGAGAAATACCATCCTTTCCCCTCGATGATTTGTAATTATCATCGACATCCTTGTTGCCTTCCCTCCAACACAAACATGTTCATGTTTTGTGTTGACCTATGAGTTTCGTGTAATTCAGCTTATGTTACCTTCTATCTTGGGGTATTACCATCTTTTATGTCAAGAATGTTGTGAGCATCATTGCGCCTCTTAAGAATTCTTGATATAGTGATACTTCTCACCATCACCATTCATCTCTTGGTCCCCTGTTGTTTATAACCGGAATACCGACAAGTGAACTCTGATGTGTGATTCCAGTACTTCTGGCAACCCTATTTCCTTGAGGTTAACAACTGATTGTTTCATTCTTGGTGTGTTGGTTCTTGACTCACCATTCTAGCATTGGTCATGCTACTCATTCCGTATTTCTGAGTGCACCCTTCGATCAGTGTTTAATTGTTGATGTTCCCTCAAGCATACGTCATCATATCATTTGATCCGAAAAATGCTATCTCCTTGTTTCTTATAATTTCGGACATTCATCCTTATCGAAATCTTGAGGGATTGTTGCATAGCCCATCGGCCATACCGTCAACTTCTCCATGTTTCATAATGAAGCTCTTAAAGGCATTTTCTTTGTGCCTAGCTCTTGAAGAATGCGTCTGATAGAAGACGTGTTTTCCCAAAGTTCACGTGCATTCTTGTCGCCGTGAATATGAGAAAGTTTTGTTTCGCTTCCTCTAGGAACATCCTAATTCTTTCACGCATGTGCGGAGTGTTATATGTTTTGAAGATTTGTTATCTTCGCTTCATATAATTTTTTCTTAGCACACAAGCCACTAACCGATTTGACCAAGGAAAAGAAGTTCCGTCATAAGAGCTAATCGAGGCTTGCACAACGGCCTTGATATCCTCGATGATGGTTCTCAAATCAGAACTCGGTTGCATTATGTTGTAAAAATTCCATATGGGCACAAATGTCTTGACATTGTGCTCATGTTTCTTACAATCCAACTCATCATCCAATACTTGCTTCCGTAGTTCATATCCCGAGATTCTTGCATCATCATATTTTCTTCTCAAGCATCTTGAGCCTGAGGTATCCTGACATCAATTGGGTCTGAATCTCGGACATATACGATGGTTGGAACATTTCCCAATATTTATAACTTTGGTATTTAGGTAAACCGGTACGATACTGTCTTGTCTAACACATCGGGTCGAAGGACCTATTGTTATAATTTCTTCCATGTGTAAGGTTAGCCATTCTACCATGAGGATATTGTAAGACTTGTGTTATAAGTTGTTCCTCATGTATCCCTTGTGTACCCAAAGCCCGACCTTTATGTCATGACCATGTCGATGCTACCTCGAAGCACATATGTGGTACTTCAAATTTCAACAGGAACATTGGAAGCGCAATGCTAAATTGTTCCTGATAAATTAACCAAACCATATGGTATGGGTAAACATCATGATTCTCCTTGCCCTTTTATCAAAATGGTTATGAACTTGATGTCCTATCCTGTATACCATACTCTATTCTTCCTCGGGAATGGTATACTCTAAATACTTGTGTGTGTGAACACATTTTCCTTTCCATTGGTCTGTTTGACCTTTCTTGTGGCATAACCTATCTGAGCAGTGGTAACCCCCTGCTTAGGTAAAAACCTCGGTATAATACTCTGTCAGTAAGACCCTGTTACTATTGTGGACAACATTCTGGTAGCCGCCGGTGGATGAGAACTTTGCCTATTGGTCCGCCTCGTTCCAACGAGCAGGAAAATGGTTCTATTCGTTCCCCGCCCTTGGTACCGATGTTGTTGCCAACATAACTGACAGGCTATCATGTGACATGTCTTGCTACCAAGACCGTATAAGATGTCACCGTTGTGCCTACTCTTGGCCCGCATGGTGGACCCATAACCCAAAGTTCCACACTCTTGACCCACATGGTGGACCCATAACCCAAAGTTCCACACGATCGAAACCCGACTCTCCTAGAGATCCTTGACTCCAAAGTATCCTTTACACTTGGCTTCGTATGAGATTCCAGAGCCACCGTCCAATGGAACGATCCATCTTCGGTCCGAATATTATCCAACATGCTGAAGATCAAGTCCGCATTATTCATGAGAATCTGAAGGCTGCTCAGTCCCATCAAAAAAGTCAGTATGACCGTCATCATCAAGATATGGTCTATCAACCTGGTGAAAAGGCTTATCTTTGAGTCAGGCCAATGAGCAGCACACACCATTTCAGGATCAAGGGCAAGCTAGCTCCTTGTTATATTGGTCCTTTCAATGTTCTCGAAGGGCGTGTTAAAGTGGCATATCAACTGGAACTACCACCAAACCTTTCTCAGGTTCATGATGTGTTCCATGTGTCACAACTTCGTTGCTGCTTCAAAGATCTTATTCGAGTAGTGGATCATGATATGCTTGAGCTACATCAAGACCTCTCTTATAAAGAACATCCGGTCCGCATTCTCGATCAGGCTGAACGTCACACTTGTCGCAAGGTCACCAAGTTCCTTAAAGTGAAGTGGTCAAACCATTCTGAAGATGAAGCCACTTGGGAACGCGAGGATCATCTTCGTGATGAATACCCTGAGCTCTTTCCTTCTACCCCTTAATTCTCGGGATGAGAATTCTTGTTAGTTGGGGAGAGTTGTGACGCCGTGGATTTGCTGCTACAGTCATGCTTGTGTTTAAGCTACAATGATCATATGATTAGGCTGATGTTTTGCTAAACCATGTTTGATCATCAATAGAATCAAACATCACTAAAATTTACAAATGACTTTCAAAATTCATTTGAAAGGTGATTTCAGAAGTTCTGCAAACGAGGCATTAAAAATCATGGATAGGTTTCAAATATTCCATAAGCTATTCTAAAATTGTAAACAACATTTTATCAATTAGTTTAGTGCCTCTAATTCATTTATAAATATGGCAAAACAATTATAAAATGCCCATTTGGATTTATGTAAGTTTCAATTATTTTCAAAAGGCCCCTAAACTTTTTATCCTCATGCCTAATATTACCCTTGTAATATTGGGCATGTCCTCTAAATTTTATAAAACTATTTTATAAAGGAAATATTAATATAACAAAAACATTTAAAAGAATATATAATATATATATATATATATAAATATAAAAAAAGAACTAAAGCCCCCCGCCCCCTGGGCCGAGGCCCAGCCTGGCCTCCCTCATAGGCCGGCCCACCTCCCCACAACCGACCCAATACCAATGGGGTATGTAACCCCAATCCTACACCTAATATCCCCAGCCCACTACTCTCTCCCTCCCACCCCACAACCACCACCACACCCCCACGACCCCCACCTCATTCCTCTCCGTTTCCCTCCCGATCCAGAGTGGACCGGGGCTGGGGAGGCCGAAGCCCCACGCTGCCCCGCTGGCCCTCCTCTCCGCAGTCCACCTACGACCCTCTCCCTGGCGGCGCACCCCCCTTGTGACCGGCACACCTCTCTGACTCCCCCCCGGCCGCCTGCTCTCAGCCGCCGACCATCCTCACCATCATGCCGGATCAGCCCCTCCACCACGCCGGCCCTCCCTAGACCTTCACATCGAACCGCGTCTTCCCCTGCAACGGTGGTGAGCCAGCGGGGTCCGCCCTCTCTCCTCCTCCCCATTTCCCCATAGCCCCGGCAGCCCCACTCGCACCGCAGCTCCCCCGCAAGCCCCGCTGCCCCCTCACCGGTGTTGTGCCCATCGCCAGCTGCCACTGGTGCTCGTGGCTTGTCGCCGCCCGCCACCACACCCGCTGCTGCTGTCGGCAGGCCACGTCGTGGCCATGGCTTGCCTGTGGCTACGTGCATGTAGCCATGCGTGCCCAGCTATGCCCATGGCTAGTTGTTCCCTATCGATCCAGGGGGATTAGCCCCCTCCATGTGATTAGTTACTTTGGGGCTAATCCCCCCACCGAATGAAAAATGGGGCCCAACCCTTAAAACATAAATGGTAATATAAAAAATAAAATAAAATAAAATAAATAATTATTTTAATTAATGAATTAGTTAATTAATTAAATAGATAATTAATGATATATTAGATTAATTAATTACACTATTAATTAGTTAATGAGGTGTTTAAGATTAAATAGAATAAGTAACTAAAACTATTAATTAATTCTGCTAATTAATTTATCCTAAGCAGACAATGATAGGTGTGTCCTATACCCCCAATGAGTATGAGAGTGGGCCACCCTTGTGAGTTACTTATTTAGTAAATTGTTTAAGTTAAAATGTAATTAGTTAGACTAATGTGTCTATGAGAGATGGGTCCCCACTTGCTAATTAGTCTCTAGTTAGATTAAATTAAAACTGGGTTAACCCTAAGTCTATGACAACATGGCCCCACCAGTGAGTTTGACCAGTCAACAAATCATCTTGACTGATGATGTCATGATGACATCATGATGATGCAATAAATACAATTTTTGAATTAAGTTAAATATGTTTTAATTTTTGGTTATTGAATAAAAATTTAAAAATTAATATGAATTAAACCCTAAGTCAGATGAATTTTTTTGAACACGAAAGTTGATCAGTACAACGAGACGAACGAGGATACGCTATCCGTTCGTTTGTCACGCGTCCCTAGCGTAGCGAACATGGAACTTTTCCTTCCGTTTCGCCTGATCGATAGTAGCCAAAGACCCGGGAAATATCATCCAATATTTTTCCGATCCGTCTATGACAGATGATACTGCGTTAGCTCATGCCTAAACGTGCATATTGCCATGTCATGCTTAGTAATTGCATATGTGTTTATATTTATTGTTTCTTCACCACTCTTCTTACTGGTAGACTACGAGACTTACGCTGCTGTCGGGTACGACTACCCTCCCGATGATCAGCCCTTAGCCGCAGAGCAGCAAGGCAAGCAAACCCCCCTTGATCATCCCTATATCACCTAATTCTTTCTCCCGCATGCTTGCATTAGAACTTTGCTACTGTTGTAGATAGATCCTATTCTGATGCATAGCCTGTTTTTGATGAACTGCTACTTTATTGTACCGCAATCTAAACTGTTTAGTATAGGTGGAGTAGTCATCCCTTTTGCCCCCTTAGTCCAGTTGCCCCCGCTTATCGTGATGACTTTATCTCTGATCGACGAGCCAAGACCCGACACAGCACTCACACCCCCATTAGCTGTACGACGCTGCAGAGCTACTATCGGGTACATAGGGTGACACCTCGCGAAGTACTCATGATGCTATCTTTGTAGTGCAGCTAGTCGGTCGTGGTTATCGAGGGTGATTCCTCCTTCACCACTCCAGACGATGAGGGTGATTCCTTGACGGTTACATCTTGACGGTTACATCGACCTCTCAAGTGGAGACCTTTGAGGGTGATTCCTCTAAGTCCACCTTGACGGTTACATCGTTCGGAATCCTACAAGGGTGATACCTTGGATCCCCCTGATGTTACAACCACACAGTTACTTGACTGTGTTATTGGGAACATTGATGAATAATGTAGGAGGGTGGATTCCCGCGTGGATGTGTCGATGAGTTAATTAAAATGCTAAGGATTTGGGTATTTGATCTGGGTTGGTGGAGACCTTTTCGCACTAACCGGCTACGCACGAGAAGTTATGGGTACTCAACGTCGTGATATCAGCCGAAACTCTTCACATGTCAGCAATGGAGTGGTGCACGCCCGAGTGGTCTGGACTATCACCGTTCTTGTATAAGAGGTGCCAAGACTGACATCGGCCGCCCTCGCATCATGCAGGAGTGCAAAGGGTGATGGGCCCATGACCCCTGCGCGCTTAGGATTTAGACCGGCGGGCTGGCCTCTCTGTTGAGTGTAGGTGGGATTGCGACGTGTCGATGTTCCGAGGCCGGGCATGACCCAGGAAAGTGTGTCCGGCCAGAGTTTATCGAGCATGACGGGAAACTTGGTGCACCCGTGCAGGGAAGAAATTAACTATTCGAATAGCCGTGTTGACGGTTATAGGACGACTTGGAGTTGTTCCGGATCTTATACAACTACAACTGTTACTTAAGTGGAATGTTTTCTCCAGGATTGCTTCCTCGCAGGGAGTCAAGGAAGGATCTCTGGGCGTGTCTTAAATTACTATTGCTGCAACAATATGACTATTAATTGTGTTACCTGCTCTACTTTCGTATATTGCTGCAAGACCCCTGAAGATGCTAGTCTTCAATAGAACTAGACCTTCTCTCTCTTTTCTTGCATTGCTGCAGTTAGTCCACATAAACCCCTTTCTTTGATAATGATGCATACTTAGCATAGTTCTGATGTCAGTCTTGCGAGTACTTTCGATGAGTACTCACCGTTGCTTTGCTCCCCCTTTTTTTCCCTCGATCCGTTGCTGTGATGAGATGATGGAGCCCAGGAGATGGTGTGTCCCGCCGATGACGACTGCTACCCCGATGGAGCCTACTGCTACGTGGAGGCCGCTGACGACCAGGAGTAGTTTAGGAGGTTCCCAGGCAGGAGGCCTCGCCTCGTTCGACCGCTCTATCTTTTGTGCTAGCCTTCTCTAAGGCATTGTCATGTTCCATGTCTGTACTCAAATATTTGTTGCTTCCGCTGACTCGTGTGTTTATCGAGCTTCTGTATTCTAGACCTCGAGGCCCCTAGCTCGTAATATGAAGCTTGTATGTTTTTATTTGTGTTTAGAGTTGTGTTGTGATTTCTTCTCGTGAGTCCTTGAGCTTGGTCGTACACATTTGCGTGTATGATTAGCATACGATCAAATCGAGGGTGTCACACACCGCCTGTCCCATCCGCC
The DNA here is from genome assembly GCF_904849725.1 of Hordeum vulgare subsp. vulgare. NCBI lineage: Eukaryota > Viridiplantae > Streptophyta > Magnoliopsida > Poales > Poaceae > Hordeum > Hordeum vulgare. Next base: position 137,603,186 of record NC_058521.1, read on the forward strand.
CGTACTAGCGTACGCTTACAATACAAGGCCCTGGAGATGGGTGTGCACGGCTAGATGA